>NC_071476.1:15822086-17072086 GCF_028500815.1 Rissa tridactyla
TCGTTATTCTGTTAAGCTAGAGAGAAAAGGTTCACTATTCAGCCAAAGAAAATACAGGCTCAAGTGGGCCTTTAGTTTCTATGTTGAAAACTCCACAGAAGTTTATACCATCATGTCTCATTCAGATTTTTCTTCTGCCAGAAGCAGCCTGCCTCATTATTTTTTCAGTAAAGTATCTTCAAATAAACTGTGAAGTGGTATTAAAGCCTGTATGGGTCTGCAAGTCTCTGGGTTCTTTACGGTGTGTAACCCCTGACAGTGATTACTGAAGAAATGGAGAGAAAAAGGGTCCCTTTGTTTCCCCCTGGTAGTAGCATTATTTGATTTGCAGCATTTCTTTAAAACAGGAAACTGCCATGTGTATTTCTTTCTTTCTAAATAAACATGTGTCACTGTACTTGCAGAGACCATACTATTTACATTTAGCTGTTGATATTTTAATTAACAATTTAAGCGCGTTGTTTGCCCTATGAGTTCAATGGGAAAAACTCTACAAATAAACAGCAGTTCCCTGTTGGACAATCACTCTGCAAATTAGCTTACTTTGTCAATAGAGCGCATGCCTATCAGCCCTTCAAGGCAGCAGGGGGCAAGGATGTTCATTTACTTAAGCAGTAGGTTATACTATTAGTGTGTGTGATTGCTGTTAATTAGGATATGTGTAGATGTCTCTGTGCTGCACAGTTTGTAATATAAAACCTTTAAGCATTTAGGCTATTAATGAAGTCAATAAATGGTTCTATTAGGAGCCCTTTTTTTTTTTTTAATACTTCCTCTCTGTTTTGCTATTCTTTATTATAATAATAGTACAGTAGTCAAAATATAACCAAGGGCTGTACAGAAACAGTAAAACAGTTTTTGCCTTGAAGAGTCTGCAGAGGAAGGGACAGTATGTACCAGCGGTTGTCCTGTAAGCCCAAAACAGGAATGTATATATAGTGCAGCTATGAATTGTAAGTGACTTCCATCATTTCCATTTAATATTCAGTTCAGTGTTTAAATATGCTTTTCATATCCCTTTGACTTGAAATAATTTAAGCATTTGCTTCGTTTTCTAAATCCATCATCAATGTTCTCACTTGCATTTTCTTGTAAACAAGGTTATGTGAGTATATATTTGAAAGACCAGACTGTATGAATATGCATTTTTAATTTAAATTTTAAAACCAAATGTCTGTAGCAAATCCTGAATTAATAATGTCTGGGCTGTGCTGTGCTATTAGCTACATGTAACCTCTCTCTGACAGCACTAGCAGGGTCAATTCAGACTCTTGTCAGAGTGAGCGTGTCTATCAAATATATAATCTAAAGGCATGTTTCTGTGTACATGGAAAAGATCAGTTGAAGGGAAATACTGTTCTGCAAAGATAAACAATAGAGTTTTATGTGAAAATTCATCCATTACTTGAAAACAGTGTCTTCAGAAGTCTCACATTCTAATCATGGTACCATAATACAAGCACCTTATGTAAGTTACCGTTTTGTCTGTCTAAGCGTTACAGAGAAGGACAGCAAGGCAGTGCAATTGCCACTTGGACTGGCAAAAAGGGAGGCGCTTTTCTGAGCTCATAGTAGTCAGAATGTCTAAATGAGCTTGGAAATACATGCCCACACACTCTGCCTTGCTGCATCCCAAGGGAGAATGTAACATGCTCGGTTTTAAAGTATATGGATGCAACCCTAGAAAAGAATATGGTGAAGTGTTTACTACCATTATTGGTAAAATTCAATTTTTGTTATTGGGGCTGAGATTAAACCTGAAAGTTTTAATTCTGCTCTTACTAAACGCCCCCTGCAATACCACCTTCAATTTCACTGGAAATGGCGTGAAACACAGAAGCCAGAGTGCACAGAAGTTAACAGAAGTGTTTTTTAATTTTTAGCTCATGTTTTTAGGGGAATTTTGAGCTTGAACTTGAACTTATATCAGGATTTCTAAACTGTCACAAATGCACCGTGAGCAATGAAAAAGTAGTAGGGATGGAGTCAGTTTCCTGAATGTAAGAAGTAACAATATTTTGTGAAATTCTGTCTTGTTCTGTGGAAAAATTATTTCTCTGATTAAGAAATCACATTTTCTCAGATTGTCAGTAGTAAAAACACAAAAACCAAACTTACTTGGAGTGAATTTGGTTTTTAATCAGAATATTGCAAGAATCCAACACACACCCCCAAATGAAGAAAAAAAAAACCCAAAGTGCAACCTTTTGTGATATAAATACAAAATATAAATTAGGAAGCATTTGACACTTTGACTCAAAGCAATATTAGGGTTTCTGTGTTTGCACATGTAAGCTGGTATACAGGGAAGAAAGCAGTTGAAAAATTTTCTTTCTGGTAGAACCATCTTCCAGTTGCTACATCAGGACAATGGTATCCTTTATGGCTCAGTGCATCATCTGTCAGGGTGCTTCTGAGGTGTGACAGTAACCCAGATTTCTCCTAGAAGTTGCTAGGCATCAGTCTTACCAGAGCTCGTTTGAAATTTTCAGCCAGTGCCAGGCGCAGCAGCAGATGTGTTTGTAGAGGAAGTTTTCCAGCCATCAACAGCTTTGCTGAGCTTGTACTTCAGCTGAGCTGCTGAAAAAATGCTGGGCAGAACTTCAAAGCCATATTGTGGAATTCAGAAGATAAATAGGGTCTTTTTGAGCTCAGGAAGGATGGCTAAATTTCAGAAGACAACCAAGGGCGTTAAAGATTTTCACAATGAAGAGTTAAAACTCGCTCCTTCAGGTGTTGTGTTGAGACTCAGTGCTCAGAAATTGAAGAACATGACCAGTCTGAGACAAAGAAAATAGATAGAAATAGAATAAGCCATCAGTACCCTTGAAGGACTTTTTTTTTTTTTTTTTTTTTTAAATCTAAACTGATGGCCATTTCATTTCAACAAATACAATGCTATGTTTTTCAAGACCCATATTTTAAACAATAGTCACTCACCTTTTGATATAGTCTTTTCAGTCATAGATATAATTTATGTACAAACTTCACACCAAATTAAACTCAACCGCTAGTGAAATGCAGAGCAGCAAAATTTAGATTTTCTGAAAAAGCTTTTCAGTGTACATATTTTGCCTAATAACTTTGTTTTAGGTTCCATAAACAAATGGTACAGTATTGAGTCAGTATGATCTACAAAGAAGTCTTAGATTATGCATTGTAGCTAGTCCAGCTGTATCTGTACGCAAGTCATTATAGCATTGATCATAATCTGTTAAGAAGAGATGGGTTCATGTTTTCTAGTATGAGTGGAGAAATGATTTTTGCATGGATCAGTGAAGATATCAATATCTGCCGTAAGACTTTCTTTGCTTTATGCAGAAGATGCAGGAACTGTTCTGGCAACATAAAATGAGAACAGATTATTGGAAACTGTTCTAGCATATCTTCTAAGAACAAATTTCTTGGTACGTTTTCTTTGTTAACAAATCTGAACACATGGAGAATTATACAAAGACTGCAGAAATTTTGCACAAAAGTCTACTGTAGTCTTACCTGTTAGAAGTAGTATTTTGTGGGTTTCAGGATATTATTGACAGTTAAAAATCATAAACTTCATAGGAAAAACAGCTTTTTGTATTCACACAATAAATTAACTCGGCTTTAAATTTCAGATGAGAATGATACTCTGTTCAAAAAGTAATTTTTTTTGTGTGGTTTCTCAATGAGCATCCATACTCAATGAGCAGTGTTCCCATTGAAACAGTGATGCTCATTGAGAAACGACTAAAAAGAATAAGAGTGCCCAGGCTGTGAAATGCCATTCCCAATCCTAAATGGATGAGAAATGGTCCATTGTCTACGTAACTGTTTTCAGTACAGCAGTGTAACTGTGTTAGAAATATTTGTACTAAACACAAATTGTTTGAACTTTGGCAGTGTATTAGCAGCTTATAATTTTATCTCTGAAAAACTGCCATCTGTATGCAAATACAAGGAAAATGAGAACACTTGCTCCTATCCGGTATTGTTCGTTTTCCAAGGAAGTGTGCTATAGATGAGATAGCTTTCAAGACCAAATGCTATATAGCCGAGTTTTCAATCACTTCCCTGACAAAATAGTTTCAGAACTACAAAAGACACTTCATTTTATCAGCCCTGAGTATGTAGGAACATTGAAGCAAATCCTCACAAAATGAATATATGTGTATTCTTCAGCTGAAATGGTCTTAATATGTTTTCCTAATACAAGAAATTATCTTTTTGATGACTGACCTATTGCATATTTATTATATTTTCATGTGAAGCTTTTTTATTTTCCACTTATTTATTCTTCTTTTTATTGACTCCCCATCCTTTGAGTAATGCATACTGCGTTTGCTTCTTGGAAGGCAGAGGAAATGTAGAGATACAACTGATTTAAAAGACTGTGAGAATAAGACTGAGCTGAAAGTTGCTGGAGTTGGCTCAGCTGATACAGACTGTTAGACAGATGAATATATAGGGAGGTGGATGTGGTTGGATATTCTTGTAGAACTTCAAGGCCAAAATATGGTTTTCATGAAACACTGGGAAGTTGAGTAACAGGTAACTGTGATGTAAAAACTCGCTCAGAAGGGGCAAAAGGAGCTTTTGAATAATTACACAGATGAAAACCCAGATTGGTTCTGTTTTCTCATGATTCAGAAGCAGGAGCAACCTTACAGTTTCCAGGAACATGATTTATAAGTTTTGTGCTTCTAAAGGAGAACTAGATTCTTGATTTCATATCCAAGTTATTGCAGGTACACCTGAGATAGAGAAGTAAACTGTGTTCTTGGAAATGCTCATCAAACCCATACCAACTTCAGTGACAATAAAATCAGAAAAAGTTATTTTAGTATTCTGCTGTGTAACTCGGATCCTACTTCATATACCTCCTTATGTGGCTCTTATAAACACGTGTAATATTTAAGTTTCTTCCAAATGCGTCTGTGACTTTGGTTTTCAGAGTAATTTTTCTTTTACTATTGCATGCTATCAAAGCAGAGGAAGTTAACCTTACATTATCTGAAACATACAATCTGCCAAGCCGGATCAAGCCGTGAAGTCCATTGACTTAGATTTCTTCTTTATCTGACCAGTCCCTGATGATTCAGAGGCATATGAAATATCTGTGTACTTGTTTAGGCCTTAGGTCAGCAAGTTACCTTCGGTCATCATCTGATTTTAGAAGTCTTTGAGAATTCTGTGCTTTCTATCACTCTAGCTATCTGTTCATATTGATATTTTGCTCTAAAACTGATTTGCTGTTTTGTAATTTGCACCATAGTAATGGTTAATCATAAAGTTAAGCAAAAGAAGTTAAAAAACAAGAGAAAGAAGTCAACTAATGCTCGTACATCGAAAAAAATATTTTACAGATCTGTTATTACTGCAAAGAATTACCATTTACTAACAGCACTTGTCTGAAATCAGTCAGTAAATGGAAATAATTTACAGCTAACTTCTGAAATATGAGAAGCACCTGCTAATTGTATATTACATCTTCAAATGAAAAATCACGTTTTTCTTATCTTCTCTAACATTCGTGGTTTTGAATTACTGACTTCATTTTCTGACCTTAAATAGGACGTCCTGACACATGGTCAGCTTGTGACAGTGATTAATTAGTATTGATGTACTTGTTCAGTGTTCTGTCAAGAATGACTGGGTATGGGCTGTTAAACTTGTGATCTCCCACTTCCACACAGACCAGCACTCAGAGGGCAAATAGGAACACAGGGAAGAGGATTTGTAGGTTTGCTTTGCTGTATCTCAGATGAGCAACTGTGCAAGGGGTGTCAGAATTTTTTTAGTTCCATTGCAGTTTTGGGTCAGGTCTTCATAGAATATAAATCTGGTTGGTTCTGCTTTGTCGGTTCAGTCATCACATTGTAGAAGATGGAACAGCAGTCCCTACTCATCAGTAACTCTAAATTGGACTTATTTGTTGTTTTTTATATTCTCCACAGTCCTCTGGTGGACTGTGTGCCTGGCTGCGTTGCCTTTTCGGCAAATATCAGGGTGGTTGAACTCCCCCGTGAGAACCAGGGCCTGTGATCGTGAGGTGATTTCCAGCTGTCTGTAGAAGGCCTTATTGACTTCTTCTTCCTGATCCAGTGGCCTGTAGTAAACATCCACAACAGTGTCACCCATATTAGCCCGCCCCTTCATTCTAACCCATAAGCTCTCGACCCGTTCTTCATCCACCTCTAGGCAAAGCTTGATCTATTCCAGTTGCTCTCTCGCATAACGAGCAACTCTACCACCTTGCCTTACTGGCCTGTCTGTCCTTAAAAGTATGTAAGCATCTGTGACAGCATTCCAATCACATGAGATATCTCACCATGTCTATGTAATTGCAATGAGATCGTGGCCTTGCGACCACACACAGATCTTCAATTCTTCCTGTTTATTTCCCATGCTGCATGTGTTGGCGTATAGGCATTTCAGAGAGGTAACTGAGCATGCAGGTTTCCCCGAGGGGTGCAAAAGGATCCACCATAGCCATACTCACCCTTGAGGTGGTTGGCCTTTTGATTCTCATCTTGGGAGGTGGTAAGGAACATTTATCTCCGCTCTAGTTGGCCTGGCTTATTCTCCAGTTGGATATGATGGTATGAGCGTTGCCATTTTTTACTTCCACCCACTGAGTCCTTCAGTTTAAAGCCCACCTCACCAAGCTGGCCATCCTGCTGCCGAAGATTCCCCTGCCTCTTCTAGGCAGGTGGATTCCATCCCTCCCTGACATTGTGAGGGTTTTGGGTTTTATGACAACATGACATCCTTCAATGACTATAGCGCGCCCTCCCACTCGAACTGCCACACCACACACTGACGCGCCATGCCCTGTTAGCCCACCCTGGTCACCACACTCCGTAGGGTCATTTAAGGCTCTCATGGTAGCTCCTGGCAACGCCCAGCTCATGTGAGCTGCTGGCTCCTGATGGGGCTCTCTGCTCTTCCCCAGGTCTCCCTGGCTCCAGGAACCCCCATCCACATCAATCTAGCGCTCAGCCACAGCACTTACTGATGTCACCGCTGTGTTCCTCGCTGACCGAGTGCTGCTTTCGGTTTCACCATATTTCAGGTAGAAGATATATAAAGCATATATCTCACAGTCAAGAGAGAGATAAAGTTTGTATATATAGTCAAGAGAACCTAGAGATTTGGGATTGACAATTAAAAAAAGTAACGAAGCTGATTTTCATAAAGTGCTGAGTAAGTTTTCTCTGTAAATCATACTTGTTTGGGTCAGTTCAAGATTGGTACCCAAATCTTAAAGCAATGTCACTACTGAAATTTCTCTCCATAACATACAAAAATAGCAGTGATGTTCAACCCCATTTCAGGAGGACACAACCACCCTGAGATAAGTCTATTTGTGACTCTCACTAGTACTGAGTTTTAGTGAGTGGATTAGTCACCAAATAAACTTCCATCTGTCTGTAGCCTCCAACTTTGTAGCTTAATGCTGTTCCTTTGTGATAGTCACAGGAAAATTCTACATCAGATGTACTTTGTAAGCGACTGCCTTTGGGTGCAGTGAAATGAGTCATACTAATCACGACTGCTGCAGTCTAACACCAGGCCCCATTGTCTGTTCCTAATGCACCCAGCAGACCTAAACCCTTGTATTTCACTTCTCTTAAAAGCACTTACTCTTGGCATCACCAAATCAGAAAAGGATTAAAAAGTGTACAACATGTAATTCTTACACGTAGAGGAGGTAACACATACTTCAGAATTGTCAGGACTATCAAACTAGGGAGAAATTAATTCTGGGGAAAAGGAATCTTAAAAGCATGAAGCAACTTATACATGGAGATTGATTTGTAGAGCTTGCAGACCTGCTTTACTTCAGCTCCGCTGAACTATCTCCAGGTATGACATTTTACTGTTCTTGACAGAGAAATGAGTGCTGATGGAAATGTAAATATCTTGTAAGAAATAGAAGTTGTAACAATTAGTTTGACAGAGTAGGCTTTAGAGGTGGAAGTGTCTTCTGGTTTTAGACAGGAAGCCGTGCTGCAGAGGGGGAGTGCTCCAGGATTACTGTTTTCGTGGTGCCTTTCTCATTTCACTAAAACATGTGAATGGAAATGAGTTAGTAAGTCTTAGTGTCAGCATCTTAAAGTTTAGTTACGAGCAGGTACCTCATAATGAGAAATGTCTGTTTAGATTTCAAAAGTTGTTTTGATGCTGTTTAACCTCTTTCACGCTGCACACTGTATGTCATTCAGCTTTTTATTGTTCTGATTTCAGTCATGTGGAAGTGTTAAAGTTAAAAACAGAGTATGGCTGCAAAGATTCATTACTTTTCCATCCCCTACTAAGAATTGTGCTTAGCGTAGTCTCTTTGAGTGTATATATACAACTAAATTCTGACATGAATCAAATTATTAAGAGTAACTGATTTCTTCTTGTGGGCTGCTAATGAAAAATGATTTGTCATTGGAAATGACAGTTGGAGAAACTGGGTCATTTGTTAAGCTAGGTCTAGTTACCAGACCCAGACTTATTTTTCAGATGGTGTAGAAGATTATTGTGTATCAAAAGAAAAATCATGAAAAAGAGGCAGTGATGGCAGGGGTGACTGTTACAGAAGTTATCATCTTCTGACTTAGAAGGTTGATTTTATTTTTATCATATTGTGCAGTCTCCTCTATCTGGTCTGTAACATCAGTGGAGAAGTTTCTCTCTTCTTCCTCATTGATCATCCCAGATACATGGTTGAACACCTTATTCGTGTAAATCCTTCTGAAGTGTTCCACATTGGCCTCACCCCATTGTTAGAAAGCTGGCGTGGTGCCTTTGAGTTGGGATCTAAAACTTATCAAGAATGTGCTCCCCTCGGATTCTTTAATGTACATTGTGAGGGGCCCTTTTTATAGTATCTAATGAGCTGTCCCACAAATGCGCTGAACATTATCATCAATCACTTCAAGGTGCTTCTTATTCACTTTTCCTGTTCCTCCAAGAGACAGTTAAGTGAGAAAAATCAAGTCCAGCAAGAAAAGTGCTCCCTATGTAAGCAGTCTTTTTCAAAGCCGTGAAAAGGGTGCATATGATTTCTCTAAACCACCAGTGTGCAGGTCTTGCTTATAGAAGTGTAGTGCTTCATGGTCACCTTCCCCTTATTGAGGAATTATTATCTTAGAAATTATAAGACAGGCGGTCTAGCACTGAGAGCACAGAATTTCATTTCGTGTCACCCCAGAGGTTGTATCTATGTTATAACCAGGCAAGACGATACAGAAATTTCATAGATGTCACAGGCTGTAGTAGGTCATAGCCAACAAATAATTTTTACTCTTGCAGTTCTGTAAATGCTTGACATGTTAGATACGTTTGCTTTGCAAACTGGGTAATGAATGACCATCTAACGAAGAGGCACAGGTGAACAAAATTGACCAATATAGTTAGGGAACTAAAATGAGAAGTGTCCTTTCTGTACAAGAATTGCTGGTTTAACTGATGGCCTGCATAACAGTGATATATCCTAGTCACTGAATGAAGAAATGTTTGTCCTACAGCAAATCCCCAGAGCCCATAATTCATACCATTTTATGCTGTACCAAATAATTTCAAATTGGGGAATCGAAGAATACAGTCTTACTGTTCCTGCATGTTCTCTGGCTTGCCACTAATGGTCATTTTCTTGAAGAAAAATGGTTGCAAGTCTTAGATTTAAAGGAGGATATGGCTAGATTCTTGTAATTGCAAAATATTTGTGCCCATATATAGCCACATAAATGACTTTTAAAATCTAATCTATTACCTTTTTCTGATCACTGCAAACTACTATTGATAAAAGTTCAGATCTATATATTGCTTCATGTCAAGTAAAGATCTATTTTTTGAAATAAATCGATCTTAAAAGATTGATGGAGTTCACTAGATTTCAGATGATTATGGTAAAGATTTCATTTAGGCTGGTAGGTGGTCAGTTCATTGAGGTTTTTTTAAGCAATTAAAATAGTTACCATTTTTCTTTGATCTTTTAGACCAGCACCATCCATCCAGTTTTGTCTTCAGTGAATAGAATTTTGCCATGCTGGCCTGCTATTGAACCACCAGTAACAGGTATATTCAGAAGTAGCTGAATGACTGCTAATTTATTTTATATTTTAATTTGATCTTGTTAAGGTTTGGCATTTTATTTCAGACATTGCCATTCTGCATGTTGTCAAGAATGGTGAAATTGTCTGTGCTAGAAAATGATTTGGAAAACTTCCGGGCATTGCATAAAGGGGCTGTGTCTTATGGATGTTAGAGTCGGGCTTTGTGACATAAGGATATCCTCAGTAGATCTTTAAGTGCTAGTTTTGTCTAATAAATTCTTACACTTCATGTAGCTGCTTGTTAGATTTATTTTTCTCTCCTTGCATAGGAGAAATCAAGCTGATGAAAGAGGAGTGCAGCTTCCTATGGCCAGTGCAGAGATAGGACCAATGTTACCTGATAGATGAGGAGATGCTTTGATACCTAATAGGTTGGTCCTCGCACTTGATTTTTAATGACTATATCTGTTGCAGTTGAATGAAGTCAAAGCATCTTATGAGCAGCTTTCATGTAGAAACAATCACACAGAAAGGAGTGAGTTAGTGGCAGCTGTAACACTGTGGCACTGCTAGCTGACCTACACTCCATTGGCAAGGCGCCTCGCAGGGTCAGTTGTAGGTATTTTTTCCCTACTACAAGTGAGTTGTTGGTCAGTCGTTGTGTTGTATGAGGAGTTTCTATTTCACCTCTTTATCATTTCAACACTTTTGAAGTTGCTAATGCAAATATTTTGGATGGGTGATACTATATTGTCATTCACGCGTGGATTAAGTTTGTTACATTTAAATTGGTGAAAGTACAAAATTTCTTCTAATTGTAAAAATAGTCTACAGATTGTCCTGTTTCAGACTGCTGCAAGGGCATATTTTATTTTGTCTTAAAAGTGGTAGCAGTTGAATTGAAGGCAGTGAGATCAAATGTGAGAAGAATATACCAGCATTATAAATGCCATTTCTTTTTTTCAAGTGTTAGATACATAAATGGATTAGCTAACAAAGATGATTGAAGTGTGGGTTTGGATGCCAGCCTACATATTGTGATATGCAGCTTGGCCAACAAAAAAAAAAAGGAGGCTTTGGCTAATGTTGATGCTAATTAATTCAATGGACCTTGGATTAGGCCCACTTTCCTCAGGCAGGTATTTGTCCTCATTCTTCAGTTTGTATTCAAACTACTGTATCTTTCTGTCACTATGAACAAAGTTACCTTTAAAAAGTCATCTATGAATATCATCATGGAGACTGACTTTTATCTTAACCCTGTAGGTCAACAGTATGAAAAATAAGAGCATTCGGATTCAGGTCTCTTTGACCTTTTCAGACTACATGAATCTGCTTAATTTTTTTATAGCTGAAAATCATTTTACAGAAGGAAAAAACAATTATTGCAGAATAGATCTAAGTAATAGAATGTGATTGTTGAAAATGGGAGTATCACCCTTGAATTACCATTGTCAAAAGAAGATTATTTAACCACATTGCATTATCGACATGTGTGTTTTTTCACAATATTATTAACACCATTGTGATTTGATGACAAAATATTACAGGGAAACTAACCTGCTAGGAGGTATCCTTGGGGGTTAGTATTTAACCAACTGCTGCCTGGTTCTTACTGCCTGGACACTACTGCAATAAATGGTGAGCTCTGTCTGTCTTTTTTCCGCCTTCAGTGTTGCACTTTGAATGGTGCTGTAGCTCAAAGCCATTGCCTGTTCATTTGTATTCCACCAGATTATCAAGTGGGTCGGTGCACCCTTGTTAGTCAGAAAGATTATGTCCATTTGGATTCCATCATTTTACAGAAAACTCATGAAAATGCAGATTGAGAAGTTTAGCAGCTGAAATAAATAAATAGAAGTAAGGATATGTAGCTTATCCATCGCTCACCTCAGACTAGCCTTGCAGCTTCTTCAGGCAACGCTGTCCCAGCATGAAGGAACTCTCAATCAGTTTTAGTTACATCTTGTCACAGGCACAATAAATCCTTGGGCAATCCAGTTCCGCTTAGTGTTTCATAGTCAGAAAAAAAGCTCTAGTGTACCAAAGGGATCTATGTGCACTGTTAGCAGTTGATACTGTGTCTCTAAATGCTAAAGCACTTACTGCACAACAGTGAAATTATCTAGCCAGGTACATTTGACAGTATAATTGAATGTTTTCTTAAGGCTCTTGTGAAAGATTTTGTTCTGTTAGCTAATTTACTGTGCACATTCATACCATGATTATCACAGAAGTAGCTAGTACACATCTCCCACATTGCATTAGGTTTCAGTAAAGACTGTGGAAGGCTCATTTCTTTTTTGAAGAGAGCCCCAAAAGGTAAATGTCTAAACCAATTTTAATAGGTAACTTTGTGTCTCCCAAGTGTTGTGTCCATTCCTTTTGCTCTCCCTTGATTTCTCTACAGCTCATTCAATGTAAAATACAGAGGATTCATGAAAACATATTCATTAAGAACTTAGAAGTAAGAAGCTATGAAAAATATTATTTAGTAAATAGGAGTAAGCAAAGAGTGTAGAAGTTGGTAATTCTGTCTGTTGTTGTTCCCTAACTTCAGCATATGGAAGAAAGAGCAGAGTAGGGCATGCTGTACTACAGCATCCACTTCTCACTGTAAATTTGCTTACGCAGCTCTGGGTGATGCACCAGAGCATCTCCAGGAAAAGCTACCGAGCTTGTCATCTGCACTAATCCTAGTGCTGTGTTCTGTTGTTCCACACTGCTCTGGTCTCTCCTGTGGGCAGTTAGCTCGTAACGTGCACTGCTTATAATCAGAGAAGGCAAATAAAGGAAAGAGAAGTAACAGAACTAAGGTAAAATGTAGGCATTTCTGGATTGCCTTCTCATTTCTCTCTTGTTGTCGTGTGACCTGAGGCCACTCTGGGGTGTGCCGGCCCTGCAGCATGTAACTGCCCCAGCTGTGGCTCAGCAGTGACTGTGCTGCAGCACAGAGATGCCAAAACTATCACAGTCTCTTCAGGAGCCAGGAGTCATGTAGGTGTAAAAGCTATTTAAAATCTGTATGTGGGTGGATTTGTCCTTTGACTAATCCAGTCATTTAGATTTGGTCTCTGGAGTTATTCTAGAAATGGAAACTTAATTCATTAATGCATAGTGGTGATAATACCGTGACTATATTAATTTGTGAACGTATGTTATGTAAATAAATAAATCAATAAATAGTGTAATAATCCTTACCAAAGGAAAAAACATAATAAACCCAATGTCTTACAATGTGTGGGGACTCTTGGCTTAGCCACTCTTCTTCATAATGATTTTTTCTAGTGTGGAGGGGAAGATGGTCCAACTGTCTGGATTAATAATAAATTTCCTTGGTACATTTATGGATGGGAAAGATAAATACTAGGAGCAGGCTGAGAAAAATTTCATACACTCATTAATACCTCTAAAGATCTGTTCTGAGGTAGGATGCTAAATACTTGTTTTATACCTAAGAATACAATCATATTTATTTATGTATTTTTGTAAAATTCTGAATATACAATTCCATGTTTACTTTGAATGTTTGATGTCGCGGTAGGGAATGTTATTGCATTACTTTGATTACTTTGAGAAAGGCAAAGATTTTTAGCTAATGAAAGATGTTAATTTCCTTTGAAGGACCTTTACCAGAACTTGCAATAAAAATAGTATTACAGTTATAATCCTTGTAAACAAGATTTGTCTTAAAACAAAGGAACAAGAAACTTTGGGCTCCCTCTCTTTATGAGCCCTTTTATGTCTTTAAAAAGAAAAAAAACTATATAGCCATATAATTTGACTTAAAGGAATGAAACGATCAGTCTTTCAGCTGTGGGCTGCTTAGCCAAATTCAGTCCTGACGAAGAGAGTCATAAAGTGATTACAAGGTGCAGGGGTTTGTGTTGGGTGCATGGGGTGGCTCTGCGTCCTCACTAGCTTCCATTGTGGAGGGCCCCTGCTGCCATACCCTCCTCTTCACTCTTGCCAGTTACAGAGAGATTTCAGAGAGAATCCAAAAAGGATTCGTTTTGGTGGCTTGAATCATCGTTGCAGTTTTAGAGAAGAGCCTGTCACAGAGGGGAATTGCAAAGATACTTTCACTCATATTACATATGTTTTTCCTGAACTTACAAAGCTGCCAAACCAACTACTGTGCTGAGCTCTGAAACTGTGTGTGTGTGTGTGAGCATGTGCGCATACATGTGCGCACATAGCTTTTTACCTTACAGATGCTGTTTTCCTCATGCTAGAAGGACTTGGTACAGCTGCTGCGTTGTCATTTTTTTATCACATTGCTCTATACTTTGATTGCATCTTTTTCAAGTGTCTCCTCCTAAGCATGGGAAAAAAGGCATTTCTAAATATATTCATTGAGGAATTATTTTTGAGCTAAATAGCTATTTCTATCCATTCCCTAAAGATGCTATTGTATGTAAGGCAAAATACCCAAAATGATGAAGACAGATATTGATTATCACCCCCAAAAAGAACTGGAAGAAAAACAGCAGAAGCTGTCCATCTGAAATCATACCATATCAACTCCTGCAGGGTATTTTCAGTTTCATCGCTGCTGCTGTTCTTTCCTTCCCTTTTCTCTCTCTTTTTTTTTTTTTTTAATTTGTGTCTTGGACAGGATAGAGTAATGATGTTTGGGAATTAATCTCTGATATATTTTGCAAGCTGTTGTCTCAAAATGAAGGTGGGGCTGGAACAATGGGGTTTGAGATCTCAATCACTCATTTTGCTCATGTATTATCACGTCTTTTAAAAACTTCCTTTGGTTTAACATCGTTTGCTATACTGTCATAGGATAGAAAAGTGAGCAAGTTAACCTAGTGATAGCAAGGTGGAAGAAAAATACAGTAACGAAGTTTAAATAAACAATTGGGCCCCTTTTAATTAATATGGGCCCCTTTTAATTAAAATGGTTCAGTAGGAACAAATACTTTACCCAGAGCACAGTTTTCTTAGTCCTTCCACACTCTCACATTATCACATTTAGAAAAAGCCAGGGGAATTCTCTCCATCTCAGCATCATGGAAGAACCACTACCACAAAGGATGCAGGGCTGGCCACAGGTTTCTTGCTGTGGTAGGTACGGCAATCCACCTTCCGCTGGCTTTTTGTCTTCTCTTCACTCCTCCCTTCCCCACTCAGTTCCTTGTGGTCCTTTGGAGGCTAGGTATGGCACTTGTTAGCCAAGTGTCCACACTTGGATCAGTGCACAAGGATGGACAAACATAATATGAGTGGGTTAAACACCGTTAGTACAGGTTAAGGTTATTTTGGTGTGAGGAGTAGTAAAAGGCAATTATACATATGTTTTCAGCTGAAACAAAGGCAATACAATGCTCCCGTGGAACATGAATGGCAGGGATTTCTATGGGGATATGTACATGTGGATGTACACATGGATATGGGATATATGTACATGCGGATGGGTGTCCAGTAGCTGAAGTGGTAAAACAATAGATAAAGAAAGAAGCTGTCAGAGCCTGAGCATCTGAGAGAAGCTCCTATGAGACCCAGAGCTTTTGTGTCTGGATTCTGCCAGGTAACTCCTTTTTAGCTTCTGAGACGGGGGAAAAAAAAAAAAGCGTTTCTCCTAGTGTTCTCTTGCTGACTGGATTACTCAAAAAATCTGAGTTCTGTCTAGTTGCTACTCAGATCATGTGGCTGTACCATGGCACCAGCACTTTTAGTTACAAGGTTTCCAAAAGAAAGCCAAATAAAGCAGCAGTAAGGGGAAAAGGGGCTTGCTTGTACATTATACTTCATTGGCTTTATAACCCTGTCAGATCTAGAAACCAGGTCTTTTACACTATTTGTCCCAATGGAGAGATAGCATCAGCCATTGTTATCAACAAATGGCTGGGAAAGTCATTGCCGTTGTGATTGCATAGATGTGCCAGAACTGCTCATCTCCAGCATTGTTTTAGAAAGATCCAGTCCTCTGCAAGAGTGCTGTGGGGCTCTGGGCATGTTACGTCCTGTCCTCTTGGATATCAGCACAGAATGCAGCTGAGGAGGGCCACAGTGCTCATGACAACACTTGCCAAAGCACTCCGGCTCCCATTGCAGTTTCACACAAAATAACCTGTTGTATCCCAGCAACTTGGACTGTGGAGCAGTAATTGCATTATATTGATGCAATGGTACTTATGGTTCCTTTTTTATTTCTTTGTAATAATTGTTATGATTTTGTATTTTGTTATACCTGGCACAGACTACAGAGTTGGTAATTCCACTTCCCTAGTTGTAGCCTCAACAATTGAATGTGTTTTGATTGCTGTCTTCAGAACAAAGGGATTAATTTCTTAGTGTGTTTGTTTTATTTCCACTTCATCTTGTTAGAGTTGCTGAACATAGAAAGTGTAGAACAAATCAACAAACAAGGTTGAACTTTAAAATTTACAGTAGTGTGGTTATAAAAAATTGAATATGAGGAAAAATTCTGGGGCCTGCTACAAGTGTAAACAGGCTCTTGCTGTTTCACAGAAAACCATGGAGCAACTGTTTGCATTTTTGTAACAAAAATCCAAAATTGGCTGAGGCTCTTGTGAGAGCCTGGATTTCTCCTTCCTGGTTAGTTTCCTGCTGCTCCCATTTGCAGCTCGTGCCAATAGCAAGGCTGTGAATGTATTCCCAATAGATGCATACGTGCGCATATACACGTACATACCATCACATGCTCGGGTACATAGATCAACACAGAACATGGCCTTTGTTGGCATCCACAGCACTTACATGAACATAAACAACACAGCCCACTCCTGCTCCTCCTCTCCAAATCATTAGAAAGTTGAGTATTTAGTGTGTGTGTGTGTATACACATACAAATATATATTTATAAACGCTCTCTGTCACGATTCACAGTCACTCTCATATTTGCAGAGACCTCAAACCCTAGGCTATAAAACCATGCAGAACTGATGCGCTGATTCTTGGCCTGTCCATCTCCAGCTTGGTTTTTTTTAGTCTCCTCCTGCGTGCCAGCTGCTGCAGCTTGATTGAAGTTCTCACTTCCTCAGGTGTCTTAAGCCCTACACTGGACCGTAAATCCACAAGGATTCCAAGCCCAAAACCTAAGCCCTATTTAGCCCTTCTCTGTCTCCAGCCTGTCGTCTTTCCAGGACTTACTGGCTAGCTGAGCCTGAAGTTTGTGAGCAAATTACACACACACAAACATACCAGAGCAGAGTCACATAGACAATAGATGAATGGAGTTTCATAAGGCTGCAGATATTGGGCACAAGGCTTGGCCAGACAAGTGTACTGAACCACAGCTTCTTTGTATACAGTCAGTCGTCTTTTAATTAATTCTCCTTTCCATCTTCCCATGCTTGCTTCTCCCCAGTCCACTGTGGTCTTAAGCATTCCTTTCCATGTTCCCGTAAGCTGCTTAAAACATCCCATAAATTTTTCACAGCCCCACAACCCCCCAGCAATAAATTCAGTCATTCCTATGAGACTCAGTGATCTTGTTTCCACTCCTCCTTATCAGTTCTTCCAAACTTTGAATGGTTCCTTCAATGGCACATCATTCAAGGACCTGAGAATTATATCTTTGGTGTTGTCTTCATTATCTCCTGTTTCTTAGGGTTTTTGTATGTAGGTGTGATTTATGGCTTTTTCTGTCTATTGTCTTTGCTTTTATGCTGAATAGTCTTTAACTGGATAGCCTGTCGAGCCAGATGTCCTTACATGCCAAGTATTTTTTTTGTTGTTGAGACAGCAATTTAGTATCAATTTTGATTTCCTCTGTTCTTTCATAGCCAAAACAAAGCCAATGGGAAATCATAAATCTGGATGTATGGTGAACCCTCGCATACACAGAAATGTGTATGCACGCCTCTGATATAAATTGGCATTGCATAGCGATAGAGACTCAATATGAATTGGAGTACGGAACCTTTTTTTTTTTCCCCTGCATGACACTGTGAGCTTTATGTGTACATCTAGTAGGCATTGAGTAAAGCAGGCACAATAACATAAAATGCTCAAATTTTATACTGGGTATGTACATATGATTGGACTAAGGTCAAGAATAGAATCAGGCATGTGTGTAACTGAGTCATTGGGCTGTGAATTACAGGGTACACCTAGGCTGTGGATTGTCTGTGGGATGGAGTACTCTTTTCTTTGGCTTGCACAGCACAGAATATGGTGCCATTAAAAACAGCCACTAACAACTACAACAGTAGCCTTATGTTTATCTACAATCCTGGTGGCTGCCTTGTGTTTGTAGGCAGCCACAAGTACCAAAATGTAAGAGCACTGAGTGAGTAAGCTGAAGAGGAAAGGAAATGAGTTTGAATGTTGTGTGAGTGGCCAGATGGAAGGAACAGTGCAAGTGGCCGAAGTGCGCTAGGAAGCTTTTCAGTTCAAGGTCATAAATATGAATCTTTCTCAAGCTGGCAGCAACCAAAAGCCCTAACCATCTGAAAGCACCATCACTCAGTAATGACAGAGATTGGAAGCAGGAACATAGAAAGACATGAAAAGCTTTTGAAAGTGCCCTTGCGGGCTAATACTGTTACTCCAGTGAATAAGTCTCTTGAAGGCTGTGAGTCTGTGGCCATTTATCTGGTAGGCTTGCTATTCATCTCCTTTGAGTGTAGTGTAAATGCACTGTATTAGGGTCATGATGAGAGCAAACCTAAAACGTTTAAATATTAGAAATGAGTTAGCCAGCTGTCCAGCAGGGAAGTACAGACTATTGTAAGCACAAACACAAAGAAAGCAGGGAAACAAAAGATAACATTTGGAAAGAGGTGGCTGCACTGGGACTTGTGATCTTGCAAACAAGTCTGTTAAGGAGGAGGGACTGTTTGATGGTATACAAGACATTTTTTCTCTTACACAATAAGGGAAAAATATTGAGTATTCTTTTAAAAAGACTTCTCCTTGCTTCCAAAATATTTTAAAGACACAAAAAGCAAGAATGCACAGAAACAAAATCACGTCTAAATTGCTCAAAAGTTTAAGATGTTGATAAATAGGAAACTGTGATAGAACAAACTGAGGAAAAGTCATGCTGCTCCTGTTTCTCAAGGCTTGAGAAGGAAATACTGAGTGAACAGCAGTAGAGAAGAAAGGGTTGGAATATAACACTTGAAGTATATTTTAGTATTGAGGTAGATAAAATGATCCAGATTATCTTCCCTCACTGTCTCTAAAGAAAAATTGAGATAAGGAGGAAGAGTTTGCAAAAAGTACTGACAAAACCCGGACATTTTTTCGTATTTTACCATTGAAGCAACACCTCTCATCTCTGCCTGGGACAAGGGTTTAAAATCTGAGTCGAAATCCAGATACCAGTTTGACATTTAGAGTTTGTTTCTTCAGCAGAAACGGGAACCTCAAATCAACATACAGCATTTGGAAGTATGAAATCCATATGTAAAATAGGAGATAGGCTTTTCTTCCTGCCTTCTTTTTACCAGAGAGGGAGAGAGAGTAGTTGAAAGGCTTTTATTATTTTTAAGAAACAGTCTTTTAATTAAAACCTGGGGGGAAAATCACATTATGAGACTTGCATGAAAGAGGGATATGGTGCTCCAAAATATATTGTGTGGAGGTTTTACTGTCCTGTTCCTTTTTGCTAGGTTAAGGAGAAGAACCTTAGTTTACTTCTGGAATGGTAGAATAGTTCACATGGGAAAGGGTCTCTGGTGGTTATCTGGTCCATCTTGCTCCTCGGAGTAGGACTGAGTTAGCTAAGGTTTTCACTGTCTTGTCCAGTCTAGTTCTGAAATATCTCCAAGGATGGAGATACCACAGTCTCTTTAGGCAAATTATTCCAATCTTTGAACGATGATGTCAAAGAGGAGTTAGTTGTAGTTTTAATTGCAAATCAGGAGTAATCTGGAGAAGGAGCTTAACAATATTTCAGAGCAGAGCCCTGCTCAATTTGCATAAGATCGGGATTTTCAACAAAATATATTAAATCTTCCTCATTGTTCTTGGTTTGAAGACACTAGTTTAACTGTGTCAGTGTAAAATTCTGCTTTACAGAGGATACAAGTTACTCTTGTTTCTAAGCTGGAGTTAGAGGTAGTGGCGCATATCATCTCTAATTTGAGGGTTTGTATTGCTGCGCCACAGAGTACATCTGGTTTTTACTTTTCACTTACAAAGTTTTCTCCTGGAATGTGAACTTTACTTGGAAAGAAGTATCTTTCTTTAGAAACAGTGAGACTTTTCTAAATTTTTTTCCCCGAAAGTATTTCAATAGCCTTAATTAAAATTTTTGCTGAAATAAATCCAAAATCTTGTTCAAAGAGTACTGGAATTTTTCACTTATGATTACGAAAAATAACTTATAACTGAACATTTCACAGAATCACAGAATGGCAGGGGTTGGAAGGGACCTCTGGAGATCATCTAGTCCAACCCCCCTGCCAGAGGAGGGGCACCTACAGCAGGTTGCACAGGAACGTGTCCAGGCGGGTTTGGAATGTCTCCAGAGACGGAGACTCCTCCACCTCGCTGGGCAGCCTGTGCCAGGGCTCTGCCACCCTCAAAGGAAAGAAGTTCCTTGTCATGTTTAGGTGGAACTTCCTATGCTCAAGTTTGTGCCCATTACCTCTTGTCCTGTCCCCACGCACCACTGAAAAGAGCCTGGCCCCATCCTCCTGACACCCATTCCTTAAGTATTTTATAAGCGTTGATAAGATCCCCTCTCAGTCGTCTTTTTTCCAGACTGAAGAGACCTAAATCCCTCAGCCTTCCTTCATAAGAGAGGCGTTCCAATCCCCTCAGCATCTTGGTAGCCCTTTGCTGCACCCTCTCCAGCAGTTCCCTGTCCTTCTGGAACCGGGGAGCCCAGAACTGGACACAGTACTCCAGGTGCGGCCTCACCAGGGCAGTGTAGAGGGGGAGGATGGGCTCCCTCGACCTGCTGGCCACACTCTTCTTGATGCACCCCAGGATGCCATCGGCCTTCTTGGCCACGAGGGCACATGGCTGGCTCATGGTCGTCCTGTTGTCCACCAGGGCTCCCAGGTCTCTTTCCACAGAGCTGCTCTCCAGGAGGTCAGCCCCCAACCTGTCCTGGTGCATGGGGTTATTCCTCCCCAGGTGCAGCACCCTACACTTGCCCTTATTGAATTTCATAAGGTTCCTCTCCGCCCAACTCTCCAGCCTGTCCAGGCCTCTCTGTATGGCGGCACAGCCTTCTGGTGTGTCAGCCACCCCTCCCAGCTTTGTGTCATCAGCAAACTTGCTGAGAGTGCACGCTCTCCCTTCATCCAGGTCATTGATGAATATATTGAACAGAACATTGAATATATTTTAAGAGATTTTTTTTAAAATAATTTAAAAGAGCTTTATATACAAAATTAACAGGTTTACATTTAATTATCAACAAGTAATCTTTCCTGAAATATAGAATTCTTCCTCAATTTCAAGAAAGCGTATTAAAATATTTTGGTGATGTGATAGGACTTTTTTTTTTTTAATGATTAAAATGCTTATATAAATCTTACTTCTTATTTTTTCAAGTACATAGTGAAAGCTATTTCTGTTTGGAAAACTAAGAAATATTTTTACGTAACATCACAGACATCTGAATGAATGAGGCAAATGCCTACCAGTTTTCAGTGTACTGCAAATGCTTGTGGCAAGTCAAGTTTTTCAAGGCCTTTGCTCGTGGGACATGTCAAGGGAGTGTCAGATACCAGTATTCAAGCTAAGTAAAGTAAATATGTGTTCAAGCTGTTTAAGTAAATCCATTTAAGTATCAGAAACAGCGCTGTAAAGTTATATCCGCTTCTCATTTCAATAGTCTAGGCAGATTGGGGCATTAACACTGCGATTTGCTTTTCAGGTAACTGGACACAGCACACTGTTGCACCCCATAGATTTAGTTGTGGTTGCAGAAAGAAAGATTGAAAGTGTGAGCACTGGAGGCCTTAATCTCACAGAGTAAATAAGAAGATCCCTGAAAATACTATATTTTAAATGTTCCACCTTTTAAGCCACGGCTGCATTGTATATGACTTTCCATTTTTGTAGGCCCTCACAGGGTAGCACATGTCTGTCATGGACTTTCTCTCGAGGAAGACATTTTCTGGGGTATTTACGAATGTGAACAGAGACTGATTCCTGTAGGCTTGCAGTGTAGAGAAAAGAGAAACACAGACTTTATTCAGAACCAAAGCCAAAATCACTCTCTTGAGAACTCTCTGACTTGGTTGAATATATAAAAAGGGGCAGGAGACACATGGGTTAAAGTTAACATTTAAGGATATGGTCTTGTTCTATTTTACAGTCATATATTAAACCATCTAAACTGAGAAGAGGAAACCCATTCCTCAGCTACTAGAATGATAATAATGCATGACTTTTGCCAAGAAAAAACGGATAGAGATCTGTAAAAATGTAGCTCAACTTAAAAGAAAATGCTGAAAAGAAATGCTGCATGCTGAAGAGGAGCGGTGCCATTGGTTTTCTTCCCTACGATTTAAAATCTTCCTGACTTGCGTTCTGATGTTGCAATCCTTTGAATTTTCGAGAATGTATTTGAACAGGAGGCTTCATGATCAACAAATAAACCATCTTAATTAGTACCGTTTTTCGTTTAATAAAGCTGCAACTTTTCACAACCGATTTTTTTTCAGTGGGCCAGGTATCCACTTTTGATAAAACATTAGGTGAAACAGCACTCTTGGGTTCTAAGCTTCAAAACCTCACAACAAAAAGTACCACTTGGGTGGTATGTCTGGGGTGTAGCCAAGCTAAAGATGGTCTGACATTCTCTGCCATGATCCTTCTGCATGTTTTACATGCGTACAGTGATCACAAGCCTCTCGGCTCACCTGTGTTGGGCCTCTCATCACAGAGTCACTCCAATTTCTGTGGCAGATTAAGTGGTCATTGGGTCAGAAAGGGAACCCCTCCGTAGCACAGTCCTACCAGTTATGAGTGCAGAGAATGGTAAGGAAAATAAGTGCTGAGAATGGTCCTTGAAAGCCCACATCCCAGCAGGTAGCCCCGTTCCTTCTTGTTTTCTGTCTGCTTCAGAGACAAAAAAACCACCTTAAACAGAACTTTAAAAAAAATAATCTCTCATTTATGGCCAGTGTTGAACAGGAATATTCTTGAAATCTTGTAAAAGATGGGAGAACTTCTCACATATGAAGCTGTAATTATAAAGGATTGGTAAATCTTAGCTGTAATCGAACAGTGTATAGCTTGGTTAAAACACATTTAAATAAGAAGTCTATATCACCACTGACTGCAAAAAGTATGAGAGATTCTCCTCCCACTTGTATGTTTTAGTATCTTTCCGAAACTTCAAAACAATCTTGAGAATTTTGTTATGTGAATTCCTTACAGTATTCCTTAGGATATATCTTCTTTAGAGTTGCACACAACCTGTATTTGCTATTCTGTTTTCCGGACAGCAGCTTTGCTAAGCTTTGAAAAGAGGATGTTAGCATTTTTAAAGCCTTTTTTCCCCTTTTTATTATATGAATCAGTGTTCTTGAAGGAGTCAAAGTTCAATCCTCTTGCTGCATTACAATGCCTTTCAGTCTAATATTAGAGAGCGAGTCCCATTTTACTTTGTAATACGAAGCTTCACTTCGGCATTAATTTCATTCGGAAAGCAGCTGCACTTATAATAGATTCCTTTTAAGCAAAATGGAAAATATACATTTATCAAATGACTTTCTTCCAGTAATGCTGCAGCAGTCTTTATTGCATCAAAGTTGTCAGCAATCAGCCCATCTTTCTGAATAAAGATGTGCCAAATCATAGAAGCAGGCTTTATATTGAATAAGCAATAAGTGAATTCTGTGGTAGTTGGACAGACAGACACTATCTCACCTTTCATAATATGATGTATTTATTTATGCCCACATCACATAGCTTTAGCAAATGACTATTGGGGAATATTTCCTACATGAACATAGCAAGTGACATTATCAATATCAAAATCGTGCTTTTCAAAGTGTTTTGCCTCCGAGACTAATAACACCTTATTACAAATGAAAGATTTTTACAATCAGTCTTATCAGCTTTATCTTTCTCTGCTGAGACTTTCTTTCTTTTTTTCTTCCAATGTGGTTATTTAGTGGCGTACATTTTCAGCAGAACACCACTTTCACAGTCTGGTTCAGCACTGTTTTGTTCTGTTTGTCTTTGTAGCTAAAGCAACGTTTAGATTGCATTTTTATTTTGGGGGTTTGTTTTTATTACTTGGGAAAATGGTAGGTCCAATTTAAATGTTAATTCAATTACAAATTGGTAAGTTTAATTCTGAATATTCTGTGGATCAGAATATCCATTCTTATGAAGAGAACCTATTGATTCTTTGGTTACACAGAGAGACTAGCTTTAGTCACTTGATCCTCCTCTGCTGAGCCAAGCTTTTGACATGAAATAGAGGATACTTTGGCATTTTTCATAGTTCATTTTATGGATTTCGGAATTTTGGAGGTTAGTGTTTTATAATCTCTCCTGGCCTTATGTTAAACATCTTAAGGGACACTTTTTCTTGCAGGAGTTGTGATGCAGGAGTAGGCAGTGGAGATGGAAAGAAAGGGAAGATATTTTCACTTGTTGCTATGGGATTTTCACAGGTTGTAAAGTTTTGAACCCTGCCAGTTCCACAAGCCCAGAAATCGTACTGATCAGACTTACACATTTATGACAAAATCAATCTGAAAGTGTCAAAATCAATTTGAAAGTGCTTAACTAGGACAGTATATCATATTCCTATTATGTTTTTATTTTTCCAAATATTTAAAATGACAGTATCATTTTGGTTTCTGGCATAAATGATCCCAGGGAAATAGCACATGATAAACAGCAGCAGATTTGAAAGGGAGTTAAAAATCTGCTTTTCCATACTTTTCCTTCCTGCCTGCTTGCCAACCAAAATCAAGTCTGAGTTGGAAAATAATTCAAATATTATAAAAAACACCAACCTATAAATACAAGCATACAGTCAATCAGCAATAAAATAAAATAATCACAATTGCATCGTAATCACCAGGTTTCAAATTCCAGTGGTCTGAATATTTCTCTTCTGTCTGCTGTGTTCACAATTGGTATATAGGTAGTGGGTAGAGATACCCCCAGTAAGACAGCCACTAAAATCAATGGAATTACACTGCTTAGAAATCTCAACAGCTATATTGGCCTAGGTCTCTTTCATCTCTTTAGAGCTGAGAATCCCGCTATCTTTAGTTTAACGTGTGCTTGCTAAGCCTTGCAACAAAACACTCAGGAATTGCAGCAGCACTTGGTTGCAGCCTGGGAAACCCCACAGTTAAGGCAAAGCTCCAGTACCAGCTGTCTTCTAGGTTGTTGCATACTATAAGATGCGGCAAATATCATACCCTATTTTTTTATTTTACTGTTTAAGTGAGTAGAAGATAAGGCAGGGCAGAATTCGGTTAAGCTGCAGTACTTTTCTGCAGTAGCAGTGTAAGTTCCCAAACTATATGCAAAGCTTCAGCTATAGCTTACTCCTCAATGAGATCCAAGCTTTAGGAATTAAAAAGCGGGGAAAAAATCCCGCCCCCAAAAATCCCCAAACCCTTTGGTCGTAGTTGTGTGAGACTGGCTCATTGATCTAATGGATCTTACCTCCTCAGGGGAGCTTCTCTTTATTAAGAGCATAGCCACTTGCCTGATACACTGGTATGTAGTAATTCCCTTGAACAGGTCCATCAGCAGATTAGGACAGTCTGTAGGCAATGTGCAGAGCTGAAACACTACGACCTTGAGCTGCAGAAGCTGATTTTTTTTCAAAAGCTAAACTGCAGGTTGGATTACAGCTGGCTGGGATACAGCTGCTGGAGTTGGGATTGGCTGGCAGCAAGTCTAATCCACATTGCATTAATAGAATAAGTCAAACTCCTTAAGAGACAGTATGTCTATATAATTTTGGGGGTTTTTTGCATATGAAAACAATCACTTTTTAGATAATGAATTAAATAAAAAATTTAGCCATGGTATATGCATTATAAAAACACTAAGAAAATAAGAATAATATATAATTATAATAAGAATATATATAATATATAAATATATATAATATATAAATATGTATAATATATAAATATATATAATAAGAATATATATAATAAGGAAATATATGGCGAGCTTGCAATTCTAACTGTTGTTTATGAAGCTAAAATATATTTTACCTGTTGTACCATGTGAGTATTCATTCAAGTGAGTATGGTATATACGTGAAAGGACCACTCTCTGCACTTGCATATGAATTGCTGGGAAGCGAAAGTATTCACTTGAAGACACAAGGGATATTTTAGCTAAATTGCACTGGAGTTAAAAAGTAAAAAAACCTGTCTGCTTCCTTACTAAAGAACATTTATAAATAAGATGAGGCCAACCATATATTTAAAGTGGATTTAAGTCTTTGTATTTTCTTATGCTTCAAACGTTAACTATTTTTGTAGGACTTCAGCAAGATAATGATCACTCTCTGAAGACTGATCATTTTAAAATTTATAAACATAGAGCCATAACATGTGTGTATACATCAAGCAAGTAATTCAGCTATGAGCTAAGAAACTGATGCTCGACAGTTGTATATTTGCTCATCACAAAAAGATTCTTTTAAGAGTAAATTGTTAGTTGAGCAAAGTAAGGCAGTTCTCTGTAATAGCTTTTTTATACTTAATCCAAATAAGAAATAGATGAGTAAGGGGAAAAATTTCAGAGGACTTGCATATTTATAACTTGTTCTTCACTCACAAAATTAGGTCTACAGTTATGATTAGATCATAATGAAGATCTGAGCATTCATTTGCAAAGGCTGTTAGTGGACAGGCACATAATTCTATGAGGAGATATTTTCCTATTTGGCTCCTGAGTGCCTACAGCAAAGCTTATCTGAATAAGAAAAGTATTTTAAAAATAATTTCTTAGTTTCTTGCATAGAACTCTGCCACAAGAGACTGGGTTATTGGTTTGTTTACAGTTTTGCAAAGCTTATTTTCACTACTTCCTTTACAATGGGGGACAGAAATGACCATGATTGAATCTTCTGTATGAAAGCATTAGAAAAGTCAGGACTGGGCTGAAGGTACTAAACAAGGCAACATATTTTATCCCTGTTCTTTGTGTCCACCCCTTCCTCATTCCACGGGAAGAAGAGATAAAGTAAAACAGAATGACCATGAAGGGTTTTTCTTCAGTGTTTCCACACACAAGATTACAGAGTTGAGACAGTACAACTTTATGAATAGGATTTAAAATCCTCGTTCTGCCAGTGATGAGTTGTGTAACATGCAGCTAGTTCCCTAAGCCGTCCTTTGGACCTTAACTAGTTTGAGGGGCTTTTTGACCAATTTATAACTCTCTGCTATTTTTCTTCTTTTTTAACATGCTGAGCGTCAACAGTTCCCATTGACTTAAGCTCAGACTTCAATCTGTTAGCAGTCCTGAAATTTACCCCAAACGAAAATAAAATTCAATTGGTCTCCAAATTTACTGTAAACATTGAAAATATTTGTCATCTCATTTGCCTTTGTCATCTCATCATTTGCCTTTTTTCGATCTGTACAATAGGATACATCTGTTTTGTAGAGAACACTGGAGGCAAAGATGAAAATGAGGTTTGAATGATGGTTGTCTGTAGGATGATGCCAACATTTTTGAAGTGCAAAAGATAAAAGATTAAGTTTTTAAAATATTAAAAAAATAAATTGCTCTTTATTTGCAATATAGTTAGAGAGATGTAACTGTTTTGCACAATAAGGTTAAGTAACAGGAAATGAGAAAGTCTTTCTAAGAATTATGTAATTGTGCATGGACTGGCAGGTGAAAATTATGTTTATTTCTGGTTTGTAAATTGCTGCTCTTATTTCCTTCATTTGTCTGAGATCTATCCACTAGATGGATTAATTTCGATTTCCCGTTGCAAAAACACAGAGGAATTAACAGATTGTGCATTTACTTGATGGGCCTGAACTCTTCGTTCAGCATGTAATCTGCTTTTTTAAAACTACATATTTCACTTTCTCCACAGTAGAATTACTTTGGCAAGGTTCCAAATTGTTGGGATACAACTATAAGGCTTTTTTTTTTCATTTTCTTAATTATTCAGTTCTGACAAGAAAAGACAAGGAGCTAGTTAGCCTTCCTACGTTAATTTTTCCATATATTATTTTTCAAGCAGAGGAATGCAACTGTATACAGATCATCTCCAAGTGCAGTTGAAGTTTGAAAGCAGGCTGATCCAGGATCTGAATCAGGTTACTGAGGTTAGGCCCCTTCCAGGAAATATTTACATCAGTTCTATGGGAAATATTTGCATTCATGAAGTTGTGTGTGTGTGTGTGTGTGTGTCTGACAGGGCAACCTGAGCTAACTGAGCATTTGTTTTCCATATTTTTGAAGTTACTACATGGGGTAGGGGGTTGGACTAGATGATCTTTAAAGGTCCCTTCAGACCCAAACTGTTCTATGATTCTGTGTTTTGTAAGACCAGTGTACTTCATTCTTATTTGATGTACTTGCCACTGATTTTCAGCTTCAGACTTACGGACTTTACCTCTAGGAGAAAATGTGGTCTGATTTTCCAAACTCTTTAAGAGATACAGATGCTGCTGAACTAACTGGGCGTGCTCTATTTTTGTGCCTGAAAAGAAACCTTTTCTGTAGATCCCTGTTGGCCTCAACTTGCACATGTGTGTGTATGGACAAGCTCTTCTTCCTCAATGCGCTAAAGATTACCTTTAGAGACTGCATAAGCGTTTAATATGCTTTCTATGTAGTTATATAAGTACTTATATGAGTCTCGCTTCAAATTAAAGACTGAATGTGAATTTAGACATTAAATTCTATATTCAGCATTTTTAAGTACTTCTAGAGATAGGTTATCCAAGGTTTTGCAGTGGTTCTGAACAAATAGCTCTATGAACTAATAGTAGTCGTCCTTATGTTTTCAACCTGGAAGTACTGATAGCAATTTGGTTTTCTGCTATGTGTTAGAGCTAATTCTTAAAAAATACTGTATTAAAAAAGTGTGCATGATTCTACTGTAAACGAGTAGAGAAAACCAGCTAGCTTTTCATATACATTGAAATAACATAACTCAGTAAAAGGAATGATAGAATACATCGTTGCAGAGAAAAAGTTACTTTAGTATTTAAGGATAGTCGACTTTGTGTGTATGTATTGACATTTTTATTTTTTTTTAATGTTTCAAAGTTTTTCAGGTGACTCTTATGTATATGTCTACGCATTCTTCTGAAGAGTATTTCCATTTGCTGTTTCAGTGTTATCAATACTGGTTTACACAGTTCTTTCAGAAGGCATGAATAGGACCTAGCAATAGTATCTACTTGAAAGGCATAGTTTTTAGACTATAGAATACCTCTATGTATGTGAAACCTTGGACATTTGCGTTCACCTTTAAATTAGTTCAAGGGTTTTGTAGGACTCAGGGAACACACTGGTCTCTCAGTTTATTTCACAAAGAATAAGTATACGGTATTGAAACACCACTGGTGCTTCGCATAACACAGTGGAGCAGGCTTCAGTCAGGTATAATCAGGCTGAAACACAAACTATCTTGGCATCGAAAGGTGAGTTTCCCATTGATCCATGTTCACGTTGTTAAAGTAGTCAATGTAGAAGTCTGCATCATGCCTCCCTGCATCATGTATGTAAATAAATAGGGAGACTCGATCCCTGGTTGTTAGATGGATGATTAGAGAGAGAGAAATTGTAATTAAATATGCAATGAATTCGGGTACCTTCAAAATACAGGGGAAACTGAGAACTGATTTGCCTCCTGCTTGAAAAGATGTGGATCTTCCTCCCTTAAAGATCCCTGGGGCATGACTATATTCATTTCATATTTCTGATTCCTAAAAAGAACTTCTATCAGCGACGGTGACAACAGCTGAAACTTTCTCAGTCCAACCCCCCTCCACCAACCAACCAATGTAAAAAAAGCAGGATACTTTTAGACAAGGAATTAATGAAATTTGAGATAATCTTTCAGTTTTTGTCTGTCTTCCTTCACTGTTTCCCCAGTCCCTCTCTTCCTCTGATCTCACTGGGGAGCCAAGCCCACAGCAATTTCACTTCGCGATGAGGATTGTCCCTTGGAGCTGGGACTCCCACCCTTTTTGGATAATGTGGGTGGATTCCCTTCATCCTTCCTGGGGGGAAGGGTTCCCAACCGAAGTTTAACAATCTCCCTAACTCCATCTCTCCAGGGCCTCACAGGCTCCCTTGGCTGCACACTGACGGCAAATCTATTCCAGTACTTTGGGGAGAACAGGAATTAACATTAGCCCAGGGAAAGGGATAATGTGAAATCCTTTTAGTCCTATTCCTTCCACACTTCTAGTGCTGTGATACTTTTATTAATGCTGAGAAACTGAGAAGGTAGGGAATGGAGACAGTAGAGACAAAGAGGCTGATCTGAGGGTGGCACTGAGCAGGGTTTAAGGCAAGTGGCTGAGCTGTTATGATAGTGTTGGCACTGAGTAGAGTAGTCTGTGTTGACAATCCTTAAATTTTCCCCATATAATACCTTTAGAACGTCCCAACACTTTTTTCCCCACAATGGAGTTGAGGGAGAAGATGTGTATCAGTACCTAGCTGATGTGATGGTTTTGAACCCTGTGTTTTGGGAGGGACCGGGTTGACCTTCTGCTTTTTAGAGGTTCCCAAAATTACCTACATTTTGTCCTGTTAGTATGTTCTGTGCCACTCTTCACCTTTATGTCTGGGAACTTTGATAGCATGGGGTTTTTTTTTAAGTTACTATCTTTACTGTAAGCCTAGATGACAAAACCAAGCCATGTCACTATTCAGACATTAAAGAGGAAACTTATAGCAATAAAGAAACCTTACCTCTATAGTGTAAATTGAAAACCACAAATGTTAAAGTACAAGATTTGAGGACCTGAATTCAAATCCAAACTTATCACTGATTTAGCTGGTTTTGTTACTTGTTATGTCATCATGCAAGAATGATATATAGGAAGACATCTTGGTGGGGGTTAACGCTGGTAGGCAGCTAAAGCCCCATATAGCCACTGACTCCCTCTCCCAAGCAGGATGGGGGATCGTGGGTTGAGGTGAAGGCAGTTTAAAAGTAAAGGTGCATGCACAAGCAAAGCGAAATAGGGAATTGATTCACTGCTTCCCATTGGCAGGCAGGTGTTTAGCCATTTGCTCTTCATCATGCATAATGGTTACTTGGGAAGACAAACGCCATAATGTCCCCCCTTTCTTCTTCTTCCCCCAGCTTTTATTGACATCATCAGGTACGGGATATCCCTTTGGGGACAGCTGTCCTGGCTGTGTCCCCTCCCAACGCCTCATGCCCCCTGGCCTGCTCACTGGCGGGGTAGGGTGGGGTGGGACGGTGCGATTGCGCTGTTCAGCAAAAGTTGAAACCTCCCTCAAATGAATATTTTAGCTGTGCTTTATTCTGCAGCATAACTCAGACTTCTCACTTTCACTTAAATGTTACACCAGCTTTCAAACATCTAATTTCATTTTCAGTGCTATTAGTAGAACAGCATAATATACTACCAAGATACCTAATGGCAGCAGGTTTTGTATTTTCTCTTTTAAGGAAGAGATCTGAGGCTTGTTTTACATTCCTGAGAAGTAAAACTAGCTTTTATATGAAGAAATAAAAATGAGAAACTAAAGAAATTACAGTAACTTTGATTTCACCCCTGTAGAGCCTGTGTTCGGATAACTAATTTTTAGGTGTTATTTTTCACATACCCATGTTGTCTTAGCAATTCTGTGCAAGTTTTGAGCTCTGTGTGGAATTGGTAGCACTTCGTTCTCTTAAGTGCCAGATCTGTAGTTTGTTAGGTGCAGCTGAGTGCTATTAATTGTTCTAGAATTGGGCACAGCAAAATTTGCTTATTAACTTAAAGACTGAAAGAAAAAAATCAAGCATTGATTGTACCAGCTGATTATTGTGTGTTAGAAGAACAATATAAGTGTGTTAAGTGATTATTCCATAACGTGATGATAACTGAAATAAAATATGGATAATCTTATTTATCTTTTTATTTGACTCTCTCTCTTTGAAAAAAATAAATGAATGTAGAGGTCAAAGCTTCTGAATCAAATTTCTAATAAGCCATGACTGATACTCACAGTGACATTTTTTCCACTACTGAGAATAGTATTATCAATCTTTCCTTTCTTGGAGAAAAAAGTGGAAGGGTGCAACAACTCCTTACGATTTTCTGCAAGTTACTGTGCGTTTGTTATGATTGTGATATTGAAGTCTATACTCTTTTTTTGACATAAGAAAGGAAAAAGTGTAAGTAAAATGTTGGTTTAAAAAGTATTAAACCCAGAATTCTGACAGCATCGCACAATTAGCTTTTACATTGAGCATTTATGGCAGCTACAAATTCACAGCATGGTTTTTGAGGCAGCAGAAAATGGGAGGGCAACCAAAACCAAACTGAGTGCAATTGACATTTTACAGTCAGAACAAAGGGTTGAAAGTGTATGGCTTGTATACAAGTACTTATGTATTACATATTAGCCCCTTAAACTAGTGCTAAACTCAGTATCACCCCTTAAAGAGTTTCATGAAGTTAATTATTAGTAAATTAAGTCCTTCAATCATTCTGAAGGTTGAAGAACATTAAATTATACAGTGCTTACCAAATGATGGCCAAAATATGACTTAATTTACGCTCTGGAGTCAATGGTGTTCAAGAGGTTGTGAATCAGGGCAGAGTCTGGCCCCCTTAAAAACTAAAGTAGGACAAAAATAAAGAGCTCATTCAGAATGTCACTGTGAATCTGCAAAGCCTTATGATATAGAACTATACACCTCCAGGAACTTAGTGCTATGTAGCAGTATGACAGAGAGGAGAGGAAAACTCACTCCACTTCAGGGGCTTTCTTGAATAAAAGTGATTTGTATGGATGTTCTGCAGTTTTGCTGTGAGCCTTGGGGAATGCCTTTGATGCACTTGATTAGGGAACAAGATCTCAACCTTGTAGACTCAGTAAGATCTTCACATGTTTAAATACAGATAATTAGTCTCAGTTCTTTTTCTTTTTTTTTTTTAAAACTTACATCCTCATGTGTTTTTTTTCCTTTCTCGTACTATTCATTGCTTTTAAGAGTTCGTTTAATTGTCAGTGCCATATCCTGTCCTTAATTTATGCCGTATAAATGACCATGTCTAATTTTTATTTTGGAATGTAAGATTATATATATATATAATAAAAAAGATTTTAAAAGAGAGTAGGAAATTCCTTCACATCTGTCTATGTAGTATAATGGAGTGAATTGTAGAGATTCCTAATCTAGCTCTAAGCGTGCTGACATATGCAGTATCATGGCAAGATACTAGCTCAGGAGCAGCCTGGCCAAGTTGGGGAGTAGATGTGTCCTCACATAACCTGTAAAAAGTACGAGCTTCTGCTGTAGTCCACATTTGCAACATCTTCTCAGACAGGAGCTTTTCAGCAGGATAAATGTGATGTGCAGAAGGCTGTATTGAGTTCCAGTGACGTAGTTCACAGGTATGCACTGTATGCAGGGATGGGGAAAAGATTGGTGGCAGTAGTTACCCTGGGCATAGCCAACAAGATGGATGTCATTAGTTAGAATGTCTGAAAATTGTATGATGAGCCCTGGGATTCAGTATGTGGTTACCCATCATAAGAGTGCTTTGGCCTACAGACTTATGTTAGTCCATGATTCCTTGCTGTCCTAAAAGGTGGTGCATCCTAACAAATACTCACATGAATTCAGCAGTGTAGGTGGGTAAATATTTTTGGCTGAGCCATTTTTTTCTATCATCATGGATAAAAGTTTGATTTTCAGCCTTGTTGAGCGTAGTTTTGCTCTGATTACTCAGCTCTAAAGAGCCATTGGTCCAAGGTAAATTTTGGGCAAGGCGTATTCCACCATATCTGGAAAATGTTCTGATAGTTTTAATTCTCTCTCTGTTGGCAGACTTGTACTGACTGATTCAAATTATTTAGCTATGGAGTTACCCATTTTCCATATCTGTAAGTAAATTCCCTTTCTCAGAGAGTTGCTGAAAAGATAATTTGCTTGTTTCTTTCATGGTCTTCAAACCTAATGAGAAACATATGGAGTATATTAGTCTCTGATTCCTGTTCTTCAGTATGTGCCTGTCTTGTGTATGGAAGGAGGAGGATTGCAGAAACATTCAGAAGTCTGGCATGCTGCTGTCTGAGAGACTTTTATGAAGCCATTTCAAAGTGGCGTGTAGACAATGTACAGCATGTTAATTCTACGTCAGAGCATTTTACAGGGGATGTAATGCGAGTTTACTGCGCATATTTGTTTATGCGCCAGGTCGTGTTCTAGTGTTGAGGTGTCAAATCCACAGATCATAGTCTTACTAGTAATGATTCTACTCTGGCACAGGTTGAAATAAAGCAACACACACCCCCTCCCCAAAAAACCCAACGAAAGCTGCTGGTTGTGTTCCACTCTGATGCGCCAGTTCAAAATGGCTTTCTGTCTCACACCACTGGTTTCTTGGAGGTGGGGATTGATCTGTGAATCTCTTGCATGATATGTTTGAAATATTTATCTGAGGTTGAACTGTCAGGTGGTGTCCAACTCACTCATTACTAGGCAGCAGAGGGAGGCCAGGCTGTCAGGAAGTTATCATTTTCATAAGATGTAGCTCTGTGTTGATATTTATGGACAGCAGGTTCTATGCTTTGTTAAACTTTGCAACTGAAAGAGCTAGATTTAAATGCTGAAAATGGTAAAGTGAAGGTAACAGTGAAGTATATCCAAATGATGTTAACATTATTGTTATCTGTAATACTGATAGTCTTTTTTTTCCAATTTCTCTTTGCACCTGTAGTCTTTGCAGTATTTTTTGCCTTTTTTTTTTTTCCCTAAGTTTTTCTCCTCTAAACATGTCAGCGACTGGCTTGCAACGCAGTGTAATTGGTACCTGGTAAATGACCCGTGTTTTGTTTCTTGATCTGAATACTGACTGATCTACCTGAGCTGAGTGAAATATGCCTTCAGGGTGCTACAAAGTTTGCCATGATCAAAGAATCGAGCACTTTTTTCATGGTGCAACCAGGCACCAATGAACACTTGTCTTTCCTCCTATGAATTGTAAGTTCAGTTTCGCTACAGGTTATTAGTAAGAAATAAACCATCAGATGAAATCAGACATGTTGTTTTTCCTGGTGTGTGCTCTTATGCCAACATTATGCCATGATATAATACTGCTGTCTGTTCTTCGGGGACGCGGTGCTACATACAGCCAAGACTGAAAGGTTTCATTATATTTTGGATTCCAGGAGCGTGACAGACATTTTTACATTATACAAACTATCTAAAATTGTAGTTCTTAAATGTTTTCATTGTCTGAAAGGCACATCTTATAACTGTGGGATAGGAACGTTATCTTTAGGTCAAATTACTGTGTGCTGAAGCATGACCCAATTTTCCGTTTAATGTGAATCCTATTTTTGGTTGTGCAAAAAAAATATAAGAAATACCCATTGACTGTGAGGTGCTTATTTCAGTTTTATTAAAGAGCTGCTGATTGCAAGTTATGGGATGCTACAAAATTGAAACTGCCTTATTTAAAAGCATTCTCTCTTGTGCAATGGTGTAAAGGTTGATTTTGTAGCTGTGTAGATATTGTGTGAGGTTATTTAGATAGTGGTTCTTCATCTGCAGGTATTTTCTGTTGTTTCTCTTAAAAAAAAGTCCTGACACTTTTACATTTTGACAGTTAATCTTTAATTCTTCACCATACCAATTAACTGTGAACTATTAGAGAAACAATAAGCCATGAATCATCAGCTACAAGTAGGCAGAGAGTTTAATAGTCAAGAGATTGAGCATTTCTTAATCTTATGTACACTTAACATCAAAGTGAATAAATCCAAGGTTAAAAAGAAAGGCTATCCCATTCCCCACTGGTTTTGAAAATAACTTATTTCTTTCTCTCTTGTTTGTCTGCTAATACAGCACAACAAAAGGAAGGACCTGATTCTGCAATCCTTGAGTCATTCAAGAAGCTCTTATTTCTATATCAGTTACACTAAGCAGAGTGTATTATTAGAAGACATTATTCACAGTATACAAATAAAATTCGTGAGAACAAACAGCCTACTTCTGTAAACTTTTAGTTCTATGGAGAGTCCTCATGGAAATGAATACTCCCATTTCAAGGGTATTATGTGTGGCAGTACAGCTATTCAATTAAGAGCCTTTGAAACCTTTACAAGCTTGTACTCTGCCTAACTATGAGCATATAACTAGTCTTTGGCTTTCATAGAGTTACTCATCTACCAGAAGTAATGCTGAAGTTCATGTATATTGCTGGATCGGTGCCAGACTCTCCGGCATCTTGCAGAACAAAGTTACTAGATCAAAAGGCTGAAGACATTTTCTGTGGTCAGAACTGCATGGGAATTGGGCTGCTTCGCCTTAAAGATTTGGAAAATGATTGCCTAGTACAGTACTTCCAAAATATAGTTAACAGCTATATTCTGTTATATATATATAACAGAAGGTTATATTGAAAGAATAGTTTATAATTAAAACGGTTGCCACATGCTAAACAGAATTGGATACTATGAATTTATAGAAAGCTATCTGTCTTTAGAGCAAGCAGCTACATTTCAGACAGGGCAAATGCCATTGGAAGAGTTTCACAAATGTGGTAAGTCTCTGTAAATCAAGATTTTTATACAGAGTTGTAGAGCGTTTCACTCTAATAGGGCTCCTGCCATGGAGCTGACTTTCAGATCAGTGGGTATGCTCTGCCTGGTTGGAACTTTTTTAAAATTCTAAGTGAAGCAGGCTCAAATTTGGATTTCTGCACCTTCTCACGAGATCGGTAAGCAGAGCTAGTCTGGTATATTCTGGAGAATATTTTTCTGTAGGAAAATACTTACTCATCAAAAATGACAGTCTGAAGGAGAAAGGAGTAAATGAAAAGACTGTTTCAAACCTAAGTTTGGAAATGTTCTCAATTGCTAGATGATGTTGCACAAATGGTTTGATAAAGCCTCGTGTCTGTCAAAATGACCCATTTTGGTGGGAGGTAGCGTAGTTCAGAGTAATTTCTTATTGTGTAATCCATACTTAATTTGCCAAATTGGCATGTTTTACAGATGCCTGTGAAAACACTAACAAATCATTCAATCCAACATTGAAAGAGCAGGAAGATTGCGTATAGTTGTAGGTATATCCAAGGAATATCATTAAGTAGCATCCATCTAGATACTTTACAAAGAAATTGTAAGAGTTCTAACTTTATGTGGTTTAGATATTTTTAGTTTTGATAATAAATATTTCAGACAACTCTAGTGTTAATGCACCCGAGGCCAGTGCTGCTTCCTTACCATTATTTTTCCTTTCTCAGCCATTTTTAGAATAATTGTAGGAAATTCTGGTAGTGTTTCCTTGCTCAGGTGTTCCAAGAAAAAAACTATTTATTCCAAAAAACCACAGGAATCAATAATATTCTGCTATCATTCTTTTTCCAAAGCAGTTTGTTGCCAGTAAATTTCCTCAATACCACTAAAGCTTCTAATGTGTTTAAATAAATTAAATAGGAGAATTAATTAAATTCTATTCTGTATCATTAGGAGTAATGAGTATCTAAAAATCCTACTCTGTTGGAAATGTAGAAATGCTTAATTCAGATTTCAGTATCAATACTGCTGATATAGGGGAAACAAGTAAAAGGTGTTCAGGGGTCTGCTAAGAATCATTACGTGCTCTACTTCCACAAAGATAAAAGCAAACGTTGAGATAGAAATTTATCTGCATTAAGTTACTAATTTAATATCACATCAGTTATGAACCAGAATGGAAACATTTTCTTCTGATCAGGGTAACAGTAACCAGAGTACAGGCTTGGAAGGGGCCTGAAAATTGTTCTGGACATCCGCGATCTCAGGGCAGAACATTGTTTTCTGGTATTTCTTTGCAGTTAAACTTCCTTCCAATTGATACATTTTCAAGAGGACTATCAATTTGAAAGAACGAAGACTTTTTTTCCAAAATCTCCAATAATCTATTTCTCCAACAGCCTGTGAGAATATTTGTAATCACTCCTGCTTAGAAACTAGCCAACACTCTGACAGTATTTCATTTATGACTGATCTTCCTTTAGCTGGCAGAGTCTATCAAGATTTACTCTGAATTACCAGTTTACTGTTAGGTATTGAGACAGAGTTTCTGTGCATTTAAAGTCATGGGAGCTTTGGAAGAAGGATTTGAGAGGAGGAGTGACAAGGTGGTGTGCAGTGTTTGAAGTAAACAGTGTTTACATGAATTCTTTGCGTTGTGATCCAAATCCAGTGGGGAGAAAACAGGTGTTTTTTCATGTTTAGGGCACACAGTCTTCCGTGTTGGTGATTCCTATAGTAAATCGGGATCCAAGAAGCCCTTATTGTTGTCCATCTCTACTACAACTTTTTTTTCAGGTCAGTATCCTGAGAACCTTGTCTACGCAGAAGACTACTGTATTCCACAACTAGTGGTTTCAAATCCAGCATGAGCACAAAATAGCATAGGGCACTATTTCTTTTCCTTTACTGTCTGAATGAAAAATAATAGACTATGGTTGGTATTGCGAGATTATAAGAAAGAGGCAAGAATAACTCATATAAAAGGATACAGAAATAGTCAGTGTTGCTGTCAATGTACTTTTGTATTCTGGAAGGATGATTTCCATAAATGGAAAATTTCCATTGGTGGAAAGTGGAGAAATGAGTCCTTCAGGGGATCGTCTGTGCTCTCAGGAGAAGCTGCTGGAGTTACTAAATGCCATTTGGAGAATACGCTGAGAACTGAGCCAGAAACTTCCTGAGTTAGGTGAGAGATGCTACATTTTGTGTCAAAACAGCAAAAAGCTTCAACCTTTTTCCATCTTGCTTCAGAGACACCTGTAATCTAAACTAGGAGTGATGGTGATAGCACTCTTTTAATGACAATGTTAAACAAACAGAAGTGCAAATAAAAGAACACCTGAGAATAATTTGTAGTTACCAGCAGTTTTTAAAATATTTGTTCCCTAATTTTGACCCTTTGCGTCTCTGAGCAAAGGGCTTACTCGCTGTTGAACTGTAAAACTGGAGTATTTTACAAAAGTCAAGTTAATATTTTATTTATCTGTGGTGTTACTTTTGTGTGGGGAACTCATAGAACAAACTCAAGTGAAATATTTTCCTCCTCCTTAATATATATAATTATAATAACTTTGTATTTAATTTCTTTTGAAAGTTGAGTAGCAATAACACTCCTGTAAAAGAATTGGCATTTCAAAGAACAGTTTTGAAATTTTGATGTACATTTGATGTACCTTTGTCTCTCAAACAACACTAAAGTTTAACTTAAAAGTCAATTTTAATCAGAATCTCTTCCTTGGTTATTGTTATTTTTCTTTTTATATATTTTAGGATAGAGATATATATGTATATACTATTCTTTCCTGCATGTATAAAAATATTTGAAACCTAGATATAGCCTTTGATGTTCTGGGTTTTTTTTTTCTGAATCACTCTCATTTTAAAAAACTTACACCAGACTTTTTCAACTCTCCACTGCCGATAACTGTCTGAACTATATCTTCAATCTTTTTAAAGGCCAGAAAAAGTATTAGTCTAGAGAGTTATGCTGTGGCTTGGCAATGGAGGATCATTTCTTATTTTATTTTCTTCTTGTTTACTATTTATCAAAAAGTTTTTTGCAGTTTCTTGGATTTTTTGGCTATTATTTTTTGCATGGAAAGTTCAGCAGTTTACAGTAAAAAATAAGTTTATGTTCCTTAACTCATTGTGCACCTTAAACTCATGCCCTTTGTGGGTGGTGAGGACCTTCACCTTACTCCCCAGTTAATACCATAATTGTGCTCTTTTTTTAAACAGTTACAGCATTGTATTGCCAGAAAAAAGTCACTGTGATGCTGAGTTACTGGCTTTTTGTTTGTCACAGAAAGATTTTCTGTTCTTTTATTGAGGGATTTACCATCTTGTAATGATATAGTAAGAAACTGTGTATTTTTAAAATCAGAGGCAATTACACTTTTCATCAACATTCATATTATAATTTTTAGCAGTTTCTGAAGTATGGTGCTAGATAGCTGGCCTGAGATGTAGAGCTACCTGCTGCTATTCAAGGACCAACAGAAAAAGCTTTAGCCTATGTATTTCTGAAATACACTTTTCTGTTTTAGTAACAAGCTGATACATAGTGATACTCTGTCAGTTCTAAAAAATTTGTGTCATCCTCCCTTCCCTTTTCTCCTGGGGGGGTGTTACGCAGAGTGTTTAAACTGTAATATCATCTGTAATGGGACAGTGTGTGTCATTGTATAAGCGCTGTACACATTTCCTATCTTCCAGACTACTAGGGAATTATAGTAATGTCACAGTAAATGACATTTACTGTATCATTTAGAGAAGCCTAATGCAACAATTCTCAAGTCACTGAAGAAACTAGGAAATGTCCTCATGGGTTTTTCTGATCCAGTCTGACCAATCCAGATTTTCAACACCTGTAACACATGTAGATAAAAAACCAACCAAACCCCCCAAAAAAACTCAACAACCAAAAGCAGTGAACATGGTTGTTGTAGTTTTTGTTGCAGCTGCTACACTAGTAAGCAGTTTAGTAAGGCCTATAGATTAGGCGTGAGCAGTATAGTTTGTCAAATATGGTATAATGACATTTAAAACACTGCCATGTCTCCACAGAATCAGCATGTTAAAAAGCAACACCATGCATGGCATTATAAGGTAAATATCACCACATTCCATCATAAGCTCGCCAAGTCTATGCTCCAGTATATTAACACAGCTGAAAACAAAAACTTGCTTGTCGGTTCTGTTTAAAAAAGAAACAAAACTAAAAACCAAACAGGAAAAAAACACAGAATCACAGAATGGTAGGTGTTGGAAGGGACCTCTGGAGATCATCTGGTCCAACCCCCTGCCAGAGCAGGGTCACCCAGAGCAGGTTGCACAGGAACGCATCCAGGTGGGTTTTGAATGTCTCCAGAGTTGGAGACTCCACCACCTCTCTGCGCAGCTTGTTCCAGTCCTCTGGCACCCTCAAAGTAACGAAGTCTTTCCTCATGTTCTGGTGGAATTTCCTGTGTTCAAGTTTGTGCCTGTTACCCCTTGTCCTGTCCCTGGGCACCACTGAAAAGAGTCTGGCCTCATCCTCTTGACACCCACCCTGTAGATATTTTTAAGCATTGATGAGATCCCCTCTCAGTCTTCTCTTCTCCAGGCTAAACAGATCCAGGTCTCTCAGCCTTTCCTCATCAGAGAGATGCTCCAGGCCCCTGATCATCTCTGTAGCCCTCCACTGGGATCTCTCCAGTAGTTCCTTGTCTTTGTTGAACTGGGGAGACCAGAACTGGACACAGTACTCCAGATGTGGCCTCACTGGGGCAGAGTAGAGGGGGAGGATGACCCCCTTCGACCTGCTGGCCACGCTCTTTTTAGTGCACCCCAGGAGACCATTGGCCTTCTTGGACACAAGGGTGCTTTGCTGGCTCAAATATAAAGGTGCAGTCAGTAGGAATTCTGCTGTTACCATCAGTGGAACCAGCTGACTCCCAGCATATATAAAGTTCTCTGCTTGCTGCCTTTTTGCTAATTTGGGTCCAGTACCTTTTTTTTCTTTCTTTTCTTCTGTTCTTTTAAATTTTTTCTGTACTCATTTCAGTGATGCGGTTTCTAGAACAGTCCCTCAAATAGCTGAAGACTAGCAAATTGGCCTGAATAGCAGGAGGATGGAAATCTTTCTTGTTGGCTTTCCCAAAAGAAAATATATCCTGTAACTACTCCCAGAGGGTATCATTACATTACTGTCATGTGAATTAGCACATAGTCTTCTCAGTGGGGAATTCACATCTCCGGACTCCTTCTGTGGGTTCTTTACAAACACAAACAGGCATTGGTTACGCAGGTAACTTTTGCATATTTTTATTATTTTCTATGCAACCATAATGTTGAGACCTAAAAACCTATGCAGTTTTTAAAAATAAAGATGAGATTGAAAAGCAGTGCAATATCCCAACCTATTGCTCTTGCCATATTGGTAAAGGGAACATTTCTTACTTTTTGGAAATGTTGCTGAGAGGGAAGAGAGCAGCACGCATTCTAGTGAATGCTGTTAGTATTTCCTAAGCTCTGTTGCTTCCTAACACTTTGAGTAGCAAATGTAGTAAGGAAGAAACATTTTCATTTGCATATGTGCATAAGTGTGACCTTACAAAGGGGATTTAGAATTTAACCATATTGTTGAATATGAGAACTCAATGGCAAAGTCTACCCTTCAGCTTACAGAGTTGCAAACTCCAAAATACATTCCCAGCTGCTTTGTACTCATATGTCAAAGCCTGAAAACACAATGAAGCACTTGAATTTTGTCCCTCGGGGAGCACTGCCCTGCCATCTTGGGTCCTGCAACACTTTCTGGTGATGCCTCATGAGCGTGGAAGTGTTTACAAGTAGTGATTCACTATGGAGAGGAAGGAGGGGCAGTGGGCATAATATGATAAGGGCTAGAATACACTGAAAATAGGAGTTGACATACCGGTATTTTATCCCGGGGCTCAAGCTCAGTCATTCAGTGAATATGGCTGTAAAGACGTGACTTTAGAGTTTCACTTGGTCTATAAACACTGCTTAAGAGAAGACTTGCTTTTAGAGCAAGAGAGATATGGCAGGGTCCAAACTGATTTGAAGATTTGACTTAGATCTTACTGCACCTTCTGCTTTTAAAGCAAGTGTCCCCAAAAGGACCTTGAATGTCAGAGGCAAAGTCCTACTAAAACTAGGCTAGAATCATGAAATTGCAATCAGCTTGGTAAGATAACAATCGAAGGATTGTACCTTGCAGGGGTGGTTATTTCCTCCGTGCTTTCAGTCCAGCAACTCATTGGCAACAAGTTCATTACATCTGTTCAGGGTCTTTGGAGAAGTTCCTTTATCCTTATTACTTGTGAGACCTAGTTTTTATTCCTTGTTTTATTTAGAAATTTCCTCCTCTCTGCTTGAACTATAGATTCTACCAGTCTGAATGTCTCACTTGCCCCAGTGCAAAAATAGGCACCCATCCACCCCCAGCCCCAGTCTCAGCTGCATGCAAAAGACAACCCATCCCGTCCCCTCTTCCTTTCAGTGGGTTACACTGGGCCCAGAAGCAGCAGCCAGAAAAACGTAACGTGGTCCCCTGTATTACCACCCATTCACTCACACTTCAAGGGAGGATAACATGATGCGCAGCGATAAACTCATGTCATCTATCAAGGGGTGGAACATTAAAAGTGTTTCTAGTTGAGAATAAATCATAATGTTTATGTTCTGTCCGTGTCAAAGGACTGATCTACAAAGAGGGTAATGGTGAATTTTTGTAACTGTTTGCTTTTTGGATTCATATACAAAACACACGTTATGAATCTGAGTGTTGATGACTGTTCCTTTGGGGGGAAAACATATGAAAGTATGAAGTCAAGTCCTTACCGCAGTTGTTGCAGGTACAACCAGCTTCATTCACAAGGATATGCTCTTATTAGCACCAAAACTAAATAATTATTTCTAAAGCCGAATCATGCAGTCAAATACAAGTTAAGTAGCTTCCATGTTACTTTGCTCAGAACACATAGCAGCTATGAATCTTGATCCAGATTGACAGTGATGTAAACCAATATAGTTCTGTCAAGTTCAGCAGAGGGTCTAGGTTCCCCATCAGCTTAGCTCTGTATTGGAACTGGACGTGTAGTAGTGGACTCCCAGGCTTTTTGGAGCAATAGACTTTGCAGTAGAAAAAGTGAACCCAAAATATATGTCATATTAAGTTTTAATCCTGTGCTCGCTCTTCTTTTTAGAAGTGGTTCACTCAGTCTCCTAATCACAGTGTATTATGTTTCTGCTTCACAATCACACTCCAAATGCAAATCACTTCATTGGTTTCTTAGTGACAGGAAGCCCTGTCAGCAGTAGGTACTTTGAATACGCCAATAAGATTTTAACTGCTTTGAAATGCTTGCAAGGGACACTGTTTCCGGAGATTACAATCAGGGCATTCCGTCAGAGGGCTGCTAAAATAGCAGTGCTTTATTTCCACCAGCCTATATGCGATGAGCTAATAAGTGATTACTGTCTTTGTATCTTTATGTTTGAGGACCAGGTAGAGCATTTCGTTCAGTGAACAATGATTGTGTCTTCTCAAGGCATATGCATCTTCATTAATATTAATGAAGCTTGCATGCATGCAACAGAAAGGGCTTATACCCTACATAATCGCTATTTATCTAGGCAAATTTAGCTTCATCATTGTCTATTTACTAAAAATAAGGCTTGTACAGTTGATTTATAACTTCTACCTGGTTTGTGTTGTGAACAGTTACCATTGTCTTGATCTCTGAGACTATGAAACCACCTTCTGCTCATTTAAGAGCAGGAAGCTAACTGTGACCTTTACAAAAAGGATGTCCGTTTGGCAGTTGTCCATCTGTCATTTGGACAATCTGTGGACAAAGAAGGTGAAAGCTGAGAGATCAGCGCAGAAGTTCAACATATTTTGTTATCACTTCCCTGTGATTCTAGTTCTACATTTTAAGCATAGTGTAAAATGCCATGGGTGGAAGTTGCAGTGGAGATCAGAAGGGAGCAAATGCTATTCAGAGCACTTTTCACACTACAAGTGCTTCTGACAAGCTGGTTCCTTTCACCCAATTTGAACTGTTGGTTCAACAAGCTGAATTTTTATTTAAGCATTTAGGAATTATATTTGTAAAGAAGAGATGAGAAAGGGGAATCTGCCTTTAAAGTACTGAAAAGTGTTCATTGATATCACAAGTTCTTAATATGTGTCTTCACATGTAATTTTGATATGTATATACACACAAAATAGTTTTTATAAGTTCTTTTCAACAGTTTAATTTAAAAAAAAATATACACTTAAAAACCTACCTTTTTTTAAAATGAAGTTGAGTCTCAGCCAAGACTCAGAGATACCTGTAATAGAAAATGAAGTCATGGAGAATTCTGAAATTCGATCAGATTGCCCTATCTGTAGCCATTGGGTCACCTAGTGTAAGCCATCCCATCAAGATAAATAGTTATATTAAGTAGCAAACTGTATAATATTTGGGAATTACAGTGAATAATTAGATGAATCTCAGCAGCCGTTGCAAAATCGTGGGGAAAAAGATATATGCAATTCTTGGCTGTGTAAATAGAGCAAAACTGAGTAGCAGGGGGATACTACATTGATTTTGTATATGTAGCTTATAGGCCTACTAATTCTCTCCAGATTTTAAGTAAAAAGGAGAGTAAGTATGAGGAGGATCAGGTAGTGAAAAACATGCCTTATAGTGAAAGATTCCAGGAATTCAATCAGGTGAATAGCACTTTTGAGAATAGCTTCATATTTTTGAAATCTCCAAGATCCGCATTACTCTAATATTGCTACAAGGTATAAATCCGGTCACATTTTTGAATGAAGCACTTCATTTTTATTTAAAAAAAAAAAAAAGTAGGCATGTTCAATCTTTTTATTCTGAAAAAGTGAGATGAAGAGTACCTGCTCTTGTCTGTCTAAATGAATCCCATGCAAATATGCCTGCATGCAGTACATGGAAGAAGCTCGAGTTTAAGTATGACAAGGTATATGTGTGGGGTTGTCATTAACTTAATTTTAACATAGAAAAGCTCTTTGGATTTGTCCTTTTCTGACTCTGAATAAGTTTCTTCATTATTTAAACCCTCAGCTGCCAATATTTAAAGGGGATATAATATATTGAAACAGATCTGTCCTGTTTCTTGAAGTTCTGGAGTTTCTGGGAGTACAGCTCTGGGAGATTCTACCCTTTCTTAATAAATCCTTTTTAAGCAGGTGGTAAAGCTAGTGTAGTCCCTAAGCAAATTTAAAGGAAGGTCCCTGTGATCATCTGCTATTATTTTATTCTTCAAATAAACTTATTTTCTTCCTCACTTACATAATCCTTTGTTACATTTTGAATAGAGTCTGACAAAATCACTTGGTTTCTTGGATGAGTTGCTTTGCCTCTGGGTCAGTCAACTTCCAAGACTTCCGGGTTTCCGTATCATGGGCTAATTTATAGCATTCACAATTGTCTCAACCTGAGTCTATTCTTTCAGGGACAAAGGCTTTCCCAGCAGCTCATCTGGCATAATTTTAAATGCCTTCTAACCTTTTAGAGCACTCTGCTCTTTATAGGCCATTCGATTGAATTCCAGATATCATTTAAATAAGTCCAACTACTTGTTTTTGCTGTCTTCCACAGAGAGACGTTTCTCAGTTCACACTATTCTAATTCTAGCTTTTCATTTAGGTTACAGTCCTTTGCTATGCCGTATCTTTTCTGTTCAGCAGTTTCCTTCTGCAAATTCACACCCTGCTATTTCTTTAGAACAGTGTCCCTTGTATTAGTGTTCTTGTGGACAAACCATTCCTTATGTTACATTCATAACAAACAAAAATGGTGTCTTGCCCCCAGAATGCCCTTGGTGTTCAAATGTTGTCTGCAGTATCCTGCTATGAGAAAGCTTTCTTCTCATACAGCTTGACAGCTGGAGACAATTCCCTCTTTCTTGATCTTTGTCTTAGTCTGCTCTTTAGGATGCCTCTATAGATTTTATTGTCTAATCTCCATTAGGCATCTAAAAGAGCACTTTTTGATACTCTGGAAACCAGGATAGGAAGCCCAGCACCTAGGTCCTTGGTATTGTGATGTCCTGGGGCTCAGTTTGTAGATCTGCACGCCCAAAAGTGCAAAACAACTTGTTCTTACCTAATCGTTTTGAAACCACCCTTGACTCAAGGTAGGTGCAAACAAAACAAGTTTTTCACAGTATCCAAAAACTCCCAAATGTTTGTAAAAGATGTAAGTAAAAAAAAGAAAACAAGCAAAGCAATAACCCATTTTGCTTAAAAAACCACTTTACTTACCATAAATTATATCAGAAAGTTCCATCTTTATCCAAGGACTTTCTTCACGCTACTATGGTAGGGATAAATTCTTTCTACATTATTTGTGTCTTATATTGGGGTAAAGATTCATTGCGCCTTAAGGTAACCTAAACGCAGGCTGCTGTGATTTTGCCCTCACTTCTGGTCACGTTTGTGCTTTTTTCTGGTACTAGTGTTTGTGCATCCCAGCAGGTAAGCCCAGACAGGGAGCCAATGCAAATAAGAACAACCTTATAAAAAAAGGCATATCAGAGGGACCAAAATCCTGTACTTAGAGGATTTCCTTTAGAATTTTTACTCTGGAAACACAGTGAACAAAAACTAAGAGTCAAATTGCATTTCAGGTTTGTAAAAGCAAAACAAAAAATAACATTATTCTCAAGAATCATGAGAGGGGGACACCTGCTATTGTTTTTCAAGATGGTTAGCTAATATTGTACCTAATGCTTAATTTTTTCTGTGGTTCTTTTTCCCCCCTACTCTTTTTCATTCAGATGTTTCTTTACCTTCAGTCATGGAAATTGGAATTTTAGAATTAGGTGCAGATTTTTTGAATCTACTTATGTTTCATTTAATTTTGCAATAACTGTGAAAAATGAATGATTAAAAATTAAGTATCTCAGAACTGATACAGCCAAGGCTATATATGTAAAGGCTTACAGATGTGTGAAAATATGTACTACATGCTTTACACGATCAACAACAAACTAGGACCTCCAAAGGTCTAGAAATTTTTCAAAAATTAGATGCAAGCAGATACTGCTTTGACTTACAGGCTTCAATTTAATTAATTAAACTAGAATGAGGTCACATTCCAAAACAAAGTAGGTGGATTCATTGTGGATAAGCACTGCATGCTGTGCTCGAATCCACACAATCACTTTCCAGGTCTGAAAATAGATTCACCCATGCGGGTAAGCTTGGAGCCATTATTCGTCAATATTATTACTTTTTTTTTAATAGTACACAAAAAGAGAACTGAGACTTTTTATGTATGATGGGAAACATATTCTTCTCAGGATTATTTACAGTCTAACATACAGTGTACATTTAGAAAGGAGTGGCAGAAAAATGAAATAAAATACATTTCTGACCCTTTCTGTCTGTCTGCTTAAAAATTCTTTGCGTGTTTTCTGTTACTGCTCCTACTGGGTCCTGAGCTTCAAAAAGATCTTCCCCCCATACAAAGAGCACCTACTGCTAATCACTGCACACAAAATCTTACATGTTCCCTGTTTCTTCTGTCCTTTATTTTACTTCTAGCATTTATATATTGTCCTCTTGCCGTCCCACTCTTTTGGAGACAGGAACTCTGACCCTTTATTTTCCAGAGCTGGTGAGTGTTCGCAATTCTTTCTTGGTTTTCTGTCCATCCCTTTCTCTTATAATACATGAAGGAGGACTCTGTCCATATTAGAGATTCCATTACCTAGGAAAGAGCCTAATTTGCAGTGGTTCACTAAACGAATTTGAGACCAAGGACACTTCCAGCATGTTACTTGAGGATCTGCTTGCAAATGAGAAAGTTTAGTAATCCAACCTGTTCTTTATTGTTTTAATGAAAAAGGTGCGGTCCTGATATTTAAGGGTGATGCCTTAAAATGTACTAATTTAGGAGGAGTGTGGAGCGTGTGTATCTATTTAATGGGCCTACCCAAACCTACTATCTCTTAATTTGATAAAAGGCCTTGAGAGAGCATTAGTTCCTTAGATATAATATCAAAACTTACAACATAGTATAATAATCTTTTTTGTGCATTTTTTTGGGGGGTTACCCTTTTTCCCCTTTCTAAGGGGGAAAGTAACTGTAAAGCACGCTGCAGTTCTTATCAAGATAGCACAAGTGCATTCTGAAATCGATACTAGATATGAAGTGCCTTTCTAGCCACTTTCCAGTCATTCTAGATCTCACTGCTTTTGACACTCTGCTTGACTATGGAGGCAAATGGTGCTTGAAAGACTTTTAAAATTTAAGCAGGAAAATTCATTGTACAACTGATGATATAAAACAGGATCCTTAGATACTGACATAATCTTTTGGATCTATAATTTCTCAGTGCTGTAACAAATAGGAGTGAGTGGAGCATATTTTTATAGTCAGCGTGGGTTAGCTACTGATATTATTTCTGTAGTCATATGGCAGAAATAAACCCCTACTATACTATGTTATGCAATTACAAGTGAAATTACTAGCGAAGATTTTCTAGGAAGCGAAGTCCTAATTGGGTAAAGAAATAAAAGAGGATTCATTATCTGAAGTATTCAGAGCATTACATTTTACATACTCTTGAGAGAGGCTAAGCAAAGTGCAGAGCAGTGATGAAACAGACCTCACTCAGGCTGCAGAAGAAGTGTTTGAAGCTCTGAGAATGAAAGCAGTCAGTTTTTGTGTGCTGGTTTTGTTCTGGAAGTTCTTCCAAAATGGAGAATATGGACCAGATGCTTTAAATCAGGTCAGCCAAACTTAAGACACAAGCAAGGTCTTCCTGTTCAGAGCCACAGGCACTAGGAGCTGTGGTGAAGAGGAGGAGTTTCACGTGCCTTTTGGAGGAGGGTATTTCCTAGTAAGATGAGTCTTTTTGCCTTGGGCATTCATTTTACCGTTGTGAAAAAATTCAATTTCTGCTGAATTACTCCAGCCCCAGCACAGGAAATCTCATGTTTTCCTTCAATGGTTCAAACTTGCTTATGGATTTCTTTCTAGATCATGCCCAGCCAGTCACAGATGTTGTCTTACTGATCTATTTATCCCGTTGTGTTTATTGCAATGGTGTGGACTATGACACTCAGCTCTTGGCTAAACCTCCCTGTAGTATTTTTTTTCTTGACTAAATGTTAAAAGAAATTGATCAAGGATGATTTTTAATTATAAAAGTGCTTTGAAAAGATTTTTTTTCACCTGTATAATTAGAAGACATTTTTAAAGAAAATTTTCTAGTCAATTAGTCCCTAATGAAGCTCAATTTGTTTTACAAATTAACCTTTTCTTAAAATAACAGGGTGATTTAATGCAAGAGTTATTCTGCTTATTTCAGTCTGTACTACAGGTCCTCTCTTCCACAAATATACATCCCTCCTAAGTCAATAAGAGATAGGATTTAAGTTAATAGGTTTTTGTTCCCTAAAGCTTAACTTAAGCTTATATGTTGACTGTGTAACACTGGAATACTAAGGCTGTTCCCAGAACTTCGGTTTGAGCTCTGGCTTCATTCTTGCTCCAAACCTCAATGTGCTGTGGTCTTCAAATTAGAGTATTGACTCTCCATGAAATTAAGGTTGCCATACAAAATCCGGTTGCCGGTTTTGCAGGCTCTTTGTGATTTTGCTCTCTGTTTATTGGAGTCAGCCCTGCTTCGTTGCTTAGTAGCCAAGCCTACTCTCACCTGTGTTTACACACCTCTGCTTGTGACTGTCTCTGATTCTGTCCTTTCTCTGGTGTAAAAAAGCTAAAATGTCCTTGGAGTCAGTGGAGTTAGACAAGTGTAAGAGAAGTTTGTATTGTAGGAAGACAGGACTGTACTTGGCTGTTGGTTTAACAGGTTTAAGTCCACAGACCCTGTAGCCGCCTCTTGCATAGACTGCAGTTGCAGAGTCTTCCCAGGGGTGTTGGGGGTCTGTGCTGCCTGGGTGCTCCACCCCCATCGCAGATGCGTCTTTGTTCTTTGAACTGATTTCTTAATACAGCTGTCTGTTCTAATGAAGTGGGGAAGTGAAATGTTAATTGGTTTAAATGACTTTTTTGTTGCATGGATTTAATTTTGAAATAATCATGGTTTGTATCTTAAGGTACTGTGTAAAAATGTTTTGTTTATTATGACAGTGCTCAATAGTACATCATGTTAATCGTTGACTTAATGAAGTACTGCCATTAAAGTCTGCCTGTATTTACAACTATACATTTTTACTGCGTTTAGGTCAATGTATATGACTTGTGACTAATAAGATAGAAAACCATAAACAATAACAACAGCACCTGTAACATTTGCCATTCCGGGAAAGTTTCATCACTCAGAAGGGGATTTGCAGAGACAGTAAGGGCAGTTGAGAATCCATTTTCTGTTGAAAGTGCATAGAAGTTGAGTTCCTTAACTTTTCACTTGTGCCTAGAAGTTTCTGTTTAATATTGTTGCTGAACACTGCCTGTGCATATTGGCAGCCGTAACACCTTTGAGGCCGGATTCCTTTCTTGAAGGTGAACATCTGATGCTGATTCTATCTGCCACTGGGGTTGTGTGTTGACATGGTAGGGGCATGGCGGTGTGGGGAAGGACAGTGGTGCCCACCTCTGTACTGCCAAGGTGGCGTTGTGGGTCACTTCAGTTGTTTTTAATGCTGGAATACTGCTGGGAACTGAGTCCGGAAGAAAATCCTGGAGGAAAACTGATTTGAGAAAATCTGCCTTGTATAAAAAAAGTCCTAGGCCTCTGACTGGTTTGAACAGGTCTTTCCTAAAGGGATATTGGACTATCTGCTGTGAAGAGGTGATGGTTGTAGGCAACCTGAATTCAGTGGGAGTTCAGCTACCTGCAGGGAAAAGGCTGACCAAGCTGGATATTGAAAGCACCTCAGGAAGCTGGTCTGCATATTACTCCGAGTTATGCTGAAGAGAAAACCGCAGCTAATGTTTCTGCTTTAAATTATCCTTTTTTGCAGTCAGTGGTAATTTTTAAGTGGCTTAGAACAGGAGCTTGCCTTTTATTCATTTACTTTTTTTATTCGTAATGGTAAGCCAGATTTAGGCATAGCTATGAGGAAGTTCTATTGACATGAGGAGTCTGGGGCTGACTGGTACTTAAGTGGACTTATTTACTTTTAGAGAGTTCTGGACAGAAGTAATGACTGGAGCATTTGTTTCTCGTCATCCCATCGCCTACAGGTATTAGCTGGTATTACGAAAGAAAGAACCAAAATGCATGTTAACAAGACTCTTGTTTAAGAGGTGGTTAAGACTCAAACAGCGGAAGTATTGCAAAGCTGACTGATCGCAATTAAAAATATTTACATAATGAATATAGTAATGCCTGTCGTCTTAAATTTATACACTTTTCCCCACCATATTCATTCAGGGTGAGATTTTGTGTGGCACACGTGCCTGTTTATTTAGTGAAACATTCACACGATGTGCCTGTCTTTCTTAGTATGCAGAGTTTAGTGCTTCCTGGCTTTTTCCCCAACGCTTTCTCATTAGGAAAAATGCTGTATGTCTCTGCCTCTATACTGTCCTGTTCTCAGCTGTGTCCGTCTAGATGCCGTGCTCAGCAGAGTATGGATTTGAGTATTGCATTTGAATAAAACCTGACACAATGTGGCCCTTACAGGCCGGGCTGGTTAGGCATTAGTGTCATACCAAGTAAAAGATGGTGGCAACATGTCAATGGAAATAGTTGCAAGTATATGCAATATATCTGTTTAATGATCTTGTCTATCCTATGGGTTCTTATTCATTATCTTTTTAAAAGTTAGAACGTTCACAATCAAGGAGGAAAAGAGAGGAAGAAATACAGTGCATCTCCCTATTAAGGATGCAAGCTTTCTCCAGCTTCCAGTTTCTATTAGGAACTCCAGGTCTTCCAGTACTGTGTACATTTTATTTAAGGAATAAGTGCACTTTTCAGATTTTCTGCTGAGGGCCAAATAAGCTCTTCTGTTAAAGAACTGCAGTAAGAGTGGTACTCCCTTGTTTCCACCCTTTTGGACTGAAGTGACTCTATATGCCACATGCTGAGCTGTTATAGTTGGGTCAGTGCAAGGTTAGATATCTCACCGTGATTACCAACAGTGATTTTTCAAAAAGTGAATTTAACATGGCAGTCAAGAATAAAACAGCATGAAAAATTGTAATTTGTCTCACCAAAACATGCAGTTAAATGGAAGAGAAATATATGTCATTAATTAAGTATAGTTGATTTAGCTGACAGTGGTAGAAATTTGAGAATACTTTTATTATGCTCTAATTCTTCTATGTTCATTCTTCAATGCAAGTACTGTAGTTGGAACTAATTTTCATCTATTACACATTTCATAATACTATTAGTCTGATTAATTAATGCATAATACATCCTGGAGACTAATTTGTTTACTCCTAGCGGGCTCATTAGGACTTGCTATATGAATCTGAGATTAGATTTTAAAGTGAGCCACCTTCTAAAGATTGAATCATATGTCTGCTTTGCAGTAAACTGGCAAATGAAATCTGGTAATCTATATCCCTCGTTGATATGCAGAAGTGTGTTAGAAGTTTACTGAAGCTAGATGCATAGCTAGACACTTCTCACAACTAAAAAAATGTATTTCCTTATGATAGGTATAGCTTTATATATTACAAATTGAAATACTGATTTATTAGGACAATTTGCTGCTACTGCGAATCTGAATGGAGCAGTACATGCATTTTTATTTTGCATTCAGATGCATGCTGTATTCTCAGGGAGTTTCACCTTTGTTATTTTACTTTTTAATGATATTGTCTAACCAGAATGAATGGGTAACTCTGCACTGAAGATAAACATTCACCAAATACAGTAAAATTGGGGAGAGTTCCGTGAGTGCTGTTGAGTCAGTCTAGATTTTGTTGCCCACTGCTGTATAACAATGTCACATTGTTGTAAGTTTTTGTTCAACTGACCTAAGAGGAACTTTCAGTTTTTAAGTCCTGTTTTTTTGTACTAGCATGAATTCTGAATGGTTTGCAATACTGGTGCAAGTAGCGTTAGAGAATTGAGTAACATTACAGAAAAAGCCAGTGTGGTGGCTCCTCTGGGAGTATATATACTTCATAGAATCATAAATACCAAATTGGAAGGGACCTCAAGGATCATCTGGTCCAACCTTTTTTGGCAAAAGCATAGTCTAGACAGGATGGCCCAGCACCCTGTCCAGCTGAAAGTGTCCAATGGTGGCAAATCCACCACTTCCCTGGGGAGATTATTCCAATAGCTGATCTCATTGTGAAAAATCTTCCTCTTGTGTCCAGTGGGAATCTCCCCAGGAGTAACTTGTACCCATTACCCCTCATATTTTCCATGAGATTCCTTGTAAAAAGGGAGTCTATGTCTTCTTTGCAGACACCCTTTGTAGCCATAATTACTCCTGTATTTATATATGTGTGTGTGTTTCTTGTGTATATAGATTTATAAAAATACCTTACTCATTACTACCCTTCTAGTTCTGAACCAGTTTTTAAAGCTGATTTCCATTCTTTCTGGTTTCTATCTGTTAGCCTTTTCACATATAAAGAGGTAACAGGTCAGTCAGTGCTTTTCCAGAAGCTTTGTCTTAGGCTGGTATTCTCTGCAGACAAGCAATTTACAAATGGTCTTAAGTTAGTTATGGTCAGTAACCACAATTTCTGAAATAAATCATTATGTACGTGTCTTTTATTTCCAAAACTTGAATTGGAAAATTTCTCAGACCAGGCTGTGTAATGAGACTTCCTGCTTTCTGTCAAATATACCTTTCTTACTGTGAAAATACTCTTCTTTTCACAGTACTGGGAACCTCATGTTTGAGCTTTGCCTTGATTAGGAAAATGTGAATCCACAAAATGAAGAGAATGAGTTAACCCAGTTTTTCTTTCATCCCCCTTCACAAAGAGTTCAAGTTAAAATAGCAATAACTTAGAGTGCTTTGAGTTGTGATTTAACTGTCTTTATTCTTCTTTCAGGAGGAATATTTGCATTCCTCTTCATGCTACTGTGAAATCGCAGATGGCCTTAAAGTTTTTAGGTGGTGTCCCATTCTTTCTTTTCATCTTTTTTCCTATTCTTGTCACACACCTTTTTATCTCACTGAACAATCTACAAATCACTCTTTAGGCTGAAATCTTAGCCCTGCCAAAGGAATTAGGAGGTTTGTTATTTATTTTATAGTCTAGATTTTGAGTGTTAGCCTTTTCTTGGTCATAAAATTTGCCATGGATTTGTGCCTTTCATTTATTTCATGGATGTTTACCAGGAACACCTACCGTGTATGATCAATAAAGGAAGTCCATTTTCTGAATCATCCTGGTGAGATCAGCATATTGCTTCACATGTGTATGTTACATGTTTTAGTAAATATGTTAAGTTTGGATTTGAAAGAGCTTCACCTTGCTGTTGCGTAGCACATGTTTTGACAGGCACAGATACAAAACATGGTATCTCCATCTTTTGCTAGTTGCTTGATGTCGTATTAATTGAATACACTGTGTAAATCTTTGGCACCAGTACTTTGTCGTTGTACTTGAAACAAAACAGGTCCTGGAAAAAAAATTAAGTCTTTCTTGAATTATGGAAAATGGAATTGCCCACTTCTAGCTCTCAGTCTAGGTGCAGATTATTAATATAGAGTCTCCTGTCTTTCGGGGACGGTAGCACAAATGCTTTGGTCTTGCAGACTTTCTTTCTAAGTTTTGAAATAGAGAAGGGATGACAAACTAACTCTATCTCTCTAAATTATCTCCATCCTGTTAAATCACTTTGTAAACTAGATGTCCTTCTCCAGCAGATATTCTGGAATAGCCAATAAACAAACAGTTCTGAATGAGATTTTCATGATTATATACATAAACTGTAAATATGATCTCATCAACGCTATTTTATTCCAATTACTATGCTTAAAGTCAATTATTATATAATTCAATTTAAATAATTGTATATTTTATTTAAAAACCCTATTTAAAAAAAAGTCTTTACTTTTTATAAACGCTAAATTACACATTCCTAATAGAAATGGATTACTGAAAATCAGCTAGACAATAACCAATGTTTCTGGAATGTCACTACACTTGAACTGATGGTCAGTTTGTGAAGAAAAAAAATAAAAAAAAGGAATGTTCTTGAGGATTGTCCTGTGTTTGTTCCTCGGGGATATTATCCTTTTGGATCATTCTAGAGGCATTCCAAGAGGTACCTGCACTGCAAATACTACTACTGTGCCAAGGAAATGTAAGGAATAAAGTGATTGCCTAATTAGCCTAACTCAGTATGGTTCAAAATCTTGTCTTCACAAAATTCCCTTGTTTCTCACTGCCTCCAAACTCCAGCTTCAGTGACAGAGAAATAAAAACCCACCTCTGCTCTGAGGTTTGAATTTCTGCTTTGTAACTGCTGTAGTATACAAATGATCTTGATTTATGTTAAGAATGAAGTTTGGGACCAAGTTTATACTCCTCTGATACATTGGCAGCTACCCAGCAAATACATCAAGAGGTATGTTCGCTCTTTCAGATGTCAGAGTAGGCGTTGTGGAGTGAAACACATTTCTCAGGCGCTTCTCCTTGACAACAGTGTCGGAAACACTTATAGTTAAATCTTGATCCCTGGAATGCAACAGAGTTTTGTTTTGTACTTCAGTGGGAAGAGAATGTGCCCCTGAAAGCAGTTACTGGAGTGCCCATAACATGCTAATTTGTTTTGCTAACACAGTTCAGCTATGTTAGAAAACACTTTTCAAAACAAATTAAACTTTCCTGTAGTACGGACAGGACTAATGAAACTTCCTTCAGAGCCCATCAGCACCATTCGTTTACAATCAACCAGAGGGACTGCTGTCTAGTGACAGGAGACACCGTCCAATCCTAATGGAAACCAGTGGCATCTGCTGTGTGAGTGGGTAAGCAGAACCGACAACTTAAGATGTCTTGAGAGCTCTTCTGCAGCAGCAGGTGCTTTATGTGATTCAAAACAGGGTAGGCAAAGCTTCCCTTGATGAGTCTTCAGCGTCTGTCCTTATCTGTAACTCCATGAGGCTGAGTAAAGTCCTTTACCTCAGCGATCCTGCTGTCTTGTAAGTTTAAGTAATAAAACTCCGGGAATTCTTGTGTGACAGTTTTAAAGAAATTAATTGTTTAATATTTAGCACTTGTTTCCAAACTCCCTGAAACTATGTAGAGGATAGGCAAAGCATATAAATGTCCTTTGTCACTGTTGGTTAAAGCTTAGATTATTTCAGCGGGCGAAAACAATTTATGTTGCCATTGATATTCCCATGTCAGAGACCAGAGCTCACGTGCAGAAAGCAATTCTGGCATCCTCCAGAGGTTACGTGTTCAGCACTCGGTACTCTGTGCTGGGCTCCCTGCAAACCATCGGGAAAGAAAGGGAAATTCAGCACTCTTCCTTCTATTTTACCAGTTTGCAATCTTTTATTAAATTATATTGTATGTAATTAAACTACATTGTATGTAATTATTGAGCAAGAAGTGTTCTTGTTAAGTGGCTTTGGGAAGTAGATATTTATGTCACCTGCAAACATGTTTTAGCGAGCTGCAGGTTTCTACAGAGATGTATGCCTTCATTGCTAGCCTTACGAGTGGAATATTTAGCACCAGCTAAAGTGAATACTGCAAAGAGACTGTAGATGTGTAGTCACTTAGGAATGTACTATACTTAGAGTAAGTATGAATTACAGGGTCCTGGGAATCTTTGACCTGCAGAATTGTAGGATCCGTAAGCAAGTGAGAATATTGGGACATAAAGCACTTCTGGCAGCTCCTGATCCATTGTGTTGCTTAAACCCACATTATCTCTACTTCTCATTCTGTGTTGCTTAGATTTACCTTGGAGACATACAGTAAGAATAATAACTAATCATCTGATTTCTTCTCTTCTTAATTGTAATTGACATGCAAACACTCACCACAATTTTTTCAGCTCTTTCCACCATTACAGCTAACAAAAAGGCATGAAATGTATATAAAGGCTAGCATTCTATGATTTTTCTTTTTTTTTTTTTCTTAGTAACATTGATGATGGAAAAATAAAGTTAGCTCCCTAGCTAATTACTCAGAAGCTTGTCCAGTATTATTTCCAGGCTAGCCGAAGCCAGGAAGTTATATTCATCCTTTGAGAAGAATGCAGTGATTAAAGGGGATGAGAAGGAGTTTGGATAATTTTTAAAGAACCATATTTAACAAATCTTGGATTTGGGTTTGATATTATGGCAATGCATGTGTATTAAACTGATGGAGGTGAAAAGCTATCTGTCTCTTATGGAATGGAGGTGCAGTGGCATATATCAGAGAAAAGGGAGTGTGAATTGTAGCATGCACAGTAGTTACCCACGTGATTACTTCAAGGATGCTGGTGTATATTCTTGGAATTCTAAATTACACAACTTACTTAGAAAACCATAATCAATAATTTGCTCTAAAATGCCTTTATTCTGAAGATCACCTGTGCAGCTGATGAAAGCATATGTCTCAAAAGGAAAATTACTCTTTTTGTTTTTTAAACACAGAGTACAGTAAGCTCTAATGAGCATGTGCACACTAAACAGTTAATTTAATTAAGCTTTCACGAGCGTTATGCAGGATGAATTCAAGGATAGTCTGCATTACCTCTGGCTGATTTTAAATAGGTTGCACAAATTAAAAGGACCTGATGTTTTCTATAGCAAGATGTCTTAGGCCACAGGTTCGGCGGTGCCACTGAAAAAAAGTAGTATCTGTCCTCTCCCCTCTGTTTTCCAAGCTGGCCTTTCATTTCAGTCTTTTATTTGTGCAGCTTTGTCATTAAAGGGATAAGGGAGCTAATCTAGATAAAAAATAATCTAGCACAATCTAATTTCAGAAAGCTTTCTTTTATTAATTTAATTTTTTTAACGATAGCAAGACCTGAAGTGTCATTCTCAAATGCAACAATGTTTTTCCTGTAAGTTTAGACATAAATGCTGTCTGTTACACCGAAGGATTTTGGTGTAAATGGCACTGGATTTTGTCTCTTTTCAGAAAGCAAAGCAGATTCCTTTCTGTATTATAGGGCATTTGTATGATGTTGAATTAGAAAACCTATTTTTTAAAACATTAATTGGCTTCCCATTCTAGTTTACTTCATATCACGTTGGTTTGTCAGCAGTTGCCTTTTCTCCTACCACAGTTTCTAAAAGTTTCAACATACCAACACTGCACACTGCTCCAAATGACGTTTCATGGTACACAGCTCGGTTTCCTTTGATACAGAGCGGCAGTGCGCTGCCGTCAGCTTCTATGATGGGTTCCTTCCAGAAGGACGTGTGCTGCCTCGGTGTGTGTGTGCCCAAGGTGCTGCATATGGTGTGCTTGGGCTGTAGTTTACCATTTGCCCAAAACCTGATAATCTCATGACATTTTCTATAGAAATAGTCTGGTTTTAATGAATCTCATAATCTGAATTCTCTCAACTGCCTTATAGTAATTTTACACAGAAAACAAGGGAACGTAATTTGAATCCACCCAATATTGTAGCCGCAGGGACAAGTTTATAGTTGAAAGCAGCGTTACAAAAAGACTCTTTAAATTTAGGTTCCCTTTGTACAAACTTCCTAATAATGTCGGTGCCTAGCGAATGGAGGAATTGAGTAGGTGTTTGAGCATTCACCTTCCCCAAAACAGCAGAACCTGTAGCAGGTGAATAGCCATGGGAATGAAGGAAAAATCTTCATTCTCATGTTATGTAAATCACTGAAGTCAGATATAACCCTGACCAACTAAAGCCACAGCAAACATGGCCATTTACACCAATAAAGACAAGACTTTTCCTCTAATCTTGCAGTCTGTGTACTAAATAAAGATGGCCTCTAAATCATGTAGCTAACAATAAATAAGACTTACCTGTTTCTTTTAATTTTAAAAGAACAGTCAGTTGAATCTGCTTTAATGCTTGATTTCCATCCTTTAATGTGTACTGTCAATTAAAAACTTTTTTTTTAATATCTGTTGAAATCCTTTTTCACTCCCTGTACTTAATACTTTCACCTCCCTTCCAGGCCACCTTCTGTTTGTCATTGTGTGCATTGCACAAGGACAGCTTCAGACGAGCAATATTCCCAGCTTTAAACAAGAATCTGCTTAAAAATTCTCTTTGAGGAAAAAGCATACGTAGAACATCATCCTTCGTAATCACATTAGTAAGAGACTAAAGTAATTTCTTATCGCCTTTGCAAATTAGGATTTCGTTAGTATGCTTTTTTTCCCTTCCAAAGTTTGTCTTAATGAATACACCAATGTCAGTTAGTAAGAGAAAATGGTAGAAATGCTGCCAGAAGAATTTAATTACACTCAGCAGTAAGTATGCATATTGACAATAATACTTTTTTTTTGTAACAGATAAATACTAGATGTTGAGGTCACAAGGAAAAAAAAAGAATAAAAATATGCTTCTGTTGAGAATGATTTTTCTGAAGATTCTTGCATTTAAGAAATGTGAAGGTAGGCTGTAATTTTGCTTATCAACCAGATCAATAATCCATTCCTGAAATGATTTCCAATTTCCTTTACCCTGATGTTGACGTGGGGGGAAGGTGGCAGGAGTGGTGGAAGGAGAAGGACCAGAAAGAAATCATTTTTTCTGTCTGCCGATAGACTAGTGATCTCTGAATCTTCAATAAAATTGCAAAACTGGAAACATAACAGAGAATGTTCACATTTATTCATTTTCTCAAGTACATGATTTATATAAAATTGTTACAATTTTTTTTTTCATGGCAAAATACAAGGCTTATTATTCCTACTCAAAAAAAAAAACCATTTTTATTTCAGAGGGAGCAAAACTGAGTCTGTATTTTTTTAAAGGGAAGTTATGATTTTTAAAGAAAGCTTCCACCTGTTAGGCAATGCTTCTTGTGTGTGCCAGGAATGCCCAAGTAGGATATTTGAACTTAGCTGAGATTTTCAGAAGTAACTAATAATTTTGTGGGTTTTGTTCTTTAGACATTGAAAATTAGGTGCAAAAATATCTTGATGCCCCAAAATGTGTATTTTTAGGTTCTTTTCCCTTCAATGTGAAAGTTTCTCAGAAAACCGCCTGTTAGTTTGCGTAGCCAGATCTAGTTTCTTATATTAGGTAAGAGGTTTTATCAGCTAATAGATTTGCACATTGGTATCGTTCTCCGGGACAATAGCTTTCTTCACATTTGTGTGGGTCAAAGTCGGTATGTCTCATTTTCCATTGTTTTCAGTTCAACTGATAAATCGTTCTTATTACAGACCGAGATAAATACATTTATTTGTACAATTTGAAACTCTAAATCTTTGAAAAAGTTGTTGGCTAGGAGTTGCAAGAAATGCAGTTAAAGTATGTTTATCCAAATACTGAATTTAAGAGGCCCCTCTCTGTCTTGATATAGTTTGGAACTTGGCAGAAAACACATAGCCCCTGTGGTCAGACTCCGTCATGGTATATGCATGCCATACATCAGCTAGTAGTGTTCAGAGGAGAAAATTACACGTTAGCCAAGCTATGCTAACCATTACATCCTCTTCATTTCTTAGTGTCTTTGTTACGTTTCACTTTACTGATAAACCTTTTCTGCGTTCTCCCGTTTTTTAATTGTTCAAAGGTTTTCTGAATCTTTGTCTCTGTCGAAAGGAGAGTGCTAGTACCCTGCGGGCATGTCCAGTTGCAATATTGCTTGTCTAGCCAGATGTGAAACAGGATCAGCGATTAATTGCTGATGGGCTAATGGCTTTGCAGTGGCTTAGCCAGCTGTGCAGCAGAGTGTCCTCATCACAGGGATGGGTAGTGCTGAACTGAGTCAAGTCCTTTTGCATTCCATTTGTGCCAGTAATTTCCTTATCATGTTTATGCATTAACATCTGGAGTTAGTAGTAAATTCAGATCTGCTCATACACATGCCGTGTAGATGCACAGATACAGACATCTAAACAATGCGATATGCTGTAAGGATTGCTGGGAGGAACATCAGTCTGATAAGGGCTTGTCTGGACGCTACAGCTGATAACAACACTTAGTTTTTTGAGAAGGGACAATAGAAATCAAAAGTAAATACTCTCTTACTGTAAGCATTTTATCAGAGAAATATGAAAAGTCAAAATACAGACACTGAAAAAATAAAAAAAAAAATTACAAATTAGGTACTACACCAGCATTCCGTTGCACAAAACCCTCCCTTTCCAAAATGGGAGCTTTGCTGAAAATCCCGCATACAAGGTGAAGGACAGACTGAAGCATGCAGCCTGCTGATCCAATGCTTCAGTGAGAACAGATGGTATTCTGAAACAGTCCATTTGTGATCATTCCATAATAAAGATTAAAGTTGCATATTCCCCAACAGAGGTGCTTTCGGCAGTCTGCCAATTCACGAGCAAGATCTTGGCCCTCCTCTTCCAGCATTTGACTCCTTTTTGTTTTTTTCAACTTATCACAATCATATCATTTTTCCACTGATAAATCTTTCTGTAAAAAGTCGAGATAAAGAAAAGGTTTTATATTGCTATTGTTTTCCTGTTATAATAGTCTATTAACTACAGTAGGAAATTGTTTTATTGTTCCAGACCATAATCTTACAGTAATGTTTTTAGTCATACACAGGTTGGAGCTGTACTCCGTTTCCAAGGTGTGTGAGGTTGATAATTACAGAATGAATGCAGGGCATTCTCTCATTGAATTCGTCCTTGTGAGCTAAGAAGTGTGGGGGTGTTATAACAAGGCAACAGCTGTAACTGACGTTCTAATCACAGTTGGAATTCTGATATAAATTAATTTTTTTTTTCCCCCTAAGTTGGCTGCAAACTGTTATTTTACTGGTTAGAGTGGAGCTCATACCCTGACAGGTTGTATAGTTACAGACAACCATCTGATAACATGGGATAGCAACACTGAAAAATAATAAGCTGCTTATAAATGCTATGTATACAGGTATTACTTCACACTGTTAAGCTCTATGTGATCTGAATTTCGATGCTTTACCTGTAAAATTGATAACTACATTTTCAGAGGTCCATTCTTTTCTGTTATTTTTTTAAATGGCATGTCAGTTTTAGAACATTGTCCATGTATCGTTCTATTGGTATTATATTTGAAATATATATATATGTATGCTGAAAAAAAAGTTTTTAAAGCAATCCTTGAATGCACATATTAGTCTATTATAATAATGCATAAACAAATAGGTATTGAGGCCCTGATTCACTCAGAGTTGTTTGGAAAGCATTGAGTTCTTACTCTGTTTTGATCAAAGTAGATGTTCATTAAAATTGAAACAAACGCTTCCTTTCACCCTTCCTCAATTACTTGCTGTTCAGTAACCGTTCAGATGCGGAAGCTTTGTTTGAATTCTGTAATTCTTATAACGCTTGCTGGAATTATGCTAGTTTGCAATCTGTGAGATGGAGAATACTGATACATACGTCAGGGATGCAGTTAAGATTTATGAGTGTCTGTATGGCATGTACGTAATACTGTGTGTTTCTTTCTCTCCATAAATACTGAGTTTCCTATTATGTTAGATAATGAATGTAGATGCCTTCTTACTGTAAATACCTTATATTATTTCTGAAGAGATCTTCTGCCTTCCACTATTATTTAGAAACCATTAGAGGAACCTTTTAAACATTTAATACTTGGTTGCATTACTGTGTCAGTTGCGGTGATTGCCTCATCCTTGAGGCTGGTGGCTGTCAGGCCACAAGTAAGAAATGTGAATGGTAGGACTTTTGTAAATAAGACTGAGTCCTCTTTGCGAACATGTCCCAGCATAAAATAAAATGCCAAATAAATATGTTTGAAGTGCTGAAACAATAAGTAATTAAGAATTCTGGGTACTGTCTTTACTGAAAGAGATAAAAGGAAAATAAAAAGGACTTGGCTGCTTCTACAGAGATTCTTAACTAGTGTGGCTAATATGATGCTGTTTGGTTATAGTGCACAGGGTCTAACGTATTAGTTGTGTTGTGTCATTGGAGGCAATTTTGTAGCTTGAATATACCATGGCACGTTCATATCATCTCTGGGCAGGGAAAGAAATAATTTCAAGTAGGCGCAGCCTTAGAAAAGCAAGGCTGCTAAATGAGATTAAAAGATTTTTGAGGACAAGGTTTGAATGAGAATTGTAATACCTTGTGCTGTTAAAGTAAATTCTGTCCAACGTTAATCAGTAGGAACTGTGATTCTAAAATTAGAATATGATAATTTATTAGGTTTCTCTCTGTGCTGTCACCTAGAAGAAATAACCATTACTTTAGGTTAAATGTTTGAAAGTGCTCACAACAGTCACATTTCTTTGTTCTTTGACTGTCCCAGTCCAGGACAGAGTCATTCTATAACCACTTGTCCATTTATCTTCAGACATCATGTGAAGAGGTGCAACAGTGTGTCATAGGAGAACAGACTACACATAAACAATGCTGTTATCTGAAACTAGACTTTGATTCATGATGTCAAGATTCTTGCTGTGAACTGCAGCATCTGTTACCAAGTGCTTCATTTCTTTTTTTCCAAAGAGCTAAGGGTCACCAGTAAAATTGCAGTGGGCCACATCATAAAAGGATTCCGTATGTTGTTCTTAACATTAAAAACATTTATAAATCTCTTTTTTTCCATAACACATGTATTTCCATATTGTGGTTGGGAAAGACCTGAACTTCAGTAACTTTGACGAGCTTATAAGGTCACCACAGTACTTGAACGTACTTTAGCTGGCTTAGTTTGTAAAAGTGGCTGACTTCGCAGTGGCTCAAGTATCAGTAATGCTCTTCATGCTAAAGGTAACACAAGCACTACCCTCCCAAATGGAACATGGTAAAGGTAGGATGATTATTTCCTTTCTCCTCTTAACTACCTGCTATTGTCAAACTCTGACAGACTAGCCCATGCTGACTGCTTTCTGAAGGCACGCAGGCTACTCTGGCTGGTTGCTACCAGTAGGCGAGTTCAGTGCTCTTCACATCTCTTGTGACAATGATGACAGAATCATTGTCTGGTAGCTCTGACCAGAGGATGCTAACAGAAGAAAAGCTGGTGGTGTCTCTCCTCCAGTGCAACCTCTTTTGTTCTCTTTTACAATCCTTCCTTGCAGTGCTCCTTCTTAAAAAGTTGTCCCTGTCCCTCTCTTACTTTAAATGAGCACATGTGTTTTGTTATGTGTGCTGTCATTGTTATGTGTCCCTGAAATACATCATGATCATCAGAAGGAATGAATTAAGTGTCATGCCACAACTTAGTGTCTCTGTATGGCATAAGAATAGCCTGGTCTACAGACAGAAACGTTTTAAATCCTCCCAGTTATAACCTAGAAGAAACTCTGGAAGTATGTGACAGCTCTGTCAGGCTGCACTTCTGGAGCAGTTAGCAAAAGCGTCACATGAAGTTAGCACCTGAGCTGTAGTTAGAGAAACAGTACGTACCATGCATATACGCAACATGTGTACTTGTGTGTACATTCATTGTTATTGTTAAGTGTGAAATTGGAATTTTTCTATTCCAGTGCAAACTTCGTGCCTCTTAATGTTTCCTTTCTGCTTTTCTTTCTTCTATTTTTAAACCGCTGTTAAATTATAGAAATACAGAAAGCAGTACTGCAGGATCGCTAGCATTATGCTAGCAGATAACAGCGTTCCCACTTTCTGGATTTGGCATTCTACTATTTTTCTCTGTTTCTCTAGCTGAAAGCATTTGCTTTTGGAGGCAAATACAGTCACGCTGGTATCACATGAAATTTTAAGTATGACAATATTGTTACTATAATTCCCAGAAGTGTGTGCTATGTCTAAAGCCAGCAGTGATCTAAACAACTGAAACCTGGGTAAGATCATGTCTTTGAAAATAACACATAAAGATAAATAGTTTGACACAGACTCTTTGGCGAATTTAAAATCAGTAAAGAGCAGTAGCCAATGTCTAGTAGAAGCAGATCTGTTGAAATGGTTTATATCTTCCGAGATTTTTAGTCCTACATGTTTGATTTGGAGCGGGGCGGGGGGCAGGGAGGGAGTCACTGAAGGCAGCAAAATAAACTGACTCTCCACATCTTCACCTGCTGTTACTCAGGGGGAAGGCGATGCTCTGACATCTTCCGTACCTCCGTTCTGAAACTTATCTAAGGTTACACAGAAGAGAGACTACTGGAGTATCTGCATCTAAATCCGTAAACTGAACGAATGGTTGTCCTGTTTGGGGGGCCGGGGCAAGGAAGGTTAGAAATAATTTTTTCATGACCATGCAAAGCAATTGCACCTGTTCTCACACTCGGGCAGAGTTAGAGGAAAGATGTAAGGCTGTCAGAATAAATGAAGTGGCAAGACTAAGTGGCAAGAAAAATGTTGGAGAAATCCTTAACGATGTGTTCGCTTTTATTTAATTTGGATTTATTTAATCTTCTTTTTACTTATTTACTTATTTAGTACTTCAGTTCTCTCTCTCCTTTTCAGACCAATTTGTAATTGGTGTAATTTATAACCCAGTTTACCTCATATTTTGAATTTTTCTTGACGTATATCTTCCAGTTGCTGAGTGGAAGTAGATGTAAAACTGATACAAATAATGGAAAGAGCTGCTTCTCACTGGATTTAGCAATCAGTTAGGCAAATGTTTATATAAGGAGTACCTATATTCCTTCTGAGGTTTGGATATCTATGTAAAATCAAGACTGGAATTTCTCTGTACCTTGAAGTAGACACTGTTTAGTTACATTAAACAAAGTGTTTGCCAGGAACCCGATGTGAAGCTTTCCCCTGGGTACTTCTGTTCTTCATACAACAGGTACGTAACTAACTTTAAAGCAAAGTGATCTCACTGGGAAGGGCAGACACAGGCTGGCAGTGGGAGATGTCCTTCGGGCAGTCACTGAGAGCACTGAAGAGTAACTAAAAACAGGTGGGTTTTGTTGCCTTTGTGTTTTACACTGTTTGAGTGTTAGTTACTGCAAGATGAATGGCAGCAGAGGCAAGACATTCCCCATTGCCTCTTTCTTGTGAAAGCTGATAAACAGCTTTTGAATGTGCCTGCATCTTTCTTGGTTTGTTTTCATTTAGCTTGGGCTCGTTTCTCTCATCTCTGTGAGTTCATTACTACTGTGAGATCACTCTGTGCAAAGACTGATTTAATACATGGAGGTAGATCGTGAGCTGATGTAAATCAGCCTTGAATGTTCTTGAGGTTTCATTGATTTACACCACATTATGATCCAGTCTTTACCTCCAGGCATAAAACTTATAAGCCAAAAAAATTATATTGCAACCATTTCACGCTGTTTTACATAACAAATACTTTAAATCCATGGTCTCCTTGGTTCCTAATTTTTGGGTGAAGTTTTTAGTTAGCCCAGGCAAATGATGACAGCGTTATTGATCGTGTGCTTTTCCAGACAAATTTTAAATTACGAAGTTCATTTAAACTGAAGAAGCATCATGTTCGCTGCTGCATGCCTTTGTCCGCTGCAGCTAATTACCAAGATTTGTGCATAAGAAAAAGCATTTCTGTTCTCATCATCCTTCCCTGGCTGTGATTCATTCCAGGTTGCCGCAATCAAGTATTTGTAGCATCGCAGTTCATTACTGCCTGAGTGAGTTTGGTGTCACAGAATCATTGTTTTCTTCCCTGTGCCTCTAGTTGAGGAGAGGAACAGACTGTAATTAGGAGGGAAGTTGCTTCTGGGGTACACGTGCACATGCACAGTCTTGTAAATCACCAGTGATAAAGAAGAGAATACACAAAAATATATCATTTTAAATAGAATTATTAAAATATATGATTTGAAAGTGATTGCTGAAAAAATTATTTGAAGGCGATGCTATATGAAAGATAAAAGGCAGTTCATGCACCTAAGGTTAAATTTGTCCTAAAGAGATGAACGATTAAGAGTATTGATATCCAACTTGAATTAGGTGACAACTTGATTCCAGAATATTTTGTTGACTGATAGATACATTCACAGAGATTGAATTCCACTGCTGAGGAAGAACAACTCCAAATCCAAGAGTTAAAATGTAAGAAATAGTAGCACGAGTCTCAAAATCACATGGTATTTTCAGGTACAGTTCTGTTTCTGTTTCCTTATCCCCACTGGCTTGGTGCAAGTATTTGTTGAGCTGCATCATAACCAGGGTCACTGAAATTATTACAGTTAGAAAGAAAATAACTGCCTTTGGTGGCTAAAAGGAATGTCTGGATTGTTTAAATCCAGACTGTCTCCCAGTATGGCCCCACAACCGCTATGCTGGTACCAGGGAGCAGCCCTTCACAGAGCTGCTGCCTGCCCATCGCCTGACGTGTGCTGGAGTGGCACAAGTGTGGCCCTGTGGAGAAATGCTATGAGACCTCAAACTGATTGCTGGGGAAATGTTTCTGGTTTGGGTATTGGTTTTATTTGCAGATTTAACTTAGCAGTCACACAAAAAGGTGTGCAGAAGTGTGGCCCTGTGATGGGAGCTGCCCAAAGAGCGTGACTGTGCCAGCACTGCCTGGTGTGGGGGGTTGGTGCCCAGCTGCCTGCTTTCCCTTTTGCCCTCAGAACTGCTCTTTTGCCCCAAGTTTTAAGGTTGTATTAAATAGTCATGCATAATCTGTGCTTTATTCGGACTATGCTTTTTCCTGTTAGAGTGGATGAAGGAACTAGAGCCCTGAAAGCCAGTCAGCTTTTCCCATTTCCAATCATAGTACTAGATTACAAAAAATACAGTATAGGGTTTTGAACATCGGTGCTCCTTACTCTTGTTTACTGCTGTTGTGTTACCGTGGAGTTTCCACTATCAGTAATACGAGTAGATATACTGTGTAGTCAACAGAGATATTTTAGACTTTTTTTAAACAAAAAATTAAGGAAATTAAGATCCAACATTTGCATTACTGCAGCATCAAAATTATAATTTTAATAATCCAAAGTCAGTGCAGACATGATTCATACACCAAACAACATTTCACCAGTTTTCTTCATACTATTCCATGCTCAGTTACAACATGACTACTAATGCAAATACTGTTTTTTCAAAACCCCTTGAGGATTATACTATTCTTATCAGTGTTAGATGTCCAAATATTATCTTTGAAAATGTCAGAAGATACACATAGTGAATATGATTTAATGATACTGAGAAGCCATAACATATTTAATGCCTGATTTTTAAGGTTTAAATTTTAAGTTTGTCTTCCATTAGCACCAGTTCTTATTTAACTGACATGGGTTTTTTTAACATTGCCAGTATTGTTGGCAAATGACAATGTCATTTAATTTTAGGAAGTTGTTTCCATGGATTATTGTACATTTTCCTTTCAAGAAAATTGTTTTCCTTGGAAAACAAAATAAAAAAAACCAACTAAACAAAACAAACAAAAAGGAATCGTGCTAAGCCTTTTTTTGACAGTTTGTAGGATCACTGGTACCATTAATAAATAATACGTGGAAATTCTCCATTATTTTGCACACTAGCTGAAAGTTCATCAGTCTGTTTTCATTTGAATCTGCGACAGTAAGGAGATCTGTACTGATATTTATGATCAGTTCATTGGGCTTATGTTACCTTGTTGAAGCCTTATCAGCACATTGAGAACTGTCTCTCAAGATGGAGCTTAGGCTGGATTCCAGACTAGATATTTTTTGTTAAGGTAATCAGACCATTTCCATAACGTGGACAGCCTCGCAGCTTTGGCTGGTTACCCACTAGAGAAAAGCAAGGTGTGCATTTTATGAGTATCCGATCGTAGCAGATCTGGTACAAATCAGGAAAATGTTGCCTGCAGATTAATCCATCCGTACTCTTTCTTGTACACTACTACTATATTCTAAGGGTGCAAGAGGAGATGATGAAAATGAGTCCGATCTGTAGTTTCTGGCAGCTAGCTGGAGTTTTTCCAGTAGGTTCTAAATTATAGCGGGATGTAAGATGGGATCCTCCAGAGGGGAAAAGGAGGGTGCAGCGGGTATTGAACAGCAATACAGACTGATATGAATACAAATTAGCTCAAAGTTAGACCTGTGTAGGTTCTTAAAAGGGATGTAGATGAACTCCATAAAAATTCACTGTATGTTTCAGTAAGATTCTTTAAAAATCATTCTGGCATAGAGTATATATTTTTAACACTTCACAGTGAGAGCAAAAGCAGAATGCAGATTTTTAAATAATTCTTCTTAGGTCAAATTAAAAGATTTTTCAGGCTTCTCAACTAATCACACACTTATTTATTAAAAATCTATTTAAAGCATTCCGTTTTTCTCCATAAATATTCATGTTTACTTTAATAAGTGCTTTACAGATTTATTTTAATTCCACCTAAAACCCTCCAGTGGCTAGAAAACTTCATATTCAAGTCCAGGTGTACAGACAAATCTGGAACGTATTTCTAAGATGCTGTAGCATAGTTATTAAGAGTATTATTAATGACAGCTATTTTTGTTGTTGTTCTTGATTTCCACAAGAGAACACAGAAGCTTGCAGCTGGGATTCTTTGAAGCAACATTATATTCTTTAGGGAGCTCTTATTTCAATAAAAACAATGAAATCAGTTAGCATAGGTAATAAAATAATTACAGTAATTTATTTTGGCTATTAAGTGTTGAATCCCCTTAGCTAATCATCAACTTAAAGCTGTTACTCAAAGTGCCCTGGTTGCTTTTGCCTTAAACATCAGGAGTTCTTATTCACTTGATAAATCCATTTTTAATAAATTCCCGCCGTGCTTTGCTACTAGTGCTGATCTGAACGCTGTCAGTGATGTAATGTATTGTTACCCACAACTAGTAAAGGATATTTCCCATTGTCCCATCAGTAAGAACAGTCATTCCTTGCCTCCTTTGTACCTGGTTACAACTGTATTTGATGCTCACTTGCACTTAGAAGCAGCTTGTTGCTACAAACCAGAGCAGTATTAGAGGAGAGTGTGTTCATGGGGTGTTTGGAAAACCCTGTATGTGAGCTGGCTGGACAAACTTCCAGCCTACGCATCAATGGAAGTGCTCATCTTCCAGTACAGGGGAAGCACAATAATTACTGCTCTGAAACCAATATACATTATTCTCCTTGATTAATTTAAACTTTTTCATTTTACTTTGTTGTGGCTTCTAATAAGCCCTTTAAATGACCAAAGCCAAAACAGGCAAAGGTTAATTTCTGTCTTAACTCAGAAAATACTGTTCATCTTGCTTAAGAGAAGAACTCAGGATCTTCCTTTCTTTTATAGAGCAAGAGTCCAGGGAATCTGTAAAAAGTCTGATTCTAACTCTTCTTTACAGAATGGCCATATTTATTTACAGAGATCAGTATTTGATCCTTCAGAATGTTATTGCTGAAATACCGATGAATAAATTCATCAGTATAGATTAATTGACAACAGTCAAACTCATCTTTAGAGAAAACACAATTTTTTGTGTTTTACCATAATTTCCCTTGAACCGACTCTCAACTACTCATTTCCTCAGATGTAGGGCAGTAGGAGGCTATTCAGTGAAAGCTCTGTATGACGTAGATGAACGCACACATATATGGGGTATGGAATTAAGATACCATCAACTTATGTATAAATGTATGATCTAAAATCAATTGAAATCAGCACAGAATGTTCTAAAGCTTTCAGGAGACTTATAGTGAGATTTCATGGGCTGTGTCCAGCCAGAGGTATAACCGCGACTGACTCCCAAGTGTGTGAACGGCTCCAGTGAGCATCGCCTTTGCGTAAAACAGTCTCATGCCTTTTCTCCAGGTCAGAGCCTTACAAGCATGCGACAAAATGAAAAATCCCTCAGTGAAAAAATGTGTATCAGTAGCAACAATCTATATTGAAGTTTGTACTGCAATGGTAATTTTAGCTACTTTACTACTGTATTTTATCTCTCGGGCAACAAAAAGCGAGAGCTTCTAAAGTAGTAAACCTACTCGAGGAAGAAAGTTGAATTTTGAGTGGGAAAGATTTCAAGCAATCCAGAATGTGGTTTCTTAGATGTATGGGCTTCAGGATGCTCCTAACGGTTTGGAAAAATTGGCAACTTGTAGAAGGGTGTTTGGGACGGCAGATATTGGTGTTTTATGTTTGTTTATATGTATGTTTGTATTTTGCCTCATAATGCTTAATAGCGGTGACTGTTTTCAGGCAGTTTCACATTTGGTACACCTGAAAAGTGCAGGGACAGTCTTTCTTTCAAGAGTTCTCTGAAACTGAGAAGAAAACACTGCTTAGCCTGAGTATTTTAAGGAAAAAACAAAACAAAACAGTTGTCCTTTTGTTAGGTATGTCAGCTTTTGCACCCCAATTAAATTTTAAATAATCCTCAAATGATGAGCAAAGTCTGTCAGGCTTTGATAGAACTGATATGTCACTGAAACCATTCTCTGGATCTCTTCTTTTATATACTGACTGACCTAAAACTCAGGATGTTGGGGAGACTATTATGAAGGGATTTTGATACCCTCATTTCTCTCTTTTCTAAGGGTGGGGTCTGTTTTCTTTTTGGAAGGATATAAGTTAACATCTCTTGGGAGTTTTCAGTCGGGGAGTGAATAGGAATGTAAATTCTGCATTGCATCATTTTATTCCTTTAGGAATTTAATTTTGCTCACAGTTGAAGTAATAAAAATTGCCATCTTTCATAAAAAGGATTAAATCATACAATGCTGCATAAGATACTTTGACAACTCCTGTAGAATATAAAGATGAGTGTTTTGATAAAAATTATCTTTTTAAGGCAAGCCTTTAAAATGTATTTGTTCTGTTTCTGCGAGGCTTTAATGGATGAAATATACTTGATTTTTTTTTTTTAATTTTTGACTCTTAATACCTAACGTGGAGGTTTCTTTTTCTTGATTGTGCCTCTAAATCTATTATTCACTTACATATCTTGGTAGAGGCGGTGTTGAGGTCTCCTTAACATGAAAGGGAGGGAGTGGTGAGATTACATGGTTATTGCCTCCACTGAATGAATTCTGCAATGCACAGTTTGAGGTCACCTAGCACATAAAAAGCCAGATAAATACGTTCTTCCGCTCACTTTGATAAGGCTAATAAAGAAACTGGAATATCATTCTTCCAGTCAAAGTTACTGTAAATAGTCTACTAATTGTTCGATTATAATTAATTTAATTTAAATAAGGAAGAGTTAAGATTTCTTGGAAATGTAAAAAACTCTTCCAGTAATTAGTCTGCTTCAAAAATGGAAATGTAAAGTTTAAGCTGATAAACGCAGGTGTGATTAAATTACAGTAATGTTAGTAACTTAATTGACTTCATTGGGAATAATAAAAAGTTAAATACATACACAGTTGTTAATGACTAAAATATAATCTGTTTCTTTTAATAGTTTACAGATTGCTTTTCATATTTTGTTATTTAATTTGCAGTTTTGTTGGATAGAAAACGGCAAGTTTTTATTTACTTTGCAGTAACAATACAACTGGCAAGAGAAAAGTTAATCAGACATTATGCCATGTTTTTCTTAAAGCCTCTACTCTAGAGATCATTTGATTACTGTGCATCACAGCTTTCATGTGCATAAAGCAAAAAGCTTGAAAATGTACTAAAAAATATTTTATAGAGGGGAAATAAATAAGATTACAAAAAGTACTGCTTTAGAGGTTGCACTTTGTAAAGACAGTATCATGTTGTGAAACAGCTTGCTAATGTTTTTTGACTGCTTTTGTTCATCAGTATTTAATTCAAGGTTTCCTTTAAATCTTAGACCTTTATTTTCTGTTTTGATAAATGTTGGAAATGGGAAAGGCAGTAGTACAGGAAAATACACATTTGCAGGCCAGAGAGCGTTGACTGGTCAATTTAGGGATATCACTGTTTAAAACTTACATTTAAAAAAAATTAGAAAAAAGGCAGCTCATGGACAAACAGTACAATACCCACAGACTTTTTCAGTCACTGTGCAGCTTTTACTCTCTTAAATTGCAGCAAAATCTCTTCACTTAGAAGCAAGAAAAAATTTCTGTAAGTGATGGATTTAACACACTGGATAACCTTTTCATTAGACAATTATGTGTTTCAGTCCATGGGATATGAAGTGTGTATTTTTTTGTAGTACGTTTTCAGATGTCAATGACCCTATTTCATGGAATATAAGTCACACTGTGAATTTAAAGATCTGAAGAAAATCAATAGATGAGACATTGAAGACTCTTATATCAACTGAAAATATTTTTTCGGGTTTTCTTGCTCTCTTTTTTTAATCTTCTTGCTGAAAGCTCAACCTAAACATCAAAAAATCATTGAAAGACTTGGATAATAATTACTGGAGTCTTGGATTTTACTGTAAAGAGCTTTTGTATCCTGGCAGTATTTGAAGTCCTAATCCACTAGGTACAATACCTCTGGGTAAGACAGCAGTCATGTAAGAGAGAGGTAATCCATTGAGCAATAGGAAGTATTGCTCTACATCAGTTTTGAAAGTCTTCTCTTACCTTCACAATCAATAAACCCCAAATTGTACAGACACAATTCACATAACATTAATTAGAATAATTAACATAATTACATTTATAATTACATATGCATGCATTTGGAGTTAATAGTAGGGGAGACATATTCACAAACATACGTTTCACTGGCACGTTACAAAAATTAAAGAAGTAAGACTATCCTTTAGTATGCTTCCCCCCTATAATTCCCATGTATGTGTGCAAAACAATCACCTTGTTCCTATTTCTCACCGGTCTCACAGATTTGAAAGTTAAGTTTTGGACACTTGAAATTTTAAGAGCAAGCCCTAGTCTCAGAAATGCATGATTAGGAATTTAAACACACGTTTCTCAGAAAAAAGACTGGATCACCATATGCACTGATTATATGTAATCCAGCAGGTTTAATTCTGAAAAGAATGCCATTTATGAATACTTTAGCGATTGTAGGGATACGATTTTATATTTTATTTATTTATATATATAACAAACAAAATACCAGCAAAAATGGCAATTCGTAATGCAATACAGATTTAAACAGAAAATTAAAAACAGAATGAGCACAGGTATGCAGAGTAAATATTTATCAAATATTATTCATTCAGTTGGTTTCTACACCAGAAATGTGTGGTGTTGGAAGGACTCTGAAAGACAGATATGGATTTGTCTTAGATCATATTTACCTATGGTGAAGTAAAAACCCAGTTAATGTATGGTATTACTAAAAAAAATTTGCATTTATATAATAACAACTCAGACTTTGTTGATTATTTTCATCATTTTAATTTCTTAATTTATTTTATGTTTTTACGTTAATTTCCAGTTAAACATATAAAAAATAAGCAGTGAGGAAAACATCTTCAGTTTACAGAAAGTCTGTTTCTGGAGATGTGTTTGTGTTTTAATTAGTGTATTTTTATTTTAGTAGCTTGAGACTATTTCTCAAGTAGGATCGTACACATAAATTGATAAGAATTCATCTTCAGGCTATTTTCAGCATTAACGATATATATGAGAATGGTTATGAATCTGAAAAATTGCTGACAAGGAAACGAAAAAGTTAAAATATTCAAAAAAATCAACCAGAAGTCTCAGACTGAGTTGGCAAGAATTTTGGCTCATAATCTTTTCCGTGCTTTACTTCTAATGATGGTTAGTTTTAAGAAACTACTCATATTTAACTTTCAGCTTTGAGGCAGTATTGTAACAATTTTGTTGATTTTGTAATTTGCCATCCTGCTTTCAGACAGTACTTCAGACAGTATCTCAGAGGCTGTGTGTTTCTAATGAAAGGCCGTTAGAGGTACAGGCAAGTACTTACGCTGCATAATTCATCGTGGAGGGAACTTTGTGGAGAACATGGATTGCTATAAAAGTGTTGCAAGATACACACAGTTTAGTGCTGCAGATTCTTCCAGCTGAGAATTTACAGTGCAAAAGTTCACTTTGAGTCAAATTGTATAACACGTAATAAAAAGTTACCCTAGGTTTGTAAATGCCACGAAGAACAATGTGAGCATCACAGAGAAATGGCTAATACTAAGGCAGAATATTCAGACATCTTTGTGGATGTGAAAACTGTGACCAAGGAAGATGAAGTAACTTGCTTAAGGTCAGAGTAGCACTTGGATCTCTTGTACATCATCACTACGCTATACTTCTCACGCAACATTTCCTAAATCTTACATGCTCAAGTTACCCACTTTTGCTTATTCAGTTGATCTGATAAAATCTGGATACTTTTCAGTATTGATTGGTGTAAGCGCGGCTTAATGGCAGAATCATTACTTTTTTAATCTTGGAACTGCCAGCCCTTACTATTCTCAACTGAAATTCAGCTTCTTCGATTAAGGACTGCCATTACTAATTGGTTTTAAATGTTGCTTGGATGGTTCTCATTCCAAAAGTTTAGTTCTTCAGCAATATCTTATAGTTCTACGCTCTGAGTAATTCATTAAAACTTTATGTTTTCTGGCATGACCAAAGCCAGAACAGAGTAGCTGATAGAAAATCCTGAACAAAAGCTAGAACTGAAATAATGATTTTCAGAAAATAGTGGCTTAATGGCTTTCTGCACTGCATATGAGCTGCATCTTTATGTCCATTCATTCCTTGCATTAAACTGATGCATGTCTGGTGGCAACCACAGCCGAGTTTCCCTGCCTATCTCGCATCTATTCATGCAGTTCTGCAGGAAAGGTCAGATAAGGATAATATGTCAAAAGGGTATAATTAAGATTCAGAAAGATTAATGCCTGTGGTATTTAGTGAAATTGCCTTCTAGTGGAATGCTCATCTGTTACTTTGATATTTAACATTTCTGCTGTTAAAACGTTAGTGCTTGTAAAAGTACAAAATTGGTGGCAGACGTTTGGTTTATATACTCTTTTTGTACTAAAAAAAGAACCCCATAGGAGAAGCAGTCGGGTTAGAGGTTTTTTTACATGGAATTATTATGTGTAAGCCTTTTGGTATTTCCACTATAGATTTGTATTTGGTAAGGTTATTTAAGGTATGTCAATCAGGCTGACAAGTGGTGTCAGTTTGAGAAGGTGGGGGAGAACATACCAGTAACAGTGTCTGAGATATGTGGAACAGTCTCCAGTGAAATGAAAATGTTACATCTGTAGGATGAAGAGGAATAAATGTTATTTAATTCAACATGAAGAAAAAGATCTTTTTAACGTGATTCAGCACATACTTAATACGTAATTGAAAGCTGATGAGTAGCCTCACTGGAGTTTGTGGTACATAGGAGCTACAGTTCCTCCGACTATTGCAGCTGCTATACAAACACATAAAAGATGGCACACTTCCCCAAAAGTTCAATTAAGATGAGAAGACCAGTGCAAACTGACACCCCAAAGTAGGTAAAGTTAAAATAGTCACTAGACAGGTATGAACGTAATGAAGTCATAACTTATTTTTTTCTTACTCATTTTGAACATTGCAAATAGTTTTTTCTTACACACATTCCCTTCACGTCTAAAAAATATGCACAGTACACTGCTGAAAATTATAGCAAAACAAATTTGAATGAAAATCTACACCATTTTCCTGTATTCTTACCTATTTTTTTATCTTTACTTTCTAAAATACATGGAAATTTTGCTTTATTGAGAAATAGATTCTGTAAGATATTTACGTGAATCATCCTTCTACAGATGGAGCTGATAATTAAGTGAGTCATAGGTAGAGAACTTCTAGATTTACTCAGGAAAGCTTCTACACAGCCTTGCTGCACATATGACAAGTATCAAGATTTTGAATACTGGCAGTACTAAATATGCTGTATTAAATGTTGTATTACGCAACATGTGCCCAGACCACACCACACCACCGTTAAATTAAAAATTCCTATTAGTGTAATGACAGGATCTTAAACTGCATTCAAACAAGGAATTCAGAGCCATCGCAGACATCACCACTAGAGTAAGTCATGTAAGAGTTTATAATGCTACACCCCAAAATTGCTGTGGTTCTGAAAAGAGTGTAATTATTGCAGGTGTCACGTTAATACTTCATTGATTTAATTGTGGGTACATTTTATTTAAAAATTACAAATGTGTTTAGCTAATGTAATTAACAGTGTGTGTCTTTCTGTCTTGGCCTGGGCCTTGACTGTACTTCCAGCTGAGCACAGAAGGAGATTTGGAAGGTTCGGGATACTTCTCATTTAAACGAGCTTTCACTAGTTGTCTTCCAAAGCTTGGGGAATTCCTTTGTACTCAATTATCACGTAGGAAAACAATTTCTTTATCTGTTGGTAGGGTGGTCTTAATTCTTTTCTTATCCTGGGAAGAAGCGTTCAGCCTTCTAAAACTGAAATACAACTTTTCATTTCACTTCTGGTTATGAAAGGTTTGCAAAGGTACGATAATCACCTCACATAAACACATTATGAGCCACAACAATACATTCAGTAAACAGCTAAGATGGATATAGACTAGACAGGGTGCTGTAGGAATATAGAAGATGCTGAAAGGGTTACTAAGCATTGGAACAGGCTGCTCAGGGAAGTGGTTGAGGCACCATCGCTGGAGGTATTTAAAAGAGGGGTAGACATAGTGCTTAGAGATACGGTTTAGTGATGGGTTTTGTCAGAGTGAGGTTGATGGTTGGACTCGATGATCTGAAAGGTCCCTTCCAACCTAGGCATTCCATTATTCTGTCTCTAGGACAAGTCCATGATTTAGCTTACTGGAATTTTCATTGTGTAAATCTGACGGCTGAATGTTACGTGATAAGAAGTTATTTTTCTGATCATTGAAAGCAGGTGTGAAATCAGGAACTAGAACAATTACTCTGATGTCTTGTAAGACTCTGACAAAGCTAATAACTTCGTATTCACATAAAAGACAAGGTTATCCCTCAGGCTATTGCGAGAAGAATGTGCTGTTTGTTTGCAAGTGTGATATAAAAACGCAGGGTCCAGAAATATGGTGGGGTTTTTTAAAACGTTTAAGTACATAGTCCTACTGAGTCTACGAAAATGATTCACATTAAGAGTTTGTGGGATCACACCCAAAGATTTTTGCTGTTCTGTGTAATTACTGTGTGTTACATTCTAGACTACATTTTATTCTTCTCTATCTACAGATAGATCTTGCTGTAATCTACAAGTCTCTTCTGCGTGTTAGAAATTGCAATTTAACCTAAGAACTGCAGTCCCTGTTACTGAGTATGTGACTGCACTTTAAAAAGTAGAGTATATTTAGGGTTGCCTTCAGAGCCAGAGCTGCCCCTTTCACAGGAGTCAATGTTACTGAGCCCACAATTTAATTGACACGTCTCATGTAAAATTTCCCATTAAGCAAGAGTGTGTTGTTTTGTAACTACTAGACATTGCTTTCTTTAGAATGCATGGTAATTACTTATTCATCTTTTATGGCTTACTGGAAGAAAGTAACAGGAGGGGAATGAGTATTAAGGACTAACACTGAAAGGAAAGACAGAGGGTAAGCTGAGACCTGGGAGAGATGGAAATTTGTTTGGAATAAATGCAGGTGTGTTGTTTGGTATTCTTGCAGATGGATCTAGTGGAGTATTGTGACTAGAAAAGCTTAAAAGGAGCCCCCACAGCTGAGTGGGGGAGAAAAACTGGGAAAATACTGCAGGGGTGTGATGGGATGAGAGATCAGCTATAGCTGGAAAGGACCAGGGCAATCATTAGAGCTCAATACATTTGATGTGATGGGTGCTGAAGATACAAGGGAGGTTAAAGATTTGCAGCCCTTCTTGCTGCCGTTTATGGTAGTGATTTTGGAAGAGAAGGGAGACATGAGGATGGGGCCGTAGCCTGGAAGCTGTTCTGGATTCTGAGTTAACCCAAGAGAAAGGCCAGACGTGCCTTTTCCTTTCTGCAGCTGGCCAGAAAAAAAAAATGTTGGAGCTGAACCTTTCTGGTTTAGACTTAAATAACACCATGCTCCTCTGGAACTGACAAATGCGTGTAGTAAAGCAAGTGATTAAACACCTTGTTGAATTTTACTTTAATTTCTCTGTATCTGATGGGAAAATATAAATGTTCAGTGCCATAATTAGCTAATTTTTAAAAGTAAAATAGACTGAACAATTGAAACTAAAAAGGTTTCAGATTCTTTTATTCAGTCTTTACTCAGGCAGACTTTCCAGTGAAGAGGGCAGATCAGTAAGGATTGAGAGAGAAGTAAAACATTTCTTTATTTCAGTGAAATTGATCTCTCTGAAAAGTAGGTAAAACAGAAAGGTAAAACTGAGTTTTTAATTGCCAGATGTTTGCAGAATGATGGTAAGTTCTGTAAGTACTAGTGCTTGGATAATGGATTTTTTTTTACCCCTCCTTTTAAGCAGAAGCAAGAAATAGACATACTGTCCCATGCATCTTAGCCCTGTACAACGGCATATGCTTTACCTGTGCATACCCAGGTTTTCTAAGTGCACAGCAACTGCTCTTTGAATTACTTGAGTACTTGCTGGTTTCCCATTGCCTGCGTTATCCACTTAATTAACTAGTTCTGTCTCTTAACTCGTTACCAACATTTTTTTTTATTTTTTTTTGTGGCAACAAAGGCAATTGCATTGAAGACTTAAGAAGCACACAGAGGATTTTTGTCACTCATGAAGTCATGATTTGCCTTTGTAAACTGCAGGTATCAAAGCAGCTTTTCTATTCTGTTTGGACACAGCGCGTAGTAACAGGGGGATGAGAGGCAGCTGTGCTTCAGACCACATGAGGTAATTTGCAGACACATTTTAATTGCCTTTTAGAGAGCATGAAGGAGTTCCAAATAGTCTAATGAGTTCCAGCAAACACCTGTGAAATGCTTTTAGACCACCATGTAAAACAGAAATTAAGAAAGAAATAAAGCACAAATCTAGCATGTATATTCTAATGGAGGTTAGAGAGGAAAAATATATTTTCTTAAATACTCACCACATTCTGTAAGACAGAATTGAAAACAACAAACCATTCTATATTTTCATACCAACAAGAATTTAAAGAGAAAAATTTCAGCAAATGTTCTTTGTGGAACAGTTAATATAGGAGCCTTAGGAGGAGAGGCTTGAGGTTGCATTATAAATAGTTTCAATGTATAAATGTATTTTTAATTGTTACGTTGTAACTCAGCAAAGTAATTATGGTCAGTCTTAACTTCTAATGTATGGGACTGTACCCACTTAAATCAGAAGTGTTCTGGAGTGCTTTTGCTCCCTTGGGGCTTAAGAATAACAGCAAAATCTCATTGCAAAGATCCTGCAAATGATTTAATGTTAATTATATTTATGCCTATATAGTGTTCAGTATAAATGTATTTGTGTTGGAATTGTGGGTTGAAAACTTGATGATAGTGAATTTGTTGTCTGTGTTAAATATTTAACAGTTTAATGGAAATAGTACCTGAAGTTCACAGTGAAGTTGATCCTTGAGGTGGAGCCTTGGGTAACACGAGTTATTTACCCCCATTATGCTTCAGCTCTGTAAAATACAACTTATCACCCCTATCAAGAATGCCATGAGATTTTGGATGTGCAAAGACAAGACCTTTTTCAAAGTAGATTACTCAGATAAAATGTTCAGAAATGTATAAAATTATTCCAAACCCAATACAACTGTAAGCCCTGTAGAAGGTAGATATTGTGGACATTGTTGTGTGGTGGCTTGTTTTTCAAAATCTATACCGGGAGTATTCACAAAAGGAAATATTTCTAAAATTTCTTTCTTTGGCCTTTAAAAAATGCCTAACAGTAACTGCCTTTTTGCCTTCAAGAAATCCAGCAAGTTGATGGAAGTTACAGAAGCTGTACATTAAATATAGAGTAGAAGAATATCAATTTGACAAGAAAAAGTGTATGTTTGACATTTTGAATTTCATCATTTGAACTTGCAAGACTGGTTTGTGGCATGCAATAATGTTGTCTTAGGCCTCTTTGGAAATGTTATAGTTCTCAAATGATGAGAACGCTGAATGTTTGGCTTTATAGAGAAAGGAAGGAAAGTTTGCTGTGTGAATGACACAAATGAAATGACAGTTCATCTCTAGAATAAGACATTGTGCTGTGAGGCTGCTGTATCATTACTTCCTTAGCACTGAAAAATTCCATTAAAAATCATCTCTACGCACACTTTGTCTTAAAGTATATATTCTTCCTCACTGGCCAGGACAAAACTGTTTAGGGTATATGAGTTGAAGGAAAGAGTTTATACGTACAATGCATGCTGTTGCTTAGAAGAGATGCTAAACTGAGGGAGAAAAATGTAGAATATCCATTCCTCTCTTCTGATTAATCCTTCAGAATTAAGAATGTCCTCTTTTTTTGAGATGAAGTTCAGACATGAATAGGAGATAATGAATCCATTTTTCATTTCTGACACAATAGAGGCAGACTTGAGAAAAAAACATTTCCTTATCATGTACAAAACACACAATGTCTTAGATGTGGTTCCAGATCTTTTTCTGGAACCATGCAGGTTGTGCAGGGACTAAAGGGGTACAACAGACAGCATCAAGGAAGTAACAAGGTAGGACTGAAGTGGCATTAGGACAGTCAGCGTGTTACAGAATTGGCAGCACAATGAAAATAGCTGCCAAATAAAGTCGCAGGGTAATCCAAAAGTCTTGGGGTGGCATGGCAGCATGTGGTGACATGAGGGCTGAATTAAGGGCATTACATAGTAACTACTGAGCAGTCACTCTCATTAAAATTACTATTAAACAGCAACAAACACTGCAATATCAGGAATAATCCCTTACAAAACCACAGAAACGGACAATGACCCTCCACACATCAGTTATCAATACTTCCTATAAAACTTAAAAGAGCCTAGCAAGAACATGTATTTCTTTCAGAAGTAAAATGCCACATCCTTTGCATATAAAAAGATCTCTGAATTAAAGAATGAGCAATGCTTTTGATTCATACAGAAAAAGATCTATATTGACCATTGGAGATGACTAAAGGTGTGGGAGACCTGTCTTCATACAAAGGTATTTAAGAACAAGAAGTTTTTCAATTAGCTCAAAGAATCTTCATGGAAAAAAAATTCTTCTAAAATGCTGTTTTATTGAAAACTCAAAGTTTTATACTGAGTAATTATTTTGTGAAATTTTGAAAGAGAACAATTAATCTGAATCACTTAAATTCAGTTTAATTTCAGTATTAAAACCTCATTCTGTTTTTAATGTCTTAATATATTTTGGTTCATTTTTTGATATAATTCTGTATTTAATATTATGTATCCTATTTTATAATAGTTCCAATTTATTTCTGCTCAGCATTTGAGTCCGTGGATAAAGTTGATTTAAATCTGATTTTTTTAAGGTGTTTGCAAAAATGCTGTCAATGATTTAATCATAAAATCCACACTGAGCAGTATGGAAGTTGCAAATGATAAAGTAATAGTAATAGAGTTCCGTCCGAGAATGTTGTGAGTTCCTTAAGTTAAGGCTTCCTAAGGTATGTTTCAGGTAATTCTGAAACAGTAAACGTTGCTAGAAATAATAATAGCTGTGGTTAACATTTTTATACTCGTTCTATCCACATCCACCTCAGTTTCATTTTCCTTTAATTTTTAGCTACTTATCTTGTCTGTTCTTTTTTCCTCTCTTTCCTTCCTCTCTGTGCTTTGAAAAGAATCTAGTGTATGAAGACTGTTCTCTCTGTTCTTGTTTAAGAACTGAGGAACTGTTACGAAAGATTCCCCTCTTTCATCCATACATTTCTTCTGTTTACCTCCTCCTTCCTCTCTGGCATGTCTGAACATCTTGCGCCGCCTTTCCTCTAGATTCTGTAAGGCATCACAGCATGCTTTGCTCCAGCCATGTCTCTTTATAGCTTCAAGAATTTTCACCCTCTTGCTCTATACAGTTTTAAAAGGGCTAAGCACCGTGCAAACATTAAGGATCAATAAAACCATTATTCAAAATTTCATGATAACATTATTCTAATTCCAAAGATAAAGAAACCCTAGTTTCAGCCATAAGAAAACTGAAGCAGGGTGAGATTAAATTTCAGGTTTTTAATTGCTATCTTTGACATAGCCTATATAAGACATGTTTAGTATTATGGCTCTTAAAAATATTTAAAACGTACTCATCCTACTGATTTGTGTTGAGATGTGCCTAATCATCAGCTCTGGGAATTATGCTTTCACTTGTCATCTCCCACAATCAAAACATGTTCCTGAAGAACTAGTCGGAAATAGCATGACTGTTGTGAATAAAAATTATTCCATGTGTGCCCAGGTAAATGTCTGTGGATAGGTTTTATTTTCATTGTGCACTCCTGGATGATTCTTGAAGCGAGGAATGTGTCTTGCTTGCACAGGCTTGCTCACTATCTCTTGAAGATGAGGTGTCTGGCGCCAGGGTAATCCTGAGATTGTGCAGAAACTCAGAAGATCTACAGGATTCGTAGCTGGGTGGGAAATCTGTAGGGATAACATGGTTAACTTCTGATTTCAAAGGCAGCCCTTACTACTTGTAAAGTACTAGATAATAGACAGTTGTGTGAGGTAGGTAGACGCTGCTTGATTTAAGTTAATTATTTAAATAAATATGCATTTTTCTTTCCTAGTATCCTTTAGAAGTGAGTGATGTATCTCATTATCATTGTGAATATTCTGCAACATTACTAAACACCATTCAGAACCCACTACCTCCCCTTGATAATGGTACTGCCTCTTTTCAGGATAGTCTGAGGAGCTTCTTGCAGCCTGAATGTGCTGGGATACTGAGGAAAGCCTTGCTTTGGTCTGTGTTTGCCAGCAAATCCTCTTTGTGTATAGTGACTTTTGAATTTTTTTTAGGCTGTCCATGCTCATTGCTTGGACGGTCATAAGGAGATTTAAGGGCTTTCAGTTTAAAAATGGTTGATACCTCCTAGTTATGTTTGTGAATAAAAATAGGAAGTTTAAATATAAAATTAAGCTTTCCCTTAGTTTTTCCTCTGACATTACAGTAGAATCCCTGTCAAGATTTGATTATGAAGAGAAATATCCTTACTTGAGAACAGAGTTAAATAATAGTGGTAATATTCTGATATGCAAAAAGCACTAAATTGACAGTACAATAAATACAAACACAAATTTTGCTTGTTCTGGCTGTGCAAGGGACAGTTTGGGCTGTGCTATTAAAAAAAAAACCCAAACTGAAACAACATGATTTAGAGTGTTTCCTTAATGACACCAAGTATATTTTGAGTGTCTTAGTTAAGACGGTGTATAAATCTTGTTTACATTAATCAGTACTCTGTAACAGAAGGATAGTCCTACTTTCAGAAGGAGGTTGGCACTGATGGCTCTCCAGACTCTGAGGACTGTGAAATTCAGTCTCGGAAAAAATCCAAGCGGATACACATTTGCTAGGTGTTGTCCAGGCTCTTCACCATTAAGCACTCAAGAATTGCTGTCTTGTATTGGAAGCCTGGTTTAGCAAATCTCTCTCTGTTCCTGTTAAGTAGCAGATGTACCTGTTTTGCCTCTCAGGACTCTTGAAAAGTAGAGGAGGAAATGCTTTTCTATTAAAGGAGGAGCTGAAAAAAAGGAAAATTCACCATTCAGGTAGCCCAGTAAAGTCTTAAGTAAAGAAAGTAATCAATGACCAAGCAAAATGTTTCAAGATATTGTGTACTTCTTACCAAAACATATAGCAGTAAAGGATTTGTAGCACAAGGGTCTTACAAGTATTTGTCTCATAGTGGGGTAAGAAAGTGGACAAATAGGTGTTAAAACATAAGGTAAAGTAATAGCCTGTTTTTATTCCAGGTACTAACCTATATAGTTGCTAGTGAAGGGTGCACAAGACCCCAGGGGAGAAGAGGGAGGAGGCATTAAACCATGAAATAGTTAGTGAAGTTTAGGTTGATCTAGACACGGCATACTCTATATACGCATCCTTAAATAGGATAGAAATACTGGATACGTAACAGTGCATCATTCCAGAACGTTACAACACAGACCAGAGGTTTGTATACCTCCAAAGAGAGTACAGGAAAAAACATCTGTTAGAATAAAAATTGTATCATTCTTTACAAATTGTTTGTTAGGGATGAAATTTCTGATTGTGGTAAAGTGAGAAAAATCTGCATTACTTGTTATGAACATGGCTCACTTTTCTATTTGCTGCCATGTTGTGATCTGCATGCTATGGAGTTGCCCAAAAAGAAATCTTAAAGGAATGTAGTAGGGAAGAGGAAAAAAAGGATTTGACCCACTTTGTTACGGCATGTTCTCTATTTGGCTTCCCTCCAGCTAGAATGGATTGTTCTTTCCAGGGCTAAAGCCTGGCATCAAAGAAGATCCCATGTCCATATTAAAGATAGGGGAACTGAGTGAACTGAGTAAATGAGGCCCAGGGTGTCAGTGGAAAGCTGACAGTTTGGCAAAGGCTTATAGAGGGAGAAAGGTGGAAAACGAAGTGGTAGCCATCTGCTTCTCTTTCCCGCGGATGAAACAAACTGGTTTAAGTGATAATCCTGTTTGCTGGCCTTCGCCTGTTCACACCTTCTTGTTCACACTACTTTATGTTTTTGAGTAATGAGTAAATAATGCTTTTCCCTGAATATACACATCACTGCAAACTTGTCACAGACTCTTGAGAGGAAATCCTCATCGATGCCAAACCCCAAATGGCACTTGTTGTCACAGACACTGTAGGGAAGTTCCTATGGATGCCAAAACCCCAACTGAGACACTGTCATTAACGTGACTGGGAACCAGACAGGTGTATTCCCGCATTGGAGAGTGCCTGGATGACACAGACCTCTGCTGAGTGCGGTACTTGAAGCCAAATGTCAGTCTTACGCTAAAATGGAAGCAGAGAGAAAGGTGTGGTTTAGAGAGAAGCTGCTGCTAAACAGTCAGTCTAAATTAGGAAAATGACAGAAATATGAATTAGTAATCATTCATCATCTTTAGTAGAGAGCTCAATCCTCTGAATTTTTTTAAAAGTAGCATGTTTCTATTAACAGCCTTTTCTATCACAAACATACAGAATGTTTGTAACAATATTTTAGGATGTGAATGCTCTCCCTCTACATTTTTTTTTTTAAATGTACTGTCATTCAGAAGAACAAAGTAAATGTTGCTAAATGCTTTTAGTGAGAGCAGAGGAAATGTAGAGCAAATGCTTCAAGATGTTTCACATTTTCATCATAAGGACTGCTTTTTACCTCTGCATGAAATGTTAAAAGCTGTAGTACAAGTACAGCTGAACCAAACAGCAAGGTGAATTTTATTTTAATCAAGGTAGAAAATTTGAGATTTCTACATTACACAGGTAATATTGTAAAAAGTTTGTGAAAATAGGTCCCTGTAGTGTTTGAATTGGAGTCAGACCTCTGCTGCTGGCCTTCCAGACTCAAACTTTAGTAATGTATCATCAAGAATTTACAAATAATTAAGCCAAACCAAAATACAGTCTTACGTTGTGCAGAACATGAGCCTTGTGCTCGTATGGTCTTTATTTGTATAAAATAAGCTGTCCACATATAGTCCTCTACCCACCATTGATTACCTAATTACACAATCACTCCATCAGTAAATCAGCACAACATCTGTGACCCTACATGTCACTGCAGTAGCCCCCTCTGATTCCCCAGGAGCTTTGCCGAGGCGGTTCTGCTGACATAATATATTCATTATCCATTAGATCTGGCACACGCTCTGCAGTGCTCAATTACAATACAATCGAGTGGAGGGCCCGGTGTCAGCCGATGTAATGACTTGCTGATTATCTGTCTTTAAATGATGAATGAAATGAAAATGTACTATTCAAACCAAATGTAAGATTGCTAAAGACGCTAAATGAAAATTTTACGTATACACTTTATGAAAAGAGGGATGAGGTTAGAGGGTAAGAGTTTGCCTCACATTCCAAAATAAATAGGTAGTAATCTTTCCTTAAACCACCCAAAAACCATCTGGTGGAACGATGCTGCCTTCAAAGTTGTGGTCTTGTGCCCATGCCTTTTATGACCATCTCAGATGTTTTCAGTCTCCCAGCAATTCATTGGAAGGATTTAAATTTCAATGAATTTTTCCAACTAATTTCATCTTTTCTTTTTTTTCTCAGAGAGACTTAGTTGCTTGAGTTAACTTTGTGTGTAATAACATTTCTGTAGACTAAAGCTGATTATAATAAAGAGCTGTAATAATGAGTAACTTCCAGCTTCATGTATTTTATAATTTTATGAGTTATGGGGAAAAAATGCTTTACATCATTTCACTTTAAAATACATTTCTATTTGGAACTCTCTATTTTATAGCTTTTTGTTTTTGTTATCTTCAGATAAGATAAAAGATGTTCGTGTTGTGCAACACCAATCTGTAAATTCTTAGATAACGAATGATGTAGATCACTGCCAGATGTGATTTCTTACATTATTTCTTAAAATCATAGCCTTAAACAGAATGTAACCAAGTCTCAACAAGTAGGCTATTATCTCATAGAATAAATACACCATATCAGTATGGGGAATAATATTTTAACTGAACAATATCCTTCTAAGTAGACTAAAACAAAATGAGAGATTTCAGTATATGCCAGGACTGTAAATAGATGGGAGATTCATAAGCATTCTGCTGTTCAAATAATTATGAAGCAGATGTTTGATGGTACAGTCATTTCTGTCTCTGTTTACATCTTCACTTATTTTAGTTATAATTGAAAATCCCATAAAGCTGTGTGTTGGAGCACTCTTTGAATCTTACTTAAATTATAACTTCCCATTTTATCCCCTTAAGTTGAATATTTCGAGCTTTTGAGTGGTGTGCAGCTTTTCTGGGAAATGTAGCTCTGTCTTTTCAACAACACTGTGACCAGTTGCAGGGCTAATTTTTTGCCACATTACCATCATGGAACTTATTTAATACTTTTACAGCGTGTCCAGATACATTATGTTATGTGTCCTGATATGTATCAGCATCCTCATACCTTCATTCTACTATTACTTTTAATACAAAATTATTTTGACCTGACCCACACTGTGGACAAATGAATTTTGTTGCTTGTAAACCTTGTGTGCATATTCTAAGTATACATTATGTGAGTAATAAATACAATTGCAATACAGAAGTTTATACTGAATGAAAATGAAGAAAGGCGGTGGCAACCCTTTGGAATTTGTAAAAATGTCCAGTTTGGTCATAAAACTTGATGGTGCACGGCAGCTGAAATAAATTTGTTTTTAAAAATATTCTCCTATTTTGGGAGCTCGAGGGAAGGAATCAAAAGAAATGTGGGTACCTTACCGGTGCTTCATGATCTGTGACAAATTTGTGATTAAACTTTAGATGGAAATGAATCTGAGTTGAAAGTGTCATCTCTAAATGAAAAACTACCTGAAGATTTTGTTGTACTCATATTTGGGGTTGAGTCAGCCCTTTCTAGAAGCAGAAGAGATTCTACAGCATTGAAAAGATTTGTAGCCCCTTAAGAACTTTGGAAACTTCTATATTCCCCAGGCCCCAGGGTCTCATTTTGAGTAGATCAAAACCAGAGAAATATGCCAACATAACATGAGATAGAGAGATGCTGTCAACAGAAATAGGGACTTTTTGCCCTTACTAATACATAAGTTTAATCTAAACCAAGGAGCAAAGTTGCTCTGGGCTGGTCTCAGGAATCTGGATGGATCATACAACATCATGAAAGGAAACTGTGAAATCTATTAAATAAGACAAGACCTGCTGGTGAAATAATTTTAACAAATAAATTACTATTGTTCATAGCATTCATGCTATTTTAACCATCATCATCATCAGGCCATTCTGTGCCCCTTTTATTTTAACCTCTAAAAAATCAAGGACTGATTTTTTTAGAAGTCAGTAAATTCTTTTGGTTGAATTTTTTTGTCACATGGCAAAGGAAATGTCCGTGTGCAAACATTTACTCCCTTTGAATGATAAAGGTGTTTCCATCAAATCTAGTTATAGTACAGTCCCATCCATGACTCAAAACATAAAATTTAAAATCCCCATCATTTAATATTTTCACTTGGCTGTAGAACCCAAAATATATGAAATGTTGAAATGTCTGACAAGTAATTCTTGTTTTCTTCATTTAATTTTCTCCACTCTTTCCTCATTGGATATAATCTTTAGCTGCTCTGAAGATTTGTAGTATCAGGTAACAAAGCTGGGATAATGCAGCAGAGTGCAAACCCTAGGCTGTTCCTTAAATAGTGGAGAGAGATGACCTCTGGAAGAAGAATGCAATTTAGTGCTGCTCCACTGGATTTACTCCTCTTTGTGCTTGTTAGCGTTAGAAGGCAAAAAGCCAGACAGCAAGGAGAAAAAAAAGTGTGAGGAAAGTCAAATAAAGGTAAATGCTTGGAAATATTAGATTACAAAATTTGCAAGTTTACAAATTAATTGGCATAAATACACATACTAAAATAATTATGAATTGATATTGAAGGCTAAATACAATATCTTACTGTTTCTTCTGTAAATCAGGTGTAAATCTTCTGTGAAATAACTCCAGAGGATCTCATGAACAACATATAGTTAGTATTTGTTAGTATTTTAATGGTAGAGAATTAGAGAGAACACGTGAGAATTTTGTGATTCCAAGCAATTTTTTTTACTCACTTTTCCTTTCTTTCTTCCTCTCCATTTCACAGTAGAGCTTTTCCACAATGGGACAAGGTACTTTCCCAGGATGCCAGCCCCGCCAGTGCACACCCTCTATGACAATGTACAGCCAGTGATACGTTTGATAGATAAATTCCATGGCGTGAAATTATGAAATTTAGTGTACATGCCACTGTAAACCGCAAGGGGTTTGGCAACTGTGGGGAATTAATGGAGTACAGCCTGGAGCAGTACGTTTCTGCCCTCCAGGTCCTGACACTATACCCACAAAAGAGCTCAAGATGTCGCCTTTGTTTTAAAAGAAGGCATCTAATGCCTGGATTTATCCTAGCCTGGGATACAGCTCCCCTTGGGTTTTGAATTACCTCAAGTGATTTACAGCTCGTGCTGAAAGGCTGCATTATATTCCCAGGCTTTGTTAGTGGCATAGGCTGAATGATTTAAGATGGTGGTTATCAGAGGTTATTGTGTTGTCTGGATAACATGGGGAGCTTCCTGCTTGTGTTTCCCACTCATGTAGTTTTCTCAGCCTTTTGTCTGCAGGGTGTATAGACTTAGCTTTCTGGGAAGAAAAAAAAGAAAACCATTGTGGCAACCAAGTAGAAATTAAACTCATCTTTCAGTGGTCAGTTTTTATTTCCCTCCATTTTGTTTAATCGTACATATGTAGAAATGTACTAGGTGGGGTTTTTATCACCTCGTGGCCACCTTCTAACAGCTTCTGACACGCGATGCTGTGCAGACAGGCGGAGAAGCACAGTCTTCAAGGACAGTCTGGAAAGCTTAAGATATCTGCTTTCCATGATATCAACTGTGCTGCTCAAAGGTGCTGGGGTCTAAAAAGTGTTTTTAGGTTCCCATGAGTAGTTGGAACACATATTTATCCATTTCCGTGATATTAGATGTCATCTGCTAGCCCTGTTGTTGTGCTTGCTAGTGATACAAGAATATTTATGCAGGTAAAAGCTACAACTCTAAGGCCTTTTGCTGCTCTTCAATAGAATGGTGACGTGAACGTTACTGATCTATGCGTGTGGGCATATTTTAGATACCCAGAAAAAAGCATAGGTGCTTACCAAAGCAGTTCTAAGTTTCTACTAAAATATGTACTGATAATGTTGAGAAACAAACAGGCTTTTAATTAGAATACTTATACTGCTGTTTATTGGAAATACAGTTTCAAGTCTCTTAATAAAAATAACATTTTAATCTCAAGCTTCTTACAATACTGGTCAGTAATTTAAATATTCAACAACTGGAAGGCCAATTTTTTTTGCATGCTATGTGTTGGGTTTTTTTTGTGTGTGCATTAATAGCTGTTCTCAGCAATCAGCACATTTCAAAACCAGGCTTAGAACACTATGCTGGTGGGTCTAACCTTGCTGCTCATTTTCATACGTGATCACTGGCTTGCCTCAGATAAATGACAAACACAAGTGGACCAAATGAAGTCTTCTGGTTTCAGTTATAATCTTTTAATAACAATGCCTTAAAATTTGATAAATAGAGAAAGCACAACATGTCCCAGTAGCTTAGAAAATAAAGTTGGCTCTCTGTTTTCAAAGTAGCAGAGATTCCAGACTCTCTCACTTGGTTGTCAGGTTTTGATTGACAATGATTTTCCTACAGTTTTCCCCTGCTTCAAAATACCATGGGAAGGATATTATGCATTCCCAACCTGTCAGTTTTGGCTGCCTTACAGAGTGTTCAATTATGCTCTAATCGAATAGCTGCCCAATCTAGGCCACATAATGACTTCCTGATTATCTGACTTTAAATGATAAATGAAATGAATATGTAACAATCTTTTCAAATACAGGATAGTCACTGAGCCAAATGAAAACTGATTTTGTGCCCTTTTGTCTGAAAAAAAAAATTATTTTATTGTGATTCCATTCAACAGTTGTTCTGTTGCTTGTTTTGCCTTCATTAAGATAAACATGGAATGAGTTATCTAGGAAAACATTAGTCTTCATTTTTGTTTTCAAACAGATGCTGAAGGTGTTAAACAGTGTTTAGATTGTTCTCCTTCTACTCTTTACATTGACTTGTTATAAAAAGCAAGGTCAGATTTATATGATCAGTTCCTATTGGGAATATTTCAATACATGCTGGCACTGCAACAAGTCTGTTTTGAGTAACGTATTATACAGACAACATTAAGGTCTGAATAAATTATTTAGTGGTGATAGTGCTAGATGTTTTTCATTTCCAGTCTGTGGTATTAGTACTAAGCAACCAATATATATGGCATTTGAAATCAAACAAACCTCTACCACCTTATTGGGGTACTGTACATTTATTATGCCAAAGTCAGAGCAGAGTTTCATAATGATCTTTCAAAGGCTTGTTGGGGAGATTTTCCATCCTCTTTACCCAACAGTTTATGATGGGCTTTCTTCTGCTTAATTTTAGATATGATTGTTTGTGCTAAAGTGATTTGTGAAGAGTTGCCTTGATGTAAAGACTTAAAATAAAGCACTTCCTGATTTTTTGACACATTAATCTGATACTTACAGCTTCTAAGCCACTAGTAATATCATGTGATGTAACAGATAAAAAGAACACTTGTGAAGTTCAGCTCATTTTGAACTTTGTTAATTGGCTAAAGCACTGGCAGTTAAGGACCAGCTCCTAGATGAAAGATGTACTTTGACCCCATTCTGAAAAATGCATCCCTGAACTCAGTTAGCTCGTGAACTACATTCTTTCCAGTTTTCATTGCCATGTAAGATTCTCCAAGTTGTCTGTAGCAGAACGGTCTTTCCAGTGTATTCTTTTTGCCACTATTGTTGTTCTTATTAGGCAGATCATGGCTGGGAGTAGGATCTCAAGGCCCACTTTATTTCTTGAAAATGCTCCAGTGACAGAAATATCTGAGAGAAATATTCCCTCCTCCTAGGGCAGCATTTTGGGAATGACCCCTTCCCTTCAGGACTAAATCCTTTTCATGAAAGAAGTTGATGAAAAACATGTAATGGGCAGATTGATGATGATTCAGTCATGAATGATGTGTGTTGAGACACATTGTGTCCCTGTATGTCAGATCAGATGACAGAGGAAGGCTGCAGTACCCACACCCTCCCCACCCCCTGCCCCCTGTTTCAGTGCCAGGTGCCAAGCATGAAAAATCAGGTTGACCTGATCATTTCTGCAAACCAGGTCTACTTTTGAAATCTCTCCTATATGTTTATGGTGTTATTTCAAGAATTGCTACCCAAAGTTTGCATTTCAGCAGGTAATGGATGCATTTTGTATGCTTTAAAATATTATAACATAGTTTTTGCACTATTGCATTTTTATGTCATGAGAGGAGCTCTGACTTGAGGAGGAGTGCATTCTGGAAGGGAAGAGGTTAATGACCATTTCTGTAGTGCTTTTGAGAGTAGGTAATGGGGAGTGAGTCAGAAGAACCTGGGGAGCAGACAAAATAGCACTATGGAGGCATTTCAGAAAGGAGGCAGACGGTCTATGGATGTTGGCAACAACTTCATCAAGTCAACAGCCCACCATTAAGAAATGATAGCCCAGCTCAGCTTTACTCGAAGTAGCAAAAGCGTCTTCCTGTGTTGTACAGCCCTGTCAGAGTGTGCTTAAAGTTAATGCAGCTTTAGGCTCAACTGTATTCCTGTAAATTTACCCAGTTATTCTCCATATTCCACTTCCAGCGGCTGGTAATATTTTACCAAATTTGAGAATTGAATTACCTAAAGAAAACTATTTAAGGTTTGAAAACAAGGTATCCTTGTGGTTTAGTAGTTTGTGATTCAGGAGATCAAAACTCTTGTAATTTTTTCTCCTGTGTCACAAATGGTGTGACTTGAAAGGAACTTAAGTGATTTTTTAGGTATTAAATAACATCTATTTTGAAATGAAGTAAGAAATTCCCGGATTCTGGAAAGACATGGGGTTTCTAATTACACTTCTTGGGGCTACATTATAACAGTCTCTCTAACTACTGTCTCACAGTTGGAACACACAACAGAAGTAAAACTAAGAGTACCTGAGCTCTTACACAGTTAAAGTACTTTCAGTTGCCTAAGTTCTCTTGATTTCATACTGCTGTGCTTGTGATTCTTTAAATTAGCTACAGCTGAGCTGGCTGCAGCTAATGGATAGTTGCTGTGAGTGTGGTTATTTCCTTAGTAGATCTGAAGCGAGATGGAGGATATTTCTATTTTCTGATTAGGTAAGGTAGTACTTATACATGGAACAAACAAATTTAATTAATTAAAAGTGTCTTCTTTCTTCTTATTTTCTTTTTTCCTCTTTCTCTTCCCCTCCACTAATTGTTGTTATGCCAAACTGAGGTAATTATAGTGTATGTCTATACTGCTGCAATGACAATTCTTACAGTTACTACGCAGGCTTGCTAGTTCACTGTTCCTAACCCTCTGCATTTCAGTACAATCAGCTACCTGAGTGTTTGCCCTGTGTTGTTTTTCTGTTGTTGTTTTTCTTCCTTTTTTTAACAGATAAACTGCATTTCTGTGTAGCTCCTGTTAATTTTAGCAATGCTTGAGCTGCCCTCTTAGAAGTGATGTCTGCATGTCACAGTAATGCAGACATGCTTTTTCCTACTCTATGAAATTCAGTAAAGAAGAAACAAATATTTTCTTTGTGGTTTAAAAGGTACTTTGAAAAATAGCTTTGAAAAATTAAGAAGAGAGAAAGCTAATTCACTTGATTCTTAGTTCCTCTGTTGTAAACACTTCTTCACTGGGAGCATTCTCGAAGCAAGAAAGACTATAAATATAATTCTGAGAAATATGTTTATTAAACAGATGAGGGGAAGATGAAATCAATCCAAAATGCATTCTGTCTTATTTCAAAAGTTGCTGTGGGAAGAACGTGCCAATATATTTTGCCATGCTTTATGATGCATACCTCTCCTTCTCTTTCATTTGCTTTCCTCACCATTTTTCTACCCTTTCCAAAAAGAGAAAAAATGATGGGCTGAGGGAAGCTTAGATGGGTCTGAGCACTGAGGAGGGCTTAGTAAAGACTGGTCACTGCATGTTAATTTTGAATTCTGACAGAGAAGAAAAACAAACAGAAATGCAGGAGTTTGAAAGGGTGTAGACTCTTTCCTAGAGTTCAGACAGAAAAATAGGTATTTTGCCTGGTTTCTTCCTAGTAACAGCTTTGCTAAGAGCAACTAGGTAAGACAGTCATAAGACTTTGCTATTTCTGTAATCTAGAAGACAAAATATAAACCTGATTTAGGAAAACCAACATATTTAGCCAGGTTGCCATAGACACCTATGTTGCTGGGTATCTCTTTAAGAGGCAACTCCAGCTAAATTAAATCATTCTGATCTGAACACAGGTGATATGGTATGAGTTGTGTTATAAAATGTCCAGTTTTATAGCTAAAGAAGAAAAAAACCTGATACTTAAAGAAGAAAGAGGGGAAAAAAGGCGGAAGCGGAAACCTTTGTTAAGAAATACCTGTAAGAGCCTCTCTTCCCAGCCTTCTGTTGTGCTGCTGCACTATGTAAATCTGTAGATAGTCTAGGAGGGTATTACCTAGTAATACCTTGTAATATTTTATTGACCCTTAGAAAGGCTAAGTGAAGATGGCATACAAACCATTCATCAAGTCAGGTATGAACACAAAAACACAGAAATTTTTCTGAACCTGTACTTAGATTGGTGTGATTGGTATGTGCTCTAATGCTGTTCGTCAGCTAGACAATTTGAGATACATATCTAATTTTTCAAACTTGATTGTGCAAGAAGCATATTTGGTGCAGACAGAACAGAATGGAAGTGTCTGTTAGGGGGAAGATGACCTGTTGCTAATTCCCCAGAATTGAGGGTGTTGCTCCTTGATCATCAAGAGTGAGAGATTAAAGAGGATGATTATTTCAAGAATGATAATCTGCCCTTTTATTGACTGTCTCTGAATTCAGATGAGTTAGGTGAAATATATAACTCAGTGTCGTGTTTACGTGTAGGATTCATGAATGTTGCTTCGGGGGGTACGCAGTGTAACGACTGATACAGCTATGTTGGCAAGTTGTGCATTTCTAATGGTTTCCTCTCAGACTCAATTACACCACAGAAAATTCAGGTACAAGCAGGAGCTCCGCAAGCTTACAGCAGCGCTCCTTGAGAGCTAGGAACCAGTGTGCAGCAGTTGGCAATTATTTAATTTTTCATATTTTTTCTAGTATTGGTTAATATGTAGCAACATGAAATTAATGGTTAGTGTTTGTGTGGTTGGTACACCAAGTCCTGTGCATTTTAAGGGATGTAAATTCTCTTGGCGGGTTTTGGATACTCATCAGGAATCATGCATTTGTAAGTTGGGAGGCAATGCAGCGTATGAATGGTCTTGGATCCTCTTTGAGAAATTTTTGAGAAATTTACTCTTGAGAAAGGGGAAAAAAAATAATCATGAGGGTGCTACTGTGTCTTAAATGCATATGGTAGTTCTAGTTGCTTGGTTGTTTTTTTAAAACAACCCTTAATAAATAAATAATAATGAAGACTAACTTTGCAACTGAATGCTGTTTTTTGGGATACAATACTGATGGTGTTGCTATCATTTTAACCAGTCCTGGTATTAAGTGAAGTATTTATCCCTGCGTAGATGGAAATATCTGAAACTGTGAAGCTGAACTTGACTGAAAAGCTCTTGGGTTTTAAAATACAGGAACTCTCAAAACGTGTTTATGTATTTATCAAATTGGCAACAACTACCTGACAACCGCACGTGCAGTATGAAAGACAAAAGGCGCGACCCAGCGGTTTTGCTGCCCCGGCCTGGCTCCTCTCCACGGCCCCGGCGGCCAGGATCCCTGCTGTGGCGCCTACAGCACCTGCCTCCGCCCCTCCTCCTGCCCTGTCCTTGCCGTTTGCAGGGCTGTTTCTCACGTTATTTTTCCTTGCTGCCAAGGGAGCGTTTTGCCCTTTCTTGAGGGGGTTTTTCCAGAGGCCCCCCCCCCCCCCCGCCTGCCCGGTGGGCTCAGCTGTGTCTGGTGGTGGGGCCGGCGGGAACCGGCGGGAACCGGCTTCTCCTCACAGGCTGCTGCCGGGGCCTGGGCGGGAAGAGCCCGTGCAGCTGCGTGAGGGACAGGGACGGGGCCAAGGAGGTAAAACCGGGAACTGAGAAACGTAAACTGAGGAAGTAATTGGCTAGAGGACAGAAAATGCAAACAATACTGTCAGCAGTTGGATTAAGTTGTTTAAGGACGTGTTTTGTTCTAGTACTTCTGTAACTGGTGCGAAACATACCAGTGTAGGTGACATTTGCTGGTATAAAAAATAAGAAGACATTGGCATTCCAGCATACCGGAAAGCTGGGTAACGTTGAGGGCAGCAGTAACAGATGTGAAATTTAAATCCAGTAGTATGAAATATAGGGTATGTAATCAAGGAATCAAAGATTTCTGTTGTTAGTTTGAATCTCATCAGCTGGACACGCAAAATGAGACCTGGGTGTATGGGCTGGCCACCAGTGCCACTTGCCAGGGAGTGCAATTGGTCGCATATTTGCAATAGACAGGGAAGTGTTAAAATGACCTTGCATTGGAATACAGTGTTTAAAATCTGGTTTTCCATGTTAAATGAAGGGAGGGGGGAAAAAAAGGATGGGTCAGATACTGCACAATGACAATTAGGATAATGGGTAACTGGTCTTGCAAATGAATTTAAAAAGCCTTTGTTCCTTGGGCCTGCATGAGAAAGGATCTGAATTTATAACTACTTTTTATAAATGCATTAAGAATAAATATCAAGAAAGGGAAAAGAACTATTTAATCTGAAGGAAAATGTTGGTAAAAGAAACAAAAGATACCATCTGGCCATGATTAAACTGGGTTTTGTCCTGCCTACTGGAGGATCTGGAGTCTTCTTTCAGTAGTTCAATGGGGTCAGCAGAACTGACTTATTTTAAGGCATCATGCGGTCAATTTATAAAGAATATAACACTAGGGGTAGTTGCAATAGTGAAGGATTGTCTCAGTTATCCAGACTTTCTTTTCTAGATGTCACTGTTTCTTCAAATATTTAGGTGTCTTTTTCTCTATAAAAGGATGTATCAAACTCAAGATATTCCACTTCCTTTTACAAAACAGAACTGTAGCCTTGCAGTATTAAATGCGTTGGGAGATTAGTGGGTAGCATCTTTGTGAGCAGAGAGGGGCTATAAAGAATTATTACTGCGATGTGAAGTGCAAAGGACTTCAGAAAAAAGAGCAAGCTGAAATATTTGCTTTTTTTTCCTGCAACCCCGTCAATGTCAACATTTGACATAAGATAGGAGAAGGACTGTGGGCAAAATGTAATGATTATAAGCAACAGTATGTGGATTGTCTGGTAATGTGTTAATTGTACTCTAGCTACTGGTAATCATTAAGACTGCCACTGGACGTTACTTTTAAAGAGGAAAGTATGGCTTAATGAAGTTTTGAAGCTTGCTTGTTGCAGAGATCATACCTGTTCTTCATTTCTGACAGTAGCTAGTGCCAGTCAGTATTGCACTTAGCTTGTGATAAAAGCACAGGTACACATCTTACCACCTTTGCACTGTAACGCATCAGTTATCTGTACCGAAGTCATCTTGTGCTCTGTGTAGAGAGCCTCTTTCAGAATAACTTTTTTTTTTTTCTTTTTCTGATGGTCGTTTGGAAAATATTTATCCAGGAATATGGCGCTAACCAAAATATTGTACATAATTATGATACTTGGAAGCAATTTGTCCAGAAAAACACAGAAGTTATTAAACAGTTGCATGTATGCAGGATGACATTCTTTTAATGTTCTATGTTTCAAATCATTCATGAAAACTACTTAAAATTGAAAGAGAAGATAAGGTTATTCTTAACTGGGATATGAAAATATCTGGGTAAAGTGGAGTTAGTACAGACATTTTTTCGGAAAATTCTGAAATTTTTCAACCATTTATGCTTCTGTATCCTGGCTGACTTAGCAAAATTTAAGTGGACTCTGACTATTTCATTAAAAACTTCCATTTTGAGTATTGGGAATGCAAATCAATAAAGGGAGGAAATGCAGCTGGGATGTACATATTGAAGATCTTCAAGGCAACTGAAAATAAATCTACCAAAGCTAAGTATGTATATTCTGCCTTGGGGATGTTTCTTCAGAGAATGGGACGTCATCTCCCTGTCCTTCGTAACATATATACTGAGAAAAAGCCAGAGTATCCATGCACACAAAAGAGAATCCTGAAACTGGCTGTGATTTCAGAATTTCAAATTAGGAAGAAGGGTTAAGTCAGCAAAGCCATTTGGTGTCTGTTTTCTGAAGAAAGTGGTAGCAATGTGCAGGTAGTTTGTACCAAGGAAGTTTGAGCTTTGCACTGCTTGAACGTGGGCCCTGGCTCTGGCCCTGGGCTCTGCCTGGGCTCCATCTGCTGACTCTCGGCATCTGCCACTCCTGGATAAAGTCAGCATTCAAAACCGCATACCCTATGTGGTTCTGAGGGCTCAGAAATTAATTCTTAAAACGTCTCAACAGATTTTAGAACAGGATACGTGATTTAACACTGGAACATTTACATATCGGCTCCTTCCCCCCTCCCCCCTCCCGCCCTTTTCTGGATGTACGTGATAAATGACAGATTCTCTCAGATAATATTCATGTGGTACTCCAAAATAATTCTGCAGACATGGTAAAAGCTTTTAGAGACTGTAAAACTGATTATCTCTTCTGTAGCTCTTTTCATCTTCAAAGCACTTACCAACATTAACTAATTAATCCTCACAGCATCCCTCTGAGTTAGATATCATTGCCATTATATAGATGAAGAAAGGGAAGCAAACACTTTGTGACTAGCTCGTGATCACCAAGACAGTTGGTGACAGAGATGGAATTAGAAAGCACAGACCTGTACTTCCAGGTTCTCTACTTGAACCGCCATGCTGTTCCTCTCTTAACAAATGTATAGGTATTAGTACCCTCACTGTAGCTAAGGGCTGAGTTTCTATTAATTAAATCCTGTTGGGAATTGCTTTGATGGGAAATCTGTTTGTAGTCAGGCAAGACAGACTGTTACCTTTTTAAACTCCTCTTCTGCAGCTTTTTCCTGAATGGACCAGAGTGCAAGCACGAATGGGTTGCCCCAGAAACCATTTACTTTGGTTATAGCTATAGCTAATTTTAAAATGCTTTGGATATTTACTAAAAATTTTACACTCTTCAGAAAATAAAACTTGCATTTCTTGGTGGTGCACTGAAAAATCTAAGTCACACTTATGATCTATATCCATTCTGCTCTCTATGGGATAAATTCCTTAGAGGGCTAACGCATTGGGTGTCCTGTTCCTGCTCTGTGCTGACTTCAGATGCAGTAGATGAGTTCCTGGTGCACTCTGTTACAAAGAAGCCTGATAAGGACATGAGCAAAGGCGAGAATGAGGGCACCCAAATTGTAGCTAAGTGCTACAATAGTATTTTCAAATTGGATGATGTAAATTTTTTGCTGATTCTCACGTGCTGTGGGGTTTTTTTTCCCCAGTAAAATTGATGCTTCCATGAAAAAAATTGTTTTGCTGAAAATTCTGCTCTCTAAGCCCTAAAAGTTCTGTCAAAACTCCATTTTTGTGGAGCTTTGAGAAAAGGCCGACTAGGTAAAACAGCTAGGCTACACATCAAGGTAGCCACATCTTTTATTATGAGGCTTGGGTTATAGGCAATAGTGGGGAACAGGGGAGGTTTTAATCTGTGATTTTTCACAGTTTTTGATGAGTGATGATATCAACAATACCTAAACTGAATGAAGAGGATCACAACATGAACTTTAAGGCAACTAGTGAGTGTAATGCTGAGCATAGGTCAATGGACAATGAACGCAACTATTACCACTACAGAAAGCATAATTAAAGCATACAGTAGTGATGACTGCCCAGATCTGCCTAGAAAACCCACACAGAAGATCCTCCTGATTAAAAAGTAGTTGGCTCCCAATTTGCTAATTGTTAAACTCCCATGCTGGCTAATGCTGCTGCTGCCCAGAGTGAAAATACATTGTCTTAAGCAGAAACTACCATTTGATGGAAAACTTACTCTGTTGAGTAGAGGATGTACAATGAGACTGGGACCCTATTTTCCTTAAAATCTGGGTTTGCCTCTTGATGAATCTCTGCCTCCGCAGTGTGAAAGAGCGTTAAGGAGATTTAAACCAGTGGAGCAGCATAGGCTGTGTGGCCCACAGTATGTGGAAAGATCTAGAAAGCTGTTTGACAGGCTTAGTACAGACCTTAGCATGACTAAATCTTGTCCCCCACCCTTAAATGATCAAATCAAAATACATAAAAAAATCTCCATATCTGTCTCTCAGAATATAAAGTGATAAGCTTAAATCCTTAAATTTTGAGGTATGTTTCTGCTTCTTCCTCGTGTGTCTATACAGGGTTGGCTTCCTCTACGAAATTGAAAATATAGCCTCTTGCATATTGTGTAACAGTGGACAAGAGATTAAGCAAATGTAAGTCTCAGATTTTTACCCTGTTAAAGCAGGAATGCAATAAAGACTTGAAGAGGTTTGTTTATTTTTTATAAGTGGTCTAAAAGTGATTACGGAAGGGTAGGACTTGGAAGTTAAGGTATAACTAAGTCTTTCTTGCAGGGTCACTGTTCACTGACTGCAAACCTCAAAGAGCAAGCAATTGTGATATTTAGGCGAGGAGCAGAAATTGAAAAACAGGACTCATTCCTTGAGTCTGAATGCAGTGGCTGGTTTATCAAAATACTTAGTATCATACAATTGAAGTTAAAAACTCGCAGATTTACCCTGTTGCTGTAATGGAATAAACTACATACTAAAAGGCTTAAATTTTAAAAGTCCAGAGGACAGAAGTTTCAGGTGTGGTTGAAGACACTCCCATCTCCTTTAGGGACATGTGTTTTAGCTGTCTCTGAGGGTGATGAGGACTTGGCTTGCATTTCTTTGATGTCTATGGGAGTATTTGCGTGTTGAGGAACCGTTTGCCATGAAAAGAGCTACGTAGCTGTGTGTGAGGAGCAAGCACTGGGATTGGTGAGCAGAGGGTGGAATTCTTGGTGCTGTGACTTCAGCTCTTTCTGGTCGCCAGCCGTTGAGCACAATGGCTGGGGCCGTAGGCGGTCCCCACCAGGGTGAGCGGGATCACTTGCTTTTCTGTGAGCATGGAACGCTGCTCGGAGAAGGGAGGGCAGGGTGTTGGCTCTGATGCTGTCAATAAATAGTGCTCAAAGTTCAGCAGACATGCTTTTAAAAAAATTAGGAAGTATAAAATTAATATTTAACCAGATTATTATTTCTGCTTCGTTAATTTTTTATTAATTTATGAAAATGCTGTTGGTGGAAATAATATTGACAGGGTGTGTTGGGGTTTTTTTGTGGGGTGTTTTTTGTTTTGTTTTGTTTTTTTACTATCTTCTGGTAAATGGAAACTTATCTTTCTTATGAACACAGACCATCTAACAAGCCGTATTGGGCAAATGCTGTAATAAGACTATAATTATTAGGGCATGATGCATTAATGTTTTACGTTGATCATAACTCGGCTTTAAGAGATTAATAATGGAGATCTGAGGGGAATGCTGTCTTAAGTGTTTATGATTATGTTAATATTAAGACGTACTGGAGGGAAGGAAATGACTTTCATGTAGTTACCCTTTTTGTTTGTACAGAGAGTATTCTGAAGGAAATGTTGTTTCCATTTACTTCCAATAATGCTTAAGCAGTTCTGCTGAAGTGAATTGATAGGAGTGACTCTCCCTGGCTACAAATCCAGGAGAACTTATTATCACTGTTCTTAAAAATATTACAATTCTAAAGTTGCTTGAACTGCATTTCGTTAGCCCCAAATTATTGGATAGCAAGAACGCCAGAGCCTTAATTCATTTTGGAAATCTCACAGTTGTTCCTTCTATATCTGAAACAAATCCTAATGCCTCAAAACTCTGATATGATTTGATCTGTGCATTTGGATTTGATATGTGCATTCAGATTGGCAAAGCCACTTCTAAACAAGAAGTTGCCCTTTCAAAAGGCAGAAAAGAATGTTTGGAAAAGTCAGAGGTAGTATTTAATCACCGTGACAGACTAAACAAATGTAGCAAGGAGAAAGAAAAGCAATAATTTATTGTGGAAGTGGGTGGATCATAGAGCATGGTGGAGCAGTTTTGTAAACCTCTTTAGCTAGTTGTGGGCATAACAAAACCATTCTTATTGCAGATATTTTTTCCCATCTCTTTTTTCAGTCTTAAGCAATTGCTGAGTATCCTCCTCTATTCAAGAAGACACTGAAACAGAAGTGTCTTTTACAGGAGATGAGAATTCTTTGCTGCTTATTAGAAAACAAAGCATCTCATAAAAATAGTGTCGTGTCATTTTGTTGCTGGTAGAATAGAAATGTAGTATTCGTATTTGCATAGAGTATTTTTGTCTGGCCGTCTTTTATTACAGAGTATATGTATCTATGCAGTCTTCACTTGGCTCCATTCTTCTGTGTTGGATTTTTGCTCTCTGCCCCTTCTCTTCATATCTTTATTTTTATATTTCCTAATCAGAACCTAAACCCAGTAATAGTTGAGTTGAGCTTTTAATATCATGAAGTGAGATAGAAGTTAATCAATACAAATTTACCTATGCAGAATTGTTCCTACTACCAGCATACTGCGAGCTTGATCAAATTTGCAAACTTACTTGTGTTTTCCTCCTGCTTTTAAGTGCCTGCACGCACACTGTTGATACTCATACCTAATGTGTGAAACACACAACTGTTTATCACAGCCCAGCAGGCGGGATACAGATATTTTCACACAGCACTACTGTATCCTTATCTCAATAGTGCTAATATTATCCCCTGCCAAAACAGACATGATACATTGAAGTATCTGTAACCGTTACAGGATCTGTGCATATTCCTTGAATTTAGCCTGCAGCAAGTCTGTCATCCATGGTGATCCCGATGTTGCAGCTGATGTTGCAAGAAGCAGCTTAAAAATACTGTTAGAGCATTGGTGCTGACTTAAAAGCAGTATAGCCTGTACTGACCTGTGAATTGAGACATGTCGATTAAGCTATACTGCCTGCTTTTCCACCACTTGCTTTTCTGATAGTAGTCCCCTTTCATGTTTGTAACCCTCTGTCAGATAGAGATGGCGTTCAGATCATAGCCACAAGCTAGCTAGAATCATAGTTAGGGGCTGAACTTATCTAATTTTAAAGCTTAACAGTAGTTAATGAAATAGGTTCCAATTCACCAAAGTCTGTTTGAGTTTTGAGAAAACTTTCTTAATTTTACTGACTGGATTAAACCTGACACCATAACATAGGAAAAGGACAAGTCCAATACTGGAAGCCATTTTCTGTTTCATGATCTACAATGTTTGCATACTGCAGTGCTCAATTACACCACATTTGTGCAGAGATCTGATCTTTGCAATATAATGACTTCCTGATAATGTATCTTTAAATGATAAATGAAAAGAATATGCTGCCTTCCAGCTGCATATATGACAAAGTTTATTGCCACCCAAATCTGCTTTTTATTCCTTTGCTGAGGGAGGAGGTGTAGAAGGAAGGTTAAAAACATCTGTGTTTGCACTCTTTTCTAACCTGTCTTCATATGGTTACATTATTTAGATTTATTTCCAGTGCTGTTCAGTCTCCCTGAAATAAATCTTCCTGAAATTCAAAGGGGAAAAGTGGCTGTATGGGGTTAATCTCCGGATTTTACAACAGAGTTTAGATCAAATCAAAACCCTTGGCTATTGGTGAACCACAGGTTCTTCTTGATCATGTAAGTCCCTCCATCACGCACTCCGACATGGCACTTTTGAAATGCAGAAATCTGTCACTTCTGAGATAAACCCACTAATCCAGCTCTCTCCTTGGCACGTTCTCTGTTCAGTGGGTAGATTTCTTATATGGATATTTTCTATCACTTTTGCCAGTGCTACCTCTGTGTCATAAGCTGATGGCTTTAACTAGTGGTTTTCTGTTTTTCAGATTCAACAGAGAAATCCAAACACCTCTCTGTGAAGTGTTTTCAGAGTTTATCCCCTGCTGAAAGTCTCCTCAAAGGTAATGGTTACGAATGACAGCAGGCGTATTGTAAACAAAATCTCTGAAAAATGTTTCTTGCTCATCCAAAGAGCTTGTGAATTCTATAGTCTGTATTGTTCCTCTCAGCACCAGGAGCAGCCTCTGTCAGTCCCTTCTTAAATACCGATACAAGTCTTTGTTCTGGTTATTTTTGGTTAATTTTTTAAATAATACATCCACAGTGCGTGCTGGTGGCCAGATTTTTCGGTTTCATCTCTCTGCTTGTGCTGTCTTTTCCTTTTTCGCAGTCATCTGATCTCAATATCCTGCTTGAATTTTTCTCTCTGTCCTCTTCGAGAAATCAACTTGATTAGTGCCTTTAGCTGTTTTTACTTTTATGCCACATCTACTCAACTATTTAGTTCACTTCTCTATTAAGAATATTTTTGATGTTCATTGTGTGTATGGTCATGCTAATGAGCTTGTGCACTTTACTTTTGAAATAACTCTGAGTCTAGTTCTGGTGCAGTTTGTATAAGCTCATTGTCTATGTGAGTTTCAACAGATTTTCCTGTGTAATGGTTACTTATTGGGGGCTCTGGTGGAATGTTTATGTGTTCAACTCCTCAATATTGTGTCTGTGTATATACATTTAAATGTATCTGAATACACATCTATATGTGCACATATAAAAAAAATACATGCACCTGTATGTATATATGTGTATATGTCTATACACCTACAACTTCTGTCACTACTCTTAAACTATATATATATATGCCTCAATCACTAAGTGAGATTCTTTTTTTGAGAAGGGAGGACGTTGTGATGACTGTAAGGTCCTTATAATCTACTGATCTGCTTCCTGAGATGTGGTGATAGTTTTGTGCGTTGCAGAATAAACAGCATCTATTGTATTATAGCACAGGCTGTAGTCATGGTTTTCTTGGGTTCCTACTGAAACTCTTGCAGCAGTCCGCTTCCCTCTTCTTGGGCTTGTTTTATGAGGAAGTCTTAATATTTGGGAAAAGAAAAATGGGTATGTTATTCACAGTGCTTTGGCTCCTTGTTGAAAATTAAAGATGTAGGATGTAATTGAGAGTCTTTTCAAGTACTTGTATTGATTACTATTACTGTGTTGTTTAGATTAGCATGCAGCAGGATGGTACGTTGCTAACCATGTATCACTGTTTTGCAGTTCACTGTTATAAGGAATTACTGAGGAGGGCTTTTCTCTGTTCCTGTTTGCTACCCTAGCACTTTTTTTTTTTTTTTCCCTAGGTGTTTAGTGGTGTGTTTTACAATCTGCTTCTTTTTCACAGCAAAAAAAAAAAAATGTTGTCAGCAGAAGATTATGGCACATATAAATTGGTAACGTGGGGGGTTCTATCTGTCTGTAGCTTCCCTTTCCACTTCCAAGTCAGACATGTACTGAAAGACCTATTTCTGAGTTTTGAGATTCAACATAGTAACGCCTAGGAATGCTACTTCTGTGATTTCACCGTGTCTGTTTGGTTTTGGGGAGACAAGCGTGATAGCTACAGTTGGTCACGGGATTGCTCATACCTGCAGGTTACGTAGAACTGCCAGATGAAAAATGCAGCCTGTATATGGTACAGTCAGGCAAAACATTGTGTTAGAAGACTGAAAAATTTAGACAGTAATTGTTCTGGAAATCTTAGTAGTAGTCAACTTTGAGGAAATGAACCTGCTTGTCAGGGGGGAGACATGGTCAGAAACCTAGAGAATCACAGAGTAACACTAAAACACAAGACTGAAAAATTTAGACAGTAATTATTCTGGAAATCTTAGTAGTAGCCAACTTCGAGGAAATGAACCTGCTTGTTAGGGGGGAGACATGGTCAGAAACCTAGAGAATCACAGAGTTACACTAAAACACAACGGAAAATCATAATCCTCCTCTGTCACCTGACTTTTTTCATTTTGTCATTGTACGTCCCACTGTTGCCTTCCCCTGATGATTGCCAACCTCTGTGGTCCCAAAGACTGTGGAATTTATAATACACCATAACCCATGAGCAAGTTGCTGGATCTGACCTCTCACTTTCTTAGCAGCAACACCTGAAAGGTCATCAGTTTCTAAGTAGGTTTCAAATATTCCAGTGCACTTTTCAGCTGTGAACTCAGGTTTTGTGCATACGTTAGTTATTCAGCACTGGTAACTAGGGGAGAAAAACAATTTGAAATTTAACATTTTGTATCATAGGTCATCCCTTAAAATGTATTAATTATGTTAATTCCTTCAAATCCCTGAATGAATTGGTCAGATTGTTCAAGAGGACAACAAATTGGAATAAGTAGTTCTACTAGTAGTTTTTAAATAATAAATGTGTTAAAAGGAAGTGAATGCAATCCAGAGGATATACCCCAAAAAACTGGACTAGAATATATAGTAGCGATCCACAGGGGAATTTTTTGCATACTGCATATTGACTAGGTGTGTTAATATAGTTTCTCATGAGATGGTAATTACGCTTAAGGAAATGTAAGGTAAATTTCAGCAATTGGAAGTCACATTCTCTGTTTATTTCTTGAGATTCAGGTGATTGAAGAGCCTGTGGTTTATGCAAAATTCTTACTTCATACCTTTCTTCTGCATGGGAATTGTTTGTTTTCATCTTTAATATCCCTAAATGTCATCAACTCAGTTTGAAATTGATGCCCTCGTTTCAATCCCAGAGTTATTTAGGTTCAAAAACTTGCATATTTATGGAATTGCTTTAAAAACGTAAAGTATGTCTTTTGGAAACTATTGTACATTAGAAGAAAATAATTTAAATACAAATGCAAATATTGAAGTCAGTACATGGAGGGATTATAAACCAGGATTTTGCCAGTAATGAAGAAAAAGCAAAGCTGCTGTAATGGCTGGTGTCTTGAGAAAACACTGGATGGAAAGAATAAAGAATTACTACAGTAATTCTAACTTCTTAATGGCAATCGATATTTACTCGTTAGTGGTGTTGGGGTTCTTTTTTTGGTTTTGTGGGGTTTTTCTCCAGATACATCAAATAGACCATTTAATAATAATCTTCAGCTCACAGCACTTAGATTCTGTGGTAAAACATTTGGATTCCTGCCCCCCCCCCCCAAGCTTTTTGTTTCTTTTTTTCCCTTTTCATTTTTTTCTGTATATAAGTCTTTGAAAAAATATCTTCTTTCTGTTTGGCTCCTGGAAGTGTGGAGCATCCACTTTCAAGAAATTTTGATGAGAATACTTCACAGCCAACTACAAGTATTTATAATCTTGAGGTTGTCTTTGATCCTAAATCAGCTTTCTATTACCATTTTAGTTAACACTATAAAAAAAATATTTTATCATTTCCAGAATACAGTAATCTCAGGAGGATGCAGCTATTTTAAGGCTTCTATTACTAATTGTAGCTAACTTATTACCATAAATTGTTGCTGACCTTCCAGAATACTTGTTTATGTAGAATTCATCAGCTAGTGGTTTAATTTCCTGAAGTTTTACATGGACCATTGCACAGGTGTTGAGATAGTCACAGTATTATTTCTGAGAAAACTTTGGATTACTTTGTAAATTCTGTTCATTTCTTATACAAGAGAAAGAGAGCAAAACACCATGAATACTGAGCTGTTTGTTTAATATTATAATGTGATATGCCTTGAAATTCTCACATGTGCTGGATGTGACTTTTAGCAGGAATATCTGGAATATGTAGAGTCAGTGTCATATTTTGTGACCTCTGTAACCTCACTTGGACTGTGATGTTAAATACATCAAACACCTCCATTTGAATTAGGCAGGAAAGTCATCAAAGGGTATCAGTGTGAAACTGGTTTTGGATTAGACAGCTAGCGTTTACTTGTTTTGCAGTTTAGCATGTTCTTAGCGTTGGTTCTTTCTTTAGTAATATATGATTTGATTATGTATTTGTATTGAATACTGTCAGATTTTCCTTTTTGTAAATGTTAACTGAAGGGAGAGGAAAAAAAAAGTTGTGGGGTTTTTTTGTTTTTTATTTAGCCGCCTTATGTTCCTGGTGCTCTGTGAGTAAACAACAAAAAATCCAACTTGATATTTTAACTTCCCCATATGATTAACCTTTTCATCAGATGAGTGTAGTGAAAATCTTAGTGAAATAGTTGTTCTTCTCTCCAGTATAATGTCTTATCTTTAATGCCAGATCCATCCTTGTGCCGTCTTTAACAAAATGAAAAGGGAGGCTGCCAGTGTATCTGCGTATTGAGCGCTGATAATATTTTTTGCCATTTTGCCAGTGGGCTTCTTCAGAAAAGTTGTTGATAAATAGAATCTCTCTGTAACTCCTGTACCAAAGTCTGCAATGATTATTATAACAAGTACTCCATTAAGAGACAGTGCTATCCCATTAATGTGGAGGCTCCAAACTGTTTACTTTTCTCCATAAAATGTTTTCTGGTGCAATAGTGAGGTATCTTTTCATGTCAGTAGTATGGAAACTTTATGGAGATCAAAGGTTGCATTCACTTAATACTTGTCTCTGTTTTAAGTATAAAGAGAAGAGGCCTGAAGTAGAACATTGGAAGCACTATGATGGTACTGTAATCTCTCAAGGTGTTAAATCAGAAAATGCCAGCAGAAATCTTGAAAGAGCAAACTGCAAATAAAGAAAATAGGGAGATAGAGAGTTGTCTAGAAGTGCCAGAGGGTTGTGGGATATTTTATTTTTATTTTTTAAGTCCAGGATAAGTGCAGAGACTTCACTGGGAAGATAACCTGCTAGTTTTTAATGAAGTACCAAGTTAGGAGAAAAAATGGACAGGAAGATTTTGAGGAAAGGTCTTGGAGCAACATTTTTTTGCCTGTTATGATGTATTAATAGTTGTACAACATCTGCATTTTGACTGCAAATTATTGAAGGTACCCATTCTTTGCCTACGATTTTAGCAAATATCTGTGATAGTGAGACTGAGTGTTAGGCAAAAGCATGAATAAAAATGATGCCTAGTTGCACAGCAACTTCAGGTGTGAGCATTTTTGCATAGAATGTGCATATGCATTCACGAACATGAATGTCTACAGAAGGACGTGGAAACCTGCATTTCTAAATGCAGCCATCAGCTTATTGGTATTGGGGAAGGACATGTGCATTAAATAAAAAGGAAAGCATTATAGTCTTCTGTAATGTTAAAGATTATTTGCATTTTAGTTCTTCTTTTTTGCAAAATTGGAAGTTTTCTCCAGCGATATGTAAGTATTTGGATATAATTTTCTTCATGTGTAAAGACCTCATAACTTTCTATAAAGTGAAGAGTAAAGTCTGAGTTGTAATCCTTTGCTCCAAAATCTCCTACATGTAGCTTAGCTGAAAGGTTGGTTGTACCTTGTGTTCTTTACAGATAGTTTACACAAGTAGTTTGCTCACTTATCTGTTTATAAATATGATTTCTGCAAATAATGAAATAAATATTTGTTCCCTTTACAGTACTACTTTTTCCTTTTGCATTAGTAAAAGAATAATTAATGTGTACATATCCTCCAGATAATAGAGAATAAACTTTATACCTGCAAAATTTCAGTTTCAAATTAATACCCTACAGTCAGTACAGGGTGATGTTTATTTTAGATGTCTAAAAAAATAGATTATTGCTGCTGGATTGTTATACCTTGGCCAAAAGTGAATGAAAAAGTGAAATATGATTGATGCTTCTGTGTGCAGATTATTTTATTGCCAGTGAAAGAAGTTGTTAGAAACAAGGAAATACACCCCAGAGTTGTAGCAAAGTCATTGGGGTTTTTTTTCATGAGGATCTTGTGATTTATCCAAGAGACATTGTATTGCAGGGCACTGGGGCTTTGAGAGGCAGCTCATCATAATCCCTGGGGCCATGACCTAACAGATTAAGTAGAACGATGAGTTTGTATTGTCAGAGCAATTCTGTAGAGTACAAAACATTTTATTTAGGGGGGAGATTGATGGGATTAAAGCTTTGAATTGATTTGCTTTACACACACAAATTTACTGTAAGTTGTTTTTTATTAAACCAGACACTGGATTGTTAAAGGACCTATTTTAGGACAGATGAGTTCATTTAAATGAAAAGTGAAGGATCAAAACCCTCAAAATTTATTGGTAAACTCGGTCCCCACTATTCCTTTGCTCAAAAGCAACATTGTCTTTTCTTATTTTACATTTATTTTAACTTGAAAGCTGCTTGGAAGAACTGGAGGCATATAATTCTATTTCTCTATTTCTTTTCATCACTAAATAAACTTGGAATGCCACAAAGTATCCAAGTAATCAGAAATTCAAGTAATTCTTAAAGTGGAAAGAGGTGCTGCCTGTTTTGTCTAAACACTTTTGAAAAATGGCACAAATAAATAGTGTCTGTTATTTGTAGTTCCTTGATCTGTTGTAGCTACACAACTCTTGGGAATAAACAGAGAAATATGCTCTGAAAGTGTATATCCTTTTCACAAATGCAATTCTTCACTCAAAGAAAATTACCTAAATGTTTAAATAAACAGCTTACAGTGAGAACCTAATTGTCTTTCCCTTTCCCTGCAATACTCTGCAGGTGTTTAAATGTTTTAGTTTTTCACTCCAAAATATCAGTGTGAAGGAATACCAATAAATGTATTAGTTTTAGATAATCCAGAATTCCCTTTGCTCAGTTTTTTAGTTTCTAGCTATCCGTGTGAAGAGAAATCTATTACCATGTGTTCATCTTCCACCTAAATCTATTCACCGAGCATCAAAACTCATCAGTGAGATGGAATAATGCCATTTAATTAGTCTTTGATATACAGTTAAATTAGGTCTTAATAAGGGGTAGTGCATCCTAAAATCAATTATCTCGCTCCTCTTAATAAGAGCAACTAATTAGTAGGTAAATCGCCACAGTTCCCCTTTTATCCTACAGTTCTTACAATCTTGTGGAGGAGATTAGGCTGAGGAAATTAGTCCCCAATAGCTCAGAGAAATTTTAGGGCATACCTCAGAAAACGCTTTGCCAAGCAAACTGCAGTACAGAAAAGAAACAAAAAAAGAAAGGGGGGGGGGGAGAAGTCTCATCAAAAATGCTTAATTTCTTGATAATTTTGCCTGAATTCCTTGTGTCAGGTCACCTACCTGAAAAAAGCAAACAGAAACTAGGTGTTGCCTTGCCTGCAGCAGTCTGTCAGGTACAGTGTCTGTCTGTCCTGGGGTTCATTTCAATGCAGCCATCAGTTAACCAAAATATCTATTTTTTCATGGAAAATTATGCAGCTGCAAATAAAGGATGCTTGAAGTGTTTTAAGCACAGCCTTTACAAAATATGGGTGTATGTGGAGAAGGACTTTCTTTTAGATGGAGAATCAGCATCCCAAAAAGGAAAACAATTGACATGACATATGAAAGAAGAGCACAGTGATCATGGAAAGCTCAGTATTTATCTGTTTTATTGTTAATGTTTAACAAATTGATACATGTTTTAAGCACACAAGTGTTGCATTTGAGATCTCATTTTTTAGCAAAGACTTCCAGCTTCTTCAAATGGAGGTTTCTTCTATTTTTCAATCTGTATTCCCAGTTACAGCAAACTAACTGCTGGAAAAAATTGTGGGTACAAGAGAGCATTGCAAATAGTGTTGAGAATTTCTTCACAAGTTGCATCTGTCTCAAAATGCTGCTAGACATCTACTGACTTTGACAGACCCTAATTTCATCCCGTCATGTAGGCTGGTATACAGTATATTGCCATAGATTTGTCATATTTGATGGTGCCTAGTTGAGTTCTTGCTTTTAGAAGTTGGTGTCATTCTCTTTCATTGGGTAGTCATTTTTTTTATCGTAGTCAAATGTTTGAAGGCATCTCAGGGACACACTTGTGATTAATCAAGGAATGCAGAGGCTTTTTTTCATTCTTTTTCTGCTGCTACTACCTCCTGCATATACTAGTCCCTTCACACTAAACTCCCTTGTCAAGCATGTCAGAGAGATTTTATAACTGTTAAAGTGTGATGTTATTGCTTCAGTTTCCCTTATGCTTATTGTTGCAGTTTTTCTAGACACTTTCTGGTGTTAGTCATTAATGACAACACAGTGCCCCCGTTTAGAGAGTCTGAGGTTGCCGTCTGTTCTTTGTTTTTCCTCCCCGCTGCATTAGTCATGCTTTTTGTGGAAGAAAATGTTCTGAAGGCAGCCATTTCTCCCTGCAAGACTTGATGAAACGATGTATTCTTTCATGTCTATTCCTGATTCAAATGCTCATCTCAGTAATTCAGTTCATGATCTTAACAGTACCAGAGAGCTGTGAGATGCAGTCCTATCTGACTTTTACCTGGCCAGGGACAAGTGATTATAACAAGTGAATATCTGATCTTCAGACAGTAATATTTACATTCGCATCTCTGTTATTATGTCAGTGGTCTTCTTGTTGGTGGTTGACTTAAGCAGAAAAGAAAACCAAACATGCCATCCAGTTCCTTTGCATGTTCTCTGTCTGTACGTAACCAGACAGACACTCAGTACACAAAATGTTAATATGCCCTACTATAGTGCATGTAGAAATAGCTGTGCTCTGTACACATGGTAATAAGTGAGTTGCAAATTTGCTGAGCACTTACAGTGCATGCCTATGATGGGGGGGAAACCAACAAAAAACTAGTGAAGACTGTATTTTGGGCTTGTCTTTGGTGCCTCAGAGGGATTCTCAAGCCTCTTTAGCTTTTTTGACCCTCTCCTCAATTGTGAAAAGTTAAGAAGGGGTGGAGATTTTAGTAGTCCACAGTCTAACCTAGGTGCAGTTTTAAGCATCTGTGTTAAGCCTGCTTCTGCTGATAGCCTCACATTTAACAGGACAGAAGGAAAGAAAGTGAACTGATACTATGGCTTCATGACTGCGTTTTCTACAGATGTGGGTATCAAGTTTCTGGATGGACACTATTTGCAAGTTGTAAGCTGTTTTTAAAGAATATACTTGAGTATTTTTTTTTAATCAAAGTTGGAATGGTCAATTAGACTAACTTTTAGTTAGTAATGAAACACTGGGCAGTTGGGAAAAGCCAAGTTCCTAGCATTCTTGTTTGTATGTTCAATTTCACATGTATGTAACTTCTTTTAAGAAATTAGAGAAAGTCAACAAGCTTTGGAACACATTTGGAGAATGTAAAATATCAGGAATCCTTCCGTTGTCCTCTGCAGATTTTGGATCTGGTTCATAATGGGGACTGAAAGGTCATTATCTCCCACTCTCCCTTTTCCTCAGCTGTACATCTTATGTGAAGGCCAAGTTGGAACCCAGAGGGGTCACAACAGCTTAGCTGGGTTTCAGAAACAGCTGTGCCCCCATACACTGAAAGCAACTTTTTATTATAATTTTTTTTGACTTACAAAAATAGGTTTGGATCAAACTATTGCCATAATAAGTACTAACAAACTGTTTAAGGGGTAACAGAAGGTCATTTTACTGAGTGAAGATGAATGTTCATTGCTATTTTTTCCAATTACTTATCTAGTCCTGACAAAATTATCATGCCAGTTTTACGTTGTCTTCTGCATATCTCTGTACTTTTCCCATTTTGCAGTGCACCTGGTTCAGGTAGGAGTCTGTGTTCTTGCAAAATATTAAAGGGTTCACAGCATGCGAGTTTGAGAAAGTATCTAAGTCAATATGTTTGCAGTTAAATTAAGTTCACTTTTCCTTCATGAAGAATAGCCAAAGAGAAATAAAAGGCATCTTTGTTTTCTTGTCTACTCCCTATTACAATAGTAATGTATCTTATCCCTGCCAAAGGGCATGGTGGACTCGGATGAAATCACCAGACAGGACAAAAATTGCATCTCCAGATGCCTTCTTACATTATCCGTCCTTTGACAGCTTTTATTGTGTGACCCACAACTCTGAAGTGAGGTGGGTTCTCCTCAGCACTATCCATCAATTGTATTTGTAGATCAATGATGCATGTTTTATTTAAAACTGAAAACATATTGTCTAAAATAGGCAACCTATGTTCAGTGTCAGGGAATTAACAGTTGGGCAGGTCTGTTCTGTTCCCTGTCATCTTGTCTCCTCAAAGGAGCTTGGACGTTTTGTTGCTGTCACCTTGCTATGGTTATATCATGATTTACATCTGCAGCTTGTAAACAACAGTACTGAGTGCAGTTTGACAAGTGGCAGTTTCACTAGTAAACAAATCAGTGATGCTCTTAGAGTGATTAACAGAGATTGCCAGCGCTTGAAATGGGGTTGGTGCTTGAAATGGAGTTTGCCCTAAGCAGACCTTCCTGTTTAGGATGGCTACGTTAGGGAGAAAAAAAAAAGATAAAATTTCCTTCTGGCTTCAGGTGTAACACCCATGTAAGATTCATCCTTTAATCAGTAGTTTGTATGAAACTTTTGGTGCTCTCTGATCCACTTGCACTAGGTGGATATTATTCCGAAGACTGGTTCCAAAATTGAAGGCTGAGGATCTCTTATTAAACAAAATCTCTGTGACGCAGTTAGTTGTTCATTTGGGTGACTAAGAGAAAGAAAGGGCAGCACAAGAATAAAGCCGTGACTTCAGTTGCAGCTGTGACTGAGTGCATTTAGATGGAAGAATAGGCAACTTTCAAATTCAGTGACAAACTTGCCCACGTGTACTTATTTTTATTCTGTCTTTGATTATTTGTCAAATGTATTTTTGCATGTATTCCAAAGGTAATGCTTTGGGTTTGTGTACGTGTTTCTGCTGTTATCTTGAGGTAATCTTTCAGAGCCTCACCCCAGGTGTCAGAGGCATGTTTAAGTGCAATGCTTTGACTTAAAGAAACATACAGATGCTAAAGAAAAATGAAATTTGAATCATTAGAACAAAATCTCCCTGACCTTAAGTTCAAATGATCACAGCTGTAATGGCTTATGGAATTGCTTGTCATGAACTTTTCAGAATTCCACTCTTAACCTTATTATAATTCAAATTAAAATGTTATTTAAAACCATCAGACCTCTTTGCAGTGACTTTAATGTCCTTTTCCCCATATGACTGTTGAATCACGCATCCATGCAAAGTGAGTATAAAACACTACCAAAGAAGAAAGTCTGTTCAAGTCTCTTCATTTAAAATTAACTTTGTGCTGGTATAAAGGAGTATACTGAGTAACTGGTGATAGAAGTCAACTGTAGTGTGGTTGCATCCTGGTCATTAATATTAATGAAGGGTTGTTAGTTCATGTAGAAATCTACTTTGCTAGATTTCCTGCTTCCCCATATGTACCTGTGTGATTTGTCTCCCCATTCCATATCTTCTCCTTACTGACAATGAGCTGTACTGATTTAAAGACTAACATTGTGATCAGAACCATGAGATACTGCAGGTTGAATGTTTTTACGTATACATCTTTTCAGCAGGAATTTGATTCCTGTCCTCCCTCTCTTCTTTGAGGTAAAGCCTTCTAGCCTCTGCAGGAGTCTGGGGAAAAACAAAAATGTCAGCAGCTGTACAACAAATTATAAATTTCACCTGCATTTAAAATTTAGTTTAAAATAATCTAACCCTGTCTTATTTTAAATGCCAGCAAGTTTGATATTTCTTTTTACGTGAGCTTGAATTTACTTCCTACAATGATAGATGGTTATAAATGTTCCTTACTTCATTGGCTGTTAATCATTTTGTTTCATTTCTGTGCTTTGGGTAGACGGAATCCTATAAAACAGTAACTGAAGAGTAACTTTCTTATCCTGTTGCTTCTTTGCTACTGCAAGTATTTAATTCCATGTGGGTTTTTTCCCATATCACTTCCTACTTATCTCTATGTTTTTTCTATTCCTTTCTCCCTTCTCTTCATTTTATGCTTTTACCTCTCAATTTCTCTTTAATTTTACACTCTGTTCCTCAAAACACACACCAAAACTAGGAGGAAAGCGAAGCAATGCCTGTCCTCCTTGCCTTCCCTCTTTCCTGCCCCGCGCATGGGGATTTGGCCTTCTCCAGAGGCAAAGCTCAATACACCCCCTGCCCAGGGCAGCGTGTAGCAGTTACAGTAAACTCAAAACTCTTCTCAGCCTTTGTGGCTCTGGGGAGAGTAAGCTCAGCAATACATTGCTTTACTAGGTGCAACTCTGAAAATCTGCCACCCTTGCTCAAACTCCTTGGCATTGGGGAGGAGGCTGGGGGGCCAGGATGGAGAATGGCAGAGAGCAAAGCTGAGAATGGAGGCGGCTGCAGCAAATTATTAGTTTTCCACTTGCAACAGCCTTTTTCTCTTATGCAAGTGTGTGCTTTACCTATGACTACAGCTGTCATACAGCTGGATAAGGGTGTAAATAGTAATTGGTTTATCTTGACCTGTTGTTCCATTTCAGAAACAGGTTATTTAACAAATGAGTGTCAAATGCTTTCCCCTAATTTAGGAATTGTACTGCTACTGCATGGGAAGTGTTATGACTTTGAAGTGAGAGTTTAATAACGAAGGCATTGTGTTTATGTTACCGTCCATTATGGCCATGATTCATCCTGGCTGAATATTACACTGCCACACGGGAATCTTAAATTATGCAGCTGTATTTTTTTTTCCTTTTGGAAATAATACTAATAGTGTGTTGTATGCTGTCCAGTTCTGCTGGACATCCTTGAGTAGCAAGAATACTCTGTACAATTGCCATTTCTGTTTTAGCTTGAATGTTTCTTCTAGTATTAGGGTGCCTTTAGACTTTCATTTGAACAAAAACACTTGTCAGTATACGTGATTTATTCCGAATTTATCACTTCCCATTACAATTATGTTACCTGAAGACAGGGTTACATAATGCACTGTCAGATAGGAATATGGATTGTTTTGATGCAACGTGGTGGATTGCGTGTGTGCACATGCTTTCTCCCATCAGATATGGGAAATGGAAAAACAAATGTAGAAGGGCAAATTTCTCGGATGTATAGCTTTTATCTTGCTAAGGAGTTCAGAAAAATAATATTTTTATTACTGTGATTAACGTCCTTAGTTTGGTATATTTCCATTTCAGTCAGTAGCCAATTTTATCATCCTAGTGCTGAGACCAGTATGTGTATAATTTTCTAAACAACTTATATTTAAAGCTTGATACTAATCTTTCCTTTCTTGAAGATCCCAACAATGTTCCAAAGGAACAAGGGGTTCATGTCTGTCTGCATAGGATGAAGTCTCACAGGAAAAGGTACTTCTTTTTCCCAGCCTGTGGCGGCCTCTTACTCAGCTGGGCTCATGCCTCGCTGAAAGCTCTAATAAATACTTTGTTGCCATTGATTTCACATTAACTGCGCAACAGTACTGCTTTCGGCTTTCCAGGCTTCTACTTTTTTATCTTTTGAGTATAGATGGAGTTTACACATCTTTCCCTTCTCTGTGCAAGCCACCGTTTGTGCAGGGCGGCGTGGCTCAGAGAAGGGGGATCCACACCTCAATAGTCATGGGCTAAAAGCTCCTGTCACAGCAAAGAACTTTTTAGCCTGTCTGTATATATCCAAACTGAGAAAGGAATTCCTTTAGTCTTCCAGTTCTGATGACTTTGAATCCTTTTTTGCGTAGGCTTTTTGTTTCCTTGCCTTGCCCTGCCTATGTCATTTTGTGGACATTCTGGTAATGAGGAATCTTTCATAATGAGTTGTCTGTGCTGCAGTTCCTCTGTGTGACCAAGTGATGTTGTTTATTCCTGTTAAAGTAATCTTTAGGCTATCGTTGTGTTTAAAGGAGGTTTTTACCCAAAGAGGAATTACAGTTTCATAAGGCTCATTTGGGTCCTTATCTATGGGAAATTATTATTCAGAGACTCTAAAGAAATGACAGATGTGATAGTATTGCTGTCCTCACATGTACAAAGCAATTTTCTTATATTTGCCCCCTGACCTTTGTCTTTATCACTGATGTTGGATTTATCTTTGCCAGCTGCCCGGTCTGGAGTTCTCAGGTTCCTTCAAATTTTGCTAAATGCTTTGTCCATTCCTTAACCAAGTCTGAAAGGTCAGGGACTACTAACACATTTAAGATAACATTCTCCATGTATTTTAGGTCAGAATCTTTCCCTCTTTTGTCTGTTGTCAGTGAGACAAAATCAGATACTGTCTTAGCACAGATAAAGCTATGTAGTCAAATAGCAAACAAACCTATATGAACAGGCTTGAAATTAAGATTCAAATATTATGGGTTCATTGCCTTATTGCTGTTTGAGGTTTAGGTGTTCACAGTTCCCATTTTGTTTTCACAACCATGAAAACAAAAATCTTCAAAGTTTGTAGCTTGCACGTATGATGTGTAGAAATACGACTAAGAAATAAAAACATCTACTGGTGAACATGCAATATTATTACATGGGATAGGAAGCAGGTTCTGTCCTGCTCTTTGTGTTGTGGTGGTTTTTTTCTCATTTGTTTTACAAAATTAACAACGTAAACAGGCAGGTCTTCCTTTCTTGAGTAAATTTTTACATTCTTTCTATACTTAACTTTCCTTTAGGTCAATGCCTCATAGTTTTCTGATTTTGGTTTGTTTTTTTTTTTCTTACTCACAAATTAAGGACAAGAATACTTCTTTTATTATCTGTTATTATATATCTTTTTATGTTCAGTTCAGAAATACAGATATAATTATGAATGAAATTTAGAGAAATTATGTTTACAATAAAGTCTCAAAACATAGCACTATTCTTCTGATTTATGAAACGCATTTCTGCAAAACCTGAAAAATTAAAATAATTTAGACATATTTCTTATGTTTATTGGTCTAGAAAGAAATAATCCATAACTAAGTGGGATACTTAAGTATCTCACCTTTAAAAAACACTTAAGGTTAGTTACTGCGGTTTGATGGGGGGGTTTTGTGTGTTTGTTTTTTTTTTTTTTATTGATTAGTTGCATTTTTAGCACTCTTGCTAACTGTTAAAAAAATACACAAGAAATCTATCCATTTTAAGCCGGTCAATTTTATGCACAGGACTACATATGATACTGTTTTCTATGTATTTCTTTGTGGAATACAGCAACAAACCACTGAAAGAGAAGCTGCTTTTGTCCAATAATTTTAACTGCATGGTAGGTTTCTTCCACAGTTTTCCTGTGAACAGTCATAATAATTAAAGTCTGCAAATGGTACTTCAGTAGATGGTGTCATCTTTGAAGAACTTTATTGCCGTAAAGTGGTCCCTTTGTGTGCAAGCATTGCAGTTTCAAATTATAGACATTCAAATCAAGGATATGAGGGACTAAATATTCTCAGTGTGATCATTGGCCATGGGGTGGGAAAAGATTTCTGCATTCATTACGCGGTAAACAATTTGTAGGAAATAGGTGAATTAATGTTAATTAGCAAGTAACTTAGTATAAATAAATATCATGTACTTGTTTAGGAGATTGAGCATACATGTAGATGTCTGTTTCTCAATTTACAAGTTTTGAGTGTGTGTTTACGTATCTACATATAAAACAATACATTATTTATGATAGAAAACAAGATACTGTTTATCTGAACCAAAGAACCACCCCAAAAAATGTCAGGATTACCAATATTTTCCAAATTAACTTTGTATTTGAGTAACTTTGCCTTAGTGAGATGTAATTAACTTAATTTCTCTGATGATTTTGAATCTTTAGATATATCAATCAGATATATCTAGCTTCTTCATTGCTATTATAATAAAACAGGTACGTGGTATCATAAATTCAATAATAATCATATTGACAATTAGTGTAATTGGGTTTTTTTAATTATTTTTTCCATAGATTAATTTTTTTTAGGGTTTTCTTATGATGTAGGAGGATTCTACAGTGTAAAGCTAAATATGGAGACAGTTATGTTGACCAATGAAGGAAAAGTATACCTCATGTCGCTGTAATGAAAACAAAAATAAATTCCACTTGCACCTCCCAACTGTCTGTAATTACTGTATTGGCTGCAATTAATTTGAAGAAATTTGCTTTTCAAGTGATTTACCAATATAAATTATGACAAAAATATTTATGAAACTACTTCGGCAGCTTGATAATCATTTTAGGGTCTTCCTTTTCAGCATAATTGTTCAGGAATTGAAAATAAAAAACTTATTTGTTGTCTTGTATATCTTGTCAATAGATTGTCTTAGTAAAATTTCATAACGAACATAGGAAATTTCATCAGGGGAAAATGAAAACTCATACAACTGAGAGGATGTGACTGTGAAGAAATAGCATTGAGAGACCTTGAGGTGATAGTGGGAAAACAAATTAGATGTTAATCTGCACAGTGATATAGCTGCAAAAATGATCAGTACTACCATAAGCAGCACATACAAAGTCATCCCAGTTTTGGATGGGAAGAAGAGACTCTTTCAATAAACCTCATGAAATAATAAACTCGAGATACCATGTTACTGATAAGTCTGATCAATTATCATCTGCTTAGAGAAAAGCAAGATAGATAAGGGAGCTAGAGTCAGATTTAAAGAACAGTAATGCTTGAGAAATAGCAGTTTTATTTAACATTTTAAAGGATATATTACTCGTCTACTCTACATTGCAACAAAATTGCAAGTTTTGTTATTACGTTGAAGGCCACATTTTTTAAGCTTTACAGTGCTTAAGTACTTTAGGCAGACAGTGGGTTTCTTAGACATGTGTAAGATGAGGTGCATCATACATACTATTTTCATACAGTGCCCTCAAACAGAGTGCAGTTACCTGTGCAAGTACCTTCACAGTTTTCCTTTCATGTTTTAAAAAGTACAAAGCATACATTTAATGTTGACATCTGAGCCACTTACTTTCTTCTGAACAAAACTAGGTAAGTGAAAACCACAACGGAGGCAACTTAGATTATACACAAACCCATTTTTTATTTTACATACCTGTATACAAATTAAACTAGTGAACACACTCTTCCTATATGCAATACAAGTCTTGTGTCTTTTTTAGAAATCAAATTCTTCAGAGCACCAGGGAACCGTATTCCCCAAGAGGATGGAAACAAACATGCTCTTAAACTTGAATCCATAAAAGTCCAAAAGTTTGCATTAAGTATGACACCAGGAGTATTTTGAATCTTCTAATTAAGAACTTAAAAGGTAAGAGCAACAGGGGTAGTTGTTACCTATAAGAGACAAAAGATTTCTATAATCTTTTATCAGCAGTCTCTTGAAAGTAACATTGACTTTTCTATGCTATTAACAAGAAGGTTTAGTCTCTTGGCACCATCTCTGGTAACTTGCTGGGCATTTCATCATGTCTTCAACAGAAATAAAACCAGATCTCTTTGACTCTCAATTTGTCATATCCCATGTTCGACACACATTGTTTCAGTTGCCTAGTGTGTGTCACTAATTATATTCGTTGTAATCTAGCAATAGAAAACAGAAAGTATATTCACAGGCGATCCTGCTTCAGTTGGAGTACCGTAAGCTGTTAGGTAAATGAAAACAACAGAGAAGTTCTGGAAATATTAGAAATGTAGCTCTCAGTTCAAGTTCTGTTCATCATGGAAAAATGCAGACTAATAAAACTGAGAGAAATGATGATGAATATGACTGTGTCCATTTTAGCTGGCATCCAAAAAAAGCTCCTACTCAGTAATTTCAGGACTGATTGAAAAAATGTGTGTATACTTCAGCAGAAAACAAGGTAGTGTTAGCATTGTTTGAATAAATGGTTATGTCAGATGTGAGGAGACCGTATATAAGATGTTGTAAAGTACCAAATCACAACAGACCTTAGCCTTTGAAAGAGCATTAATACGAAGAGGAGGGATTTCTCCCATTGTATTTGCTGTAGCAAGAGAGAGAAAAAAATAAATATGTATAAACTTAAAAAACGTCTACAGAAGGAAGCAGGCTTGCTGTGGTTTTCTGTTTGAAAATTGAAGAGATGGCAGCAATCAGATTTCTCAATCAATGCTTCTGAAAAGTAAAAAGAAACAAAAATCTTAAGCAAAAGGAAGTATGAAAAGTGCCATTATACTATGTGAAAATATATTCTTGTATAAAAACTTGTCATACAAAAAGCAAACAGGCACGGGTTTCCCTTCTCTGTTTGCTGAAGTGATGTGTAAAGCTGTTACATTAAAAGGTAAGCAGAACATTTTATAGAAATCATTTCAGACATAGCTGTTGCTTACTAAAATACTTGTTCAAAACAAGCTTATGTAAAGAACACAGGCACTGTTTATCAGGCTTTATCAGAAAGGGTTCAAGATAGAAAATAAGCTTTGTGTTCATACCATTCTTGTATGAACATGCTTTGTCTAGACTTTGAATTTTTATTTGTCATGGTTTAGGCTGGGCTGGCCACTAAACAAATGACAGATGCTCTCTTTTAATCTCTTGCTGCCTTCCCAGAAGAGAAGGGGAAGAGAATAAGGGAGATGCTTATGGGTTGGAAAAACACTAAAAATATTTTAAAGAAATATTAATAATAAAACAAAACCATAATAATATCAATAAGAAAATAATGAGATACATACAGTATATAAAAAAAAAACAGTACCAAGGTCCTAGGATGACGACCACCTCACCAGCAGGCACCGGAAAGGTCCCAGGCTGGACTCAGTGATGAATGGGAACTGTGTTCAGGAACACATGGATCTGGATCAAAGGTGTATGAACAGACGGAGTCCTCCTCGGACACCAGCCATTGAAGAAAGAAGCTGACCTCTTTGATCCCTCAGCTTTTATACTGAGCAGGGGGCAGATGGCATGGAATATCCCGTCGGTGAGGTTTGGGCCACCTGTCCTGTCCCCTCCTGCCCACAGGTGCGACCCCTCTATGGTCTTCCACTTCCAACCCACCTACGGGGCACACAGCAAAGTTAGCTGACCTCAGTTGTTATAGCAGTAAATATAAGAGCCTCTCTGCATACCATCCCTTGGTATTCACTGTAAACATCAGACTGCCAGAAGCAGACACCGTCTGAAAAAGATGCCATTCGTTTTAGAGTGCTGTTAGGTAGAAGAGACTTAACTGAAAAGTAAAATTACTGAAATGAAAATTGGTTCTGTTCTGTCTCAAACCAGGACGATATTTTTTTACAAAGTGGATTCTGACAGCATGGAAAAAAACATGGTAGCAAACACTGGAAACAAAGGTCCAAATACTGTTTGGTCCAATATTACAGTTTTATATTGTATCTTTCAATTTTAATGTGTTCAGTAGGTTGCAAGATGAACACTCCCATTCTGAGCTTTCATCTTTCACTCAGTGTTTTTCTCCCTGTCTCTGGCATGTTCCACTGATCTTTTTTTGTAATATTAATCTTAGGAAAAATGAATGAGGCATTTAATCTCTCAGCATTCCTCCGCCTTCTTCCTCACCACTTTTAAAAAGACAATTCTTGTTGAGATCTGCAAGCCAGGAGCTATATTGGACTTTTCCTTTTTGCACATTATGTCAAAATCTCACAGTATCTCCTTCAACAAAATGCCTGATATCAGACTTAGTAGTTTCATCCTCACCGTCACCTTCTTTTCTGATACAGTGTTCTTTGCGTCGGCTTCTTTTCAATGCCTAATAAATGCAACAAATTATTTGTCTGACCCACAATTTGTTAATGTTATCTCAGTTTTGCAGATCTTAAGGTGTACGATAGCGAAGAGCTTTCTCAACTCTATGTTGCTATACAGATCATTTATTTTTCTTTGAACATGCCCCATCTTCCTTCATGGAACTTCCTTTTTGGTTTTTTTTTTGTTTTTTTTTTTTTTTCTTTGTTCCTGATACTTTGTCTGTTGTCTTGTCTTTTTGAGCCCTTAATACAAAGGACCACTTCTTTTTGAATCTTTGGAAAACGTTGGTCCACAGATTTAAAATGGATAAACAGCCTGGTCGCAACTACTCTTTCTGGTGCTTTTGCCCGTTTAAGATAGAAAAGCAAAGAATGATGTCTGCTTATAGAAAGGTATATATTCTGTAACTGGAAGTGTTTTAGGGTAGCAAATCATGTCCTGATCGTGAACTTCCCATATTTCATTTCCTGATCATGAACTTTCCATATCTCATTTCTTATCTTATTTCTATGTCAATGCAGTTGAGTTACTCTTTTTTCAGTATAGCCATTAAGCCCCTGGAAAAAGAAATTAGATCAACCCAAATTGATTATTTGCAAATTTATCAAAATGAAAGACTTAAAATTGCTGCAGGTTGAAATTAGATAAATCAAAGCATTTTCACAATTTTTCAATGAAAGCAAAGGAATGGAAACAGACTGCATTTAAGTATCATTCAGAAAAACTGCTTTAACAGTGCGAGGGATCACTAAAGAAAAGCCTCAAAAATAACACCCTTCTATCCCATTCCATTGATCTAGAGTTACTCTATTTTTTTTTTTTAAAAGAAAACACAAACCCATGTTTCGGTGACTGAGTTAGTTTTAAGCGCCCTTTATTTTCTTCTGATTTTCAAATACTATATCGATTTTGATTACTTTTTGAGGAGGATGAGGATAAGATGGTTTGGGCCTGAAACAGGTAAGGTTTAGCTTATAACTGTGCAGGAAGCAGAGCCAATTTAAACGTGTGATCAACAGTGCTATTTCACCCCAGTTTCTTTGACTTTTGGGACTGAATACATACCTAAACCCTGTCATCTTCCACATCAAACCCAAGGGGTCTTAAACAATATTTTAGGTAACATACTAGGCATTTCATTTTCTTTAGAAGAACCCAATTATGCTAGAAATTAATAATTAAAAATTATAAATAGAATAAAGAAGAAAACATGAATGTTATATCCTACGGCTACGTTTTTCAGCATGGTGTGCAGGGAATTAGGTGCAAAAATCCCATTTATGTTAATGGCTCTTGCATGTCTAATTCCTCATACACTACAGTGCAAATTTACCCCCTGGTGTCTTCGGTGGTACAGAAGACCAGCACAGAGGGGGAGAAGAGTGAGTGATTTATTTGATGATCTGTCAATCATAATGGCAACCAGAGAAAATTGCAAAGCTGAGTTTAACCTCTGTAGAAACAGCTAGTTATACCATATGCTTTTTTTCTCTTGCCAGATGTCATCATTCATCAATTTCTCATTAAGAAAACGGCACTCAAAAAAAAAAAAAAAAAGTAAAGGTTTATCTCTTTTTTTCAAGAGTCCAGAAAATCGAATAGAGAAGGAAAGGATGAGGTAGCCCTTTCATAAAGGCAACTGATCTATGCTCTTTAAGTTTTGCAACTAAAAGTTCATACTGGAGCGCTTAAACCTGTTGCTGTCCAGTTTTTAAAAGGATTTTACATATTTACAATATTTCAAAATTGGAGATCATTAAAAAAAATTTCCATTCATTCTGATGATCCTTAATCCTGCAGAATAATCTAGATATTCAGTGTGCCATCTGAAGTTTTTATTTTCTTCTTGTCTCTTAGATCTGAAGGTCACATGTGTCTACTTAAGCTTGTTCAACCTGTAGGGATAATAGGGGGCTTCTGGATGCTGTTGTGTGTTTGGTATTTAAAAACAAACCAACCAATAAACAAAAATCACTGTCAGGTAACAAAAATGTTAAAGTCAGAGTAAGGCATTATTTGTTCTTTTTTTTTTGAAGGCTGTCAAGAGTCAGTGTACAAAGAAAGCTTTTTAGCGAAGTAAGTTGTCATTTTTGTTACTACACTGGTTAAATTTAAATATAGTTAAATAGCTTCTTTGGTGTTTTTTGTTTGTTTGTTTGTTTTTGGTTTGTTTTCTTTATTTTAATATGTGCTTAAAGCATCCTGGAGAACCATAGGACATCCTTTTCCAAATATGACATACCCTCTCTTCTTGTATAAATAACATCAACATGTTGTAAGTGTTTGGTAGGCTGCCATTAAACAGCTGTTTTGTTATTAATATTTTATTGCCCTAAGTTTTCCAAGATATTTTGATACTTGCTATTATTTCAAATGCAGCTTTTCTAGAGTTTTTAATGGTTTGTGTATATCTCTAGATAGTTTCAAGATCTTGAAGCTGTCACAACATGTTAAGTAGGCAAATCAGCTAACACAGTAGTTTCAAGAAAGATAATTTTCTTTGCATAACTTCAATCTGCATCATTTTGCCTGACTTATTAACAGGAACAGACTCATTGACAAACAAGGCATATAGGTTATGGAGTAGAGAATGTTTCAGAGTAAATGTCTTCAAAAAACTAAGCACTGATCAAAATTCTGAATTTACTGTTGCTGACAGGCAGTTCAAAATTTGCAGAGTCTGCTTATTTCATTGGAAAGCTTTCCACGTATATATTACAGTTTTGATACGTATAAAATGTTTGACTTACAATGGTCAGACCTTTATGCATTCAACCTCACTCAGTAGTTCAGATCTAAAGTTCTAAAAGTCATATATGGGACTGTAATTTTTTTGATTTTAATTTTCTTTTTTCATTTACTCCTTCCAATCCTGGAGCGAGTGGGACAGTGAAGGTCAGAGTAATGGTGAAAATGCAGAGTTCTGACTTTTTATTCATATAACCAGATAAGTGTGCATTTGGTCAAAAATGTATGCTGTCATTACACTGCATTGTTATTGACCTCCGCCCTTTTCTCCCAATTACGCCCTTCCAGGGTAAAAGATGATTCACAACTTGACACTGAGTCTCTCTGCCAAAGGCTGCTCATTGTTCTGAATCATGCATGGTGATCAGTTTTCTGATAGGAACTACTGTCACAAAGCAGAACACCAAATTCGGTTTGTTTAGAAACTTGTGTTAGACAAAACAGACGTCCTAGAGGTGAAAGGATTAGTGCTTTATCTTACTAAAGCAGGCCTCAGTTCTACGTTTTTCTAAAATGAACTATAAAGCTAGTGAAGATTGAATAGTGTTTTCACCTCTTGTGTTTTCTACCAAAACAAAAGTTTGAAAGAACTATTGCTGTTCTTTTCTGTCTGGGTTGTTTGTCGTGTGCTGTGATAGCAACTTCAGAAGAGAAACTGGCTCTTCTCTCTACTTCTCAGCAGATGGTGGCTGTTTTGAACACTCATATGAGGCTTTAGTAGGAACTATCCTCAGTCTGTGTTTGAGAGGTTTTGTGAAAAACAAAGAAAAAGCTGCCTGCATGCTTTAAAAGCAATTAGGAAGCTAGAAGTCAATGCTAAATCTTTGTCCTTTTTCAGGTAAAACTCCGTATTAATTTCAAAGACAGTGTGCTGGAGTAAAATCTTTAGGCTCGAACTTTTAGCAAATAAAGATTTTGATATTTAAATCTCTTTCTGTAACGGTTATTTTGCTTAGTTGGAAGAAGGCAGCTCTTCTCACTAAATACGGTTTATCAGAATGACTTTGAAGTTTAAAAAAATACAGATGAATATATTTGACTTTTTAAATATTTGAATAGTTAACTTGACTTAAACTGCCTACGTGATGACACTATGACTAAAGAGAAGTTATCTTTTTCATATGTATGCATTATAAGAACACACTTAGAGTCTGTCTGGGTACAGCGTGCTGCCTCACTGACACAGAAAAAAGTCCTTCGGATGTTGAGCAACTGAAGGTTTTTTTGCTTTATAAAACTTCTGTGCAAGCCCTAGAGCTGAAAGCATTCTTCAAATAGAAGAAGAATGATAAAGGTACTACAACATTTAATAATCCCTGGTGCCAGAATGGTTCCTTGCAGCTGGCAGTAGTTGCATACCAGATGTAGTGGTGTGGGCTGGACTAGCTTTCAGTCCTTCTTGGCATTGTGCACGGCGCTCGGTCCAGAGATTCACTAGCGTAGACAGACTTACCAGTTTACTTTGTGGGAAGATTTTAAAAAGTATTAAGTACTGCTGTGCACCAAAATTCATGTTAATTTAGGAGTGGAGCCCTGCCTTCCCACCAGAAATGTGACCTCTCGAGAGTAGACTGTTACTCGGTAATATTTGTGCTTTCTCATCGTGGACATTGCTGAGTTTTTTATCCTTTCTTTTATGTTTATGTGATCAATCAGTAATTCAGTGTATTATTGTGTGTAATACTTAGTATTATTTTTTCTGCCTGATTTAAAAGGGACTACTCGCCCCATCCCTGGAATTTTTTAACGCCAGGCTGGATGGGGCTCTGAGCAATCTGATCTAGTGGGAGATGTCCCTGCCCGTGGCAGGGGGGTTGGAACTAGATCGTCTTTAAGGTCCCTTCCAACGCTAACAATTCTATGATAAGTACAGATTTGTATGTCTGTCATCATCCCTGTTACATATGCTTGATACCTCTCATCAAATGGGAACGTTCCTGAAAAGGTTGCTGTCTGATCCAGCCCAGGTAGTTGAATTCTAGGCCAGGACCCTGTTTATATGTGCTGATTGGAATAGGCAGAAATTGTCATCCTTAAAAATGCATGTTTAGCACTGCATTTCACAGATTACTGAAAATGCACACCAAGTAAGCATTCTTTGCTACTCTTGTCTCTAGACGCACCGTTACAAGGAAAAGCCATTTCAAATAAGCCAAGTAAATCTTTAGCTGTATTCTACCCGCTGGAGAATAGAGAGCAGTGGTAGTTACTGCTATAAACATTGCAGGAATTTTACTCCTCCTTGGCTCACTCATATCTTCATCTTCCTCCACCTTCTGTTTCTTCAGAGGCCTATCTGTATCCCAAATGGCTGCGGCAAATAATGCAAGACAACTGCTCTCAAAACACATTCTGAAGGAGGAGTTACTCAAAATGCCTTTGCGCATTGCTAGACAGAGTGCTTCATCTGGCGGAGAAAGCCTGCTTTGAATTGGATAATGGAAGTAAAAGAAAACACAAGTCCTGCCTCTTCTTACCAGGGTGCCCAATGTCAGGGCTTTGTAGACCAACAATACTTGCTCTTCTCTTTCTGGTAGCACAGGGTGTTCTTCCTGCGTTGCCCGAGTAAGCTTCACCACTGGGTAAGAAGAAAGCAATACTGGATAGCCCAAGTGAGAAGTAGGTGAATGAACAGCTTCTGTCTGTGCTTCTTATCTCTATAATTCCAGAGGGATGTAGGAAGAAACGCTTTCTATAGCATGACGAAGAACAGAATGGTGTGAGTAGGAGACTGTGTATGTAGTGCAGAGTAGCTAGGGCTGGACCAGCCTAGTTGGAGGCCTATAGCTAGCGGTGTTTCCCAGGAGTCAGTACCGGGCCAGGCTGCCCAGAGAGGATGTGGAATCTCCTTCTCTCGAGATACTCAAAACCCACCTGGATGCGATCCTGTGCAGCCTGCTCTGGATGAACGTGATTTAGCCAGGGGGGTTGGACGAGATGGTCTCCAGAGGTCCCTTCCAACCCCTACCATTCTGTGGTTCTGTGAAACTGGTCCTGTTGGTTTCAATAAGCTGAATCATAGCAGTCAGTGTCTATACATGATCAAGCCTACAGTTCTTCTAGTCCAAATCCAGTAAGTCATGCTAAACATTGATTCCCTACATTAAATTATAGTATGGGATCTATTTGTAAAACATACTTCTGTTCATTATGAGTAAAGATTTTCTGTGTTTTCTCAAAAGCGCTGTTTGTGGTGAAAATGTTGCTGCAAGTAGTATGAGCTTTTTTTGACATTTCTCTTACATTTTAGTAGAATTCTGTCAGTTATGTCTTGAATCTATTCTGTAAAATATTTACCGAGAAATCCATTTCATTACCATAAAATCACATCTGTTACTTTTAAACAATTTTGATAGTGGTTTAAACAGCAATAAAAGGTATTGTGAAAATGTTTTTCAGAACTAGGAATTGGTTCAGATAAATCCTACAAACTGGAAGAAAATATTAATATATTTTATAGAACTGTATTTCTGTTTCCTAACTAGTTACAATAATTTCTTATCAGGGTTACAGTTTATCCTAACTTTCTTAAAGGGTCCTGTTCAGCAGGGTGCTGAGCTCTCTGTCTTTAACTACAAAACAAACTTTTAAACAAGTTCTTATCTGACTAAATAATCTTGTTGACGTGAGCCTGAAGTTGAGGACAAGTATTTTGCTGGGTGAACACTGATGTAATATGATAAAATGGAGTCTTACGTATGTAAGATGGAAAAAAAAAATGAGGGAAAATTTGTTCCACAAAATTAAAAAATGTAAATTACTTTTAAGTATCTTAAATATATTTCCCAAGAAACATCTGCCTTTCCCGGATGAGTTTGATATTGCAAAAAGATGATGGCAGCCAGGGCCTCACTTGCTTCTGTTGTTCCTTGGATTTTTTTGTGAACCTACCATGTAGCAAATCACTTAGGTATGTATCTTTTAAATATAAATGTGAACCCAGCCATCAAAAGATAAGTATGTGGCAGTGAACACAGAAAAGTTTAAACATACAAAGTTGCACTTGAGGTTTGGAATGTCCTTAGGAGCTTCACTAAATGGCAAGCTCAGTTGCAAGATTCTTAGTGGTGGCCTTACGTTGGTCCTCTTGCAAAGGCGCAGCTACAGCAGGAATGGCATCACACTAAACTCTAAGCTGTACAACGTCCAGTAGGCTGATTTTATCTATTGGCGCATTGAGGCTTTTGATTCAGGATATGACACATCATGGTATCTATAGTGCAACTGTTACTGTGCTGCCTTCCTGGGATACAAACAGTTTGTCTTCCTTAAAAAACTGTCTGGCTTTTGTTTCCTGTCCCTGCATTTTTATGGTATGTATTATAGGCAACCAGGATATCTGTTGTCTTTTTGATCTTTGAGCATTTTATAAATCAAATCATTATTATTTGGAGTAGGCAAGAAGAGAGGAAAGGAGAAGAAACACAGTTTACTTAAAAGTGATGTGACAGGCTCATAGAAACACTTATTAGGCCTTTAATAATCTATTTATGGAATTAACATGTTGGCTCAGTGGAGTAATTGTATAGTCTATTAGCCTCTCTGTTCCTAAGGAGTTCAGCCCAGCATTGATGTTCAGGTCAGTGCTTCATTTTGGTGTTGAGATCTAAGCATCTGAATTTTGATTTAGTTCTTTCTTGTTCTCAGAAAGGAGGGAAACGCCTTGAGTTTCCAGTGGCCATTGGTGAAACTCAGATAGAAAACCAGTTCAAGTTATGTAGCTTGCTGCTTGAATTCAAGAATAGAGAAGACTTAAGTTAATCAGGTTTCTTCTCTGTTAGAAGTTTACATGAATAGAAGATTCATCTGAATTTGATTTTGTGAGATTTATAAATAATTTGCCTCATTAAAACAATTTCCAAAAATGGGAAGATAAAAAAAGTAAAAAAAAAAGAGTAACAGCAGCAGTATTCTGTTTGCTTTTCCTGGAATTAGATGTTTGCAGAGCAGAGAAGCATCTCATAGATACATATACAACAGTCTATATAACAAAGAACAGTAGCCTTTAAGTACTGTCATGTCATTTTGATGTCCCATTCATTCCACTTACTTGCCATGCCCCACACCTAGAAACATCTAGTCTTTACACAGAGATTAAAGCAGAATCAATACAAAGCAAATAGAACAGCTATTTTCATCTTTTATCCCAACTCTTTTTTGTTTGACAGTAATTTCAATGAATCACTTTGGAAATTATATTCTTGAAATCGAGAGATTTTTTCCTCTCATGTTATTTTCTGAAGTTCACTGTTCTTGGGAGGCGGAAGATTCAGAATGCTGTAAAGGAAAATATCACACCACAAGTTCTAGATAGGGATAATAAGCTTGTTGGTTTTTGGTTTTGGGGTTTTTTTTAATGCATTTTAGTTAGGGATACTGGGACCTGGAGCATAAAGATGGCTTGATTTTCCATCACCAGTGACTTTGAGCAGCCTTGAACAAATGTGTATGTTCTTGCTATCTGTAAAGTCTGTTTTGTGATACGAATTACTTTTGGCTGGAGTTTGGAGTTTTAACAAGTCACTTGAGGTAAGAAACCCAGATGCCAAGCGTGATGAAGAATTCTATTCTAATAAATAATAAGTGATGTTTATGGCGTAGTAGATGCTCATTTACTATGGAGATTGTATCTCAAACTGAGGGTCATGATCACCAGAACAGTTTGAAGGGGTTACGGAGCGTTAGCTGCAGTCGAGCAATTCATTTCTTCCTATGTCAGCAGTGATTTGATTCCTTTAAGGAAGAGAGAGAAAAGACACTGGAAATCTTTACTGTTTTTAATTGCTCTCTGCAGTTGAATTTCCTCTAGATAGAAAAGTATAAATACGTGTTGAATGACTTAAAGCCATGTCTTTTTGCCTATCACTGAAGGAATTGGTTTCACATAAAAACAAAGGAACCAAAATGTGTAATGCTACTAAAAAGAAATGCTGGATACACAAGTTGTTTTTAACAGAATATATCACTGGCCCATGATTTGGGACACTTTCTGAACACATCAGTATTATACTATCATAGCTCTAGTACTGTTAGCTACTTCGCTCTTCTTTTTCTACGTTGGGGATTGATACACTATGGCTTCATGCATTTGGCTGTCCCTGGTGTTCTCTGCCAGTCCATGTCCGGAATTGTCCCGTGCTGTGAGAGCCTTGAGGCCCGGTCCTTTGTGAGCAGGTGAAGGTCATCTCAAACGTCGTCTCAGGATACCAGGGCACACTAGCTTAGATAAAGCCAAGTGACTCTTGGGGTGACCAGGCCTGGAATAGTCCTGCCTTCTTTTTTTCTGCCTTTGAGCTGTCTTTTTGCCTTTTCTGTATAGTGACAATCTAGTGACTGGGTGTGGAGAGAATTCAGGGTATGGGTATAAGCAAAAAGTTACTGGGGAAAGAGGCTGGATGATGGGGAGGATGAACTAGATCACTATGTGTTTGTAAAAGCACGGTACTAGCCGAAGGGAAGGACACGAAAAGTCAGGGCAGGGTTGTCCGGTGGAATCCCCGCTTAAATTGACCAAAACCACTGTGCAATCTCATGCTCAGCATGTCAGTCCTCATATGCATCAGCTCAGTTTTTTGTTGGAGACTCAAGGGTAATGCAAGGACAGAACTGAGGCTTGTCCCTTAAGGAGATGAATACCGTTTCACACTACACGATGTTTAATTGCCACCTACAGAATAACATTTTTTAATAAAGAACACAGAAATGAACTCCTGCAGTCCCAGTCTTGAACATAGACAGTGCATTGCTTAAAGAAGCAAAGCTGTTACGGACAGAGAACATGAATCCCCTGAGAAAATGAATCTCAAGCTAAACTGTAAGCTACAAGAATAAAGCAGCAAAGCTGATTTGGATGAATGTTATAAATAAATAAATCTTCATTTCTAATTTGCATGAGGGATTAATAAAAAAAACCAACCAAACACAAACAACTTTAAAAAGATGAGGTATAGATGCGATTTTATATCTTGGGATTATAAAATTGAATACACAATGGAAATTCATCTAAAATTTTGCTTACATAAGGTGATTCAGTACTGTGTAATCCTTTCCAACCCACATAATTGTTACTTTGGAAATATAAAGTTAGTATTCAGAGCTCTTATGTATATTCCAATAATGTATTTTGTTGAGAATACAGTTGAGTCTTTTTTCTTTTTTTTAACAAAGCAAGGAAATAGGGCTTGCAGGACTATTGGGATATGTGATATGAATGAAAAGCGGAGATTTAACTGGACCTACATGGAAACAGACATATTGTTCTTTTCAAGTCTCTGGATTGATCTTTGAAGGACACTATGAAAAACCTTATTTTGAAATGCTTTATTTTCATCCTAAATTAACTTCTTTTTCTATAACTCGTCTTGACGATTGAATGAACCCTAGGGTAAAATGCAGATTCTGTTTTAATGTTATTTTGCATAATACATTTGTACCTTGTGAGTAATGGTACCCAGAAGGAAAGAAGCAGTGTTTAATTATATAATTCTGCAATTCTTTCGTATTTTGATTCTGTTCATTTGTAACACATTAACAACAAAGCCATGTTTTGAAATGTATTTGGGCTAACAGAAACTTTACTTTTCAAGAATACTAGTGTTAGGTGTTTGTAGTTTTTGAAAAATGCTGTGCAATTTTTGTTTATTTTCATTGCAGCCAGACAACATGAATGACTATAAATATATATGTGTATATCTTAAACAAGCATATGCATGCATATACATATTTGTTATGCATGAGATTTCTGTGGCAGCTAGAGTAGATAGTTCTTTCGATCGCTTAATCAGATTTTGAACGAGCAGAAGAAAGTGTGAAGCTATATAAATGCTTCTCTTTAAAGCTTTCTGTATTTCAGAATAGCCAGTGCTGGTTACATGCTTTTGCTGGAATATTTCACTGTGTGAGGTGCAGAATGTTGTCTCAGACTGTGCTGGAAGCTGAGGATGTCTGGCACCTCACACGCTCCTTCTTTGGTAGCGTAAATGCAAAGACTGATGTGATACTAGACTGTTGAGACCAGTGGGACTTCACTACAGTATACATTGCATCTTAAAAAAACTGAATCAGTGAAAAGGTAAGAATGAAAAGTATGATTAGGCTTATTTATGCAAGTATGTGCCTAAATTTAAATGTGTTACTTAGAAGCACTGAGACTGAAAATATCTGAATTTTGTTCTGTTTGTGACTTCGGTGGGTGCTCTATGTGTGATTTAAGGTGATATATATTTCTGAACAATTTTAACTAATGGAAGCTCTGAAACAGTTTGCTGAATGGAAGCCATTATGTCTAGGGTTCTCACACGCACACATGTGCGTGCTTATAAAATTGAAAAGAAAGTTCTTTAGCATAGTATGTCATATGTCAGTTTAGGAAGGATCTAAAGAGTTACTGTAGTCTGATTTATTGTAGAATCTCTGAAAAGTGAGGTTTGTATTGTCTTGAGCTATTTCAATAGTGTTGCTGGCATGACACTCTAATCCGAAGGACAGAATATCAATAAAGCTAGGATGTACAGGAATGTAAACAAGCTTTAGAAAAAACGTCCAACAGTTTGTTAAATAGACCACAACAAAACAAGTCCATTATCATTGCAGAAATAGCTCTGAACTTAGTATGTCTAATTATCTGAATAGCTTGGAAAAACATAATTAATCCATCAGCAATATTCGGTATTCTAATTCTGATATTGGATGGTGAGTTTTATGTTTATTCATGTCTCTGTCAATATATTGGCATCTCCGAAAGACGAATAAATGTAAGTTGGTTTTTTTTTCTCCTTATAAGATGCTTAATCTGTCTGAGTTTGGGAATATAGTCCAAATCTCAATTTTTTTTTTAAATATAGAATGTTCTTTTTATTTAATATCGAAGAAAGATATTTTTGTGTTCATGTCTTAACATTGTTACCATTTCAGGAAGCCTTCTCAGCAAATGTTTTGCTGCCCCTTCAAACATGGTAACTTACCTTTGTGTGTTGGATGTTTCAAAGTAATATACTTCATTTCACTTTCAAACATCCTAATGTAATGCAAGCCTGTAGATGCTTGAGTGAGTTGTACAGGGCTGCGCAAGTACACTGTTGAGATTTCTGTGACATCTGGACCACGTCGTAAGGAGTTGATTCAGCAAGTGGCTGAGAACAGGGCTTGCGTAATCAGGAGTACTCCTGTTCGAAATCTGGTGTGAAATCTTTAAACTCAAGCTGATTAACCTGGTTCCAAGGTCTCTGTGTATACGCGGGCAGAGTAGGTGTTTGAGTTAAGTCCTTGAGTTACTGTGGCACCTGCAGCAGAAGACAGCGGGGGTCACTTTGAACTCCCGCGCAGCACATGCTGCCAGGGTGGGATAGTCCTGCCGCTGCTCACTGCTGAAGCCCAGCATAGGAACGCCTGAGCATAGAACCCAGTTGTCTTCTCACCGAAACTTCTACTTTGCTCTTTTAGATAGTGTTGGCATATGACAGGGTTGTAGAAGTGGGAAGGTGTGATATCTTTTCTGAGAGTACATGTAGTTTCCAGGACCATAATTTTTTCACTAGCTTTTTATGTACATGTATTAAGGCTCTTTCTAAGTCCTTTTATATCTAGTCCGTATTCCAGGTGGTACATTTTTTACCATTTGTTCTTTCTGTTTGCTGTCTTTTCATGCTGATAGTACTGAAATACACTGATCTCTTAAAATGCAAACAAATGTCTTTAGAGTTTGCGAATCAAATAATATTTGGGAAGAAATCAATATTTATCTGTCTCCAAGTTACAAAAAATGCCAGTCAAACCAATGCTCCTCAAACATGTTGAAAATCAGTTTGGGGTGCTTTTTTCTATTTTCACTTTATACTGTACCCTTTATTTTGCGTCTGTTGTACATATGTTATTGAATCTCATTGTTCTAATTCTAGTAAATAAGCACAAGTGGAAGTATTACAGAATAGAAGTTTATTGTGTAAATAGATTATCATTCACTTGACATTTGGTATTGATTAGTTCGGTTTGTCTTACCACCTATGTAAACTTCCGTCTTCTAATATGGTTGGCTCTGTTCTTTTTCCCCTGAGGTATGCAAATTTCATAGCCCTCCACACAGTATGGTGTATAATGGACAGACAGTTCAGAAGAGTAGCAGCTCACCAAGGTTCAGCCTCTCCAAAATCAGCCAGCCATGGAGTGGTGCGTGGTGATGACTCTTCATCTTAGCAAAGTGTTTTCCTCTTATATCTGTAGGAACCTTATCTCATTGCCCTGCACAGAGTATCTGTGTGTGTATCTGTTCCTTTCACCCCAAGTATCTTCACTAATGGCTAGACCCTCTGTTTCTCAGTAGGGACAACTGTATACTGTTGCCCTTTGCTGCTTGTATGATCATTTGCTTTTCTGCAATCTTTTTGGCCGTTGCATATACGAGCTCTTTAAATGACAAACCTTTGAGAGGACTGTGAATTTGTTGTTGCATCCAACGTTAAAACAAGCTTTTGTGATTTTATGATACCAGGGTCTTTCCCGCTCCCTCTCTTTGTCCCTTCTCCTTTTTCCTTTTCCTTTTCCCTTTCCTTTTTCCCCTTTCCCTTTTCCCTTTTTCCCCGCCCTTCTTTCTTTTCTCTTGGTGCCATTCCAGAAACCCTATATTTCTTTGAATTTCTGTCACATCTGTCCTTTTTGGCATTATCAATATGACAAGCATGATCATAGAACAGGAATCTATACCATAAACTGATTGCGAAAAATAAGCAACCTTCTTTATAATGAAGAGAACCTTGCCATTTTTTTAACCTACAGTACTCTGTTAATAACTGACTTGAAGTTAGCCTGAATTTTGGAATGAAGAGAAGGCCGTGTGTTTCAGTGAATCCTGAGGGGTTTGAGTCTCGTTGACCGTTGCTGATATTCTCAGTGCGTTGACTCTTGTTGCAACCTGGGGTGAGGTCCTGGCCCCAAAGAAGTTAACCCAGGCACACAGCGTTTATTGTTGCTTTGCGGAATATGTGTTTTCTGTTCGTAACCAGCCCTATCAAACTCCATCCAAATGCTAAAATCTGTATTTCATCCTGCATGGATATCTCAATAACAGGATTTCTCTTGCTGCGTTTCTAGTATTGGTTTCTTGTAAGCCTAAGGAACTTGCCAAGGTTTAGGATGTTTCTTTTTAGACTTTGGATTTGCCAGCTGTATCTGCATGGTTTTGAAAGAGCGTACCATAGGGTTTTTTTCATTTCTTACTTAGCTCTTGTTGCGACGGTGACATCCCATCTGAAAGGTAGGGGGACTACAAACTGCATGTGCCAAATTGTTACAATGTAATGACAAACAGGAGATTTGCATGGAAAAAACATCACATGGCTCTGTGACTTCTTTAATTGCAGAGGGGTTTTTTTTGCTCCTGTCTTCAATAGGAGACAGCTTTGAGTCAGCTAAGTATGCTTGTAACTTTATGGTTTGTAAACACAGTGTTATATGTCAGCTGCCCTGCTTTGCCAGACCCCTCATTTACAGTGCACCCCCATCCATGGCACTAAAGTGCATGCAATTCCCCACCCGTTCATGATAATAAATTTTTAATGCCTTTTTATAATCTTTACATTTCAGTTGCAACAGGTTTAAACGGTATATCATGAATTTCACTCTGTTGATCATCTGCTCAGCCTTTGATTTAATTTTCTGTAAAATTCCTCTTTTGTCTCAGGAAGCACATGTGCAGAGTCCGCCTCGGGCATGACTTGGTCCATGCATGATGGGATCCCAGTCTGACTCTGGGACCCTCTCACTAGAAATTAGTAGCAATAACTGTGTGTATAAAACTTAACAGATACAAAATATTGACCTGTGGGTGCTTTTGTTGAAAATGTTGAAAGAACGTAACTCTCTTTTTCTGAATGAATGTTGTACTGTATAACCTGTGCTCAAATAGATGACAAAGCTTTTAAAGAGGCAGATTTATTAATTGTGGAAACTGCACTCGTGTCTAAATGTGGGGAGGAGGATCTGAAGCATTGCGGGACGACTACTGTAAAATGGAAAAAAAAAAATAAGCAAACTTTTAAAAACTAACAGTGTGCACTGGAAAGAAAAGCGTGTGTGTGTTTCCCAGGAACTGGGTCTCTGGCAACAATTTAAGATCTTGGAAGTGAATCTTTTAATCTAGATGGTGGATGAATGATGAGAATTTGATTCAATTTAATTTCATTTAAAAGAATGAGTAAGAATTTAGTAAGAATGCATTGAAATCATTAGCAGCATGATACTTTAAAAGAGTTCCCCATAAGACACTTGTTGCCATACTGTTGCGCAAAGAGAAATCACACGAGCGTGGTATTGGGATCTTTTTACACAAAAGCATATTTTGCTATTTGGTATAGGTTTTTTTATACCCAATAATTATGTACAAACCATTCATTCAGTGTTATCCTGATTTTCAGAGCCGCTGAACACATCCTTTTTTTCAGTGAAACGAAAGGAGAATGCTATGTTTTCATTATCTTCAAAAGTATGGCCATATATGCACAGTAGAATGATATTGCTGTACAATAAAGCACTTTTTACTCATATTTTGCTTTCCGGTTCACAATCGTCTCTTACTGGCTTATGTCAGTTGTCATGCAGGAAGGTTTGAGCTGTCATCTGTTTCATAATTGCTGTTCTTTCCTAAATCATTTGCATCTGGGTTGAAGAATTCCTCCTTCTCTCTAAATATTCTGCAGGACTTGTGGTTTAAAATCAGATATCGTCATGTTAAAGTGTAAATACCCACACGTGAATAAAAGTATCAATTCGGTCTCCACTTTATGTCCAATCACACAGCATTTATTCAGCAACCCCCCCCCCCCGGCCACAATTTATTTTTGTTTTTAAAAGAGAGTATCTACCAGAAAACAAAGGAACTGCCAGCATTATCTCTAATTACATACCGTGTACTTTGAAAACCACCCATGAAAATGTACTAGAATTACAAAGAAACCAGTCCTCATTATCTCTCTTATGGAATTAAAGCAATAGCAGTTTGCACAAAAAAGTACAAATTTATAATTTTAAACAGATCAAAAAGGGAAAAGCCAACCAGCTTCATTTATATTGTGATAGTCAAGAAATGAAGAAAATTGAAAAATAACTTGTTTCTTTTTTATGAACCTATGTTTCATTTTCAAAAGTGACTTATATAGCTGTGGTGTGTAAAGGGTTGGTTAGTAGGTTCTCAAAAGTGTTTATATAATAACTTTCTTTGAAGCAAATGTGCTCTGGAACTTGTGAATATCACTGTCATAGCTTGGCGGCTTCTTCAGTGCTATCTTTAAAAAGATCTGCTCTGTGGATATTTAGATTACTGCTTAAATAATTTAGGAGGGAAAGAGGGGAAAACTTTTGTCTTCTCAGTCAAGTAAATCCTTTTGATTTCTTTGTCATTAAATATAGTCCTCAGATGTTTGTCTGCAGTACAATTTTCTTCTGAATTTTTTTCCTGTTTTTTTTGAGTCTTGTTCTTAAAAATAAGCAGCTTGGGCTTTGTCTGCTCTGAAACTGTGTTCAGGCTGCACAGCAAACTTCACGGTGTCAGCCTAGGAGTTAGGCAAGTTTGATAGCCAGGAGTAGAGCTGCTGATTTTTACATTCACAACTGTTAAAAGAATTCATAGCCAGGAGGTGTGCGAGGAAGTTCCCAGGTCAGTGCCTGGAGAGTTGGGCACCTTGGGAAGGGGGTCAGCGGGGATTGCTATGCTAGCCAGAAGATGAGGATGAGAACAAGGGCGTATCTTGAACTTTTCTCCAGGTGAAATTTAGTTTCTCAGTTGAAGCATTAATTTATAGTAACTTGGTCACAGGAGAACGAACAAGGGCACATGTGCGAGGCTCAGCTCCTATGTCCTCTCCGAGGGTGGTGTGTGGCAAGGCCAGTGTGGGAGCTGCCTGGTTTGGCATCGGGCCTGGGCTGATGAACCTGACTCTCTTGAGCAGCTGAAATGTCTCTTTCCTCTTTTGCTGCTTCTGTTTTACACGTAGAGACTTGATGTTTGCCTGCCGTGGGACTCACAGGTAGCCAGGAGAACTAATGAAATAAAACCATAGAAAAAACTAAAAGACCGAGAATATAACAACTTAAATTAGAAGGAATGTTTAATTAGGAAATTTCTTTTTTATTATTATTTTTTGGTAACTCTTCTATAATTCTGATGCCTAAAAAATACTTCAGAGTTCTCTCTCTTCAATCAACAAATATCCCTAAGAAAAAAAGAAATTCAGGTAGTTCTTCAGAAAAAAATAAAACAATGGAAGCAAAATTACCACACACACCCCCAAAAAAAGTATTTGTCAGGAAAAATAGAACAGCCTTATATGCCTTCTTTATAAAACTTAGGAAAAGGAGAAATAAACATTAACTTTATTATTTTATGGAATTCTATGTAAAGACAATTTCATGATGAAAATAATCTCATTTTCTCTGAAGCCTTCCCCCATTACCGTTTTCAAGTATTTGTGATTTTCTTTACCATGACCTAATTCTCAAAAAGGAATCATTGTAAATTCTACTATATTTTTTTTTTGTACAAAATATGCTTATGTTTGTTTGTTCGAAGATGTAGTTGATGAATTTTGGCTCTTTATGTTAAATACCATGAGGTTTTCAGATTTTAAAATAAACAAGCTCATTCAAAATTTGAGCAAACACTCCTCCAATGTACTAAAGGATGTGCAAATAATGCTAGGGTAATTCAATATACATTTGTCTCTGACACGATGCTGAAGACTTTCTCCAGTCAGCATGGCTTCCGCATGTACATCTGGGATTTTTAAGTTTTCTTCTTACTGTTTCCTTTCAATTTTTACCCACTTCTTTCTTTCCATTAGCATGTAGGATAATACAGAAAAGTCACCTTTCCTGTGGGTTCTCTGGAATTATTTGGTTATAACGAGTATGATTGTAATTTCTATTGAGGCTTTTTAGAACTAATGAAAATTATCAACATGTCACACAGCTGCATTTCAGTTTTGTTTGTCAGAGCGCAGAACAGAATTGATTTTATAAATAGATCCTAAATGTGAGCACAGAATGTGCATACTGATGAGTTCATGGTAAGACTTTGTTTAGAGATACTTTTACAATTTACGCGTGAAGAGGAAAAAGAACTACGTGTCAAACAGAACAATGTAAAACAATTTTTTCCAAAGTCATTTATGCAACTACATACCCTTCACAAAATATCCTACATAAGTGGTTTTTGCTTTATGCTCATTGATGAGATAGAAGAAGGTTTCATGTGTATTAGAAAGAAATCACATGCTCTGGAAAATGGAACATCTTATTTTACTATCACACAGATTCAATGAGTCTGACAGGGTTTTTTTAGATTAAGTTAATTAAAATCAAATTGATCTGGGCTCCTTTTCCCTACTTAAAGTTTTCTACAATCGTATTAGCGATGGTGAAGGAGAAAAGCAGGGAAGAGGACTAGCTCTAGCAGGTGGTCAGAGGTTTCCTATGTCTTCTCTAAGAACAGCTTGTTTTCTGACAGTGACTTTCCTCAGCAAGGAGGCGTTGGAGTGGCATCCTTCTGGGGCTTAACATAGGCAAGAATTTTGTTTATATCATGCACTGAAAAAATTTACTGCAAACGTAGAGGCTGTGTGTGCGTTTGATGTGTTTTGAAGAAGTTGTTCATAGAGTTCAATACGATGGTTTTGCTGGTACTGTATTATATTGATGAATGCGACTGTAGTATATGCATTTATTTCTGGTGTTATGTAGGCCTTTTTGTGACATGTATTAGGTGGAAGTGCTTCTAAGTTTTGTGACTTGATTGCATAAAATCAATGCCCTCTGCAGTATTTTGTATTAGATTTTGGATGGCTGGGCCATCTCATTTAAGAAGCAGATCACTATATCCATCTCACCTTGGAACTAACTTTGAAGATGTCGGACTGGATGACCTCCTTTGGTCTTTTCCAACCTGAATTATTTCAGAACTGGATAATTCCCACTGTTTTTGGAATGATTTAATTTCTAATAAGCAACAGAGGAAGATGAATACTGTTCTTCCAAAGCCTGGATGATGCTGGTTTCCAGTGCACTCTTCACAAGGTTAACAGACAGACTGTTACACCTTTTTAGTATAATTTTCAAGAGTGTCTTTAGGATTATCCAAATTCACTTTCTGCAATGACCTGGAAATCTTTTCTTTTTTACTTTATTATAATAATCAGATTATTTTAATCATTAGAGTATGAAAGCTGTTTGGATCATGATCATTTGGTGCTGGTTATCAAAGCCATTTGTATTTAATGAAAAGAAGCAAAAATCAGATATATAGCACACTTTCCGTCAAGGGTGAATGTGCTTTTCTGTTTTGAATTATAGATCAGGTGTACGCCCACTATGTGTCATCCAGTTGCCAAGGTGTGGCCTTGCTGAATACATAAAATATGACTTTAGGGAAACTGTGCACGTGACCAACCTATAAAATGGCATGGTAGCCCAGCTGAAATCAGTGGTATCATTCTGAAGAGCATGTACAATCCACCTAATGCTGAGTGGCCTCTACAGCTTGGCTGACATTAAAATGCTATTCTCCAAATCAGTGATTCTAAGAACCATTTTGGTTTGCAATGTTCAGAAAATAATATTTGTGCCATAGGACAGTTGAGGATATCTCTGAAAAATCAACATCTGATCACTGATGGGAAAGTAAAATTAGGTGTATAGATTCCTGACTATTGATATTTGTATTGAACATAACCAGTATGGCCGACACGCTGGTAATAACATCAGGAGCAAAAATTTAGATATACAATAATTATATATATATTATATATATAATAATGTTTGTAGCATGCTTAAATGTTGCAATAAAGCTAAAATAATTTTGTTGAGGTTTTTTTTTGTTTTAAAAATTCATGCTGCTTGTTCTGTGTTCCTGTTAGTTTCCATATTATCCCAGCAAGAACAGGCAGTCATTTATTTTCCTTTAAATTATAATTTGTCAACTGTATTTCTCTACCAGATTATTTTGTCAATGTTGTGCTACATACCCCTCTTAAAGTGATTTACCTTTTTAGTAAGCACTCAAAACCAAAATGCATGGCAGAAAAATTTTGATTCAGCCACTCTGCAGAAGTGAGCAGTCCATGGCTTTGGTTTTGACAGATTAATACTTCTGCCTTCATCTCTCTAAATATAGCGCTGACAACATAGCTGATAGATTATCCCTTTTCTTAATTCTGTTCCTAAAACCTCATTGCTAGCTATGAATTTATGTGTTGCACAAAATTAATATATAGAACAAAGGCTATCAGAGCATGAGTATTGGTGAAAGTCTTATGCAGGTCCTTTTACTTCAGTTTCTTCGGAGAGATAAAATGCATCTTTTATTTTTGAAGGAAAATTATTTTCAAGTGTTTATCTGCATTCTCTTATTTTAAATATCTCATTCTCAGTAGCTTAGGCCTGGGTGAGTAAGGGTAAATAGATGTACTGATGCAAATCCATGGTTTGATTTCAAGTTGGATTGGTCCTTGTAATTCTGTGCCACAAATTTAACAGAAGGTGCCTTATACAAATTACAGCTTGTTCAAAATGTAGCTGCCAGAATATTAATTTGAACAAAATATTCACAACCCACATTTTTTCCAACTTCTGGATCTTTTGCTGAGTTTTCCAGTCTGTTGATTCTGTGCTTCTGTATATTTCCTGAATAACTGGCAAGTTCTTGAAAAAAGCAATCGTAGGGTTTCCTTGTGTTCCTCTGAACCCAGGCTGATTTCTGGCTTTTTTGTCGTGCTCTTTTGAATGTCTGCTCGTTAGTCCAGCACATATAAATGAGTGGCTGGTAAGACCGTGTTTATTTGTGAGTTATTTCATTTTGATACAGACTGAATTGATTCATTCTGGCTGATACACAAAAGATCTTTCCAGTCTCACTTACCTAGACCTGATGGTCTGACTTAAGTTTTCCGTGGGATTGACGTGCTTTTAAGTGGCAGATCATGGAAGCAGATGTGACTTCCATATGTGAGCTGGACACGGCGTCCCCTTCCACATTCTCAGAAATACATTCTCCTGGAGAATGGCTTCGAGTATGGACCGGGAGATGCATCGTGCTTTCCCATCTGTCCGGGCTTCTAACTTGCAGAGGGCTCACACAAAGGCTGTTTGAGGGTAAACTGAAAGGATAAAGAAGGGATTAAAGCTAAAGAATAAAGAATTAAACATCCATCATAGGCTGGCAGAGAGATACGTTTGTCTTCCACTGCAAAGTCACACAGTATAACAGACCTCTCCTAGCGTTGCGTGGTCTGTGCAATGGGATGTGATGTGTGACTGCTGCCTTGTGTCCGTGTCCAGTTTCTTACAGTGCCTCATCAAATGGAGTAATAAACCAGTTACAAAGTTGAAGATTACCTTAGCAGATATTAATACACTGGTTTGATTGTATTTGGATTGCTTCCTAAGGAGAAAATGTTATTTACATTATAACTGTCAGAGAATGGAAGAGGAATTGCATTAACAAACGCATTACATCCATGTGTTTATAGATCCAGACTCCCTTAGGGAATGCTGCCAAACATGATATTCCCCACATTTGGTTTGTAAGTTGCATCTTACCGTAGAAAAATATATGTTGTAAATGCATTATTATCCTCATAACTGAGGCCTTGATTACATAGAAAATTTAAACACATCCTTAAATCTCACTGAGGCCAGGAAGGCATAAAGATAAACTGAAAATTAAGTATATGTTCAAGATCTTTAATGACTTGGCTATATTGTATTGCTGGGCCCAAAATTTTAAGAAATGTATTTTTGAAATTATTCTGATGTAGTGCAGTGTATTTATAATGTAAACATCCTTTTTCTTCTTCTTCTTTTTTTTTTTCTCAAATATACTCATTTCACAGGTTTGATTTATTCTTTTGAATGTTGTTTAATGGTGTCCTGTTTTTCAATGAGAATAGGAAATAAATGTATAGAAGTGCTGCCTTTAGGCCAGAATCTGACATCTTCACATGTCAAAAGGTGACCTGCTCTTCATAGGACCATATTAAATTTATCTTATTCTCAGGATAAGATGTTTCTCAGTGTGATCAAAGACAGCAAAATCTGATATATACATTAGGAGAATAGAATGTGCTTGCAGAGTTTCATTTATTGTACCTTAGAAACATAGGCAAGTCTAAGTGGCCGTCTCAAGACAAGGCTCATAGCTCTTTTGCTTTTCTTATACTTGCTCTTTTAAAATTAATTTCTGTGAAGAACGTTTCCATAGGAGATAGTTGGGGAATGGCAGCGGCTGCTAAAGTTAAAGTTTCATGTTGACAACATGAGACTTAGTCTGGTGAAATGTTGATGCAATTTTCCAGGGCGTTCTAAAATCCAATATACAACTGAAGTAATTTTCCACTGTGAGGTGAAGAGTAAGTTGAGGAAATATATATAAAAAAATCTTTTTGTAACATGTAATTCAGAAATATTCCTTACATAAGTGATCTTTCCACATTGTTTAAATAAGATTTCCATATGTTTAATTAAAATAAAGTCATATGAAAAAAAAAATTAAAAAATAGAACATGTGAGTTCAACAGTAGCTTGGGTGAGAGAAAATAATATTTAAGCTATAAATATAAACCCACTCTGACATGAAATTACATTCTGCCAGAAATAAAAGTCCATGCTTTACAGAAATTGTGGAAGCGTCTCTGCTGATCTTCAATCTTTCAGAACCTGTGCAGTAATTTAAAAGAATTAAGAGTTAATCTGTGTTCTGTATATTTGGTGTATAAATAATTGGTTTAATCACTGTCAGGTGCTGCATCTCTGGAGGGTAACGTGTTTCTGAAGAAGAGTCCTGATCACTTGCAAACAGGTTGCCCCAAGAGCAATGAGGCATTGAAACAGGATTTCTTCTGTTTCTGCCTTGGGTCCCCACACCCTCCATCACAGTAACTCCCGTCACCTTATTTGTCCCCATGTGCATCACACTGCTCCGCACTAGCCACATAGTGTGTCCTTTGGATGCCTGTCCTCAGCCATGGGTACTGGGCATGCCCACCCCAGTGCAAATGTCTGCTCACAAAGCTACTGATGTAATTTTTTCTCTGCTACTAGATGAAATTTTATAAAACTTACAGAAATATCATTATATTTGAAGCCTCAGATTTAGTCAAACTTGAGTCTAGAAACATATCAGAGATTTTGGGAGGAAGAGCAAATGTGGCTGGCAGCTTTCTGCACCTCAGTGCCTATGCATTATTGCTTCCAGCAACCGAGACTAAAGAAACGCTTTCCCGCCCACTAATTAGGAAGTTATTATCTGTAGCTGCTTAAAAAGGAAGCAGCTCTAAAACTTGAGGAGCATCTTCTCCATTCATCTTCCCATGTGTTCTTTTCCTTATTTCATCAAGGGTATCATCGTAAATGTCACTACAAGTTAGATGAAAATGTCCCTTAGGCTGGCAGTGATATATTAATGGAGTCAATAGGTGAATTTTCATGCAGTGCTGGGTAGTTCAAGGTGGAAGGAAACTTATCATAAAGCCCTGCAAGGTAAAAATATAGAGGCTTAAGGCAATTCTTAAATTTAGGAGTGGAAGATGGTGTTGGGAGCTCTGGTCTTTAGCAGTAAGACTGATGTCTTTTTTCTGGTTTACGGTATGAAGCGTGTTTCAAATCATTTGGAAAGTGTTAACTGCTGAATAAGCAGGTTTTACTGGAAGCTTTTAATGTGAATTTTTGGATTGTGTGTTACAAGCAATGAAAAATCTCGTAACACTGGAATGCAAAAAGCAATGTACCTTATCAGCTTTTGTGAAAAATAAACCATATTACATGTATTTACACTAATTGTATAATTAGACATTCAAATTACAGTATGTAAATACTTAGTAATCAGCTAAAATTTGCTTTGAAAAACAAGGTAATTCCCTCAACACAGGCTACCTTAAAAGAATGTTAAGTTAGGAGAAACCCCACGGAAGTACAATGAGAAAATTAGCCTGCCGTAATGAAAACCTCAATAACTGGGGAGCAATGTATAATTACATCATTTCCTTTTGTGCGCAGCTATATTTAACGATTCGAAGCCTAATCAGGTGATGTGCTGAGCACAGTGAAATAAATAGTTCTCAAGAGTCTGTAATGCTAAAGCCCCTCTCACTTGAGGGATTTGCCTTATCCCCCTAAAAAAGGGGGAATCTCTCTTTTCTCTCTAGAAGACCTCTTGCTCTTTCGAAGATCTCTTGGAAGATACACAGAGTGAGGAGTTGAATGTGTTAATGAGCCGTGTAGCGAAACTGCCAAACATATTTAAAAAGGCACTATTGGACTTGGCGAGTTTTGCTGAGTTAACAAACCCCTTAATATTTATTATGGTTATTCCGCCTCAGCTTAAACCTGTTGCAGATACAGTGTGTAAATAAAAACATTTCTCCCCATGGAACCTTCCTCTTTCAGTGTTAAATAATCGAGCATCATTTTTGTAAATTGCTGGTTGTTGTTCTTGACTGACATGTTTACTCAGATAATGTAACAGTTTTTCTGGAAGAAATCTACTTAGTGTCTAGATGACATAAACATGGGGGGGTTTGTGGGAGAAAGAATTCCCAAGTGTTCTTTACACTTCTGCCTAATTCTCTTTCAGGCTTCCAGCCTCATTTAATATTTTTCGCTTTATTAGTACTAGTTCAATTACAGTCTATATTTGCCTATATCTGCAAAAAGTGCATTTGGTGAGACCAGGAATGGTGTCTGCTCAGGAAACACCTTCCTCCTTTGCAGCCTGAACCTCATGAATCAATTATAGCCTGCACTGCTGCTGCTGGTTTTGCTGGCTGGCACGAGTGGATGTGATAAGCCACACACTTTGCTTGACACTGATCTCCCTAACGCTAACTTGCTTTACATTTGTAAATGTGGCCCTTGCGGCAGTGAAATGAGAGGTGAGGGACTGCAGTGGCATGACACAAATCCGCCTGGCTTTCATGAGAGAAAGTGTTCTTCAGGGCTAGTGACTCAGAAAATGATGGTTATATCCTGGCCTGTGTGCTGACACTTCCTCTCTTCTGTGGTCTGACAGTAAATGCAAGCAGTGAAGGGCTGGGATAATTTGGAGATGTTGAGAATTTGGGGAAAGAGAGAGGGAGGTGAGAGTGTCATGAGAGGTACGTATGCCAGGTTTTCTTAGGAGAGGGAAAGCTTTTAAAGTTGAGTTCAGTATTACAATGAAATTTGGAGCAGCAATAAAACTGAGCCAGTACAGTAACAACGAGCAGTAATGCTTTAGTAAAATGTTTAAACTGTTATATAGCCAGTATTATTAATTTATGCTAACATAAAACAATGTATAACCAGTTAATATTAGAATTGTTGATACTGAAAACCTTTATTGTATCGGTCCCCAAGATCAAAGTGGAGAGGTTTTTCTTTTTGTGACTGAAGCGGTCTATCTCAGACTATTTAACAGCCAGGGAACAAGTGTATGTTCCTTCCTGGCTACCCACGTCGGGTAAGAGAGCCAGTAAATAGGGTTCTCACGTCTGTCATCTCATTGCCTGAATTGCTGAGGAAGCCCTGGCAGGTACTGCAGCAAAATTGGGTTTTCAGCCACTGAAGGGCAGTGCGCCAGACGATGGGTTTCTTTCCCAAACATAAAGTGTGCCGGTAAAGAAATTCAGCAGGAGCTGAGAATTGCTGCTTTACACAGCATTAGAATGGTAAGTGGATCAGCATCGTCCCCTGGCTCGGCTGGGTCTGGACTGTGGTGGGAGCCAGGAGCTGAGAGCAGCTGCTCAGCCCCAGCTCCAGCCCCACCGCAAGCCTCGGCTGCGCCTTTGCCCTGGCACCTGTGTTGCAGGTTGCTGAGGATCTGGTTGTAATAGAGCATAAGATTATTTGCAGTAACTACTTGGAAATGTTGAATAATGGTCATCTTGACCAGCTACAAGCAGCCTACTCTTGCAGGTTATGGTTATATATTCAAAAGCTTGAATTAGATAAAATCACTGGTAAATTGAAGTAATCCAAGCATGGCAAGGGTGCATCCTTTGTAGTCCAAGCACGTGATCAGGATAACCATGAATATGCTTTGCACTGAATACATAATGCAACAGCTTAGAACGGAGACTTGCTGTGAAGACAGCCGTGATGAGCAAATTTTGGACTGCAGCTGATGGACACTTAGACTTCAATGGTAACTGAGAGGGTAGCAATACCATTGTATTATATTGCAAAGTTACTTTGCGTTGCTACTTGAGTGAAGACAACCTTAATGAAAACCAATAAAAATAACCTCTCTAGCCATAAACTTGATCCAAGTTTCCTAATTGATTCAAGGGAAGACGTTGTTGGGAAAGCAATTTCTGGCGTAGGAGACACGACAAGGATAGAGAGGACAGAGACAGGAAAGACTCTGGGCAGTGCTGTGTACTCGAGATAACTCGCAGAGGCTAACGAGACTGAGTCATTCAACTTAAATACTTCTGATAAAGATACTAAAGAGATTCTTTGACACTTCCAATATTTGTAATTTCCTACCAATCAGCTCTAAAAGAAGATCCCTAACTTTATAAAGTTTACATCTATCTATGTATATATATACACACATATATATACTATAGAACTATATAACTTTATATGTGTGCTCTACATATTGGTAGAGACTTGGTCAGTTTCCCAGTTCTACTAGGAAAAAACTGAATTGTCACTCTCTAAAACAAAAAGGAACTACCGTAAAGATGTATAACATCCAAAGGAATCCACAGGGATTTCCTGGAAACAACAATTCAGCCCAACAGTCAAGATGGCTGTGGCTTTAAAAAAAACGGTCCTTCATTGCATAAGGGGAAAAATTCCCAAGACTACAGTGACAGTTTCTCCAGTAACTCAGTTGAAGGCAATTTAGATCATTTGATCTGAGACAAAAGAGCGTATTTGAACATACCATAGTCACAGATCCAGGTACAAAGCAAAAAATGTGTCAGCTCTAAAATCCAATGCAGAACTTCAAGGCTGTGCTCTTAGAGGGTCTCTTGCATGCAACATTTTTCTTTTTTTTACCACAGTAAAAGTACATCGGTTATGTAAACTGCAGCTCCTTAGTTCATCACATACTGGAAATACACACAGCAAATTCTTCAATAGTTGTCAAAGATTTATTTAAAATTAATAGCACTTCAACACTACAACAGCCCAAACTTGACATAATGTTTTATTTCTGTCTATGAAACAGGACTTCCTGGAAGTGTTCGTTTTTGACCAATATGTATTATCTTATCATGTCAATCAAATAATGGTTCTGTGTAGCTTTCCTTTATCTGAGGGGATATATTTTGTCAAAAAAACCCCTCTTTTAAGCATTCTGATGTTAACACCTTCTGTCTAAAGGAAAACCGATAGCTTAGTTTTCAATAAGAGCTTTTTATTAACCCCAATATATGGACGTTTATTAATGGGTTTCCTTTGAGCTTTGCTTATTTTTAACAGAACAAAATGCTTCAAATGATAGCAATTTGAAAAATGGGATTCTCCTTCTTGTAATTTAAGATGTCTTCTTGTCATATATATATTTGGACAAGTACTGTTCGGAATTAGGTTTCAGATCAGGTCTATGAAAAGCAGTGTCTTTACTATTTCTCCCAACACTGCTGCTCCATTACCTGTTTCTCCATGTACATAGCCATCAATGTCGCTGCTGGCATGCATCTTTAGGGAGACTTGATTAAAATCAATAAGTTATTGGGAAGTGCTCAATTAGCAGCCTTCCACTTCTGGTGGTGATGCCTGCTAAGCCTCCTGTGCTTGAAGCACAATATTTTTGCATGACTTTTCACTCAAGATGTACACATTGATCAAATGAAGAATAAAACAAGAAGCCCTGAGTATACTACTGTGTCTTTGATTAGGGCACCCGACTGGACGGTGGCAGGCACACAATGGCAGGCACAGGCGTACGTGGAAGTGGGAGGCTGAAATGTGGTTAATATTAAGATACCGATCACTTCAGTGGATCAGCGAGACAATAACTAGATCCCCACAGTAAAATAAAAGAAAAGAGTTGAAGCCAAGTGCTTTATCCTTTGCTTTCATTTCAGTCTTTTGGATCTCCCCACCCCTTTTGTCTTCTGTACTTCCCCTGATGATTTATGTGGTGTAGATATAAGTCTTTTTTTCTTCCATTTGGTTCAAGTCCACTGTGAAATCCAGGCTTTTTTTTCTGTGAGATTGAATTTTAGGATTTCAGTTTCATGGGCACAACCATAAAGTGCTGCCACTAAGAATTCATGCCAGTTATGTGTACTAATCCCCTTCTGTGTCACTGTGTGCCCGTGTTCCAATACAAAATATTCCTTCCCAATTTCCCTTTATTAACCACACCCTAAACCTCATTCTAACTAAAGAAAAAAGACACATTACTGAGAAATGCAGTCTCTGTCAAACTGTCAGGCGGTTACAGGAAGATAGCAATTAAGAAAAGCTAGAAACAATTTGAAGGCAGAGTTTCAGATCGATAGGCAAAGGAGTAATCAGCTTTCACAGACCTTTGGCTGGCCATGAGATGTTAACACTGTGTGCAAGGCAAGCACCTCCTTTATGTTTTTGAGCGTGTGGCTTCTTTCTGTGCTTCTTGGAGATGCTCATCACCTGGTGTCCAGTACGCCATCTCACGAGATGCTTGGTTGACGCATTGTTATTTTTTCCAAATTCTAGATTGTACAGTACATGTACATAGCTTGCTATACTTGCACGGGAAAAACAGGGTATTCAGAGTGAGTTATTCACAGTTCCAACTGTTGTTCGTGGCACTGACTACATTTTTTTTTGGGTATCCCTTATTACCCCAAACCTGGAGACAGCCACTAACTGCTTATTTGTGGGTACGGTGCAGACTCACCTCAGTAGCATTTGTTACTAGAAAGTAGATGGAGCTTGAAAAAGTAGCTTTTTTGGGCACGATTAAAATGTAAATGAATAAAAATAAAGGCTTTCAAGCATCTACTTGTACTTGTTTAGCTTGTCAAAATATTAGCATTGCCCTGTTTTTGGCAATTTCCAAATACATTATTGTGAAATGTGTGCCATCTGCTCACTGTTTTGTAAAGTACTGCATTGAAACGTTGAGACTGGCATGAAAGGTCTCAGCTTGGCTCCTTCACCAGTGCTGTTGCACCCCAGCACTGCTGTCCTCTGAGTACTTCCCCAGGCTTCCCTACCGGCCTCCAGGCTTTCTGAGGCCATCAGCCCCCCTGCCCTGCTGCTTCTTGAGTGCCCTCACGGAGCCTCATGGTGGCACTTGTGGGTTTGGGGGTTGAGTGAAAAGTCATGATGCCAAACTGAGGAAGAGCATGTGTCCATGGCAGTAAGGACAGGGACAAGGCATGTATCTTCTTCCTGGAGTCCCACCCCAAGGGTCAGAAAAGCGGCTGTTCCAGGAAGCATTCCTGATTGCACAGTCTTGACACGACCCACCTCTCAGGGCCAAAAAAGAGATCACACATTTCAGAGTTGTTGTTCCAGCATAAAAATCATAGATACATCTTGGAAGCCGCAGGGATACCCCACAGGTTTTCTCATGGTTGGGGTGGAGGGAGGGAAAGTCACAGTGTTTTCTATGATGAATTACATTTGCACTTCTCCTCTAATTGGAAAATGTGCGATTATATGTAGAAAGAAATCTTCTAAGAATTTATGCTTAGACAAAATGAAAGATGTGTTTTTAATTCAGATTAGGTACCACTGTAATTTCTCTTGGCCACTCCATACTTCATTTCCTTCTTTCTCACTCATATGTTGAAATTCCATGTTTAAAATTTTAGGATTCATTTTCTGTTCTATAATAACCCCTCCTCCTATAGTCTGTCGTTTTCCAAATTGTTTTTTCTTTCATTAAAATGCAACGTTTTTTCTTTGATGACCTTAATTTTGGTTTCTTACCATCCTTTTTTCCTTCACTTGCCATGTCTATGCCAAATGTTCTGTAACATACTCACGCTCACAACCACTATCTCTCTCTCTCCCCTCGTTTAATTGCTATTCCTTCTGAACTCTTCCAATTCTCACCTCCCTATTCTGAGTCCCATATTTCATTTGTGCCAATTTTTATTACTGCCACTTTTAGCTGTGTCTCCTTCAAGCTTCCATCACCCTTTGTGTTACCACAAACTAATGATCAAGTGGGAAGCGTTTCTGCTCTTTTATTCTTTCTTCTTTCAACACCAGTGTGATTAATCCTAGTCTTTATGATTGGCCCATGCAATGATGATTGAGCTGTCTCTCAGACTTTCACCCTGTCTTACCACTAGTGTGAAATTGAACTTCAAACCGTCAGAGCATTCAGCGCTGTCAGGAAAACGTGAGTCATTAATTTACAAAGTGGCTCTGTGTTTCATATGCTATCCCAACTTATGAATGCAGAAGATACTCTGTAGGACTTACTAATGACTCAGGATACAGCAATGCCACTACATTACGTAATCTTGCCTCCCTCGAGATGAATGAATTATGGATACAAAACCATTATCGCTCCCTTTTGGCAACATTTTCACTTTCTCTCATACTGTATACCTGTGACCTGTTGGCAATGCTTTATTTTCTGCCTCCCCTAATATATTGCAAAACTCTTTGAAGCTTTGTATTATTTTATTTGTAGAAGTGCTTTTGTTGTTTTTCCACTGAATTCCCTTTCCTTTTGCTATTATGCCATTAACCTCTTAAAGCTTACATTTATTGCTCTATTCATTTTAATAATTTTAGTTTGATGAATGAGAAATATCATATAATACAAAGTGTTTTCAAAATCACTGACAAATAAAATTGATACCATTAAGGTTCTTCTGTGTTTATATTGGAATTTCTACTGTGGAAAATTCAGAAGTTCAGGGAGACCATGAGGAAAACTGCCTTTGTCAGAAGTGTGGCTACCTAATCTGAAATGTGAACATGTGGTCCAGGCCCCCTTTAAAATTCTGCTCATGATACTGGAAGAAGAATCTTACAAAAATGAAACTTCTCTTATTAATAAGCGAACTAAAATTTTTGACTTCTCCAACTAAGATTTGAGACTTTTTTTTTTAATCCTAATGTCCTCTTTTTCTGATCAAAAAGCCTATACACCCTCTCAGTGTGTGAAGTTCCTTTAATGGCATCTTTTCAAATGTATCATAGTGCATATTCAGTATAATTTATAAATAATGTGGTGTGTTGGGTCAAATCATCTTACAATGTTACATCAAGAAATGGGGATGTGGCAACCTTCAGGGCAGAGCTCCTGTAGAGGAAAGGCACTATATTAATCTCTTTTCCTTTTTGATTCCTACTCTTCCCTCTCCAGCTTTATAATCCCCTTTCGCAAGTGAAGTAACTAAAATGAACAGAGAATGGGAATGTACCTTTAAAAAGTACAGCGAATCTGTTTCTATTAAACCTCACTGTGTAAGAATGGGCCAGTGAAACTGGCACAAAGTCGGATGAGAGAAAGATTAACTCATCTTCTGTCACTTCTGAGAGCAGAGTTCAAACCAATCCAAGGAGACAAAAAAAGACTTTTTGCATGTGTGCTTAATGTGTATAGTTGTCAGCAGGGAGGTACTCAAACTGCTCTGCCCTAGTTTCCAGTTTATAGAAGTATCACAACCCCAACTGTAAGGTCTTGCTTTTGGACACAGCCCAGGAGCTGAACTTGACAAGCTGGTACTTGCTAGCAGCACATGGGGAAGTTAAGGTGCCGCTGGAAGGGCCTGATTAAGGGATGGTACGCCAGCAGACGAGCTTATTCTTTCAAAGACTGAAATTCTTGTTTAGGAGAGGGATTTAGATGTTGTCTACTGGGAGGATATCTGTTTCAAAGAAAGAAAGCAAGAATGAAAAATACAAGTAAGGTCAGACACTTGACAATTGTCTACTTGTTCACCATCCAAATGCAACCAAGTGCAAATGTAATGTAAATTTGGCCACAGATCGTTTACAATTTCTGAACAATGTGATCTCAGTTGTGCCGCTGACCTGTGGCCCTGGGAGAGGTTAAGGAGAGCCTTACTGAGCCCAGAGAGGTCTCCCGTGGCACAGGGTGCCAAGGCAGCTTCAGCGGCCCTCCAAATAGAGCAACAGGGAGCATAGCTCTTGCTACACCTTAGAAAAGTGTACAGGTTATGTTTCCTTATATGTGAGACCAGGTTGGAGAAGTTAGTACTACTATCAGCGCTAGGCTAATGCAGGCTTGTGTGCAGAGATTATTTCCATTCCCTGAAAAAACTACTTGAATGTGTGTATCTACAGAAAAGGTTACAAGTGTCCTCCAGCTTCCCTGCCTGCCAGACAAGATCAGGTACTGTCAGTACATGCAGGAACTGCTTCAGCGTTGTTGAAATTCGGTGTGTTGCAATTTTGTAATACAGTCCTATAGAAATTAATACTTCTTAATCAAATTTGAGTAGAAAATGCATTTCATAGAAATGTTTCTAACAACTATAGGAAGCAATGGAAATAGTATTTTTAACATTTTAAACCACAAAACGTATTTCTGTAATATTGCTAAAGCAATTTATTAAAGTTTTAGAAATAATTTCTATAGGTTTAATATTTTACCTTTTCCCATTGTCTTCTATAGGATGTTCAAATAAAGAGAGGGCAAGTTGTCCACTATTAAATAGCAGTAACATGGCAATTTAGAAGGAAAAGTAAAGTGGAGGATCTGTCAGTAGGATTTAACTGGATGCCGTGAGTAGCAGGCTAGCTTTTCTGCAGCAAAGGAAAGGAGATGAGGCTGAATTTTTTAATTACAGCAATGTTAACATTGCCACTTTTTGCAACTCCTACACAAGATGTAATCTCTAATAACAAATATCTCTAATACTCTGTTAGGACATCAGTTCAGTGTTCTTTCCAGGAGAAATATGCTATTCACTGAATTTCTGTAGCAACTTCTGATAACAGTTTATTTTGGTTAAAGCAAAAACTGAGGCAAGAAAGATCAGATTTTCATAGCGACCCAGACCAGTAAATCACTCTGTATGGCTAAGGAGCTGGACTGACAGAAAGTGCTGACGCAGCTTTCGTTAATGGTATGGGAGAAGTTTGAATCATAGAATGGTTTGGATTAGAAGGGACCTTAAAGATCATCTAGTTCCAACCCCCCCGCCATGGGCAGGGACACCAATGATTGGTCTCCATATTTTAAACCCAAAGATTCTAGTTCTTTAACAGCCCTGTAAGCGTGATCGATATCTTTTATTCCAGTTTTACATGTTGCAGACATGAAAGCATAAAAAAAGATAAATCTTGCTTTTTTATTATTGCGAAAAATGTGTAGTTTTTAAACTGCTAACTGGTTTAGGTATAATGTATCTTGTATGTCCAGTTGTACTTGAGCTTGGCTGAGGAGGCTGTGATGAGTCTAAGGACCCAGCAGAGCTCCAAGAATAGGGAAAAAGCACATGATTTAGTCATAAGGCATCTCTCTCTCATGGACTTATTCTTGCTTTATTCTAAGAGGCACCTTCCTCTTCTTTTTGATACATTCTTGAGTGATTACTTTGCCTGCATTCACAGAAGTTGTCTCGCCAAGTCTTTCTGGAATTGCTTTGTTCTTTTACCAAGAAATGTCGGATTGTGTCAAACAAGTTCAGCAGTGGGTTTGCATACCTATTTCTGCTCAGCGTTTTGCCTGTAATTTTTCTTCTCTCCATCTGTTAATTATATGTAGTGACTTATGAAGGATTACATTAAAACATTTTAAATAGTTGGTATGACAGGGGATACTCTTAATCACCATTATCACCAATAGGTGATAATTTTCTGCTCTGTCCCTTCTGTTTGGGGAGAATGGAGGGCAAGTCTGCTAACAGGGAAAAGAAATCCTGAGTAGATTAAAGAAATGTGGGACTTGATTAATTTCACACAGTCTGTATCTCCACTGATTTCACAGAATTGCTCCTGATTTATATGACTGTAACAGAGGAAAATCAGTCCCTTAAACTGTATGTGATTCATTTTGTGTTTTGTCATCCTATGGTGTACATTTTGTGTTTCTAATGTTAAGCTACACATCTTTCAGATCACAGTCACGTTATATGTAAACTCCTAACTACAATATTAGCTATCATAACACAGTGGTGTTAATATTTTAGACTTCTGTATGATATGATTTGAAAATTTGGTGGTCTTCATCTTTTCTGTAAGACATGACATTTTAAATATATATATATTTTTAATATTCTTTGAGCAAAGTATTCAATTCTCAGTATACATCAGGCATTCTGACTGATGAGACCAGTTTGGGAGTTTAGAAGGTGTGGTCTAATATACTTGAAAATACAGAATGTATTACAAATACTGTTAAATAAAAGTATAACTACACTTTCAAGAAACAGAAAGATTTCTAAACAAGAACAGATTATAAAGAGAACTCTATAGAATTTTCTTAAGATTCTGTAATTCGTGGAAAATGTGAAAATTGCATTTGTGGATGAATAAGTAAACAACTATTGCACACTTTTCCTTAAAAAAAGCAGACCCCCCCCTTAGGTTTCACTCTAAAAGCATTTCTAGTTAGAGGAGTGGGTGTGATCTTCAGCTATTGAAGAAAACCTCAGCAATAGTAGGCACATGGAAAGTGTTTTGGAAAATTCTCCTTCTGAAGCCACGGTATATTGGTCTAGAAAGATACTCTAAAGCAACTGTGTATGCATTATAGCTGTCCAACTTATCAAAGAGTGGGAATAAGTAAGTGATGTATTAGATGTCACCAGTTATTTTCTTTATTCAGCTTGCCGTTTTCGATAGCATAGCAGCGTTTGCATAGATGTTTCATTCACACAGGACCTTGAAGTCATGAAGGATCACGTTACCTTATATTGAACTCGACTTTAACCTTGAGGGTAGCCCTGCTTTCAGTGAGGGTCTGGAGCAGATTATTTCCAGAGGTTCTTTCCAGTTTTAATTATTCTATATGGTAATATGATACAAAGACTTGTTAATCAGCCTCTGTTGACCAGTTCTATGGACAACATAATTATTAAGGTACAACGTGCCACTGAAGAGCTGAGTACCTAGTGAAAAGCTAATGATTAATTCACAAATTCTGTCTGAAAGACAAATTGCAAAATATTGCTGCGTGGATGTTAATGTACAGGTGTTCCCAAACACTTCTCATGTTTGATGAAAAATGTCTCTTGATCCTAAAAGTGCCCTGAATTTTAGCATAGTTACTAAACTGAAAGTGTACTGCTGCCTTTACCTTAGGTTATTTATTATTTAATAAATAATTTGGCTATTGAAACAGCGAGCATCCTATAGTTTGGAGAACCATAATCAGTTTATGAGAGGGTGACAAAAGAAGGATACATTTGTAATTAATGCTGTTCACCACAAAGAGCTTAGACAGCTTCAGTGAAAAAAAGGAAAGAAGCTTTATTTAGGATAAGGGTTACACAGAACCAGCATACTGTACTTAAATACTCCTCATCTGCCAAACAAACAAACAAAAAAACCCAAAACAAAACAAAAAAACAAAAAGCCCCCCAAAATTCTTCGGCATCTTTGGAAAAATAAAACCTGTAGCTGCCGAAGAAGACAAGTAAAATTACAGGACGGGGGGATTGGGTGGAGGGGATGAATCTGAAGAAAAAGTCAGAAAGGTAAAGGCGCCAAATGAGGTACCGTTAGCAAACCATGTAAAAGGCAGAATCATAGAATTGTTTAGGTTGGAAAAGACCTTTAAGATCATGCAGTCCAACTGTTAACCTAGCACTACCAAGTCTACCAGTGAACCATGACCCTAAGTGCCGCATCTATACGACTCAACCACTTCCCTGGGCAGCCTTTTCCCATGCTTGACAACCCTTTCGATGAAAAAATTTTTCCTAATGTCCAATCTAAACCTCCCCTGGCACAACTTGAGGCCGTTTCCTCTTGTCCTATTGCGTGTTACTTGGGAGAAGAGACCAACCCCCACCTCGCTACACCCTCCTTTCAGGTAGCTGTAGAGAGCGATAAGGTCTCCCCTCAGCCTCCTTTTCTCCAGGCTGAACACCCCCGCTCCCTCAGCCGCTCCTCAGAAGACTCGTCCTCCAGATCCCTCACCAGCTTTGTTGCCCTTCTCTGGACACGCTCAAGCACCTCAATGTCCCTCCTGTAGTGAGGGGCCCAAAACTGGGGAACACCACTTGTGACTGGAAAGAGCATGATTTTAAAATGCATAAGAAGTCAGGGAATAACAAAAGGAATTGAGTCCTCTGCGTAAGAGGATGGAAGAAAAAAAAAAAGCTACATAGAAAGCTGAAAAGCTTAATAGCTACTTTGTGTTAGCCCTTTACTAAAAAGATAATAGTTCCAGGCTTAATGTACCGACAGTAGTAACATAAAGGTGAGATGGAATCAGGAAGGAACAGGTTAAAAAGTGCCTACCAATTTAAGATGGAACACATTAAAATAATCTCTGGAGAGCCAGGCAAAATTCTCCCTGGAGTGAGGCAGCATCAGTATCAAAGCCATTGGCAATTTAATTAGTGAGTTCATGGAGGGGAGGGAATTTCACTGGGGCTGGAAATGAATGCCATAGAATGAAATCAAGCAGGTGTAAGATCCTTGTAGTCAAATTCCGCTTTTTCAATTCAGATCTTTAGGCCCAAGGGAATCTTCTGCTGCTCTGGAAATCCATTGTTCAATATGGTATATGGCCCTGACTGAACAGCCTGTGAACCTGGCTTGCTAATTAGTACTTATTTTGGCAGTGGTCATTACACGGCCAACAGCCAGCTTTACAGGCTGCAGGGACGTGTTCTGCAAAGACGTGGACTTTGAGTGGCAAACATTACATGGTATCATTTCCTACAACAGTAAGTGAACCTCCCAGTCTGCAACGGTACTATCTGATTGATAACTCGCATTATTTTTTAAAGTTGAGGGACTCAACAATATTCTGCTAAACACACGTGAAGAGGAGGCATGAAGTCACTGTGGTTGCCGTCCAATCTTTTCTTTATAATTATTTCATAAGCTGCCATCTGTAATTAAGTTTAAACTGTCAGTGGTTCCATAGCATAGTGGTGTCATTGATAATAACTTGTACACAATTATATAATCCTTTCTGTGAGGAAACATCAAAAAATCATGGCTGGGAATGCATAATGCTTTTTTCAAACAAGAGAGCAGATAAAACAGAAATTTCAATGGACTCTTATAAGCCCACATTCTTATTGTTGTTATCCTTCCTTTTTTCTTTTTAATCCCTGCAAGCAGGATATTTTTGGATCTAGAATATTTCTACATTTTGTTTGTTAAACAATCATCTCAGTTAAGTTCAGGTTCTCATTTTAGAATGGGAAAGCAGACAGCAGCAGAATGCAGGTAGGATTTTCCTTTCAGAATATTACATGTGTCATTTGCTCTGTGAAAATTCCTCCAGATAGTTAAATCACTACTTGCGCCCTTTCCAGTTTTCCTGATGTGCTGGAGAATTTAAAATCTGTCCATCCTTTGGGGGAAGCTTATGCAACCAAGCACATGATTCTTATGACCCCTTGGGCTGTCTCTGTTAAAATGGTCCATCAAAGCCTAAAGCAGCTGCGCATCAAGCGATGGGAGAAGCATAGCAGCAGCTCAAAAAGGTAGCTGGCCCTTCTGAGAATGAGAGGGCATGTTCAACAACAGGAGAATGAGGCATTTCTGCAGGCACTCCTCACCGCCGGGGCCCTGGGGAAGTCTGCCGTGCAGGAGGGGTTCGCACTCTGCAGGCAAATCCCCCCATTGATCAGCAGAGCACAAGAGGAATGATGTGTAATTTGCTTCACCCTATTTCTATAAAAGGTGATGTAAACATCCTGAGTTTATAGCGTATACATAACATACATAATTACTGTATATTTATATATGGAATATATGGGTATATATTCATACGGTATCAATGACTGCAGTCTTTCATAGTTTCTATTGAAACGCCTGTATCACACGCATGACTCTTTCTCCTCCTTCCTATCATCAAAATCTCTGGCTAAGAGTGTTTGCATTCATCTCGTCCAACTGTAGAGGCCACGTATTGTCATATCCCGTAGTAGTGATTCTCCTTGTAGATGGGAGACTTTATGCTCCCTGTCCAAATAACAGAGGAAGAAAAAAAAAAACACCTCTTCCAGGCTGCCTCTAGTGACATCTCAGTCTTGTGTCCTCTTCTCAGCAATCATTTCTGTCTGCCTGTCATTCTATTTGTGAACCCACCTGGGATTATGTGTTATGTTAACACAGCACACAGTTATATGTGTGCCAAATCCTTTCTGTAAGTGATACAATAGATGTTCAGCTGTACGGTGCAGCTTGGGAGTGGATGGCATGCAGTCAGAGGTGTGGAGGGAGTTGGCCCGAGTCATTGTGAGGCTGCTGTTTGCTTGTCCTTGAAAGGCTGTGGCGAATGGGGAAGGTTTTTCATTGCAGGAAAAAGCAAGTGTTACTCCCAACTTGGTAAAAGGCAAGGAGGGGTGTCCCCTAGGAGGATCTGGGGATCCTAGTGGAAAGGAAGTTGACTATGAGACAACTTAGCCCTTCTTTTAAAAGGAGATGTTAATAGATGATGTCAAGGGGACCTTGTAACCTTAATTTTTCTATTACTTTTGCGTTTCTCTGACTTTGGTACGTGTAGGATTCCCAGCTCTGGCCTTGTATGACCTCATGAGTTTATATGTCCTTATGCCCTTGTCCAGTAGCTCCCACCTTGGCCATTAGCAATCCCAGAACCGACCGTGCTCTGCAGTGAGCACCAGGGAGCCCTGCGGAGGGTCGCTCGGTTTGTTCCTTGCTGCCCAGTGGGGCTGCGGGGTCCATGGAGATGGTGTCAGGAGCCACCTGCGGTCTTGCTTCTTTGTATGGTTCTGCTGGAGGTCCTGAAAAAGCCTCTGGCATTTTTCTGTCATCTGTGTGTGGAGAAACTGTCATCCCTTGCAAATGTTCTCTGAAATACGGGGGCGGGGGAATGTTCAATCATTTGTTGCTCCAATTGGATTCATCTGTTATTCGTGTTTGCTGATACCATAAATTGTGGCTGTAGACATTCGGCTCTTTTCCTGTGACTTGTATGGGCACTTGTGTCACATAAGGGGAGCTGGATTCCAGAACAGGAAGTTTTTGAATTTGGTCTGTTTGCTGTCCGTCAAATTTTCTGCCAGCAATATACCATTTTTTGACTAATGTTATTGAATATTTGGGGAGTGATTGTAGTAATACCTTTTTTTTTTTGAAGAGGTAAAAGCAAGAGGTCTCATATATCTGCAATCTGTATGTGATATTAGATATGTGACTTACATGTTGTCGCGCAGATAGCAATTTCCATGGAGACAGAATGGGTGACTGTGAGGCCAGGGTGGCCTGAAGATAAGGACTATCTGCTATCTTGGCATGAAATATTAGTAGCGAGCATTTTATGTGTCTTTGCTTTCCCACTTTATTTCGAAAGCGAAATTAAAAGGATTTTGTTGCATTAAACCAAAACCTTCTACAGATTAATATCCCTGTCAATGCTTACACTTCACATAACTTTTCCAGTCTGACAGTGAACAATGACAGTGAGGGCAGATAATTTTTAGGAAGTTGCTTTAAAATAAAAGCAGAAAAAGAAACCTTTGTAATTATAAACCCTGATTATGTAAAGTAGTCAGATATGGGCTTTTTTGCTTGATTGTGTATTTCTCTTTTAAGATGTCTTGTTTGTAAGTCCAAGTGCTGAAATAGAGGATTTTCATTTAACATTTAAAATGAAATCAAATATCTGTTTCCTTATTGTGTAGCTCTCTGCTTATAATCTTTAGAGCCAGCTTATTTAGTTTTATAGAAGCATTCCTGTATGCTGTTTGGGTCTTTGAACCTCATTGCTCCCCCTCCTCATTTTATTATCATAAAATTCAAAATACTTGACAAGGGAAAGAACTTCAGAGACTACAGCACAATCATACTTCCCCTACATCAAAGTGAGAAAAGACTGTGAGATGAGCCATCTTGACCAACATGAAACAGGACTTTGACATTGTAATGCGTTGACATCACTCTCGTTTAATCTTTTTTTTTTCCTTTTTTTTTTTTTTATTTAGGACAGTAAAAAGAGGATATCCTAAGGACACTTAAGACTTACGCAACCTGTAAGTGAGTAGAGGTGTAAAAAAGCATTTGTAGCCCCAGTTTGCTTTGAAAAGAGAATCAAATCTTATCAAACAATATAGGAATTGCCTGGCTGAATGTCACATATAACGCTCAATATTCTGAAGTTTCCTTGCTGGCCACTAAAATACAAAATAAGAAATTGATTTATTATACCAGCTAAGCAGTGAATAAGTAGCGGTTGATGCTGATAATACACTGGAACCTAAAATCACACAAGACTTAGGGTATGCCAAATAAATGTGACTCTTTTTTTTAAAATTTATTTTTAATAAAGGCAAAAAAAGAAAATCCTGTTGTTTGGTATCCTAAATTCAACACCAGTAAGGTAATGCTATTATTACTGAAAAATAGTTCCTTAAATATAAGTTGGAAAATAGTTATTAGGATCATATTGTCATTACAGGAAAATGTAGTTATTTAGAACCTGGGAAATACGTGTGTTTGAAACGCAGTTCATGGAAGGCGTGCATTTACACGCTTAGGAAAAGTCGGCTTGTAAAACAGATAAGTGCTTTGTACAGTACATTTTATAATTTCTCAGCTACTGGAAGATTATCATGAGTGAAGTTTTGTGTTAGCCTGCCTGACGACGAGAGCTCTTTGCTAAATTCTAAATGATTTAACTTATTGTGCTTAAATATATTTTGCTGTGATTATTGAATAGACAAATATGCAAAATTGTTTTTTAAGCTCAATGTGACACTGATAAGCAAACAGTCTTTGTGCTATATTTTGAAAGTGTCAAAGTATTAAGAGGAAAATCTTGAAATAAAAAGAAAAAAATGAATTTAAAAAATGAAAAGAAACGACAAAAGCCTCTTGGGGTATTTTCTGATACTGTCTGCAGCACAGCATAGTGTTGTGCTGTGACTCAGATAGAACGTGAGCAGAGCTATAAGCAAAAACGAAGTAAGTGCATCTGAGGAAAAATACAGAATTTTAGAATTACTGTAGTTTTAGTGTTTTGACTTTTTTAACATTTAAGAAATATGTTTAATGAAAATATATCTCACTGACAGTACATCTTCAAGCTAAAGTATGTATTTATGGTCATAATTGTATTTGCTAAACATTGGACAGAATGTATTAATAGACATAGTATGACTGGTGTTATAATTAGAGTATTATATTTTATTTGTTAGGTTCCTGAAGTTTTTTTTATTAAATAAATACTTCTTTATGAATTAAGTAGAAGTTTCTTTTAAATAGAATATCGTTTGCTGTATATTGAATAGGCAGTCAAAAAGATTCACAGTAAAATATGAATCCTTTAAATAAGAATGTAAATAGCTAGCATAAGTCAGGTTTGAATGCACAACTCTTACATCAATAATTGAGGTATTTTTTTCTCTACTGCTTCGTCTCTGAATGCATCTCTAGCACAGTTATGATAAGTAATTATCTATTGAATCGTTTAGAGCTGGTGCGGTGAAAGTAGCACATAGTGTACTTACCTGGCTAAACTCATAGGGAATGCTTTATAAAAGTAAGGCTTTGCAGAAAAGTAGTAATGTTTATGCTCTGTTTGTTTTTTTTTTTTAATGAAAAGCAGCTGTCTTTATCTCACCATCTCCTCATCAGAATGTTTATTTTATATTATCCTATGCTCTAAGTTAGACACAATGCTGTGCATTATGACAGGCTGAATAAAGACATTAAAAGGGTATAAAATTAAGCCAACAAAATATTTGAATTGTTAGTTATTACTGCAAAGGGTACTACACCTCCTGTTCTGTCTGATGTAGTCAGGAATATGCAAGTTCTGCTGTATTTCTGAACTGGGCTGATGGTGTGCGTGGAGAGAAAACAAGCGCGCTGATGTATAGACAAGTGGTCACTGATTTTGCTTTAAAACGGACTTAGAGCAAGCAAAGGAGGAAAGTCTCTTCCTGCAGTAATGCATTGAAATCTATTGTTGCTATGGTCTCAACTGGGTGCCTGGAAGCACTGATGTACATGTGAAATGTTTTCATATCACAAACATATTAACAACTTACTTGATACCAAGCACAGAAAAAGAAACCCATACTGTTCATGCATATCCTTGTTTTCCTCGGTTTTGTACTATAGTAAAGTGAGGGTGTTGTTGGCAGCCAATTTGATGTCAGGTCTTTCTCTGATTCTTTCTTAGTGCTCATCAGGGTGCCAATAGACGAAAGCCATCCAGCATGAAGAGATTTTTCACATCACAGTTGCAGAAGCAAACTACTTCTTGCCAAGCACAGAAAATACCAATAAACATTACATATTCACATTTCCCTTTTGTTGTTTAATAAGGGAAAGGTGTCCTGGTGATTGCTCAACCATCAAGCAGGAAAAATTACAACTTCTTTTCTTCTCTTTTTGCTCTTTTGTCAACAGAGAGTCTCCTTTCCTCAGCCTTCTGCTGTAAACTATAGAGCGCATATAGAGTCTCAATAGGAAACATAATGGGGAAAATATGAAATTGCACAGCTCAGTTGCTAATCACAAACAAAGGCGCCTCTCTTCTTGGCTGTGTGTGGGTTTCTTTGTTAGCCAGAATTGTTTCCCTGGTTTTCAGAGCCCTGTTTATGTATTTGGGATACGTGTGCTTTCTCCAAACGCTCTAAGATTTATTAATGAGTGTTGTACTTGTGCAACCTGGATTTCCCCCTTTGTCTTTTTAGTAGAGGTTTTTTTTCTGTGACCGCTACCTCTTCTGTTGTGTCAGGTGGTGTATGGCGCTGCTCTGCAAAGCACCTCCCAAATACACAGCAGTCTGAGGAGCTGCTTTTGAAATAACCAATTAATAAAGCGTATGTGTGCAAAGTTCTTTGCTTTAAAGTCACATTTGCTTAATTGTAGTGCCGCCACCAAGAACTGTTATCCTCCTCAATATTTAACACTGTAAGTTTCTCCTCAGTGTGAGAAAGAAAATTTGCCCAAGCTTTCTGTCTTTTCCTTTCTTTTTTCCCCCTGAAGATGACAGAATCCAGATCCTTGTGCAAAATAGCTGTGGAAATTCCTCCTTCGTTAGGCTTGAAATATCTTTACGAATCTTTAAGTCTACTAATTTACTCTGTCTGCCAACATGAATTTGGCTCAGTTCCTTACAAGACACTAAACCACTACTAAACTACTGTTACTATCTTTAATCTTTTTTGTGTACCAGCAATAGTAAATACTATCAGTAGACGGAAATACTAATATTCCAGCATGATTCTATTTTTTTTTATTTTATTTCATTCATGGTAACAAAGAATGAGAACTGAAATAAATATATGAAGCTTTCTGATTATTCTGAAAAGTTTTGCTCTTAGCCTTTGTGGTCATTCAGTAACCTCGGTGGTAGGCATGTACTTCTATCTGCTTACATATGTAAACTGAAGTATGCAGCAAATATATATACATCCTCTTTCGTTTAAATGACCAGCTTAAAATGATCGGGTCCTTTCAGACACTTGATTTTTTTTCCTAGTACTTTGGAGTTAATTTACATCTTACAGATAGCAAATTGTAGATGTGCAAAATAAGACATTGTTCTAACAATGGCTCGTCATAAACAGTATTTCAGTATTTTACTTAATAGCCACTTCTGTGTCTTCTTAAATACGCACCACCTCCATTGCTGGCAGACCCTTTAAAAAGTTTTACATCTTAATGATTGTAAAAGTACTTACGTACTTTTACGTCTGTAGCAAATGCAATATATTATATATAGTATATATAAAATTTAACTTTTTTCTTGTAACACCTGTAACAAAAATATCTTGAAAATACATAAGGAACGTACAGATTAACTCTCAGGGAGTCATCTAGTGTACTGTATTTTTCTCAAACTCCAGTTTATCTCTCAATGTTTATTTATTTATTTCCCAATAAATTCTGATAGTCATTTTGGTTTAGTATGCTAATTTAGAAAGTAATCATACAAAGATTATATACACTAGTTTATATTTAGGATAATGGGAAGGATCCTTATGTAGCTCCATATTAGACTACAGTCTGATTTCTCTTTTCACTCTGAGATATGAATTTGTATGACTGGCTGCTCTGGGAAGTTCTGGTGAGAGTTTTCTAATATATTGCTTGGCAAAATAATCATACTGTATTGAATGAATTCATACATTAGCATGACTCACATACAAGGCTGAGCAGTTGCACAGTTAAGCCAGCCACTTCCAGTAAACAGAATTCAAAATCTCATGTTTATTTTAATTTTATTTACTGTATTGCATATGCATATTTTCATGTTTTTCGAAGAAAACGTGATTGCTCCCTCCCACCCCACCCCACTTGCTAATTGGCAGATGGGAGTGACACCTCAGATGGCTAAAAAAATCCCAACTTTCATATGTGGAGTCATATTTTTCTGAAACTATGTATCTTTTAGAAAACAGGTCCCTGGATGTAAATCAGCATGGAAAGACAATGCTGAAAACCTGTCTGGTAGAAAACTATTAAAGCTGTTTGACCGGAGATCTTGTCACAATACAATTGTTCTGTTATAGGTTTGTACATTAAAAAACAAAACAAAACAAACCCAAACATAAAAAGGTAACTAAAAAGAAAAGGAAATATTAAGACAGAAAAAATTGAGTAAATGAAGTCAACACATTTAGAGTCTCTGAAACTGTGCTATTCTCTATAGGAAATAATATAAGTCTGGTTGAAGGAAGTGCTTTTCATATCACTGTATACAAAGAGGATTTGAATTTTAGATACTGAATTAAAATCTAAGTGTTTTTCAAGATACAGAGTCAAACTGAATCTCTTTAAACTCATTTTTAATATCTTAAAATTTCTGATTTAGAAAATTATTTTTAAATTTGGCTTAAGCTTTTTACTTGGACATTTCTCTTTCCACTGAATTGGGCACAAAGAGTTCTCATGCATCTTCAAATATCCCAGTTTTTTTCAGTCCATTGTCTTGTACAAGGTAGGATATTTATCTTGTCATCATTCACCCTTACCATCTGCCCGGCTCGAAGGAGAGTTACGGGCCAATATCTGGCAGTGCACTGGATACAGACTTGGACTGTAAAATTATATTCTGTGTAGGTAAGTGTAGCTAATGTGAGGGTGAATTAGGGTGAGATATAAATAAGTCACCAGAGAGCACATCAGGTTTACTTCTCTGGTATTACAGCCATGCAGATTTATGTTTAAGTTTTTGTTTTCAATAGTTAAAGCAAAGAGCAGTAAGGAGGTGACTTTTTACCTTCTGTGAGGTCTTTTATTATACGCTGGTGGGATTCCTGCATTTTAGTCTTCTAATAGACTTTTCCTGCTGTGCTGAAAAGCAAGCCTGTTAAATAAGATCATACAGAAATATAGGACAAGTGAAAATTATTCTGTGATTTTTTTTTTAATTGATGGGTAGGGAGAATCTCTCACTGTAATGCAATGTAGAACAACATTGTAGAGTTTATGACACAATTCCCAACTGATGAGGAGGTGCAAAATAGGACTGGAGTAGGGGAATCTGTAAGTTTCAGGGAAGGGAAGGTTTTTCTGGTATAACTTTATTATTGCTGAGGATTAGAAACTTGCATTTTAGTGTCCAATCAGAGCATTGTTCTAAGTTCAGCTGCAGGTAGAGGTATATTGAGGCAGTATATGCCATCAAAAACATGGATTTCTTAAACTTGCTTCTTGTTAATATCTGGCATCATAGGGTTTTTCGTGTCCGTCTTCACAACATCGAATAATAGCATCATAGGATATTTTAGGCTGGAAGGGACCTGAGGAGGTCGCAAGTCCGAATCTCCTGGTTAGAGCAGGGGCAGCTCTAAGGTCAGCCCAGGTTGCTCAGAGCTTTCTCCAGTCTGGTCTTGAAAACCTCCAAGGACAGGGACTGCACAACCCCTCTGGGTAACCTGTTCAGTGCCTGAACTTCCTGTGAGGTTCTGCTATCCCTATTGAATGCGTAGAATAGAAGAGAGTCTGACCTTTCTTTGCTGAAGTTAATGCAAGTTAGAGTGTCGCCTCTAACTGAAAGCTTCTCTGCAAGCAAAAACCTTATTTAAGAAAGCAGTTGTATCAGGAAATAGAAGATACAGATCAAATTAAGAGAGTCCAGTAAGAACATACAGTATAGCAATGACATCAATTTGTGTAGGGTATTAGTTTGCAGTGTGGTTGTTTCACTTGAACTTAGCTCTACTGGTCACCTCTGTAGTGAAGTTGTAGCCCAGATGGCTAGTCCGAGATGACCTGAAAAGCCAGGGACACAAGGGAAAAGACATTCTCTGTCTAAGAGTCTGAGTTAAGCGTCTTAACCAGTGAATTGGCATACTCCTTCATAGCAGGAAATCTGATGGAGTTTCTTGGTGGGTTTTGGCTGTCTGACAACTTTCAAGCCTTCTCTTATCAGCAAAATTAGGAACAATTCAGTAGTCCCTAAAGGAATTTGTACTAGGAACTGATAACTCTTGTAAAGCATTAAGATAAAAGGGGAAAGAGGAAGAGGAGTAACAAGTAGCCTAAGAACTATGCAAACAAAATGTGTATGTGAGAAGCGGTTTCCATGTTAAATATATTAAAATGAGTTAGGATATGGTTATAACCTCATTCTTACAGATTTGTGTGTGTGTGTTATCCTATTACTTTTTCATGCAAGAACCTCAAAATGGATGGACCACTTTCTTACAGTAGGGCCCACATCGCAGTGTGCATTAGAAATGGTTTGAACTAGCTGGAGGCATCGGTCCTTCGCTCCAAGTCTCAAGATTCACCCAAGGTGACTGATGAGCAGCCAGTTGATGCAAACCCTTCCTTGGGTGTGTCGCTGCTGTCGCACCGGAGCGTGGCTTATCTGCCAGGGTGGTTGTCTGCGCTTCACCTGTCAGTAGCCAATGTTTCTGTATTTCTCTTTCATTTTCAGACATATTAAAAATTTATCACAAACATTTAAAGAAGAAAAATGCATTGACTTTTCTGAAAGCAATTTGTTAATTAACATCAAAGGGATGAAATTTGCCTTGCATTGCCTGGTGAGTGGCATTCTTCCATCGTCCTGGTTGCTATGGCAATGAAGGAAACTCGTTTGTTCCGGGTCACTCCTAAATTTGCACATGAAAGCATTAGAGATTACTGCTGTCTAATCAAGTTATATGGAAAAGTTTAAAGGGAGGTACAATGTTTTACAGCCAGCAACCCTCAACAGAATAAAACACAATAGCTGAGAAAAAGGATTAACTCGTGCTTTTAAAAACATACTAGGAAAGTTCAAAATGGTATGAAAGCTTTTTTAGCCAAACATCTTGATTTTTTAATGCTATTTTCTAAATGAGGAATGTAGAATCACATTTCTAATAGAGAATTAGTGTATGCGTTGCCCAACTCCAGGGCTGGATTCAGCATAATGAATAAGGCATGTGCTATGCATTCATTAAATGATTTTACTTTTGAACTCCAGATTTTTCTGTGTCACAGTCCTTGGTATCGTCGCATAACTACTGAAGTACAAAAAGAATTGTTACTTTGAGTATGAATTAAATTCTTCCAATAGGAAGCCTCAGGAGAAGGCCGTGTCTTGCTGTAGATTGTTAACTGGCAGCAGAGTCTGCATGCGGCACATGCGGGGACTGTATTGTGTCTGTGTGTTTGAAGGTATTTTGCAATGCCGTAGGAAATACTGGGTGTATACCATGGTAGAGACTACATTTTTGAATGAACTTGTATTTTTATGCATGGATTAGGTTTTTTCTCCTTTTTTTTGGTCCATTATTTGAATTATTTTTGTTGATTATTAGATTTTCATGACTTGCAGTTTCCAAATAATGTGTCAGTCATATTAAATGCTGTTTAAATGGAAAAGTCTAAAGCTTTAACAGCAGTTATGCAAACAGCTCCGTTACAGAACAGAACATTAAGTTACCTTAATTCTTAATATTTATGATTTAACAGTACTGTTCAGAGACCGCAACTGAAGAAACATAATGAGTTCTTCAAGTTGTCTTTTAAATTCAATATAAACAAGCATATAGCATCCTGTATCTTAATTATATATGAGGATATTCTTGCTATGAAATAGCATTGTTGTCATGGAAGCAATCAAGACTCAGCGACAAGCGAACTGTGTTTGATTGACCAAGGCTGTTTTTAACAATACAAAATAAAAAAATACCCATTTTAAAGTAACTGCTGAAGAAATGTATCTGCTTAAATGTTGGCTTATTTTTCAGTACTAAAGTGGCATTTTTCACTAGTAAAGCCAAGTATATGTTTTGTGATAGTACAAATTAGTACCACGAAAATGTAGAAGGGAGACAGTGTATACACATATGTCCTTACTGAATAGGGATTAACTGTAGTAGTTATGCATATAAATATATATGTATATAAAATATACATCCCTATTTGCCCATGTATGAGGAAGGATCAATTAAGAAAGATGTATCAGTTACATACATTTATTAATCTGTAACTATTTATCATGCCATACTGGTAGGAGACTCACATCTCTACATCTTGATTCTACTTTTGACATTTTGTTCTCAATTTCAGATTTTTATGTGTGATTTTCCCCCTAGCGTTTTCCTATGGAGCAGAAATATGCTTATGTTCTATACTAGTCTGTCTGGTCTATTTGTCTGTTCTGTAAGCTAGGTCCAGATACCTGACAGTGTTCAAGGAGCACACTCTATAAACATCATGGAAAGTGTTAGTATGTGTGAGACTCTGAGATTGATGAGTTTTTTCATGTCTCAGGTGAAATACGAAATTACAAAGACTTAATCTTATACTTTGTACTCTTTTTTTTTTTTTTTTTAATCTACTGTCTTCTACTTTCTACCAAAAGATTTATCACTTCCTCAGTTTCTAGGTTTCAAGGTATAAGAAGTGCATGTATCCAATCTTATACATGAGTTATATAAATTCATGCAGGATTGCATGTGCAACATGGAAGTCCATATAGGTATCTCTTTTCCTTACATTTGCCTACTGTAGAAATCTGCCATATGCCAACATTGACAACTCAGTAAATACCAGCACCCTGCTCTGCGGGCTCTCACGAGGAAATGCCTGGGAGCTCTTATCCTCGCAGAGCCCCACTGCAGAGGGGTGAGGTAGTTGGAACATTGGTGTTCTCCATTACTTTCCAGCTTGTCTAACCAGCACTTCAAGATTATCAGGTTCCATTATATGGCAAAAAGAGCATTTTATTGAAGCCAGTAGTAATCTTTTCAGCAAAGTGATTAAGCGAGTATTTTAAGTGCCTCACTAGATCAGTATCTTCAATATCAGCTTCACTGCTGACTCTAGTGGAGACATGGTTAATCCTCATGTGCTAATATTTATGTGGAAGGGGACTCCTGACTCACAGTTTTCAAAAATCAAACTCAAGTTAATAAAAAAGAACAAAATGAATGTAAAAAGGAAGGTTAGCTATATAAATTTTTCTCTCGAGGATTAGTGGGAACATTATCCATCTAACAAGATCCTAAATGACACACACGATGTTACCCTTTTTTTAGGACTCACAATTTGTAATTACATACAAAATTCCAAACAAGGCTGTTCAAATACTGAAAAAAGCCCACAAACGTTATTTGAATTTGAGAGGGCTTTTCTGTTCTTCGCCTTATTGGCTATTTTTAAACTGGGTTTGTTGGTGGAATAACTGTTCTTTGTATAAAAATGGCCCTAATTTACAAGCAGAGATATTTGCACATGAGTAGGCATATTTTCTATTCTTCTGTTAAAGTGTGTTTTGTCTACACCAGGAACAAAAGTGATACCGTGATTTTAACTGACCAATTGCACATCATGAATAATGCAGAGTAAAATGAATAACTCATCAGCAACTCTGATGCTGTGATATGTTTTCACCCCGGGTCCACTAATTGTGATCTGATTCATATAAAGTAGCCTGCTTGTAAATGTGTGCTGTACAGAAAAAGGAATACATTCTCAACAAACGGTATTTTCAATAATTTTACCAGCTTCAGCCACAACTTTTAATTTCCATTCAAAATCCAGTTCCTGATGCTGTGCCCTATTTTGATCTGAAATGATAGAATTAATTTCTTTCCTTATTCAGCATTTAAAAAGCATCCATTTCCTAATTCAGCTTTACAGCACATCTCACTGTTGGTTACTTTTTAAGCATAAAAGCAAAACAGTACTTTCTAAAAATGAAGTAAGTATCAGAAGGACTAGATATTTACTGTGATTGTGTTCCCTTTCTCTGACTTACTGAAGGGAGGAAAAGAGAAAAACATGCTATGTTCTCTTTAGCCCTTTTCATGTCCTTTTATTTTATAATAAGCAATTGACAGTTTTAAGAAAATATTGCAGTTATGAATGATGAATAACCATGGCACCATGTTGCATTTTCATTTTTATTTTGAAATTGTCATTCTACACTCAAAACAGTATAGAATGGACATACTGGTAATTTAATAGGAGATGAAAATAGTATTTTTTTCTCCTAAACAGGGCAAGTAAAGAGTCATCACTTAATGAATGACTTTTAGAAGATACATTGTGAAGGAATGGAAGCCAAGCAGCTTCCTAAACAAATACAGAACAAAGGAGATGAAAATGTTATTGAGAAAGATGGGTTTTGAAACGTCAGGAACAGAAAGCTGACAGCTGAGAGCCCAGCTTTTCCTTCTAGGAGCCTTCCACACGTGCCTTTTTGAGTACTCACATGGGAGAATGAGCATCGCATGAATGCCAGCTTCCTCCTCTCTCCCTGTGCTATTTTCCATGATAGAAGGACATGGGGAGATTTTCAAGAGGTGGGGGTGGCCTTTTGGGATCATTCGCAGCACCCGACAGTAAGGGGCTTAGCTGGTGAGTCTTCAGAGGCTGCTCAAGAATCAGTGGAATAAAGTAGAGTTCTCCAGAGGTCACTCGGAGCATCAGCACTCGGCTCCTCTTGCGCTGAAGTTGGGTGATCAAAATACATCTCTTTCCACAGAAATTACTGAAAACATTCTAAGCTCCTTTCATCCCTCTTTGTCCATATTCAGAGCAGTTTTCACATTGTCAGTGTGGGTATATCATCAGAAAAAAGAGTGAGAGAATGTGGAGACCTTGTTACTGTGCCGAACGACACTGGCCTCTGCTGTCCTGTCTTCACACCCCCTTGTGGGTGCTCCAGCTGGAGCAGCTCACTGTTTCATTTCATCTTTCCCATATAGATGGCAATGCTCCCCACGCTTATCCTATTCTGCAAGTAAAATGAAGTGAGAGTAGTGATGTTTAGAGACCTTGGTGACAAGTGACAGGTAGAAATGTAAGGATTTCTACTTCTTCATTATTGTTTTAAACCTGGTACAGGTTTGCAGCAATGTGAAAGTTCATTCCTAATAGGCAAGTGCTCACATCCCAAGCCTCAGGCTATAGTCAGATATAATTAACACCCTTTGACAGTCTCAGAAGGGAGTACAAAGAATACCTGAGCTGGGGAGGTTGAAAAACCCTGTTTCCGTTGCAGCTGAGATCTTCAAGGCTGTGGCACTTTGCTGGGAGAAGTGTGGGGAAGTCAGCATTGCTGCTGTCTGAGCTTTAGCTCTTCTGTTGATAATCTGGATACTGGGACCTGTGACTGTGGAATCCTTCAATAGCCTAAAAAACCCCTTTCCCTAATGTTAAGTGAAGTATTAGGAGAATAAAAATGTGGCATTTAAGTATCAAATGCATGAGAATGTTCACAGGTCTAATTTCAATTAGTTGTGATTCTCTTTAAAGAAAAAAAAGGGTGCAGAAAAAAATAGAAACAGCTCTGTCTTACAGCATGAAATCATTCTGGCATTGGTGGAGCAGTCTGTTTTCCACCTCTCCCAGTACTCATTGTTTGTTCCCGATTCGTTACAGTACTATTGCTTTTGCCAGTGCTATATTGTTGTGATAAATGCACGCGTATTTTCTTCAGTCCTGAATTTTGGCTTCAAGGAATCGATTCAGACTGGTATTTTTCACAAATAAGCCATTATAAGAACTTCAGAGAGAGAAAATAATTTTAGCTTTCAAAATGAATTGGCTGCTGCGATCAGGAGCTGGAAATGTCAGGTGTGGCACCTGGAGTTACCCTGGGCTTTTGGGGTCATGTGCTGGCCTGGTAGTGATCCAGAGATGCTGGGATTCCTGAGAGTTGTTAGCACTTCTGATAATTGCATCCATTTTATCTCTGGTGATTATTATAGGACTGAATTTCTAGCTTTTGAAAATATTTTATATTCAATTTAATTATTGAAAATAACATATAACTTAGTTGTTTGTTTTCCTCTAAATGTTAGTGAATTTTGTGAGACATGCAAACATTCCTTAGATGTTTAGAAAACAAAAATAGTTTCTAGTAACCACTTACTATCGGAAACAGTTATTTACCTGCTAAAACCAGGTGAACTGTCCAGTTTTCTAAAGGCTTAATGGAATATAATCACTAATGATTCGTTAATTTTTCTCTTAAGCATTTGGTTACACTTCAGGCTGTGAGAATGAAATCAAATGGAAACAGAAATATAAGGGGGTGCTGTGAAGTGACAACTGTTGCTATACTGTACTACAGATACACATACTGCGCTTGTTGAGTTTACTGTCTGTGAATTTCCTGACTTAGGTTACATGTTTCAGTTATTTTAGCTTCCTTAGTTCATTGGTCTGAAAAGTAGAAGTAAAGCATCCAGCTTTATGTAGTTGGAACGAGAAGCATAAGTTGCAAAATACTATACTAACTTTTGCGTTACTTCTAGCTATCACATATACACGCATTATTTCAGAGGCATTTTTATCTCTAAACTCTTCTGAACTCATTCCTAATGAAAATTACTAGAAGTACACTCATGAATGTTAATAAAATACAATAATATAGTGTTAAGAGCTAATCCAGTAAAATCTCCATTAGACTCTGTAATTCTATTTGTCATTCATGCAAAAGCAGATTTTACTGGTGAATCTTTGAAAATGCCTCAGATCGGTTTTTACACTCTTCCTTACCTCATAGCCTCAGAATAATGAAAGAAAAGTGCTGGTAATGTAGACTGAAATGAAATGTGTTTGTTTCTCTCAGCTTTTTTCTATACCGCGTGGCTCACAAACTGCTGTGTGCTTGGCACTAAATCCACATGAGAAAGTAGAGTTATATTGTGAAATGGCAGCAGTTACTGCAGCGTGGTTTCAGGACAAACTCACAGCTGTCAGCTTTTGGATCAGTCAAGTGTGGAGTTAGTGCAGGGAAAATGTTTAGCCTCAAGGGGGAGAAAGCCAGCTGCCATGTCCATTAGCACCCTTTGTTGACCATCCAAGAACACCAGCGGCATCCAAGGCAGCTTTGTCCCAGCTCGCTTTGCTGGAGGAAATTATTGGAAGATGCCCAGTATGTGGGCAGAGAATGGCATGGGTAAAAATAAGGGAGAGGTAGAAATGCATTTAGATATTGAGGTATAGGTTGGTTGATTCTTTGGTTGTCCTCAAGTAGAGACTTAATTTGCGCCTGTCCTTTCAAAGAAAAAGGGTCTAATGAAACACGACAGAAGAGAGTTAGCCCCTTTGCCTTGTGTGGCAAATACAGAAAAAACAGGCCCCTCAAAAGGATAATCAACGGAATGTGCTAATATTTGAGCCAGCGCTTTCAAAATCCTCAATTAATTTTGGGTCTGAGGATATTGGGTGCTCAATCTGAGCACTCCAGCTGCACTTGAATTATCTGAGAGTGTAGATACTTGGGATCTCCTAAAATGAGATCCCAGCTGTTTCTGGTTGATAAGTCTAAAATTAGTAATCACTTTTGACAATTTTATTTTAAATTAAAAATTAAGTGCTTTCATTCACTGTTTGTATTACATCATAGCACTTGGGAGCCCAGTCACAAATGAGGACCCTACATTATTCAGTACATACAGACAAAGAACAAAAGATTGTCCTTGTCCCAGAGATCGTATAGGTTAGCTAAAAAACTATGCGTAAGAAACAAAGTAAAGGGTACAAGGGTACTATGAGATGCGATCCATCAGCATTGTCTCAACATAATCAGCAGTCTAAGCAGTGGCAACTTGTTGCTTTGTTTGTAAAAATAAATATTTAAAAAAAAAAAAGGCAAGAAGGGCAAAGGTTTAAGGGAAGATTGAAAAGAAAACAAAGCAGCAGCTCTTTTGGATTCCCATCAAGCTACTCACTTCACATCCACTGAGTGTACACTGCTGCAGCTGGTGTGGAAGGTTGTTATTATACCTGGAATGGATGTGTGTCTCTGTAGGACCATTGGTTCTTGTTCTAAAATTATTACTTGTTTCCCTTTTTTTGGTTGCTATTCTACCTGGGACTCTAATCAACAGATGAAGCATTATTTCTGTATACGTTATAGTTGCTGAATTGAATAGTAGCGTATGATAAGGCAAGACAGAGAAATTACTATTGATGTCCAGATGAATATCACCCAATGAAAGTTCTTGATTTTAAGGGTTAAGAGAAATTAAGTACTAAGTTGAAAGAGGTGCAGTTGTCACTGTGATGAAAACTCATACAACAATGCAGTGAATTTGTATTTTATACTCATTTCCTCATATAAGCTTTTGCGCGCGTGTGTGTGTCCATACAGTTGTGTCTTTTCCTGTATTGTGTGGATGGATGAAAATAAAACATACAGGGAAATGTCTGAGTGCTTTGTTCTCCTTTTATATGTGCACTGCTATTATTCCCTAACTAATTCTTATTATAAGACTGAAGCAATTTATTTCAATCTGTGAAAGATATGCCATTGTTTAAATAAACAATGTAGAGGCAGGAATTTGTTTGAGTCATTAGAGAAAGATGTATACACAAAGAACAAAATCCTTAGCAGGTCGCTTGAGTGTAGTTATGTCAAGTCTCCCTAGTGTGGATGGTGCATCCACGGTGCTGTAAGTACAGAGCAGATAAAGAGTATTTATGTGTGTACTTATTCGTGGCAGAAGGAGAAATTGTGTTGACAAAGCAGACAAAGAAATTTTGAAGAGTTGTTTACAGTTTGCTGGAGTAAAGGAATAGTGCAAAACCAAAGATAGTAAACGTAAACACTCACCATTTCTGTCAACATTTTTACTTTTTAATTCATTTTTATTTATGAAACTGAGCCAAAACCCTGAATCTGATCACCATATTTGGATGAGACTAGGAAACAGATGTGAATTTTAGCATTCAGATAGATCCTGGCTATCTGACTGGCTGGCTGCTGGTTATTTTTTATAGTTTTAATCACTTCCTCAAGTACATGACATATTCTTGATGGGGTCCACCAACATTTTTCCATCTTGGCATTATGCGTTAAGGAATTATTCCTCTGCGTAGGTGCAGGCGCAATGAGGAATTATCCTACTGCTTATGGCTTTTTAATTCAAAAGAGATATTCATAGACAGTTGTGTAAATCTACAAACAGCTGAGAATACCCCCAAAAAATATCTAAGCAAACATCTTACAAGAAATGTTCTCTCATGGACCCCAAAGGAGAATTTTTTAAATCTAGAAGTTTCTTGCAAAGCTCTGTTTAAAATATTATATTTCCTTCAGACTTTCTTGTCTTCTGCAGGACCCTCTAGCCCTGAAAACCTTTCTTATCCTCCTACACTCCATATTCAGCTTGTTCTTGATTACAGTTATTTTACCACTGTAAGAATTCTACTTCCAAAAATACATACGAAAGCTTTTATTTCTGTGCTATTCAGCAGAAAATAACCACAGCATGGAGGCCACAGAAAATTGTGGATCTTGTTTCCTGCCTACTTGCGTTAAACAGTAAAGAACTAAGGCCACCAAACCATTTCCATCCACCTGTGTGTGTATGTCCTCTGGAGAACGGATATTGAGCTTTCTATCTCTAATAAGGCCTTCCAGTTAATTTACAAAGGCTGGTCATCTCCACACTCCAAAACAATATTTTGTCTAATTACTTAGGCAAAACCAGACTGGATGTCTTTCACAATCTCTTCCAGTGAGGGGCTTGTCTTGTTAGAAAGAAAGGAGAAAAAAAAAAAAGGAAAGAAAAAAAAGGAAGAAAAAAGCAGTTCTGGTTTAAAAGTTCCTTAGTTTCACAAGCAAGACGGTCACAATCATTTTAAAATAGATCTCTCCTAGATTATCAAGGCTTTGCTTGCAGTCGTGGGTGGTGAATCTTGAGTCAGTCTTAAAACATTTCCGGGAACATTTACCAATACCATTTGATTTGTTCAGTTCCCCAGAATTTCCAGAGGAGATAGTAATCCTGATTGTTCTCCATTCATGGACAAGGCAACAATGATTAGATACAATATTAAACTGCCAAAAGGACAGGTTTATTATTTGACCTTTTTTTCTTTTTCCTTCAGGAGTTAGTATCTGTGGATTCTCTTTAGCAGGTGAATCAAGGAGGGGTACTGTTACACAGTTTCTCGAGGGGCTGAAAGGAGACATTCCGTATTCTTGATTTCCAGGGAGTGGTTGTTATTAGCTCAAAATACAAGTGTTAACAACAGGAAAATGCGTCAATAGTTAGATATAACTTCAGTGAAAGTAATTTTCAATTATGCGATTGCACTGTTTAAATTTGTGAAGGTGCTATTAATATAACAAATGAAAAGAGAATAAAACTGCATGAAAATGCTGCCATGTTTGTAATAATTAATGATTTTATAAATTAGAGACACAGTAAGTGGGTATACTACTTTTTTTTTTTTTTTTTTTTTTTTTGCCATTCAGCCAGCCCTAGCAGCAAACCTATCTCTTTTAAACTTTTTAAAATGTTGATATTTTGGAGCAGTAAAATGAAAGTGATATTTTTCTCTCTGGAGATAAATTTTGAGCATTTTCATAATATTGGATGAAAGTTTTCCCTCAGCATGGATCTTAAGCATCATTGAAGTCCAATTTAAAGAGTACAAGTGTGATTTGTGACATTTGCTTGTCTGAATATATAACAAAATTTTGTGTAAGATCATCTGGTTTTTTTACTTGCATCATTTTGAAATATTCACAATTAGTCACTTTCAGAGCGTGTTAAAGACTTCCCCTTGTTCCACAGCTGTTTACCAGCATTTCCAGAACGTTAATATGCTCACCAGCATTACTCCAGCTCTGCAAAGCTTCCCCAGTCGTCACAGGCCTTTCACAACACACTCACTGCTCTGTGTTTCACAAATTATCATAGGCGCCACAACAGTGCAGAGGGTACGATGAAAGAGGCTGTCTCACGACTCCACTTTTCTGCATGCTTTGTTCATCATTTTGATGGAGTTAGATACGTGAATTTATGTCAAAAAGGTCATGTAATCTGATTTCTAGATCTGTGCACAGAGATAGGTCTAATCTAATTACGCCTGTATAAGAGGAATGACTTATTTTTATGAATAGTGTATTTTGGAAATCCATTCAGTCTGAGTTTAAAGATTTTAGGAAATGAGAATGTACAAATTCACTTGGTAGTTCTTTCCAATGATTAATTGATGTTAATGTAACATGTCATTGGATTAGAAAAAGAAAAAAGATTCTGACATGACTATAATAGGAAAATTCTCAGCTTCAGAAATGATAGATATTTCATTGTGTTTAATTTTCCTTTCATTTACGAGTAACTGGAAATTTGCTGATAAACTGAGTAGGAATTGGAATAGATTCTAATAGCTCACATATTTAAAGAATAATGAAGTGTTAACTATTCTGTTTACTATCTAAATAACATTAGAACAAGGTGGCTGTGGATTTTTTTTGTTGTTGTTAATTTATTTCTGGGTGTAGAGGTTTGGTTTATTTCATTTTTGTTCTCTGTGATAGGAGCGATAGAACTAAGTGACATCTGTGGGGGGTTTGTGTATTTTTTTACAATCTTGTACATATGTTTTCAATGCAAGGATGTACATATATACCAACAAAGATGTATATTTAGGAAAGTACGGTTTCCGCGGAGTAGAGTCCTCTGAGATTACAAAATCTAAGTGGGGTGTTTCACGTAATGCTTAGGTTTTGAACTAAGTCTTCACACAGGATAAATTTCCTTGCCAGAGATGTGCGCTTCCAGGTGGAACTCCGGTGTACATCTAGGAGTGTTTAATAAATAAAATAAAAAATCTTTATTGTGTCATTCATAATTTGAAAAAAAACCCCACAGTGTCAGAAGAGTTTATTGCCTTAAGTTTTATGATGCCTTCCTTACAGGCTGTTAATTTTTTCATTTGAAAAAATACTATGTGTTTCCCCAATTCAAAACTTGTGAGACCAAGCAATTTTGTGGATTTTCTTCATCTTCTCATCTTTTAATAATTTTCTTGCTGCTAGAGAAGATGGTAATATAATGGGCAAAATATTATGGGGAAAGCATATAAAATTTCAAATGGTGATAGAAAACCCCTGAGGAAAAATATTTCCATCACAAAGTGTTCTCTTTTCAAGGGATCTTTGAAGTCTGTCATAGGACTCCACATTCAAAAATCTTCCTGCTTTGTTTCTTTTTTAAATTAATCATTTGAACATTTTTTGGGGCTTCAAATGTTTACTGGGTGATTATTAAGACACTGAAGTACTGAAGAAGACTCATGAGGCTACATATTCACCCTCGTAGCCTTTTTTTATTTTATTTTGACAAACCATCAATTGGAATTTTTAATTCAAACTATTCTCAAATGTTACAGCATTTTTACACAGTATATTATCAAAGTATCAAGTCCTTTGATAAGGGTAATTAAACATGCCAAGTTTGTTTCCATAGCCCTAAGTCTGCAATTGCTTAGTCTTTCATTATGTTACGTGACTTACTTTTCAGCTTGCTCTATTTATTTACAGCAAAGCCAGTGGCAATGCTCCATCCAGTTCTAAATGGTGGTGTATTTATCATCAGTGTTACTGATAACATATTATTTTGGAATAGATTATAAAAAAAATAGGCATTAGGAAGTGCAATCACAGGGAAATAAACGTCAGTTTTACGTTGAGTATTGGCGAGAGTTGTCTGTATAGAACGAGAGTTTTGTATGTGCCCTTTATTGGGAAGACAGAAGAAGAAATAAAAAGGGCATCCCTATTTTTAGAAAAAAAAAAAAAAGCATGTTATATGAAATAATGTTTTTTTAAGAAAATTAAATGTGATATAGACTTTGTGGATTGTAAGGTGGTTTAAATGTAGGTTTTGTGAGGTTTTACAAACCCAGAGCTGCCACACAGTGTCATGTCCTTCATGTCCTAACAGAACCTGAAAATGCCAACCCTAAGAAACGCTTGCTTTTGCATGGTCTCCACTGTTGAAGCAGGAAACCTACTGCAAGTTGTGACCATCCTGCAGACAGCTTCTGTACCTAGTATGAACATTTGACTGTGGGAGAAAAATCACATTTCAAGTATTCCTCGCCACTGGTAATAAGAATATATCTCTGTTTTGAAATAAAATTATATTTTGAATTAGAACACAACTGTTACGCTAGTGGGATCATCTTCCCTGTCCTCAAGTTGGCACTGAGGGAGGTGGTTTTCGTCTTTTTCTAGCCTGGGAGCGAAGAGGAAATCTCTTAATATTCTATAATTGTCTTGGTTTCACAACAAAATATCTGCTTTGTGACACATGCGCTGGCTGATCTTTTTATTTTCTTTCTCTTTGTCTGAGAGTGCTGGAATTTCCCACTGTTGAGCCCTTGATTTTGTTGTAGGAATACATCCTAGCAGAAATTTCAATTCACAGAGCAAGGTCGGCTTTATTTTAGATTTGTGTAAAAGTTAGCAAATTACAAGTATTTTAATAAAGGGAGTAGTGATAGCTCAGGAACAAGGTTTAGACTTAATGTCTGTGCCAGGGAGTACATTAACGCTACTCAAAAATAAAAGCATGTGAAATGGCATACTACTGACATGAGCTGATTATGGTAATGCCTTAGTACAAATTTTTGAAAATCAGATACTATAAAAATATACCATTAACTTTATGTTAATAAAATATTTTGCTTGATGCCTTTTAAATTATTCATTTGAAGTAGTCTAAAAATATAAAAGAACTCTTATTATCATTCAATTTACATGATTACTTTAAGTTCACTTTTTTGGTTTAACATAAACAGAGTATAAAATTCCCATCAAGCTTTTAGATGTTTAAAATGTATCATTTTTATGCAAAAATTGGAGCCTGTTAGGATGTTAAGGTTGTCATTAGTATAAATATAACTTCAATTTCTGATTTGAAACTATTTTACACATAGAAATTACTGCGTTTGCTGATTTGACTCATTATTTCTGCTTTGATTATTCATGTGCTCTTTTGAAAAACACAGTTTTAAAAAACAAAAGCTAAAAAGCTTATAAATTGACTTAAAATACTATTGTGAACATTCCTTCTAAGTAATGCAGGAATCAAGGTAGTCATGAGACATGTAGCTTATTAAATATGAGAGTTGTTATTTTTTGAATAGGCTGAGCTTTGTATGAGCAGTGGTGTTACTCCAGGTATGAGTAAAGCCCTTGAGGACTCCCCAGAGCAATTAGAGTGAAGCAGGTATCTTCTCCTGCGATGGAAGCCTCCCTCAGCACTTGCAGGGAGACTGAGCGACCTCTCCGCTTTGCCAGTGGCTGAGATTCAGAGAAGGTGTTACCTGATCCTCCTCTGTCTCTGGCCATGCAAGATGACAGATTCATACAACTTTCTGACCTTTATGATCATAAAGTCATAAGGCATAAGATGCCATGATAGTGGCATCTTCCAGAGCCTCAGATGACTTTTTTGTTTGTTTTCCCTCATCTATTCCTATTTGACTGTAAAGTCTATTCCCTTGACTGTAAAGGCCATTTTAACAGACTTGTTATCAGAGTTCGGTCTTCATGAATGCTCAGTCCCTTTGATACTGTGTCCCACCTGGAGTCCCCACCTCAGAGCCGCACTTAAACATATACCTGAAGCAAGCCTCCCCGGCTCAGGAAGCTGCTACCCAGTGCCGCAAGGACACTGGGTTATGGGAAACCAAAACTGTGGAGTAAGGTTGCAAAAGTCAATTCACAGCACTTAGCTTTATGGCGATGAAGGCAATTCTATTTGGGACTTCCTACGGAGAGCTGTGTGCACAAAGGATTGCAAGACTACGGAGATAAACCTTGGCAACTGGAATAGGGCCACAAAATGAATAAGCCAGCTTTTCAGTCATTCACAAGGGATACGGCCTGAAATCAAGTCAGCCCTGGATCGCCATCCGCCAGCATATGCAGGGGATTCTCACAGCTGCTGCGCTCAAGCCTTGTTTATTGTAGGAGGTCACAGAAAATAGATGGTTTCATTTCTTATTTCTAAGAGTCATCTCCATTTTCTGTGCTATAGACTTAATCCACAGCAAAGCCACTCTGGCTGAGAAACACTAGACAATGTTATTTCCCTCTGATTAGCACTTTATCCCAAATGGTTGTTTAATCTCCATATCTAGGTTAATTTGAAATAGCAACTGAGAACACAGAGACTTCCAAGAAGGAAGGAAATATATTGTACTCCTTTGCTAAAAAATAAGCTTGACAAAGTAAAGGCATTTGGATGTGGTGTTTGCTATTAAAAGGATTTTAATAGCAAACTTTGCATGGCTGATACCATTTGCACGAGTGCCGCACTGTCTTAAGCTCTCTTTATGGAGTTACTTTGAACTGAGGAAAGTTAATATGATGAGAGTTTTGCAGGTAGACATAGAGTCTAATTTTAGGAGTTCAACTGATGTTCCCAAGATGGGCAGCTTGTGTCATTGGCTATCTGTATACTCAGGGTCAGAAGACGAATGTGATTTTTGAAGCAATTCAGGGAAGTCCAGGTAAAGTCATTTCTAAGTTAAGGCTCTTTCACCCTTTTTATTGCTGTGCAGGTGACCCAGTGGTTAGTTTAGGTATTTCTATTGGATATAAGACTAGGTAATATAAATATTCCTCCCACCCCTTGTTGCAGTTTAGCCATGAAGTATGATTAAAACAGCTGATTTTTGGAGCATCTTTGACTGATGCCCTTAGAGGTTTGTTAGTGAAAGAGAACTTCCTTTCTTTGACAGAAAATTTGTTGCATGAAAATGCTGAAACCCCAAAGATTTCATGACCGTGGGTGCTCATGACCATGGGTAATGTAATAATCTGTGTCTTTAAAGCTTTTGTTACCTTCAGGATCTTGCAGAGTACAGAACAAAGCCAATAAGCATTGCAGATTATCCTGTATATTTTCTGTGTAATTATATCATGGTGTTTCTCTGGTTTAAGTTGGTAAATGGCTGATGGATTTAATGACAGCCTGTACCTCAAAGATGTCGGCTACTACAACGCAACTGAATTTAGAACTGCAAGGTTTAGAGAAAGTTTTTCCTCTAACTTGCAAATACAGAAACCCTAGTAAAGGGATTTTTTTTCTAGGTACCATTATGTAGGCATCCAGGTGAGGAATTGTCAGTTGCGTGCTTGACAGGTGCATTTTTTTATTTCCCCAGATTTTGTAGCCCAAACTCCAGAATACAAAAGCAGTCTTCGTTGGCATCTTAGCAAACAAATGTATTGTATTACATAGAAATATCGCTAAAACTTGTTATCTGGTTGCATTTTTAAAAATTTAACATAACCAAAGCATTGGGGATGTGAAAGGATTTGATAGAGGTATAATAGTTGATCATTTTTCACTAGTTGGCAGTTTAGCATGATTATGTTTTTGGCTTTCTTGAGATCCATAGCTTCATACACAGTGTGGACATCAGTGTGTCACAGCAGCGAGAAGGCAAAGTGTGTTTGGTACCTGCGGCAGTAATTACTCACAAGAAATTACAGACAGAGAAAATGTAGCCTATAAAAACTTCCAGGTAGAAATTCCTAACAGAAGGGTTAGAAGCAAGTTTGTGTATTATATGAGGCTCTGACACTGATAAAGCCTGTTGGGGATGTTTTCTTCCTTTAAACTGGTAAGTCATCTTGTGATGCATCGTATCAGGTCAAACAAACAGGTAATGGGACAAAATGACCATCGGTTCAGGGGTGTAAAACAAAGTGTTTTTCTTACGTTGCCTTTTGTTTAACCTTGTTAAAAGTAGTGATGTAGAGAAAAAGAGCCTCCATTATTCTGTCTTTTATATAGAATCAGACTAATTTTTTGTGTAATGAAATTCAGGATAGAGCTATTAGCTGTTTCCGTAATTGTAGAAATTGCTTGAAATGTGACTGTGCTACTTGAGACCATAAAATCAACTTAGAGAGGATTGATTATTAGATATGTAACAGATGTCTGTTGAATCAGCTGAAGAGAAGTGCTATGAGCTACCAAGCATGCATTAATATAGCTGTCCTTTCTCACAAAATAACATACCTCCTTTCAAAACCTACACTTCAGGAAGAGATAGGGAGTAGAACTCTTTTGTCTCCTAAATACATTTGTACTCTTCGTTTACAAATGTCAGGTTTCGGTGAAGGGTGTGCCATAAAACTCTCCTCTCTGAGTTCATCAGTGCCTGTCATTGAGACGAGGTGTGCCCCTGGGGCCTCCTGGGCAGCTTGTGTTTCTAAATTGACTGAGGTGAGAATTTGCCTAAATTACTTAACTTTTCTGAAGAACTAATTGTGATGGGTTGTCACGTGTTCCAGGGCAGATGCGGTCTGCAGAGTCAGAAATGTGATGCACAGGTCAATGATAAACCCGTCCTCTCCCAGCACCTGGAGTGGAGCACTTTCTGGACAGCAGTTACTCCCTTCTCAATAAAAAAACAGGGAAACTTGGGAGCCTTTCACAGTTCTATCTCTTACATGTTCATTATTCCCTGCAATACCACTTTGGACCCATCAGCAACTCCAAAAAAATTTGACATCATTAGAAAAATAAAAAATCTTCAGCAAAGGAATTTCATACCTATTTCCACATTTCATTTTTATCCTGCATTGTGCAAAAGTCTTGGCTGAAAGTATGAAATGCTAAATTTGGCACTTACTGTGCTTTCGTACAATACGTAACCTTACTAGCTGGAGACACAGCAATACATTGTTATGCAATGAAAGTGTTTTTACTTTGTGCATTAGTTTCTAGCTTTAGGGTGTTTTTTGTGTAGTTTAGTTTCCTTTTTAGCTGTATATTCTTTGTTGCTTTATTCTCCTTTTCTTTTGGTCAGCTCTCACAAGACTCATACGCCAAGGTGTGAAACATTCTGGATTGTTTTGCAGCAGCATTTGTCTCTCTGGGAGGACTTGGAGTTTGTTTCACTGGCAACTATGAAATCACCACTGGGTCTGTCATGTGGTTAAGCTGCAGATGGTTTGCATGAGTTGCTTGTTTCAACTGCATGAAATGTCCCTCTGGGCTCTGCTGTGATTCTGAGGAATATATGCACTATCAGTCACATGAAAACAAAATCATGTTTTACTTCTCTGTGACATTAATCCTCACTAGCCATAAGTTTAGTTGTACAGTGCAGCTGCTTCTTCAGGTGAGGGAAAGAAGACACGCCGGTGGGATGCAATAGTAAGCTATAACGAACCTTTCACAGGCATCATACAGCCTGGTTTAACCTCAGGAGATAACCATTGCTGATAGTCAGGGATGGATGGGAAAGAAAATCCTCATGTAGAAGTTTATGTCAAGTATTGTATTAGAAAGGAAACTTTCCTCCCCTCAATGGAAACAAAAAGGTTTCAAATAAATATAATAAACAGTTTTGTCCTTTAAAAGATACATTTTCTTTTTCAGAAGAGCACGTATAAAACAGAGGCTGTGGCGGTCAAGCTACTTTTTCTCAACAATGTAAGATTTTTATATGCAGCCATGCTTGATGTGAAAGCCACGGGCAATGCTGCAGCTTGTTGATGGTTTGTCACTCATCTAGTTTCCCTGGCACAATGTATGTATATGCAAATACAAATTCTTGTCATGCCGCTAGATATTTTAAATGTCAAAAAACTCTGGTTACCCTGTACAAGAGTAGAGTCTTACAGTGCTTGCATGCACATCTTGGTTCAGAAAGACATTACAGATCAGCTGGAATTATAGTAATGTTTCACATAGAAAATAATGAATACATTGAGGAGGAGAGATTATTGTCTTTATGAATTTAAGGTTCAGCTGTCACATCTGAAGTTTCATATCTAATTATTGTAAACCCAAGACACCAATACCTTGTGGTTAGAGACAGCAGGACAATGTTTTCAAGAAGTTTGTCCCTCATTTAGATACTGAAACAAATGTCCACACTTTCAAATATTCCCATTATTTGAGATATTGACCACTTTTGAATGTCTGGATAGAAATGGCAGGAGGGGAATTCTTGAGTGTTGAATCCTTCTTAAAATCTCCCATTTACTCTTGACACACTTAAAAAATGACAAAAGATACAATTTTGTTACCCATATTCATTATTTATCTGGTTCATAGATTTTTAAATGAACTCACGTTGTACCGTTTTAAAAATGCTGAATAATGCTTTGGATTCCAGACATTGACACTCTAACTGAATATTGAGCTCCTGTTAAAATGGGATGTTTAATTTGACAGAGCATGCATGGATGGTCTGAACAGTAGGAGCGAAGGCTAGACTGGTCAGCCTCTAGGTAAATAAGATGATAAAGAAACAACAAACATATCTGAGGTGAACATGACTTTGATAGGTCAATCTCAAGTTGCAGATGAGATGCAGAAGTCCATTACTAAAGCGTTGTTTTCATGAAAAAGCAGCAGCTTTGGGGTGAAAAACTGGAACCAGCATTGTTATAACACCTGGTTTTCCTGCCTTAAAAAAGTTTTATTTTTGTCTAGTGGCACAACACTCGAATTGTAAGACTGAGTCACGCTCGCTTCTCAGATTCGCATGCGAGACCCAACTTTATGCTTTCAGCAGCATCAGGTATCAGTTGTTTCTATCAGAAGGTGAACCCTGGTCAGTTGTCAGACCTCTGTGATGTTCTGGTGTGAGGATATGAAACCATAGGCTGTAACAAATTGCAAGGTGTGAATGTTGCATCTTCTTTATTTTCTCTTTCTCTACTTGAAAGACAAAATTACAATTTAAACAGAAAAAAGAGAACCTCTGCATTTTCTTGTTAAGTAAAAGTTTCTGAATTGAACTCTTTAGTTTGTGAAAGGGGTGTGGGGTGTGGAAGTCACTTTGAAGTGTTAAGCTTTGTCTTCCTGGGGAGTAACTATATGTAAAGGCAGAGCTGCGATATTGGCTTGCCGAGTGTCGTGCCACCTGCTCTCCGTGTAAGTGACCTTGGGATTGTAACACAGTCACACAGCAGTAGTCTGACGCTTCAAGTCAGGCTGTTTGCCGATGGCAGCTTTATTTTATTTGTGTGGAAATTGCTCAGCTCTGACATTTAGAGCGTGATCGTTGGTATGCTCAGATCCTTCTCTGATCTATTCTTTGGTGCTTTCTTTTCTACTGGCAAAGTATTCCATGCTCATTTATAAATCCTTGAAATTAACAAAAGTCATCACCATAATATTTTGATATAAATTGGGCATTCACAAATTGCTGAAAGGTCATGATGGCAGTAGGAAAAAATGTGACCCAACCCCCAATCTTAGCAGAATTAATCAGAAAGCAGAAGTACCTTGTGCACAAGCTTACGGCACGGGCTCACATTCTCAATTTTTGTTTTTCCCTTTCATTAGTGGGATTGGAAAAGTAGCCAGATTTGGGAAAGAGCTGTCTTGCCCAGTGCTGGAGAATGCGGATTTTGATTCCATCCCACACTCTTCTGGGTGTGAAATATGGGAGGCCGATACTATCCCACATGAGCTCTGCTCGGCTGATGAGAGTCTCTCCTGTGCTGGGCTCCCAAGAGGCTCAGCAGCAGTGGGGCTGTCCTGGGGAACAGGCCCTGTACTTCCCTCTTCTGCATCAGACAGAAATGGAGAAAAGCAGATCGTGTAGAAATTAAACCAGTAGTTTGTGTGTTTAAGACAGTTACGCTGTTAAATATAACAGTAAATCAAAAATAATTTTTTAATTGATAAAAGAATTTATTATTAATTGTTTGCAGAAGTTGCATCAAATGCAGGCGAAGTTGGCAGTGGCTAAAATTTTCTAATTTGGGCACTTGAAATGTTGAGTGGGAACTTGAAATTGTTTTGGGAGCTATAGTCCACGTCTCAGTTGATACATGTCTGTATCACTGATCGTAATGACACGTATTTTTTCATATTTGCCAAGAATAGAACCAAAAAAGCACTCAACGGTGAGAGAATGATTTCCATTCTAACTTGCATACGTTATCCTTTCACTTCATTTGGAGAAGTGAAATTTCTCAGTCATAAGAGACCAGGCTGTTGGGACTTAGAAAATCTGTGCTGATCATGACGATAACGTACTGTGCAATACACAGAAAAATATTTTGCCAAAAGCTTCTCTAGCAAGAAGAGATTTGCTTCATTTATAAAGTTTCAGACCTAAGACACTACTAATGTTCTCGTAAGAAAAGAGAAGAGGAGACCCTGTTTGAAATACGACACGGATTTCTTCAAACAAAAGGAGGGTTAAGACTGTAGGAGAAAAGAGAAGTTTTACAGGAACTGTTTACTTATTAACCAAGGCACATAGCCCTGCTCGTGTACTCTGGAAATAGATCAGACATGCTGGCAAAAGATCAAGGACCATATAGAAGCTTAATATGATTCGCCATTTCTATATAGGATTCTGTCTCGTAACTGTTGAGAAGTAGTCATTGATTGTTGCCATAAAGGAAAAGAACAGCCACTCCCCAGGAAGCACAAATTAACAGTATATGCAGAAAAATATGGGACTTTGTCTTGGATGCCAACAAGTAAGAATGACAAAAAAAGCATGCTGCATGAATAAGGACTTCTTATTGCTCTTTATGTAACAGTTTTAGAGCAATTTGGAACTGAGCTAGTGTACTGACAAATGCTTCCTGGAAATAGTCAGAATTTTTAAGGCTTTTGTATTGTTGTTTAATCGTATCTGAATTTTAAGGATAGAATGTATATATGAACTGAAGAATATCTAAAGAATTCATGTACAGAAAAAAAGAAAATATTGTAAACTAGTGCTAAAGAGAGAAAACTCATAAGAATTAGATTGAAAATTCTCTTTAGTATTTACCATTTCTCCTAGGAACTTACCATTGTTTCCAGATGGTGTTTTTATTAAAGGCTTTGCACAATGCAAAACACTGGGAAAACTTGCAATGTATTTTCCCACTGTTTGTTCCTCCTAATTCAGTTCTTCTGTCATAAAGAGAAAAGGATGCATGACATTTCCTCATACTTTGGGCATAAGCAAAAATTGATGATCAGAAAAATTCTCAGAGAATTTCTATCCTCCACCCTTATTTCCAGAGGGCCAATAAAACTAAGGAAATAAAAGAATCCAGTGGCTATTATAATTGGTAATAAAAAGGCTTTTGTGACTCTTAGTGACTTATTCATTGCATCAATGACTGTCGAGTGTCAGGTGCATAACAATTTCTCTCTTTCTCAGAGTAAGATATCCACAATCAACAGTTGTGGTTTGTGGAAGGATTATACCGTTTGCAGATTGGACAAAACACGGGAGTAGACATTCCTAACCTGGCTCGACAAATGCCACTATATCTTAAAAAATCAAGTCCAGGCTGAGCTTCACCTGGTGCCCCTTGGTCTGGGGCACGCTCAGGAACCCCAGCTGTCCGCATTCAGTTATGTCACAAACTTTTCCTCTGTTACATTTTCATGTCATGTTTTTGTACATAACTTGTCATGAATGACAACATGAGTGATGGATGTTGTCCGTCCCTTAGGATAATCCAAGTTATCCTCCCACCTTTATTGTTTCAGATGCTTGTGGATTAGTTGTAATACTGTGGTGCCTGCAGTCCATTCTGCTGTCATTGGAATAGATGATTTGTTTGGATGTAAAATATTTTAAAAGGTATTTTCATCACCTTGGAGTGAATGTCGTGGGTCTATGCCATGTTGGAGAAGGAAGGCCTTTTATAAACAATAGAAGACATTACTGTTCTTTGAATAAATTCTTGAACAAAAACATTTGAATCATACTTTGTGTTAGCTAGAAAATACTTCCCCAGCTCTTAATGTCAAAGTTCAGCCACATACGGCATTGTCATTTTCCAGAAAAGATTCTCATTCTTCCAGAAAGAATGAGTTTTAATTTTTAAAGTCATATTTACAAGTAACCTACATAAGATGTGCCGATGTCTTGAATTTTCATAAGGCGTTCTTTTATGAATTACAGATTCATAAAATGTCTCAGCAATTGTAGCTTGGGTATTTGAATGTATCATGGCTGCTCCTGGTGCAATGCATTTTCCATTATAAGTAAGATTCTGCTTACAAGGCCCGTCCCCTACTAAACTGCAGAAACCAAGATATTGTCTCCGTTTGAAAGACATCCAGCTTCAAAGCAAAATGGCTGATAGAGGCCTGCTTGCTTTCCTTTTTTTTAACTATGACAAAATTTCTTATGATTTATTCTTCATCCACTCCTAATGCACTTGAATATTTTAATTTATCTAAGGCTCTTAAAAATACTGAATTGCACAATATTCAGACTTTTTAGCTGAACACAGTGGGCAGAAGTCTCTACTTGAATATATAACTGAATATATGCTGCTAAAACAGTAGCACTCAGATGAGTGTAATAGCCAAAAAATGACTCGTGCTGTTACAGTTCATGAAGTCTTGGTCATTTGATGAGGAAACTCTCATCATGAACTTAATACAAGTGGAATCTAAGCTATTTAACATTAACAGTCCCTTAAATGCACTTTAAAGAAGCATCTGCTTCTTTGACTGTCTTATAACCTGTATGAGAATTGAATAGCCGCACTCACGTGTGTTGTTTCTGATTAGTATTTTCACTTAATATATTTGAATGTGGTTTATATACATAGTAAATAAACTGTTTATCATTTATATTCCTTTTGAAGGCTTGTTTTTTAAAATTTGAAGCTAAATATGAACCCAGTTAGTTCAATTGCATATACTATTGTCATCTACTTGCATGCAAGTTAATTTGCAAGAGTATTTTAACTGATAATTGAACTTTTTTAAACAGATGTACATATGTTGTGTGTATGGCATAAAAAAATGAAAGTCCTCATTCCACTTCTTGAAGAACTGAATGTGTAAATCTTCTGTCTGATTCAGATGGCCCAATTTTTCACATGCAAGGATTCATCAGAAACCTCATGACATCCTTAAGTTCCTCTGCAAAATGTCACAAATTAATTTTCTTATTGTAAAAATTACTGATCCAAATCAGAATCTCAAATATTTATCCTCATTAAAAGGACTCTAAAAAACTCAGGTTATTAAAATATTGTGATGTGTGTGGGGGGGGGGGGGGGGGGGGACACGGACATGGGATATCCACTGCCTCCATATTTAGTTTACAGATTCTTAAGATGAAGTATCCTTCTCTGATAAGATAAAAGATCATTTGTCTAAAAAAACGTAGGAAAGAAAGAAAGAAAATGGTAAAAAACCTCAGCTATTATTATATGGGTAGCTAGAGAAAAAGGATCAAATTCCTACAAGTTCAAGAATTTTTATTAAATCTGCTAATGTCTTCTCTATTTAGATGCATATAAAATAACACATCAAATTTAAATATATATGTGATTGATGATCTGATAAAAACTGTAGCCCTTATGCCAAATTTATATGCATTATCCCCCCTTTTATAACTATACTGATATTCTCCATTGTGAGAGAAACACAATAGGAACTCTAATATTATTTAAAAAAATATCAAATTTGTAGAACAATTAGTCACTGGAGTTGCCTGTAATCTTCCAGAATCTTTTTTCTTTGTGTGTAGATACTTTCTTCTAAGTACATTAATAAAGAATAAATCTAAACAAGATAAGAAGAGAAGATTGGAAGCCTTCTCAATATATTTTCTTCCCCACAGCAGGAATTACAAAATAATTTTGTTTCTTTTTTCCAGTTCTTTGCTGTTGCCCAGCCAACACCTGAGGGATCACAAACAAACCTGGGAGTAAGTAATTAAAATTCAAAGCTTCAGCATTGAGATACTTTTTGCACTTTCTTTTGCTTCCAACTAGCAAGGAATTTTCCAGACAAGCTTTTAATTAACAGGTGAGTTTAATTGATATGTGAGTTTCCTGTAAATGGAAAGGACAGCAGTGAGAAGTATGGGAGGACTCTCTCATACTCACCGTTTAAGACCGTTAGTTTATTTGCACATTGATGTTTTTGTTGAATCAGTTTTCTTTAGTGAATAAATAAACCGGAAGATGTAAATAGTGGAAAGAGCTGAGGAAGAGTTAACCAGAATGATGGCTGTCACAGCACCTCCTAACACAAAACTCTACCTCAATGATATCTGACAGAGATGAGCCTGCTGTTTTTATTAATAAATAAGAGGTGGAAATTCATAGGCACCATAAGCAGTCTGTTGTGCTTAAATAAACTTTATGTGATTTCATTAGATTTGGACTAATTTCACCTAACTGTCATCTAAAACACAGGATGCAACCGGACTTACATTCCAGTGAGTGGAGAGTCAAAGGTGTTGTTGAACCCACCTTAAAATGAGAAGAGTCACCTTCTGTAGGTGGCTGAAAGCCTGGCTTCAAAATGCCTTAATTGAGACAAAGGAAATTTCATTCCTAATGGTTAACATGAATCTTCCTCGCTGCACTTTAAGACTGTTGGGTGGTTTGGGAGTTTGGTGTTGGTGGGGGTTTTTTTGGCTTACCAGGGGTATGGGATTGTAAATATGGGTTGAGTTTTTTGGGGCTTTTTAAGTGGTTGATTTCTGAAAGCAGACCAAAGTATTGTGAAATCTGATAAAGTACTTTTTTGTTATGAAGTCAGCTATTTAAAAATAATTAGTGCATTGGGGGTATTTTATGAGTTAGAGAAGCAACCAGCCACAGAATTTCTTCTGATTAAGATAGAAGTAGGACAGTGCGCACATTTGTTCATGACAAGATTTATTTCCTCCTCCATCATTACTATTCTACCTCCATATGAGTCTGGTGGGAGAGCTGGGGAGAAAACAATAGTATAGTGTAATTAACGTGCTCTTGACATTGAGTTCCATATTTTCATCTTACTGCCGCCCTTTTTGAGTATTTGTTGCCATATTTATTTGACTCAGTATACTTATGTGTATAAGCAAATTTTACCTTGAGCAAGAGTGACCTAATTGGGCATTTAATATAAAATCGTCTTGTAATTGGATTGTGCAAGCTCTTACAAGAATACTTACAAATTCTTAATTCATATGAAGACGGCCTAGCTTTTCTCTGAGAGTATTTGATCTGTGTTTGTGAAATACGATCTTTCAAGGAAAAGGTGCGGAGATTATTGTTTTTCAATGAGGTACGTTTTTCGTAATAAATATTAAAATAACTCCAGCCTTCCAAATACTTTTTAAAATATCCCACCTCATGAGCATTATATAATTCCTTGCAGGTAGAACTAAGGATATGGTTAAATACACGTTTGTTGCATTTGTAAGGAAAGACCAAGCATTTTTCTGCTGCAGAAAATAAAAGGTATACATTTTAGGAAAAATGCCAAGCTGTCTTTCCAAAGGTATGAGTGTTCCTTACAAACTTCGTCCCCCCTTTCTACACAGGCACTGAAAATGAATAGTCTTTCCTGGGGGCTTTCTGATGTGCTGGAAACAGGAGACAACTTTTCTCCATGTATGTTAATCAGTAGAGGGCAATGTCTCATATACAGCCGGCTTAGCCTCTCTTGGTGTCGTATCATTCTGGCTGTAGGGCAACTTCGTGTTGGTGTACTGTAGCTTCACTGGTTATGTTATACAGTGAGGCAGGGGGGTTGTTTCTTTCAGGTTTGGTTTTTTTTTAGTGTACAGTTGTATCTGTGGATTACTTGGAGTAAGCAAAGGTGAGAATTATGTTAATTTCCATTTAAGTCCTCTGAAACGTAGGTTTAGGATGTTGCCTTTCTGTCTTGATGGCCTTCTTTTGTTTGGTATCAATTACATTTATTTTTTTCCGGTTCAATGTCTATAAGACGCTGCTCAGAGAGATTCTTTTTTTAAAAAAAAGCAAAGCGGGAGGAAAATGGCTATGCAATGTAATACGCTGATGCTACTTAACTCCATTTCTCAATACGTGAAAACCTGCCTGCTTCATGGGAAAAACAACACATTTAATTAAGCCCTCATTTCCATGAATCCCATAGTCCGAATGTATCCTCTTGTCAAATGGGTTTGCCTTTATAACCTTGCAATCTATCATGGCCCTGTTAGAGGAAGGGGAGTTCTAGCCAGAGAAGCATTTTCTTCTCCAGTTCCTAGTGCCTACTAAAAGAGCTTCCATCTTTTTCATTTGTGACGTGTATTTATTTCCTTAGAATTAAACATGAGCAATGATCCTTACAACAAAGCTGTATATGTATAATTACTGTTGTATTCGAGTACACAAGCTTGAAAATTTGAGGTTCAAAAGGGAACTTGAGAACTCAACTACCCAGCTAATTACCAAAACGCTTGTTTCCATGCACTGACCAGCTAGGGAACATGCCTCTTTTTTCTTCTAAAACAGATGGTGCTTTCAGCGTACTGTAAGGTCACCAAATTCAAGCTGTTACAAACCAAAAACCAATTCCAAAGTTTTGCAGCTCTCACAGAGGTGGCTTTGCCAAGCAGCCCACTCTGTTATAATGTGGAAGAACCGGTGTACTAGGCACAGTAGTGGCAGAATGTCACCGAGCATCCGGGAGGCTGATCTAAGTCGCTCTTTGGGACTGATCCAAGGATCAGAGAGTAAAGGCTTAAAGCCACCTTTAACTTCCCAGGAGCTGAATTGGGCATCGTAATACTAGCCCAAAGAGCTGGCTCAAAGCTTTATGAAATTGTAGAATGTGTGAAAGCAAGCTGTGAAGACTTAATCCAGATAATATCACAGTGGTATAACGATGGGCTGGGGCAGCAACTGGGAGATTTGGCAGGGGCTATGTCATAAAACAGCCAGCATTTCCTTCTTCAGGGTTATTATTTCTTTGTTAAAATAAAAGATAGATTGTTAAAGCAAATATTTTCAAAGTATTTCGCTATATACTGAACAGTGAGCACTGCTGTACACTGAGAAACAAATTAATGAATCAAACATTGCAGCACTATCCACAGGGGCTCGTTTAAAAGCAAATGCATGACAGAGCTGGAAACCAGCTTAAATGCAAATGAGCCAATGTGATGAAATCTGTAATGTTTGATTCATTAATTTGTCTCTCATCGTACAGCAGTGATCATTGTTTAGTGTGTGCTACTAGTGAAAGACCCTTAAAGACAAGGATTTCCAACTTTCTAGATGAGCTTTACTTTAACAGAGAAGTTCTGTCACAAAACCTTTTATGATCATGTGAGATTCTTGCAGCATCTGTACTAATTAGTTTCATAAAAAGGTAATATTTAATATATATTTTGGTTTTCTTATGATGCAGGCTAGCAGATGGAAAGAAGGAGAGCCAGCATCATATGATCCGCTAGCTTTCCAAAGGCCACCAGCAGCTAATATGTTATAGTTAAAAGGAGAAAGATATTTGGAAAAAAAATCTTGGCTATGTGATGAAATAGAAAAGCACCACCCCCCCGCCAATCTTTAGATACAGTTACTTTCCAGAAGATTTGAATCCATGGTAAAAACATGATTGAATGCCCAAAAGGGGTGGGGGGGTGGTCAACTCAATTGTTTACCTTTTATAGAATGTCAGTTTTGATAGATACTCTGGTAATGTATATTCAATCCTGTATAACAGCGACATCAGCCTTTATTTGTCAGCTCCTTAACTCTCAGCCTATAGTTGTGTTTCTGTTCTCAGTTGTTCACGTGACTATAAGATTGAGGAAGGAGGACAGAAAAAGATTATCAAATTAAATGCCCACTGTAAAGCATATTAAAAAATGTAGCAATCTGGGCTCCAGCGACAAAGAAAATTCTGCCTGAGTCAGTCTCAGCATTTACAGCCACAAATACAGAAATTTGTATAGGTTTGGTTTTGTTGGGATTCATCAATATGATGATGGCTTTGATTAGTAAGGACCTCCATGTGTCATTTTTGAGAGATGGGTGGCACTAGCCTCACAGTGTACCAGAAAAAAAGAGAGAAGTCTTTTGTAACTTATCAGTATCGCATAATAAAAAATTCACATTTTTGAGATTCTTGTTCCAAATCCAAACAACATGCACTAGACCAATCTGTCTGTTTATTTCCATTCTGTATTTATAATGGGGTGACGTTTAGGCAAGTACAGTGCTAATTGCTTTGCAGGTACCTCTAGGTATTGACTTCTACAATTAATCACAAAGCAGGTACACTCTTGATTCAAACATACCAATTTTTATCACGTCACCATAGAAATGTGATTTATTTACCAGATTCTGAAGCCATTTTTTCTGATAGGACAGTTTGTGTTCTCTTTACTGCTTCTAAGATTGCAAACTGAGATGTCAAATATCATCTGATACAAAACAGCTAGGTCTTGAGGGCAACTAGAGAAGGTTGTAATGTCATTAGTAATGACATATAAAAGATATTTTCTCTGGAAATGACTGTCTAAAATCAAATAATGGAAAATCTGGCCCTGCTATAAACAGAATTTGGTTTTCATGGCATACTATATACTGAGCCAAAACAACATACACTTTTTCAATGGCAACCAAAATCACTTGAGAAAGGGGATTGAAATAGGTGTTTAGAAGTGTATGAATCATGATCAAGATTTTCCCAGGGAAGTTTCTGGAGTCTGATGTCCTTAGATGTGGAGTAAGCTGTCAGGATCAAATTTTAGAAAACCAGCCAACCAAAGAAAAGAAACCCACGTGCAAAGACATTAGAAATTAAATTCCATTTTTGTTTTCATCTAGAATTGAACAGGTGTTAGACTTTGATTCTTCGCTTAAATCTCTTTTTCTATGCATAGTTTCCTGTGTGGTAGCCACTTAGTTTTCAGGTTCCCCAGCACCATTTAGACTCCATTTCTGCCTACCATCCTAGATTAATGGTGTTACATATCTTCTCTGGATTCAAAATTATGGCAAAAATCCTCCTTGTGTCAATGATTCAGAACCAAACCAAAGAATGCTGCAGTGTATTTTGCATAAAGCCATAGCTTTACCTGCCTGTTTTCCTTTAATCCAGTTAAAAATAATTTCTGTGGGTGTTTTTGAATTTAGCAAACCAGTATTTCTTGTAATAGCAGCATCTTCTACCCTCAGACTGGTATGATACTTAATTACTTATTCGATGTCTGTCTTTTGAATGCATTGTCTCCTATGCTCTGTGATTAGAAATACAATATCGAGTGGGCTTTCAAATCATTTTCCAAAATGATTTGTGTGGCTTCTTTCTGAAAAGGCAATTGTGCATTCGGTAGGTAGGCACGGGAGTGATAAAGCGCTGGGCAAGGTAGCTGTTGTGCCTTCCAGCCAAGAAGTAAACTGCAGGTGTGCTGCTGGAGATACATAGTGGGGCGAAACACAGGATGGAGGGTTGAAGAGGCAGGCTCGGGAGAGGAGCTGCGGAGCTGACCGAAGACAGCCGACTGCTGTGGTGTTGAAATACTCATTCTTGTTAATCACTAAACTGGTGCCACAGCATCAGCACTGAAGGGTTAACAGAGTAATACCAGGGACATAGAGTAAGTTGATCTTGTGCTTAGTATGATTTTTTTGGTCTCTCTCCTTTTCTATTTTTTATATTATTCATTTCTGTCTATTAGATCTTTTCTAGTCTTTGAAGTCCTACCTGGCATGCTGGTTTTTTCTTCAAAACAATTTTTGCTTATCTTGAGATTCGCAGCTTTGTTGTGGCTCTTATGTTGATGAAGCATTTTCTCATGGTTATGTTTATTTCCATTCACAAACCATTGTGGGTCTGTTGCTTCACTTCTGAATGTCGTTCCGTTTCTTATCAGCCTCTTTTCACCATCTCTTTTAGCATGTCCAATCCTTTACATCAGTCTTTCGGATGGTTTAATTCCTCAGTTCTTCAATGGATGATATCAGGCCTGTTTATGTTACTAGGCACAGCCAAAGAATTATAACTTGTATGCACCGTTCCACTTCATGCACATGTTTATTAGTAAGCTAGTAATATTGTAAGAAGTTGCACTAGCCATTGCCTGATGTAGTGTACAAAAATTACAGTATAGTAATTCAAAAATGTGTTATCTCAAAATAAGGTTGTGCTTATGAACTTTTACTCTCTATTCAAGCTACGGCAGGTGGTTTTAGCTAGTTAAAGAAAACTTTAAAAACTTTCTTTTTTAGGTTAAGTATCGTAGAAGCTTTACAAATCAAAAGCTGTTGTTGCTAAACAACTGAACTAAATACTTCACAAGCCACTAGAGATTTCATTTCAGCACTTTCCAAAGTGTTTCTGTTGAAACGCCTTTCTCTTTACTCACATTCTATTTTAATGTTATGTAAAGTAGTTTTCAAAAGTGACAGTCACTGCTCCTAGTCCACAGTCTATATTCAAAAACATTTTTAGTTTTTCCCTTAAGTGTTTAGGAAATAACTTTGTAGTTTCAGAATATGCATGAGAAAACTAAGAAACTGGAGATAACAGAAGAGATTTAAAAATAATACAAAAGTTGCGGTTGCTTAAAACTGTTTCCAGGGTCACTGACCTGTATGTGTATGATCTTGAAAATAGCAAGCGTTGTCATGGTTTGAAGGCTCAGATGTGGTCTGAGCAGGTCCCTGGTATCTTGGCCCCACTGCAGATGTGGTCAGTGGGAGGAGCGCAGTGCGGAGATTTCTGAGCTGGAGGTTGGTGAGCGCATGAGACAGAGCGGGATTCCTGGCAGGGCTGTAGCTGCCTACGTACAGCGCTGTCTGAGTGCCTCTGTGCCCTGACTGATGTAAAAGAGACTCTGTAAGCTAACACTCTTGCGCAGAGGCCCAAATGGCAGAGTGGTATATTAGTTTTATTATTGCCAGCCTTTTTAAGCATTCTGCACTAGACTCACAAGTATGCAATAGAAAGGTTGACCGAGTGGTTTGCTTGGAGTGTAAATAAAACTGGAACAATCTTTAATTTAAAAAGATTTTTTAATTGAAACTCAGCTGTAAAAGAAGATGATAAGTAACATCTAACCTGTACTGAGAAATTCTGCTGTCGCGGCCGCCTTCTCCATAGCCACAGACATTCCTTGACATAAAGAAGAAATCCTCACCCTGAGGACAGTCCAACTCTGGACAGGTTGCCCAGAGAGGTTGTGGAGTCTCCATCCTTGAGTTTTTCAGGTCTGGAACAACCCCTGTGTTGAGCTCAGGCTTGGGACACATGACTTCCCGAGGTCCCATCCAACCTCAGTGGTCGTCCTCTTCTCTGGTTGTAAACCCCATACATTGACCATGCTGCCTTTTCCGGTAGTGAACTATTCAGAAATAATAATACTGTTTAACTCTCAGTTAGCACCTTTCCATGTGTGAGTCTCGAAGTATCTCTAAAAGGAGATACAGTTGATTTCAGGGATAACTGGGACAGAGTGAGCTGAAGCAACTTGTTAAAGGTTGACCAGCCGGGCAGTTCTAGAGTTGGGGATAGCCATCAAATCTCCTGCTTTCCAGTGCTGTTCCCTGTAACACGTTGCACGTTATTGTGTAACCGTAGAGGTGCATGAGCTGGCTGAAGGCGTGTTCCTGAGCCACATGGCATCAAACTAGAGACCTAAGAGGAGAGCGGCTGCCGAAGCATGGTCCTGTGTCCATGTTCACACATGCTGCTTCTCGGCGAGGCTAATTAGTTTGGAGGCAGCATCAAGCTGACACAGGCAGCCTAGTTTGTTTCTGGGGCTGGCTGCCTTGGTCTGGGGTAACACAGGTCTACTGCACCATACTCAACTGTATGTCCTGGACTTGCCTGCTGCTTTTCCGTGAGAGGAGCAATGTAGTTTTGTGTTCATATCATACAGAGATTATTAGAATTTTATTTATTATATTTTACAGAAAGCTTTCTGAGAAAAAATGGAAACCTGATCAGTATTAGAAAGAAACCTTCCTGTCTGTCGGGGAAAGCATGGGAGCCAGTACTGGCCTCTGAACCACTCAGCTAAAGAAAACACAAAGTGAACTCCACCGTGAATTTCGTAAAGCTAGATGAGCTCTAGCACCCTATCACATTATTCCTAGTGCCTTCTAGATACCTCAGGGGAGCGCACAGGCGCTGCCCTGTGACTGTTACAACACCAAGTGAGCGCTCGCAGCACGCGAGGCTGTGTTAGGATGAGTTACGTTCGGTGTGTGGTGCTTCTTAAAGGCCAGTTCGACCCTTCGTGTAAGTTATGTGCATTATTAGCAATGGAAATTGATCCCATGAAAGTAGCATAACATAAATAGATACTTCTGAAGACTCATTACCAGGATAAGTGAATACCATGTATTATGTTTTGTAATGTATTCTTTTATTTAATTTTTAAGTACTGCATAGCTGATTAATCAAAAACCAGTAGTACTGTCCATTTTCCTCTTGTGTAGAATTTAATTTGATTCTTGTGAAGAATCTTTAAGAAATAGCATCAGGAACTGCAGTAAATTTTAAAAGACATTGTACAGAAAACCCTCTCAGACTTCCTAGTTAGTTAACTGGTCTTTCTTTAGATCTGAGTTTCCCCTCTTTGTGTTGTAAGACATATGACTAAACCAATTTGGTCTTTAATCCATAGAACATGCTGTCAGCCTCGCCTGTCTGTTTTTGTGTCAGTGCTTACTTGACTATGACTACAGATGTGAAAAATTGAATAGTAATAAGTCTCTTGCTTATATTTGATATGCGATTTTTAGATGTTTTATGCTATTTCCATATATACATTTGCTGAGAACTAGCCTTTAAAATTACTTTTTACTTATCTCCATGACTCTAGACTTTGAAGTAATACTTCAATGACAGCTGAACTGAGACATTTTAACAGTTTCTGAGCAGGGGCTGCACAGACCTCTCGGTATTCTGTACCATGCTAAAGAACTCCTTCCCTCTTGAAAGTTTTATCATGTAGGAGGCTATTAAAGTTATGAGTTTAGGCTGAGGCATGAATAAATCCTGAGTCTTACTGATGATGTCATAATAGTGGTCAATAAAATACATAGAAGCAAACGCTTTTCATGCTACTAAGATCAGCTAACCAAATCAGGATACACGAGCAATTAACTCCTTAATTAAGATGAATGGATGACATTAGCCCTCCTTAAACCCTGCTCGTCAGCATTTACAAATAGAAAAAGACGGATGTCTCCTTCCCAAGAAATCTAGCTTTTATTTTTCATTCTTTGACAGCATCTCATTCTTTCCACTTTGTAAACAAATTCACTGATGAACACTGCCAACCGCAGAGATTTAAACAGCCCTGTTCAATCAGTGCTATTTCTCATTGCTCAGAGGTAATGTATATGAATTTAATTTATTTTCTAGGCAAGTTGCATCGAATCTAGTTTCTAATTAAGAAAACCAAAGGGCTTTTGATGCTCAAATATATAAGATCATATGAATTCAATCAGCATGACATGTTAGAGGCCACATAGTTAAGCACTATGAAACTTCTTGCCTTTGAATTGGGTTATTAGTTCTGACAAAGGTGTCTGTAAATAGAAGAAATAAAGTCTCTCAGTTCTCTGTCCTTGCAAATCAAAATAATCTGTCTGGAAACAGATAGATTATCTCTCCCTACACTTAATACGTATATTGCGGTATGTTTTCAGAAACATTTGAATTTCTCAGTGACTGAGGTGTTACTGCCCTTTAGTTACTCTACAAAATTGCAGGTTTCCTACTAATAAAGTAAATGTATTGCTACTTTCTGTTTTTAATGATATATGGTTCATATACAATTTTTGGAAAGTAGTTATCTGTTTTCCTACTACGTGTATTCAAATAGCATACCCCACATGTGTAGGACACAGATTGGAATCAATGTAACTGTTGAAAATGGGAATGTAATATTGTTTTCACAAGTAATTAGACATGTGTGTAATGTTTTGGGTACAGCTTTTATCTCTATTGATGTTACTATTGCAAATTTTTGTGAAGCAGAATTTTGTAAGGCAAAATTAGGATATTGCTTTCTACTTCTATAACAAGTCTTTTGTTCAAGGAGTCAGAAATGCTGGACATTTATTTAAACCCAGCCTCTCTGAAGAATGGAAGGTCTGTGTGATCTTTCCTCCTGTAGTTGCACCATCAACTGGGGAAAAAAAACCAAAAACGTTCGCTGCATCTGTTATGTTTCTGGTACAGCAGTATAGGGTTGCACCAAAGAAACAGAAAAATTCTTCTTTGAAGATAGACAGATTTTTGCATAGTCATTGGTTTAACAGCGGTTAAGAATAATGACGTTTTCAGCTTTCGCGTACACTTACCACACAGGAAAAGTAGTGGTCCAAACGTTTTTCTGAAATATGTTAGCTCTCTGTCCTGACCTAGTGCATCTATATCCTGCTGCTGGTGTCATGTACATGAAATTATTCAGATAATTTCCTCGTCCCTGTTGTGCAATGTTCTGTAAACACAAGCCCCATCCACAAGATGATTTTTATGAGATGCTTTGCCAAGACTATTTTGGTTTCTTTTTATTAAAAATAAAAGTTCAAGAATGTGGAGAGAGGTGTATTTAGGAACAAAGTGGGAAGTAGAAGAATTAAGACCATAGCTAAGATTAAATGTGTGATTACACAACATGTGTCTATACCAGGATGTGGAGAAGTTGACAGGAGTCATGTCCTGGTGGCTGTATAGCAGAGGCGTAACAGGGGGTCTTTCCATGCAAGAAGTCCTTAATGGTTCAGATGCATCCACAGAACTGGCTTTAACTTTGCTTAGCTAGGCCCAGTGAAGGAGAATTGAAATTTTGCCTCAGTTTAAATAGCAGAAGCAGAATGGCATGGTAGCAGAAGAGTATTCTTGACTCTGTTTTCTGTGGAGCTTTTTATGAAATCTTGTGGGTTTTTGATCTCTGTGACATGGTTACCCCTAGTGAGGCTAGGTGGGACTTGGGGAAAGGGTAAGGCAAGGTGGGCAGCGGTGTCATGGGCTACATGTAAAGAGAAGTTTCAGTTCCCGTCTCTTTCAGGGTTGTGATTTCCCCAGCAGTCTCCTCTGCAGCGCAGCCTCTAACCTGCAGGGGAGAGGTACCTCTTTTCCTGCTTAGGCAGGTTCCGGCTCCAGGGTTTTTCCTGCTGTATGGCTGCTGCTCTGCAAGGCTGGAACGTGGCGACATAATCCCTACAAGCTACTTCTGTCGTGCTGTACTCGTGGCAGAAGGCTTGGTGGTACCTGTGGTATATATGACATTGTAACTTGCAATACCCAGAGCCCGAGGCAATCGCCCAGCGTGTTATTCAGCGGCACGGTCTTCAGTAAGACATTCTCATATACGATCAAACACCCTCACTTAGCAGTTTGTAGCGCTGTTCTCTTAAAGAAGGTGGTGCAAAAGCTTCCCTACTCAGGGGAAACTCTTACAGAGAATGAAGTTGAAATGGTGAGGAGGTCAGCTGAGGAGCTAGATGATGACAGGGAAATAGCCATCTGTGTTTCAAGCAGATATTTTGGCTTCATGACAGAAAATTGAAATAATGCAGCTATTTGAAGTGCCCCACGATTGCCTTACCCACAAGTCCAGTCAAGTAAAATATTCTTTCAAAAGCTTCAGATGATACAAATCTACACGTACAGCAAAAGATACAGGGATGTAATTATAAAGGGCACAAGCCCAAACAACACAGATTTTATAAGTGAACTCTTGCAGTTTTTAAAGCGTTTTGGCTTCGTAACAGAATACAAATCTGCAATTTTGCCAAAACCTAGATGTGAGGTTTCAGCAGAGGTGACGCTGTCACTTGTTAGAACTTTGGGAGCAGTTTGGCATCCGGGGTGTGTCCTGCCTGGTGCCCAGCTGAGATGGGCAGAGCCGCCCCTGCACAGCCCATTCCCGATGGCTGGGGACGGCAGGGACGGGCACCTGGGGCTCTGCTCACCATCATGCTTCTCTCTGTTTCCTTTTGCTGGGCTGTTGCAATACAGACTACTGAAATTTCTAGCTAACTTTTAAAACAAGGACTGGAAACAATTCTTTATGAGTATTAGTCACACAGGTACTGAAGGAAGAACATAAGGAAGGAGACAGACAGGAGGCGGTTTGAAAGCGTACAGCTGTGCTGCAATCAGCAAGGCAACTACCTGCAGTAAATCAGCACATGCTGCTCTTCACATTGCTCCAGCTGGCGCTGCTGCTTGTACCCAAGCAAGCTAGTTCAAAGTTCCGCTTTGCATCGCTGCGTTGCACTGCTGACTACTCTTTGATGCACCCTGAGAGCTTGAGCCAAGCCCCACAGACCTCAGTGCAGGCTGGACCACGGGCTGCAGGGGTGTGGGAAAACAGGACACAAAAGCATTGCTAGCGGGGAGTGAGGGGGCAAGGGCACAGGGACCGCACAGGCCACGTCACCACTGACTCATGCGAGCTGGACGCCGCATGGCATCAGCCTGCACCCCTGGGCTGCTGGCAGCTGAGCTGTGCCTTCCCAAGCCCCGGGTGGGAGCTGCCAGCAGCCTCCTGCCTGCTCCTCATCCCATGGGGTGAGATGAATTCCTGGTGCACCTCCATTCCCAGGAGAGGGGCCGTTGCCATTTCTATGGTAATAGGCCCTTCACTTGGCCATCAGCTCCCGGGAAAGCTTCTTACCCACTGCACGGGATGGTTAATGGCAAGTCTTTTACTTCAGTCATTGTCTCTGGTGTAGAGGTAACTTCACAGCATGTTGGTATGATGGCTTTTGATACTTTTAATACTTATTTGTCCTTAAACTTTCCATCAAGGTCCCATGTTTTGATTATAATTTTAGTCATTTTGGTTTTGGAAGGCTTGAGGGGATTGCACTGGGATGTGAGGATGCTTTTAACCTCCAAGTCAGATTGCTTCAAATTGCTTGTGTGTTTGCAGGGGTTATCCTTACAGATTGGTACATGTTCAGTTCTGCTGACATGATGTGCTGACCACTTGCCAGGGAGCTGTGGTTATCTGCATTGATATGTTAGCTTTATCGCTGATAGCTCAGATATAAGCAACGGTGAAGACACAGCAGCAGAGGCTGGTGCCAAGCACAGGCTGGCTGCCCCAGCACGCAGCAAGGCACAGCCTGCATCCCCGCCTGCCTGGGGAGACTGACGCCAGCTCTGTGTGCCTCCAGGTGCTCCACTTGTGCCACCCGCTGCCAGCATGGACACACACAAAGGACTAATTTGGCAAAGTTTTAACTTTGCTCTGAATTTTAAGTGACAGTTACTGCTTCTAATAAGGACCATACCTTCAAGATTAGTTTGAGTGTTAGGCCTCTATAGCCATATAGGCACGTACATACAGTGATCACATTGCTAACTTCTAGGGGTCAGGCCTGGAGTTAGGTGTCTAAATAAGAATTTAATTCTTTGCTATCTCAATTTGAAGTCATTCTGTTCCTTAAAGTCTTAATAGGAAAACTGTTGGAAATTTTACGTGGAAACCTTCTTTAACAGAATATCATTGCTAACAATTAAAGATGGACCTGGGACTGTCAAAGCCCAAGCAACTTAGGTAGTAAAAACCTGTTCTTACCTTAAACAATTTTTGACAATTCCATTGCATTTTAAAGCAGGAATTAAAATGATTTTCATATATACCTAAGCATCTGTTGACATACAGACATGTAGATACAAAATTATTTTTCAATACATATATATATATCTGTAGATCTGGGGAAAAGAAACCTAGCTCTTAAAATTTTGCATCCAGCTGGTTGGGAAATTAGTGCTTATGAAAAGGCAGCACTCATCGCTTCTGTATTTGTAAAAAAGTAATCATAGAATCATAGAATTGCTGAGGTTGGAAGGGACCTTTAAGATCATCGAGTCCAACCTTTAACCTACCCTGACAAAAGCCACTTCTAAACCATGTCCCTAAGTGCCCCATCTACCCTTTTTTTAAACACCTCCAGGGATGGTGAATCCACCACCTCCCTGGGCAGCCTTTTCCAATGTTTAATAACCCTTTCAGTGAAAAAATGTTTCCTAATATCCAATCTAAACCTCCCCTGACGTAATTTGAACCTGTTTCCTCTCGTTCTATCACTTGTCACCAGGGAGAAGAGGTCAGCCCCCATCTCTCTACAACCTCCTTTCAGGTAGTTGTAGAGGGTGATGAGGTCTCCCCTCAGCCTCCTCTTCTCCAGGCTAAACAACCCCAGCTCCCTCAGTCGTTCTTCATAAGGTTTGTCCTCCAGACCCCTCACCAGCTTTGTAGCCCTTCTCTGGACACGCTCCAACACCTCAATGTCCCTCTTGTAGCGAGGGGCCCAAAACTGAACGCAGTACTCGAGGTGGGGCCTCACCAGTGCCGAGTACAGGGGGACGATCACGTCCCTAGTCCTGCTCACCACACTATTCCTGATACACAGTAGGATGCTGTTGGCCTTCTTGGCCACCTGGGCACACTGCTGGCTCATATTCAGCCGGCTGTCAACCAACACCCCCAGGTCCTTTTCTGCCGGGCTGCCTTCGAGCCACTCTGCCCCAATCCTGTAGCGCTGCATGGGGTTGTTGTGACCCAAGTGCAGGACCCGGCACTTGGCCTTGTTGAACCTCATACCATTGGTCTCAGCCCATCGGTCCAGCCTGTCCAGATCCCTCTGCAGAGCCAACCTACCCTCAAGCAGATCAACACGCCCGCCCAGCTTAGTGTCATCTGCGAACTTACTGAGGGTGCATTCGATCCCTTCATCCAGATCATTGATAAAGATATTACAGAGAACCGGCCCCAGCACCGAGCCCTGGGGGACACCACTTGTGACCGGACACCAACTGGATTTAACTCCATTGACCACCACTCTCTGGGCACGGCCATCCAGCCAGTTTTTTACCCAGCGAAGAGTACACCTGTCCAGGCCATGAGCAGCCAGTTTCTCCAGGAGAATGCTGTGGCAAACGGTGTCAAAAGCTTTGCAAAAATCCAAGTAGATAACATCCGCAGCTTTTCCCTCATCCACTAAGTGGGTCACCTTATCATAGAAGGATATTAGGTTTGATAGGCATGACCTGCCCTTCACAAACCCACGCTGACTGGGCCTGATCACCCTGTTCTCCTGCATGTGCTGTGTAATGGCACTGAGGAGGATCTGTTCCATGACCTTTCCAGGCACCGAGGTCAGACTGACTGGCCTGTAGTTCCCCGGATCCTCCTTCTGGCCCTTCTTGTGGATGGGTGTCACATTTTCTAACTTCCAGTCAGCTGGGACCTCCCCGGTTGTCCAGGACTGCTCATAAATGATGCAAAGTGGCCTGGCGAGCACTTCCGCCAGCTCTTTCAATACCCTTGGGTGGATCCCATCCGGCCCCATAGATTTGTGCACCTCCAGGTGCTGAAGCAGGTCCCTCACCGTTTCCCTTTGGATTACAGGGGCTTCATTCTGCTCCCCATCCCTGTCTTCTAGCTCAGGGGGCTGGGTGCTCAGGGAACAGCTGGTCCTACTGCTGAATACTGAGGCAAAGACTTCATTAAGTACCTCAGCCTTTTCCTCATCCTTGGTCACTATGTTGCCGGCCCCATCTACTAGAGGACAGAGATAATCCTTAGTCCTCTTCTTATTGCCAATATATTTATAGAAATGTAGTGCTATTTAAAAAAACAAGAGGACATTAAGATAGAAGACATGAAATAAATAAAAAGTCCATAGTGGAAATGGAGAATAATCAGAAGGAAAGTTGATTACTTCATTTTACAACTGACAGTTCAGTGAAGTTTCTGTTTTAATATTATGTGCAAGCCAAACTGCCAGGTTTTATTTATCATCTGATATAACTCTAGCTCTAGTCCAGGATACTAGAAAACCTCTCTTGTAGAGTTTTACCTCTTTAACCCCAAATGAAAACTGGCATTCCATCTGGATAGTGTCCAATGTGTCACATTTTGGTAGTCATCAACCAGCTCGCCTTATAAATCGAGAGCACTGATTAAATAATCAAGATTTTTGAAATGCCTTGAGGGAGCTGTACGTTTTTTGCATCAGTGATTAGTATTCAGTGGTAATACTGAAATCTATTTGAGCTGCAGATATAAAACTGCATTTTGCATACTAGGCATAATCAGAGAGATTATATTCAGAAAGTGTGCTTCCCCTAAGACAGCAGAAGGTTATGACTTTTGCCATGGTTCCATTGTTAGTTTAAGTGAGCTTTGTCCTTGCTGTTGTAAAGCTCTTCATTCACCAGAATAAAATCTTTTCTGCAGCTGTGTACTGGGAAAATGAAAACTCTAGGTAATAACTTTCATAGGGCAGCTGGTTAAATAAAACTCTAGCCCCTGAATGGAAAGCAATTTTAATTAAAGATCTTTTCAGTTATTAAAACTTAGCTTATATTGTATCATTTCTTTTGTTGTTACAAGTAAGCATTTTGTCATTTAAGTCATTCCCCCAAAACACATATTACTGGCAACAAGGGGGACTGCAGTTTACAAAAGAGGCAATAGTTATTGGTTGCAAGAGAGACTGGTTAAGAAATAAGTTATTGTTCAGAACAAAAAATAGAACCTAAGCCCTAAATCCAGTAATGAACTTCAAAGAAGTATAGGAATATAAATTGAAAAATGCTTTCCTGGAAACCCATGCTCAGATTGTGCAAAACTTCGCAGATTGCATCAGTTGTTTTTACCCCTCTCCTCCTTTTTATGTGTGGGTTCTGGTCTCTGGATCCCCAGCCGGCTCTGAGTGAGGAGAGCAAAGTCTGTGCAGAATGTAGCAGTGACCGAGCGCTGAGCTGCCCGGAGCTGTCAGCTCGGCTGTATTCCCCACAGTGCTGCTGCCAGCTGCGGAGTTCTACTGGGCAACACTGAGCAGTGGAACACTTCTCCCTCCTTGCAGACTCGGCTTCCCAGCTCCCAGACTGACAAGGTTTAGCTGAATCAAAATGCCTCATATTACCCTTTGGATAGGCTGGAGAGAATGTCTTGGAGAGAATGTCTTGGAGAGCACTACATCTCCCCAAATTTGAGACCCCTGCTTTTGCTAGGATTGCATGCCCTGATCTTAAGCAATTATATTTAAATTACCCTTACCTCAAAAATTTAAAAAGTAAAAAAAGTCCTTCCAACTGTCAGAAGAACGTTTAAGCCTTGATGTGGAGCCTTGCCATACATCGATCCATATATTCCATGTAACCTTGCAGTGTAATGAGTAATCATACTTAATACAGTCTGCGTAAGTGGGCTTAATGCATGCTCATCACTGGCCTGGAGGTGATTAGAGATGATGATGTATAATCATTTGGAAGGGGGAAAGGAATGATGATTTGGGGGTGATCTGTCCCGCTTCCTTAGCCCTGTCCTTGACGGATACTCTGACAGCCTTCCGTATTCATTCATAGCCCACTGGAAGGCAACGCTAGTAGCTCGTCCTGCCTACTAACAAACCACCAGACCTGGAAAAAGGGGGGGGTTTTGTCTCACTGCGTCAGTTAGCCTTAGAAAGATAATAACTTTTCCTTCAAACTTGTACCCTTAGATTATCATGGCTACAACAATATCACTGCTTCATAAAAGAGGTCTCTTTCCCAGGAAACGGAGGGCCTGAGTTGATGGTCTTTTTTAATGGGGGATTTTCCTCTCACATTTTTCTCACACTCCAGTTGAAGTTCTGCTATGATGCAGAAGGGAATTCAAGCCTTATTCCGCTGGTGAGAAAGGGCACAAGAAGTAGGATGGACTCTAGCATAGAAAGCTCTTCCTTTCAAGTTTCGTATCTCTGTACTGGTTTTTTATATTATGTTACATGGTTATTGGATAAAAATGCATTACATGAAGTTCTGTATAGTAAAGAAAATGGGGCAGAATCTGGCATGACATCATCAAATCTAGCATACAGCTAGCTTTCCTTATCTCCAAACCAGGCTGGGTAGGAGTGGGCATTGGCCAATGCTGTCACCTCAGCTGTGTGCAGGACCTGTCTGGGAGTGTGCTAATTGACTTAGGCCAAAACCACATTGGGAATCAAGTTAAACACGCTCATGGTCGTGCCTGGCCCAAGTGTAACCTCTGCCCTCCTCTGTAGTGAAATCCTTACAAGTTAGGTGTGTAAGTACTTTACTGAATCTAGCCTTAAGGCAGAAAGCACTATTGTGCACACTTCTGTAGGTGGGAGACTAAATTAAAGCATGTGTAATACTTTCAGATTCCTAGAGGAAAGAAACTGCGTAACTGAAAGATGTTGTTGCTGCATTGTTCTGATAGGTGTAAACACAGAGAAACATTGATATACGCACACACAAAATAACTGACTAAAACCAGAAAAGGCTTAAGAGAAAAGTGTGTCTCTTCATAGCCCTCCCTTCTCCTTGTCCCATGCTGGGGCTGGCATGGCCTAATAATCTCAGTAGTGGTCAAAATCGTGTAGTCATTAAGATCCAGTATCTACAGTACTTAAGCAGGACTTGGCGTTGGTGGGGAAAAAAAAAAAAAGAAAAGATGAGGCTGTAAATGTAGATATTCTGTAATTTAAGCACATACTGTTTTTTTCTAGGTCAGATTCATAGCTAATTCCACTGACATTTAATATGCTAGAGTATGTGGAATGTGATCTCCGCATGTTCCAACTGAGTGCTTCTTCATTTCATATAGTAAATTGGAGATTAAAGATGTTTGACCCTATCATACCGTACTTGTTTTGGTGTTTGATGAATATACTGTCCTTCAATTGCTATGTTAGTCTGTTATCTGTTATTGACACAGGCGTTGCTCGTCTTACTTTTAAAGACAGCTGCATTTTTACCCCCATTTCTCACTTATTTTTAATAATAAATAGCATACCTTGTGAGAATTTCAGCTGCTTGCTTTTTAAGTTCACTATTATTCAGTGCTGGTAACTTCTAAGCCACTGCAGTTACCAATTTCCTGTTAATTAGTACAGTATCTTCTAGTATGGCTAAATTTTCCTCATCTTTACTTTCACGAAAATAATTCTGTAAAATAATTTGTTATTGACTCTGGTTTCATAGTATTGCAAGTCCCTTTCCTTTACTTGATTTCATCCTGATTCATACTGTTGGTGTCAAGCAAAAGGTTGGGACCATTAGCTCTCAAGTTAAGTATTTTTTTTCAAATATTTTTGGGGCAGATCTCTACAGACTTGTCATCTAGCTACTCTGCAATGCCAATTTTCTACATAGGGGTTCCTTTCCATTCCTGTTGGTCCAGTAGATCCACTGTCTCCTTTACAGGCTTGCTGCTTGGTAGCCTGGAAGCATATCTTACTAGTTGTTTTATGGCTGGGACTTAATTGCTTTTCAAGTGTTTCCACAGGCTTCCAAATTTCTGTCTTCTATTTCACCTGAAATATAAACACTTATTGTTGGCTTTATTTGAGTCTCTTTATTAGAGACTAAATTTTTGCTTTGCCTTAAACTGTGATATTTTCATTCATTAGATTTGATAGCCGGAGTTATGTCTTGGCATATATAGAGAGGTACAGTACATGGGCAGAGAGGTTTCTTAACAGAAGGAGAGAGTTTTGTGGTTTGGTAGACAAAAATCAACTTCAGAGATTTAAGGGCTCATTTGCAGGGTACAATACATTATTAGCTGATTTTCTCAGGAAAATTCCCTGCTGAGGTTTGTGAATGTTTTGGTGGGAGTGACTAGGGAATACTGAACAGAGACCATTGATGTGGGTATTTTAATCTGCGTGCCTCTAAGCTTAATACAGAACATTAAATTACTCTGCTGAATAATTAGGCATTTTTCAAGGAAAATAGATACTTACTAATGGATGATTTGCCATGTTTCATCCTCTCCACAGCAGACATGATTACTATTATATTATTTAGAGAGTGCAAAAAGTTCTCTGTATTCATCTGCTCCGTTATGAACCTGCAATCTCATTCCTTTCATTTATTGATGTTTGTATGTAGTAACTTCTGACTCCACTTTTCCTAATGCTTTTAAACTGTAAGTTCTCATAATTCTTTCGCATTATGCTTTAGTTTATGTATTATTGTGAATAAATGTTTCCCAGACTTGATCCTTGCAGTATCTGGAGCACCGTGTCCAGTTCTGGGCTCCCCAGTACAAAAAGAGATCTGGAGCTACTGCAGAGAGTCCAGCAAAGGGCCACTAAGATGACGAAGGGACTGGAGCTTCTTGCATATGAGGAAAGGCTGAGAGAGCTGGCACTGTTCAGCGTATTCAGCCTAGAGAAGAGAACGCTCAGGGGGATCTCATTAATGTGTGTAAATACCCGGAGGGAGGGTGTAAAGATGGAGCCAGGCTCTTTGCAGTGGTGTCCCGTGACAGGAACAGAGGCAACGGGCACAAACTGAAACACACGAGACTCTGTCAGAACATCAGGAAACACTTTACTGTGAAGGTGACTGAGCACTGGAGCAGGTTGCCCAGATAGATTGTGGATTCTCCATCCTTGGAGATGTTCAAAAGCTGTCTGGGCATGGTCCTGGGCAACCAGATCTAGGTGGCCTTGCTTGAGCAGGGGGGTTGGACAAGATGACCTCCAGAGGTCCCTGCCAACCTCAGCCATTCTGTGATTCTGTGTGTGTATGATGATGGTCAAATTAGCCAGACATGGACAAATGTAATAAAAAAAGCTGTATCCACCTTTATGTGGACATGCACGATTATATTGAGTACCTGCAATTCACAGTAAAATATGGCAACACTGCAGCAGTTAATTTAATAAAATACCAGTTGCTAAAGTATCATTTTCTAAAACGAACGTAAGAGATGTGGTATATTGTAACTAAAAGCATGCAAAAGCCTTTCACAATGATACCATAAATATTGTTACAGGAAAAACACTATTTTTGCTGATACTAGTGATAGCGGAAGCAGGAGGCAGTAAAAAATAGGATTTGAAAGAGTTGAAAAGGACAACAACAAAAATGAGTGGTCTGAGGTTTTTGGATGTTCTGCCTATTGGTGGTTACACGTAAAGAATTACCTAAGAAATAATATATTCAGCAAGTGACATAAGTAATTGAATTATACAAGGATAAAGTGCTCAGTTTCATCAAGGGTTGAACTCCATGCCCACTGAATGCAATAGCCAGGCTCTCATGGGCTTTAGATCAAACCTCAAATAAAAGAGTTTGATTAGTGCTGTTTAACCAGTAAAACAACAAGTCTGTGGGAACTTAGTCTCATGCTGTGTTTTTAGCATACTCAAACTGATTATAACATAATGACCAACATACTGTACGCCTTCAGTCTAATAATCTCAGTGTATGCCAGTTTTAATTAATGAAAAAGGTCTCTTGCACTTGTTTTAAATATTGATGCATGTTTGAATATCCTTTTTTTATTTATGCGATACTAATTTTTATCACCTTGCAAACTAATGTTGTCCATAAGCTGACAAGGTAAGTTGTACACGTGACTCAATGGGAAGTTTCTTGTCATAAATGTAGCCGCTCAGGACACGTACAATTCCCAGCCAGTCAATCCTCTGGCAGAACTAGGAGAAAATCATGCAGGTTATACCCAGACAGTTTGCTGACTACACAGCTGTAACTGACACCTGTAAGAGGGGGAAAAAAAAACCCCAACAACTGATAAGATTTATAAAAAGATTCAGTGATAGAAGACTAAACTTTATCAGTGTGCTCCAGACTGGCCAGTTACTTCTCTGGCAACATTGCCATAAAGTGCTCTAACACGTTTTTGTCTCTGAGAATCATTCCAGCAATAAAATGCCATCCTGTTTTGTGCATTTATGCTCAGTTAGCTGCGTTGTTTCTGCACATAGAGAGGAGGGATATCTCACCTCCCTCTCAGAACAACCGCACTCCAGCTGGCAAACACTGCTCTAGCTGAACAATCCTGGTAAGTATTTATAATAAGCTATTGCAGCTGCTCCAACTCATTCTTTGCTTTTGTATATGGGATTTTGCATTTAGTATTTTCTTTCATGATTTCATCTGTTATACCAGCTAGATTCTTCACAGCTTCACTCTAAATAGTAACAACAAATTATACTACCATTAACAGAATTATATTATGTTTCTACTAATAATGGAATATTTTTCCACAATTTGGGCTACATAAAGTGGAATAAACAGATATTCTGCTATGCCTTGGTGGCCCTATTTCTCCTCTGTAGGAGGCAGCAAGTCTTTCATTTCAGCATGCTGTCCTCAAAGTTCATGCCATTTGGAGGCTAAGCTGTGGATGACAAACTGCAAAGCTGACAGGAAAACATGCAAGGTTGATATATAAAACAAGCTACGCTGCTCGTGCTTTGACTGTCATCACTGCTTTCAGGAAAATAAATAGTACTGCCTCGGTCTGTGCAACGCTCCTTAAGAGTTTCTTCAGCTTACATGGGGAATACTGCAAATTTCTTCTGTATGCATTTGGAATCTAAGAACTGCAGTTTTCTAAAACAAATTCAGAAAAAGAAATATTTTTTCCCAAACAAATTCATGAAAGAAAAAAGCTTGTATAACTTGTTCCCAAATTGAACAAAGCTAACAGAAAAGTGATAGTCCCTTTCATGAACTGTGAAAAATGCTGTAGATATTTCTCTGGCTTAACAGCCAAACGAAAACATTCTCTATTCACCACTTGCTCTGCAAATTTTCCTGCAAGCACCAACAGCTTTACACCAAGAAGACCCAAAGGAATTTTCCATCAAAGCAGGAGTGTGCACCACATGAGCAGGTGAAAATGTGATGGAGAAAGGTGTGATGTCTCTGTGTTCACTTTAAGCTTAACCCGTGGCAGCCTTCATCTAATATACAATATTTTGTTTTATTTCCAAATTCCTGTGGATTTAGCAGTTGAACATTATTCTTGAGAGAGTTAGTATTTGGCATCTGCGTACATAATGATATATGCTAATACATCCTCTAAAAAACCCCAGAATTCATCTTGTCTGTTAACACGCTGCAAAACATACATGTAACAGAAAGAGATATTTAAAGGGATATTTAAAGCATCTTTTTTTCATTATCTCATTTATTATGTTGTAGGTTGGCAACTAATTAGTATAGATATTTGAAGTTACAGATCGAGAGAAACTAAATTACTGTGCTATAATATAATTAATCATAGAAAACTTTTGTTCAGCAGCTAATCTTCTATTAGCTACTTCTGCGCTTCTTGTTGATTCTCATAACTTTGATTAAGATTTTCGGTGCTTTATTTAACATCATAGCTTATTAATATGAGGTTCAGTGAAGTATCTACTGCCTCTGGAATAACATTGCCAGAAAGACTTGGAATGAAAATCCTTCTGGCACTGGACTCGAACAAGAAATAGCATCTATAAACCACCAAGGGTCAATGTATGCGCTGAGTCCATTGGAGAAGAACGCCTCGGGGTATCAGACATTCTTTTGTTTTATGCCCTTCCCTCTAGTTATTCTCCTGTGCTTTTAGATGTTCAAGCGACTAAGTATACAGCCACAGCTAAAAGTGATGGAAGAAAGTAGTAATGCAAGCCAAGACCAAGATTCTTGCTAGCCCCTATAGAAACCTTTAGCAGAGATACTGAGATACTGCAAGGGCGGAACTCAGTGGCATTTTGTGAGTATCCTTGGACCGTTCACATGTACATGGGAGAGTGGAATAGGGTCTGCATACTGTATCTGATTTAATACAATTTAAAAACTTCATCTTACTTGACTCCTAGAGTTGGTATGTTGTTTAGTGCTATTTCCTATCCTTCAGTTACCTAGACAAATTATCTCCGAAAAGCAGAAACATCTGGTAAGATATTAGAAGTGAAAATAAACTGTCCCTTAATAAAGTTCAGTAGAATTGTCCTGTTGTTATAATTTATTTTCAGGTGAAAAAGTGGCAGGATACATAGGTCTATTATTTCACAGGCATAACCTATCCTTGAAAAAAATATAAAGCTACTTTCAAGAAGTCCTTGCACGTACTTTAGCATGTGCCTGTATTCTGGCTCAGATCATTTCAACAGTCTTGCTTGTGATAACAACAGGAATGCAGGAAGCTCTAAGAAACTTTGAATTCACAGGCGCCGCTTCCTAGAATCTCCCTGACTGCAGCCCCTCTGGCGCAAAGAGCTTCTCGAGTAGTTTCCTCCTGATTACGGTTACAGCTTGGGTTGGTCAGTTTTTGCTTTACACAGTCTCCGACACGACTGCAGGTTTATCACACATCCCTACCCAGGTCTGTATTTCTAAAATGTTTTTAAGGAAGGTCTGTTCATAAATTCCTTTGGAAAATACATGTGGAGCGTACCCAGTGAGCTATGTACTGTCGTGGTGGGGAAGAAGGGATAATATCTTTTATTGAAAATACTGTTTCAGAAGCAGGCCTTACCTTGCCTGTTTTCATTGCCAGTATAATTATAAAGAGATGCTAAATTATGAAACTAAACATGTAATTGCATATTGTGTATGTTTTTTAATCTATAGGCTTTTATCTAGTCAAATGGTTACCAATTGCAACACTCGACATAAATGCCAGCTAAACGGGATGACAAGCTATTGACCAATCATTTGGGAAGCAATGTTTAGTCCATTTACTGTTAGAATATTTTTAAAATTAATTGTTTTTACTATAACATGGCATTACTCAGAATACACCAACATAAAATAACTAGTTTTAAAATAGTACCTTTTATTGGTAAACATTTTAAAATTCCTAGTTTTTATTTGATTTCACTGCGTGTATGAATCTTTTGGTGTAATTTGACACAAATGTAACCTATATTCATATGCTAACTGTGTGTATATGTTAAGATAGTCATTTGCAATTCATACTTTAGTGGCCATTTATGTAGTTTTACTTATCATGTCAGCCAGCTCTGACATTACCACATGACTCCAGTTTGTTATATGCTTTAAATAACGAATAGCAACTAGGCAAGGGCTAAGCAAAGCGAACACCGTTTTAAGAATAACAAACCATAAAGTGATACAGTAGTAGTAACATATGTATAGCAAACACTGTCTTTTAACCAAAATCCACTTTACAGGGTGTTTGTAAATAGGAGGAAGGAAAAGTTATTGGAAAGATTGTCTGTTAAAATAATATTTATGGCTCAAATAATGATATTAATAACATTGAACATGGATTTTTTTATAGAAGATAAAAAAGTATTTAGAAAGTAGAAAGAGTTTTCCTCATTTTATTTTAGTAAGTGGATGATATGTTTTCTGGTGTATATTTGAAGGGGTTTTCCTCCCCCAAGTATCATTATGCTGGTATTAATTATAGTAAAAAGTAGGAAATGTCATACGAATAACAGTTGTGTACTGGTGAACAGCTTCAGGTGTCTTTCAGGATTTTATTTTGAAAATTTGATAATAAGGAAAAACTGTTAAAACTTAACAGGCAAAATATTTGTAAGAGCAGAAGGATATACATAATATAAATGCAAGATTTTCTTTTCTATATATTCTGATGGATTTTTAATGGCATTTTATTCTTATCCAAAATTAAGATTTGATATTACAAGTTTAAGTGACACACAGATTTCCTTAGACACCAGTTTTATATATGTGCATACAAAATGAAATGCACAGGCGTAGAACACCAGGCTCTACTAGACTATAATACTTTATGGTTAGTGCTCTGCGGTATTTATATAGTAATTTACTACTTCTCTTATTTTCTTACTGACGCTTGAAAACAAAAAGCCAGCTGCATCATTTTATGAAGTACAAAATAAATGTCCATTTTACAAATCAGGAGTCAGAATCAGAAGTGCGTGAGAGTTGTGGTCACACTGTAGTACACTGCTTGAGTTCTTTGTAAAAGATTTTTTTGATTTGCACGGAGATCATCTGTAAATCGTTACGAGTCAACACATTAACGGACTTTTTCTTACCAAAATTCCCAGTGGTATCACCAGTCCACCTCTAGTGAGAGCTAAGATACAGATGTTAACACATAGAGAAGTGCCAATATTTGGTGCAAGTCTCTGAAAAAAGTATTTTTTGGATATTACAGTGACAGCACCTGGGACTTTCCTGTTCCAGCTCTCTGTTGCTGCAGAGAAGCTGTACGGGTAGTAACAACAGTGGGAAACAGTGAACAAAAAAATTCACTTTATGCTTTCCCTTTAGGAAATTAATATACCTGTTCTCCTCCTTAGGCCTTGATCTCACTGTGAAATTAAAAACATGCAAGTCATAATTCTACTTAAACACATTTTTGCTGACATAATTCATGGACAAATACCGTGAATAATCATGCACAGGTATTATTACAGGTAAAAAAATCAATAGTGGTACATGAATTACAGACTTCCAGCAGGAATACGGTTTCACAGAATCACAGGCTTTAAGGCCAAAAGGGATCATTAGATTGTGTAACCTGACCTTCTCTATAGCATATCATATAATTTCATCCATTTACTCTGTACTGAGTCCAATAACTTATGTTTGACTAACACATCTCTTCTATATTTGCCTTTATATTGAGTTTCTTGGCCAAAAATCCATTACCATTTTTGTCAGGTCTACCATCACCTAAAAGAACTTTTGAGGATTTCTTTTACCAAACTAGAAACCTGTCATTGGGAATGTGGTGATAAGTTCCTTTAAAGATCAGTGATTATCCTCGAGTCTACAGTTTTGCATGATCTGTAGTGTTTGGGTGGGCTTTGGGATTCTTTTGAGTGAAACGTATCGAAAATATACTACTGCCTATCCTATTTTCTTATTTATAGTTTTTTGTTAGGAAGTTTTAAGCATTCTTTAAGAAATCGGTTGTTAGTAAAAAAGCAATGTTTCTGCCATTTTCAAAAGAAACATTATATACTAAAAATGCATTCTAATACCATTCAGACCCTTCCTCTCAATCGTTTTTTTTAATCCTATATAATTCATAACAACATCTGATATATTCCTGCTAGCATTGTAGCACAGGTGATTAGGGAAGGATTTTTAAACAGGAAAGGGAGATTTGGGAAAACACACATTTGAACTGTGTGGCTGTTGCTCCCAAGGTGGACATTGCCAGCATTCTTCAGGCTCTCAGATGTAAATTGGCATGCTGAAATAATGGTATTGTATTTAAATCATCTGTCTCCTCTAGGCTGTTAGAGATTTGCATTCCCAGAATTTATTGTCTGTAGTCGACTATTTTTTTAATAGGTATTTAAAGAAATGGCTTTACTTTACATCACGGATTATTCTTCATAGGTTTTTTTTTCAGGGGAATTTTTAGGCTAAACAGGAATTATTTTGGATGATCAATATATAAAGCTACTTTAAAGTATTTCTGTAAATTTGATTCCTGTAATAATTTCCTTAAGGTATTCTTTACTTTATATTTTTTTTTCCTTGTAAAAAACAAATCAACAAAACCCCAAACGAATACACAAAAAACCTCCCTCAAAACAAAAAAAACAAAGCAAAGAGCAGATATTCTTCTTGTAGGTCTTGTATCTGAAGAGAGGAGGCTTTTATCTTGCTGGCTATCCTAGAGCTCTAAGAGGACCCTCTGTGAAGGTAATGAAGTCTCAAAAATAGAGTTGAATCATTTAAATTAGGAGCCTAATTCTCTTCCTGAGAGTATAGCTTATATTCCTATAGATACTTAAATTCAAGTGCGATGGTGTGAATACCCGTGCGCAGCTGTGTCTGAATGCATTCCGATGGTACCCAGCCCCACTTCTGTGAAACCCGCTGAAAGCACTAAATGAATCCGTGAACCAGCGCTTTTGATAAATTCTTCATACCCTGATTCAGCAGTCATGTGATATTTTCAACAACAATAAGGAAAACAATGGTAACCTCACGCACAGACTGTGGAAGGTTTTACCTTCATAGATTAGTATATAAGGTTTAAGCATCTTGTCAAATTAGTTGGAGGGGAGCTAAGAGTTCCTGAGCGCTTCTCATGCCTGTCATTACTTACGAGGTTTTGTTTTGCTACTCATTTAAAGGTGATCATACCTTTTTGGCAAACCTAGTGCTTTCAGATATTTTTAATAAATTTACAGTACAAAGTATCTGAAGTACAGAGATTTTATAATGAGGAAAAAATGAGAGACATTTTATTAGGCTGTGTAACTACCACTTGCCGATTACTTTTAATTGGTGAAATAACAAATTGCTGTTTTATCTCTTTAAGCTTTTGACCTAATAACTGCACTGTTTTTCATGAAACATCTCCTTTGGATGTAGGTAGAGGCTTTCTCGGTGGTTTTATTCACAAACTTATAAATTACTCGCTGGTATAAGTTCATAGAATCATAGAATGTGTTGGGTTGGAAGGGACCTTCATAGGTCATCTAGTCCAAGCCCCCTGCAATGAGCAGGGACATCTTCAACTAGATCAGACTAGTTATTAGTTAATGTACTTTTCTAACAGTGTACTTATGAGTCTCTAGTAACATGCTGCTGGTATTTTACAGCTTTTTGTGTGACTTTTCAAATGAAATAATCATTTTCAACCAACGCCTAAGCACTACTTCAGGCAGAAATGCTTGTATTATTATGAATTGCAGAGCAGGGTTGTTCCGCTCCATCCCCTCTCCTTCCCTTCCCTCCTTCCAACCCAGTCTTTGCCATGTACAAACAATTCAGTAAAAAAAAAAAAAAAATCATCTTTGGCCCATATCTCAGTGTATTACCACTACTTGTTATGTATTATCATCTTACTACACAGTGATGTAATATTTATATAGATTTCTTTCTTGATGTTATACACTCCATGCAGGGTTGAACCTTCATTCTCTTTTGCTATATAATTGAAGAGCATATAAATATATACGTATAATCTGATATCCCTGAGGGCAGTTGTCTCCAACAATCTGAGAAACTCAACTACTTGATATTCCTTAGCTTTTTTTCTTTTAAATTAAATGTATCGCAGTGAAGTCAGAGAACAACTGAGTTACTTCTTCAAATTATTTCCCTTTCTTCAGTCTGTTCCAATATTTAAACAGGATTCTATATATTTTCTTGCTTTTAAATGAGACCATTGTTATTCATAACCTATTTAATATGAAAAACTTTCCTCTTCAATTGATTCTAATATAAGAAGGTGTACATGTACAGTGATACTTTTTTTTTGACCAAACCAGAAGTTACCTTATGAATCACACCCAGTCGTTATGGTTTTCCACTTTGAAAAAAGGTAGCCCGTATAGAAAACTAGGCTTCATAGAAGTGCCTTTATACAGGTTCTCCTGAGAGGGAAAAAACGTAACTGACGTGGGCAGAAAAGATTTTGATAGACCCAAGAACAATAGATTTTCATCTGTAAAAAAGGTCCAGAAACCTTAAAAAAAACCAATCTTTGCAGACATTATTTTAGTGAAACAAAAAGATTCTTCTCTCTTTCTTCATCGAGTCAATCTATACAAGTGCTGGAGAAGTTCTGTGGACAGAAGGATTATAAACAAAGTTCAGGTGTTCTACCGCCAAAGCACTGGCATCTGGTTTGTAGTCATTGTTGCAGACCAATTTAATTTATTAAGTAATTTATTTACCAGTCCTTTGAGAGTGTCCTAGGATTTCCTTGTAGAAGTGCTCATTCTGAGGGAAGTAATGCATTAATTTGTAATCCATGTAGACATTAGTCTGCTGATGTTCTCTCATTAGAAGAGAAATATTAGCACAAAACTAAAGGAACAGCCAAAAAATAGCCAAACCAGGTCATCAACTCATTTCACTTGTAAACGATAAAATGAACAGAAAAGAACAGATACCTAGATGTTTTGTTAATATTTATTAGCTACCTTTCCGGTTTTTAATGAAGTAACGATTGAGTACACATTTGTGGCTTAAGGAATCTGAGTGATTTTTAAAAACTTTTTTGGCCATCCCTTTTTTTGTGCATTTTTAAAAATAGAAATAGGTTTGCTGTTTTGTCAGCATTCATCACTTCCGATGGGTTATTCTTTGCATGGCCAAATTCAGCCCTTGGGTAAACGAAACGGATTCTTCCAAACGAGGAGATTTCTCACTGATTTGTAGCTGCTGTGAGCTACACTGACCTGCTTCCAGCTGCATGTGATGCTTAAGCTGGAGACTAAAACATCTTATTGGACAGTACTACAGACAGAAAGATTAGTAAGAAAAATTCTATTATCAGATAAGTGTTTTTAGTAATGAGAGAGCAGGATATAGTCATGCTAGATGCTTAATCTGAATGCCAACAACTCTTCAAATCACTACATTTATAACGTTTTCCATTTCCAAACAATGAGCAATCAAACATTAGCTAATTAAAATGCCTTCAGTGGTGAAAGAAAATATAAAAATACATGAAATTATCAAATAAAAAAACCCAAGTGACTAATTTGTCAGCTTCACCATCACTTTAAAAGTAGCGGCAGCCAAGTTATCCCTACACTGCATATCAATCAATTTTACTTTTTACAGCTGATAAGATATTCTCTAATTAAATTATGTTTTAATTGCCTTTGACTTTTAATGCAAAGAAAATGGCAATGTGCTTTCCATTAAAATACTCCCTACTCATTTATGTATACTGTTATTGTCGTTACGCAGTTAACAGTTGTTCCACAGTGGTATCAAGACTCCACGTTTTCTCCTTAAACAAGGATCCTGAAATAAATGTGGCGTTATTTTCTATATCCTAATATAGCTCTTTTAATTGTTGGCAATATTCAATAATGCCCACTTATACTCTGTTGTCATTCTTGGAGTTACTGAAATAGCATCTTTAGAAACATTTGAGTCCATGTGTGACTGCATTTACAATTAGAATGCCAGTCCTGAAAAACACAATCTCCCTACTTTTCACAGAGTTACTTAACTAATTACCTTTCAAAATATTTGGTTTTTATAAGACGATCATGAAGCGCATAGATAGAAGTCATATTCCTGCTTTATGATATGAGAATTAAAGTTAATTATAGTACAAAAATGTGTGCCATTAAGAATGTGCCAGGATCAGGAGCGTAGATGCCGTCCAGCCTCTCAGCAGTGATATGGTTGTCCTGCATACGATAGCAAGCACACAAGGGCTGTACTGATAAACAGACCAGACCCAAGATGTAAAATTTAGAGAGGACTCTTCTCCAAGTACCTCTTCTGCATCTGCAAAGGCAAAGGCTGGTAAGGAAGCAGTCAACTTCTTCACAGTTCCGTTTTTCAATTCAGAAAATACAGAGTGTTTTTTGCGGGCTGGTATTTTGGACAATTCAAATCATACTTCATCTTAATTCAGCTCAGAAGTAAAGAAAGGTAAGCAAGCTATAAACAGACACTGCTGCAAGATACGAATGCAAAACCAGAAAAACAACAAAAAAGAGACGACTTTTTTCTCTGGGCTTTGAGATAACCCGACTGGGTGAAAAATCAAAGTGCAGCCATACTGCATTTAGTTTACTGCCTGACCCAAAAATTAATTTCTACACCAGTTGCAAAGAAAACATCACCTCAAGGTCATACACGAAGGCTTCTGTCACACTGCCGCACAACTCCTCAACATACAGCATTCCCTCTTTGCCATATGGACCTAATACTATGCCCCTTGCACCTGATGTACAAATAAAGAAGTGCTGCAGCTGTATTTTCCAGCCATTCCTTCAATGAACAGATAATGATATAGCCAATGCTGAGATATTTGATGTGAGTAGTGGACATTTTAGTCCCTGCACGAGTCCTTAATCTCCCTAGAATCCACAGGAAGAAAATTATTTGATATGAGAACCTTTGATATTACAAGTTGTATTTAACATTTCAAGGCTCATTTGAATCAGCTCAGCTCACTAACTGCTAAAGCATACAGGACAACATGTCCTGGAGAGAGGAAAAACCCTATAGATGTGTTTTGTAGCCAAAAGGTATATTACAAAAAAATCACCAAAAAAATGAGTTGCTGAAGATAAGGCCCAAAATGTTATTGGTGCCATTCATTTTAGAGCAGAAGGGCAGATGGATCAGAAGCAAAAAATAGTACTGAGATTTCCATGGCGCACTTCTTAAGACAGAAATTCTGTTATGACCCACAAATGCCTGTAGAGCATGAGTCAATGAAATCTCATATTGACGCAACACCAACTATATCATAAAACTGTATCATGATTCCTTTTCCCTTGTTGTAATCCATTAAGATGCTAGAAAATTTGATTTTTTGGTAGAGATGTGCAGGCAATAACATCTCCCTACCGTGCCTTGGCAATGTACTAATGGCTATTGCAAAACACTTACTGTAACCATTCAGCCAGGTTTCTGCCCACAGCAGAAATAAATGAATAAATATGCTTTTACCCAGTTCTGCTACTCATCTTAACACATTGTTTTATAACCTCAGTATAAAACAGAAAAAACCAAATCATTTCAGGGGTTATGTATTTTGTGGTATGTTGAAGATGGAATCCTAAACGGAAGGTTTTATGCCTTTGGAAAAGTGTGTCTTTGTACTACTCAAAGTGCTTGGCTTCTAAATTTGTAACTATAAAAAGAGTGTTTTCTGCAAATCTGCCTTTTTAACGAAGTATATATGCTGATAATGTTGAACCGATCCTGTGGGACAGGTTTGGCTGGGGGGTGGGGGGGGGCATTTCCATTAACAGGCCTGAAGGATTAAACTTGCATTTAATTTCTAAGAACAGCACAGTTTCTGACAAAACACTTTTATTTCTATTAGTGGCATGAAGTTCTGGCAAAGAAAAGGCATGATATAACATGCACATTTGCTTCTTGTGGTGTTTCTTGGAGAGACAATGCAAGTTGGTGGTCAAAGAATCAGAGAGTCAGAAAATTCAGTGGAAAAAAAGATATATTTTTTGAGGAAATGAAAATGTCTGATGTATAAAATTGCATTTGTAGAAAGAATAATCATATATGACTGGAGTGGTACCTCCTGGGAAGCACAAAAGGACACAGTGATACAGTGGCTGGTTACCGTAGGGGAAGGTCTGGGGTGGGCTCTCAGAAGTCAGTAGAATTCTCTGTGTTAATTCAAATCGATTGTGGGTCATGTCCTAGATTTATAGTAATTACATTAAAAGCATTGTGATTATAAACAAACCCTAGCTTTTTCAATATACGTAAGTACAGTGGGAACTAACACATACCTTACAAGATCTTTCACAAATGCAGTTAATGTGCATGTTTTTAATATTTTTCTTTTTTTTTTTTTTTTTTTTATACTAGGCAACACTCAAAATCCAGAAGAAGAGGTGGCAATCTACAGGAAGCTGGTAGGTCAAATTTTAAAATTATATAAACTCTAGTATAATTAGGCTGACAAAACAGATATAAGCGGTAAAGTAATGAAACTTGCATTTACTGGGTATTCAGAAAATATGCAAAATCGTTTAAATTTACATACTGAGGGGGAGAAAATGTGGTTTAGCAGAGGCAATTAACATGAGAAAGTAAGACAGATGCTGTGCAAATAATTCATAATGAATAATTTCTTTGCTCCATTTTGTGTTTGCAAGTTTTCCAAACAAACTAGTTTTTCTGATGTATATGTTCAAACTGCTGAATAATATCTATGCATAATTTTTATCTGTAATTCATTCATAAGCAGAGCTTTTTGAATATTCAAGCTTTTTTTGAATGGGTATGTAGGTCGTACAACACATTTCTCTTTTCCAATTGGAGAAACATAACTTATAGGTTCTGCTATGAATAATCACAATATTTAACAATATTTGCTTCATTATTTTACCAAACATTCCTGCTAGTAAACTCATTTGTTAAAATAATCATGGAAAAAGAGATGCAAACAAAAGCAAATAAATTAGTCTGGCATCCCCTCTTTTGTTTCTCATTTGAGAAAAATAATTTTTACTGTCCTTAATTCTGTTTGTCTTTAATTAAAATATATGAGGAAGCTGAAAATACAAAATCATAGCATTAAAGATACTCAGGTTTGATACGGCTTTAGTGTCAGGGTATACTTAAATACACAGAGTTCCTTCCCCAGCCGGGTGTGGTTGGTTTTCTGCCAATTGTGAGATCCCTTAAATGACAAGCCGGCGTCTCTCAACTCCACTCTGCCCTTCAAGCTCACTGTCCGAGTGACTGATGTGAGGGGCACCCGGCGCCTCCATTTCTGTTACCTCTGAATTTCCATCCATTCTGTAGCCAAACGTGGTATCAGCTTCTGCTGTATAGCAGCAGAAAGACTTACACGTAGGAAGATAATGAAGATAAATATACTATTTGTTGGCAGTCAGGGTGATTAATTGCGAGAGGCAAGCTTAATTATGCCAGTAGTAATAATTGGTGTCATGGACAGACACCAAGATTTTATGGCCCATTGTTAGAAATGTGTTGAAGTTTGAATATGAATGCATTAATGGATTAGTACAAATTGTGTCTTCTTTCATAACAGGCATATATTCTTAATTATGTTTAGAGTCATATTTATTTGGAATGCTGGAAAAGTCAGTTTTTACTCTTTCTGTAAGTGAAGCGGGTCATCAGACCTGAGAGACTGAAGCATTCTTATGATAAATTGTGTATGACTAACTCAATGATGAGTGAATTCCATTTCCAGAATCTTATTAGCAATGTAAAAATTGTATTTGATTTTATATACTTATTTTTATTTTGTATATGTTTTTCTATTGAATACATTTATATTTCAGAGTTTCTATTGCAGTTTACTATTTCAATAGCAGTAATTAAAAAATCTTGTATTAGTAATCTAAGTTTTACATTTCACACAGTGGGAGAATTTTAAGGTCTCTTTTTGGGGTACCTTTATATCGCATTTATAGACTGGCACTGAGGATCTGACAGTCTCCGCTTACACCTTTTTTTCCTGAGATCAGAAATTAGCCTGGAATAGCTTATGACTTGAGAAGTACAAAGGATCCCCCAGACCTTTCTAACACTAATAGGACAGGAGAACGCAGAGAACACAGAAATACAGTTTCACAAATGTAAATTCTGCAAACACATATCAGTGTGAAAGTTCTGCCATTCTCATATTTTACACTGAATAATGTGAGAACACCCAGGCAATTATTTTAAGTAACTGAACTATACCTATACGTCTTTGGAAAAGAATGGAAATAATAAAATAACTTGCTTAGTAAGTCCTGGTGTAGTAATGTGTTAACCAGCAATTACAAGCTCCTTTGGGTATAAAGAAAGGATGTCTTTAATGAACATGGCAAACTAAACAATTGTTTGAAAATACAGAAAAATAACAATGAAGTGACATTAAATCTAGAAGGAAATTGTATTTCAGTAATTTGGCAGACTTTATGTGGCAAACGTGACTTCATTTTTTTTAAACTAGATACATAAATTAAAGTAAAAAACAACAGAAAAGAAAACATCCATTAAGTTAATCTAGTTGAGTATATATTGTCACTGTTCCTTGGTTTACTTGCTTTCTATTCTCTTACTTTTTCCAGCACTTGAAATTTAAACTTCATAAAACATCTAGACATAGTAAACCTTACAATTACTATGTTTTGATGTCTTCTCTCCTGTTTATTTACAGCTTAAAAGAACATGTTTTGTAATTTAGGTATTTGATTAGCAATTATATAATACATTATTTGTGTCATCTTGTAACAGACATTCTGGGTTATACATCCCTGCAACCACAATTCCTGCTCCAACTTCTCATTCTTCTATGGCTGCCTTCATTTCTTTTGGCACTGCAGGAGTTCTTACTGGTAGGAATGATAAATGAACATGTTTCTTTGCATTATACATATCTACAGCAAATAAACTGTGTATACCATATCACTTTCTACATCTATTGCCCAGTGCTGTTATAGCCAATGCATTAAATATTGGGCTTCTTATGGACTGCTCACTGCAGTTCAACACAACAGATAATGAAAAGAGATCAGGCATGAAAACTTCCTCTTTATCTTGCACCTTTCGTCACACAAAGTAACTGATAACAGCTAAGTTCATCATCCTTCTTTCATACAATATTCAGGAAATCAGGCACTTAAACCATGACCTTCACAGAGAAAGGACTGTGTCATCTTGTTTAGCCGGTAGCAAAAGTGGGACCCTGATCCTGAAGGGAGTTGTTGGATTTTATCAGAAGATAAATAAAGCAAGTGAATGCTTTCGTGTGCTCGTATGGAACTTCTTTTCAAGGAAAACATTTTGCATTAAAAGAACAGAGGGTAGAAGGCGGCACAGAGCATAAAAGTTACTCATGAAAGATGGGGATAAATTAAGGTTAAGCAAATAAAAAATAAAATTGTTTAATAGCTTACTTAAACATCAGTTGCATAGTCTCTCTTACTTCGTATTTTATTAAAAAATGCTCTGCAATAATATAGAATTTATGCTATCTGTTAGAAAAAAGTTATTCCAATCCTGAGAATTTTATGTTGCCTTGTTATTATTTAATATTTCTCACTGTCTTGGTAATTCTTGCATACTAAGAAAATGAAAAAAATATTGTTCTATTATATTTTCTAATGCCAAGTGCCTATGAGCCTATGAAAGTTAAAAGATTCACTGATATAGCATAGTATTTTTGGGTAACAAATTCAGCTTTTTCCCCCTCTTAATTCCTCCCCTGATCTCCAGAGTGGTCTTATTTAAAAGGAACAAACGTTGTTAGTGAAGTTTGCATTGGCATTTTATGTAGGGATAGAAGTGTACCATTTAAAAGGCAAACTGTCACAAATTATATGCCCGATTTTATATATTGTACATGTCTATTCTTACTCTTGGTTCTCATCATTCTTTCCCCGATCATTCTTTGCATTTTCACATGTGCCTTCCAGTAGGTGATTTCTCTGCACCTTTTTACATGCTTACTGTTAGAGCAGACTGCTAACTGAATATTGCTTTTGAGTCAGACTTTAAATCTTGTACTGACTGATTTCAATATTATGCAAAATAGCTATTGTATCCTTTACACCTTGCTAGTTTCTTTTTCTCTTCTCTATGTATTGTTCCAGATACATTATTCTACCACTTCTTGTGGATAAAACAATTTAACTGACCTTTCACCTAGACTAGGTACTAGAACTGTCTGTGTGTGTTGCCATTTACCCAAACTTAGTCTCATTTACTCTTATGCAGAGTATGTATCTGTGGTGTACCTCATCCACACCAATACCACTTCATGCAGAGCTGAGAAAAAATACTTCTGCTATCAGAAATAAATGTTGATTTTCTCCTTAGTTCACTTTGCCAGTGAACGCATTGTTACTAACCAGAATGCTCCCTGACCTCCGTGGTTTTCATCATAATCACCTTGTAGTATTTTATCCCAGACCAAAAATGCAAAAGCATTTCTATATACAGACAACTACATAAAGCATATGCTTTTTCTTTACTGTAATGGTTACTATCTCTCAGTAATTACTGCAGGAAGACAAGTGAAACTGTTCATCCTCTGTGGTGTCAGAGTCATTAAAATGGCTGAGAATTAACATTCTAATAGCTTGCAATTACACTCAATAGCAGTCAGTGGCTTGCAAAACTAAACTAAGGAGTAGTTCACAACTGTATCTCCCATTTATGTTGCAACAGTAATGAGAATACAGATTTTGGTATTTGGGAACTGGAATCTAAGATGTGCAAAACCAGTATGACTCCAGTAACTGGACAGACAGAAGAAGGTAAGAGACCTGGGTCCTGATTCCCACGAGTAAGAATTCCCCTGATATTTGTGCGTTTGGTATTTGTATTAGCAGTTTAGAATTATCACGTAAGCATTCTTAGCACAGTAACTCATTGGAAGCAGTGCATCCCACCAACTCTTCAACAGTGATACCTAATTTCAATACCCACGAGGTGTCTTCTCCTGAAAGCTGGACAACTTGAACACAAAATTTTTCCCAGAGCCCAGTTAATTCTCCTCTTGATCTGTCAGATGAGCAAAGGCTCATCATTTGCTTAGAGATGGCAATAATCCACTTTAACAGTAAGTTGGCAGCCACATTCTTCAGCATTCCTTTGAAATATTTGTGATCAGCAAAGATAATAGGGGAAAAGGGATTTAGGTATTTAAGTCTGGAGTTTCATGTATGTAAAACACACTGTCGACATGTACCAGGACAGACAAATGATGTTCTACTCAATTTTGCATGGGGATGGGTGTTTCATTAGGGATGGCTGTGCATACCGAACGTGCTCATTTGCAAACAGCAATTTCTCTAAAGAAAAATGATCCCTCTTTCAGTACAGTGGCATTCTGTGCCTGTAAAACTCTGCACATTTTCTTTACTTTCCACTGAGCAGGTATTACCTACAAAGACTTTCCATCTCTTTGTCTCCTCTTCTTCTTCCAGAACTGCAAACTTGTTGATGGCTTTGAATTGTTCAGAGCCGTTCAAGCATATAGCAAGTAGCTTTCTACCTGCTCGGTACTTCCATTTGAGCCATTTCAAAGACAGGCTGTAATTCTTACAAGGTAGATGGGCTGGCTGGAGAAGGGAAGCAAAAAAAAAAAAAAGGCTAAAGGGACTGGAAACTACCTGAAAATACCAGTACAATTTCAACACCTTTCTCTTCTTTTTGTTTGACAAATTACGGACAGTTTCTAGCAATATTTAAGAGGTCATACAAACTCCCTTATTTTAATGTCAAACATGCACCACATTTACTGAATTACCAAAGATGGTAATTCCAGTGTATTAAAATTGCTAATCTTGCCACTCATCCTCTGTTGGTAGCTCACTGCGTGATACTCTGATATTTCTCCCGTACCACTGTGTGGTTACTTCCCTGGAACAGCTGCTCCCATGCATTTGGTTTTTTTTTTATTTTTCTTTTTTTTTTTTTATAATTCAGACTACTGTTTGGAGGTTGTATTTCTTACTATGCAATTGCAGGCATAGGATTAAGAATGAAAATGGGACATCTAAATCAGGTACAACTAATGATATTCCAGTGTATATAATAAATATGGGAAATTGTACCAATTAATTAAAATAATCCTCTTTACAACGTGTTAAAGCATTTGAGAGGCATTATTCAGTAAGATAAGCTCTCTCTTTATTATGAAGAGTTGAGTCCTATGTTGATACGGTAGATCATTGCATATCACGATTTATAGTTTACAGGGTTGGAAAACACTCTGCTTATCACGTGGTGTGACCTGTTGTGTAATGCCAGCCAGTGAACTTCACCCAAGTAACCACTCCATCAGTCCCATAACTTGCATTTGAGATGCAACGTATCTTTCAGGGAGATCTGCAGTTCTATTTAAAGACTCTATGCCACACAGAATTCACATTCCATAGGTAAAATGTTCCAGTCATTAATTAGCTGCAGTATTAAAATTTCACCTTCATTGTACAATGCATTTACATAGCATCAGCTTCCAGAAACTGTCTCTAATTATTCCTGTTTTGATCAAGCTATAGCAATGTGTGTGGTGGAGCAGCTCCATACTAATAGAGGAATAATGATATAAAGGGACACACTGAAAAATCAGCAGGTCCAGGTTAGAAAATTCCAACACATGCTTAAAAGGCAAGGGGATAAGCATCCAGCATTTATCTCCAGGAAACTGCAAATCTTCTTTGTTGTCTCCTTTTTCCTTTCCTTTCAAATCTCACTGAAGTTCAATTTTTCAAAGAAGTATGAGAAAGAGAGCCCCAGCCCTTCTGAAAGTAGACAAGATGTTCTCATGTCAGCAGGTTCTGTAAGAGAGAAGGTGATACTGACAGAGACTCCAAAGATATTGGGGATGAAGCCAATAAAGCATGCGGGTTCCAGGCCGTGTATCACAGGCCTACCTTTTAAGCATCTCGGGCATGGAGCAGTAACTAATATAGCCAACAGGACAGTGATACCTCTGCAGTGCCCTTCCTCAAGGCACTTTACTAAAGTCTGAAGAAATATGTTTATATTCACTTGGGATTCACTGCTTGGAACTTGTTCTTGAAGGTAGGCACTTACATTCTTTCCTCTAAAGGGCAAAACAGCTAAAGGATTTAAAATGTGCTAGAGGAGAAGTAGCCTGTGGTCACCATTTACTTACTAATCCAGTAGCTAAAGTTATAACCCAATACATGAGGTGTTTGGTTTACTCTCCTCAGCCTTATGCATATTCAGTCTCACGTCGCCCATTCCCAGGAGAATACCTTACCACCAGATTAAAGGGATGGGAACAAACCTCTTCCATCGAAGCTGTATCACCACATCTAAAAGAATCCAAGATTAATTTAAATAGAGAACAAGAGGAAGAGAGAGCATGGCTCCCTGTCTTGTTAGGACTCTCACTTTAGGGAGAAGACATGGTTATCCTTCTAAAACATATATTAATTATATCTTAGCTATTCTAATTTTTATATAGTTACCATTAATCCTAAGTGTGGACACAAAGCCAGTATCGGTCTTACTAATAATGCTTAGACGTGTAATTTCCGTTTATTTTTGCTCTGATACTCTCAGCTATCCATCCACTCACAGCTGTCATCTTTACTAACCCATAACAGTGGGAGCATATATTCACTTATTCACCAGGACAAAACAGTGCTGTTTACTGTAAATTGCCTTCTAGAAAACAATCCCCCAACCTGAAACGTAACCCATGTTCTTTTTCACTAGATACCTGACCTTGACTTCAACATTTCTGTTGAACAAATGAGGCCACCTTACCAAGGCGTCCAGCCATTACCCCGTATCCATCATAATTGACCAGCAACAAATCTTTGTTGTGTGGCATTTAATCAGCCATTTGTTTATTCTCTCTCAAATCGCTGGTATATTAAGTTGCTTTGTAATATTCTATGTATCATTAGTAGAAATATTCCAATAGATTTACAAATATTTTTAGATTGTATGGGCTAAATGGATTTTGTTTTTTGCTAATTTCTGTTTAATCATCATAAGGATCAAGTCACATGCTTTATGGACCGCTATTACAGACATTCCATTACTTTTTCACTGAAACTTGTGTGGCAACAAATTGCAGTTTGACAAGATTTGTTTCCATCTGAGTGTAATTCTCAGTTTTTCTTTCCGATAGGGACAACTCATTACTTAACTGCAACAATCTTTTTAATACATCTCTAACATTCATTTTTGCAATCTAGTTTATTTTCAAGCAGAGAGATTATTTCCAGTAAAATGACTATCACAGTATCTCTGTGCAGAAGTCTCTCTGCAGAATCAAGATATCACCATGCATATTATTACGTTAAAATTTAGACCACAGCATTCAAGACAAGGACACATCTTGAAATCTGTGAAATGCCACAGAAAAAGATGAGGCCAGGGAGAAGTTGTGGCTACGTGGATCTTCTTCAGCCCTGTGAATAGATGCAGTCCTCAAGCTAAGGCATTGCATGTAATTTACCAAGCTCTACTAGTATGCTCAGCTCTCCCCTCTTCTCAATTAACCTTGAAAAGCTGAGAGATACTTCCCTGCTGATTTCCGGATTGCCCCTTAAAACTCCTGCTCTTTGTTGACAGTTACAAAACTACAGTTGCAGTCGGAAAATTAACTCTGCTGTAGTTTCTCTCTAATCAGACGTTTACAGTACGCTTTTCCCAGCTACAGGTAATCCAATGTGCTCTATTTTACTTCTCCACACAGATTTTCTGTTTTATGGAACACAGACATAAAGATTGTTACGTTTTAGTAGCACCGTTAGCCCTGCTGCTGTGCATTACGCATGTCTGGGGCTTTTTCACTGCTGTTTCTGTATATCGTGGTTAATTTAAGTTGCTGCTTTCCTCCGGGCCTTGCCAAGAATCTGTACAGAGGTTGACATCAGCTTGTGTCTAGCAGTTTATCTAGCAGTTTGCCGTTCTCTCATTTCCTGATCTACTTTGCTTTAGTGCTCCTTTCTTTTGGTGCCACTGGTGCTTTCCGCAGATGTTTAGCAAAGGGGGCGGAGGGGGGGGGGAATTTAAGGTTAAATAGTCAACGCTTAATTACACTTTACACTTTATAGAAAAGGTAAGTATTCTGCACAGCGTTTGGAAGCACTGCGGTATGGAACACGGTGCCTGGGGCTCACCTGTGCCCAGTTCACTGACGAGGGGAAGGTGATCGCTAAACTTAAGTCCTTTCTGAAGGAGTGCGGAACAGTTTGTCAAAACGTTTCTAAGTTGTGGCAAAAAGATGGAAGGAATTTTTTAACAGTTTTTTTCCCCGTGATGAGATGCTTTTGTCGCCGCCGCCCGCGGCTGAGGCGGGGGGCGGCGGAGGGGCCCGGCTCGCCCGCGCCCGCCGTTACCTCAGCGCCGCCGCGTCCTCGCGGCTCCGGCGGGAAAGGGCCTCCGCCGGGGCGGCCTCCGTCCTTCCCCTCCCGATCCTTGTCCCCTCGCCGGGCCAGGCATCCCGACGCCGGCGTCTCCCACCGGCAGCCGCCCGCCCCCGGGGCCGTTAGCCCGGCGGAGGCAAGGGGCCTGCCCCGCGCCCGCACCTCTGCGGCAGCGCTCGGCCGGGGTAGCCCAGCAGCGGTAGCCCGGCAGCTCCGCGGAGGGACGCCTGCTATGCGCAGTGACGGTCTAGGAAACAAGGACGCCCGGGCTGTGACGGCGGGCTGCGGCGGCGGGCCGCTGCCGCCCGCCCGTCGCCGCGACGCCCGCAGCGCGGCTCCGCCGCCGCCCGGCCCCGCTAGCGCGCGGGGAGGGAGAGGGGAGGAGGACGCGGGGGGGGGACCCTGCGCGCGCGCGCGCGGCCGGGCGCCGAGCTCCGGGATTGGCTGTCGGCCCCGGCCGCGGCGCGTGCAGCCGGGGGCCGGCGGGGCTGCGGGCAGAGCGCGGCTGGCGCGCGGCGGGGCCCGCGCTCCCTCAGGCCGCCTCGCGACGGGTCCGCCGCGCCCCGGGCGCTGGGAGGCGGCGGCGGTTCCGCTCCTCGGGGGAGGGACGGGACGGGAGCGGGAAGGGAAGGGGTGTCCCTCGTCAGTGAAGGAATCCGCACCGGTGCTAAGTTGTCTCCCGGAGGCGGTGTGAGGCGCTCGGGCTGCTCAACCTGCTGCTGCTGCCGGTAAATGCTCTCCACTTCTCGCTCGCCTACAGGCTGAGGGCTCTCCTGCCGCTGCTCGCTCGGCAGCGGCGCCCGAAGCTGCAGCGGTTCTGTCTCTATCGCTCCCTTCCCTTCTGCCTCCCCCCCCCACCTCCCTTTTCTGTAATTGCGTTACTGGAGTTGACAACTTCAGATGTGTGTCTTAAGCCAGGCGGTGTTGTGTCTCCTGCAGCCGGTTAATCCAGCAGTTGGAGAGGTCGTTAGTTGCATGAGTTCCAGGGAAGGAGGGTTCTCTGTGCCTCTGCAATAAGTGCTGCTGCTTTTCTGACCATTAATTCTCATCCTTGATCGCTGGTATTTCTTTTATTTTCACGGTGTTTTAATGTTGCCTTTGTTCTTTAAACTGCTTCATTTTTTTTTTATTTTTTTTTCTTTTCCGCCTTTCTTCTGGGATTGAAGTACAAATATTTCTTTTTCCTCAGTTTTTGCCAACAATGTGGAACGATATCGCTGATTCAGAAACTGTTGTCCACAGTGCGTCTTGGGTAGGAACCGGCAGAAATAACAGAAGGCAGGCATTTGTATTCCGAAAGGGAATTTAAAAAAAAAAAAACGCTGCTTTGCATCATTGCTGCAGATTTGCAGGAAGCAGTAAGGGACAATAATACTACATTGTTTGCAAAGATAATAAACGTAGAAGTGCTTTGCTGTTTCACGTATAGCCCTGCCATTGAGCTGCTTCGAAATTGCACTTAATAATAAATTCATGGCTGTGGAGGAAGAAATTGCTGGCATGTATTGCATACATTGCTGAGACAATGTACTAACCTCTGCTAACACCAGACCAAGTCCCTGTTAGCCCTTACATGGAGTGGCAGTTTGACAAGATACTATTTTGTTTCCTGCATACACCCAAACTGAAATTTAAATAAGGTGGCTTAATGGATGCGGATGGAGCTCTTAACTCTTTATCTCTGAACCAGACTCCTTTTCAACACTTCTTGTTAGGATGCTTGTAAATGCTAGTGTAAACATTGATCTCTAGTAATTTCAGCTGATTTAATACTACCGATGTCTTAATATGTGCTTTTTATGCTTTTTTTGTACATATGTATTTCCATACTTAAGTGTTCTCTCCTTTTAAAAAGCTCAAAATGTAATAGCAAGTATTGCCTCTGTGTGTGTGTATGTGTATATGTTAATGTGTTTTTTTATATATATATATATATATATAATGTTTGGCTTGTACTTGTTCAAATTTACCAAGCCTTGTGTTACATGCAGAAAACAGGTATTATAACAGAATTCAAATGCAGGAACACAGAATTAAAGGGGATTGTGTTTATAATATTTAGTTGTATAGTTAAAAGACTGTATAAGATCAAAGAAATTCAAAATGCCTGCATTCCAGAGAAGGAAAGTCTAGAAGCAGTAGTATTGTAGCAATTTTAGAAAATAAAGCTTGACTGAAACAGTATGAAGTGTAAGCTGTCAATAAGTATGTGTAGTTATCTAGTGTCCTCATAGAGCACTTTATGGAATGCTGTTTAAAATCTGGTATATTTAAAAGTGTAGTCTTTATTTTTTAAGTGCAAAGTTAATGAAAAAGTGGTATCACCTGTTAATATGGTTACTTTATGCAAGTTTAATTGTTAACTTTGGTTGTACAGTCTCAAAGTTTTTCTTCAAACTTTGGAAGAATTTAGACAGGTGATTCTTTCTTCAAGACGTTTGTATTATCATTCAAATTACACTGATTTGAGAAACTGGTGAATCTCCACCGGATAGAACGCTGACAGGTATTTTTCTAAGGGGCTTACGTAAGTGCTAGGTAAAGTGGATTTTTACAAGTGGTTGACAACCTAAATACAGGTGGCATGTCTTGCATTGTTAAGGTTTAAAATATATACAAAGTATTTGGGCATCATTTTCCTGTGCATTGACAAATCAGTAACTGGGTTGACGATTAATTTAACTTGACCCATATGCTGAGGTTTCCAGTCACTGAGTAATAAATAAAAACTATTCATATATCACACTGATACAGATTGTGTGGTATTCAAAAAGCCAACTGTGAGGTCCGAGCTTTAATTCATTTTGAGAGGAAAAGTTTTTTACCTGTGGTTTCTTAGTGCCCTGGCAAGGTCTAAGAACTCACGGAAGTATTTTTTTTCCAGTTTCCCAAATGTTAACACAGGTCCAGCATATTTAAAAAAAAAAAAAAAAAGTTTTGATCCAGATAATCTGTTTGAATTTTTATTCTGCTTATTTTTAAACACTTCCCACTAAGACAGTACTTATATGAAAACCATAATCTTTTAATTCTCTATGTATTGATTTTTCATGTGGATAATGAAAATAAAATAATCGTGTTTCTGTGTCATTAGATTTCAACTGTTCATGTGGCTTGGGGAAAATTAACACATGAACATCACTAGTGATGTTTTCCTCTAATTAAATTGAACTGTATTTTCATTTTTAGTATTTTGTACTGAGTGTCAAAGAGCTGCGTGAGAAAACAGAGGAGGCACTTTCTCTTGTTAGGTTACAGAGATTAACAGTGGCAGGAGAATTGATTTGAGAGGGCTAATAGTTAAATTTCTTTGCCTTTTTGAAGAACAATTTTATTTCTGGGAAGAACAGCTATATATATATATGTCTATATATATAGATATATCAACTTGTGATCTATTATGCTCGTGGCTTTGGCATTTTCCTGTCAAATACCATCATTTTTGTTTCTGCAGTCAAAGAAAATTCCTTGTGAACAGTGTTACTGTTAGAGTAAGTTATGGTGTTAGCTGTATTAGTGATCTTGTGCTTAAAATTATATAGAACAACATAAAAAGGAAAAATACTTGTTCAGTCAAGGTCAATGTCTAGACTTTCTGTTCTGAGAGGTCAAACTAAACTGAAGGTCAAATTAGATGGAGACAAAGCTCAAGCCACCGTTAGACCACTCAAGTCAATATACTGATGTTTGAAAAGCTATTTTGTGTTTATTTGCAGTTTACTGTGAATTTAATCCCTCAATCCTTAATGGTTTTGGCAAAAGGCGCACATAGGAGCAGCACCACTGAACTCCATGCTGCAAGATAAGACCAAAAAATTAGTGGACTGATCCTTTAAATAATAATATTCTTGTATATAAATAAATCGTCTAAAAAGTCTGCCCTCCCCCACCCTGGATTCATAACAGGAAATACAACCTTAGAATATAAATTAAATTCATTTTACTAAATGATTGATGAGATGTTTTAGTCCTGACTTGCTTTCTTAGAAGGTAAGTATTTAATGGAAGTGACAAGTTTTTTCCAGGCTTTTTTTTTTCCTTTTAATTGTACTTTACCTATAATTTCACAAGATCTCTATCAGGAAGAATCATTTTGTCTAATACTGTGCGATAACAGAAAAGATAGTTTTTCTGATACTAAACATAGGCAGAACTGGTCTGTACTTTCTGACCTGAGGCGTCAAATCTCAGAGCCTTCATACCAACTGATACTGACTCATCTTTCCAATTTCTTACTGCACAAACCAGCTCCTGTACAGTGTACTTCTAGTTTATGTAGGAGGTAGAGTATGAAATGACTATGGCTGCATTAGGCTGTTAGAACCACAGACCAGACCAAATTTGTGTCCTGGTCATCTCTGTAGCCTCAAAGAGCCCCTTGTTCTGATCCGTATTCGGAGTCGTTTAGCTGAGCGGCTACAGCAGTGTCTACAGTGCTTTCTGCAATACAGTCTCATCTAATCCACATACGGATTTAAAAGACACTGTGGGGCATTCTCTGTTAGCTGAATTTTGTCTCACAATTATTGGTTTGCATTGGGATCTCATAATGCTGTGGAAGTTCAAATACATTGTCCTAAATCCACCTTGCTGACTAACTCAATATTATCAGATAGACTTTTCAGATAAGCAGGAAGTGTGTTAAGCTGAGATATTACTCATTTTTTATTATTTTAAAATAGATTCTTTTTGCTTGAATTGATTGACATTCAGTGCCAAATAGTAATAAATTGTCTACTTTTGTGTTTATTGCTGAACATTAATAATGTAGTAGTCATTCAAATAGGGATGTAATTGTAAGATTTTTAGCAAAAAGCTGCACAACATTGAATTATAAATGTATGTTTATCTGAGCAGGTTGTGAATGGATACATGATGCATATACTGCCTTACACCAGTGGCACTTAATCAGACGTGTTCTGGCGTAATAGTTAAGGAAACAAATGATCTTAAATCACACTTCTTTATTTAACTCAGGAACAGGTTTTGTAGAAGATACATTTTATTGTCTGATGAATGGAAAACAAATTTGCACTGAGGTAGCGGGGTTTGGCTTTGGGGATTGGGGACTTTTTTGTTTTGTGGTTTCGGTGTTTTGGTTTTTTTGTTTGTTTTAACTATAATGCCAGTCATGTAGTAGCAATACAAGTCAAGTAAGAGCATGGTATCACCCTTTTTGTTTTTGGATAATAGAGTCTTCATTCTAGTTTTGTTCTTAAGGGACTTCTTTAGTATGTGAATGTGTACATTTAGCCAAAACACTTAACCGTAACCTGTCAGGACTACAAATGTGCGTTAAAATTGTATAAAATATAGGAGTTGCTGCTCTTGAAGGATTTTCATACTAATTTGGGGCACGCTGCAGCTGCCTTCGTGTCTCTAGTAGGAGCATTTAAAGCTTTCAGCTGATCTCACTTCTCCAGATTTATCTGTTGTTTTTCAGCCCACATAGGCAAGGAAAGCACCAGGGATCATTCAAAAGAGTATGCGAGCCTATCAGAATCATTAATGAACATACCAGTGAAACACTTGAAGAGTATGGAAGTAATTTCTGTGTAAAGTCCTTGTGGAGGGTACCATGTGAAGTATGTGGGGAGGCAGCTGTTGAAGCCAGGTACTGTACCTGGACTGTAGCTGTGCATGTGGAGTGAGCGGGCGCAGCAAGAGCACAGTGTAGTTTTATGCTGATGGACTGCTTGGGGTAAGCACTGTAAGAGATAAGAACACAACTCTCTTCTCTTGCTTATCCCTGTTCGTGTAAGGCTTTTGTTGGGCACAGTGACATCGGCTAGTGTAAATTTTTTGAACCACAGTCCGAGAGACCTAGAGAAGCTCTCAGTGCAGACACAAGTCCAGGTCTGCCAGATTTAAGCACAGCACCTTAACATTGCGAGTCATCTTTCTACATCAGTGTGCATGTTTACCAGAGCAAGCAGAGCCTGTCTCCCTGTACTTCTGTGGTAGCTATGTAGGAATCTGGATATCTTCTGGGAAGTTTTATGTGTGTTCCATTAACTCTGAACATGAAAATATGGTTTTTTGATTTATTTTTTTTTTAGGGGAGAAAAATGAGAATGTTTATGAAAGTCACTTTGTCACTTTTCCTAAGCTAAGGAAGTTAGGAGTGTTGGTTCTGTTGTGTTTTTGAAGGGTTCTGTACAGTGCTACATGTAAACTATATTGTGGAAAATTTAAATTTAAAGGGGCGTGGATGAATGTATGTAAGTGTAAACTATACAAAATCTGTTCTGAAGCCATTATTACATAGTAGTGTAGGGCTTACATGTAAACACCTGTAAAAACAGGAAAATATAGAAAGTCCTATTAAATGTAAACAACAGATTTTTCAAAAGCTTTTTGCAAGTATAGATTGCCTAGTGACTTTTCTAATCTCTCTTTAAAATGCAGCTATCTACAGTGAAATAAGTTATCATAATATTGTGCTCCAACATTGTACTGCATACTAAAAAAAAAAGTAAGTGCCTTTTTCAACAAAAAAAAATAGTTGTGTATTTAGAAAGGCAGAATACTTGATATAGGAATGTGACAGTGACACTGGAGACAAGAATTTTGATCTTGAAAGTAAAGCTCACTTTACTTGCTACACATCTCACCAATACTATAGGAAATACTGTGTTTGAATTGGATTCTGGGGGAAAAATGACGTGTTGGCTATACACCAGTTGAAATAACGTAGCAAAGGTAAATATTAGGTGCATCATAGTATATAAAAATACATTGTCTAGGGAGGAATGTTAGGTACTTGTAGTTGCAACATTAAATGAATTTTTGAACCAAATTAAAACAAGTGATATGCAACTTAATACACTTAAAGAATGAAAAAAAAAAATTGAATTTAATTAAAAGTACCTATCAGTGCATGCTGTTTACCTAGTTCTGCTGTCACTGTAGATACCTACTTTTACCACCACTGAAGAATTAGGTGTTTAAAGAAAATAACTTTTCATCTTAGTTCACGTTTACACAGATTGCAGGTTTGAATGTGCATGTGTGCAAGTTCTTGGTGCTTTTGGTTCTGGTTCTGTGCCTAGGGACGTTCAGAAAGTCACGGTCCATCAGGAGTTGATAAGAGTGTAGCCTGAAACATAGAACTTTGTTTTAAGGAAAGTTTTCTTGTCTAGGCGTTTCTTCTAACTTTTCTCTACAGAGTTTTGACACAGGAAATGTTTTTATCATTGTGGTTTTTGAGAGAGTGAGCTATGACTGGTATACTAGTTTTGCATGAGAACATCCACAAAAACATAAGCCCATAAAAAGATTGGAAAACAGTTTTTTTTTCTTCTACTTCAACAGAGCTGACTGGGCACTAAAATCAAAAGGATTATTAATGAATCTCACAGGGAAATAATTGTTTTGGCTGACTCCTTCCAATCATGAGGAAGTTTTAGACAAATCTTAGTTTACAGAAGACTATTTGAATGAGTTGAAACTTTATGCTTGTAACTATAGCTGTAAGTAAACACAACAGTACCGTGAAAGTGGATCTGTAATTATAATAATCTTGTAACAGTTTGATTTGTCTGAATGTTTATATTACATGTGTACAGTTACCTAAAGCATGATTGAGTTTATGTAAAGATTTGTGTGACACGTGAAGGTCTGCTAGCAGTGAAAATACAGAAAATTTCCGTGGTGACTGGCTTCGATCAGTTCCTTCTGTTTTGGGAACATGTGGCTTAAATATCATCTAAAGAACACTGGCAAACACTGTTTAGGGAACTGTAAATGTGCAGATTTCTATTGGAAGTGAAGCAATAGAGAACAGATTTTTAAAGGAAGTTGTCTGTTTAGAGATGAGTGGGTGCCTGTAAGATGATCAGTACTTCCTATTAGCTTTACTCACTTTAAGATCAATTTTTCACATCCCTCTAGATTTTATCCTGCATCTGTATCTGCAGAAAATCCTGGAGAAAAAGACCTGCATCTGGGTATTTCAGTTAAGGCACCTGAAATAAATGCACATATTTGGCCGTTAAGTCTTTCCAGAAAAGATTTATGAGAAGTAGACCATCAGGTGGATTAATAATAATCTAAAAAGCAAGGTATGGTAACAGAGATTTGTATGTAGCCTTGGTCACAAAAAAGGAACTAAACTTTTTTTTTTTTTTCTTTTTCTGAGAAGTGAGCTGTCTTTAGTTGTTTCCCTGCATAGAGACAAGCCTAAATCATCATCTTTCCCCTTTCTCTCCAGCTGCTTGTTGTGGGCACAGAGCAGTCTGGGAGAAGTCTCTTAATGCAGTGGCAAATTTGGAGGCCACAGCTTTATTAACCAATACAGAAGTATGTGGTATTCCAGTGCAAATCTTAGCTGACACCAATGGCCCCAGCTACGGAATAAAGAATAAGCTGTGTGGCTGTCTTTCGGCTTTCCTATCTGCTAAGGGATGCTGACTGAAATCCAGAACATTGTCACCTTCTTTCTTCTGTGGAACCTACTTGAGGTTGAGAGATGACATGAGAGTGGAGTTGCACAGAGTGTATCTTTTTAGAAAGTCCTGTCAGTGGTCAAGACCAATGCCTAAGTGGCTCACTGTGCAGCAGAACTTGCTGCAGCATTTTTCTAGGGAATCAAAGTCACAATTATTTAAGTAATCCTTCTAAAACATGCCCTCTGGAAGGTGGAAATATCTTCATGTTACTTTGACTGTTTCGTCATTGCAGGGCAAAGGAGAGAAGTAGTCTCTTTCACATCACAACGTTGATAACCAGCATGCCTTCCATTGGTAACTGATCTTACTGGCACAGAAAAAAAGCTGAAATAGTGAATCACAGTGGATCACTGTCATAGCACTCTTCTTCCTGCTCCTTTAGGATCATTCCCTAGCAAGGTACTTACCTTCTGCTTCGGGAGCCTGTCTACAAACAGCAGTCTCTTTCCCTCTGGGTGTGAAGAGGGGGGAGCAGGAGAATAATGCAGAAAAAAAGTGACCTGAATATTGCCTCAGCTGCCCTGTGGTGTGTCTTTTCTCTTTCACAAGCATATTCGTGGCCTTTGGCTCCACCACTGCATCACTGTTACTAGGGTGAGCGCCTACGAAACCTTGAGCCCTGCATTCTGCCCTGGAGCAGTGGAGGGAAGGGCTGTCAGTTCCTCCTGGTATTGTGCTTCTTGTTGCATTACCAGTGAGGATTACTAACTAATGAGTTGAATGAGAGAGACCTTTCCCTTCACTTTCACAAGCAGCTGTCACTGCTGGAGAGAAGAAGTGGCGAGAGGTGAGAAGAACCTGTGGATTGCCTGTGGAGTATTTATTCTTCTATTGAAGCTCTAATTACCTAACTGAAACTCTTCTTCCATCTCTCCAGCAATCCCAGGGGCCTCCATAGGTTCTTCTAGTTCAGCTGGCATTCTATATCAGCTACCTCCAGGCTAAAATTGCCTTTCTTTTCCCTGCATTATTCTTTTAAAGGAGCAGTAATCACTTCCCCCTGTGTTTCTCAAACTGTCCAAAATACAAGCCCTTAATAGATTGCTTTTTTACCGAGCAGCTTATGCATTTCCTCAGTGCCAGTCAGTCTTTGCCTGTAACCTTCATTGGCTGCAAGTATCAGAGTTTATACATTGTCACTTCTGTAGATCTTGAATTTAGCATGTGTTACAGGATTAAGATTTATAATTTTACCCCAGTTGGTTTAAGGCCAGCTTCTGCATGGCCTTTCACCTTTGCACAAGAGTACTGGGATAGGGATGCTGTCATTCTGTTTGCCTCAGCAGTCTTCTTGGGGAAAGTCAGAATTCAGATTCTGTTGATACTCCCAACGTAGATGGTCATTCCCTTCTCCCCTGGTGATGCCATGCAAAGGAGACAGCCACGATACTTTTTCATTCCCTTGCTCTTATAGAAGAGACGCAGTGTGAGGTTTGGGGTTTGGATCTTTTGAAAAGCTGCTCTGATTGCTGCTTTGTACTACCTCCATTTGCCAAAGGTTTTCCATCTAGCTCTGGATACCAAACAGTCTCTGATTACTGAAAATTTCCTGACCCCTAGAACGAAGTGATGGAGGTTTTATGCGTAGTCAGACTGGGTTAGTCCTAGTAAGTCTGGAACCTGGTCGGTATTCAAAAAATCTTTAAGCAGTTTCTGTGAAAACTTGTCCCTGTGAATTGTAGAGTAGGAGCATCTTTAAATTTGAAACATAACAATACTTGGATATAATGACACTTAAGCCTGAATTAGCTATGTTTGAATATTAGGGTCTGATCCTGTGAATAGTCATTGTTGTCCTGCTGTCATTCAAATGTCTGTGTATGAGAAAGGATCACCTGCTTAAGGCAAGCTCTGCTAGAACGTGTTTTTCCCACTGTTGTCCATTTGCAGTTTAGTTTAATTGAGGCATTTGAAAGAAGGACACTTCTTTGGTATTGATGTCACTTTAATTTTGCTAATGAAATGCTGTTTAGTACTTAGCAGGCTGTACTATTGTCACAGCAGAACCTATCATTGATAGCTAGCAAGTTTTATTTTTTCAAAATAAGCAGCAACAAACATATATATGAGCTTGAATTTGTGGCAGTTGAAGTTAGTGGATGCCTTGCAATGATCGTAGTGACTTTGGATCAAACTTGCTACTTTTTTAGCTGGGTAGGGAGGCTAGATTTCTTTGTTTCTAAGTGTCTGTCTTTAAAGAAAGAGGAAAAAAAGATGGGGCCTGGCACCGCACATGACCCAGACAATTGCTGAGGTCAAATTAAAAATACTCAATACTTGTTTTAAGATGGCTTTCCATTCAGGCAATGCAAACAGAAGTAAAATCTGACACTCTCCTGGCAGTTCAAGAGCACCTATGTGTTACTCCATCTGTGTCTTACCTTTTTTGCAAAAAAAAAAAAGTATATTGTAAGGCTGGAAAGGACTATGGCCGGTGTGCTGTTTCCTGAGTCCAGGTGGCGAGCTAGCAAAAATGTGGATTAAAATCTTTCTTGCTGTTTTCCTTCTCACTTCACTTATCTGTTCTAAACTTAACTCTAGCATAGCAGTATTTTAAGCTCCGAGACATAAGCTCCGTAACCAATGGTTATTTGACTTGGTTCAGTCAGATAATGAGTATTTTGGAGTATAATTCTCCAGATTTAATTCTCCAGATTTATTATGAACAGGTCTGTCTGTGTCAGAAGCCATGATATGCATATCACTCTGTGTTTTAAAATAATGCTTTCTGTGTCAGGTGGTTGGTTGGTGAATTTATCACATTTATGCCATGATCCTAAAAGCAATCTTTTAGTTGGATGGTGATACCTTTTCTCCCTTCCACCTTCCTTCCTCCCCTTTCCCTACCCCGCAGCCATGACACTGACGGGGAAAGTTTTACAGGTATAGCTTAATGTTTGTAGTTGACTAAGTACCTTATTTCCAGAAGTTGTATGAATACTTGGTTCCAATTTCTTATGTTGTGTATGAAATCTTATATGTGTCTATTACCAGTTGATTGTAGTTAAACACTAGATGTTGCAAGTGAATGTTTATTTCCACTTTGATTACTTTGGAAGTCCATAGGACTATTATTCATCTCTCCTACTTAGCAGTTATTCACCATATCAGTTTGCTCACATAATAAATCTGTAATATCTTTTTGTATTATAGAAAACAGTCCTTTCTTTAGTAGGGAAGCAGTGGTGCAGGATAAGCTAATGCACTGAAAAATAGGTTTATTGTCTACTTAGAAAAAGGGTTGTTGCAGTCCCGCAGATGGGGGTCTGGATCTGTTGCCTCTGAAGAGCAGACAAAATTCTGATGGTCAATCCACCCTCTCAGCTTAGACACTACACTTTTCTTCCAGACCTGCCGTAGTAGATTCATTTGGGAACTGGATTGGCCTGGCATGTATCAGTTTTGTGGAAAGATGCATGTCTTTAGGTTTGCTAATTCTGTACCTTTTGCCACCATGATTTTTTTTTTTTTTATTGCAAACGTTTCAATTAGTGTTTTGGAAGACGACAGAAGTTGGAAGAGGTTCCAGTAGTGTAGGAGGGGAAGAAAAATCAAACCAATTTTTAATTTCAGATAAACAGCTTCATTATAGAGGCTATCTTCACCCTTTGTGATTATTCTGAACATGGAAAAGAGTGTTTTGAAATCACTAAACTGGCTGTATTATGTTTTAAATATATGGTAGTGAGGTGGCCTGTTCACTGATTGCTTTTAGCACGTCATGGGACCATATTCTTCTTTCAATTACCAAGGCTGAGGTTCAGTAGAGTAATGAGTGCTTGGTTTAGCCCTTCTCTTTAAACTTCTACAAGATTGAAATCCTTTAGTGAGATCTACCTCACTGGTTACCATGACTGTGTCATACAGTGCAGAAGCACCCGTGCTTCTCCCAAATGAAAACTGGGTGACAGCACTAAAGTCCCACTGTCATCGTGTTTCCCATTTCCTGGTCATTTTTGAAGACGTGTGTTGACTAAAAGCTGAAATTCTGGAATACAAGAACTGAGCTCTTCTTATTCCTGGGACACACCTGGAAAGGGCTATTTCAGTTTTCTTTGTATGGCTTAATCCATTATCCCTGTGGGTAATGGAATACAGTGGCTCACAGTGGAATACAGCATCTCAATGGGAAGCGTGTTTTGGGGAAAACTGAGTAAGTTATACCTTGCAGCTACCTGCTTTTCTTTAATGGTTTGTTTATAGATGCCTCTAAGTCTGCTGCATACAAGTTATTCAAGACTTTGCAAAATGAATTTGCACAGTTTTATTAGCAGAGAGTAGCTTCTTTCACCATTAAGATGGGCTTTCCACCCCCCCATCCCCCCCATTTTGTGTGTGTGTTAGACTTAAAGCTCACTTCCAGGACGCTGTTATCTTCTCTTTTGAGTGCCATGACTTAAAATGGCAAAGGCATTATACTTACATACAAAACATAGCCACAAAGGAACTCTTAACCTGGCTCCCCAATTCCTAGCTATGACTTAAACAACCTTTGAGTTCTGTTCGTCTTGGTTTTGAGGTCTGCAGGACTTCTCCTCAGACCTTTTCGTCTTTCTGTTTTCCCACCTCCTGGCAGGAATTCCAGCCCGGAAAGATTATTTGCTCTTTTCCCCAGTCAACACAGTGTTTTACTTCACGTACCCTTTGCACAACTGTGCTCTCACTTAGGACTTCCTTAAAGCTTGAATCGCTTTCACCAAGAGAGATTGAGGTTAGAAATTAGAGAAAACAAACAAAACCAAACCCTGCAATCCCCTTTCAAATGGTAACAATAGTAAAGCATTGGAATAGTATATCTGCAGAGGCTGTGAAATCCTTACCGTTATTGCTATTACAGTACAGACTAGACAAGCATCCATCTAGGGTGATAGCATTACCATTGATGCTGTCTTGCAGTCAGGGGACGGATTGGGTAACTTTGCAGTGGGCATCTCTCCCACCTGTGTTTTTCTGTAATGTACTGGACTAGCATGACATAATAGAAATAGGTGGATCTAAAGAGATGTCTGTCAAAAACCCTCCAACTTTTTTCCAAGTATGTTTCATAGAAATTTTATGTATTTTTCAAGTTACTGAACTGGAATTTGGAGTTAGGACAACTGAAAACTTGGAGAATTTGAGAATGGTAAAAATGGATTATAGCAGTTAGTGCTGCCTGAGATTAAATACGTATGTATATATGTATCTGTGCATGCATGCATGTGTAAGGTTCTGCAGCTTAGATACAAAAATCCTCATGATTACAAGGTGGGGATGTTGCGGTGTTTTTGTTAAACTGTTTTTCCCTTTTAAGGCTTCCTGTCTAAGCAAGCCCTTAATGTATGGAAAGAGGCTAAGATAATGAGTAAGGTAACTGTTTCGCTGAGCTGTTCTGTAAGTGCTGTAGCAATCTTCAAACTCCATAAGTGAAATTTTGCACTAGTAAGTATTTGTATATTCCAGGCAATTCATTTGGCATCATGTATCCTAAGAACAGCGCACAAATAGCAAATGAGACTGCATCAAACACCATATAAAGAAAATTAATGTCCTTATTTGGCAAATGAACGTGACATGAGAGAAATAAAAGTACAAAAAAGCAGATCATGCTTTAGATCATACAGAAATACTGTGAGGAGAGGATAATAGGAGCAAAGTCTTCATGGTAGTCCCTAGAACGCACATGAAATAGAGTAAGATGAAAGGTTTAAACTATAATAGCTTTGTGAGGGAATGCCCTGTCTCTCTCCTTGTTTCCCTGTATTGCATCAGTACTGATCTTTTTAAATGTGGAAATAGATGCCCTCTGTGACTACCACTGTATCAGTACTACAGAACGTCTCCTTGAACTCTGAATTTCACGGAGGTATCCCCAGATGGCCTAGATACTATTGAGGCTTTGTCAAGAAAACAAAACGATTCAGAAGAAATGACCAATCATCCAGGCTGGCATAACCTTCCTGCATACTTTTATAATATAAATTAGAGTGGAATTAGCGAGTAAAATATTGAATATTGTCCCTTTTAATGGTATCCTTTGAAATTAATAGTAATGATGATTCCCCAGTTTGGGGAACATGGTAGTGGCTTTATAGTGACTAATAGCTTCAGTCTGTAATGCAGTAGATTTTTGCAATGTGATAATGAAAAAAATTCTAATGAAGGTCAGATAGCAAACGGCTACTGAATCGTTAGTTTTTAAACAACTGTCAAGCTTTGCAATAATTTTTTCAGGTTTTGTTAGGCAGGCTTTTTCATCCCTGATGACAGAGCTGTGATCATTAAGGATATTTCGGTGAATTTGTTGGAAGAACAGACCTAGCCTATTAGGCTCTTGAAGAAGAGAATTGAGGCCGCTTAGCTTGATACATAATGTCAAAGCCCAGTTCAGTTTTCAGAGTTCTTAGGTGCAACAGCATTGTTGAGCCTGACAGTTAAAACAGGACTGCGTGACATCTCGTTTTGCTGGTTTTCTTGCTGGCTGAACAGCTATCACAGATAACCCGACGGCATCATGCAGCATGAATATATCACTATTGAACTAGTAAATGCTATCCACTATATATCTTTACCATAGAAGACTAAATTAGTTACCTGGTGATGCAAGAATATCTAAATTTTAGGCAAATGTTGGTTTTTTGTAAGTTTGTTGTGTTATGTTTTTTTTCTTTTTCGTAGTTTGTAATGGTAGTTTAGTTGATTTGGGTTAGTGGATGAGGCTTTTCATGTTACACAGGTAGAGGACTTGCACTGGAAGGAATGTGTCTTCTCTTAAAACATCTTGTAAACATGTTTCTAAATGGTGGCTAAAGTCAAATGTGTTTTCTTTTCGTAGAATATTTTTTTTCTCATTTGCATTTGGGAATCCTTCATCTGTTTGTCATCAGCCAGTGATATTTCTGTAGTGAGTGAATTTGCATTAGCTACCTACAAACTAATTATTTCTTTTTTATATGGCATACTGATTCCTATTATAGCTTAGTTATGTTAGCTACAAAACATTCATCTGTGAAGCATTAGAAAACTGGGATTATTTCTCTAAGTGATAGAAAGTAAACACAGAATAAAAATTAAAAAGTCTAAAATCTTTGAGAATTAAAAGAAAAACAATGAAACTGCCTTTTCTTGTGAATCAGTAGTTTAAAGTGAGGGTAATACTACAAAAGTATAGTTCAAGTTCAGAGTTGGCAAACAATCTCACATAAAATCCTTGCTGTTCAGAATCTATTTTGGAGAAAGCACAATACCATATAGGCTGTTACTTTGTTCCTGTTGTTGAGATAAATTTAACTTCTGGAAGGATATGCATGTATACATATGATTTCCTTCAAAAAAGTAAGTGTGGAAAGTTGAATTTCTGATTGCTGGTTCCATGAAGATAAAAGAGAAAGTCTGAAACAAATTTGTGTTAAGAGGACGTATTTAACTGTAGAATTATTATTGAATTAAATAATTCCTATCATGTCTGAGCCTTTTTGTACCAATATATTGTTTCCCCGTTTAAGATGTGTATGTGAAAATTGGAAAGGAATACAGATACTGACACTTTTCAAAACCCTAAGTCTTCATCAGATACTAAAAGGCTTCTAATGATTGATCTAAAAAAACCTTCTTTTCCTTTCAGTATGTTGGAGATGGGGGTTATGTATTATTACAAAATTTAAGACCAAAACACAGTATACTACAAAGTACTATTGTACAACACATGCATAATATTGTTTTAATATTCAGGTTTTTAAAATTAAAAATAAAGCAGGTTAGAACTGCTGTGGGAAAAAAAATATCTGTGTGTACTTCATTAAGTTGCATTTAACTGCTATAACAAAACTAGGCAAATAACAATATGCAGTCTGCAAGTCTTAACTAATTTTACTATGTCGGAGAATTTAAAAAAAACACACCCGCTCTTAAAGCTTTATTAACTTATTTTCTCATTTTCTAAAACATTTCTCTCTTTAATTTGCTTCTCTGTTATGCTTTCACAATATGCATTTTTGGGGCAAAACCTATCCAAACAGGTTTCTCACGCATCTTCAGTGTAGCGATTATTTTTGCGCAATGACTGTTAAATCCTTGATTATGTTGTGGGAAAAATGTAATGAAGTTATCTAGCACCTCATTTGAGAAGGAATAGCTCTTGTGTTGTTAATACGTTCAGTGTGGTGCTTAGGGAGCTTTCTGAGGTAAGATGCTAAGAAGGAAATATGTATATTGTTCAGCTGCTGCACTGAAGGTTACAAATTCACAGCTGATGCTAGGTACGTTTGACTCTTGCGTCCATGCAGAACAACCAGATTGTGGGTTAGAGGGCAGAGTTAATGGCCTTGCTGGCTCTGAACTGGATATGGTCCTAATCTCTGTGATTTTTCTTCTCTGTGATGCAGAAAACTACAGAACTTGTTGTCTGTTGAGCAGTTCACACGGCTTCCTAGTGAGCAAGGCACATCAAAACCAATTGCTTAACACGGTGTCATCAGCTAATATCTACCTTTTGCTGGTGCAGCGTGAGCCAGGCATGGGTGTTGGCAGAACTGCTTAGATCAGTTCCTTCTGACTGCGGGATTCATTTTATTTTGGTATCTGTTGCCTTTATAATACATGCCCATCATAAGAGGGGTTCGAGCCCTCTAATGGATCTCTGATGTGAGGTACTAAGTGAATGAATTATGCTGATTCAAGAGGGCAGAAATTCTTAGATTTGTTATCAAAGTGAGTTGTTTTCTCCGCTCACTTGATGCAGTAGTGCTGTCTGTCATCTTTTTATTGGTATGGTACCCTGTATGAGAAATTAAAGAGTGGATGCTTAGTACTTGAGAACAGATTTTTCATTTTGTAATCTGTGACAAGCTGACAGAACATGAGAAAATGTGATGGCCTTTCTGCTTCAGACATATCTATCTGTCTAGGTGTGAGCACCTTGTCTGTGACAGCAGCCAGTGTGGAAAAAGTACATGTGATGGTTAGATACAAGTGGATATGCCTGTGCATCTTCAATTTAGATGTATAAAGTATTGTGGGTGAAAACCAAAGTCTGTTGTCACAGGTCTTTCCAGAACAGTTTATGAACTTTCATACTTGATCTCAATCTACTGGCACTTTGAATCCTGGGCTTTTCCAAGCTCTATGGAATGGTGAAGCAAGGTTTGTTCTGTTATTCTCATTGTCATATTCTCTGGGAGTGGGCTTTTTGTTTATTGCACGTTCTTATGAAGTGAAAAGAAATACTGAAGTCCAGGTAGTTGTACTCTGATACCCTTCCACAACTGAAAAGGCAAGCTTCCTCTTAGCCATGACTTCTCTCTCACAAAGATTGTGGTAAGTGTAGCAAATACCATGAATGGACTTAAAAATCTGATCTCGCCTGCTGCCAACTCTTTTGATAGATCTGAAGAAAAAGAGGCATTTCTTTATCCTGGCCACTTGCAAGTATCATCTAAAATTTGCATAATAAGCACACAATTTCAGAGGAACTTGGTCATAAAAGGTGGGTGGTTTGTCACCTTGGTTAAAGGTGATGAAGTTCAGAAACAAAAAGTTACCAGAAATAAGAATTCTGTGTATGATTCAGACTGCAAGTACTACGGATTTCTTTCATTCTTTCACAGTTCACAGAAAATATGTTCTCAAAGAGACTATTTCATAATACTAAAAAAAAAAAAAAAAAAAAGCTATGATAGCTATATTGGATTTTTAAGTCAGCTTTGATTCCTGCCCTGCTGAGTAGAAATGAGCAGCCTAATGTGGAGTCTTTAGAATGCTTAGCAAGTGCTGTTCAACACCTGGTGTTACATCTAAATATATGGAAAATAGCTCTGCCTCACTCAAGGAAAATAGATTAAATCCAGTATTAAGTAAACCACTACAAGATCGGACTTCCCTGTTCTTTCTGTATGAATCATAGAGGCTGGGTCTACTCCCTCCTTGTAAGTTCTCTATTGTTTTCTTCAAAGTCATTACTGTCGCATTTTTTTGCAAGCAGTGTATTGCACTTTTAACCGTTCTATTGGTTAAAAAGGAGTAAGGCTGCATCTGGAGCAGTTCTTGGCAGCTTGCATCCCTTTGATATCTAGGAATTGGAATACTATGTTAAAGTGTTTTCTTTTATAGCCTGTGCTTTGTGGAGATCCATTAGTAACCCTCCATTTGGGATGTGCTGCTTCTGACTATCCATCGAGTTCACCATTAATTGGAGGATATCTTTGTTTATGTGACTTGAATTCATACAGTATAAATGCCTTGGTGTTTTAAAGTCACTTTATTATGTACGATAACATTTTATTTCTCTCTTTAATGGTAACACTTCATTCTCTTTAGCTCTTTAATAGCACAGAGAAAGAAAGCAGATGATGGTGGCACTCGCCATTCTGTTCTAGGTTGCATTCTCTTGCGTGCTCAGGACTCTTCTCCAAACTTATGGTATAACTCGGGAGAAACTCTAATCTCCTGCTATAACTCAGGAGGAACACTTCAGCTTTAAGTCTCTTAAGTTACAACTTTGATAATTAGGTAAAATCACACGTCCTGACCATAGTTTTCATATTATATGGGGTAAATTGGTTTTTAAAACCTTAAATGTTTATTGAGCTATAGATGGCATCAGATGATTGCATTGTTTTCAGGAAGAAAAATGCATGTGCTTTCACCACGTACAAGGAAACTTCAACATTTAATTGTGGCAAAGTAAATATAAAATTGATTTGCAAAACAGAAAACAGACAAGTACTCATTATTTGACCAAGGAGGCTACGTCTTGGTAGTCTTGTATGCATAATTTTGGAGAAACACATGAGAAAAAGTTTCTCTTTCGGATTTCCTTCCCGATATTTATGAGACAGATGATCGAGAAGCTAACCTCTCATGGTCTCGCTACACTTATTGTTGTAGAAGATTTGAAGGATTGCATCCCCATCTGGTCATTTGATGGGAACTTTTTGAAGCTTTAATAGTCAGTTTAGATTCTACAGCGCATCACAGCTTTGTGAGATCTTCCCCAGCATTATTGTGCTGCTGATTGAGTCTGCTTTTACTGGAGATTACAGCTGTGATTATATAACCAAGAGATACAGGCAGATAGATAAGATGAAAATCCTTTGTATTATTTGGCTTTGATTTTGTTTTGTTGTGGGTTCTTTTGTTTTGTTTTTCCCTCCCAGATTCAAGTTGAATATAGAAACTTGAGAGAAAGAATTAGAACACAGACTTGGGGAAAAGAAGACAATAAATTGCAGTTAGAAACCCTATAAATCAGGGTTCTTGAGAAGATGTGTTGCCTCTACTATAGATATTTGTGTATGTGTCTGTACATACAAATGTGGAAAGGCTTACAATGCAGATGCCTTGCTATGAAGTCAATAATGACAGTATTTTTTTCTATGAAATGTAGGTTCTTTGTTAATTCTTAATTTTTATCTGCGTGAAGATGGTAGTGGTAAGTAGTTGTTTTGCAGTAGAAGGATTCAAACTTAATTAGCAAAATGCAAAGCTATCTTCCTTGCTGTCTTACTCTTTATGACAGTAGGATTTTACACACAGCAACATTAATTACAATTAACTATAGCATTCTAATTTGCTGACTTTATTTATTTAGAACTCTGTTAGCATTAAACAATTAATGGTAAGTTGAACTTTAAAGTGGATAAGAATGTCATTCTAAGCTGTAATAGCTTAGTGGATGAGCATATTGTCCTAAATTGGCTTAGCTGCATCGTTAAATGGTTGCTGTATACAGTGCACGTAATTATATGATGACTGAATGCTATTAAATGTATCACTCTTTTAGGTATGCATTGTGATATTCTAGCAAATGTTTCTAAAAGTTCAAGTTGTGAATTCACGTACTATCTTTAAGTGTTTGTTCACTGGATGAATTCTAGATCAATTTACAAAAATACACAGGTCAGAGTATTTAACTTATTACCTAAATCTGGTTTGCGGGTATGTTTACTTTTTGGAAACATTACTTTTCATTTGTGCTGGCAGAAAAATTATTTTAGACTTTGCTCAATAGCTTAATTCTCTTTCCATACACTTTCACTTATGGAGGATTTGCATTCCTAACACATTTTTCCATTTAACATGCTTTATATTATAGTAGGAAATGGAGAAGAGAAATTGCCAGGCTGTTTAAAAATTCAAAGAAATACTTGTTTGTCCTGTGAGTTACATTTGAATTCATACTTTTTTTTTTTTCCCCCCCAAACCGATAAATGCGGTAAGGACACATTCCAATGATGAAGTAACCAGTTTTCTAAAATAAAAATATGCTAGCACACACACTTTAAAATAAATGTACGTAGGAAGGATATTTTCTCTTTACTTTTGCATTAATGTGTGTGGGAAGGATATTTTCTCCTTACTTTTGCATTACAACCAGATGCACACAGACATATCTATCTATCTCTCTGTATTTATAAATATAGGCTATTCCTTTCAAGCCGTAGTAAGGCAGTGTATGTAGTGGGAGCAGTCCAAGGCAGAAACAGTGTGACTGAAAACAGCTGTTGCATCCTGGTTCTCCCACTTGCTCCCTGGAGAAATAATATGTTGCTTATCTCCAGACAGTAGTTGATTATTTTCTCCTACGCGTTCCTTGGCTGTTAGTGGGTTCATGGACAAGACAAGGCAGCATCACAGCACCACATGTCTCTACTTAACTCCGAGAGAGGAAATAGTGTCCTTTGTAGTCTGTTCTTCCCCATCAGAGAGCCAGCAGTAGCCTACACAGGAGAGTAACTAATTCATGCTCTCTGACCTTCTGCATGTAAAACAAGCAATATTATCATCCTCGTTTGCACTTCTTTAGTATTTACTATAGTGATAAAATCAGAGGTCCACAGACAGGTTTGAAGTGCTTTTGTCTTGGGCTCTCCGTGTGTGAAGGCAGGTAGCAGCTACCAGGAGGATGAGGTTTCAGCGCTGATGCGATGAACTCCCGAGGGAGTGTGGGGCTCAGGTGTGCTCCCTGCTACCTTGCCTGATGCCCCAGTGCCGTAGTGCGTCTCCCATGCTCTCCGGATTGCACTGGCTGCTCTCCTCTCCCCTGGCCCGCAGGGCTCCTGCACAGGCATGGTCAGCCTCTGCTTTCATGGATTACCCCATGGAATGTTGTGTACTAGGGAGTTAAGAGGTGTCTTACCTCCTGCCTCATTTCATAGACTGCCGCAGCCTTGAGAGGGGATTATTTTGTGTTTAACCTGCTATCCTGAAAGTGCCCTTAGCTCAGGTCAGACAAAGGATAAAATGCCAACTGAAAGTAGTCACAGCGTCCAAACGAAACAACACAAATGTTGCTGCAAAGGGTGTAAGTGAGGAAAAAGATTCTTGATCAGTTTTTAATGAAATAAATTCAGGAAGTTCTCCCTCACTTTCCTGCTATCAGCTATCTGGCAGTCTCCCCTTTTACATCCAGTATGTCTGTTGCAGAGAACAGAGAACAACTTCTTTGTGAAATACAGCATTTTCTGCCAATCCCAGTGTGAAGTCCTTAGCCTTAAAGGAGAAAGCTGTTGTCTTTCTCTCCAAAACTAGTTTATTCCTTATGCCAGAAAATAATGCAGCTGTTCCTATAAATTGATGGGGTTTGTCACTTTCTTGAAGATCCCTGTCTGTTACTCTGTTTTGGTCCCTGTACTTACCTGGCAGTCGTGACTGCCCCCTTCCCCTTTTGGTGATTCAGTGTTTGTTTCCCTGCATGAACTCTGTTGGTTTTTTCTGAACTTAGTATTTCTGTGTCTATTCATCCTTAAACAAGCATAGTTGATACAAATGTCAAAAGCAGGTGAATGTAGGTGGCTCATTACTGGCTCCAGATTGAGACTGAGCACCATGATAATCACCATTTTGTGGACACCAGGAGCTTAGAGCAATTGACCTCCATCATCTTGCTTTTCAGCAGTACAGAAACATAGGGTTTCGGAGGCGAGCCAGAAGCACAAACCAGTGGGTCTGAATTAATTGCCATTTTAAATGATACCTTTTCAAGTTTTCTTTTGAATCTGATCCTTCCTAGACTATGTTAAGCAGCTAACCAGAGCGCTCTATCAGTGTGACTAATGATGGTGAGCATCATCTTTACCATTGTGGTTAAATTGGTTATTATGAACTGATCAATATGAGTGCAGTTACACTCCATTTCTGGTGGTCCATGAAGACCACCTTCAGTAAGAAACTGGTTTTTAGTGTGGGTTTTTTTTGTTTGTCTGTCTATTTACAAGTGGCACAACAGCTCTGCTTTCTCCTTTGGCCACATATAACGTATTATGTAAAAAGTTGCACTTGAGGCTTATGATTGAGCTGGTTTTGCCACATCACAAGTATTTTGTGGTCCAAACTCAGTCTGTTTTGATCCACAGTCAGTCCATGGGTTCTTTCTGTGGAATGAATTTTGGAGGGAAAGGCAGGCATGATGTGGCATCCTGACCCTGCACTCCTTTATTGCATAAGAGGGAGAACTAAGCGTGTGTGCTCAGAGGGAACAGATGTGGACAGTTAATTCTGTTGCCCTGACCAAGTGATTAAGGGAATTAAACCTGGCCCATTCCATTATGCTGAGTGTCCTTACACCCACTCCTGTTCAGAAGCAAAATGCTGCTTAAAGTGAAGAGTTATTGAGAAGCATAGTACAAAACAAACATTATCAATCACAGATGTGACATCTAACCTCTGTGCCTAAACACATGCCTTCATGAATACGAGATTCCATTGCTGTGACCAATTGAATTAGACTATTCAAAAAAGAATAGTGTGAGACACCCATTTGAGTTGTGCTTTGTGATTAGATTTCATGAAAATTACATCTATTAAAAGGGCCAGGGTAGTAAATGCACACAGAAAAATTACAGTGTATTTTCTCTATAGGGTTGGGATCTATTTTGTTACTGCTTTTAAAGAGTATTGCTCTACACTTTTCTATCAAGCTTTGCCCTAGGGTGACGGTTTAGAATTTTTAATTTAACTTTGTCTGTCATGACAAATGTAGAGAACCAGACAGCTGGGAAATTGTAAAAGTAGGTTTAAAAGGGAATTATTGAGTCCCTCCACTCCAGTGGATTTAGCAAACCAAATTTTACAAGAACGCTGTCGATTATGCTTGCAGAAGTAAGAAGACAGTCTTATTTGTGAAATATGGCCATGCTAATCATTACTAATTTTTCATAATTGAAGGACCATAATGTTCCAGAACTGCTCTCCTGTGATATTAATAGAAGATTAAAGATGGGCCGCAACCTTGAACTTGAAACTTCAGCTTCAACATTTTAAACTTTGTATAATGTGGTAAATAGACAAGGAAAGGGCTTGATTGGGTTTTCAAGACCTGAAATGACATTAGTTAAACCCTAAATTCCACTAACTGCATAATGTATGAGGTACTCTTATTTATTGGTATAGAAAATTGACATATTTGGCCAAAAATAGATGAAAGGGAGGAAAAGGGTGAAAGTGGATGGCAGGAAAGTTCGGAAGCAGTACTTTATAAAGAATTCTACCTCTCCTATCAGAAGAGAGTGTGCTGTGGTGTTTCTACCACGCCACAACCTTGGATGTGTCTTGTGCTGTCTGTAAAGACAAGAGTTCAGCTTTTATAGCCACTTCAGGCAGGTAGGCGTTTGAGAAATGTGATGGTTCAAGAAAAGCACAATGGCCTTTCCTACTTCAAGTCAAAATCTGTGAGGATGCAAAAAAACTACTGTTACGTCTTAACCCCCTCCTTCAAAGCCTCCTGCCTATAGGTGATGGCAAGAAAAGATATATATTCTATTCTCTCTTTTCCCCATGCTCTCGGCTTCTCTCAAGGAAATGTTTGAGTCCATCCCCGTGACTTTCTGAAGCAGTAACTGCAGCATAAAAAATAAATTGCAAAACCTCCCGCATGTTTCTGAACAAGAGCTATGAAACTAGTCTCTGCCAGTTGTTTCATTCTAATACTCATCAGTATCCTGAGCTACAGGAGAAGTGCTGGAACTGCCCCTAGATTGAGGAGAGAAATGTTGTAGCTGTTAACTCCCTGAACTGATAGAACTAAGTGCTGTCATTGAAACTCTGTGGATAGAGGTGTCGGTGATAGCTTAGGCCACTGCTCACTAGGGAAGTATGTTCAAGTGTGTTTTTCAAGTGTTGATATGTTAGGCTGCTTAATTTTATGGTCCTGTGACTGAATGTAATTAATATTTTTAAATTAATTTCAGGCAACCTACTTAGCATTTTGTATTAGTAGGAATTAATGCTAGCACCTATTTTGTTTTCTTACGCACAATTATTTTGCAAATATTTGCTTTTGTCACTGCTGCTTGTAAACAAAATGAAAGCTTTTTATTTTAATTGAAAACAAAAGATGTCTGTTTTTTAAAACTAAAATAAGTCTTATCAGAATTTTTGAACAGGAACTGTATTTCAGCATTAAAAGACTTAAGAAAATAAAACTTTTTTTTTTCCCCCCCTTGCTAATGATACACTGCAGAGTATTTAATGTCAACTACATTTTTTTTCAAGACCTTGAAACATTTTGGTTCTCTTTTACTGTGGCAGTACCTACAGCCTCAGTCTTTTGGGCATATCTTAGACCTCTTGTTGCCGTTATAGTGGAGAGAGCTGTTTGGTTTTTTTTTCATTTTAAACTCTTAAAGGTGAAGTATTATTTGTGAATCTTTTTGCATCAAAAACATTTCTAAACAAAATTTTAACTTTACATATCAGGTGCAATTGTACTCTAATGTAGTTGAGTTCTCGCTGATTTGGGGGCTCACCTATTTTGATTCTGGCTCTCCTTTATTTATGCAGGTTTTGCAGCAGTACATATATTTTTGCATGACCTTTCAGCCTACTGCTTGCAGAAGAACTGGTAGAGGGAAGATGGAATTAATTAATGATGACTGAAAATGAAACGGGCTGTTCCTCTCTGTTCCTAAATGGAGCATCTGTGAGGCTGGATCGGCTCCTCTATACTCTTACCCCTTCCTTCCCTTGCTGTACCCATGGCTGGAACAAATTGGAGAACCCCTTGACTTTCCTCCCCTAGGCCTCAAGGAGTGGGCCATGACTAGCCCTGGTTTCTGACACTGAAGAGGTCTAAAAGCTCTCCCTGTCCTTGCATTTGTTACTGCTTCCAAGTCAGCAGAGTTTGCTGCAGTCGCGAGTCTGTAGTGGTGGTGTTAATGAGAAGATGTATGCAAATTCTGTCTGTTCTGTCATTTACCTGACTGAAGAGCAGGCAGAAGAATTGTACTGGGAATTGATCAGAATAATTTGAAGTGAGATTAGGAAATGTGACTTTCATTTTCCTAACCTGTGAAACAGTATGGAGTTATTTTCCTTACTCCTTATGCTGGCTTTTAGGTAATAGTTTTGGGTCTTTTCTAACAGAATAGAATGACCCAGTAAGCCAGACAGTGGCCCAACGGGTACATCCCTTCCAATTTCTGCATTCTCTGGGAAGGCAGGAGTGTCAGTGAAGCTAGATGTGATGATTAATGTAGAAAGATAGAAATACTAGGAGGACACCTTTGTGTGTGTGTGTATAAATGTATTTACTTCTGATAACATGAGTTGTCATGGAAAAGGTTAAAATTCTCTAGTATAAATTCTAGTGATTTTTGGTTTAGTTACCAGGTTTTCCTGATTTCCTTACAATTTCATTTTGAACTAAGTGTCCAGCTGATTTTACACAAGGATGGTCTTTCCTAACTTCAGTTGCTGTCTTTTGCTATGTGATTGTTGGTGTGTTCTATTAATCTTGCACATTGCCCTTCTGGTGGTGTGCTGTTTGGTTTGCATCCTGCAGTATGTAGGAAAGAATGATAGAAGGAAAGACAAAATGCAAAGTTATAAGAACAAGGTGAAAGAAGAATTTTGGATCAAATGCTGCAATAGCAAGCAGCATTTTCTTTTTATGTCATCCTGAGTCAAACACAAGATAGAAATACCTGGGATACTTCTTGTCTAATAAACTAAACTGTGAAACCAGTGTGGATCTATTCATCTGCTGCAAAGAATCCTCTCTGCTGGTTATTGTTACTATACTGGGAAAAGGGAAGCAGAAGAAAAGAGAAAATGCTTCACTTTTTCACTGCTGTCATCACTCATCCTAATGAGGACAAAAAAGGTTACCTCTACTAGGAGCATGATGCTTTCATGTACTCTGAAACCCACCTGCTCACTTCTTAATGAGAATGTAAGGTTTGGAGATACTGTGATCGTGTTAGGTTATTTCTGAAATACATTACACAAGAAATAACTGTCAGCTGCCTATTTGGTAACCATGACTTTTTAAATGCAGACATCTTATGAAATGCTCTTGAAATAAATTTTGGAATTCTTTATTCTAACTGTTATGGACCCTGTCAAGTGTCAGATATCAGCAGTATCTGTGTCTTGGGGGTTTATAGATTGCATTTTACGCAAACATATTTCAGCATTGGCACATGTCATTGCAGTATGTATGTATATGTAAATAAATATCCAGATCATCACTGTGATTTGAGTTTAGAAAAGATCTGACAATGCCTATGAGCTTTCAGAGACTATTAGTAAGAGGAAATGATTGTTCGTAAGGTATTTTTGACATATCTGACCCATAAATTTCACCTAGTGTTCTGTGTCTGAGTTTGTGTATGTGCCTTGGAGTTGACGTGTCATCACCATCCTGTGCTTTACAGCTGGGGTGTAAAGGGGAGTCTGAAATCATTAAGATGAGAAGGAGATGGTTTTATTTTGAGATTGAAAGCTGTAGGTGAATTTAGAGAGGCTTTTTTTTTTTTTCTTTTGGAAGTTAGGACCTAATGCGTACCACATTTCATATACCACAAGACATACAGCTTGTGGTTTTTTTCCTGTACCTATTCGTTACTCCATTTGCTGTTAAGTATATAAAACATAAGAAGTATATCTGTAAACTTCCGTGGTTAAAACCTACTTGAAAGGGATAGAGACGAGGTGTTATCACCTCATGTGTGGTCACTTGAACAAAACAACCAAGAGAAATCATCAGCTTTGGAGCCTTGTCAGTGATCATAGAGTCAACCAGCTTTCTCAAGTCCTGACTGAGTATATTTAAGCACTGAATGTTTTCCTCCAGTCTCTCCATTTTGTTCATGCGAGTATTGCTACTGTTAAAAGCTGTGCACAGAAGGAGAAATAGATCTCTACAGCCAGCTGCCAAATCATTCCAGCGTGTCTGGCGAAAAAGCAACACTTGGACTTCCATATGCATTTTTACTTACAATAAATTTGAGTTGGGACCAATTGGTATCTTTACGTCTGTGGGTCATTTTAATTAGATAGTTCAGGCTTGCTTTTAGTATTTATATTTTTGTTTCATTTAATTGATCTCCTTTGTAACTTAATCTTGTGACTTTCAGTGAAACACAATTATTTTTTTTTCTGATTACTTGATAACAGATAGATCTGACTATCCATAACCAGTGTGCGTGGGTTTTGTTTGTTTGCATTTTGGTCACTTAGATTGTGCGTGAGAAGAAATCAGCTTGCCTGGGGGGCGCAGCTTTACAGTAGCAATCAATTGCTTCCTCTAACACAACGCCGTTACGCTTGATGGAAGAATTGCTTAAGTTGATTTGTGCTGAATAGCTGTCCATTGTCAAAAATTCATTATGGTCATTGGTCTACTAATAAAAGTAGCTCATAAAGCAAAGTAATTTTGAGTTAGAGGAATAGATGTAGGCCCATTAGTGTCAAGGAGTTCACTGTCAGGAGTTCAAGCTGAGTAATGAATAGCCAATGGAAAGTATGACTTAAAATCTTTAAAATTCTTTTCACCTTGCAAATACCTATCTTTTGAGGGCCAAATTGACTTGCTAATTTACAGTGCTGTTGGGGCATATCAGACTGTAAGGGCTACATGAGAAGTGACAGGTGGGGTCAGCTGATCCTTGACAAGACCAGGTTAATTCTCAGTGAGGGGGGAACAAGGGGACACATAGTCTTCCCCTGCTTACTCCCATTTTATCAAGAACTGGGAGGGAGATTCATACTCTTTATCCCTTTAATTCTCCAAAGGTCCTTAAGCAGCGGCCGTGGGCTTCACCCTCACTCTGGAAGTGGAGTAATCTGTCTGTGTGCTTCTGGATTGTTTTTGTGTTGCATTTGAAGGGAGTAGAAAGAAGAGTGGGCTTACATGGCAAGAGTCGAGTTTTACAGGGTTGAAAACCAGTCCTTGCTGTGGTAGCTGTTATTTAACGGATTTTTAGCCTGCTTCCAGATTTGTGAGCTAATGTTTCTAGTACAAGAGCTCTTCTATTGCCTCTTGAGTCTTTCACTAGCTGTGCAGCGTTTACAAAGAAGCATGCTCTCACTGCTGGGGCTCCCACTGACTTACTGCTCCATGGCGCAACACCTTTGCTGTGACCTTAGGATAACAGGTAAACGAATACGGTACTGTGATAGTGTGTTTCAGAGGGTATTAGCTTCCTCCAATAAGTGAGTTGTGCCTTTGGTCCCTGTAGGGGAAGTTAAAAGGGCATGGCATAATGCCTGTATGTATATTTATTTTTTTTTTAGTCATTCTCTTCAAACCAGGACATTGTCTTTGAATCACTGAATGAAGAAATAAATGAAGATTTCTAATATTATTACAGTATATTCCCTCAGGTCATAATAGAAAGATTAGTGTTACATAAAGACTTTCCTCATAAAAATTCATATTCTGATGAAAAAGAGATTGTGTTAATGACATAAAACTACTGAAAGGTAGTGCTGCACAATCATATGTTACAGAAATGTAACATTTTATCCTTGAACTTGTTTTCCTTCCTATTGCATACTGTTAGTTCACTTTCACATAAATATTTCCTGTATCTGATGGATAAAGTCAATTATAGCTATTCATTGGACAAAAATGTTTGAATTTCTATAATGTAAGCGTAACTATATCGTCTCGTATGCCTTTTAACTGTGATTTAGCTGTGAGTTGAAGCATAGTTGGTTCTATTAATCACTGAATCAAGTCTGTAAACTTTATACTAAGATTTAAATGTAAAAATGCTTATTTTAAAGCTTGCCAAAGTCCACACCTGAATTTTCTTTCTCCTGTAGGAGCTGATAACATCACTAACACCTGAGTAGAACTGGAACAGTATCTCTTGTGGTGATTTCAGTGATAGTGATAATCTCCCTTCTTGCTAGAGAGACAGAGTGGTCTAAGCTTAGGTCTGCGCATGAAAACCAAAACGTTTCAAATACATTGTTTGGGAATATATGGTCTTTGTTTGAAGTTTCCCTTTTGTAAGGATTTAGTAAAGTTTTTCTGTGATTCTATCATAGAAAGTTATTTTGGGTTGTACAGGCTATAAACCAATGATGGAGACTGACACAGCAATGGGAGGTTTATGTGGTACTTCCTGAAAATGGAAATTATTACAATTACCATTATTAGAAAACTGCAAAATGAAACAATAAGTACATGACAAAATACATTTGCTTAAAAAAAAAAAAAAATATGCTGTGGACTGCAAAGTAGATAAATGTTCCAGATAGCTATGAGTAAGTTTGCTTTTTTGAGAAAAAGATTATCTTTTAGCATAGAGATGTGACAAATGACATTATGATTTCCTCCCCTCCACTGAACCGGTACACCTGTATCTCCCTCTGTGAATGTATGTGCAAGTATCTTCCTTTTTTTTTTTTTTTAATTACTTTTCTTGTAGAAAAAACACAATGCTTTATCCTCACTTGTGTCCCTATGTGGTCATCTACGTGTCTTTTTGTAAGTGCTTGATGTTTCACTTCTGTGACAGCCTTCTATATTGATTTATTATACAAAAAAGAATACTTACTGTAAGATGATGATTTTGTAAGAAATGTCTATTCTATCAACACAGTGTAAATTAGTTTTACATTTCAAAAAAGTCCATTTGTTGGCCCACTAAAAAACTGTCATGAGCACAGATGGTGAAACGCATCTTTGAAAAAATAAGGCAGATCTCCATCTTTTCCACATCGCTAGTGAAAGCATCACTGCATTCCGTTCCACCAGTCTCCAGGTCTTCCTGTCTGGTCTGTGCTGTAAGGGTGTAACAGGATAGAAGTTTTATAGGACAGAGAGACCACATTTTTTTTATTTTTTTCCTATTTTAACTTCTAGGTAGGCAATGTGGGAAATGTTAAGGAGCAGAAATTATGGGGGCACTGGAGAAATTCCTGTAATAGGATTTTCTGATGTGAGGAAGTATAAACCCATCATCTGCCAGGCATAGCAAAAATCAGAAGATAAAATTAAGTAGTAAGAAATTGCTTTACTCTCTTCTCTCTTTTTAATAATTTTTCAATTTTTATCCCAGGCTTTTCTGGCTTATACATCATAAACTGTTAAATAAAATGAAGAATAGCATTACTGTACAGTATTATTATAATGTTAAATAATATTTGCCTCAATAAATGAACTGTTATCTATTACACTGTCTGTCGAAGATAGGGACAAATATGTTTCACCTATTGATTTGTGTACAGTGCTCTAAGAAGTATTTCAAACGTGCACGTGCCCAAATTTTTAATTCCCCATTTAGATGTCTGAATTAGTTAAAAAAAAGCCAAACAGACAAAAAAAAAAACCAACCCAAAAAACCCCACAACCAAGCAAACAAAAAAGTGAGTATATTATTATTTTAAAGACTTCTTATAGAATAAACTTTCAACATACAGTCAGGCTGAAATTCTCTGTTTACTTTTCCATTTTTATTAAAGCAGAGAGAACTGTGTAAACTACAGTTAGATGCTCGGTTTACCCCTGTAAGATCACTGCATCACACTGAAGTGCACCTGAAATACATACGCTCTGCGCTTGCTTGCAGACCCTGTGCTGCTGTTTGTAGTATGTTTTGTGTGCGACACTGGATGTAGTCCTTGGGCCATCAGTGCCCGCTGTGGGACGGATGGGAACAGACTGCATCTGCAAGGACACACAGGTACAAGAGAGCAGTCCCGGGAGCAGTTCTGGTTTTTGTGAGGACACCCATCTTTTAAGGATCCCACACTTTGTAGAACAACCAGAACAAACAGCTTGGTGACTAAAAGGACAGGCTGCAGAGTGGGTTAGCTTTGGAAAGTTGGGGTTTTGTTCTATGAAAAAGGCTTTTTACTTGGTGATTGACTGGCAGATCTGGTGAATAAGATGGTGTCGGGAATATGCTTCTGGTCATCTAAAATCCATCTGTCTTTGGTGGAGTATTAACAACCAATTTGAAAAATTGCACTGTGGGAAATACAAGCTTGAGATGTAAAATTGTCAAGGATTTGACAATCAGTCCCACTTGACTTTCTTAGTCTTGATAGGACTGTGTATGTGCTACCTTCCTTGGGCTTGGGGCTAAGGCCGCTCTCTGCGGCAGCTGCTTCCAAATGCTCTAGGCTGGTACAGCCAGAGCTAAAAGTGACTGTCTTGTCCTCTGGATGTCTGAGTTATCTGTGACTGCCGGCTGTGGTGGAGGAAGCAGTGGCCTGGCAGTGTGGAGCTCCTTGAGGATTAGTTTCTATTATTTCTTTGAGGAGGACGTCATGTTGCTGTGCTCCAAAGGAGCTAATACTGGATTTAGATAATTTAAAGTTACTACTAGCTGCACTCAACTGGCAAACACTGGTGAGCTTATTTCCTGCATTCCTGGCCCCAGACAAATGTCCATTACAAATACCTAACCATCCACCAAGGAAAAAGAACAGATTCTGAGATAAGTTAGGGATGGAAGTTGTTCACAGACTGTATTGTACTGCATGGTGGACTTGTTCAAGGTAATATGCAAAGCTTTATTTTCTTACTTTCTTTTAGCAGTCTTAGTAATACTTTTCTGCATGATTTTATGCTTGTCAATTGTACTGTGCTGCTGTTTCATTAATAAAGAAATTAATATTATTCTTCGTACAAAGAGAACTGAAGTCGTATATGGGTCATAAATCCTGTTGCAGTTTCTAGAATTCAAACCAAGTCAGATCAAAGCTTTTGAATTCCAGCAAGGTACTCCTCACCTCCTTAACTTTGTGACTCCTATTTTTTTTTTTTTTTTGCAAAGGCTGCATATGTGGTATAGTATCATACGAGATTATTTGGATATTCTTTCACTAAATGTTGATGGTGATCAATATGAGCTGATATTTACATATTTGTATTTAAATTTTGGTGATAATATGTCTTATTTTCTGTTAATCTTTATACTAACTAAACTGGGAGGTTTGTATTTCAATGTTGCTTTATTTTACACCTTATTCAGCCTTTAATGTTTATTTTAAACAAATCCTTTCTTTGCTCAGCACTGTAACAGTGTATACAAAGTTATATAAATATAAAGCTACTTAGGTTAGCCCAGTGCAGTAAGCCATGAAAATATAAGCTCCCATTTTCTATTTCAACGCAGTTTCTTCAAGCTGTTAATAAACAAACATAAATAGCATCGTGTTGTATTCAGCAGTATCGCAGATTCCCTGGCACTATTCGCATTCCTTCATGAGATGAGTCAGGATAAACACATTGGAAATACCAAATACTAGAAATCAATTGAAGTCAACTAGCAGGAAGCTTTTAATATCAGATTGTATGTGTACATCTGTGGAACCTTGTTGGTGGGTATCGTATGAAAAAAGTATAGCTCTAGTAGAGGTTTGTAAACATTTTCTCAACTGCTATTTTTCTGAGGTCATTTTTGTTAACTTTAGGAGAAGAATAGACCTTTACCATACCAACCAGGTGGTGTCTTGTCCTTGCTTCTTGTGTGCGCTTTTTAAAATGTTAGCTTAATAATACTGCAAGCAGCGGGTTTGCCAGGTCGTGGTGTGCTACCAGCTGATGGAAGCTGTCATTGCTGGCCTCTCGGGCAACTCATGATAGAAGGCTTTGGGGCTTGGTATGTGGGTGGCTTTAAAGTTCCGTACTTCTGCATTATTCCATGCTGCCAATGTCTTTGTGCATGACCAAAACTCTAATTTGACAGTCCAGCAATATTCACAAAAATCCTTACTAATTCATTAATGACACTGTGTGCCATAGACCCATGGAACTTAATTCTTGCCACTGAAACAGAGGTGCCTCTAGGACAGTTTTTAAGACACAAGTATATTTGCCGTCTTCCTTCCTCCATTCAGATATCTTTCTGAATTAGTTCAGATAGTGCTTTTTGAGGAAAGAATGGGATTTTTAATATTAGTTCTATGCTTAATAGAAAATAATAGGAAATTCATAGTTAAAATTTTTTACTGCATGATTTCAAATACCATTTTCCTGGTAATATTAAAAGGGACGAGGTGATCTCCAAATGAAGCAAAAATTGTAATTTGAAGTTGATATTCAATTCACTTCATACTACTATGAATTTTTACTCCTTCCTTTTGTGCAAAAAAAAAAATATTGCTTAATTATAGTTAGAGTCAAGATTAGCCTCTCCCCCCGTGATTCTGACACTGACCCCCCCTCATCCCTCCTTGCGCCCCATCAAAGTGTTTTTCTTACAGACGTATTCAAGAGGCTCAAGCTGCTATACGGTATTCAGACAGCAGAGCAATGGTGTCACTTTCTGAGCTCTTCTTGGATGTTCAGGTAGTTGTGGTTGTCAAGAATACTGGTTGTTACTGGCAGTTGCCAAGAAAGTTTGATTTATTTTTTTTATTTTTTTTTTATTTAAAAAAGATAATTATTTCTTGGTTGGTCATTCTTCACTTCCATTACAGGCAGCAACTAAGGGAGGGTATTTTTCCAAGACATTACATTTTGGAATATCCAGAAGAAGAAGATGTTTGAGTAGCTCTGGCCTTCCTGTAAACAGTTAAGATCTGAGCTACCTCATAGCTTGATCTTTGTGTGTTTCTTCAGCCATGGAGGTGTTATTCGTAATAAAACTTCCAACTGAATGCCTTCATCTCTCCCATGTTTCCTCTTGTTTTACTTCTTTGAATGTCCTTTGATCAAGAGAGTGTAAAGTTCAGAGTCTGCTGCAAGCTCTTTTTTTCCCCTTACCAGGGAGCTGGCTGTCCTTTGGGGAGGAGGATAGAACTCAGTCGAATTTTGGAGACCTGGTGTTAAATGTTTTCTGGCTCTTAGATGATGGTGAGCTACTTGTCTTTTATGCTTAATCTAACACTGCATTTTCACAAATATATTTAATTTAGCAGGAAAAAATGTTTTAAAGGTAAGCGTAGATAACTTATGATTAATAATTCTGTACTTGATGTTAATAGAAGACTTTTGGCATCTATTAATGAGGTAGCAAAGAAGCAAATGATATAAATGAGCATAAAATGATTTATAGAGATGTTTATCTGAAAGCTGTGGTAACATGTGCATACTTTTTTTGACAATGAAGTTTTTTCTTGCTGATGAGTTGAGGTAAATAACCAGATTTCTTTGGGACTGTCAATTAAGTATCTTACTATTTCTGTTAACAGAATGTGCTAAATTTTGCTCTTACAGTTTATCATATGCTTCTCTGGTGCTGAATACTTTTCTCTGAGTTTCAGTATTGTAACATGGGTTATGCTGTTATAATTTTCATTATAAATTATTATGTAGAGATTTCAAATATTCAACAATGAAAAATCAAGTTCTTGAATCTCCTCGGAAGTAGGTTTAATTCACACATGTATTTTATATATTCCTGTCAAATTAATACCTGTGCATTAATGTGCTCATTAATGACATTAAAAAGAAATTATATATTTGGATATTTTACATTCCTAGAATTTTACTTTGTATTGTTCCGTACATTAATCTTGTTAAAAGTGATGAAGTTGTGTATAACAGTTCCATTATTGTAATGCATTATGTTAAGTAATACATATCTGTTTGTTTTAGAGAAGTTGAACTACTAACTGTAGGTAGCTTTTCAGGCTGAAGTTGCTTGAGCACCTATGTGTATGGCAGTGTACCAATGCACAGTCGTAAGCCTTGTAATTTTAGAATTTGGTGTCTTAATAGGATCAAATGGGTAATTACATAGAGCTCAGTCTGCTGCCTTCACTCGCGTTGAGTTGCAGCCTACTCTAGGATTGATTATAGGGGAGGAAGGTGCAATGCGGCGTTAAGAGGGATGGCATGTTTTGGGGTCTTTGTTTAAAAATTCAGCAGCACTGGGTAATGAAAACTTGTTTGTAACTATTAAAATCAATCAAATTAATCAAATACGGATAGCTTCATGGTATTTTCTCTTTCCATACTTACTAATGTTCTCACAGAAAACTCTTTGTGCTGTTCTCTCATTAAGATGGATGTGTATGTAGTTCTCCAGGAGAGGTGGAAAGACAACAGCCTTAGCTGTGTCACAAAGCAGTCTGATCTGTAGATTGAGGGTGCAAACTGCCAAGTACTATCATCAGCATCACCACCACTGTCCTTGGCTGCTACCTACAGTTAGGGGTAGGGAGCAGGGCTACGCGGGCTGGTATGTCTAGGGTTTTTTGGTGTGGAATGTTCCTTGAACCGTGTTGCTGGACTTTTGGCATGTGCACGACCTTTTGGATGGTCAGTTGCCATAGGCAATGCATTTGATCTGTGGCCTTTCTCTGAACAGCAAGTTCTTGGCTTCACTGGGATTGTTGCAGAAGTATAAAATACAACACAGTACCGAGAAATGAGTCAATGGAAAAAGATACTAAAGGGCAGTATTTTGGGTGTTATTTGGCATCCGAAGTCCAGAAAAGCGAGGAGCACTCAGATTTTTACAGAATTTGTTGCTGAGTTACCACAGCCTCCTTTCTAAGGACGATCTAAAGATGTTAAAATCCCTATAGTTGTCTCTGTATGGGGTTCAAAACGTTTGGTTAGAAGGAGAAGGGGAACATGTTTTGTCTACAGTGGACATAAATTTGAAAGGCTTTTTTCTGTATCCTAATATCCTAAGACTTTACCAAAAAAAATCATGTCATTAACTGTGCTAATGCATCAGCACTTGCACCATGAACTGTTCTCACTACGTCTGTTTGTGTTCAGGAGAGGGCATGGTAAAAACAGTTAATGGTAAGAACATGGTAAGATTAGATATTCAATCCGTAGTTATTCCAAGTCTCTCCACGTCTGTTTCTGTTCAGGAATCTTCTGTTCTGGGGACAGATGTGGAGAGACTTGGAATAACTAAAGCTTAAACATCCAGACATCAGGCCTGGGAAGGATATTGGGAATCTTTGAAAAGACAAAGAAACAAGCAATAGGGATATAATTCTCAGTATGCATGGCTTTACAGGAGGTGAATCTTGAGCGAACTCTATTTCAGTATTTAAAGAAGTTCAAAGGTTTGACTGATAAAAATGAAGATGTAGCTGTAACAGCCCTTTTAGACAGATAGTTCTTTGCGTTGCATGACATTCCAGTTTGAAAAATAGCACTGCCCTGTATTGGTGAAGCAAAAGTTAAAAGGATTAACAACTGGCCAACTGACAAACCTAAAAAAATTAGTCATAATAATAGAGTGCAGCTCCATAGGGATCAGCACTGTGCTTGACACCATTTAACAGTTTCATCATTGATCTGAAGTACAGGGAACTGTGATAAAATTTGCAAATGACACGAAGATTACCAAAGTGGTAAATAATGAGGGCAGGGAGTAATACAGAATTATCTGTAAATAATCCTGCCTGTATTCAAACATAATGTATTCTGATTCAGTCAGATGCTAAGCTTTGCGGCTAAGAAGTAAAGGCATGTTAAGTGAAGCTCATAAGAAATAGAAGAATGAGAAACTTCAGGACTCGGAAACTAACAATTCAGCACTACTTTTCTGCAAAATACAAGGAACGGCCCAAACAATCCTTACCTGTGTAGGCAGAGAAGTAGTGATTAATGGACTGATCTGTGAGCATTAGGATCGAGTACCAAAGGAAATGGTAAGCCATCCATCTCCCTGAATCTTTACATGAAGACTAGGAGTTCTGCCATAGTTTAACATGGATTATTGGGCTCAAACCAGAAGTAATTAAATGAAACGTCACAGAATGTTGATGTACAGGAGGAGATCAAGCTATACGAACTAGGATTGCCCCTTCACCGTGACCTGTGTCTATAAAAAATACTAAGTTGACTTGCAAAATTGTTTGACAGGCTTCTCTGGAGAAGCTGTTGTACTTCTTACGGGAAATTGCTTGTCCCTTTAATTTAAGGTTGAAGTTGTATTTTTGGGATCCACTAAAATGTGCTTCTTCCTCCGTACTAAATTTAGGCAAATTAGTTGTCAATTTTTCTGGCACAAGAACATGCTAGTTTAGAATGTTGGGGATTTTTTGTTTGTTTGTTGTTCCTTTTAAGTTTGAGGCAAAATGTGTATACAAATTAAAGGCTTCCCAGAATGAGATATGTTTTTCATACTGCTTTTGTGACTTGTGATAAGACGACATTTTGGCCTAAGAATGAAGCTTATTTTTGGCGTAGGGAGGGAAGTTCTTTCAAGACATCGAAAGTAGGAATATTTATTTCAAAATGTTTTAAGAGCAGATTTAGAGTTGAAACCTGAACACCTGTTGTCAGGCTTACACTAATCACCTGTGAACTTATAAGTAGGGTGACACAGTGCTGTGTTGTGATGTTCGTGTTCTTAAAGAACTGGTACACGTTCACAGGGACTGAAATTCTGTTGTGGCAGTACTGGAAATGTGGAGGCTCTTTCCACTCTTTTCTAATACGTTTTGCAGTGGCAGATACGCTCCAGAGTCCCTGCTGTTTCAGTATTTTATCTTTACCTTGCACTTGCTGTCTATCAGTCCCTATACGGAGCCTTTGCAGTACCTGGGACTCGGCAGCACTGCTGAAGGACTGACAAGTCCCAGACAAGTAAGTCTCAACCTCAGCAGCGCTCACTGTCTTTGCAAACATAGAAATACCTTCTGAAGAGTGCAGAGGGAGGTTCTGTATGCTTTCCCCTCTTTTCCTCTTTTCCCAGTTACTTTTCCCAGTGTCCTTCAGGTAATTCCTAGTATCAGGGGGCATTTATGTCCCCTAACGTGAAGCTGGCAACTTAAGTGTCCTTGCTAAGAGGTTACATTTTTCTCCAGTGGTCAGTGAAATATTTCAAGAATGATTCAGACTTGGATGTAGGATAAGGAAATGTTCTTTAGAAACTTTACAGGGAGTTCAAGTACGTATGTCTTGTCTTTCTTTAAATTCCTAACACTTGTGTTACCATTACATCCGGTATAAAAAGTTTTCTATTAAAGTAGGGGTTGTATTTTTAGATACAAAGATAAAATGATCTCATCTCAGGCTTGAAATTTTTTTTGTAGTCATTGAACAAAGCAAAAAATAAAGGCTGTTGCATTCAACTTTCTGCATGTTTTGTTTTGTTGTGGGTTTTTTTGAAGTGTGGCCTAAATTGTTTTGTTTTCCAGCCCTGCCAAAATTTTAATTTTCTTTTTAAGTTAAATGGCAGAGTTCTTTGAAATCACCTTCCAAAAAAAGGTTTAGTAACATAGCGGCTCTTCAGAGAGTATCTGTCTGTGGCAGTGGTGTTTGTGGAAGGAGGGAGTGGCAGCGTGGGGAGAGATGTGTTCTATTTTTCTTGTGAGTTAATTTTAGTCTTTGCTCTAAGTAAATTGCCATTAAATGATGAATTGAGCTGCTATTCAAAACAAAATGGTGTCCATGTATTGCAAGACTATTAGCAGAATGAGGGTGTCCTGCTGCTGAAAACCACGGGAGGAATATTGTGGAGGTCATTACCTTAGTAGCCTTTAAGTGAAGTGTACGGTAATTGTTTCCTGTAGAATGCACAGATACACAAAAAAGTATTGGAAGCCGTAAGAGCGAGATGGCAAATACATGATGAGATTAGTATTATGTTCAGAGGAACAGAAAAAAAAAATGCATTCCCTCAGGAAAATTGGAGTCGCATAGTGTGCGATTGTAATACAGCCACGAAAAAGCAGAGCCAAGTAGGAATTTTCTGCTCTTGTTGAATAAGGCTCTAGAGGTCTTTTTTCTGGAGTCAGGCTGAGGCATATGGTTATTATGCTGACTCACTTGGTATTGTATGGTGCGAGGCCTGTTAATATTAACCCAGACATGTAAAAGCATTTGAGATCTTCTGTAAGGTAGGGGGAACTTGGGACATAAAAGCTGGCAACAACAGAGCACCAACTTTAGGATGAAGGTGTGGAATTGGGTGGGAGAGGCCAGGAGAATGCTGTTGGTTCTTTTGTATGAGTTAGGGCAAAAAGAGAGAACATCTTGGAAATTCGACACTGGGAAAGATGTCTTTTGGAAGAGGTTTTTCATGGTATTCCAGTAAAGAGCATAAAGTAACTCTTGCTTGGAGTGCTTGTGTCTAACGTGGCAGCATGGAGGTCTCTGGAGTGTAATCTGAGAAATTTGTGAAGTTCACACCCAAATTAGGGGTTTGAAGGTCAAGTAGACCTGAACATCTGAAAATAAAACACGCAGAGTGAGTAGTAAGAAAGAGGAAGTTCTTTATTTCACACGTGGAGACCCCAGATGAAGAAAGCTTGCACAGAAGAGCTGTACCGCTGGGGCACGTGTTCCAAGTTACAGTCCTAACCAGTGAACTGTCCCTTATTGCAGAGTTCACATAATGCTTAAAAGACTGAGTGCAGTATTTCACTCGTGACTACTTGAAAATCAGAAATAAAGTGGAAACAAACAAAAAAGTGATTCACACCCAATGCTATTGTATTTACTGTTGCAAAAATACGTAGTAGAATGTTGAATAGAATATAGCTGTGCTGGCGCACAGCTGCCTTCATGTTCCTCTGTGCCAACATCAAGGGTGTGGGGAAGTTGACTCGAATCTTTGACTTACTTCCATTGAGTTAAAACTTGTAATGGTTTTGAAAAGAATTAATAAGTCATACATTTTTTCCACTGATTAAAGCTAAATACTTAATTACTGTCAGTGGGAAACAATATGTAGATTTTATTGATACAGTAACTTTTTTTAAGCTAAGGACTTCGTAGTGGAATAGTGTGATTTCTGTGACATATGAGACCTCAAATCTTACGCTCTGGAGCAGACAGAATTCTTAACCAGATATGCTTATAATTGAAACAGTTTGGTCTGAGATTAGTCTCGTCAAAACCAAAAAACTCACCATTTTAAGGCAAACCATTGCAAGAATTAAGGAGAAAAGGAGAATATTCAGGTTTTAAAAAAAAAAAAAAAAAAAATTTTATAAAGACTGTAAAAGATTCAGTCTCTGCATGATTCTGAGATGTGTGATAAATCTTCCAACCCCTGCCACGCACACGCCCATACAACTCTTTGGGATGGTATAAAACCCTTATGCTAAACATGTGTGTTTGGCTATTCCACAGATCATATTTGCTGATCCAAAAATGCGCAATAGTGTGTTTCACCAGCCAGTACCATTCTCTTGAGTTATAAGACGTGGCTTCAGTGGGCTTTACATTGGACTTTACCTGTTAACCTCCCTCTGCATGAGGGCTGCCACTGGTTTACTGGGATTCAGGGCATGCTTGAATGACATCGAAGGCACAAGACCCACTGTTGGAGGTAAGGATTTTAAGGGCAGTGAGTTGCAAGCAAAACCAAATAATGTTTACAGTTATGACAGAGTCATATAATGTTAGATAACATTGCAACCTCCAGCCAAGCAGAAATGATAGGATCATGTAAAAATAGGACTGGAGATGACTCTAAGAGGGACTCTGGTTCGTTTCTTGCCTGAGGACAGGATACAGTCTCCTTAATGTCATTCTTATCAGGTATGTGGCTAAGCCTTTTTTAAAGGTCTCCAATGATGGTGAATCTATGAAACCTCTATCCCACCTACCCAAGTTATTCTCTGTCTTTATGATTTAAAAGTATTTTGTAATCTCAACCTTTCCTGTGGTTTCTGCAGTTGTATTTCTTACTCTTGTTAACTTAATAATGACATGAATATAAATAAAACTCTTCCTTTCCTTTTTACTTTTGCTTTATATGCAGCTTAAAGTGTGTTCTCTTGTCCCATCCTCTTTCTCTATGTGTCAACTCCTCTTCAGACTAAATCTTTAGATTTTTTTCAGTCTGGTTTTATGTAGGTCATGTTTTCTCTGATTATCCTTGTGGCACTCTGCTGGACCTCATCTGGCTTTCCTCATTCTTGAAGTGCGATGCCGCAAACTATGTGCAGAACTGCAACTGAGCAGAGTTGGAAGGATTATTTCTGAGTCTGTTTTCTTGTTTATACAGCCCTATATAAATATAAACATAATATATATTTAGAGACTGAGGAACAGCATGATATTGTTGATTCATGTGCAGCTTGTGATCTGCCACAGCTTTTTTTACTGCAGAATTACTGGTTTCTCATCTGTTTGTGTGGAGTATTTTTGCATAAAGGAAAAATCTTGCCCTTTTTCTGACTGTCATGAATTCTTTTTTTCAGAAACAATTTGCCCGTATGTCAGGATGAATTTTAATTTGAAACCTGTCCTGTAGCACACTACTTTCTCATCTTTGTGTTGTTTCTAGATTTAAATACTCCAGATTTTACTCTGTATTCTGGATAGAATAATTTAGTTTGGGAGGTCATTGGGTCCAACCACTTGCTGCAGCTTCTCAATCAAGGTGTTTGTTGTGTTAGATCCAGCACACGTCCCTACAGATCTCAACACAATGCATTCTTGTGTTTGACTGATCCCTTAGAGTATTCTGGGATGAATTATTCTAGAAATAGCTTTCTCACTTTACCCCTTACTTATTTGTCTAGACTCTGCTTCACTAGCTTGGTCAGCTTGTCCCTTCTGTTGTCGGAAGGTCACGTTGTGAGGCTTTCAGAAGAAAAAACTCTTTAGTTTCTCACTACAACTTTAATTCAGGATTAAACAAAAGCTTTAGGTAGTCAATGGAAGCTTTAACTGGTTCCTAAGCAGAGGTTATTAATTTGGCTTTTCCTTGAAGCAGTACCTGATTTTGAGTTGCGTGTTCTCAGGTTGTGGTCGTCTTATTTTGAGACAATTTCAGCTGCATCCCCCACAAAGTTGGGAGAAGCCAGCTCCTTTTAGAGTTTTGACGTTGTGAGAGAGGAAAGGCCATTTGGAAAAAATGTATTATTGGTAGTAGTTATTGCTATAAGTCCCTATCTGCAGTGAACTAAATTTGGGAAAAGATGCAGATCCTTATTTTGATCAAATGCCTATTTAGTTAGAGGTAAATCAAGAGCTGCCTGATGACTTCGCTGGATTCGGCCTTTCAGAAGTTGGTGCCATGTTCTGCAGGAGGTGTGTTAGTGAAAGGAGAGAGAAGCAGTGCTGGTATTAGATGTGTTTCAGCTTGCGCTTATGCTGCAAGGAGAGGTTATGCGGCTTTATAGCAGCAGGAATAATTATCAAATACAGTTAATGACTTGAGAAAAGATCTGGACGCATGTGCTGTGATTGACTGAGTCAGGACCTGTGTTAGGATTTGGTCCTGAGGTTGTAGGAGACTGTAGGATAGGTTTTGATGGTGGTATTGGGCTAGATAAGCAAACTCAATTAAAATAAGGATTTCAAATTTCTTTAACATAGACCAAGTGCTTTAGAGCTACTTAATGGATTAAACCAATGTCTACTGCTCTAATTTTTTTTTTTGTACAAAATGTTCTGTGTGCTAAGCATGCAAAAGGAGCTTAACGGCAAGGTTTGATTTATTTTTTTTTTAAATTTATTTTTTCAATAAGGTGTGATTCATCTTTGCTATTCTCTAGTCTAATTAAAGATTAAAAATCTGCTTCAGAATACGAAATTGTAACATCATTCTACAATTGCCTAATTTTGTAGCAGCTTAAAAAGCATTATTACCATTTCTTGCTCTATAAGTAAAGCATTTGGCTGAGTAGGATTACCCTGTACTGCCCCATGGTATGGCCTGTAGTGCTCATGCTTTTCTCAGGCCGAATTCCCAGGTAACATTGCTGTCTTTAGTCTTATGTTTGAGTCCAGTGAACTTGTTGGAAAAGCCTTTAAGTACCTTGGAAAGTTTTGGGTCAGGTCCAAAAAGCACAGCCTTTAATCATGTAGGTTCCTGTGTGTTCAGAACAAGTGGACGTTTTGCTTTTTTGGAAACTTGGTAAATTCTTGCCAATGCAAGGTGATAAATGCCTCTGAAAACTGTGATGTTACCAGGTGATTTCACTGTGAAACAGAGGCATGGCGTATCGAGACCTTTAACAGTAATACTTGCAGATTTAGCAAAGCTCACTATTGATGTGTTTTGGGGTTGGGAAGAAATGCTCAGAAGAGAAAAGCTAAGTGTTCTCATGAAATCAATAGCCTTTAGAGCCTGTATCTTTCTTTGAAAGACTGTTCTGAGAAACTTAGTTTGTGTTGTGTGTGCGGTGCTCTGTTCTAGCATGGTCTTTTAAAGGAGGTCCTTCCTTGCTAATACCGAAATACTAAATTTCACAGAGGAAGCCAGTCCTTGTAAATGAAAAGTTTTTTTTTTTTTTAATGGCTGAGTGGGCAAAAGAGATGGAAAATATTTTTTTTTTTTTTTTTAATGCTGCAGATAGCAGTGTTTATTATTCAGCCAGCCAAAGAGCCTTTCTACAGACATCATAACAAAAAGCTCTAATAGTATTTTTAAAGCAGATTAGAAATAATCCTTCTGCATGACCTTGCCCAGGTGACCTCCCGGTTTGTTGATTTTCACTTGGTCACTGCATCATCAAAGCAACAATTTGCTGTTTAATATGGTGAAGTGGCATTGTATCTTTACCGATACTTCATCACCAGAGAGAGAAGTAAGGCAGTACGGTAGGCTGTGCAGAGGCTGCCTGCTTTGTGTAAAACCTGTTTGGAGAGCAGTGTCACTCAGGTAATGATATGCTCAATGACACTGCAGCAGACAGGAGCAAAAGAGGAAAATACAATACAGAGGATCTTAAAAATTACTTTTAGTTTAATTTAATATGAGCTCAATGTATAATTATTTAGTACGATTCCCTTGTTTACCAAGTAATTATAGCTTTAAAATCTGTTTGGGTTAGCATTTAGCTTCTCTCCATCCAAGGGGATCATAATATTGATGGAATATGTATTAGCCTGTTCTTGTGAGCAAAAGTAATTAAAAATATATCTTTATTATTCTCGGTATAATAAATTTTGAAATGAGCTGTTCAAACAAAATATCTAAGTAACATGCTTCTCTTCCTTTGCATATAGAAAATTAAGTCAAACCTGCTTAGTTTTACAAGGTTTTAATTAAATTAAGGGCTTCTAAAATGACATAAATTACAAAAGTGAAGCATGAGTGGTTTAGTATTGGGGAAAAAAAGTCTTGACACCAAAATTTAAACAGTATAACACAAACATTAAAGTGGCCTTCAACAATGACTTGAGGATTAGAACTGTGGATATCAAGAATTAAAGGATTTTAAAGGAATAATCTTTTTATTTTGATTATTACAAGCTAGTACTGATATATTTGACCTAAAGGAAAAGCTTTTTCCTTTAGCTATGCACCATCTAATAGCTTCTATTGTTGTTCTCATTATAAAGAGAATGTCTGCAAATGAGTGCTTGAATGTTTGCTTTCTTTCTTATTTGGCTGTAGCAACATTGGGAGATAAATATGGAAAAGTAATTATTATTCCAACTTAATAGTACAAGCTTGTTTTTAATGTACACACTTTCTAGATTTCAGTAGATGAAGATTTATATTCTAAAATGCTGATTGCTGTAAATCATCTTTTGAGTCTTCAAACATGATATGATATGTAGACAAACCAGAAAACTACCTAATTGTGTTCTAACTTACATTGTAAGTAGCTGAAATGATAAGGTAGGTTCATAGATCTTATCTTTCTGAGCTCCTATGATATATGGAATTTTGAAATTCTTAAACTGACAGTAATTGTTGTACAATAATGTTTACATTAGGCTTTCTGAAGTATTTTATTACCCCACATCTGCATATTCAGAATATTGTTACTACCTTTATGAAAGTGTGTTCTATAAAATAAAAACACAGACACAGAAATACTTAAAGGGACAGTGTTTTGCTGTATGAAGAACATACTGAATTAAGTATATTCCAGAAGCACTTTGAATCCTAATATTTTGAAAAAAGTGGAATATTGATGAATCATTTTAGTAACTCATATTTCTGCAGATAAGTTAATTTGTAAAGTGCTTGAAAGAGGAAAAAAAAATAGGAAATGACGTTGTACAAGGCTTTATCTCTTTTTTACTTTTTTTTTTTTCCTCTGCTCCCGAGTATATTCTTAAAATGTTGGTGCCTCCTTTCTGTACCTGACCTTCCAAAAAACTCTAAACTTGAATCACAACGACTTTGTGCATTTTGCCTAATAGTCAGGAGGTATACATGGAAATGAAAGGGTTTTGGAATGTAATCTAAGAGTAAGGACAATTTTGGTATAAGCCTGATCCAATGTCATCTTTATTAATTTATTTAAAGTATAGATCAAGAGAAAACCAGCTTGACCTTTCTTAAGGTTAGTTTTGACTGGTCAGTACCAAAAATGAATTAATCTTTTTTGGTCATTTCTCAGATATATTGTTTCAGGTTTCCTGTAGCTTTATGTGGTGTCAAACTCATGGATTTATAAACATTTAAGCAGGTCCCGACTGTGACCACAAGATATTCAGGTCAGAAAGTTTGTATTACATACAGAAAGCTGGTCATTTTGGTTGAGCACAGCGCATCTTGCTGTAGGGATGAATGGCCTGATGCAGAAGTAGATTCGGTGCCGCCTTCAGGCACGTGACCAGGGTGACCATCCAGTCTTAGACAAATACATGCATCAGTTGGATCTCTGCTGGGGGGCGGGGAGGTCTGCAGAGATGAGGCTTCCTGAGGGCACTGTGAACGAATGAGGAGGATGTTCATGGCGCAGCTGGTGTCCTCCATGGTAGTAGGATTGAGGAGGTGGCTGTTGTTCCTGTTGGTGAAGTGCAGCCAGTTCTGTACTTCACTCTCGTAGCAGCCAGTCCACGCTCTTGCGAACAGCGACCAAAGTGCTGTAGACTTTGAGTGGGTGCATAATGGAGCCTTTGTGTTGCTTTCTTATTTTGGGAGGAGCTATTTTTATTTTGGTTTTGTTGCCCGTGAAGAGGGCTGTTGTTGATGGAAAAAAAATAACTTCCATGTGAATGTCATAAGAAGTAATAAAGTAATGGTTGTTTTCAGCGAGGCAGAAGTTAAAAAGTATTGTTTGATTTTTTTGTTTGTTTGTTTCTTTTTTTATTTTATTTTATTTTCTCCCTTTGGGGGGTGGAGGTGGCAGAGACATGGTGGGCATTTAATTGTTATCTTTATTGATTATGCAGTACCCAGAGAAGAGCAGTGCTCAGTAGCTCTGTTTTGCTTATTCTGTGGCTTCCCTCCCCCTCCGCCCCCCCATAATGATATTCAGGCTGCGAAGGGGTTGAAATATCAACCTCATATCTGAAGACAAATTTACATTTCACTCCAAACACCATAATTTAATGAAGGTTTTATGCTGTTGTGGGTACTTAATTATGCTAGAGGCAGAGCTGAGATTTAATATTGTTCCACATGCAGGGAAGATTTACTAGTAGCTTATTTTCAAAAGTCCTCTAAAAGACTATTGCTTATGCAGTCTACTCTTGTTGGTTTTTAAAACAGATTGGAATAACCCAAACTTTCATAAATAAAATTTAATTTTAATTGCTCAATGAAGATAATGTATGTCTTTTTAGTTTATGGGTTTTTGAGAAGGAGGTATCTGGATTAGCTGGCTTTGCAGCAATGATCAATGCAACTTTTACTGCCCTTAGCAGCTAGACCTTGATGATTTACATGTAAACAAATGTAATCATTCAGGACATGTAATGCTGTACATGCTCATCTTATATATAAATCAAGACGACAATTTAAAAACTATTATAGAGCTCACCTGTTGGTCTCTCCTGTAACAGTTCTTCGCTTGCACAGCAGAAACCTGCCTTTTCAGTCTTAACTTACTGCGTTCCTTATAATAAATGGGAGTACACTACTCCGAAACATCACTTTCTCAGTTTTGAGTCACGGCACTGTCTAACTTTGTACAGCGCTATGAGTCAATGGGGTAGAAGATGTGGTAGCTGTTGTCATGAGGAGACTGGGGGGGTCACTGTGATGAGAGCTTTCTGAGAGACTGAGACACCAGGGAAATTTCCAGACTTCAAACAAGCGTGTGTTTATGTACAGCTACTAGGCAATCTATCAGATAACAATGAAAAGCAATCAGTAATTACAAATATTAGTCAAGCAAGCCTGAGCTATATTATAGCATGTTGGCTGTGATGGTTGCTGAATTTGAAATGTCCAGGCTCAAGAGCTCTTGAAGGGAGCTGGAGCCAAAGTGGATGTCATTGCTCTATGACAGGCTTCACTGCTCGACATATGTGTCTTCTGCAGCTCAAGACCAGCCTTCCTCTCTTCAGGGGTCAGAATGGGTCTGTTCTGGAACTGATACGGATGTTCCCTCCTGATTGTTGGTCAGTTCCACCTGCTACAGGTGAGCAAACACCAGTCATCTGAGCCCATTAAGTAGTTGCAGACTGGATACTGCTGTCACAGGTTTCCTGTGTTTATACACCTATGCCAAGGTTATTGTACTTCTGGCACTACATGAAGCTCCCTTGAGGTATGTCTGGGGCCAGGGCAACCAGAGTGTGTTAGAATATGCTACAAAAACACAGATTAAGCATATACAGGACAATAATGTGAAAATATAAACTGGAACTCTAATGGCAAATGTATTTATTAGTAGGATTTATTGCTGACATATGGGCAATGTAACTGAGAACTCAGTGAAACAAAATTTGATGTGATAAAATTACTAACTTCTGACATTAATCTTAATTAAAAATAGCAATTTCTGGCTGGTGCATGAAGATACTATATGTGGTTGGGGTGGGGTTTTTTTTCTGCACACATTGCTGCTACTCTGTTAGCAAGGTAGTGAGATGTCTCGACTGTTTGCTTTCCTTTGTTCAACTGGAGTTGAAAGAGCTGAGTATTTCTGCAGTTCAGACTTCTTCTAATGAAGCCTTTAAAACAGAATTTGCTGCCCTTTTTTGGGGTACACTTTTTATTCAAAGGTATCATCTCGTTTAAATGTGTGATGGTTTCATGCCTGATACTTTTCTAGTAGCAATTCCTTATTACTGCGAACCTAAATATGATGGTTCCTGAGTCTTAGATGTCCGGTTTCTTGTCACTGGGTAAGAGAATTAGACTGAGTGACTTCAGCTGGGGAAACATCTGCTGTAGTTATGAGCTGATTGCTGGCTTTTGGCTAAGCTCAGCTGTAAATTATTCTGTAGTTAAAAGGACCCATTCTGGTTATTTAGAATTGAAATCATTATATGGGACCAAGTCATAAAGCATGTCTCCTTTAAAAGGTGAGAAAACTTTCTAGCACTTTCATATATGTTTCATTATTATTGAAAATGCTCTGTAGTTGGGGGGTGTCTTTGTAGAAGGCATCTTTCAGCACAGCAGAACTTGGTGTCAATGTTTCTTAGATCACAGTGAGAATCCCGAAGTTTGGTACAGCAAGGTGGTCCTATTTTATTTGGGCTGCATAACTCCTGCTTAAAAAAGTTTATTTTTTGTCTTCTACCAGTTGGGGAAGCAAATAAGTTCTCTATTAAATGTTTAGCTGTTGCTCCAAAACACAAAGTATATGCTATGTGTTTCAATTAAAAGAAGCCCTGTAGCTAAATGTGTGAGTCACAGGCAGAGGCCAAGTGTATCATTATTCTGTAGGAACAGCAGTCAGGATAATGAACGGCTAAGGACAGTGGACAATGGAAAGTGAAGCATGTCGTGTCAGCGCACTGTCAAGGGAGTCTGGGCATGCTTTGCATTAGAAAGTGCTGTGAAATTGCAGGGATGTGGCTGATCTTTGGAGAAAGAGTGGAAGGTTGCCTAATGGCATGTAGTAATTTTCAGACTGATTTAATGCTTTTGCCATAATAACCAAAAGACTTAAGAAAACAGCTTTGGTGTTTAATTCTTTCCTTGCTTTGAGACAAACAGAAGTTGTTTCTGGGCTTCCGGTGTGTTTTGCTTTGAAACAAAAGAAATTAAAATCCAAAAGAGACTTAGTCTGGTATACTTTTCTTTCCTATGAAGTATATCCCTTATGTAAACAGCTTAGGTGAGAAGCATGTTATATTGGAGTTGGGACTTCAAAAATCACACTGGAGAAGTGGCAAAGCTCAAAAACAATATTATGTACATGATCAGCCTCGTAAACACTGAGCTCAGGATTCTGACTGTGTGTTGCAGCTGTTCAGCATCTTTCTGAAATCAGGACTGCAGAGCCCGTGTACCACTAGTGGGAGAAGAAAAGATAGCAGCCCGTAGCGTGAATGTTACAGAGAGAATGAAACTGGTGAGTGTGGAAGAAGGACGAAGGTGAAAGGTGGTCAACAAGTTGAAGGGTGAGAGTGGCAAAGTGCTTATTTTGCAAGCTAAGAGGATGTGTTATTTGCCAACTGCGCATATTATCTACAAATCTGGGAAAATATGGAAATTGAAGGAAAAATAGTAATATTATTTATTTTAACAGGTCACAAGAAGGTGGCTGAAAATGCTGAAAGAATACCTATTTTAAAACTTTGATTTTTTTTTTGTTATTTTAATACTATTTTACATTGTTGGAGCGTGTAGCATGTTTATCTGCTACTTTGTCTAAAGTAGCACACTTCATAACAGTAACATATTTCTCGGGTTTCTAACTGTTGTAAAAATGTTTGAGCATTATTACAGTTTAAAACAGAAAACAACTGCAAGATGTAATTTCTGTTCTGTTTAGGGGAAGCAGAAAAGAAAATAACATTAGCCATGTTTCCCTGCAGATGTTCCACTTGAATGTAGAGCAATATGGTGTACAATAGATACTTACGAAAGTGGTATTTGATAGTGCCACCTATTGCTAGAAAAGCAGAACTAAAATGAGTATTTTTGTTACGTGTGTGCCTAAATCGAGCAGAAAAATGAATGGTACCTGTTAATCTTTTAATTATTTCAAGGTAATTTTAGCTATGTGGATATAAGTTTGACCTTGGTTTTTTGGCTATGAAATAGACTAAATTTTTACAAAGTGGATTTATCATACAGTAGCATCAGAGATGGTGTGCTAAGTTTCTGTTCCCAAAAGTTTGCAACTATTGGCACATGGTTGAATGCCAGTGGCTGTGTTCTGGCTAAACCTATTTAGCCTGATTTTTCTCCCCACTTCCCCCCACCCCTTAATTGATGACATTAAAGTTTGTGTAATGCACTAGAAGAATGGTAACTGCTTTAGATTTAGCAAAACACTGAAAGTGCATTTTTTTCTAGAGCTTGAGGGTTTTTTTTTTTAATGTTAAATATGAAGAGAAGAAAACGTTTTTTAACGTGCATCCAAGAATTCTCTGAAAAGTAACTGTCTAATGATGAAAATACTTTGAAGACAAAGACTTAATGATCTGGATGCGTATTAATAGTTAGTATACTTTATCAGGTCTTTCAGTCAGCAAGCATGAAAGCTGATTTCTCCACCTGCCCTTTGAAGGGGGATATTTGTTTTATTACAGACGTATAACTGATGCTAATGGTAAGAATAATGAAAGATTTATAGGGGCAGCCTGAGAGCAATTTTAAGTTTTAATTGTGGCTCTTAGCACTACTGATCCTTCTCACTGCCTCAGTCCTGTTGTTCATCTCTACTAGAGAAACACCCTACCTAAAAAAATACACATTTTTGGTTTGTAATCTTTAAGGGAAAGAAAACATGTTTTCTCTGCGTTGTTTTCCTCATGAAGGATCTAGATGGCAAGGTAAGAGCAGGAAAAGATGGAGCAGCTTGGGAGTAATTTGTTCTTTCTCAGGTCCAGGCAGGTATCTCTCAGGAGTTTGTTGCTGCTTCACATAACTAATATTCTTTGGCTGAAGCTGTCCTCTTTCCTCAAAGACAGACAAGTCTTCTGTTACCCCTGCTGAGCTTCTGAAGAACTCGATTGCTGCAAAGCTTAAGGGAATCAAAGGAAGCAACTCTTGAGTATATAAGGCATCTGTAGATTTAGAGAAGGTTCAGAAGGAGAAATAGAGGATGACCTACCCATCTCCTGACCGGAGACATGATGTGGGGAAATCTGACTTCATCATCCTAGTTAAGTTCAGGGCTGAAATCTAATTTAGCCAAATGGAAAGTCTTTCTTTATTGATTTTTTTTAATTTTTTTTTTTCTTTCAGATGATTTCTAACTTCCTGTTCTCCTAGTTGCATTAATCTTCTATTTGTGTTTGTAGCTACCTGCTCTCTTGGTGCTTCTTAGCGTTGGTCCATCTGCTTTGTTGTTTTCTTGTTCATTCATCTTCCTGTCATCTATCCACAAAACTAGAGCATCTGAGCAAAGCCAACAAAGTTTCAATTCTTGGTGCAAAGCTTAAACCCCCTTTATAATTTGTGCTAATGCAGATCCTGTTGATGTAAAAAGAAAAATAATTTTCAACAGTTAAATTATGTGTCTCTGCAGGAGACATCTTCTAATGAAGTTTCATGTTTAAAAAAAGTTAGGTACAAAATGTATAAGCAAAGGCATCTGGAATCGTGTCCGTATGGGTGAGCAATGGGGCCAGCAGAGGGCACATCAGCTTGAAAGTAAGAATGGAGCTGAATGCTGTCATCTAAATACCTTTACGATGGATATCTTTGTTTAAAAATGGAATATTAAAAAAAAAATGTTAATGAGAATCATTTAGACAAGGGGTGTTTGCATTGTACTTTGTTGGTGTTGTCTTCTACCAATTATGCAACTGTGGCCAAGCAACATTGTACCGTGGAAGAATTTGGGAACTGAAGAAGAACGCTCCCCGTAGAGTTTAAGGTGTGACTTTACTGAAAGAAATGATACCTTTGTTGTGACCTTGTATCATCTAAAGTTGAACATAATAGCTTATGTTTAAGCCATCCTTAAAAAAATTTTTTCCCCAAAGTGGGTGCTTCTCATTTCCTTTTAGTTGTGATTTGATTTATTCTTTTAATTAAAAAGCAACTGAAATTGGAGAACAACACGACCTATTAATTGATTTTTGTGAATGACGGTGTAAATGACTTAACACCAAATAGTAATCTATTTCTCCTTTCAATCCAGTGCCGATATTGTTATCTTGTAATACAATGCTAACATATGATTATATCTGCCATTAATGCATTTAACAGTAGATGACAAATTTTATTAAGATAAGAACGGCCTTATGCTCTTCCATTTGCTCTGGTGTAAATCAGAAGTTACTGCCTTGAATTGGAAAGATTTATTCTTGTGTAAGAACTTACTGGTGTAAATTAGGAAAGTCAAGCCTGACATGTGGTGATGTACCAAATTATATTACAGAATATTTAAATTCTGTCTCCCACTGTGAACAGCAGGATACCGTTTTTATCCTTCCTGTTGAATGCAGAATCACTTTTCCATTTATAAATTGAGCCTGAACAGAGTGCTCTCAGTATTGGCTGTTCCTCTGTTACTCCACATACAGAATATATTAAGACACCTGTTCATCCTTGTAAGGCAAACAACAAACAAACCAAAATACTTTCCTGTAGACAAATTGTTCTGTGATTAGTGGAACGAATGAAGCTTCACTGCCTGCAGATTTCTGTCCTTCATCCCTGATCCCCTCAGCAGCCCTCCCACCAGTAGTATTACCAGTTTCTCTCTGCTCGTATTCCCTATGATCTTCCCCTTGTCCTTTTTCCCCTACAGTAATGCCAGTTCCTGTTTTCCTCCATCCTTTAAACCTTCCTACAATACCTTCCGCAAGTTCCTCCTGCCCCCTGGAACCATCCACAGCATTTCTGCCTGTCCCTGGGTGACTCGGGTGCTGAGTGGCAGCTGGTCAGACAGCAAACAGTTACTAGGCTCAGGCTTTTCTTTTCAGAGGTGATGCTAATTCGAGTCTCTCGTTTTACTACCTGAGAGATTTTCTCAGAGCTCAGGAGAACTTAGTATCTTCAAGATGACTGCCCTCTGTTAAATTTCATAGAAATGGATCAACAGGTATTAAAAGTGTGTCTTTTTTCCCCCTCTTCCTTGTTCTAGTGACTGGTCTTTGTTAGACTAATTCCGATTGTTTTTGCTAAACTGCTGCTCTTTTCTACTATCTTGATCCCTCTTGTTTTGCAAATGAAGTGCAGTGGTTGCCACCCTTGTAATGATATTGTTAACTGGATAGAACGCAAGCACAGATCAGGAAAGGAGTGCTTAGCCCCTTATTATTTTTAAGGGCATGTGCGCAACTTCCATTAATAAACTTCTAGATCTTGCACTTGAGGACAGTATGAAATCACTGCCTTTAAGCATACCAAAAAGAAAAGAGGAATAGGAATACTGAAAATCTTTAGCTTCAAAAAACAACAGATAGCAAATCACACAGTTACAGCATATAAATGATACATTCCATTATTATTTACATTTCAGTATGTGGCTGGAAGGAACTTCTGAAGTCCTACCAGTTCCTCCTGCTTTGAGTCCCTCTGGAGTTCTAGTCTGGCTCCCTGCTCAAGCAGGGTCAAGCAGAGCAGCTTGCTCAGGACTGTGTCCAGTTGGGTTTTGAATATCCCCACAGATGGAGACACCACAGCCTCTCTGAGCAACCTGGTCCAGTATGTGACCACCTGCATTGGACAGCAGCATTTAGCTGGAATGTCCTGTGTCTCAGTTTGTGCCCATTGCTTCTCGTCCTTTCTGTGGGCTCTTTCAGTTACCCCCTGCCTTCAGGTACATGTGCATGTGGGTTAGATCTCCCTGAGCCTTCTCTTCTCCAGGCTGAACAGTCCCAGCTCTCTCAGTCTCTTCTCAGACATCGTAAGACACACACAAGTGTGTGTGATGCACAAATGTGTCCTGAATATAATTTGACTACCATAGTATTAAGGAATAAATGTCACAGAACAAAGATTCTTACTTGAGAAAGAACAGTTCTGAATAATAGCCTACATGTCAACATTTGCTTTCCTGGTAAAAGCAGGAAAAGGTGTAAAAAATCTGAGAGCCGACCATCACTATGTGAAAATAAAAGTTGGGTGATGGTCTGTCCTCAAGATGGTTTCTTGAGGATTCTTTGTAAGTAATATGATAATGTAGAAAATATTTGAAAAAACTTAAACCCAACAGACATTCAGATAGAATTTGTTAGCCACAGCTACATAAGGTACCTTGCTGGTATTTTTTTCATCATATTACAAATGGTCAGACGTTATGTTTATAAAGTTTTGTACTCTGTATATCTCTTTTTCTTTTTAAAAAATCTGCAATATTTGTTTTGGGTTACTGAACTCGTAGGTGCAAGTCATCATACTCTTTTATAAACCAAGTATTTTTCAGAAGGTTATTTGAAACTCTGTACTCTGAAATTTAGATGCTAATTATGTTTTCCGGAGGTTTGCTATGTAAAAGTTGACCTGCCTGTGTATGTATAAATATTTAAGATTACCATTTTCGTTGAAAAGGGGAAACTGTTCAAACTTTTGGACTGTGATTGTTTTAAGTTAGCAAAGCCAGGACCAATCAGTGTCCTGTTAAGCTCCACTTTTATCAGTGGCAATGTACAGATTCACTGTCTTAGCTTTTAATACTTGAAAATCCTGTCTATGTGCATTTATGCTCACTTAGGTGCTATCCAGTATTTGGTATCTGAATGCCAGTACTTTCCATTGAGGCCTTTAAGCTCATTTGTTGCAGTCAGTCTTTTCTGTGTTTTGTAAAAATGAAAGCATGCAGGGTATTTTTTTTTTCTTTCAATCAATATGTATTTAATGAAAACGTCTGCAAGTTTTACAGTTGCCCTGTTTGCTCAGTGAAGGCCACTGGCAATAGAAGTGGCTGGGAGCAGAAGAATTACACTGGGCTTGGCAAGATGGTTTTTTGCTTAGCCTCACAGCACCAAATCTCCTGGTGAATCTCGTTTGTTTTCTCTATCTGTTACTTTCACAAAGGTGTATTTTAAAAAAATAAAACAACAGCAACAAAACCCCTCAGTAAATACATTTTTAAAAAAGAAAAAAATATATATACACACAGAGCAGAAATTTAATGTAAACCAATAAACCTTTGTCAGTGAATCCTACACTGGCAAAGAGTGTAAACATGGCTCTTTATGAACTAATGAATAAATGAAATTATTTCTGTTAATGAGAGACTACTGGTAAGCCATAAGCAGTTACAGATATGCATGTTTTATTGCTGTGTTGTGTCAAGGTCCTGGCTTAAGCCCTAAGCTAAGGATTTGACAGGTATTGTAAGAGGCAAGGACTAGAAATAATAAACAGAATCTACATTAAAAAAAGCAAATCTGTCTTTCAACTACAATTTGTAAAAGTAAGTTGGCTTCAGTCCTACGATAAATATAACCCTTACCTAAAAAGCAACTGGCAACTCGCTTCTTAATTCTCTGAATATTTGGTACTGCTTACTTTGGAATTATTTTGGAAGCAACATCCAATACATATGCCAGATTTTTTCAATCATTGTTTTGTTGTTTGGGTTTTTTAATGAATGGTGAAAGCTCTTGGCTTTTCTGCCTTGATAGCTGAGAGATGATAGGACTTGAAAAAATGTAATACTAAAATGTTTTATTATTTAGAAATACTGTATTTACACCGTTCTGTAAAGGTAATTAGGTAAAAAAAATGACCCTATAAAAAGATGTATGAATTTCTCTAAACTACTTAATGAGGCCTAATATAAATCTGAATTCAGATCACATTAGGGTTGTCATATGCCCTAATTTTAAATGACAGTTCTGGCTTGCCACTTGGTTGGCCTTTTATTTTGTGTCACAAATTAACCACCCATGTGGTTTTATGTCAGTGTTTTATTAGAGCAGTGCTATACTTAGAGATGGAGAAATTTCATTGCAGTAGTTTTGTTAGAACACAACTCACATTTTGGGGAGAAAAGGGGAAACTAAAGGCAGTTTCAAGCCATATTTAGGTATTTTAAGTATGGATAAATATAGAGGAGTGAAAAATTCCTTCTAGTTTTCCACACTTTGTAATGATACAGTTCAGTGCAAAGCGCAGTTTATGCTCGTTAGCAGCAATGTATCAGCACCAAGGTGCTACATTGCTCTTCAGCAGCTGTTGCTGCTAATGGCTGACTAATATTGTATACAGTGGAGAATATATTTACAGGTGAAACAGTTCTTGAAAATGTATGGTGTTTGTGACATTTTGTAAAACAGAGTGACTGCTATCTGTAATTGAAGAAAGAGGATCTACTAAAATCATGAAAGGAGAAAAAGCAACTGTGAACCGTGTGGGGTTTTTTTGAATCTGCTGTTTGCTGAAGAGGATTAGCATCTCATAATGCCTTTTTTTTTTTTTTTTTTCCTTTGTGACTTGATTCTGTGTCTCGGTTATACCATCTTGTGGGTCTGAATAAATAAGGTAATACTGATGCACTAACTTAATGTTCTGGGATTGGATTAACAGTCTGGGGAAAGGCGAAAATACAACTTCTTGTCTTCATTTGCCAGTGCAAAAGGCATTATGAAGATGAGCTGGTAGATATCAAGCCAAATAATTCTTTCCTGCCTCTGTCTAGAGGTAGAGAGACACTAGAAGGAACAAGAAATAGAATATAGGCCATACTGGTTCAGATCGATTGCCGTAAGTGGATACCTGGGGACAGTAGAAGAGGCAATCATAATTGAAATGCCACTTTACTCTTTCCCAGCCTTTCAGCCCTTTTGGTCTTGGGACTTCCTGAGCTGGATGTGGTCTTGGCTGCTTGGGAAGCCTCAGTGGGGTTCTCTTCCATGGATCTTTCCTGCCTTTGCTTAAATACTGGTAAACCTGTGGCCTGCCCAGCATCCTCCAGCAAATGTGCATTTGCTGTATAAAGAACCACCTTTTTTAAGGAAGGGGGAAGAAAGAAAGAAAAATCGTTTTGAACCAGACTACTGCTAGTTCTATTTGATGTCCCCTGGTTCGTGTATGGAAAGAGTCAGGAAGGTCGGGACAGCATACCTTGCAGCTTTCTCTTTGGTGTCCTTTCCTCTGAGCGGTATGATTTTGTCAAAGGGGAAAACGTCTGCATTACACAGTGTTTGCTGTATTGCTGTTTTCAGTGGTGTTCATGGGGTGGGATGAGAAGGCTGTGGCTGTGGGAGGGGAAGCCTTCCTAACTGCCTGGGCAGGGCAAGGGGAGATGATTGCTGCTGTATTGCTCATTCTCTTCAGATCTGATCAAAGCACGCTGGGAGTTTGACCATTTGATGTAAAGAGCTGTGGATCACGGTATTGTTGTTGTGGTCTAGTCAGTTTATGGGAATGTATACCTGTGCAAGATTAGGTAAATTACAAAGGCATTCTTATTCGGGCTTTCAAATGCACGTGCCTTCAGCAACTCAGTTCAGCAGCTCTTCATATATGGAGAAGTGTGTGTGTGTATCCCTGTGAAAAATATTATATAAATATTTGTACACATGTGCACGCACTTCTATCTCTGAATGAGAGAGGCACTCTCTTGGAGTTACTTTATTAATTCCTTTTAAAGAGACAATATACTGGTTATCTCAGTATGCATGTAAATAATAACTCTTATCCAAAGACAGTGTTTGGAATTGCAATTGCTATTGATTTTTCATAAAATACTGTTGGAATAGTTCTTCGTTTATTTGAGTGTTAAGTTTTGCTTATATCCAGACCAAATTACACATGTGCTTCTGATGGTGCTTGGTGATCGTGCTGTTGCAGTGTTTCCTTCATCCCACCAAAAGAATGTTTCTCAATGCTTGAAGCTGCTTCGGGTGCCTCTACATTAGTGTCCGGTGCAATGCAAAGAAGAAAAGACCAGGACTTTATCTGCAGGGTGCGTTACGATTCAAGGCTGCAGGTCCATTTTAGGTGTTGGCCAGCTGTAACCATGTGCCAGCTGCCCCTCCTGGCAGCACTAAATGGCTGATAGAGACACATCTTCTCCCTCCCCTGCTGATATTCCCTTCACTTTCTGGTAGCCCTAGTTCCTTTCATCCTTAGGTGACCTGTGTTTGGCCTAATAAGATTATCCATCTCTTCTGTTCCCTCTCTCCCTCCCCTCATGTTTGCAGCTTCAACTAGGTAACTGTCTGTTGCTGTTTGAATCCGGTTACCGTGATGCCTAACTCTGAAGCTTTGCAGTAGGTCTGAAAGTTAATGATATTCCAGCATTTTCACTGCAAGTTTTATTCTTTTCTCCATTTTATTTTGTTCTTTCTAATTGGAAACTCTGGGTGGAAAAATAATGGTAAACACAGTCTTAAATTTATTTTCGTGCTTACAAGCGAAGCTCCTGATTCATTTGCTCTGGTTATTATCTACTTGGCTGTTTATATAATTTCAGTGAACCCCTTGGACTCGTTTGAGTCAGACTGCTAGTTGTGGTGTTTGTCTGTGCATGTATAGACACTAACGCTTTGCACCTTTTAGTAATTTCTCAGATTTACGCTGTAGTCTGTACTCTACAGTGACACTGATTAATGTTTTGCTGAGTTGAGTTACTTAAAAGGAAAACCTAAACTAAATATCAAGAGATAGTGCTTTTCTTGTTGGTCATACAGATTGAGGCTTTACGGAGGGTTTACACAGGCTGCGTTGGGCACAGCCCAGACGACACCAGAGTGCCTTTTGTGAATCTTACTCAGACACTTCGCTTTCTCCTTTCAACTCTTTTTTTTTTTTTTTTTCCCTCTTGAGAAACTAATGAATTCTTACAATTAGCCTGTTCTTCACTCTCCAAATTATTGATAGATGGTTTCTCTTCATCTGACACTTTCTCAGTCCTTTGCTTTTTTTTATTTGCAAACAAAAAGTATTATTTGTAGGTGGTAAATATACACTGCACGTGTTCTTGAAAAATTTAATAAACCTCCCTTTCACATTTGTCTTCCTAAATTTATAGGAAAATATTTAGTAACTTCTCCTTCAGAGTTTTTTCTGTCTCTTTCAGGTTCTTCCCTTTGCAGTTTTAGGAAACAACACCCTGGAACAGGACATAATATTTGGAGTTTGTTATCCAGGGGTTTGTAATTTATCTAAAGCACTGTTTTGTAACTAGGTATAGACCATGGGTAAAACACCCAGCAGTGGTGGTGAATTATTATTTTTCTCAGCATAATTTTGCTTTATTAATGTCAGCTTTCCTGATTCGTATGCTAGAAGAGGCTTCTTCCTGCATGGATGGTACTAAACACCAACTTTCAGTGTTAGTCCACTGTAGTATTTTTAATTTATTTGTGGAATCATGGTCTCCTTTGTGTTTTGGATGACCATATAGCTTCACTTCAGCTTCTGCATTCTTTCTTCCTGCTCTTCTGGATACATGTTTCAGCAGATGTGTCATAAAGGCTGATATATTTTTCGTTTTTACTGCTTTTCTTTTTATTTGGATTAAGGTTGCTGTCTCTAAAGATGTGAGTAAAATTACTTCTCCGATGTGTTGTGTTTTGTATTCTGCTGTGATTTAGCTAAGATTTTCATTCTCTGCCTCTTGCAAGCAGTGCTATTAGATTTTTGCCACGATCTTTTTTGTTACCATCAAGGACTGCGTTCCTGTTCTTGTTGACTTTGGTCAATATTTATCTTGAAAATTTAAACTGTTGTCTTCAACTATTACTAATACTCATTAGAAAAAAAGGATTTTTTTTTTTAAGCTAGAAATTTGGAAAGATGACAATTATGAAGTGGTACAGAACTTACTTGAGAAATCTATAATTTATTCTTTTTTGTCATTTAGTTTCCTTTTTTTTTGTTCTACAGCTGTAATACATTGAAAAATGTGTGTTTATAATTTCATGGCTATTAAAAGCTTTATTATTATTCTTCTTCATTACCCAAAATTCAGTTAACTTCCATTTACTAATCTACCACTCTCACATCTTTTGCTGGCTAATAGGAAGAAGACATATTTTTTCTTTCAAGTTTTGCTTAAAGCTCATAAACCTAATTTCCATTATATATTTCGATGTCAGGATGAGGAAAAGCATATCTTGAAAGTTTTACTCTAATTTGTCAAGGGTGTTAGGTTTTGATCAATATCACTTTCAGTAATTGGCATCTGTCTTAAATATCAAATGTATACAAATTCTAGATATTCCCCGATTTGTTCTAAGGCTTGGTATTTTATAAAGGGTTAGTTTAAGTTTTTTGAGGATGATAATGCTATACATTGCATAATTTGCACTGCACGTTCAAAAGGAGTTGACGTAAAAGCACTATATTTCTTCATTTTTTAGATGCTGTGTACCAGTTTTACATACAAGTAGACTGCAAGCATCTGTCTGTCTTTATTGAAACATGGGCTAAATTAGAGTGCAGTTATTTAAATTGCCAAAAAACAGGGGGATGAGGGTAGGGAGGAAAAGTAAAGGACTCAATAGGCAAAGCTAAAATCTTTACCTTGAACGTGTCCTGGCCTTCGGGTGAAGTTGCATGATATCTTTTCCTCAGAACACTTGATTTATGCGGTATTTTGATCAGATACTGTCTTAGAACAAATTAGTCTTGCAAAGCCAGGTATGATGTTGTTTGTAAGATCACTGGTTTGGGTTTTTTGTGCTGCTGGGGTAAAGTCAATGAAACCAGGAGTTCAGGAGGGGGATCATCTTATAATGTATATGGCTGCCATGTGCTGGCAGGACATACGTACTTGGCAATACGCTGAGCCAGATTAAAGAACTGATGGATACTGAAACTTTGGCAGGAGACAAAAAACCCAGGAATATTTTGGTAAAGTGCCCAGCCAGGTTCCTTGAATAACCACATCAGCTCCTGTCCTGGCTTAAAGGAGGGGAGATATTGCAAAACTAGGAATGCAGTTGCTGAGGTGAGGAGAGACTTGCCTCTAATGGCAATATTGCCTCTTCTAGGCTACGCACACAGATGATGATGACTGCTACTAATGTATTTGCATGGCTGCAGGCTTGAGGAGAGAGGTGAACTGGAATCTGTGTCCCATAGCCTTCTGTATGGAGATAGATACCTGTATTAAATAGACCGTGGCATAGCCAGTAAATGCTTACTTGTTCGTTATTTACAGGATACCATAGTTTATATAAATGTTTATCATTTTCAGCTTACAGCTGAAGGCACCCAGAGCTGTCGTATAGCATGCAAAGCGCTGTATAACGCTAAGTGCTATGAAAATTGGGGACGTGGTGTTAGTGGACACTTTGTCTTTGATCTTCCCGTGCCAAGGTGGAACGGGAGCGGTGGCCATGCATGCAGCAGGGAATGCCAGGGATGAGCCAGGGCAGGTGGCCGGGCTGGGGCTGCAGCTCTGAAAAACGAGTGGGAAGACCTTTAGGTGTCACCCTGAGGGCATTGCACTAGTGACTGGGGGGGGGAACAACAAACTACTAATATTAATACTAGACTACAACATAAAGTATGTACTGACCAGGACCAAATACAAATTGTATTATGTAGATTTTTGCAGTTCCCTGGCTTTTATAGGCTTGCAGCTGTGGTATTCCATTTCTGTCGTTGCCGCATGTGTAATCTATAACCTTCATCTAAGAAACACGACTCATTAATTAATCATTAACAGGGGCAAGACATGGACAGCATGACGTGTGCCAGATTCTCTTTCAAAGTTTTTCAGTGTCTGACTGGTTATAGATACCATCTCAGTAGCACTGGCAGATGCTCTGTAAGGACCAGGTCTTGCAGCATATAGTAAACTTATGGATTTTTATATCAAGTACTCCAGTAGCACTCAAAGTCATTTACAACCTTTCTTTACATTTAATTAACCCTCTTTGCACTCTTACGAGGTGTGCTGTTACTGTGGTTAGCAGCACTGTTGGCATCAGCTGAAATTTAAATGGCAACACACACCGTGGCCCGAGCGTGGTAAGCATTTGTACATCCCATCATACAAATGGGCACCCACTGGCCTTTTTAAATCCTTACATTTGCCTCATTTTCAGTGACACTGAGAAGGACTATGGAACTGTGCCGACCCTGCTGGGGTGGTGCGTCCTGTGGTGGGCCCACTGTGGAGCCGCCTGGAACCGGCTGCAACCGGCCACGCCCGGCGGGGGGCAGCCTCAGCCTCTCCTCACAGAGCCCACCCTGCTGCCCCTGCCAGCGCCTGGGCACCCGCACAATTGATTTGTCAATTAACATTGACAAAATTACCCTTTTTTACTTTATTTTCAATACAAACTTAATTCTTGCTTATCTTCTTCACCGATTAAGGGACCGTTTGGTGACAATTTTGTGGTAAACTTGCGGTATGGCTGTGAAGCACGTAGGTGCTTTTCCAGGTATGAGAAAGTTATTCCCCTGTTCTTCTGCTACTTTGAAAATAATCATCTCTAATCATTAGATGCTGATAAATTAGAAGAGAGGGAGTGAGTCCCTCAGACTCCAGAAATGCTTAGTGTCAGTGACAGGCCGGTACATGGGACATGCCACTCTCTTTTGAGAAATAGCGTGCTCTATTTTTATGCTGGTTGTGTAGCATCTGCCGAAATTATTTTTAAAGAATCTGGTGTTATTTGTAAGAGAAGTCTGAAAGGAACAACTCCATCCTATTTTTGCTTCTTTTCTTGCTTGGTTTCACTTATTTGTAAATGCTAGTAGATGTATATAAATAATTCTCACCTGTTCTCTTACAGAAAAGCACATCAGGCTAAAAAAATCATTTTCTAGAATCTAGAGAGACATTTCAACTTGTCAGATGGGGTTTTTAGCCAGTCCTGGTAACAAGAAACTTGCCAAAAAACCCTATAATGAAACATGAAACTTGTTGGCACCTCCTGGGCCAGCAGGGCAACGTTCTGTGCCGTGGCTCAGGCCTGAGCAGGAGCCCTCTGTGCGCCAATTACTTTGGCTTTCAAAGTCAAAATACTTCTCAACTTTAGCTGGGAGTGGCCACACGTGTCTTTCTGTTAGGCGACAGCTCCCCATAATTGGTTTTAAAAGCCTCTATAAGATGGTCTTTCTTGAGGATTTAAAGATGATCCTACACATCTGGTTGCCAGTTTTTGCATCAGTCTGACTTGAGGCACATTTTAGCTCTCACAAATTACTTATTGTTCTTGGTAGATTATCAGTGTTTGTAGCTCAGTGTAACCTGATGCTGCTCTTACAAATGTTTCTGTTGCAAATTCAGTGGTTCCTGAAATAGTGATAACAAACAGCGAAGGTATAAAAGGATTAGAAATTATGACAAATACTGTAAATGGCACAGAATTACTAAAGCATGGGGTACGTTATAGAAATGTAATTTGCATTGAGGCATAGGTTGATAGGATTGCACAAAAGAAAGTAAGCGTAATAGTGAAAATAAGGAGATTATGAAAGTAAAGACTGCATTCCAACCTCTAATTAGTGAGGTTATCCGTATTTCAGCTTTCACATTTGCAAATTAAAAGCACTGGGGTTTTTTCACATTGATTCATATTCTTAGAAGATCTTATGCCATGATTCTGGCCTTAAAGATTTTACATGATACTAATGTACAATGTGTATCGAATTCTTTGTCTTATTTAAATAATTGATGCTTTATGGAAAGCTGTTGGCCTGAAATACAATTATGTCTATTCATTTCCAGGGAGATAGACCTCAGCAGTTAAGTAGCGCTTGAACATCAGGCTTCTTTTTTTAACCAAAAATAAGTACCATTAATTTAAATTCAGTGAAAGCAATAGATAATGCTGGCAGTGTTAAATACTCTCAATGTTAAAAGAAAATTGCTTAAAAGTTGCATGCATAACAATGGAAAGCAGTAGCTTGTCTTTATAGGTTTTTGTATGTATTTATGAAATGTTTGGCTCTACTGTTGATGGTTTGCTTGTCTGTTCCCACCTGCAGCCTGTGGTGATTTTTTGTTTTTTGAGTGGGTGGGTATCCACTGTTCAAATTTCTTTGGCAGCATGACCAATCATTTCTTCATTTTTATTTCTTACTGTTCAGTTTCATAATGTAAGGTGAAACCTATGTTTTTTCCAAGTCATGTTACATGTAGTTGTGGCTGTACCTGGATCATTTCATTGACCAGATGAAAAATAAATCAATTGCTGAGGCTGTCGACATGTTAGGTAATTTTTCTTTTCCAAAAATGCTTTTGAGAATAATGAAAATTCTGAAGAAAATGTGGGAACCAACAGGTAGTAAAAAGTATTGCATACTGAGAAAGAAAAGAATAAATTGACAGAGGAAGCAGCAAGTGGTCTGTGAAGTGGTGACATCTAAGAGTACTTCAAATTAAACTTTTCGCAATGAAGATACCTGGAGGGAAAAATGTCCTGATACAAAAGTATTAGCTGTCGTGTTGGAATACTATCCAAGATTGTAATGTCTTTTTTTTCTTTGGGAATTGAGTAGAGAGGATGTGGTCCACTCCTTTCTGCTAGTTTTAGCAGTGTAAAAATTAAATGACTAAGCAATTTCGTTGCTTGGGTGTCTATATTTGGGGCAGGGAGGGGGGAAAATGAGAGGCATAAGGAAAGATGCGTCTAGAAGATTACTTTTTACATCCTGGAGTGGGTAGATGGTGTTGCCCTTTTGGAAGTTAAAAACAGAGAGATAAGCACTAAAGTATGTCTAAAGTTTCTGCTTTTTACTAGTATTTTAGAGTTCATTTTTTGTTAAAGTTATGCTTTTTTTTTTTTTTCTTCCTGACAGATCGTTCTTGCTTTTCATTGCCCAACACATTAAGAATTCTGTCTCACCTGATGAGGTAAAGACACCACCCGTAACAACTGCAAAACAGAGCATTGCCGACCTCCCCTTTCAGTGAGTATTCACAACTTGCAGTTTTGTATGTTGTTTTGCTCTGAAATGGTGTTTATATTGTCGACCGAAGTGCTTCCATCTATGCTTGAAAAATGCCTAGAAAGATCTCTGCGGGAAAGTGTTTTTGTAGAGGAAGGCAATTTGTCTCAGCACTTTCCTTTACAGAATCTAGTTCAGTCTTTTCCAGCCCAACTGTATTACTTCAGGATGCTTCACTAAGAGAAATACGCCTTTTTCCTACCTACCTGGATTTTCATTTGCTGGAGTTGCCCATCCTGACAAGCTCAGGATCAAATGAGGATGTTAGGAACTTACTGCTCCTGGCATCAAAAGAAATTTTTCTTCACTCAAGCGGACCTTTTATTCAGATTCTTAACGCAACAAAAACTACTTAGTCCGTACGAACGGCTGCATATCATAAAGTTGTAAATCTGCGTATACTATAATATATGGTGTGCAAAGAAAAGATAAACAAAGAGAACCACCTTTCAAATTATCTGTTCTTTGTGGTGTCTCTAACTGCTGGACAGAATGCTCACAAGACACCCTATGATTTAATTAATATTGTACATACACTGTGGGAATTCATGTAATTACATACAGTAACACACTTATCCCAATGTGTCCAGCAGAGGAAGTAGGCTATCTTGCTTAGGAGTAGCTCAAGAGTAAAGGAAATATAACCTTCAGTTGATTGATTCCCATAAAAATTTTAAACTGTTTACTTCTTTTTTTTTTCTCCTGCGAATTTTAATTTTACCAAATACAATTCTTACTTAAGCCATTTAATTCAGTGGCAATATTTCTTAATAAACTACTTCTACATTGTGCCTCTTGCAAAATAAGTCTTTTAATTGGAGTTGGTTTAATATAACATTTTAAATTGTATCACATGTCTTTCAAAGCATGGCGAAAAATGTGGGTTTTAGATGTTGCAAGGAAATTCCAAGCAAATTCACTCACACTGAAAAAATCAACACATTGTTCTGCATGGCTTGCAATGGGTCAGTTGGTTGTCATTAGATATTTTCTACTAAAAAGTTATTTTCTCACTCCATGACTTTGTATTTCTTCAGGTTTTAGACCATTAAGATCCGTGCTCCCTACTTATAAAGTAAATTATAAGTGCCTGAATCTTTGAATTTTCAAAGTTTATGTTAATGTGAGAAAAATAGAAATGTTTCAGTATAAGTAATTCTTCCTATTGGGAAAGAAAATCTGGTCGGATTGTGGAGTTACTTTTAATTTATTTTTATTTTTTTACGAGTCTGAGTTTCATGACAGTTTTCTGACAATTCTGTATAATTAGAGAAATAAAATAGGGAATTCCTGAAGATTGTTTTTATTATTATAAAGGTATCTATATACTCTATGTAAAAGTTCATTTCTTTTAGGGTATCTTCATAGCCCATCTTCAAATAGTTACAGAACAGATCGACAAGTACTACTCATGCCAAATTCCTGGAGAAGAAATATTAAGTGATAAAAGTTGTTGGTCCAGAAGCTCTCACTTTTGCTCTGTATCTCAACTGCAGTTTGTCAGGAAAAGGTTGCAGAACTAGGTCCTCGGTGAAAATTTCAAACCACCTAACAGCTCAATCTCAAAATCCCCTGCTGTAGTTTTGTGTGGGTAGGGCTGGTTGGTTTGTTTGTTTTTGCTGCCTGTTTTTTATGAGGGAACCTGAATAACACCGAGTGATCTCCCAAGGTCAGACAGCAGGTCAGGAGCAAAGCTGAATGTGAAATCACATTCATAATTCCCTGCAGTAATTGAGGCGGAGAATGTGTCCATTTAAACCTTTCAAAATGGTGGCTATATCCTGTATATCGCTTTTTTACATTGCTCTGGAAAATATTGAGGCCAGGAAGGATTTTTAGGTACTGAGGAAAAAAAAAAAAATCCGTCCTATTGCTCCCCCTTGTATGGCTATGGGAGTTTGCTATGGGTCTGATGTGAGTCAAGATACGTGCTAGGACAAGAGAGCTTAATGCTGTGGTGTTTGTGAGAAGAGCCTTCCTTGAGTAGTAGTGAAGTGGTTGCTTAAGACGATTTCCACCAATTCCTCCAGCTTAGAGAGGAGTCCTTGCAGACCATCCCAGGATGGGGGAAGAACATAAGTACCACAGAGGATTGCACATAGTATATTACTTTAGCTGATATGGGGTTCTGTTTTGGGGGCTTTGGGGTTTTGGGAGATGGTCGGTCTACATGCCACAATGGATTTTCGTTAGCTGCTGGTTTGGGGTTGGGAATTCATCCCGAGTTGTGTCCTGGGTGCTGGTGACATCTCTTGTTTTCAGCCTGTCGATGGCTCTGCTGTTGACTTTGCAGTGTTGAACCAGTACCATCTGTTCTTTATTTCCCTCATTAAATTTATGTTCCTGTGGATTTGCTGGTACCATGTAGAAGTGCTGGTAACTTCTCAATTACTTCCCTTTGTGTTGTTTGCCCAGCCTCTGAGAAAGGCCCGTTTCTGCCTTTTGATTTGTTCTTCTTTATACAACTGACAAAGGCTCGCCATCAGTTCCCAAACAAGTACTGAGGCTCACTTCCCTCCATTGTGTCCTTCTCCGACATCTTCTGTGTTATTCAGAGACCATTGCTGTGGCATTGATGTTTCAGCATATTTGTTAGGTTTGCTTTTCGTTTTGGGGTTTTATTTGCTTTCTTTTCAACAAAAGGCTGCTATCATCCCATCATGGTGGATCAAAGCCTTTAGAAAGTAACTACCTTAAAGAAAAAACAAGTTTAACTTCTTGAACAAAACCTTCCTGACTTATCTTCAAGGGGGGGGATTCAGTTTCTTAGCTTTACGCATCTTGGTTGTAAATTCCCTTTTTCTGTAGGAGTGGGAAGAAAACAGCCTCTCAGTCACTGCTGCCTTCAGTGCTCCTCTTAGTCCTGAGGCTGCAGGATGCAAAATTTTTTGCATTTTTAAGGCTGCCATTCTGCATAAAAGAGCATACTCTGTATGGTTTGAAGACCTTCTGTAAACTCACATTGGCATGAATAATCAAAACTACGTGAGAAAATGGCTGAAGTTGCTCTCTTCTTTTACTATCAGGATTACGTGCCTCTATCTACCCTGTTTGATTTGTTAGTTTCCAATGATTTTTAAGGGAACAAAAATGTGCAAAATAATGTGAGATATTCATGGATCTTCTAAGTGACAGGATCCATCACCACAGTAATGCTCTGGTGTTGAGCCTATAGCTCAAAGATTTGTTTGCATGATTTCCGCTAAATTCCAGGGCTACTTCTGCCAGTCACACATACCTTGGTATCCTGTGCTATGTTTTGGCCAGCTCCTGAGAGGTACCTTCAGTAAGAGTTAACAGTGATTTCTAGTGTGCTTGCGCTTACTGCTTTTCATAATTGTTTAATTTTCTGGCTCCTTTCTTGTGTAGTTGTGTGCTCACAGCCTCACCCCTTCCCAAAAAACTACAAAAACCCACCAAAACACAGCCAAAACACAGCCACCAAACAACAACCGCAACAACCGTCCCACAAAATCCCAAAGTCCACTTTGGTTGAATGGATTCACTTCCATGAGACTGCATAAATGCACTTCTTTGTATCTTTTAGAGTTAAAAAAATATCGTTTTGATGAAATTACAGTTAATAGATGTGAGGAAAAATCTGTATTCTCTAAATAAGTAGTCTTGTAAACAGTTTTATTTTTAAGTATGCTCTTATCCTTCCCTAAAGCAAATTATTTCCTTTCCATTGATTTTTTTTTTTTTTTTTTTTTTTTGGTATACTTGTGTTTTTGAAGAGTTGTGTCTTTTATTTCCTAAGCAGAAAACACACAATCACAACTTGATAAATAAAATATTTGCACTCAGAAATGGAACCACAAAACCAATGTAACTTCTGGTATTGATTTTTCTCCTGCGTAACTATTTTGGCAGCAAAGGCAGAATACCATCCTGCGTAAGCATAAAACTTACTTAGAGTAAATTACTCTAAATTATAAACTAACCAATAAATCAGTATTACTACAGTATTGTTCTCCCATTCCTCATCCCTTGCCTAAAACATGCATCCGAAATAAGAAACAATGCATGGAAAATTGTTTTGATTTTTTTTTTTAATGAATACAATAAAATGTACACTTCCTGGAATTATCAGCAATAGTTCAGCATGATGATGAAAATGCAAGGATATATATTCAGTTAAAATGAATTGTTGTAATATAAATGATGATTACAGAAGTAGGATTAAGATGTTACCTGTGCTTTTGTAAATTATGCCATTATCACCAGTTACTTGTTCTAGTGAAATATATTTTAAGCATGGAGAGACACTATTTCTTTACATTTCTGTCTCTGTTATGGAGTTTAGTAGAATATTAATGGTGTTTAACCTATGTAGTTTTAGGTTAAATTTATCAGTATGTACGCCCACACATTGGCCTTAGCACTGCAAAAGTACTTCTTGGGGGAGAAATTTATTTAGCAGCATTTCTTAAAACCCGAGATTTGATTTGTGGAAATAAATGAAACACTGTCATTTGTCAAGTCCTGCATGAATAGTTGAGAAATTGAATCTTATTTTGGATAAATTCAGGCCTCTGTCAGATGTATGGAAGATGGGAATAATTCAAGCAGAACAATAAGCCTAGGAAGTTTTACAAAAAAAAAAACAAAAAAAACCAACAAAACAAAAAAGGATTACTGTATCTTTTAGTGGACTCTAGATATGAGTATTCAGACTGAGAGGCTGTAATAAGAAAAACTAACTGTATAAAAATACAAAATTACCCCTAAATGTCAAGTAAGAATATACTGGCAAAGATAACTAGATGTTTGAAATCCTGGGTTTTTGACTGATTACTGTGTAGCATACAAATTCGAGTGTTGATAAATAGATGCTGATAGTTTTTGGTATCTTATAAGGATTCTCTGGGAGTTAGGTGCAGATTTTACTAACAATAATCTGCATTCTGTGCCATGAAGTTGTATAATACATATATTTTTGGTATACTTCAGTGGGATATGAGCTTTTGTATAAAAGAGGCTCTGTGGAACAAAAACCAAACCAAAACACATTTGCGCTTTGAACTTTGATTTTTCTAACCAAGGGGAGATTTTAATATATGTCAAATTTTGAAAAGAAAACTCATCTTTCTGCTTCTATGGGAACATGGACTGTGGGTGAAAGGATGGTGGGAAAATGCTGTGAATATTCAGACTGTCCTAAAATGCAAGCTTGAAGGAAGTGTTAGGATTACTTCGTAAAGTAAGGCTGAAATGGACAGATCTTGACTAGGAACTCTGAAATGGCATTCTGTGGCTGTCCTTGGAGAGCCCAAAGAAAAGAGTTACAGCTCATGACAGGCAATGCTCTATGAAATGCTTCTGTGTAACTGGCTACAAGCACTGAATAAGGGTATCTGACGTGAAGGAAAATGTAAAATCCTAGCTGTGGTACTCTTGGTCATCTGTCCTTTATTTATGGTTTTATCCATCCTCTGCTGTACTGAAAACTCAGTAATGGCAGTTCTAGATTTTCGTGGAATCTGTTCTGGGGTCTTACTGATATGGTTTCAAAAGAAATTCTGTGTGCTTGAGCATGGTGTAGCCCTTCATGTTTGATGATGAATCCTGAACTGAAGTATTGCGGAGCTACCTCATGAAAAGGAAAAGCTTCGCAGTCAGCATCCTTCTTGGAAGCAACCCTCTGTCTGCAATTACTTTGTGACTGGAGTTTGAGGTAGTGTGACTGTGTAGGTGTCTGATAAATGGTTTCGGTGGAATAGAGCACACATGTGAGGAATGAGCTGCTTTTCAGTTCCATTCATTCCAGGCCAGGCTGATGCCTTTGCCCTCGTGAACAGCTTATTTTTGTGTATTTAAAGAAAAAAAAAAATTAAAGAGAAGGGAATCTTGTGAAAATAGAGATTTTTCTTCCAGGTTTTTCCGTTGCTTTTGGTTGTGCTATTTGTGTTTGTCAAAGTAGCAGGTATAAACTGGTTCATTAAGCTTTGAATACCTGTTAAAAAATACACTCCAGTTCTGAACCAGTCTGAAAACAAATTCCAAGTTAACTTTTAGTCAGAAAGCTGTATCTGCTTGGAAAGGATCTTCAAAAATCAGGCTTTATAGAAAGAAAGCAGAAGAAGTAGGTAGAGCTAAACTGCCATCACAGTGAGAAATCAAAATGTTCAGTGCTTAGAGACATTTTGGTATCGGGAAGAGCTACCACCATCAGTACTCCATCTGACAGCTATATATATTTGCTACTGAAGCTGGGACATGAATCAGTTACAGTAAGCCTGAAAACAGGCTCAGATGTCATCCTGGAGGTGGCTGCTATTGACTGCAGGAAAGGAGATATTAGAGTGAGCAAGATACCTTGCAAGAATAAATCAGTTTTGAGTAATAGGGAGTCCTCCAAGGGTGCTAATAATGCAGTAGAAAAACATGTCAGTAGGGCACTGGAGAGTGACAAGATTATGCTGCACTGTATCAGTGTTGCAATTCCAGTAGGTATATGAGGCAAGATGATTCATGGCACATATAATTTTCGTTCTATGTTTTTATTCTTCATTTAAATCTGAAGTTGTGTGCGGGGAATGTTGTGCTTCGCTAGTTGTCTTCAAGCTATTATTTATTCGCAGCTTCACCGTGCTTTATACAAGTTTGTCATCTACATAAACATTTCTCATAATGTTAGTATGTTTACAGTGACCTGAAGTGGAGAAACTACCAGGTAAGACTACCGTTGTCTTACCTGATCTGCTATAGAAAATTAAAATATACTTAACTTTCAAAGTATGAATTTCAGCAGAATAATTTAAAATTATGTTTTTGGTATAATAAACTCAATATAACTGGATTTTTGTTTTATTTTTTTAACCTATCACACACGGGTTTTAGTGGCAGATGGGCATAATCTTGCCGTTTTGAGTATGTAGAGTAAAAGCAGCTTTACTCCATACAGGTCTTTGCTAGGGGCTGTAAAAAGTTAGGTCAGTAATGTGGTCCATGCTTGTACAACACAAGGTTAATTACAGTAATGTGAACACATCCGTTAAAACAATTTGCCTACTGTTAGAGAGACTTTCTGTTTTACAAGATTGCATCTTTCTTCTTTTTTTTTTTTTTAATATTAGCTTTGTCTTAACTGTAATGTCGCACATTTCATGGACAGTTGAAGTTTCACTCACTTTAGCAGAAATCTGGCTTATTATGCAGATATCCGCTTTTGACAATGAGCATCTGCAGCTACTCAAGATGTAGAGATGCTGGTGTATGTGTCTAGGCATCTTCATTTGTTACGCTGTGTTGTCCCAGAATGAATATGCAGAATATATTGCAGTAGAACAATCACAATCCAAAAAAAGAAACACACTGGTGTTTTGTTACATGATAGCTGGCTGTGCTGCTGGTTATAAAGCAAGTAGTTAAATCCAAGTGGAAGGAATTCTCCTTTTTAAAAAATATTCTAAATATTTGCTTTATCTCATTTTTTTTTTAATTCAATCTCCTTAGCAACAGAAACATCTGTTTCTTTTCTCTTAGTCATTACATTCAAAGAGAGTAGCTGCTTCAAAAAGAATGAAAGCAATTTCTATGAATTGGGTAGCTACTAATTGTTGCCAAGATGTTTTAGGATGATAATAAGACGTGCAAAATTAGATCTAGTTAACCTGTGCTGGTTAGGTGAGCTATAATCTATCGGCTCTTATAGCGCATTTATTGTGTGATGTCTCTGTGTGACAGAGACAAGGGTAAGCTTGACTAGTTCTGGTTTATTTAGGAGATACTTAGTATCAATGTGTGGATTGTTGCACCTAATGTTTTATTAATTTGCAACTTCAAAGCAAGTCGGCAAAGTTTGCCTTGAAGACAGAGGACTAAATATGCATGGCCTTACAAATACATATTTTTGTATGTCAGTCTACAATATGAAACAGTATAATTAATTCAAAATATGAACTTTGTGTTTATAGTGATGCTCTTTCTCAAATTACTGTACTTTTTTGTGTAGATTTTGATAACCCAATTTAAAGCTGGTATTTGGTTTCAAAAAGGCTTACTGATCCTAACCTTCCTCTGTATGTCCAAGAGTGCATTCCTAAATCGCAAGACATTGACACATGTAAGAGATGTAGAAAGAAGTGAGCAAGGACTGCAGGATCAGCGTATGAACTGGTCTCTCTAAGCCAAGAGAAACAGACTTACTTTTGCAGTGTTGAGAGGAAAGGACCTTTGCTACTACCATAGTCTTGACAAGGGACTGTCATTTAGAGCTAACTGTACCTGGATGGGCCTGCATACATGCTTGAAAACTAGTGCAAAAAATGAAACTTGTTTCTTCATAGTGTGAACCTACAAAGTCATCACATGGAGATTAGCAACAGTGTTGGGGGGGGGGAATGTTCACGTGGGCAAAATCAGCTTAAACTCAACTGGAGCTAAACTAGCAAGAGCTAGACAGAGTAACAAGCAGGAGTCTTAAAGGAGTGTATGGTCATTGCAAAAGGAACTTATAGGTGTTTATGGGTCCACTGATGGATGGGGAGAAATCTTAATGATGGACACTATGGAAAAAGATTAAGTATGCAATGCCAGTTTTGCTTTGCTCATCACAAGCAAAGTCTAATTCCAGACCTGTGGGTGTACCATCTTTGAGGAGGAGAGGTGCAGCCAGACTATAGAAAGCTAATTTTGTGCCTTTTGTACATGATGGCCAGCCTAACCTCAGTCCCTGGAAAGGTCGTGATTGTAGATTTGAAATCCACTTTCAAACGTATCAAGCATGAGAAAATAGTCAATAATAGTTTGGATTTACTAAAGGACTGCTAGTGTTTTCCCAATTTGGTTACCTTATACAATGAAATAAATAGCAGTGTCATTCATTTTGCATGCTTTACTACCAAGTTGCTCTTTCAGTGCACTTGCACACTGAAGGCAGACAATAGATTTTCTTGGATGCTTCTGCAGAGTATGTATCTTGTTGTTTTTCTTACTTTTTTGGGGCGTGGACACACACGCATATTCTCTTATTGCTTGTAGTGCTTTCTGACTATAGCATGTGTACAGCAGGAAAAAGACTTTGACTTGCATTTTACACCAAGGACCAGCAAAACTTCGAGCTAGAGAAGGAAAAAGTAGAGAGTACTGTTAAGCTACAACCTTTAATCATGTTTGTATTCTCCCTGATGCTTTCTTTTTCTTTGTCTCTCTCTAACCCTGAAAATAATAATTCTGCATGAGACTACTTCTGGCACATGTAGGTGGCAAAAATGGTTTTGAGAATCTTTACCAAAGAACCATCTGGAGCCTGTATGAGGGCCAAGAACACTGAGAACTTCCTTCATGGAATAACTGATTAGTTGGGTTGAGGAACGAGCAGTAAACTATGGCTGTAATCCTTTTAACTGGCCAGCACATCAGACAGATGGGCAGGCTGCCCAAATGCCATTTTGCTGGGAGCTTTAGATAGCAGGCCGTACTCCCCCTTAGGTTGTGCTAAAGCAGTAGTGGAAGCCATCTGCATTCAAGTTAGATCTGCAGAGTAGGCCAAAATACAAACATACAAACCATTCCTGACTCCTCAGTAAGTGCGCATCCTTCGTATCCATCGTGCTGAAAGTGGAACTTCTTATCAGAGCTCCTCAGGGGTGACGTTGCTGTAGGCAGGTAAAGAAAGATGGTTTTGGGAAGACTGGGAGGGGAGAGGCTGAGTTTTAGTGAAGACAGGCACCATTTTCTATTCATCCTACAGTAACTTTTGTGGATGGGCGATGAGGAAAGGTATCTGCGGGAGGACCTCAGAAGCGGGAAGGCTTTCATCAGTTGTGGTCAGGGACAGTGTTACAAAAATGGCAGGTATCGTTGTTGCAGGGAAGAGCCTTACAAAAGTACCAAACCCTGGTGTCTTGCTGTGTAGGCAGGGAGGCATCGCAGGCTGCTGTAAAGGATGTCTGCTTCTCTGTCAGCAGTCTTCTGCCTGATGCTGGCTGCTGAAGTAGATGGTTATTCCTAGTAGGTGTTGAGTTTATTCAGTTTGTTCCAGGTGAAACAGATACTGATCCTTTAAATAAGAGTAGCTAAATACTTTAGATCTGACTGCCAGTGTCATCTTCTATAAATGCGATTGGAACAGGAATATGGAATCTGTGGTCAGGTATTTCATGTGAACTTGCACGTGCGGTTCCTTAGGTTAGCTTCTTACTCTCTCTGCTGAATTGTTGCAAAAGGAGGCCTTTTCTTGGAAGCAGGAGATGGCATAAGTTCTTTCACGATAGTTGCAAATCAGGCAGTGAGGAAATGCTTTGTCACTTGGAGAAATAATACATTCATCAGTATGGTTCTTGGCAAGATGCCCTAGTTTTGTAGGAGTGCCCAAAAGTTGATGACTGCCAGGTGGAAAAAGAGTAAGATGGTTTGAGATAAGAAGAGCAGAAACTTCAGTTGCCCGATGTCTTCTCTGCTGACACTTTTGTTGTTGTTGCTTCTTTCCACTTTACCCTTCATTGAAAGGCAAAATTTCCCTTGGCAGCAGCTGTCTCAGTGTTTCCTGGATTTTGGAAAATCATTGCTTACATATTGGTGCTTTTTCTAAATAAACATATGTGATTCCTACAGAGTATTTCGGAGTAAATTGCCCATTTTCTTTCATACTCTCTGTGTATTTAAGTTTCATGTTCAACCTGTCTGTTGCTGTCCATGGGTTTGCTTACTTGCTTAGGATTGAATTTATTTAGAAGAAAATAACTAATTCTTTTATCATTAAAGTAAAAAAGTAACACGGGGTGAAAAAGAAAGAGCAAACAGGGTGCTTGATGAAGATAGCACTCTCAGTAACAGTGCTTCCACATGTGTTTAATGGCTATAACCCTTCAAATGCTTCCATAGCAAATGGGTGCCTTTTTAACCTTCTTGGTAAATTACCCCCAAAGGTAACAGCTGATAATTCTGCAGCTCTTCGTGATGTCTGTCCACAAGTTGTTTTTACAGCCAGACTTCTTATGAAGAACACTTCTTTGATACTCAACGAATGAATCCCAGTCGGTTTAACGCTAATGTGAATAAGACACAGTTTTTCATGTTTCAAGTTTAATTCTGGTTTAACTTGAAATTACTACAATTGGTAACAGAGGTAAGAGAGGAGAAAATGTACATGTAAAGTTAATATTTTTTTAAGTAGGTGTTAGAATAGATGTGTTAAAAGGTCTACTTTAACTGGACTGAATATTCAGGATCTGCCTGGGTTTTTTTCCGAACTGTTGTTGTAACTGCATATGAATATAATTAATCAATATTCTTGCAAGGATGCTTTCATCTGTGGTTTTTGTGGGGCTGGGAGGGGCTTTTGAGGGTTTTTGTGTTGTGTTTTTGTTTGTTTGTTTGTTAAAACTAGCCTAAGAACAATCTGAAGTGATCGCCTTAAGTTGGATCTAGGTCCTGTCACAATGTTAGAACAGGTTCTTTTTCTGATAAAGTGACACTGTACTCCTGTAATATAAGAAAATATTTCAGAAAGAAAGCAATGAAAAGATCTCATACTTATTTTGAGTTGAGGGTAAATTTTCAGTAAAACTACTACATAAATTAGAATTACAGAACCCAAAGTTACTTAGGTATTATTTTTTTATCGTACTATAACAATTATTCATTACTGTGACATATCACAATCACATACGTGTCAACACTAAAAGGCATTTTTTATTATATATTCCAGGTGTACTCTTAATCATACTATGTGTAACAAATTTATAAAACAAACACCTTCTCCGTAGAACCTACTGTTGTGTGGAATCCATTGTGCTCTCCAGAGAAGTTTAGAATCTGTGGAAAAAATACTTTTCCTCCACCAAAGGAAATAGGGTATTTGACAACATGCATTTGTCTACAAAATGCGAAGCAATATCTGATGAAAAACGCTTTGTCAATAAAATAAATTGCCAAACAAAATGTAATCCTTCCTCAAAATACATTTAGCCTACACAGTGAAATAAGCTACTTCCACAAAGTGCATTTTGTTGCTTGAATTATTTTGATTTGCTGTCTATCAGAATCTGTAGATAAAGTGTTTTTTTTGTCAGACACTGTATATCAACCTTATTTTATTATATATAGATAAAATACATTTAATTTGAAGGTAGATGTTTGATAGGACACCTTAAACTGGTATTGGTTGAGCTGAAATGATAAACAACAGACATGCACTGTTTGTGGTGCGAGAGGCTCCCTTCTTTTCCTAACTGCATATAAAATAATGGCTCTGTAGTTCGTAATTCAGCTGCTGTTGCTGGGACTTTGGGGTATTTAGTTTTCCACGGCAGATAGTTCCGTGAATTGCTCGCTGTACTAAAGCAAAGTACGTACTGTTTCGCCAATTGATGCAAATGTCAGTACCTGTTCAAATTTGCATGCTTTGTCAGTCATACAGCTTGCATTACCTGTATCCACGTGTGAACCACAGGTCTTCAGCTGAGCTTTTCCCTGCCTTTTATGGAGCCATACCAGATTCTTATCCAAATAAGCATTTGCGGAATGGGGAGGGGGAATGTGCAAGCTGACAAATAGCTCTTCAATTTCCAATTAATTTAGAGGGTTTGCATTATTGTAATCCTGTTAGAAAATTCTGTACGTTTTTCTTACTCAATGAAAATTTCTTCCTGATCTCAAAAATATAAAAAGATCTTCATTGTGTATAAGCAAAGCTACTTTAGCCCTTATGTAGCAGTTAAGAAGGGCATAATTCTTCTTTGGAAAAGGTTGCCAAAAACTTAAATCTCTGTAGAGAGTTACAAGGCTCCTGTTGAGTTTTTGAACATTAGTGTATGTTGAAATTTGTACTACAGGGTCTAGAGTTCAGTTTTGTAACATAACGTTCAGAAAAAGGATTAGAGTTTCTTATTTCATAGTTCTTGTTAAAGCTCAAATCACATATGAGGACTTCAAATTTCCATGTAAGGCAATAGAAGTTAAGTTACTTCGAGACTATCTTTGTATTGATCTAAAAAGTACTAGTTGTGGCGGTAAGTAAATGTGCGAATAGTTCAGTTGTAATTTGGAAGTACGGAACCAAACGTGAAAGCAAAGCAAAAGTCTCTGACCCAGGTGAAATATCTCCTGAACTAGAACGACTGAAGGTTGTCTTTACTTAGAAGTTAACAAGATTATTCTTGTCATTGCTTGCTTTTTTGATTGCAGGAGTATTAAAAGTCTGAAGAGTGTAAAAGCTTTAGTTCAGCAAAAGAACTTAAATGTCTACTCAGAAGTTAAGTTTGCACTGGAATGTTTTGCATGAAAATGGAATTACATGTTTGGCTAAAAAGAAATTAATGCTAAGCTTTCCCATGTTGTGGAAAGAAAAATACACAGTTCTACAAGTGGAAAACATCACAGGTCTGGTTCCTTCACCTTCTGTACAAACAATTTCCCAGTTGTTTCAGGAAGAACTGCATGGATAGAAATATGTTTATCATGTGTAACAAAGTAGAAATTACTTTTGTTTTAAAATGTCATTTCACATACAATGAATTGGAAGCTCTATAACTATAGAATGCATGTGTATGTAGAAATGGGCAAATTGGACTATTAATATTACCTGCGCATTGTGTAGTGTTACAGGGAGTCCATGCCTCTTTCCTTTCTCCTTCAAACCAGTATGCTTCTGTCGGTAACACTACTTGAATGAAGTGTGTCTACCTGAATGAAATTATTAATGTGATATTTGTTCAGATATTTTTACCTTAATTTGGAGGATATTATTTCTCATGTCCCTTTCGCTGCCATGTTTCTGAGCTAGCACAATAATCGTACATTATAAAGTACACGTTAGCTTGGGACAGCAGAAAGATTTGACAGAGAGCTCACTTGGCAAGAAGCAGGCTAATCTGTATATGACATACAGGAACTGTTTTTCTCTGAACAACTTCATCGCTAAAATGAGAGATGAGACCAAGTGCCTGAGGATAACTTGGGTACCTGGGTAAATGTCAGAGCTGTTGCATTTTTCTCTTATTTTAATGTAAATCAGGATTGCTCCCTCTCTCCTTGGGTGATTTAATGCAGTAAATTTTTATAAAAGATGTCTGAAGATTAATAGCTGTTGTAAAAGGACCTGTGTAATAGATCTTTAAATTATGTTTTTGAATTATGTATCACTTCATATTTTATTACCTAATTGTACATAGCACAACTAATGAAATGCCAATTAAAAATACAGTTGGTTTTTTTAATATGTAGCTATTGAACATCAATCCATTCTTTTTGCTTCAGCTTGGTAGTGCAGCAAGTGTTCCAGAGCAAAGTGTACAAGTGACCTGTTTATTATGGTTTCTCTTCATTGCTTAAGTTCTTGGTTGGTCCTGTCATGTTGCTGCTTTTATTGAAGATACTTCTTTAGACATAGGTCTAATACCTATCTCTATGACTGCATGTCTTTGTGTGGACTTTGAAGACAAACTTCTTACAGTTGCCCTCATGCAACTTGATGCTGCGTTTTCAAATTTACATTTTGCCACGGATCCGAATCCAGGTTGTTCATGTAGTGTTTTATGCTCCTTGAAAGGAAGGGTCCTTTGGGGAGTCAGTCATGCGTGTTCTTTCTAGCTCATTTCTGTTTAGGGGCAGTAGATAAACGAAGGTGCATAGGGACTGAAAATCAGGCATGGGAACTTAAAGAATTACAGGTACTTCATTGGCAGAACTCAGAGCTTATTGTGCACATAGAGAAATTCCACTGGAAGAGTAAGGACCATCAGTGTAAGTATAAATGTGAGAATAAGAAGGTACTGTAAAAACGAGTAACTACTGATTAATATACAGATAATAACTTTACTACATAGACTGCTAGTTTGGCTGCAGATAGGAGGAAGTGAAATGCACAGAAAATAGCTAAGTCTTTTTAAGATGCTGGAAAATGTTTTTTCTGTGCCATAGAAAAGAAGTAAAACTGGATGAAACAGTATAATAGTAGAAATAGTCTAAGTTAGCTTTTTCAGCCCGTTGCTGACGTTTGAAGCTAAGCCTTCATACTGAAACGAAAACCCAACCATTAGACTTTGCCTTTGGAATGTTCTCATGAAAGAATGTGCAAAGTAGGCTCATTCTTGCTCATTAAGCCACTAGAAGTATGTCTACAAGTCAAAGTTATGCTTCTTTTTAGTCTATTGAGTGTACAATTTGTATTCAGTTTTGAAAAAAACGGTAATTTCAGAAAGCTACTTCTTGCGTGGTTAGATTACAATTATGCATCACACTTTATATTTTACAGTCTAAATAATATGATTCACATTGTTCAAAGTGAGTTTGGAAGATGGAGGTACTAAGAGAGGTTAGGACTGAAAAGTTGCATGAGGCATTTTTAGCTGCTCGTAACAAGGGTTATGAGATGGTGTTTTCTGCATCTCTTTAAACTTCTTCAACCTAAATTTTGAACTTGTTCACCATGTCTGCTGACTTTGATGAAAGCCTGAGAGATCTCAGAGATAGCTAATTTCCTGCAAAATAGCAGAGAAATTTTAAATGCTTGTACTATGGGGAGCCATCAGAAGAGAGGGCGTATTTCAGAATGCCTCAGGTCTAGGAAGGTGTCCATCAGTAAATGTACCTTGTAAGGCACCAAAGATAGTCGTGTGTCCCGTCGTCCCCTCCCCATCTTATATATCTTATCAGCAACTGAATTTCATTGGTTCCATTGCTCACAGAGCAGCTTCTGTTGAGAAATCAAAAATGCAAGGTTTCATCTTCAGGTGTTTAAATCTATGTATTGTTTTTTAATAGTTTACACATCTTATTGCTGGAAATTGTAATAGAAGATCTCTCTCAAAATGGTTATGTTGAATTTTCATGAAAAATGAATATAAATACTGGAAAAATTAAATGAAAATGTATATGGACCTGATAAAGTTTGGTGAGCTTGTAGAGTAACTGTAGATGATTCTATATCCAGTCTCTGAGGTGGTTTCTTGTAGGCTGTGCTGTATTTGCACTTAGATGAAGAAATAAAGTATCAAATTCTTTCCCAATATACTGACAGTGATTAGAGATAACCAATACTTGACTTTAATTAGTTTTAAGGAAGCCTAATAAGTGCAAGCCAAAAATGAAAGATATTTCAGTCCCAATGTTCAGAGTATATAGAGAATGCTGGAGTCTTCTCCAGATTACACCGTATACTTACTTACCATTTAAGCACCCTGATTGTTTTACAAAGGGAAAGGAAATGTGCATGTTCATTTGGGTACATTCATAAGGTGGTATTACATGCAGAAAAATGAATACACTTCAGGAGTAGTATGCCCTGCATCAATTTTTAAATATGTTTCTGAAATCTTGAAATGGTGAATATTAAAACAGATTTATACATTCTGCTTTAGTGTTTTTCAGCAGCTGGCTGAATTGATATAAACCAATTTTATTTTTTTTTCTGATGTCATTCTGTGTTAGTGTGCTGTCTCAAGGCTTTCACTGTCAGTTGATTCCCTGTAGCAACAGTTTCTTACACTGAAGTTATTTTCTTTGAAGGAAATGAACCAGCCTATTTCTCACTGATAACTAGCTGTATCTTTTGTTAATCATTGATAACAACTCCATGAATTGTAGTATTAAGAATTGCTGGTCCCGAGTGTCAGTGCTGAGAGAGATTGAAAAGCGAGTAGTTGTCGGTGTCATCTCTCGTAGTCCATCATCAGCCAGGCCAAAAGCTTTTCATGCCACCTCTAGCTAAAAAGAGTATAAGTTGACTTATAAATGTTGATTGCCAAATGAACTAGGATTTTGCATTTGTTTACAAGGGATAGAAACCGCTTCTGTTATTCAATTTCCGTTCAACTGCCCTGTGGCCATTCCCTTTGCAGTTCAGGTTTTGCATGTCCTTTTCCATTTGTTGTTGCCCTCTCATCTAAAAGTTGGTTAGGATGTAGTGAGCACAAGAGCAATGGAATTAGACATCCATGTTTGGCTTGCATTTCCCTTGTGCACAAACACTGGGTTAAATTTGCACTTGTAAGTTTTAAGGGTAACGATATTCCAATGATTTCCTCACCCCGCCTTTATATATGGGAATTGTTGTAATTAAATATTATTTTATTTGTGTTCATAAATTTGTAATGTAAAATGTTTGCTTAAGTATCTGTCTCTTGCCGTTTCTTGCGCTTACATAGATTAACTGATGGGAAAAGAATGAGATACGAATATTCCTAGTTCCTAGTAAAGTATGTAACAGTGTTTTGTGGATAAAATATAATTTGGATTTTTCTGGTATTTTGTAGAAAAGCCAAGGTTGTTGAGCAAGCAGAGGTGTTTCTTGGAGCTGCAGCTTGGAGATTAGCAAAAGTTCCTTATTTTCAATTAATAATTAGTCAGTTACTGAATTGTTTTATATTACTGTAAGAGTAACAACATTTCTAGATGAACTTGTATAACATTTTGCAGTTCACTGAAAGAAGGCCTGTCCTTGAAGACTTGGATAGGATCCTGCGAGGATTTTGGCATTGAAAGATACTGTGTATGTATTTCTATCTGGTTTTTAGTGCATTTTTCGTTACCTTAAGTGCCAGAGTCACTTCTGTCAGTTAAACAGTTCTGTCAGTTTTAGTTTTGAGTAGTGTTTCTCCGTGCTTTATTACATTGCTTCTTCTAAAAGCCTTTATTCAGCTCTTTCAATCTGAGCTTTTCACTAGGCTGATTTTGCAGCAGCTTTGGACGTGAGCTGTGTTGACATGGACACGCTGCTTTTGCAGTACAGGCCCATATTTGCTCCACAGTAGTGACCAAATAATTGTATAATGTGGAAAGCACCATATACTGCAATTTTCGATGTGAACTTAAAATTTTCTTCTTTCCTGTGACTGTGACATTTTTTTGTCACAAAAGTTGTCAGGGACCAGTGGTCCTTTAAGGGACAAAGCTTAGAGCTTTGGTTTGCTGCCCTGTCTGAGCAGGCTTCCAGTATCCATTGTGGATACCGGAATTATGTGCCCTCCAACAGTGATAATACATGCCTTTTGAAATTCTCTCTTTCTGTACTGTACATGTCATGCTTCAGTGGCTGCATTTTTTAAAAAATTGTTCTGAGGTGTACTTACATTTCTGCTTTTTTCAAATGGCTGTTTCATTTTTTTCTTTTCTGTGTGACTGTGTATGCGTAGGAAGGCCTAGAGAGCTGTGCCTCATAACATAATGTATGTGAATTCCCCTGACTTCCTTTATTTCTCAATATTAATTGTCAGAGTTTATTTGGAAAGAGCTACCAAACCCAGAAATTAGAGACAACACCACTGAGATTGAAAATGAAAGTTTTTCTGTCAGTCATGGGGCTCTGACTACACTGGAGTGAAAATATATGATAGATTTCTTCATATAAACCTTGGCATGTGTGTTGGTAGAAGCTATGTTAGTGCTGAAATTCTGAGACAATTGGATTTGTTTCTTTTATATAAATATCCTTAATGTAAAATGGTTAAAAGTTGAGAGAATACAAAATATTTGTGGAATTCAAACAATCCTTGATAAAGCTGTTAGGGTTCAGTTCTTGGGAAGGGCAACTGCAGTCTTAATCTGGAACACAAAAAAAATAACCAGCAAAAGTAAGTCATAGTAAATGTTCATTTAATTAGTTTTGCAGAGGAACAAAATATAGGAAAAAAAAAAGACATAAAAAAAAGTATGATTTAAAATTAAGCTCTAAATGAGAATTGCTGTATTGATAAGTTGAACAAAAGCAACTGTCTAAGGAGGATTCAAAAAGCAACATGTACAACTTATCAGAGTAAAATAGTTTTATGCAAACGTGTTTTGACAACTTATTTTGAAGTGAGCATTATGAATGCTGTTTTGAATTGAGTAATATGCAAGCCTTCATCTAGGAGTTAATATATCACCTGGAAAAAGGACCCAGTAATCTCCATGTGGTTTCTGGCAATATGAATATAATTGCAGAAAGACTAAAACATAACCTTAAAATTAAGTCAGGGAGCTTACAAGAAAAATTAAACAAAGAGAAAATAAATGGATTAGCAGAAGGGAAGAACTTAAATACATAGGAACGGAAATAATTAATTCAGCTATCATTATATTAGTTTTATATTAATATGAGATTGTTATGTAGTGATTAGTATATATGCTTATTTATTTTTAAAAAAGAAACCTGATCTGAAGTCCTGATTTGTTGCTTGTTGCATTCCTTCAAATGTGAGAAAGTTCGAGCAGTCTAATGTAAGCCTGCAGTTAATTCTTCAGAAAACAATTCATTCAACTATGTAAGAATTTTCAGTGATTCCTTTTTAAAATACAGGGACAAGGTAGCACATGGTACCAGTTTATTCTTAAGCTGGTGAAACTTTGAATTTTTCTTCCTAGCCTCAGTGTTTGAATGCAGAGTGTACAGCAGAATTCTGTTCTATGTGCAAGAATTATTAAAAGTATGCTCAGGATTTATGATAAATTTAAAGCAAAGTCATGCCTAATGCATGCATGTGAATAAGGTCAGATTTTTATCCAGGATATCAAAATCTATGTTCTCTGTATCGCAAAGGAGAAAAGATCTCTTCATCTATGTGACGAACTTAGAAGTTCTTGTGAGATTGTTCTGCTTCAAAAGAGGGGAGCAGGAAAGTAAAAGCTATCAAAGGATGTAATAATTCAGGGTGATTATTCAAGAAGGAGTTTCTTTTGTTAGGAAGATTTTTTGCTTTCTGTAAAGTAGATAAAATTTGTATACCTCAAATGTTGTATTTTAATCAATCTATCAAAACATACCAAAGAACATAAATATGTAACAACACTTGCAGTTCTGGTCCTTACAATTTTGGTCCATTTTTTAAAGATATAAACCTTGTCAATGTTTGTTACACGTAGGGAGAGTCCAGACATGTCTCCTGTGTAGTCCAATGGATGACATGTTCAGGTGAAGCATCTCAGGTTGCATCCTTCATTTGAAAAGAAATTTTGCCAACTCAAAATCAAATTCCTTATAATATGGATAATGAAGTTCATGGCTAGAGATGACAAATACTCAACTGAAACAAGACATTTGTGAACATAACTTACCTGATATACTGCCATAGTAAAAGGAAGCAATGAAATAACAGCTGCCCTGCGTAATGGAAGAGAAGGTGGCTTGAACTCCTGAAAGCAGATGTGTGAAATAGTTACTGACGTGAATGAGTAATTGATTGATCAGGTAATAAGTATCCTAATTTAAACCTGCCAAGGAAATTGATAGTTGATATTGTTAAATATCCTCTAATGAAGCAGAAAAGGGACAAAAGAAATTCTAGAGTTGTGCGAGTATGGTATGAGCGTTGCTTTGATAAACAAATGCAATATGGAATGACTGGGAAACAATAAGAGATGATAAAAGGTACAATTTTCTAGTCGTTTTTCAGACCATAAGCATTATGTCTAGCATGTACAATGGAGGAAAATGAGGGAAATTACTGAAGCTAGGAAAACATGGCATTATCCTTTGTTTGCAGTGAGTTTGAATGTGCCCTACGTTGTTATTACATCCTAATTATTTTAAATGAGCTCTATAAAAGCGTTATGTCATTCCTAAATTTCTTCGGAATTTTAAGCATCTGGGTGCTGTGAATTTTTTTGTTGTGATTTGTTCTGTGTTTATGTTTGTTTTTCTCACATCAGATATGTGGGATTTGCAAATAATTAATAGTTTTAACGCATTTAACAATGTCAGTATGTAATTTCCACTTCTAGGTAAGTTCTTGCATAGATCCCGCTGTGCATGTGGAAGAGGTCATAAAAAACCCACAACAAACTAATTTCACAGGTGATTTTCTTTCACTTACATTGTTATTCATGTACTTGTAAAATATCTACTTGAAGGCAGAAAAAAATCATAAGTTACTGCTTTTTGCAGTTGTCTAATATATGCTTGTAACTTGGTAACCTGCTCTCCTGGGCGATTAAAAACGTACTTTATTCCCAGAATTCTAAGGGAAAACATAGAAGAATTTCAGTGAAGGACCAGACTATGTGGATTAGCGCCTAAATATGGGGAAATAAATGTATGACTCGCAATAATTGTGATAATCTTTGTACTTGAGTAACTAAGGAACCCTTTATTGCTTATGTTAATTATAAACAGCTGCTGAAGATGCATTCTAAAATTGTTCACAAAATTAGTCTATTTTCTATTTTCTGGATTTTTTTAATGAAAATAATTGAAAGGAATGTTCAAGTTAAAACCAAATATAATTTGAATTTCTGTAGAAACAAAGTACTCTATTGCATAACTTTAAGACTGAAGAGTCTGTACTATGTCAGAATTGGTGAGTAGATGGGAAAATGAAAAAGAACAGCAGTTCCTAATTAAGATGATCCTGTCTCCTGTGTGGTTAGAAATTTTTTATTCCCCCCCCCAATGTAAATTCTACTTGTTTGTAGTGAAGTTTTTTGTGTTTCCAAAAGGAACCAAAGCTAAACTGTGCTTTTTAGGGTAGAACATTTAGCATGTTATCCCACTATAATTTTTTGTAACTATTTCTTTGGAAAAATGAGAATTTTGAGTGGTTCTTGTAGGGGTACTCCACTGGGGCTTGATGTAATTAAGAAATACCACTGTGATACAGATAACACTCTAATAGTGGCTGTTATGGAGGTAGAGTGTGCTAAAAATAAAGTAGTTAAGTTCCAACCTTATGTTCATAGTAGAAAGAATAAATAGCATAGGGGTAGTATGTATGCATACTATTTTGAAAAATGGTTTGATAATCATGAAAATATGCTCTGACGGCAAAGTTACTGAAGATTTTTATGTGTGTCTCAACTTTATAATTTGGATTAAGAAAGTCTTACTGTTTTTAGGGGTTTTATATAGAAATTTGTGTGCAAGAAGTATGAGAGGTTACTGATACATTTAGGAAGACTCTTATTTCAACGATTCTAACTCTGATCCATAAAGCAGTGAGTTTGTACTCCACTGACTTGCACACGTTCTGTGAATATTCAGAAGTAAATGGGGAGTAATCACAGTGCATATGTAGAAGTCTTTGTAGGATATGAACCTGAAGTGTTTTCTTAGGTCAGTAAAAACAGTTGGCAGATACGGTTGAAGACTTAGGGAGTGGGCTCCGTATACTTCGGTTTAGATTCCTATGACTTTCATACAGATAAAGTGACTCTGGGTACCTCTAGGGGCTGTCAATGCTGAGTGTAAAGCCGGCTGCCATTTTCAGAACTGCTGGGCAGACGAGTATCCTTCGACTCTTGCCCCGTTTCAGAATATGCATGGCTGAACAAAAACTTCAAGATGCCTCTGCGAACTTAAAAAAAAGAGTGTAGTCCTCTCAGAAGGTTAGATATTACTGTGTGAAAGATCAGCATTGCTGTCACTATTATTTTCTCCTTTCCACTGTCTGACTTTTTAAGGAGAATTAAGGGCAGGTGCCTGGTTTGTGCTGGATTTGTTGCTGCACAGAGGCACTGCGTGTGTTCTGGGTGTAGGCAGTGGTGCTATTGCCACATTCCTTAGTCACTCTGAACCTTAAGCATAAATGATGTGCTGCCATGAAACGCTTGGGCAGAGTGGCAGAATAGGAAAGAGCTAGTGGGTTTTATTTACTCCTATGGTTAGACCGCTATGGGGCATGGGGTTCGGTATCACTTCTTTGACAGAGCAATGTAAGTTCAAGAGAAGGTTGTTACTATAAAGTGAATTGTGCTTGCTTGAGTAGTATACCTTATATGTGAATTTTAATAGAAATACTCAGGCAAGAGAAAAAGAGGATGTTCTTAAAGTGAAGCAACTCAAGTAATGAAACGCATGCTCAAATATGTGCATCATTAGGAATCATATGAATGAGTAAAAATTTATGGTGATATATCAGTTACTTCCGTCAGCTCTTGGTCTGAAATGATTCTCTTTTATCAGTGCATTTATTCAGAGATAATGACATCTCTTGAACCAATCAGTTCCTATTGCCAGTAGCACTTAGCTCTGGTTAGCACTCTGTGGAACCATCAGATCAGATCAAGTGAATTAATCTGTGACATGCACAGTAAAGAACAGCAGCATTTATCGTCTCTAAGGTCATCCCTCATCGCAGCATTCTCAAAGCAGCAGTCCCTTCTCAAAGGAGGACTTTTCACTAGTAAGTGACCTTGATGGCCCATATGTTCCTCCTTTATTTGTTTCACATGTATAGCTTTCAAAGCACATAGTAATGAAGAGAGTACAGAAGCTGAATGGAAAAATACTATGGTAGTGATGGCATAGCAGAACAGGCTGCCAAGAATAGCTAGGAGGCCAGGGTTTATGTTTTGGTTTGGTTTTTACATTTGGAATGGAATGTCCTGTTGGAACATGAAATTTTGGAACTGGAGGTCAGAAAATTCAGGCCATAAATAAAATGACATATCTTCCAGAACTGCAACAGTAAGAAGAATAAATAAAATAAATAAATAAAAAAAAATCTGAATATGGTAGAAAACACCATAGGTAGGTTAGCTGACTTTGAAGGAAGCTGATATTCTAGAATTCCTGAAAATAATGGTAACTAGTTAAATAGGCAGAATTGACACTGACTTGAAAAGACCATGAATTTACCATCTACTCGCCGGGAAAATTTTTATATTCCTTTTTGCTCAGCCTTGTAGCTGGGGAGCTTTTGACAGCAGAGGGTGAGGGATGTTTATTTAATTAAGGATGTTTATCCTTGGGTCTTAATATGATGATACTGTCAGTCTATCCCTGTTTTCCCTACTTCTGCCTCTCCCTTCCTGTCCTCACTCACTTTAAAACTTTAGACTGACTTCTTCCAAATTTGACAAAGAGTGAATGTCCTAAAGATAGGCAAATTCTGACCAACTGTAGGACAAATGATCCTATAAGCTGGAGGAAAGATGGCGTTATTTTGCCCGTTGCTGGAAAATGGAAAATTTATCAAGACAGAATGGACATTCTCTCTCTTTCTTAGTATGGATTTTGTTTGGGTGGATCTTTTAAGGCATCCTTTCTCTGGCAGAGGTTTCAGACACGTGGCAGGGCTGTGTCTGAGGACATGATTGCCCAAGGTCAGCATCCTCTAGCCTGCAGGCATGCACAGCCAGTTCCAAACCTGCACAAAGAGACTTACAGGCCAAGAGCAAGGATAAGAGGTTGAAAGTACATGTACGAACACTTTAGAAGAAAACAAACAAACAAACAAAACCAACCCCCCCCTCCCCCCCCCCCCCCCAAAAAAAAAAAAAAGTGTTGAGGCCACACTACATGCTGTACATGCAGTGTGTATTTCTTATGGATGATGATGTGATAGAAAGGCTCTCTTATCCACAAGAATCCTGGAATGAGGCCTGTTACGCGGTTGCACGCTCTTGCTGGATTTTATTTTATTTATTTGTTTATTTTTCTCCCCTTTTTCTTTTTTCCCTTGTGGTTGGAGCATTTATAGTTTCTCTCTCAAAGGAAATTCCTGATTTTTCTTAACTGGAGAAGAAGAATCAAGGCTAATGTGATTATCATAATAGTAAAATCTCTGATTAGAAAAGTGTTCAGTACCATTTGTGCTTAACGGTCTGCTTCTCTTAATGATTTCCTTTAAGAAAAAAATGATAAAAAGAACAAAAAAGGCGCCTGCATGAGTGTGCATAAGTTTCAAAGACAGAAATCAAACTACACTGTAACTTATTTATATCCTATATTCTAGAGAATTCAGTTGTAATGTAGCTATCTTGTTAAAACTGTGCTTTTTGATAGAAATTTTAACATTTGAAATACAATGTCAGAAGATAAAAGACGAGAAAAAGCTGAGGCAAAGTTACTCTTGTTCATGAGATTCTTTTTATGTGTTTGGCTTGTTACAGCAGGACTTCGGTACAGTGAGAGAAAGTAATGGACTTCTTCAGCATCTGTTATGCCTGTGCTTTTTCCTTACGGATCTCATGCACAGTGTCAGTGTCTGTCGTTCATTGTATATATTCCTTTACTTGCATGCTTTATTTCAGTCTGGTGTCTGAAATTAGGTGTTCAGTTGTTGTATTTTTTTAGTCAGTCTTTGTATTTATTTACTCAGCAAAAGTTTCATTCTTTGTGTAGTTGCTCTTTTTATATGAAAGATGAATGCAATCTGCAGCTGTTACAGAGCACCCTTGTATCTCACTGAATAATGCACATTTGTGAATAGAGCTGAGGCTCACAGAGCTGATTACTCTCTTGACCAGTAATGGTATCTTCTGTGATTGTTTTTATAGGAAATACCTAGCTATATAATGATTTAATTATACTTTTGGTCAAGGTCTGTCAGTCCAGTGATTTGCCACTCTGATGTCAAACACTTGAGTACTAGTTCAGTACCTTCTAAGTAGATAACGTCAAATAATGTCAAAGTCGCAGACTTGTGGTCAAGCTGAGTTGAACAAATTATCAAAATCAAAATGTCATTAAGTCATTCTGTCAAGGGACACTTACAATGCAGTTTTTTTAAAAAAAATAAAAAAAAAAATAGACTGCACCAATTTTATGGTATAGTCTTTAAACAAACACATTGCATTTGTATGTGCTTCGTGTGTGCGTTTGGTTTTTGTGGGTTTTGTTTGAAAGAGAAACAATCTCTTTGACATTTATTAGCCTGTGTTTTCACCCCCAGTGGCCAAGTGAACAGAGATGAGAAATAGTATTAAACAAATGGTTCTTTCATTTGAAATTATCTTTGGCTCTCATTTCAATGTCGTATGAAACACTGCGTGTATTAAGTAGGTGCTTTAAACCTGGTGTAGATGCCTGTATTGTGCTAAACCCTGAAACATGGTCTTCGGTTTATTTTCAGCAGGATGTTGTTACTCTGTTCGTAAGTTAACTGTTCTTCGCATGCTGAATAGAGTTGGGTATAAAGACTGTCAGTAATTACAGTTGTAACAAATGAATATATGATTTTCAGTGGACTGGTGCTGGATGGGTAAATAATAATGAAGACAAATTGAGAAAGAACAGTGCCTCAACTTCAATGGATGCAGTCACTGTCATAGTCAAAGGAACCAAATGGAGTTCGTTTATTGCGTGAAAACTTGAGAAGGGATATTGTTGGCAAAGTATTGCCCCTGATAATGGCAGTTGAAAAACCTTGCATTGATACACCTACGTCTGAGTCCTTCATTGGCTGAAATACAAACAGTACAGATATTTTAGTAAACCTGAAACTAACTTGATTTTTTGTTCATGAGCTTTTAACACCTTTATTATATGTAACTACGGACTTCCTTCAGCAGTACAGACAGCTTGGATTAGGCTCACTCTAATGATGTTGAGAGGGACATTAATTTTGTGTGTAACGTTTTGCAGGTTAGTAGTGGTTCATTCCTCGTGTGCTACAACGAAGGAAATAATCTTAAATGGTGCATATTGGTTTTAAGGTTAAATATTTTGGATTTTTTTTTTTAATCAAGGCATTTCATACTTCCCTATTTTTCCTAATCCTTCTTGCTAGGGTTAAGCAGACGGAGAATGAAGGCTTTAAATTCTGTATTCACAGCAGGATTTGCTTGGCCCTAGCGTTGGGTTCTAGGCCAAATGGCCAACAGAAGTTTAAAGCAAGCTATATACCTCAAAGAATTTACATGTATAAAGGCAGGTCCCATTTTTTTAAAACGATGTGGTTTGGGGGTATAAATTATATTCTAGTTATGCGTTTGACATTTCAACCATATGATCCATGTCTCGGGCAATGCCAAAATCACTCAGTCCAAGTTGAATAGAAAGAAGGAAGGAGTGAAACTGTGCCTAAAGAAGTCTGTGCTCTTATGTCCACCAAACCCTGTGTTGATGGGTAGTTGCTGCCATGGGTTGGTCATTTTTTCCTGTATCACGCTTGCCCAGTCTGCTTAGTATCACTTTTTGCTGAGCCCTGAGCATAGATATAATTAATTGTGCTCAGCCTTTTGCAAATAGATATTAGATGTCACTAAGTATGACGTGTCTAAGAGGCAGTATTCAGTCAGTACCTGCTGTTGAATCCAGCCACATGATGAATCTTTTCCTTCGTTAATGGATACCCAAACAGCTGTGAATGAATGTATTGTTCAATACTGTTATTTAAATGCCATACTGTTGGCATACAGAACAATTTTTGTGACTCCATAGTTGTGTTCGGGGTTTTGCTTTGGTGTGACTAGGTTCATTTGTATAGAGCCATTTCATCAAGCAAACCAAGCATATGTTTGGCCATGTGAACCTTAGTCTTTTATACATAAATTTTTGAAACTAGGTCAGAGTCCGCCTTTAAGTAGTCCTTACGTTGTCTTCTCCCAGTTAAGGAGTAACAGTATCAAGTGATTCTTGGCTCCTTGTATCTTTATAGAGATAAAATCAGCAGTATGCACTGTTCCCAAACACATCTGCCTTTGCTGAGCTGCTACAGTATGTCATTAACACCGTTGATAAACCTAGGTATAATTGAGTTCTGTCTTATTTCTGCTATTTTGTGAGTTTGAATTAGCAAGTGTTCATTTATCCACACTATTGATTTCTCATAGATGTAGTTCTGCAACAAAGAAGGTACTAAGTGCATGGCCAAATGGAAAGAATGGTTAAATAAAGGACAAAGTATCTAGGTAGCAGGCCTGAATCAGGTAGTAGCTGCTGATTTTTTTTTTTTAAGGGTCTGATCAATAGAATCTGATTTTTGACCAATCTCTGCTGAGCAAGGCCAACAGAAATCCTCAAGACTCAAGAGTCAAGTAGTGATGACATTGAAACTAAAAACTGACTCTTGCTATCAACTAGAAACTGATCAGTGAGTTAAGTGAGCAAAATCATCAAAATTTCTGTTAGATTTTACAAACTGGCTAATCCACGTATCTTGTGGACCTTATTTTAAAAACATGTTGAGACAAATGCACTTGCCCAGAAAGGTTCAAGAAGGAAGTCAAGACGACTATGTGAAATAAAACATCTTCTCTGTTTGAGCTGCATATAAAAGAATTCACCCTCACCCTTCTCAACAGACATTTGCTCCATTGAAACATGCAAAATGACCATGTGAATTACTAAGCAAAATGACATGAAGTCCTGCATTTGGAGTAGTATTTCTATTTTTGATGAAAGCAGTCTTCTATCTTGCAGGAAGACATTAGTTTCTCAGTTTCCAGTGCTGGACAGGCATGATCATAGACTCCAGGAACCCACAAGTGCCAGATTTTGAACCCTGTTCTCTGAAAGCAGAACAGATAATCTGTTCTGCTGTTTTTCAGGAGAAGCATATGGACAGCACAAAAACCAGAAGCACAAAGTCTTCACTGACCATATGGCCCACTGGGGACTTGACTGTTTTCCTTTTGATTATGTATACTACTGCACTGCTTGTCACACCATAAATTAACCAACCTTTTCTGAAACTCTCCCAACTCTATTTGTTGCTAGATTGGAGAAGAATTCTGATAAGAATATGTATTTTGTAATGCCTGCTTCCTTTCCATGATTCTGAGCTTGTTGGCACTTCTTTAAAAGAAGGATCAAGTAGAAGCCCTCAGGCACATCCTGCCAAGCCTTTCATGCCACTGGCTGTCACAATCTGAAGAGCACACTGACATCCCTTTAAAGTGGGCCATGAAGATGATCCCGCACCTCCTTTCTCCTGTTGCAAGTCATTCTCATAGAGTGGCATGTTTCCTCCCTGGCAACGGTGGCTCCTGCTAGCACTAAAAATTTACCTGGGGCAGTTGCTCTGAATACCTGTGGTTCTTTGAACATGACTTTTGTAACTTCTTTCACTTCATGACTCAAGAATCAAAGAGCATCTCCTATCCTGAGAGAAAGGAAAAGGCACTTAGCCTGGCGTTTAGCTAGAGTCCGAAGTCAGTCTGTATATAGGTTCTTCTGGTGGGTGTTTGTATTAATGAACCTTTTGTTGCATCCCTTCTGATCTTGATGCCTGTTGAGAGGCTGTTAGATTGCCAGTTCACTTGCCTGCAAACAGAATATTGTTGGGTAATGAGCTACCTGCTGTAATCACACTTTTTGAGTGCCATGACTGTTGTTTTCTGTAATAAAACACAGTATAGGAGTCTGTGACCCAAAGCTGCAGCATGGGCAACTTGCCTGGGTGGCAGGAGGGGCTGAAGTAATTGAAGTTTACTCAACATTGTGTATTGGTGGCATCCCGTAGTCTGAGTTGGGTGATACCTTGTGCTTCAGTTTCAGTATTGAGGCAGATCTCGCACTTGGATGAAAAATAAGTCTAACATCACTGTAGATTTCAGAATGGCCTAAATGAATCTGTATTTTTTAAACGCGAAGCTCTACCAAAAAAATCAAAATGTTACTGGAGATTTAGTCTCTGAATTGCCAGCCTTCCTTTATGATTCTGTCTCTTACTTGCTTTCCCCTGAGGCAGTACCCAAAACCAACTTGCCATTCTCACTTGTCTCTCTGGGCCGTGGGTGTTCCAGGCTCAGATACCCTGCACGACGAATGCCGCACCACTTCATCTGCTTCCTGGGGTGTGGAGGAGCAGGAGAGGCTCTCTTTGGCTCAGCCAGTCATTCCTGCGCTCCCTGCCATTCACCCACCTGCCAAACTCACACTCGACAACTGTCTTTTGAAATCTACAGCCATGCACTGCACAGGCCGCTACGTTTATCAACACTTGTAGAGCAATGTTGCATATCTAAATTAAAATGAACATTATTTTTAAGCATTAATAACTAGGAGATACCCATTTTCTAAAACACCACTCACTCAGGGGAGTCCTTATCCTTTTTTCTTGACTTAAGCTGTTGCTGTATTCAAGGTGCATTTTCTCTTTCCACCCTTCCATCCTTTCCTACGTGAATTCAAAGAGGACATAAGTTAAGGTAGCATTGATTGCTTATGCTCTGGGAAAACGTGTTATATTTTAAAACTGAGGATAGCATTCTACCCTAAACTGCCGTTTGGATATACCAGCTTACCCTCTCCAAGTACCTTGAGATACACGTTGGGTTTTTTTTGTTTGTTTGTTTGTTTTCTTTAATGCGAGAAACAGTGAAGGAATAACCTCTGTGGCATAATTAGAAACACAGTTATACATGCTGGTGTGACACTGGAAGGAGAAGTGTAGGTATGGCTTACCTAATAAAAATTGGCATCCCTTTTGGTGCTTTATTTTAAGTCTTTTTTTACTTTAAGTCAAACTGAAAATAAAATTGAGGTATTTTCCTATAAGCATCCACATTTCCTACAAATATGAAGACAAAACTTCAACTGAATTGCAGTGCCCTCATGTTTAAATGTATGTGTTTTCTTTGAAAGGGAAAGTTTGGTCCATTCATTCTAATTAAAATTACTTCAAAAAAAAAAGAAAAAGGAAAAAAAAGAAAGAGCCTGCTTTGAAGGATTAGGTTTCTGGGAAGAAAAATAGGCTGACATCTTATATTCAAATAAACTGATTTTGTAAGAGCCATGAGCTTTCTCATTAAGAATTAACTTATCACCTTTATTCCATCAGTTGCCACTCTCGTGTTTAAGATTCTCTCATTTTATTAAATTTCTGTGCGTATGTGAACTTTACATAGAAGTAACATAGAAGTACATAGAAGTAACTTCTATGTAACTTTACATAGAAATGTTCAAGGAAATTTTTTTTATTCTTTCTGAAGCATTAAAATCAAATGTTCTCAAGTTAATATTTCTGTATCATGCGTTTTCTCATACCTACAAAGATTATTTCTACTCCCCCCCCCCCCCCCCCCAATTAATTTCAGGGATCTTGGGTTCTATTGGTAGGCAGAATGACCTTATATTGGAGCCTTCTGAATATATTTAAAAAAAGAAAAAAGCAGGTATTTTAGACACAACATAAACTTTTCCATCCTAAAAAAAGTTACTGTATGTGCTGAATGAAGATTGACTAGTATGGTAGTGTCTCTTTAAGGGTATTGTTAAGAGTAAGAATGTATGAAAATGATTCACCAGGGCTGCTGCTTGTCTCCAGGTTCCTATAAGAGGGAGATGATCTCAATCTGCCTTCATGCTGTTAAAATGATGCATAAGCCTACCAGCATTCTCAAATGATGGAGTATTATTGCAGCCTCTTAAAAGTTGGGCACTGAGATAATTTGGCTGATGTTGGAGAAAGAATGTACCATAACCCCTGTGGCTCAACTTTCATTGAATAAATATGGCATGCTGCTGCTTTTGTTCTCCTTGTGTATGGAAGAACAATTAACATGTCAAAAAAGAAGAATCACAGAATGTTCTGGCTCCTTCCTGTAAAAGTGCAATTCCACACTGAGCTGTGTTTTTGAAGTTATTTCGCAAGATTCAAGGTTTTATCTCCAAAACATCAGAGGTAGTCAGTCCTTTGCTTCTTGTGGAAAGATAAGTTACTGAAGTTGGAAGAACTAATGAATACCATATTACTTTAGCACCTATCATATGTTTTAAGAATAGGACATATTTTTATTGCTAGATGTAAACAGGATCTGCAATGTGACTACAGCAGTAGAGTTGTAAAAAAAAAAAAAAAAAAAAAAAAAAAAAAAAAAAAAGGGGGTGTGTGTGTAGTGGTAGAATAATATGGCTATGATCGTAGTTGCCTCTTGTTTTAATTGAATTAAATAAAATGAGCTTCATCACTTGTCCACAATAACTGATTGTGGGGATTTGCTGATGAGCTGAAGATTTCCTTTCTTCTGTTTGGCTGCAGGAGAGATAAGATGAAAGATATTAAAACCTTTTTAAGACATGATTACAGATTTGCATATTTTTGGGCTCTTCTCAGTGATGACCTTAACTCATTTTATTTTTTGTTTTAAAGTAGGAAATTATGCCTTTTTTCTGTGTTTTCTCTGTCGTCCCCCCCCCTTGTTGTTTTTTTTTTTGTTTTGTTAGCGCCTTATATCTTATTGTTGGGGGAACTTTTTGTGTCCAGCAGTATAAAAAAGCTATGGTGAAATGTGACTATTTACAGTTTCTAGAGAAGTTTGATCTTTCTAGTTTATAATCTGAAATTTGCACGAGAAAGCTGTGAAGAGCAAGTTTCATTAGGTGTTTCCATTGAAAAAATGTTAATTTTTGGGTGGATGTTTCTGACTGTGCAAATGTTCTGTGTTTCTGACAATGATACAGAAACATAAACTCAGTGTAACACAAAATCAGTAGAAAGCAGTTTTTATAATTTCTAATTCTCTAAGTCAGAATGAGCTGTGGTTAGTTCTTCTTACAGCTGTTTGGATTTTATTCTGTCTAAACCAAATACAGCTTGCCAGTATGAAAATGATGACTGGAAGCTAAGTGGTAATGGATGAGAAGCAAGCATAGTTTCATATTAGGATATGTTTGCAGAAGGCAAGTGAACTAGACTGGTTTTTGTGAGTAGAGCTTCTTTAAAGCAATTTGCAAATAAAAGGGTTGCATAATGCCCTATTTTGTTAAAAAAAAAAAAAAAAAAAAGGAAATTAGAAATCTTAGCATTTGCAAAAAGGCAACAGTATGTCACAGGCTGCAGTTACTAAATATTTGTTATATCTTTTAGTAATCTGTGCAAAATGCAGACAATATCTAATTTAGCAGAACAGCAGTCTTATAAGACAGTATTTCAAGTGGAGTTTGTATAACTTTGTAGCATACTCTTTTCTTTGATAACACCTCTCTGTCATTTAAGAGTTCAAAGACAGTGTTCTTCTGAAATACATTTTAAGATGTTTTTTGCTTTTACTTCTACTTGTGTTTAACAGGATAACCCTGAGAATCATAATTTCAATAAATTGGAACGTAAACTTTAACACTAACATGATTGCATCTATCTTGAGAAAGGTTTGTTAGCTCTTAAGGGTTTTCTTACTGGAAGTGCAGCATATAGATGACTGTAAATTGCCTTTGAGGCTGTATGTTGTGTCTTGCTACTGGTGAAGCTGAAGTGCTTAGTGCCATGAAAAGAGTGAGAGATAGGCATGCCCTTAGTTTATATTGTGCTGTCACTGAAAAAAAAAAAACCCAACAACAAAACTAAGATAAATATGTGCCTTTGTACTGATAAGAAAGTGTCTATAACACGTACTCAGTCTTTAACTTGACTGCGATGATGTACCCTGCTTATAAGGTCTTACCCTTTCTGTGGCCTGAGTGCAAGTCTGAAATCCAATAGTTTTGCCTAAGATGAATTGGGTAATTCTGAATTCCTGTGGCAATACTGTAACTTCTCATTTGTGAGGAAATACTTCCCATTGTACCGTGTTTCAGTCTGAGGAAAAACATAGATGATGTAATCATGCTGGATAAAATACTGTTCCATCTTCTTTTAGTAACATCCCTTTCTGCATCCCATGCATGGTGAAACTTGGGTTCTGGAGTCTTCAAAATAAAAAATGTTTAGAGATATTGTGATCAAACGCTGTAGATCCACTGCTGCATCAACCGCCTTGTATCCAGATGGCTGTACTTTAAGACTGCGATATAGTGCTTCAGAAAAGCTTCATGTTTCCCCTACGTCCTGCTGTACTGATTGTTTCTGCAGTTCATAGTAATTGCATACTTTTTTTATTTGTTTAGCAGTGTTTGACGGTCGTGGTGGGTTCAAGCCAGTCATCCAAACTGTTGTTCTGAAATTTAGGCTGAAAACTCCCAACCTCAGAACTGTGCTTCAAAGTGTTGTGCTTTGTAAGAGTCAAGGTTTGGCCTCTTAATTTCGAGATGAATATAGATTCCTTAAGAGCTTCCTCTAGAGTCTGATCACAAATTTCTGCTTCACTGGATTTCTTGAGCTACATATTTCCCGCCCTTGATTGCTTGGAGGGCAAATCTTGCAGCTGCTGGCACTGATTGGTTTCTAAATATAGGGAAATGTTGCTGCAGGAACTTTTGAGGCAGATCTGATAAAAGAAAAGGTGAGAAACTCCTCTCTGTTATCAGAAAGTGGTAGTTGAAGGTCAATTTTATGTGGGTCTCTGTAATTTATCTAGCTGCTACAACGTAGATGAAAGATTAAATTTACCCTTTTCTGCGTAGATCTCAAGTAATCAACCTTTGGGTGAGGAATTAGGCGAGATTTGTAGAGTTACTATTTATCTTTTCACCTTTGATTAAGGTGGACTGCTAAGTAGCGCTGTAATTCCTCTGTGATTCAAACAGTCAGGCTAGTGATGACATTCTCCGTTTTCCCTGTAAGATGTTGCATGGCTGCATGTCACCCAGCGCTCGCTGCTGGGGGGACCCCTCTGTCAACTGTTCTCAATCTCCACAAAGCTTTAACTCCACATGAGCCAATAATTTATAACCTTTTTCTCGACATGCTTTTTCCCCTCAGTTGAAGTCACTGCTCTTGCAGCAAATGTCTGTGGGGCTAACATTGCAGAAATGTTTAGTTAAGCGTGAAATTATTACCCCAATGTGGTAATTTGACAATTTGTTGTGGCGGGAGAAAATCTTCTGCGCTAGCCCCAATGGCTATGTTATACCACGCAAAACACGTCCTTCATACTGTGGCTGCTTCTCCATGTTTCAGAGGTCTTGTTTTGTAAGTGAGAGGGACGCCATTTATTCACAAAGAATGGATCAGAATTAAATTCAGATGGTTTATATCTAGAAAACCACAACAATCAGGAGTTACTTTAGCCATGTCACAGCTTGGAAGCTTGATTACAATTATTCTGTACTTAACCATGAAACATCAGCCCATTCATTTTCTTTTACAATGGAAACATAACAATAAAATACATGAGTAACTATGAGTAAATAGGAGGACAGAAAAAGATTCAAAAATAAGCCTGCTGCATAAGGACTAGAACCTTCTAATTCCTGTGCACAGGAGCTGTGAAAGCAGTATTTTCTTCTGCTCCTGGCTTTAAGGGACATGTGGAACAGTTCATGTCCAGATTTTCAAACAGAGACTTTTGAATTAGGAGCTTTGAAGCAACTTGCTATAATGGTGCACCCTCAGCAAGTTTGCTGACGACACAAAGCTGGGAGGGGTGGCTGACACACCAGAAGGCTGTGCCGCCATACAGAGAGGCCTGGACAGGCTGGAGAGTTGGGCGGAGAGGAACCTTATGAAATTCAGTAAGGGCAAGTGTAGGGTGCTGCACCTGGGGAGGAATAACCCCATGCACCAGGACAGGTTGGGGGCTGACCTCCTGGAGAGCAGCTCTGTGGAAAGAGACCTGGGAGCCCTGGTGGACAACAGGACGACCATGAGCCAGCCATGTGCCCTTGTGGCCAAGAAGGCCGATGGCATCCTGGGGTGCATCAAGAAGAGTGTGGCCAGCAGGTCGAGGGAGCCCATCCTCCCCCTCTACTCTGCCCTGGTGAGGCCGCACCTGGAGTACTGTGTCCAGTTCTGGGCTCCCCGGTTCCAGAAGGACAGGGAACTGCTGGAGAGGGTGCAGCAAAGGGCTGCCAAGATGCTGAGGGGATTGGAGCGCCTCTCTTATGAAGGAAGGCTGAGGGATTTGGGTCTCTTCAGTCTGGAAAAAAGACGGCTGAGGGGGGATCTTATCAACACTTGGCAGAAAACCCAGGCACAGAGTTGGGTTTTGGCTTGAATGTTAAAGTTTGAAATTTGCTATCATTTGATTAGAAATGAGCTTTAAAAAATATAATGGAGGTGAATATAACAGATGCCTGTTATCTGTGTGTTGCAACTGAGGAAGAGTAAAGCCAGGTTTAAAAAAATTATTGGAATGTTTAATGAGACTGTTAGAGAATATTTAAATATGGTCCTTCATTAAATTGTTTGGTTCCTGGCTTTTAAATGTGATTTTCTTTTTGAAAGATAGAGCAGACTATTTCATATTATAACTTAAATGTTAATTCTTGTTTCTGTTTTTTTCTTTAGCATTCAGTTATATGCTTTTTTAAAAATCTATTGTACTTTTAAGTCCCTAATGCATTTTCATTTGTTGTAGAGTAAGGTACGTTCTGTCTAAAAAGAAGTATAATACCCTCATAATTGAAGTAATAATCCAGACTAGAGGAGCAAGACTCATGGAAATGGTGTTATCCTGGATGTTTTCTGCCACAAATTTCTGTATTTGTCAATTCATAATTTTATTTAGAGAAATAAAAGACTTCTCATATTTGCGTGGAAAAGGAGGAAGAAGATGTGTCTGTGTGTCCATAAATACGTATGTATGAAAGACTCAGATAAACTAGTGACAAGCACTATGAATAAACTTCTAAGTAAAGCTTAAAATCACACAGTCATGAGTGCTACCATCATTCCCTTCACACCGCCTTTTATCTACCTGTTTTCGTCCTTTGCCAGAATGGTTTGATACCTAATACCAGATCTTAATGATTTGTTATTAGATAAAAGGTCTTTAATGTCAGTAATGTTTGACAGCTTCTCAGGAATGCAGCCATCTTGGATTTAGTTACAATTTTGATCTGCATCCTTTTTGTAAATTCTTCCTAAAACACCACGCAGTCCTTTCTGTGTATTTTGACACCCCCAGGAGCAAATGTTTCAGTGTTCCTTTTTCTGTTATAAAGATCAATGCCAGAAGCCTGGTGCTCATGAGCAATCCTATTATAGCAAACCAGTATTCACATACACTGCAAGAAAACAGTTTAGTAAAGAAACAGATTTAAGTTTAAAGCTTGCAAAGGATTACTACAAACAGCATAGAAAAATAATTTTTTTGGAAAATAATTACAAGTATCATAAAATTTTCCCTTTAATGTGATTTAAGCATGCCTTTGTGTCTGTAATAAGTATACATTTAGTTTTGATGAGCTACTTGCAAAAAAATTTACGAATGCTAGAAATGAGGATGCTTTTTTCAGTCACTCGTGTCAATTGCAGGGTAATTGGCTGGTTCTTCAGAGGACTTATGGGAAAAGCATCGGAGTACTGTCAGCATTTGACTATGCTTTTTTATTTCCTTACTGTGAAGTACCCATAATTCAGCATAAGTTGCAGGCTCTAACCACAAAGATTATTTTATGCTAAAGAGCCTCTGAAAGCAAGGTCAAAATGCTGCTGTGTGGACTGGGTGGAAATGTCAGCTACAACCGGTGTAAAAGCTGAAGAGAGTGAAATGAAATGTATGCTAAATAGATCCTCTTATTGCATGTGGCGTGCTCATGTTCATAGAATGAATGCCTAAATCAGGGAGACTATATGTATATATGAACTAAAATAGAACTTTATTCTTGCTAGCTGTTGTGCTGTTAAGTGAAAGTGATGGTTAATACAGCTAAAAAGAGAAAAATATGCATCTCATCTTTAAAACCAGATCTGCTCCTTGAAGACGGACAGGCACCTACCAAAAATGTATGGTGTTAGGTGCTTGTGTACATGCACTACAGCAGGAGCATTTTGGGTAAAGGTTACAAATCTGGACAGATGCTCTTGTTTTAATATAAGCTATTGTGTCAGGTGGAGGCAGGGGTGTGTGTGTGTTGCACAGCAGTAGAAGACCTTAATAAAGTGTCAGCATGATTTTTTTTGTCCCTACTTTTATCTGTTTAAGACAGACCATTAATGTTATCTCAGTATAGTGTTATGTGGTTGAATGTTCTGTTGCAAATGCAAGTTGAAATACGCTGTGATAGAGCATACTCTGGAAGAATTTGAAATGGATGGATAAGCTTGAGTACTCAGAAATAATCTCTCTCCCATTCCGAGTTTGAGAAGAATACTGTTAAATAAGGCCTTCATTAGCTGTCAGTTAATTTGGGATAAAATACTAAACTTAATATTTAGTAAATGGAAATGAAGGTGTTTCGTGCTGATTGATTTTTATTTCCCTCATACATTTTGCCCATTGCTCAAGCTGTGGCATTTTTGATAGCGGCTAATTAGGTTCATTCTGTGTAGATGGACAGCCAAAGTGACTCAGCAGGGCAGAGTTAAATTACTTCTGTCCATCCTGCTATGCTTGTTAGCAAGTCATGAATATTCTGATACCGTGGTGGTTTTTTGTTTTTTTTTTTTTTTTATTTGGTATGATTCAGTATTTTCTTCAGAGAAATTGTGAATCATGGGCTAAGGATTAGCCTCCAAGAAGGTTTTGGTTATGTTGATATTTCCAAGGAAAATATCCTGTAACCTGGTGTTTTGCCTAAAATATTTTGATGTTCTAATACCTATACTGACTCATTGAAGTATGGCAGCTTTGTACAAAAACTGTTTGCAAAAGTTTGCCATGTGAAGACCAGCAATATAATAAATTCTGTATTTCCTAACTGTTTAAAAAGATTAACTGTTACAGAGCTGTGAACACTGGAATATCTTCGAGAACTAGAATCCTTTGGAACCAGGAGAAGGTGCAAAGGCAGACGATTACACGGGTCATTCTTGTCTTTGTTAGTGACTCCAGGAAAAGAACAGGTTTTATTAGCAACATAGCTAAATAGATGCATCTCGGGGACAAAAACAGTATAATGGTTTTCTATCGAGCATAAACATAGTTTATGTAGACAAACTGGTCTTATAAACCAAGCAGTAGAGGCCCTGCTGTTAATTTCTTTCTTATGAGAGGATTTTATCATTTTGCATTGTATTATTCTTTAGCATTCATCTAAGATACTTTCAACATCTTGGACACTAATCATTTAATAAGCATCAGCTGTTCCAAATGAATACCACTCCAAAAATGTTAGTTTATGTTTACCATTTCTTCCTGGATCTTCATAGCTAACTAGTTATATTCTGTTTGCTAAGCAGTTGTCTTGATTCTCCTGCGTATTGCTTTAAATACCAGTTGGGTAAGGAAAGCTGTAACAGTGCCTCAGATGTTTGGCTGACTGAGATGTGAGGTTGTTTGTGGGCCACGGCAGCAACAGTTGACTTTTCTCTGAATTTCCTGTTCACTGTAACTGGGCAGAGATGGGAGGTTAGCTGGTGCTCAGTGAGGGCGCACTGGTCCTCAGCGTACAGCTCCCTGTGAAAAATCCCATTCTGATGATTAGGTCTTAGTATGCCAAAGAACTTTTGAGTGGAAACTGTTCTGGTTTTTCAAGTATGGCTCAGTAAATTTCCAAAGCAGCTGTATGTAATACTCACCCATATACACATACAGGCCTGTCTGGCAACCAGCGTTTGCATAATGGCTGTGTGTTCGAGGCCTACATGATGGTCTTCTAAGACGATGAGGGGGTTTATTTTAAACTAAATATAAAGCCACCTTAAACTATGAGCATAAAATATTTAATCAAACCAAAATGCCTGGTATGATAGATTCTGCAGGCCTAAAACACATTTGTGTGGATGCTAGCTTATGTTCACAGGTAGAAATTTCTTTTAAAACTTAACGTTGTTCACTGAAAAAAAACAACCACATTTTCAAGCAAAGTGTTTCAAGTTTGAAAACTTCTTTTAGTGAAATGTTAACTATTTCCCGAATCCTAACGTAAAGAAATCATAACTAAAAATCCTCAGTGAAAGTACTTTTTAAAACATCTCCAGCACACTGGTAGATGCTGTGGGTGCACATCTGCTTCAGAAACCCCTGGTTACATGAAACAGACTGGTTTCCTACAAACTACTCAACTAGTGGCTCTTAATATTATCAACCCTAGGATGTTAAACATCCTGTTTTTTCAGGGCTAGATCTTCCTCTTGTTTGTAAGAGGAGACTGGGAAGATCGAGAGAGGTGCACACAGAGTCGCAATGCATGTAAAGCTTTGGATAACATAATAGAACTGCAGATACAGAAATTGAAATGGCTGTGAAACAAATGGCATATTGAAATACACTATGCATATTTCAGTGGTTTGAAAAGATTATCCTTAGTATATATGGAACAGTGTATTTACAAAATACTAATAGAATGATAACTGCAATAATTGCATGTTTTTTCAGTTTATCTCAGCTACATAACCACCACTGAGAGTTTTTTCTTTTTCCCCACAATTTTTTTTGTTCCAGCAGGATTGATGAAATCTGATGAAATATTACTCAGCCCAATTTCAGTAGTCAGCTTCTGATAATTGCTTTGGTTACTAAATACCTGACGTGAACTTTTCGTTTCCCAAATGGATTAGATTATCTAAGCGTAGGGTTCCCTCGGGGCATTGAATTTTTCAGCTGATTTCCATCTTGATTTTAAGGCTTTTGTAACAAAGAATAAACTCGATTGAGCTGAAAATGACTGATATGACCAGAAGGATGTTTGAACCTTGGAGGTGGGGTTTTTGTTTTATTTTTAAGCTATTTTTTTCTTTTTTTAACTTCTTTCTTGGCTATATCAGAAATGTCTGTTAGAGTTAATGAAGGAAAAGTGAAGCTCACTGCTTATCATATTAATACAGTTTTGGGTTTCCCAAGAGAGAATTTCTCATTTGTCTCAAGGTGATTTTTTGTGTTGTACTTAAGTTGTCTGAATGATAAATAGTGCCCTAGGTAAGTTGCAGGCTGTATATGTAACAAAAAGTAATATTGCATTTGAAAGTTTTCTGATAAAGAGGAATCCAATTTTGCATTGAAAAGCTAAGATGAATTTTAACCATTTTTTTGCTGAAATTTCATCAGTCAGTCTGGGCTTATTAGGAAATGAGAAATTATCCATTTAAATCTTCGGTGATTAAGGACTGATGAGATTATTTTATTAGAATCACTTTTTTTAAGTAAGGGTAGAAATGATCCTAATTTATTTACTTATTTTATAAACATCTAGATTTATAGAAATATGTATTACATATAGATATATTTTATGTATATTTTTATATGCATAAAATCTGGATATGTACATAGCAAAATATATAGGTTTTTATATATATATTTCTGCATTGTTTAGCATAAGAAAAACTTACGATTAATTCTGAAGTCTAATTGTTCAGGTACTAACTAATATTAATATGAAATTATTTCAGTCATCAACATGTTTTCAATAATTTTGTTATTTTAATTGGTTGCACTTTGTAACAAGATAGAGTGAATAAACTTTAATAGTACTTCTGGTTTAGTTTTACTAACAGCACAGTTCATCTTCAGTGAGACAGTAACATTCAATTCCATACAGAAACTATATCATGCAGACGATTTTGCAATAGCTCCAAAGAAAGCTGCTCCTGCCACCTGCCCTTAGCTGGATGGGCAGTTTAATAATTGGCTCATAAAGGAGAGTTCTGCATATCAGCAAATGACAAAATACTCTTTAGCAATCTGATAGGATATGTAAGAAACCATAGGGCAGGTTAAAAAGGACTAAATTGTTTCATGTGTGCAGTATCTAAATAAGTTTCCTACAGCTGAAGCCAGCAATTAACAAAATTAACTATTTCAATATGTAATTACTCTTATTTTTCCAGGATACACCAATTGTTCTCTGTAACTAAAACAAATTTGTATTCATAAGTCTAAATTCTGAATATGTTTAGATCAGAAACATCTGATAATGAAGACGTCTTACAGGATTGTTGATTATAAAACAAGGCGGATTTTTTTCTTTATCGTATTTACAGAAAGCTTTGCTTATGGGATGACAAAGTGGTTGGCAGGAGCAGTGGGTGCGGTGGGCAGAATTGAGGTTGGGAAAGTCTTCAGTTCACTGGGAACCATTCAGTATTGTAGCCTGGCTGACTACCCCAGGACTGGATGAATTCCTTTTCTTACCGCCAGACCCCGGAGGCTGATTCCCAGCCCACTGGTTCCAACGGAAAGGCTCCTGTAGGGCTTTGCATCAGGCCTGAGGTGCTGCAGGGTGGTCAGTCAAGGGGGCAGGGGTGTGCTCAGATACCACTCATGCTCTGGAGCAGTGGGAACCTCTTGGCCTCCTGAGTCTTTAAATGTCTCACTGTCTGTTTTGTTGTCTGGAGGTAATAGTTTGGCTGTTTTGTGGCCTGAGGGGAGAAGTTGTTGGAGGGTGAGCACACTAGTTCTTGGTTCCATGTGGTACTTGTATGGAGCCATGGTAAACGACAGTGCTTGTTTCACTAACAATGGAAACAAATGAAATGTCTTTCTTTAAAAATACTATATCTGGATATATTTGAAATATTAAGATAAAAGCAATACATTCCAACTAATATTTCAGAAAACTTCAAAAGTTGTGTATGTTATCTGTAGCACGAACAAAGATGGCATGTCTTTATCAAATAGTGTTCTTTTAGAAGGGTTTCTATCTGCTTAATCATTAACAAGGCTTTTCCCTGACAAGGAAGACCATGCTTAGTTTGTCTTCCGTGTTACTCAGACTCATAGCCAGTTGGTGTTTAAAAGTAAAAAAACCAACCAACCAACAAAACAAAACCTGCTCCCAAACAAAATAAAACGGCACACAAAAAGGTTACAATTCTGAAGTCCAGACAGGCAGTATACTTATATCAGGTAACCTTTCACATTCTGTTGCTTCATTGGCAGCTTCTCTTATGATATTACGAACATGTACATACTTTAAAGCTTTGAAGCTATGGAAACATCTTTCTAATACAGTCAGTTGTTCTTGAGAGTTTATCTGAAAAAAATAATAATTTTTAATTCCTTTTTGGATTTCATTGTACTTAACTACTTAAACTAAACTTTGTGGAGAGGTGAAGCAGTTTATCTTCCTTCATTAGACTGCTCTTATTGCGCCATTTGCTGCTGTCCCTTTCACGTTTGCTAACTTCCAATAAGGCAAAGTGTTGTTATTCTGCTGTATCCTGCCATTTGTAGAAGGTACCATAGTGGACGTCAGGGAAAAAAAATCCGCACTGTGTAGTCATTCCCAGCACATGCTTCCTTTCTCCCCAGAAATGCGCATGACTGCCTGCCATAGTTGTGCACAGGTCACTGCTTTGAGATATATCCCCATTGCATCCAGACACAGCTCTAAGTATAACCTCATGGGATTTAGTTGGTTGCAGGTAAAGGTGGAAAAGGGAAGGGTAAAGAGATGCAGGTGATTGATTTGGCAAAGTGGGAAGAGAAAAGAAGATACAAAAAGGAAATGACAGCTCCTACAACTGGAGAAAGCAGAGATGCATACTTACACGATAGCTTTCCCACCATGTTCAGTAGGTTCAGGGCCTCTTGAATTAATCAGTGTTATTTCCATGCTTTCTTTCACTCTAACAGCTTTGGCACTTGTCTGTCTCTGTCTCCGAATGGGTCATTTCCTTTTTCCACCTTCTGCCATCACCTCTTTTTAAACTTTTCTTCTTGCAATTTCATGCCTACCTCACTCCTACATTTCATTCTTTATTAGTTTGCGCCATTTTAGAGAAACTCAAAAGAAGTTTCTTATCGCAAACTCCAAATAGTCTGAGCTAGAATAGTAGACACGTTATGTGTGGCTTTTCAAGGACACACTTTATGAGTGGCTTGCTGTCATCTGTTCTAGAATGCTTAAGTTTTAAAGGGCACAAAGATTTTGGTAGCTGATTTTGTTTCTATATATGTGTATTTATATTTCTAGCACATTTGATAAAGTACTATTATACAACTGCCTCTTGGCCCCGGTGTTAGTCTTTGAACCAATGTGTTTTAATGCTTCGCAGTGTGCTTCTGTAGCAATCTGTATGTGTATTAAAAGAAGGTTCCTTTTCTGCTATATTGGCTATGTCTTCTCCATCTTTGTATCCTTTACCTGTCAGAAACTTCATGTCTGACTCAGGTTTAAAACACTTGGCCTAATTTTTGAAACTTTTCTTCGAAACTGTATTTAAAACTTTATACGGTTTTAGCATCCTCCTCTTTTTTTCTCTGCTGACTTTGTTCCAGCCTTCATCTTATGTCTGACCCACTTAAGTGCCTGTGACTTTTTCCATGCTACTACTTATAAATGAAGCTGTTTACTTCTCTTTGTGCCCAAAATACCCCTGTCTCTTCAGATCTTTTTTCACACAACAAGAACCCTCTTTACTTATAAGTCAGTTTTTCCTATAGAGAACTTGTCATCAATACAGCCTACTGGCCTCAGTAAAATCACACGCACGTGAAAGAGAGTTGCCTTTTGGTAAAATCCACAGTGATAATATATAGCTCTCTGACACCATACTTTTTTTTTTTTTTTTTTTATCATGCTGTTAGAATTAAAATCATAACCTATTGCATCTACACTGTGTGATGAAGCTAGGACCTGTGTTCAGCAGGGTTTGTGCGTATATTTTTGTCTTAATACGCAAACCCCATAATTTAAGAGAATATATTTTATTTTGTGGGTCTTACAGAAAGGTAAGGTGGGGCAGGAACATGGGGAATTTTTACTCACCTCTTCGTGCCTTGTAGTCCATTACTATGTTTTAGCCCATTCTCCCAGTGGGAAAGTGTGAATCGTAAGTGCAGGCAGCAGAGTTAAGCTGGAATGTCCTGCAGAGATTCACTATCACAAAGGGTAATACTGCTTTATCGATCCTTTCCATACTGTCTCCCACAGTTGTGTTAAGCCTGTAGCAAGTACAGCCTTTACAAAACAAGATCAAGAGATATGCCTTACCATTTAAGTTGAATACTAGCTTTAAAATAAGGTAAAAGGATATTTCTTAGGCATGACGTATTGTTGGCATTTTAGTATATACATGATAAAAACCCCACAGAGTGAAAGTTCAAATTTATTGGAATAGTTATTTATTTTTGATCCCTACATCTGTGGATTCAAGTAATAGGGCCAACTTCACTTTATATAGAGTGTAACTTAAAAAAGAAAAGAAAAAATATTTTCAACTTTGACCAGCCAGCTTTCCTAGAGAATTCAAATTCCCATTCCTCTCCATATTCTGTGATATATTATTTAGTTGTTATTTTGTTATTTGTACTGTAGGGGTGAAAAAAGGTTGTCTAAGATTTAACAAAAGACCATCAGACGTCTTTTCATAAATAATTTTTGTGTTAATCCCACTTCTGTTATACACAGTTCCATCGCTGCAGTGGTTGCAAAAGATGCTTATAAAATTTTTCAGTAGTGCTTACTTAGAGCATTAGTACCCCAGGCTTTTAAAAGAATGCTGAAGGGCATTCAGTTTACTAGTGCGGATTCTTGTTTGAAATGTTGGCCTTTACTTAGAGAGAAGTATAGGATAGATTTTAATTTCTATTTTGAAACTTGTCAGAAAGCATCGGGTGCTATAGATCTGACTGGAAGCTGATACCTGTTATTCTGTGCCTTACTGGACTGCATATTATCTTGAGAAGATTGAGGCAAACTGGAGTCAGGGGAAAAAAATAAATAAAATTGTAAGATTGTTCTGTTGAGCTTCTAGTAGTGGTGTTTTGTCGTGTCCTTTCCCCCACAGCCTAGTGCGTTATCTCTAGAAACAAAGGGCGTTGTCCTTGAATGCAGTGCATGGGCTTTGCTTTGCAGCTTTTGCTTGTATGCTGCTTTGCAGGCCTTTATACCTCTGGAATGAGCTCTTCTACAGCTTCGCCTTGACTCTTTCGCCAAGCCTAAGTGCCTTGTGCTAAACTTGTGTTTATCTTAAACTTACTTCAGTGACTAACTTGAAGAGAATGGTCTATTAAAAAAACCGATCAAAACCAACAACAGAAACATAAAACCCGCAACCAAAAAAGACCAAACAAAAAAACCCTCCTCAAAACAATCAAAAAATGCCACCAAACCCCATGTCCTAGGTACCATCATATCTTTATTTCTCTGCTTTCTTTAGTAGAATAACATTACTACTTGTACTCTCAAACCATGTCCAAACAAGTGTTAGGTGACCTGTATTTTAAGGAAGTTACGGATTTTCTGTATTGTTGATGTGGAATCAAGAATACAAAGACTGCTGGGAAATAGCGGAGTCACAAATAAAGCTCTGGTCGTCTCAGTCAGTCCCGTGTCTTGTGATTAAGACTGTCAGCCCCATAGATGATTTGTTCAGATGAGAAATTCAGCAATGAATTGGGAAGAAGCCAGCAGTTAACTTTCAACAGGAGTAGTAGGAAATATCTCTCAGGAAACAGTATTTCAGATAACCCCCTTCTACTCTGCTTTTCAGGATGGTTCAGTCTTAGACTCTTCTGCCTCCAAGTTTTTATGATGAATAACATGAATAAACCTTAAAATCCCTTGTATTCAGTTTTACGTGTAATGAAAATAGTGAAGTACATTGATTGTAGTGCAGTGATACACTGAATATTTTATTTACATAGATTATTATTCACTAGCAAAGCAATAAGACTGCAAACGGGTAATTGACTGTCACTGAAGTCAGATTTAACATCATATTCTGTTATTTTTGTTTCATATGGTATAGGTATATTTTTAGAAAAAAAATACTCAAGATGAAGTGGTTGTTATAATAATTTTGAGGGGAAAAAAAATAGATAATTATAATTTTCTCCGTTTTTTTAACTGAATAGATTAAAAAAGATCTCTGGTACGCACATGCCTCATGAATGTAATTCACAGAGCTTAGAACATAGAACGTATGCCATGAAGTATCTGATAAATAAGAGCAGAATTCTTTATTTCCTTAAGTACTTTTAACACAATCTTGAAGCAACATAGAGAAGTGCTTCATTGTTTTGAAGTTTAGGATTCACCAGTGCTAATGACATAATCATTAAATCAATACTGAAGTATTTAGCTAATTATTATTGTTGTATAGTATGAAAGTAATAATGTTTAAAATACTGTATTTCTATGTTTAAGTAAAGAAAATATGTGCCTTAATAAAGCTCTTCTTTTTTTATGATCTAGATTGCAGGTCTGATAAATTCTAGTAGGATTAATTAAAGTCTGAGGATGAAACCAGGCATGGAAGGGTGAGCTGGAGAGATACGGGCTTAAAATGCAACATGTAGTTGGCAGATAAGTTCCTTGCTGATTTAGACAGTTGAAACTTTTTAGAGGGTGGTTATAGCAAAAAAATCAAATTCTACTTATAAATAGAGTCTACTGGTAAGTATGGGTACTTACGTGAAAAATGTTTGTGAGAAATGTACTCATTTTTACCAGTTTTTATAAATGATGAGTGTCTGTTACCTTTTTCTAAGTTTGTTTATCTACCTGTGAAAAAAAAGGTGGTAGGATGTTTGGATTGGTAAATTGCAACTGGAGTAGTTGTTGCCTTTGCTACTGATATATCGAAAAGTTATGGGTAAGCCAGTTAATAGGACTGTGCCTGAAAAGTAAATGAATGAAAAGGCCACATGCTTTTCAAAGTTTCTAAATTATATTGAGACTTTGCATTAAAAAACATTTTGTGGTAATTTTAACAAAAATAATTGAATTGATGCCACTGCATTAAAAACAGTCGTACAATGCAGAATAGGCACAATACAACAGTGCCGTTTCTCAAATACAGGAATTTAGGCTTATGGGAAAATTTTTTACTGCGTTATTATGTATGCACTTGGTAATGCATAGTAATGTACAGTACTTTCTTGATCTCTTAAAAGCTTTGTACCAAGCCATTAGTTTTTTTATAGTGTTAGAGGAGAGCCACCCACAAGAGTCATTTTGCTGATCTGTGGCTTGAAATTATTCCACCTAAAGGACTCAGTGTATTGTACATGTGCAGTAGAATATACTGCACATCTTGTGTATTTCAGTTGCTTTGGGAAAGACAGTAGCAGGGAGTAAGTAGTTGACACCAGGAATTTTATCCATCCTGTTCCCAGGCACATTGTTTCCCAGAGGCTCATTGCCATCCCTTCCCAGATTTGTAAGGGAGATGCTGTGGTGAAAGATGTCACTTGCGAATGGGCAGATACTGGTGCCGGTCCATTAATCTGTACTTCTGACCTTCTCTGATCTGAAAAAAAAAAAGCTTTCCAAGTGAGGATCACGGGCCGAGATGAATAATTCCAGGAGACTGAAGGCAGCACGTGTTCTACAAGTTAAGCACTCTTCTCTACAAAAGTTTTTCTGTAACCACTGACAGTGCTTCAACTGTGTATTTAAAAAGTGATGTGGTTTACATGGAGCTGTGTTTAGGGTTTGGTTACTCACAACATGAAAAAGTGTTAATGATTATCTGATAGTTGAGAGGTGGTAATCACTGGATAAATGGTATACTTGTGTTTCAGAGAAGCATTCTGAATAATTATTCAGTTCTGATATTCTGGTTAATTCCAGTTTGCCTTTTCTCCATCTGAATTATTTATAGCTAGCACAAGGCACATCCTTTTGAGACATTCCGGTCTATTGTGTATGTATTATGCTTTTATGTATGAAAGGCATAGATATAGTAATAATCCTTTAAATTAGTGTGAAGAATGTTTTATAGTCATCATCTATTGAAAGAACATTTTGGGTTTTCTGATGTGGTGGCTTTCAGAGAGGTATGTGTATGTGTTTGTACGTCAAGGATCGCAAAATATGTGGAAGGTAAAAGAACTCATGCATGCGTACGCTTAAAGCTCATCCTGACCCTGAGTCAAACTGCTTTTGAGGGTTGGAGGGGGGAAAAAATGTTCTGTATTATCATTTTTGCACAGCTTTACTATTTGGTTCCATTAGGGATTGGAAATGTGGAAATATTATGGAATAGCGGCTGTCAATCTGAGCAAAACCTAGTACTAGTGGAAATCTCATTAGTCTGTCTATCAGGTGAGATCTAAAACAGAGGTCTTGACCACTTGTGGTCATTAAAGAACTCGCTCACTGTTCACAGGAGTAAGGATGTTAAATGCAGTGTCTTGGATAAATTCCAGCTTGTGAAATTAGATTTGGTCTGAATTCCCTACCAGTTTAATTCTTTGCTTCTTGTTCTTAACTACGCTTTTGAGTTATTAAACAGCTGCTCACTTGTATCCTAAGCATGTCTGCCTTTCATTGATAGGAAAAGTTGTATAACAGTGTATGTTATACCCTAATGAAGTAATACAGAAAAAAGTTATAAGCAACAATTTGCTCGTATATTGCCAAAAATGTATATGCTGTGTTCATTACTGGCTCTTAATTTTTAGGCCAAACCCCACATATTAGCAGCAAGCCATCCTAACGCCGTAGTAGGACTGATACAGAACCAGTCTGTGGCACATCATGCAATCTTACACTCAAAACACACCCTTCTGGCTCATAGCATGTACAAATGTATAATGGAAAGATCCACGTAACTCTAGAATACATCCATTTTCCATCCATCCACTTCACTTCCATATCCAGCATTGCTCTCTAGGTCTGCCTGCAGAGCTGAACCGATGGCCGCTGGAGCCATGTGCAGCTTGTAACCATCTCTAGTCCCTGCTTAGGGGTGCCTGTGTAAATCCTGTAGAGATTGAAGATGCATTTGTTCATATATGTATTTGTCTCTACGTAGAAATTTGTTCTCTCTGCCGATTTTCCTTCTGCTGTTCGTTCTCATTTAGCATACCGTGGGGTTCAGAGACCCAGCAATACCTAACCAAGACCTGGAGGGCATGTAGGCATTCTCCCTGTGAAGGAGAATGAGGACGTAGCAGCAGTCTGGGGTGTCTTCCAGTAACCTCACAGATTACAGTAGCACTGAAGAATCTTCCCTGTCCTCAGAATAAGGCAGTCAGAAATTATCTTTTTCACTCCTTTCAACTTCTTGGCCGACGGCATTTAACTGTATATGGAAAGTACTAATTCTCAGAGTGCAGTCTACACCCTTTCATTCACATTTCGTCAAATATCTAAGGACTTCACCAGCTTTCGTTCTGTAAGTGTTCCCTTCACTTATTGATAACCCTGTCTTATTTAAGACATGGAGACTTATCCTCTCATCTTCCAGGGACTAGGGGAATAAGAGAACCTTGATTTCAGCTTTGTTTCTGTACCTCAGATAAGTTAGATCTGTAGGAAATACCAGAAGCCATGTAGTGAAATGGTGGTTTACAAGTGGAAGAGCAGAATTTTTGTGTTCAGGACCGAGGGATCGGCATAAGTGTTCCCTTATGTATACAATCAAAGAAAAGAGCTATCTCATTTCAACTATTTAGACACCAAACCCATGTGTCTAAGCATCTCCATGCATGTCTCATCCACATCTAGCATTCCACACTGGGCATATTTCATAATGGGCATGATATCAGGTTATCGCAAAGTCAGGCTGTTTTCATGAGTCATCTGTTCTGCCGTGACTGACTAGTCATGTTCTTAAACTGCATCAAATGCTTTTGTCACTTATGGGCAAACTACCTTATATCTTCATGGAGTACAAGTAGTCACAAAGTCGTATCAGACTGTTGAGGCAGCATGTTTACACCAGAATTTACTTTCCTTAGTTTGAGTGTCCTTTTCCATTAGTTATATGAGATGTTTATCTTTTTTTTTTTCCCCTGTTATCTTGTTTAAAAAAAAAAAAGGAGCCATATCCTCATTTTTCATACACTGCCTATTTCCTATGTCCATTCAAGTACTCTTTAGACTAGTTCTTGCCTCTGAGTTATGCATACTCAGCTTGTCGTTCAGTGCAGCACTTCCCAAATTTCAGTAGAAATGACATCTCTAAGTCCTTTCCTCAAAGACCTAATCCTGGAACACCACTAGAGTGTGCCTTGAAATCCAGTGAGAATACACTATGGAACCAGGAAGAAAACACATAGATAAGGAAAAAATTATGTATGAGTATTTGTCGTTAATAGTACTCGTTTCTCAGTACTCATAGGAATCCAAACTGCTGTTTCTCACGTTTGCAAAATTTCACGTGTTTCCTTCTTAATATTTATTCTTTAATCTTAAAAGCTATGTTTACAAGCATGCATAATATAGAACATCTGTTTTCTTTAATATGTTATTGTTCGGTCCATCTCTTTGTGCTTTGATAACAGGGTAAAGCAGGTGAAAAACAAATTAATATTATCAGGAGAGCTGTAAAATATGATTTTTTAAATTTTATTTATTTTATGGAGTTTTTAAGTTTTGCAGTTACCCAAAACTACAGTTACCAAGTGGAACAAATCTTTACATTGATGATTTATAGTTTATAGAACTACACAAATTTCATGTCTTCCACTGATCAAGGTAGTACAAGGGCTTTGTATTGTGAACGATGAGGAGTGCCATCTAAGACGAGAACTATGTGTCAGTGGAGTGTTGTCTGTGTTTAAGTGTTTGCAGGGTCAGCACTTATATATGCTTCTCTCTTGTCTCACTGGGGCAGATAGCAGTATGAAAGCAACTTACTCAACGCTTAAAGGATTTCCAAGTCCTAGCAGGGAATGCAAAAAAATCTTCTTTATTTTGGTACTTTGCTTTTTTGTTCAATGGAACCTTTTTTCCTTGGCATAGTTGAACATTGCATGTCGTGACAGGTTCTGAGCTGGTTCACTAGTAAAAGGGAGAAGTAATTACTATACTTTTATTATGCAGCCACCTGGATACTTGGTATGCATCTCAAAGATACAGAGAAAAACTAGGGAAACCATCAGTCAGGTCTCCCTAAATGCAGTGAGAATTTTACTTTTCTGAGGGGTGAAAATACGCCCTCTGCCATGAAAAATACGAACCTCTGGCCGGTTAGGGATTAATCACAATGGATCTCTGAGGACATTGCAGTCTCCTCGCATAGGATCAACTCAGACATTATGCCCATATTTTGTTGGATTTAAAACTGGTCTGTTGTTAGAAAAAAAAAATATTAGTCATTCTAGTTGATAACCAAAATAGCAAATATAGCATAAGAATTTGGAAGCTGTAGGATATTTAAGTCAGTGAAAATTTGCCTTGCTCAGACATCTGTTCATTCACAACGGCTACGACTGTGGCTGTGCTGGGTTTCAGACAGCAACCCAAATAGCGTAAATTTACCAAAGGAGGTTTGGTTCTGTGCTTCTAGAAACTATTGTGTTACCAATGATGTAAATTATGTTGTCTACAGCCAGGCAAATGAAAATGCTTGCACATAACTTCACAGGTATTCTGTCAGACACTAGGCTTTTTAAAAATATATTATTGATTGATGATTTTTAATAACTGTCACCTGATTTAGCTGTTGCAAGAATAAATTTATTTTTTTCCTTTAAAATTGCAAAATATATCCAGGGTTTCTTTGTTTAGCAGAACAATCTTATTTAAACTGCAATCTGTCTAATCTAAAGTACAAGTTGGAATCATATTGCCTTCCCTAAATTTATGAATCAAGTAGTGCTGTACACAGATGGGGGCTGGACTAGATGATCTCCAGAGGTTCCTTCCAGCCCTGCCATTCTGTCATTCTGTGATTCTGTGATTTTCATATACGAATTGCCAATACTTGTAAAAGCTGGGAGATATGTTGGGTGTTTAAAGTAAACTGGATTTAAAGTGAAAATGCTCCTCCAAACTAATGATAAAGTCTTTACCATTTCTCATCATGTAAACGTATGAAGATTATAAGTGGCAGTGCTACATTATAGAAATAATATTTCCAGTATTTCCAGTACAAAATGATGGAAAGACATTTTTATTAATGTTAATAAATTGAATTTAATGTCCAGTCCAGGAAATAATTGACCACATACTTAAGACAGTGAATGGTCTTGCTAGCTTCATTGGGACTATTAGTTGAATTAAATTTCAAGAAATATGTAGCTGTTTATGTGATAGCATCCCTAGGCAGAAGTAAAATAATTTGGCAATAGATTGTCATTTCATAATGTAGCTATTGAATGGCTAAACAAATTTATGAAAATCTAGGAACTAACTCATTAAGAGAAGTGAGACTAGAGGCAGGCCTTCCTAAGTGTATTCACATGAGTGCATAGCTGGCAGAATTGGTGGGCTAGAAAACAAAACAGAAAAGGAGTTACCTAGGCATCAGGAAACATGAATCACACCTGTGAAATTACATTCTCCTGCCTTTAATCCTGATCTGAGTGACCAGATGCCATGTGTTGATGCTTCCTCATTTATTCCTCGTTCGGATTTAGAGCACATCTTACTTCTGTGAGACGTTATGACACCTTCTCTTTAAGTACATCAAATATTAAAGGAAAAATATTGGGATGTAATTTGTAAGGCTTTGTTCTTTAATCTTGTTTTGAGTGAGGAATACATTGGTTATAAACAGCTTGGAAGAATCCTTAAGTAAGTCTTCGAGGTGGGAACTGATTACTAAATAAGCTTGAATCTCTGGGAATCTGGCTTCTATTTTACCTTCATCACAGTCATTCTTTTGTATTAGTGCACGCATTTCAGTTGCATGTGTCACATCCAGTTGGTGGTCTTATGGTGTCCCTGTGGGTCCTCTAAACCTGCTCATGGTTCTGCTGTATAACAAATTTAACATAATTGGTATTCAGTGCTTAGGCAGACCTGTGGTTAAATGTGTAAGAAAATGGAAGTGCCTGTTGTCTATAAACAGGTAATCTCATTAGATTAATGATATTTTGTGCTGATGATGTTAGTATTCTTGCAATGCCTGTGTTACTTCAAGTTTCATACTTTGCTGTGAACGTGTATTCCATGTTAGGAATCATTCTGCTCTGAATGTGCTCTTTGTAAAGAGTATCAGGCAGTACAGGTAGAATAACTCTAAACTCAGATCTTTGTTTCTCTTAGTAAATAAATTAGTTAAACTCTAAATGCAGGGTCTTGTTTGTCCTGTATAGGAGATCATACTGAGTGTGTATATCACTGAGTGATATACTGCTGAAGCTTGGTGTTAAAGGCTTTATTTGACTGTGGAACTGTGCAGTCTCAGATCTACTGAAAGGAAGGCATCTCGTAGTTTTACTGTGCAGAAAATTCTCATTGAGGCAATGATCCCAAAGTTTAAATAACTGAAGTAACTAGTAGGTTTGACTATACCTCCGCCCTGAGTTCTTATGTGTGCATACAGTGAATTACAAAGGTGTTAGTTCATCTCAGTTTTAGAAATAGTGGAAACTGAAGGATAAAAGGTTATGTCGTGATTTTGCTATAACATCTGCTGCCTGGGATACCTGGTGTTCCTTAGTTAGTCACTGAGATTCTTTGACTGATTTGGGAAATATGGCTCAAAGATTAGATTATGTGAAATAACTTGTCAGCATCAGAGTAGTGAATCCCAACTCTCTTCTTTTCCTGATTGCCCAAATTAGACGTGGGTACAGCAGACTGACATAATTATTTTAGTGCAGACATGGCAATAATGATAGGTTAACGTTAAAGTTACTAAATAAACATTAAAATCTGGGAATTTCATTGTGCTCGCAATCAATGTTTTATCATCAAATCCAAAATGGAAATGACATGGGAGAGAGTGTTGACGTTGTCCTTGATTGCCAGCCTGTAGGACGGTAGCTAAGTTTGTGGATTGTGAATGGATAGACCAAGAAGGGTTTGAATATGTTTGAGGTGCAAAACCCCACCTCGGGGACCGTGTGTGGCATTAAAGGTTACCGCAGTGCATTAGCATGGAGCTGCACAGCATCCCCCTCTTTCTGTTCTCCTCCTGGTTACTAAAGCTTTCCTGCTTCCATGTCTCTTACCTCCTTTCTGTCCTCTTCAGGATTCTGCCTCTGTTCTCTAACAATATTGACTGAGAGCAAAGAGTATACATGGCTGCTCTCCACAGCAAACTGACAACGTTTTTGCCCAAGGCTGTGGTGCTTTTTGACCATGCCCTAAAACGGTGGCATTGTTCCATTTGATGAGTAATTACTATATGTTATGTTTGGTTAAAAAAACATGGGTGGACAGCAAAAGGGATGGTTGTATCTTTAGGTCTTTCTGGGTACTGGACGCTAAGAGGGAAGAGAAGATGTGGCTCTGGATCACCCTCTAGAGGACTGGGTGCCTTTTTCCTTTGGCAAAAATGAGCAAGTTTGTGTAACAGGAGCTTGTAGATCAGAGGGTGCAGACAGTGTACATCTATTTTCTGTATTCCAAAAACCTTATTCCGTTCCTTGTCATAATGCGCAGGTGTTGTAGTGTGCTCACAGAAGCTGCGCAAATGCGTATTTCAGAGTGAAACCAACTTCTGTCAGGCTCTTGGGGACTAAGGAGGGGGTACATGTCTTCTAGCTGATAGCAACCAGTCAGCACAAACACTTTCTGCTCATCTTTTGGCCTTAGAGATTACTTTTTTTTCTTGGTTTTGTGGTTCGTATTGCTTTCCTGCTCAAAGGGTAGTTCATAAGCCCCTGGACAAACTAAACACAGACACAAAATGGTGCCTTTGCTGATATGATGATGAAGTAGCTGCTGTAGTTGGGTTAGGTAGTTTAGAATCACTGAAAGTCTCCATTGCACGCTCCCAACAGGTCATATGTCCATGCAAGCTTGATCCAGGGGCCTGATTTACCTTTAACCTTATGTGGTCACACTTGGAATGAATAAGAGCTTAGATTCAACGACAACTGATACCCACCTACAAAGGAGGTGACAGCCGAGCTTTGCCTGTTTGTCAGGCTGAGTTCTATCTGTTGCTGTCAGGCAACTTTCTCAAGTTATGTAAATCTACCTTTAAATTTCATTTCTGTCTGTAAAATACCTAATGCTTGTAATAAAGCTTGTGGAAGGAGGCATGCTAACAGAAGAATTCACTTGATGATCTTCTCTTTTACTACAGGTTTTTTATCCTATTCCTTGTATTATTCTGCCTTAGGATGATTGGACCAAACACCTTATATAAACAAGGTGGATATAAAACATAAATTGTAAAGATAAGAAATTTACTTTCCCGTCTCTTAGGGAATATGTACAAGCAGATCCTGAATATTTGGCAGTTAGCCTAATGTTTAAAAAAGGCTCCAGAACATGTCAGAAAGTATTTAATAGATGATTGCTGATGACCAGCTGCCAGTCAAACGTACAAAACCCAAACCACACAGGCAGAATAACAAAAGACTCGGTAGTTCTACCTACATCCTCTTAGATTACATTAGGCCAAATACTAAATAGGAGGAGGAAAAAAGATAGGTGGAATGGAACTTAAAAACTAACAATTAGTTATTTGCGGGAGTTCCCTTATTTTTTCATGTATATGCCTGGGTTGTGCAGCAGAAATGAAATCCTAGTTCAGAATGTGTAATTAGAATATAAAGTTGGTTTTATTTTAACTGGAGTTTTGATGCCTGTTGACTTAAAATAAATCTGTAGGGTTTCTGTGATTTGGGTGGAAGGGTAGGAGGGGGATTTTCAGACAGTAACAGTTTTTTCAACAATTATGTATGGACTAGGTTAAATTCTGGAAAAAAATAATTTGGTGTTTTGAAAAATAATAGAATCTGCTGTTAAATCGCTGCTCTACAACGGTTACTTTTAAAAACAAGAGTTTACCACATTTGAAAATGGTAGGGAAGCATCTTTGAAAGCATGTAAGTTTGTATTTTAAAAATAATAGCTTTGGATTGTCCCCAAAGTAATTCTTATTTTGATTTCTCCTTTTGCTCTCCAAAATGTAGTGTACCTTCTTACGGATTTGTAGGGACTGTATTTGTCTTCAGAAATTCAATATTATGAGATAAAAACAGGCTTAATAAGCACAAATTGGACAGTGGTCATGAGACTAAGTTGACCTATTAATTTTCAGGAAGTCTTAAATGCTAAATAATTCTGTTAATTTGTGGTCTTTACATGTGTCATATCTCTTACAAGGTTTCACAACAAAGAACTTGCTTTGGCTACAGTGATAATTCAGAAGGAAAGCGGGTAATGACCCGAAGCTCCTGAAAGGTTTGCAAGGGGTGTAATAGTTTTACGGTTTCTACCAGATGCAGCATTATCTTCAGCTTATTTTTATGAGAGACTTGGTTGTTTGGTTGGCGTGTGTGTGTAGATGTTGGTGCATCACTTATATGTGCTTGTAATACCTGAGTGGTCCCTTTTTTATTCTCCTTTCCTGCTAATTTCTACTGACTCTAGTGTTTAAATATTGAATAAATTTCAAGTATTGCTGGATCAGAGTTTTTCAGATACATCAATTATTTTGTGATTAAGAAGTCAGCTATAGCTGATGCTTTGCTGGCAGGCCTATTGGGCTTTGTGTCTTTTCATTGTTAACGTGCTTATGAAATAAACCTAGGTGTTCAGAAACTTGTAATTAGTCTTTCTGCTCTATATTAAACAAGTGTTGCTGTTGCCTTTTAAAGGATGGTGGCATATTGCTCCCTTGGAGGCACAGTGGAAAAGTGGAAGGAGTCAGTGGTCAGGAAAAGGATGATCCTCAATAGATATCAGATGCCGTAGGGAAGATACCTTAGAAAGACTGAGACTGGTGAACTACTCAAAAAAAGGCTTCAAAGTACCAGCCACTGGAAACTGTAAGCTCTCTATATGCTTACAATGAGGTGCATAAAACATAAAGCAAGATTACTTTGTATCGTCACTGTTTTACAAACTACTTTGTCATATGCACCCCGAGCTCCAGGAGAAAGGTTGTGGTCCCAGCTGTCTCATTGATCATATGCCACTAGTCATTGCAGCACACACAATTGAATTGCTTTTCCCTCAGGGAAACAATGTCTCCAGGTGTGCTAATAATAAAATTAATAGCTTAGAGAAACTGCTTGCCACAGCAGCTGTGGCTCTACAATGAGAGGATCGATTCCAGTGTTTAACTGTCCTAATTCCATAGTGGATACCCAACTCAGGCACCGCTGAGATGCGTTCAGTCTCACAGTTAATCAATACGTCCCTGATTTAAAACACAGAACCAAGATTCAGGATTAGAAGTCTTTCTGAATAAAAGGATCTAGGTTAAAACTGTCAACACCCTTCAACTATTATCTTAACATAAAAGTTAGGAGTGCTTTAGCTGATGCCTCCACGGGAAGTAAACGTGGTACTACTGAATATGTCCTACTCATTTTGTGAAATATTGGCTTATAAATATTAGAACATAAAATGGCACTTAAATCATCCTGAGCTGGCATGTTGTAGAGCTTCAGGAATGTTGATTGTAATTGATAATATTACTTTAGTGTGGATAATGTATGTAGTCGTACACCGTAGTTGTTACTCTGTCAGATAGTGGTGCTGTCCGTAGCCACAGATTTGACTGCCAGCAATGTGTCTTGAGGGGCACACATGCTTTTCATGTTGGATTTTGAGGAGATCTCAATTCTGAATGCTTATAAATGTCAAGGTTTGGCCTGTGTATGAAAGAAAATATGCATTCTTATAAGTTGATAGCGGGAAGTGAAAAAGCATTGCACATTACTGATGGAACAAGTGGCTGAAATTTCAGTGACAGCTTCTTAGTTGCAAGAGGAAGGAGAAATTTGTTAAAAATCACAGCTTGTTTGCTGAAGCTTTTTTTTAACCTATAATTTGGTCTAATGACAGCCATTATTGTTACTTGTCGTGCTTATATCCTTAGATGATTACAACTCCACCACAGCTACCTACCACAACTTAGTACAGTTAGTGAGGGAGGCAGCTGGAAGAGGTCTGAGACATTTCTGTCAGCCATTAAGCATGGCAGTTCCCTGCAGAGGGAAAAGAAATTCTCCTTTCCCCTCCCTCAGATTTCAGTGAAAGGAATCGAAATCAGCTCTCCCTATTGCATTCGATACTACCAGAGGAGTATGGCTTCATTTGATTCTTTAGAGTTTAAGAAATCTAAGGATAACCGTTAGAAGTTGTTTGAGAGTGCTGCCCTAATCCGGTGGAAGGCTGTGGGCAATTGGAGATGGTAGCAGACCTGAGAAAAATAAAGGATTTAAGGAAGAAAGGCTTCTAAACAAGTGTTAAGTATTAAAATGTTGTTCATAACCTAGAAAAGATTGATGTATGTAATATGAAATGTGTAGAGGTATTGCTATTACTTTCTTTACATCACTTGGCAGAGGGTAGGGAAAAAACTGTCCTGTAACTGAGCTCTGAGCTAACCATGGCGTCATCTGCAAAAGGTCTCGCTGCTGCTCTCATACTCAGCCACCGTACTTGCCAGTAATATGACTTGACAGGGAAAGATGAGAGCAATGAGAAAATCCCTTACAAAAGCATGTTTAGAAGAGGACTTCAGCCACCTCCTATTTACACCAGCAGGTAGGACATCGCTTGTGTGGGTGGGAAGTGCCAGCTCTGAAGAAGTGAAGCGCTGGTGGGATTTGCAGGCCCGTGAGGTGCGCTCTGCACTTTCTCAGGCCTGTTGCTTTTTCTATCAAGACTTTTTTTTGCATTAGTTATGATGACAGATGTGGGCGGGGGGTGCACTTCTATTTTTATCAAGTTGTGTTTCAGTGGCTTTGCTTCGTAATAAATTGCTTTCAGTTTTTAGTCTCGTAATGAATGAAACAACGTACAGAGATAAAATGTCTCAGGCTAAACAGTTTCAAGAGAGTATCGAGGGCCACGACTGGATCACTAATTAGTTGTTTATTCTTTTCTCCTCTGTGTCCTGGTGGCACACACTTTGTACGCAAAGGTTGAGGGCAAGAAATAAAGATAAATTTATTAAGCAGCAACAAACTTTTTCCTAAATGGGGAACACGGCCTAGTTAGGAGGGCAGGCAGAGTCTGAGAATGGGGCTATATGGCATGTTGCTGAACAATCACTTGAAGTGATTGCTGGGAGCTAACGGTAGGAATGAAAGCAATCCTTTGTGGGTATAGATTGTTTGAATAAATAAATTTGTTAGGAAAAATGTGCTTTGAGTTACTCAGATACGCTGCTGGACAGAGGCTTCCAATGGGGAAGCTCTTAAAGGTGCAAATTAGAGTTTGGTCTGTTGCTTCAATGCATTTGCAAGTAGTGGGGCTGAGAGTCTGAGTAGCGTTAGGAGATCTGTAGGATTGTGTTCTGGAAGAAGTCCAAGAAATTGGTTTTATCTGAAGAACAGAGTTCAGATGGGAGATCAAAGAAATCATGCTTCTCCTACCATATGAGGGTATTGGTCTAAATGAGGAGTCTCTGTTAAGACCTCTCTTTTAGGTCCCACTCAATGAAGACTTTTTTTTTTTTTTCATTGTTTTTTCAGAAGTTTTTCATTGATCTACGAAATATATGGATTGCATTTTCAGTCTTTTCTGAGCAGCTGCAAGCATTCATGTCTATTAAAACCTGTCATTTTCAAGAAATGAGTGTATGCTTCAGTAGTATGCCTAAGTTGTCTATTATTCTGTGTTCGGAACTTGTGCACTGAGACAGGAGTCCTACTGACCAGACCGATACATGATTGCATATTTAGAAGTGTAACGTAAGGAATAAAAGTTTCCTCATGCAGTATCACAACAGCTATTTTGTCCTTGGTTATTTCTGTTTTCATTAGTTCTTTTCAGAGCATACATATTAAGTGAAATATTCTCTACAGCTGTCAGGTAAAGCGTGTCCTTCCAACATACGACTGCAAGTTGCTTGCTCACTCCAAGATATATTGAATACCATTACACAGTAAATTACCTGGTAGGCATCCTAGTTGTTGTGTGAGTGTAGTTTTTGTATCTGAATTTTTTGCATAATCTAAGGTGGATGTTTCAGAAGTGGTGTGCAAGTCACATAGCAGTAGAGCCTGTTGATGATACTGGCCTACCCGTTTTTTGTTGTATTAGAAAATGCCATTGAATTTTTTATTGTATTTTAAAGTATATTCAGCTTTAAGAGAACTAGTTTCATAAGCTGCAGAGAAGCATCAGTAACTGAATAATAAAGAGACAGCATTTAGTTTTCATTAACATTACACTTACTAGATTAAAACAATGAATTTTTATTAAATAGACTTGTATAAGAAGTCATTTCGATTAAGACGCTGTCTTTTTATGTAATGGATGTTGGTTCCATACAGGGTAACAGATGAAAATTGCCTTTAGAAAAAAATAAAAAATGTGTAGAGAGAGAGGGAAGCAAAGGTTTTTCTTCATGGCTTGCCAATACTCACAAACACAATTTAACAATTCTTTTGTCTGCTTTTAATTTTATAGAGTTAACAGTTGGCTTAAGGTCATGATGTATATTTTATTTGTTAAAGCCCTTCTTTAGATGTTCTGCATCGGTACCTTAGAATTGCGTGTGTCTACCTGTAAATAAGTTGGTTTCAAAGAAATTCTGAAAAGCATAGCGCTTCGTATCATACACATCTGTAATAAACCCTATCAAGATTATAATTATAAATTGAAACCTACATTTTGTTTGCATTTGAGCTGGACTTAGGCTAGCCGGCACAGAAGGAAGGCGAGTGAGCTGGGCAGCAAGCGGTGTGCAGATGCCCAGTTCGGGGGATATCCCGGGGGTCCCTCTAGGTCTCAGCTCCCTCACTGGAGCCCAGAAAGCATGGTGCTTTGGGTGTTGTCTGGAGTAGGAAGAACAGCTGGTGCAGCTGCTGGTGCAAAGCTGCGAGTTCGGTTCTTAGATTTTAAATTGAGAGGAGGCGGCAGCTCTGTGGGAAGCCTTTTCCTACTACCTTCACCTCTCTCTTTGTACCCCCTCTGCATTCATAGGGACTCAGGGTGGCAGAGAGGAGACCCATCTGAAGGAAGTTCATCCTAAGTTGTCATTATTCCTATTGTACTGATGACTTCTGTGTGCAGCCAAGAGAAAGAGTTGGAGAGGGGGAAGCAAAATTCTGTGCTAAAGCTCTGCTGAAACTAAATAAACTCTCATAAGGGGAAAAGGCATGTTTTCTTTAACCCTTAGGCTATCTCCTTGATAAATTTCAAAGGTTTGCTGTGAGCAACAGAGGTGTTAGTACTTCCTAAGTAGCTTGTAAAATGTGAAGCTAAGCCTTGAATTAAGATGTTAAGCTTTGTACAAGTCTTATCAATCCCTCCTGTAACATTCCAGTATAACTTCCCACAACGCAAAGTTTTGATTTGTAATGGCATTAAGAAGGTAGTGCCACACAAGTGCAGATCTCTGTCTTTGATTATTTTTTTAAAATTATTTTTAAAAACAATTTATTTAATAATAATATAAGGTGCCTTTTGTGGTGTGTAAGAACAAGTATGTTGTACAAAAAAGAGCATTTCCTTTTATTTATAGATTCTCTAGTAAGAAGGTGTTGTCAGGGATTAATTCTAATCATATTCAAACTCTCATCTCTTAAAAACTAATTCAACAATTAATCCAGGACAGTGTTTTCAGTCGTTCCTGTAAATGTGGCTTTGTGTTACCATTCAAAGTCTAAATATCTATAAGCTACAGTTGTAGAACACAGGCATGGAAAAGAAATAGAAATGCATACTAATTCAAAGGCCGTGGTCTTTTATTATCCTTTTAATGAATAGCTGAATTACACTGCAAGTTTATAAGCCTTCTGTGAATATTTTGCTTTCTTGCACAATGACTGTTTAGTCTCACTTGACCTCAGTGAAATTACGAGAGGTGAATCTGATTATTAGTTACAATCTGAAATACTCTTTGATCAATTTTGTCAGCATTGCTTTTTCCTGTGGGATGGACGCAGGCTCCTGAAAATGGCTGTAGTACTTCTATGAGTTTGGGGTTTTCTTCCCCTCCTTTTTCCAGTGCTGTGGAGTCAGAACTTAGGAGGAGGAGGATCTTGTTTCCATCCCTAATTTCTTTACCATTCTTTTTACTTTTATTCTGTGGTAGCCAAATGCGATTGCTTGATAACACATCTGAGCTTTTGTCCATCAAAATTAAAGGATATGTAATACATAGTGTGCTGGAATACTTACAGAAAAAAAAATTACAAACATGGGTGCTCAAAAGGCAGAGGTCTGAGCTGCTAAGTTACTAGGAAGTCTTTTTTAGGCAGTTACAGAAAGAGAAGACTGTAAAAGAAATTTTGAAAGAATAGTAAGTAATATTTATTAGATACTTAATGTACACAAGATAAGGCTGACATTTCATTTCATAGATACATTCCTAAGACTGTAGAACATCAGCATCTTAGGAAGGGAAAATAATTGATATAAGAGTTTTAGGTCATAAATGTGAAATAAACCCTCTCTCTATCATTAATACCAGGTGATGTCAGTCACTTCTCTCATGCAAATAATCACTATAAATAGAGCAATTACTACATAAGCAGTCAATTATAATCTGTTGCACTGTGGAAAAAAACCCACAGTGCATTGGCTTGCTGTCATTTCCAGAAAGGGTTTAACCTTTTACTAAAAAATAAGTGTTATGATTCAGTGGGAAAGATCTAGAAAAGCTGCTAAAAGGGAAGAAGAAAGTGGTGTTTCTTTCACTTGCGTAGGAGTTAGAAAGTTTACCATTCTTTAGCTGAGTTCCGTTTCTTTCTAAGATTATTCAGATTGAGATGCTAGATTCAAATGAAGATCCTTTGTCTTTGCAGGGTCACAGGGGCCACAATTACTATTTGACTAGTAAGAGGAAAACTTTTTGAGAAAAATGGTCACAGCTGCAGTTTAGTTCCTCTAGCATTTGTTCAGCAGGGTGGCATAACACAAGGCGTTCCAGGACTGACTCAGCTCTTCAGCAGATGTGGATTGTTTACAAACCTTTTTTTTTTTTTTTTTTTTTTTTGTGTTCCTGATTAACTTTTGTCATGTGCCTTAAAAGAATTCTGGCAAGCATTAAAGTTACTGAGTGACGAACCACAGTTGCAGAACTTTACGTGTAGATGTTAATATGATACACCAAAATAGAACCACTTGCTCTATTATTTAACATTTCTACAGTTTATATTGTTGTTATGGATAGGTAGTGTCATGGTAAGTAGTTCTTACTGTGTTCCAGTCACACTATCAGTTTCTTCACTCTGTGTTGTAGAATTAGAAACAACTGATACATGTATTTGCAACACTCAGACTCTGTGATTGTAGAGGCTTCATTAGATACGTTTGGACACCAGAGTGTCCACATTCTGCGCTAGAAAACCCCAAAGTAAACAGAATTTTTGAGTAGTAAAATGTGGAGCGATGGTCAAAACTGGAAAGAGAAATGGGATATGAGTACTAGAACATTAAATTAATCTCCTAGAAATAAATGGAAAGGTCAGTTAGATGAGAAGACTGTTTACATGGGCAGGGCAGATGATGGAAGCGATGACATCAGATGCATTTGTAACTGGACTCCAGAACTTTTGGACAGGTTTCCTGCTGATAGCAAGGGAGAAGCTCTGTGGCCTCTGCTTCCATCTATAAGTCTGAGCTGTGATCTTGAGGCGTATTAATGGGCTGCTCTGCTTTTTTATTGAGTTGGGACTCTGTATGTCTCCGTTAATACGCCGTAGTGAATATGGTAAATGTATGTGCATCATTAGTAAAATCTGGGAAGAGAGATTTGATACGTCTTGATACATAATCAGTGATTCTCAGGTCCTTAACAGTCTGTTTCACAGTAAAAACAAATATGTTGCTCTTGTATTAATATTATATCCTCCGCTATCCCCATTCGGATGTATGTTTAAATGAAGAAGAAATCCTCACTGTATTATTTACATACACTGCATAATATATGAGCAGCACTCACTGTTGAATAAGCTGAATTTAACTGACATGGTATGTTATTGTAATTACTGTAGTCATAACAGTACTGAAACTTTTCCTAACAGCTTTCCGTCATTGATGCTTTTTGAATAGGTAGACTTACCGTACTGGGGAGAGCTTTTTCAAACTGTGATGGAGGTAAGTGGCTGTGTGAGCTGAACAGATTTTCCTTCTGGAAATAATCACCGTACAAAGTGAGACACGTTCCTGAAATTCTGCATAGGAAAATATGTGCAGCCCTTGATTATCTGTGGTAGCTACAAATAATTATAACTACTCGGTGCTGAACATTGAACTTGTTAAAAGCAGTAGCCTTTAAAGGCATCGAATGATTAGGAGTGACCTCTTCAATCAAATACATCTTGAGACTAAAACAGACTGTAAAAGTGCATACCTCAAACACGAGGTAATTCTGTTTCTGAGACGCAGAGAAAAGGAAGGTCAGACCTATACAGAAATTAGAAATTGTGTAATACCAAGGAACAGGGGTGTAACACTGCAGGACGGAAATAAAATCCGGCTCCCAATTTGTGAGCTGTTTCATATAAGGCTGCTGTGCTAGAACACAGGGTTTATGGATAGGAAATTTAATTTTGAGACCTTTTACATATAAGAAATACAGTTCTCAGGAGGTGAAACTAAAGGGAAAAAAGAGATCTGTTTGTTGTTTATATTTTTATTCAAAGTGTTTGAGTTGGTTGTTTTGAAAAATGCCTGAAGTGAATCAGATACAGTGAAGAAATCTTTGGGGTTTAATTACACAGTACTGCCACCTAGCATCAACTCACAGATTTGTATGTGTGTTTGTAGATTTACAACTGTATCGCTCTCAGGCTTTTACTTAAATTTAATTTTCTGTTGAACCTTGTTATGAGCTTTAAGAGTATAAGTGTCTATGCTGAAAAAAAGACATTTCTTACATGGTAAAACTCAAAGTGAAAAGCTTTTTAATTCAGACAAATGAAAACAGGAGTAGTAAAAACTTTTTTGTTAAGTAGATATAATTAATATTACAGTTAATATTAAGGGTTTCCAAGTTTGTCTTGCTAGATGCCATGTTAATGAATGTTACTATTTTAGCAGCTCTCAAAATAAAATGTTTCATTTTCAATTAGTGTTGTCCTTCCAAAATCCAGCAGAAAATGGAACATGAAGAAATCTCATGTTTTTAGTGCACATACCCCCATTTTACATGTTCCTAAAAAGAAGAATGTCTGTGGGGTGGTAATAAACAGGGTCGCAGTTATTAAGACATGACTGACTCTGTATGCGTCAGCAACTAGATATTTTATGTTTGGAAGTTTGTGAGATTTGTTGAGGTACTTCATGCTGACATACAAGGGAAGTACCAGCTTTCTCAATCATATATCCTTTTAGTATAGCACAGTGTGAAGTCTTCCGTGGCACTACTCTCGAGTGTAGTGTGAAGTTAACACACCCAATCAAAAAGCTACTTTGTCTTAATAATCTTTTAGTGCTTTGTTCTATTTTATTTCACTTTATAGCAAGTAAAAAAACCAACCAACCAACCAACCAAAACCCAACCAAAAAAAACAACCCAACCAAAAAACCCCCCAAAATATTGCGCTTAAATCGGTGCTGTGTTTAATGAGTCCTTTATAGGATGTAATACCAAGTGTTAATCAATAGACATGCCAGAATAACTTCCAATACAACCTTGTAGAGTTTTTAAAATTAATTCTTATTCAAATTATTGACTTGTTGTGACTTACTGGGGTTGCAATTGGAGCAGTTTTTCATCCTAATTAGGAGGTTAGGTTCCACTGCTCAAACTGCGGATAATAGTGTAATGATTGTCATCTTGAAACATAAAAATCGATGTGAGATACTATCAAAATCTGCCGACTGTCACAAATTATGGAAATTATTCAGGGTTTTAGAAACACTGCTAAATAGTGCTTCCTTTTATTCTTTATAACATATTCAAGCACAGCTACTCAAGAGAATGCCTACTAACATAAAGCAAATATCAAGTGGTTCTCAGATAGCTAGGGCCACCTCTTAATCTGTGACATAATTTACAAATATTTTAGGGGAGATAAGGAATAGTCTTATTTTTTTCTAGTATTAAAATCAAATACCTTATTACAAATTTTGTAGCAGGGTTATATTTCAGTTAGCACTGTGCTCTGTTTTCTGGTCAATTTTATTTGTTTAAGCAATAATGAAACTAGAATGTGAAGGTAATGACCACATACATGCCTGTACATTTCCTTCACTGGTAACATCCTGAGAGTTGCAAAATCTTAGGTCATTCTATAGATACATATTCCATCTTTACTTTCACTGTTTTCACACTGCTATGTCAAGGGTCAAAAATGAGAGAGGAAGAAAAAAATGTTAGTTGTCACTGGGGCTGTGCTTCAGTTAGAGGTTATTTATAGTGAGTTTGTTTTTAATATTTGATGTACACAGACCTTTCCATCTCAGTCAGGTGTAAATCTGAAAACCTCCTCTGCTATAATTGCTTTTGGAGATCTATGGGAGGTTTTAAAGGCTCCCATTGATTCTGAAAATAATCTGAAGAGAGTATTTTCTGTCTATTCAGATTAAACATCCCATCAAATAATAACGAAGGTTTTTTACTAAGACTACCCAGAATATTTGCTTGTAGAAAGAAATAAATAAATATCCAAATACACGAAATGTGCGATTACAGAAGTGAACAAGATACATGCTATTTGATTAGTCCTTTACAAATTACTATATAGTTTCCCATTTTGTCTGTCCTGTCTGCAGAATTTATTCTCCCACCTTCTTAGGTTCCATAATGAGAAAAGAGTGTTCGGCATTTGGATGTTTGGGCGTGTCATGTGTAAAGGGAAATGAGGAGCAAAACCTCTGGATTCAAAAGAAAACTAAGCTAAAGCTTGCATGCGAATATTCAGCAAGTTGCCTCCATGTTGGTCCTTGTCTCCCTGGAAGTACCTTAAATCAACTAATTTCAAGTTTTGTAATGAAATACTACAAGTTTGGGGTCCAAATCTTACATCTTATTTTGCCTTTTCTCTTCATCATCTATGTACATAGGGAATTGGTGAAAAGTCTTCCTAATGGTCTTTTAAAAGGACATAAGATTTTAGAGATAAAAAGCACAGAATCACAGAGTGGTTGAGGTCGGAAGGGGTCTCTGGAGGTCATCTTGCCCAACCTTCCAGATTATGTAAGACTTCTCAACTTTCTTCTTTTCTTTTTGAAGACTTTCTATTAAAAAATAGCGTTCATGCCATTTGCAAGCATGTTCAGTCCAAATATGGGTTCCAGTTGGAGTTTAAATGGACGAATGAAAGTGGTTCTTCATACAGCAGGTAGCCTGGGCTTGTGAGCCTTCACGCCAACACACAGTGTGGCTGCAAAAAATTGACATAGGCTCCAGAGGAGACTGAAAAGTACTTTCAGCTTGAGTTTCCTCACATCAGTTCGAGTAAATCCTGAGGTAAAAGGACTCTGAATTTCAACATGTAAAACCTACATCCTCTCTCCTTTTTCCGTGGATTTCTGCTTACCGCCACTGCTGCAAACAGGATGCTGTGTGGGACGGACCTGTTGTCAGAAAGACTTCTGTCCTCCTCGGGTACTTACTGGGAAGCAGCAGTAGGTGTGGGGGAGAAGGGGAGGAGGCCCAGTGCGTGAGAACTGCAGGTTTCAGATCTCGATAGAATTGCCAGCTGCCTTAATTTTAAATTTCAATTGTCTGTGCTCTACCGATGTCCTGTAGAGAGAGAACTTGGCAAACTTTCCGTTGCTGATGGTAGGATAACAGCATTGCTTTGCTGTGTTTTAAATGTATTTGAAGTTTAAGAAATGGAGAGGCCTTTTACAAAATTGTAGACCAGGGTGTGATACAGATCTCTTTCCTGACAAGTATATGTTTTCTCTCCACTTCTTAGGTTTTAAAATGTGCATAGTGTGAACATGGCATACATGTCCAATGACCTTGAGATGTTATTGTCTGCTGTTGCTCAGACATTTGGAATCGGCTGATATGTAACTCCGTATTGTGAGGAGTTGACTGAAATTCTAAATGGTGTATTTAAATTTTAATGCAAAGGTATTTTTGACAAAATCAAAACTTTTACTGGTATGCAACGTGGCGTTTTCATTGAAAAAGAGCTTCCCAAATGACAATGCTAACCCTGCTTGGGGGCAGAAACTGGCAGAATTCTCAGCTGATGCAAATCAACGTCTCTCCATCAACTCAGTGGAGGTGAAGTGATTTATAGGAGCTGCAGAGCTCGTAATTATCATTATCTTTGTGTGAAGAAGATAAAACTGGCTCTGAAGATCTACACAGTAGATTATGACATTATTTGAAAAGTGTTTATTAACCTTAGAGCATTAAACAGACAGTAGCTTCTGGAATCTGTTATAAGAAAATATCAGATTTCTATAACTTGAAAAAGAAACAATAACTTTGTCCTTCTCATTAACATCACTTACAGCTTAAAATAGCTATGCCTATGGTTTTGTAGGCTTTTGAAAACATGCAGATGTGTCCATATTTGGATTCAAACCTCCACACTGCTAGCGTTAACTCACCTGTCAGTAATTCTTTGAATTGCTTGGATGATGAAACAGAATTTGTTGGAAGAAAGCCTCTTCTATCAACACTAATGCCATATTCCAAAATTTAGGTCTTATTAAATTCTTTCTAATATAAAACACGGAGAATTGCGACTACAATAATTAAAATCACATTAACTAGCACAGGCTGCTTTTCTCTATTATAGTGTCTAATTCAATCCTTAGTTTGAAAACAAAGCAAAACATAATTTTAGTTAAATGTTTGTTGAATAAGAAAAGAAATGTTTTGCTTTGTAGACTCTTTAGAAACAATTAAGCATTAGCGCTGTCAAATAGTGAATTACAAGTGAATTCAGTTTAAAGTATGTGAACCATACATTCTTTGAAATTTGCCTGAAAAGACTCATTATAAAACTAATGCTGTGAAAAAGCACGCCTTTTCAAACTTGGGTGAAGCACCTCAGTACTTTTTGTAAGTGGCTGCACATGTTTTCAAAGCATTCGAGTAATGCCTAAAAACCTTCCAAAGTACCTTTCAACCAGTAAATTTCATATTCAGCGCATCTGTGTTCCTACAAGACTTGCAGTAATAATCAGACTGGTGAACTATATATTATTTTTTTTAAGATCGATTTAATGCTTTTATCGATTTGAGGCAGATAAACTCAATTGTGCATGAAATCTTATTTATTTTGGGACAAAGGGGAATTGAGTCTCGGTGAAAAAAAAAAAATATCTTCCAGGGAGGAAAAGTCTTTAGACTTAACTTTTTAAGGCATGTTCGGCATGCTTAAAAATTCATAATTTTGGTCAGTATTACTTGTTGGATTTCGAGTTTGGTCTATTAGTGCATTTTAGATCCGGGACAACAGTTACAAGTATTATTGAATGGTAATGCAGATACCAGGGTAACATATTAGTTATTTTTCTTTTATCAACCCATTTCTCCAAGTGACTGTTACTGGCTAGTAATTATTACTTCAAAGAGTTGCATATAAATATACACAGTAGAAACTCATTAACTTTCAGTGGTTTTGGAAATGCACATGAGGAATGGCTGAATTTTGCAAATCTGTGCTGTTGCCCCACGCAGGATTCATTTATAAAGAGAATTGTAGATTGTTTCAAATGTAACTCCACCTAGAATTTGTGAAACCAAGAGAAATGAAGGAGGAGGATTTCCAGAAATGCAGATGGGTTTGGGGAGCAGTCAAAATTAGTTTGTAAAAGCAGAGGCAAAAATGGGTCAAAATCAAGTAGCTGAAACCCAATGAATGTTAATGAAGTTCTGATTATAAACAGGAAAAAGAAAATCTTATGTAGTATCAGTGTACTGCTGAGAAATGTCTGTACCATGCTCTGACCTTTATTGGTTTCCTTTTATTATTTTATTTTTATTATTTTTTAACTTTATCTGCTGCACTACGAATTTTGTACCTACTTGTCCATTAAATCTGTTTTTGATACTTTTGGTGTGACTTGTTTCGCTTTTTGTGACACCGTGGTCTAGAGCAAAATTCTCTGCTGCCTGGAATACTTTTTTCCGTTGATGTTACTGTCTTTTATTACTGTACGTGATTACAGCTCTAACGTGAGTCAAAGAGGTTTGGTTTAACTATGGAGCTTGAACACAGCATTTTTAATCTAATGTGTGTACGGTTTAGTAGAAATTATGTGTGATTTTCGTGATATGACACCTTGTGTTTCCAAAGTTAACTTCTTACTGGGAATGGTAAGGAAACATGCTTTTGGTCCTTCTGATAAATTATGAGATCGGTAGACTTAGCCTTAGATTTATCTGATTTCTGGAATTCTTAGGAAGTATGGATGAGTCTCTCTATATAAAGCAATAACTTTTAAAAGCATTTTTATTCTTAATTTAAAAAAAATTTAATTAGCTGATATGTCACAATTTCATGTTGAATTACAATTTTTAAATCATAGCCATTGGAAGCACCGATCTGACCATCCATCTGCTGATGCACTTGCACTGTATCAGAGCTAATATTAGTGCAGTCTAAATGGAGTCATGGAACTACGGACCAATTTGTGTTTCATTCTTATCACTTGAAACTCAATTTCGAAATGGGACATTTCCTAATTCTGTAGTCTTGATTATTGGAAAGTATTCCAGTAGCCTAATGTAAGTTTTTGATACTGAATATAAAAACATGTCAGATGGCTAAATGACTTACAGAAAGGCAGATATCTAACATTTTTCACTTCTGCAAAATAGAGGGGAAAGTTTGCTTCTTCAGGCTAGAATTTCTGAGAACTAGTATTAGTTCTGAAAATTTAAGCCAATCCAACTGGAAAACCGAGGATTCCATCAAGATATCTAGATTTCATTGAAGATATTTATAGGAAATGAGATAAATAGTTTTATTTTATGCTTAATTCTCTACTTTCAAATAAAGGTTTTTCTAACTACGTAAATTCAGCTGCAATTTAGGTTACTACAGGTCTCTTGGGGAGTTGCCTAAATCTTAGGCATTGAGATTTGTGTGGTGTAGAGTCTCTGCTCTGCAGATCTTGTAATGTATAAATATAACCACCAATTCTAAATTGCAAAGAGATAAACCTGATCTGCAAGCTGCTCTTAGGGAATTGTATTTCTTTTTCTTGTGCTCTTTTTTGCATTTTATTATTTTAGTGTGTGACCATCCTATTACACTACTTTAAAAAACAAAACAAAACAACCAAAAAATGCCCAAAAAAATGTGGTTGAAAGTTGACCTGAAGCTTAAAATTAAACAATTAAAAAAATAATAAAGCAACAAGCGTTCATGCAAGCTGCTTTGTTCTTGACAGTATTTTTATGAGAACGAAGTATGGGACTTACAGCCAAAGTAAATAAATATCTTGTTTATGTATTTGGAAAAATACCCTATGCATAAATTCAAGCAAGGAAATTTGTAAGTTTGTATGTATATCAGATCTTGACTGAAACTTACTTTTCAATCAAAATTGTGGAGTTGGACAGTCTTGTTAAATTGCTGAAGCTTGATTTATGTTGCTTCTCTTCTCAGCTGTTAACTCTTGGTGTGCTTGCTCGGTCTGGAGTTGTCATTCCTTTAGCTTCCCTCAAGCAATGGGAATGAAACAGGGGAGAGCTGAGTGATCAAAGTGGAAAGTCTTTGTTCTTATGGTAGCTGAAAAAAACAGTCAATCTCTAATGGTGTTAGAATTGAAACCAGTTTAGTGGTTTATTCACAGATTCTCAGTTTGTTTGTTTTTTAATCTAATTGCATATGATTAAACAAGTACTTGTTTTCTTTTTCTCGTTTAAATTCTAGCTGCTTGTATAAGCACAAAGCTCTTGTCTGTAGAAAGTTGGCTGTATGGTTCAGGGAGCAGGTTTTCTAGACTGAAGTCAGTCTGCATTACTAAGAAAGGAGGTGTTCGCGCTGCCTAATGCACTACGTTCAGATACAGTCTTCTCTGTCACCTGTTACTCTGTGTTACTGGAAAGACAGAACTAGAGTTGTCTAGAGTCCTTCAACAGTTTCTGTCGTGCGGTCGTGCTGTAAGAGATGTCACTTACGAAATACTCAAACATACAGTTTTTAATCCTGGTCTTTTTTGGGTAGGAGACTCTGTTTTGGGGAGTATGAGGTGTATAGGTTTTATAAGAAGCTCTTTAATTCTGAGGTACCTGGTGTTCTCTTGTCAGTACCTGAGGACCCACCTTACCTGGCCTTGGCCTGAGCTCAGGGATCTGGCACCTCTGGGGCTTGGTAGTCACAGTCTCAACCACTCTGTGCAGAATTGCTTTCATAGAGTCACATATGCATGCCACTGAAAATGGCATCAAGAAAGAAATTTCTTTTCTTTTACGTCTTGCTTTTTGTTTTTTATTTTAATAATTCAGAAAAGATTTCATGCAAGTTAGAAATTACTGAGGTAATTTGGACGACTGAGTAAATTGGTAGTGGTATATGAATCGTTTTACCTGGAGGTCATTGTGTGTCTCAGTATTGACCTAAATTTACAATTTGATGGCTCTTAATGTATATGAAAAGCTTTGTCAGATACCATTCCAATTCTGATTCCTAGTAAATTAGGTTAAAACTGTTCATAGTGTATTGATTTCAGTTCAGGATAATAAAGCATTTATAGTGTTTATTTCCAGTTTCCTTCCTGCTCTGAGAGTTACAGAGATCGGAGACTGTTTCTCCCCCTGCCTGTAAGGCAGAAAAACCTACTGAAGCTAAGGGAGGCTTTAAATAGCAGGGTTGCTCCATGAATTTGCTCTTTTCTGCCTCAGTAACTTTATGTATTAAATTTTGGGACTGCAATGCTTTCCTTTGTGAAGAGGAGAAATGCTTTAATGGGTGGAGGCTTAGTTAATTCATTTGTGAAAGATGTAGTAGGATGTTACTTACTGTAGTCTTTGTCCAAGGGGTTGAGGTGCATGTGTGACTACCATTAAGCCAGAAGTGGTGTCTGGGTGATCAAATTTCATGAACATAGAAATATATTGCTTGAAATTATGGACCAGTCAACGACGATGGCAACTCATCTCAGAGATAACTGCAAAAAAAGCAAGTTACAAAGGATGGTTAATTAGGATACTTTATTGACCCTGCACATCTCAAGAACTACCAACACTAGTTCACGTACTGTATTGAGGTATTCCTTCCTTCACAATTTCTGCTGGCAGAAATGGTCCCTAATCCTCCACAGATGGTCTGCAGCTCTTTGAAGCACTTGTAGGAAAGTGAAGATGCTGGGGAAAAGGTTGAGTATTTAGTTAGTTTGTTTGCTTTTTACACTAAGAAATCACAACTCTTTGATGCAGTTACCATAGGTGACGCTCTCTCTAGAGATCAGTTCCAATTCTTTTGGGTTTCCTCAAGAATAAGACTGTGTGGTGTGTAAAACCTGTAAAATAAAATAAACAAAAAAACCACAGAAAATTTAAAATGGTTTTCTGGCCTACTCAGAGGACAACAGTTCTTCCTCTGACAATAACTAAAAACTAACTCTGGTAGCAATGGATAGACTCCTTCCTGGTTCACCAGGACACCTGTGATGGTCCTGGGGGACCAAACCTTTCCTATACTAATCCCAGGGATGCGGTTATATAGCTGTTCCGTCTGTATATCCAGGCCTAGTAGCTTGTGTTCTCCATGCACAGAGAATTGCCTCTGCTTTGAATTAAATACAGCAGAGAGGAATTGTTAGCCCCCCACCATCCCAGTATATTGGCTAAAAATAACAAGCCTTTGGCAGTTTGGCAGGTGGGATTATACAGAAAGATAAAACACCATTGACTTCTCTGGAGTCATGGGTTCATACCTACTATCTGTGCCATATTCTGCAGTGGAAATAGAAATGGGAGGACTTGGTAGGTAAATCGCTATAACAACTTCAGCTTTTGATTTTTTTTTTCTGTTTTATGGCAATCTGTAGGTTTTCAGATAGAATAATGCGCCCTATATCTCAGTATTGCGCACATACACAGATCTAAAGTTGGTCATTTGCTACATATCTGTAGGATAGGCACAGGTGGATGCCATGCTTGCTGGGCTGCCAAACAAAAGACAAAATCCTCAGTGGAAAAAGAATGTGTCTGCGTTGATTTACATGACATGGGGATGTGGCTGTGACTGGTGGCGTGCTGGACTCGGGTGTTAGAGGTTACAATTCCTTCTCATGTGTTGTTTTCTTTACATTTATTGTAGTGTCATTATAGCATATGGGAGAGTTGTTTTCTTTTGGGGTTATTTTCATATTTTTAAGGGACTGTTTGAAAGTCAGCGCTGTCAAATGACATGTTTGGAAATGTATGAGCTTGCGGAGTGTCTTGGGAATTATGATGGAGCTTGTGCTTGTTACTTTTGTTAAACTGTGCTTTTGGTCCCTATGGATTTTCTTCACTCTAGAACTACATTTTGGGCGTTTTCTGTTCCCTCAGGTGATCTGTATTGTGAAAGTGAAGAAGCAACAAAGCCCATTCTGCTTTCTCTGGCACACCATTTCTGCGTGACTTGCTTTTGTTCTGTCACCAGCATGACTGTGTAGCAAGGACCCCACTGCAGTGATGTTTGCTGGCCCTCTGCAATCTGCTCTATGTGTGCAGATGTAATGTAGCCACTGCCTTATTGTGCTATTGAAGCTTTAAACTCAGCTTTAAACCTGCAAGCTTAGATGAATGTTCTAATTGAAAAGGCGCTGATTTTTAAGGCTGTAAGCTCAGCTCATTTCCGATCAGAACTTCCTGTGCTTCGGTTTGTGCCTATGGTTTCTCCCTCGCCTTTGGTTCCCCTCCCTGGCTCCCTCTTCCAGGGGAGGCCCATTATTAGCCATTGCTTAGCCATCTTTTTGTCAGGTAAAACAAGCCCAGTTCCTTCATTTCTCCACGCAGATCACATGCTCCAGTCTCTTGAGACTCTGGCAGCCTTCCCTGGACTTGCTCCAGTTCATGAACATCTTTCTTGTTTTGTGGGGGGAGCAGAACTCGATGCAATACTGTTGCCATCTGTAAAGTACTGCTAAAAATAATAATATTAAGAAATCGTTTACCTAGGTAGATAATACAGGTTGGCAAAAAAAGAGAGTGTTCAAAGGCCTGTGTTTAACTATGTTTAACAAGTTGGTTATGACTGTAGAGAATTCTAGTTTTATAATGTAATTTTTGTTAAACTGCATTCTTTATTTTTCTTCTCAGTACATAACATCTAATCCTTAGTAGGAGAATCAACTAAGTTTTGTTTTGAAAAACAAAGCTATAAATTTTATCAATTCCAATATCTTTAGAGAATAAGTAATTTCAATAGCTATTTTAAAGTCTTTTCAATTCCATGTACTGTGGATGCAGAACAGGATGTCCGTATAGCTGTACAGATACAATAAATACTTAGTTTAAACCAAGTATCTTCATTGATGTAATAAATTTTATTTTGCAAGAGTCAGTGGTACAGCTCAATATGGTAGGTGAAATAACATTTGGTTTAAATTTATTTTAAATCTTTCTTGCCAGGTTCCCTTAGGTTTAATCTCTATCCTTGTCACAAGATGCTGATCCTTTTGCCTGGAAAGTTAGACCGTGGCAGTTGAAGAATGTAGGCATCTCTGTTCTGGATGCACGGCAATCTAGGCACCAGATGGCAAAATTGTGGGGGCTGGCTTTAATGCAGTGAGCTTAGTCTTGAGAAGAAATTAGACATTGCAGCTTTGTTATTGTTCTGTGAAATGGCAATGGAAAGAAAGGACAAAACGAATTTTATAAAGATTTCTTGCAGTTTTGAGAGTGTTTTTTAACTAGTTACTTCCTTGTGACTGTTCTTGCATTCTAAAACTTGCATGGGGAGTAGGAGATGGTTGGTTGCATTTCTCATGCAGTAGCTTATCTGAGAATATCCCTATGTGAGCTCCCGTGTTCTGTGCTGGTACAGCTTAAGACCTTGCTGTCTCCAGGTGCCTTGAGGCACCTCCTGGTAGGTGTTGGATGAAGATCAAATACCGGATTGAGAATTGTGGCAGCTGAGGAGCCAGGATGGGCTTGCTTCTGACAACTCAGCCACGTGAGCAGTGACTGCTGACAAAATGACACAGAGGAAACCTCTTATCCACCAGCAAATGCCAAGCTTTCTTTGGAGACACCCACAGATAGACTATAGTAGGCAAAATGATGGTCCCATCCAAGACGTCTGCGGAAGGAAGTTGCAGTGTGAGAGTATACATTGGATTACATGTAGTGTCTTAGATGACTAGGTAGCTAACATGTCTTGAAGCATATGGCCTTTTGTCTGGAGTGATTTTTCCTTCAGAGCAGTGTGGCCTTTTTCTTCATGATTTGGAGGTGGAACAGGGGATGTAGTAATGTCTGCACAGTGATTGTGCAATAGTATGAGGTATTTGCTGCTCCTTGTGGCCTTGGACCAGTTGATTTCCTAGAAGGGTATTTTTCTTGACTTCAGTTACTAAAAAGATTTCCATTAATCAAGATAACCCTTTGTGTTGTCTTCTGCTATGGTAATATGCAAGCAAACCTTGCACTGCAGGTTTGGGTGGGCCAGCTTTCAGGGTGACAGGACCTCAATTCGGTCCCTACCAACCGCTTGCTGTGTGGACGCTGGAAGTTCACTTCAGACATGTTAAGTTACAGCTGGTCATGTTGTATAGTAATTGTATTCATTTTATCCATTGCTTTGAGGTTTAATTAATTTTTATAAAGCAATTCATTCTCCTTGATTGAAAGACGGAACAACACTTGAGGTGTAGTTGTTAGCTGAGAAACTTATAGCGCAGCATTCTTACTTCATTACGCAAAGTTTCATCGCTGTGTGAGGTGATCTAGAATTTAAAATGTTTCAGAAAATACTTTTATGGAAGCTGTTGAGATATGTCATCTCTTTCCTGTGCCTTAACATGGTGTTCTGTTGTCTTCCGTTCATGTTTCTTTTTTCCCTTTTTCTTAGCTTACCTTGAACCTTTAAAACAAAGGATCACTTTAGGAAGTTGTTATTTCTGATAAAATCTTATGTTTACAAAAGCAGAGAACTCCCAAGGACTAGGGTTAATAGTTTACACAAACAAAAGTACTCAGTTTTTTCCTTTTTTTTTTTTTTTTTTTTTCTTCCCCCCCTTCACCCTCCCATCCATCCCAGGGAAGTATCAGAGCTTAGTATCAGTGGGTTATTTACTTGTGTAATTGGGAATAGCTGTCTTTATTGAAATTCTACTAAATACTATTAGGCATTTTAAAAATCATTGCATTTTAGTATCATGGTAAGTTTGTACAATCTTAAAAATGGTCTCTAGTAAAGCCGCCTTCCAAGAATATTTTCATAGGTTGACCCTGCTAGCAGGGAGAAAGCATATTAAAGCATCTTGTTAATGAGCATGTGAAAATTGCTAGTATCGTTTTGAGGTAGGAGAGGTTTCATGGAAGCTTTAAAGAAGGAAGGAGAATGTTTCTTGGACAGAATGAGAGGGACTGAGGTAAATTTAGAGTCAAAAGCAGGTGGTGTTCTCAACTGAAATGATAAGTAAAGTACCTAAACTCATAACTGTTTGCATGATTACTACATTTGATGAGTTCTGAGAATAGTCTTGTTGAGGTTTGAAAATTGCTGAGAAACCTCTTCAGCAACATGATCTTCTTAGAGTAGCATCCTCTGATGAAATGTACACATGAGCTTTGCTTGATCTCGCATTCTGGAAAACTTCCCCCTTAACGGTGTATTCATCTATTAAGAGTAAACAAGAAATGAAAGGTATGTTCCTGCTGGTTTTCTTTTGGCTGATCTTTTCCCCAATGGTACAGCTTCTGCTATTGCCAGCAGGAATGAAGGGGCCCAAGAGGTCTGGAATTACAGAATGTTTTAACATAAGGAAGTGGAGAAGAATTAGGAAGGAACTGTCTTAAAATTCTTGGCATTGGACCTGCTTGGATGCAAGAAAAGTACAAGCCCTTTTATGTCAGTTACATTTCTCTAACTTTATAGCACAGTCATATGTTTAAAATCAAAACTCTTGAGTCTCATTTGAAAGCACAGTGCCCAGGAGTTCTCAGAGACAGCTGATGGATTAGCCTGGGTGTGAAGGAAAAGGCTTGTGGAAATGAACAGCATAACGGAAACTATGGGGATAAATAAGGTTTTTGAGAAAACAGAAAGACAGAGGAGCCTGGGAAGAGGACAGAACACTGGAAAATGCTGGTAGAAAATTAAATGAACTAATGACTAAGTGTTGGTGAAAGCAAGAGACAGGTGGAATGGCTGGAGCATAACTTGTGCTCCAACCAGCTTGGTGTCTTGGCTCCATTGCTAATAAGGTTAAAAATCCCATTAACTTAATTAACGTCAGTATTCTACTCTAAGACTAGAAGGAAAAAAGAACATCACCAATGGACAATTAAGTAAAGCAAGTTGTCATTCATTGCATGGGCATTTAGATCTACCTTACTTCTATAAATGTTGATCAGTTTGATCAAAGACTTAATGAAAAATTATTTAGACAATTATTTCCTGATTCAAAAGTATTCTCTAGTGATACGAAACTATTATACAGAATTGTTAAAGCATGCTTAGCTGCATTGTGTTAATTATGCAATGATAAATTATTCTACCTTTCTTCATTAACGGCATTTTAGCAGTAGATAATAGTATTGTTTGTTCTTTCTAGGCAGTAGAAGACTAATAAAGTTCTTCAGGCAATTATTTTTAGCAAATGTAGTCTTTTGAAGTGGCCAGTTTGTATCTGATCTTTAAATCCATTTTGTGAACTTGTTCAGCTATACTAATTTTAAGTAATTGTATTAGTTGAGAAGTTGGCTTGTTGTATTGTTCTGTGGTGAATTGATTCTTTTTTTTTTTTTTATCTGACTGCGTAGAATGATGGAAGTAGATAACAATTGTACTGTGAGCAGGAAACCAGGAACTGGAACTCGGGCTCCTAGTGTGCAGGAAACTTGTTGTATGACCTCAGGTGGGACACTTACTCCTTCGGTGTTAACTTTTTCTGTAGAATAAGAATAATAAAGATTTAGCTGTTGTGGCTGCCCTAAAGCCTAATGAATATTCATAATTAGCTTTGAGTTGGAAATATATTATCCTGGAGTAAAACCTCTGCTTCTTTTATTTGGGCGGTGTTTGGAATTGGGCGGGGAGGAATTAATACCTCATTCAGAAAAGAAGGAAAAACACTCTCCAAGAGATAAAACTTAAAAACTTTGCTGAGAAAGTCCAGGACACAGAAAAACTTTTGTTCTGTCGCTTTCCTTTCTTTACTTCTCCTTCAAACTCTTTTCTTACTGCTTTACCTCTGTGTATCTAGGACAAAAAGTAGATTTCACTTGAGCATCACTTTATAACTTACATGTTCTGCTTAGTACTAATTTGGGCGGGTTATAAGCCCTTCTCTGAAAAATGAGTTAAACTTTTTGCTATTTGCAAATGCCTGTACTTTTTTCATTGCTCATGTCACGTATTTTTACAAAACACGCACATCTTCCTGTGTCTGTATGACGCAATCTCTTTCTAATGGCTGGTGTAACATCTAGGATGGGAATCAACACAATAGTTGCCATACTCTTTCAATGACGAGCTACTGAAATATGTAGGATGCAAGTAATATTTTAGTGAGTTTAAAATAACTTTTCAAGAAAAATCATGGAAATGCACTGTGTGACCTTATCGAGGCACTAAATTAGTTTTGGGTGATGAAGGCTTAAAGGCTGATGTTTTTCTTCCTGCTCTGCTCTGGAACCTATCACATGTGTTTGTCAAGCTTGCTATTTCTCAGGTTGTTCTCAGAAAAGCACACATTTCATAGCAGATGAAATGAAAGTGAAGAATTGTCTGGTTCGTATGTGTCACACTGCCTCAGTCCTTGAATGCTGCCAGATGCTTAGGTAATAGTGAAATTTCACTGGTACAACTTACGAATGTGTGGTGAACCGCAGCTCATGAAGTTCATCCACTAGAAGGCACATTTAATAACATTTAGGAATTTGTATCCAAGTTTGTCTAGCTGCTTTTTCCACTGACATAAAGTACCTTTACGAAAGAAACTCCCCATTTTTCCTCAGTGACAACTGCGATTCTGAAGCCACTCAGTACAGAGAAGAGGATGCGCTTACATCTATCAACCCTCACTGCCCAACCCTCAGTGGAAAATAAGGGGTTAATCCTTTGCAGTCAGTGAATGATGTGAGACTAAGATTGTTAGAAGGCTGTCTCGTAGCTCCCAGGCTTTTCATCAGTTTTTGATGGCATGTTATTTTCTTAATGGGATGTTATTTTCATAATAGATTTAAACAGTTCTGGGATTTGTAAGAAGTTTCTGGAGTACCGAAATCTCAGAAGATAGTCTGGAAATAAAAATATGTAGTAGATATTAAGTAGATAAAGATACATGTAGAATATAAATATTTGGCACAATATTTGATTCTGTTATTGTGTTTACAATGTTGACTGCCCTTAGTCTGAAAATAGTTCCTGTAGCTTTTCTTTACTAAAAGGGAAAAAAAAAGAAAAAAAAGCTGTTTTTCTCTGCATAAAGCTCAACACAGAATGCCTATAAGCACTGTATGTCTTCTATTACTTAAACTTAAATCATTCATCAAAACTGTTCTGAAATAGCTGTTTCACGTGTCATGCTAAATACATGTAATTTTCAATGCAGTACATAGAGTAGCTATGCTAAAAGGAAAATTCAGTATTTGGAGAGAAAAAAAAGAATATGAAAAATCAGAAGAAAGGCTCATCGATGGAAAATGAGGTTACATTATTTGGACATTCTGTTTGGTGTTACATACTTTTCTTTTTTTGGCCCAAATTACAACCAGGATACTTGTCATCAAAATTATTTCATGTAACAAAGTGTACATACTGGAGTAGTATTTATTTAAAAAATTGCATTTTATTTATTGCCTTTTTTAAACAACAGAGGTGATGTAGAAGTGTAGATGTAGTTTTTCACTAATTTTAAAATCAGCAAAAAATACAGTAGTTAGATATCCCTTTTATTTATTCCCTGAAAACTTGTACTGTGCCAAAGCTGAATTATTTAATTTTCTCATTTCAAAAACAGTCTTTGCATAAAATAATGAACAGCATTTGAATCTCTAAATCACAAGCTTATTTCCAATTGTGTTGATGATGAAAAGAAGTACAGGCTTTTAAGAGACCTGTTTTTTAATGAACAGTTTGGTACATAGTGTACTACTTCTTTAAAAAAAAAAAAAGACCGTTTCTAATATTGTAAGCACTACTGTAATGTTTTGATCTAGTTGTGCTAGGTTATTTAGGGGCACAAAGTAAATGTGAAGTGCTTTGTTTTCTCTTGAACTTCCAAGTGATTACTGCACTCTCTCTGTTGTGAGTGGCAGTTCTAATGGCCGTGTATGCGTTAACAGTAGAAGGGATCATTAGAAAATGCAAGAAGCAAGCACATAACTTAAGTAAGATCAGCGTATGAAGCAACTTCAGTTTTAAAGAGTTCTGGCGTAGGCTTTGCTAAGCCATTAAAATTCACTTTGAGTCCTCCCTCCATACCTCCTATTGATTTGACTTTGCTAACACAAAAAGAAGCGGTCAATTTTATTTTTTTTTAAAACCCCTAAACAAAAAACTGGTTTTCACTTCTCAGCTCCTCACTTCTCCTGTTGCCTCCCTGCTCTCCCCTTTCCCCCCCCCTCCCCCAGACATACAATGGTTTAATGCCCTTGCACTACCCCAGAGTTAGTGCTTACCCGCTTGTTACCACTGCTGTAGTCGTGTCCAGGTAAATAGTTGCTGCGCATGAACACAAGAAGTCCTACATTGTGTGAACAGTGAGTCCAAAGTTTATTGGACACATGTAGGTTGTGACACGTGTCATATATGTCTGTGCGTCAGCAAATACAGCATGTCCCACTTATTGCTTTGGACTTGCTGTCTGTGGAAGGTCTACAGCAGCTGAGACCGTACCCCTTTGAAACTCGCCCAACCCTTTTGCAAACCATAAGTACCTGATTCAGAAAGTTAGATGGGAGTCCTCTTAGTGCTTCATAGATAACTAAAACAATAATAGATGAGAAAAAACAGTTGAAGTCAGTTGTTAGTGGTTGTACTACTGCATAGTATAAGTGGGTCAATATGAGCAATCTTAGTGGAATCCTTTGAACAAAAGAAGTTATTAAATCAATTAGTATTTAGGTCAATTACTCAAAATAAACCATTCATACAGTGCCCTTGAGACAGGCAAGTCAATGAGTATCAGGAATTTTAAACTCAAATTGAATCTCGCCAGGAATACATTACGTAAAGATTGACTGTCTATCAGGGAAGGTGTTTAGCAGTCAATTGCAACAGTATTTCATCTACTCAAGATGAGTATGAGAAAACTGTGAAGCAAGTTTTCTAGGAGTTACAACTTCATTTCATTGTATTTTAAGCGGTGTATGGTGATACCGTTGTAGGATTTTGAGTGGTTTGTTAACAATGCCATGGAACTGCTTTTTGCCTGACTGTTTTGTTCATAGAAATCCCCAAAGCAGAGATGAGGACGAGAGAAGAATCTTTGAGAAAATCTTGTTGCATTTAGGTGGATGTATTTGGTCTCAGATGCTTGGGGTTTGTCCTCAATTAATAAAAAATCAGAAAAAAATAATCTGAAGTACTGTAATAAATATGAACGTATAATGGAATGAAAGCTCCAATAAAAATGTCTTTCAGATTATCTACAATATTTTTAAGCATCTCTTAAAATTTAGAAAAGTTCAAGAAATTTTTAATAGTACAGTATTACAAAGACCAAGTTATTCACCAAATTATTGTGATGTCTGAGTCTTGTAACAAGATTTTCCTTAAGAAAGGTCAGAGTAAAGCTGTTTGGACATATTTATCATATTTCTACATTTATTTTCCTGTGTTAACCTGTTGGACTTGTCATGGTAACAACAGTGCAGGCGTTGCACCTTGCATTCTGCACAGGACAGTGGGGAATATTTCGGGACATTATCAACGGTAGGGCATTGTCTTACCATTTCCTTTTATTTTTGCATTTGCAGGTTAATTGCACAAAACTCTACAAAAGAATGTTTATTGGGGGAACAATTTCAAAAAACCTTGTCTGCCTGAGAAGATGCCTTAATAAGCTAATATCATGGAAATACTCAGTTCTATCTCAGATGTAATAAATCCTTCTTTTAACTATAATAACAAGGAATTAAATGTTCTTTCAGGAAAAATGGAAATCAGGCCAGACAGCTTAAAGTTTAGCAATCATAAAAACAAAAAGCTGTTTGTTTTTCTGAACTGATAGACAATACCTTTATATGGAATAATAGGCTTTTGTATTGAACAGTAGCGTGAAGACATCTAGAGAGTAATTGGCAGTTTTTACTCAATACTGTACTGTGTTCATCTGTTTCTGTGTTTTATAATTGTCATATGTTGATATCTGAATTTGATGAGATAGTATTGAACTGGTATCAGAGACAGGCATTGTTAGTCTAAACAATCATATATGTCCGCAAACTTCAAGCAAGTGTTTGTGCCACCAGTGTTAACATGCTTTACAGTTAACATGCTGTACAGTTTAATAAATATTACAAGACCAAAGAATTGAGCTGAGTAATTCAGATCTAGAGAAGTCAGTTTAGCTGCTACGCGTTCAGAGAGGCGAGAAACGGGAGCGTATATTGAGTCTTCCTTTCTCTTTAATATAAAATTCTAAAACTCGCCCTCCTAGTTCTAAGTGCTGAATGTCTTCTGATTGTGTGTTGGCTTTTCTGTGTGTGTTGTTTTGTGGGGTTTTTTTTCCCCTCTCAAATGTACCATCATAGTTAAAAATAAGAGAAAAAGGAGAAAAAAGTAAGCATGTTTACACGTTTTACTGCTCACAGATTGCCAAGTACCTGTGGGTGGCTTAAAGCAGCTGTTTCTCCTCGTTACCTAACTTTCTTCTTTAAAATACAGAAATAAAAAAAAAAAACCAGACAAGAAGTCTAAATGTCAGAGTCTAAATGAAGCCAAGAAACCTTTTCTTAAGTTCAGTAGCTCCTCTGGCCAAGTACACGTATTCTCTCTAAGGGACATAAACTGTTCCAGGCAAAAAGCCATGATGTAGCCAATAGTTATGCCAGTGTTAGGACTTCTAGTCCTGTGGGTGCAAACTGTTACAACAATGAAAGACATGACTGCCTTCAGGTTTTTTTTGTCGTCTTTCCCTGGGGTTTGTTACCTTGGGGCAGAAGGAATTGTCCTGCTGAAGGGCTTTGGTAGTTTAAGTAAAGACTCTGGCCTGGGACTGGGTGTAGGTGGCGTGCAGGACCTGCTCCTGTTCTGCTGGGTGGGCTCTCCAGTAGGCACCTCAACTGAAAGGGGACAATGGGAAAGAAAATGTCTTCAACTATTCCAGCTAAATTTGCCAAGGCCGTTTCTTCACCTCCTTAGCCGTGTATAGAAAAGCAGAGGTTTTGTTCCAATTTTTGCTTGTTAGCAAATCTGGGTATTTTTTGTGGGGGAAGATTTCATTTACAGCAAAAAGTTTTGACATGAGGATTTCTCAGCACTAGTACAGACCTGGGCATAGGCTGCCATGAGAGAAAGGCATAGCTACAAATACCAACTCAAAATAATTAGTACCCCAGTGGTCAGGGTGCTCATGCTTTGTGCACTTCTTGCTTTCTATGGTATCTTTCATTTTGCAGTTTATGCATGCTAACTAGGCATATGTTAAAGTATATATGCCACAGTAAGGGTGTCCTAATTAAGTAGACTGTAAGAATCTATCTCTTTCGGGTCCAATGAGCAAGAAGATATTTACACAATTTTTAAGAGCTCTAACTGCTGAGATGGATAAACCAGTCATCTTGAGGGACTGTGAAGAGCATCTAGTCATGTTCTGTGGGGCACAAGAGCAGCCAATTCCCACAGCGTGCTCAAAGAATAATAAAAAGGCAGAAGTGTCGAGGCTGGAAAGGACCTCTGGAGATACCTCGTCCAACCTTTTGTTGAGAACAGGGCCTTGGATTATGTTATCTAGGGGCAATAAAATCAGTTGCTGCTGCTTGCGAACACATTGTTACAGGATAATGTACACCTTTGTAATGCATTAATGCTGAAGAGGAATAATCTCCTCTGTGCAACTCTCCTGCATGCTTCATTCTTAATTGCAAGCCCTCCTGCAGGAAGAATGAAGATAATTAAAGCTGGTTGGATTCTGCTTTTCTTTATACTATTGCATAATGGGAACAAATATTATTCTGTCGGTTCCGTGTTGTTATCAGTGCTCATTCAAAATCAAAAGATTAACAGTGTTTTTGTTTTATCATTATTTTTTAAACTCTTCAATGAGATGATAATTTAGATAGAATGCAATTCTCTTACAGCATTTGATTTTCTTCCCCCCCGCCCATTCAGGTCAATTATTTCAATTTCTAAGGATGGATCATGTGGCTTTTCTCTTTCTTCTCGATCTGTGCGACATTGTTCTTCAAGGATAAGTCAGGAGAAGTAGAATAAACCAAAATGTAGTAGCAATATCGCTCACTCTTTTGTTATCTTTTCCTGTTTTTAGGTGACAGTGACTGACCCCAAATAGAAGAGCGGCTTTTCTGAAGACGTCCTCCCTGACTCAGAACAATGGATATAAAAGATAGAAGACACCGTTCTCTGACGAGGGGCCGGTGTGGAAAGGAATGTCGCTATACAAGCTCTTCACTGGACAGCGAAGACTGCAGAGTGCCAACTCAGAAGTCTTACAGCTCCAGTGAGACACTGAAGGCGTATGATCATGACACCAGGATGCACTATGGAAATCGAGTTTCTGACCTGGTTCACAGGGAGTCAGATGAGTTTCCAAGACAAGGTATGTTTAAAGTCAGAACTTGTTTATTTTGCAGCAATCCTTGGTAGACAATCTCTTCTGCTTGTTAAAGTATACCAAGAGTTATAAGGAGTTGTGACGAAAGAACACGAATGAAAGAGAATGGATGCCATTTTACCATCACTTCAACTGTTTTGTCTTAAATTAGGAGGTTCTTTCTCTTCGCAGATTTCTGATGCTGTTGGAGTTCACTATTTGTAAATGAGGCAAACCAAGATCCACCATTCAAAATGTTGGATAAACAGAAACGCTAGTGCCCCTTAACCAGATGTTGTATTTGTCACGAATCTCAGGGCTGGCAAATATGCAAACGTTGTATTCCACTTCCTAGGTTCATTTTAGAAATAATAATGGCATTTTCACCTAAACTTGTTATTCTCTAACAGAGTACCTGTATTGAAAAGATAACTAAAACACTGTTATGGTAAGACCCCATATGGCCAATGTAGATTCATTATTAACCAGGTACCTCAGAATTCCCTTCCTGTTCTTAACTGCTGTGTAATTGAAATGTTGGAACGGGAATGCTTTTTCCTCTGACTTCATTTTGTCACTGCTTACCCTTCACCTCATAAAAACTGGGAGGAGAAAACCCATCTAATTACTTTTATAATAGGCCATGTTATCACAGCATTGAGATCCTAGAACTAATATTTGAAATAACCTGCCTGTGTGAACTTGTAAGCAAGGTGAAGTAAACTCTTCTTTTATAAAATGTTCCTCACTTTAAATACCTGTTATGTCCAGTGACTTATCAATCTGAATGTTTTTAGTTGCCTTTGCACTGTACACACACATAGTTTTACTCTCATTCAGTTATTTACTTATCTCAGTAAATCATAAGTCTGTGTGTTGAAACCATTCGTGACCATTGCTTCATAGCAACGGTGTCTAATCAGCTGTTTAACTTAACCAAATAGCCTGATTAAATTGCCACTCAGTCAACAATTAGATACGGTTTTTAAAATAAATAACATGGTTTAGTTTCAGTTGAAGTATCAGATATGGTTTATATCAAGCAAGGTATAGGCGTAAATGTATAGCCCTTTATGGCCCTCTCAATGGAAGGCAAATTACCTAGTACATCTTTAATTGCCTAAACTGTACTATTTTATGTTTCTGCTTGTTAGTGACGTATGATAGTTCTCTCCTACACATTTCTAATATTGTGACTCAAGCAATTCTAAGTTATCACACCTTTCTGTGGAGATCATTCAATGAAAGGTCACTTTTTTTATACTTGATATCATGTCATGCAACTTATTTGAAGCATTCTGCCAGCAGTCAGTGTCTGTCTTCACCTTTAAATCAAAATATCTATTAATTAGCATCACTAATTAAACCCTTGTCTAATCCCTTGTTTCTCTCGCATTTGTGTACATACGTTTGGAAGTGTTTGCAGTGTGCTTGGTCTGTCAAACACCCCATTCTATTTTCTGAGGTAATCTCTGTTCTTGTAGGGCCTTTCTTTGCTTATAGGTATTTACCCAGCGATAACGCATCAAACTGGGGCTAGATCAGAGGAGCCATTTTCACTGTGGTTTGTTCAGCCTTTGTGTACAGGAGTCATCTAAATATTACTTTTCCCTATTTGGGTGATTGATGCTTCAGCTCAAGTGCCTCGTTTTAGTTTCCAGGTTATTATTCGGCATTTCATGAGGGTGTTCTGTTTCTCTTGATTACTGATTTGACAACTGTTCATCCTCCTCCTGCTCTTAATGTGTTCTTATCTGCCCTCTTTATGAAGGGGAGTGCAAATTGTTGGTAACTGAATTGAAATGCTCATTTTTATTTATTTTTTTTCCCCATGCTAGCGTTGTTATGTCTAGATGAATAAAGTTTATTTTAGAGAGCAAAAGTAAGGTTTTGGGGTTTTTTTGTTAAATAATATGAACATTAACTCCTTATTTTGCTGCTTTTGTTAAGTTCAGAAAGAAAATTTCTTTAGAAAATAAGTCTGGCTGATGATTCTCCGTATTTGGAAGCTCCGTGTCTTTCTGATTGTACAGTTCCTCTACTGACATGAAGTCTGAGATAATGTGACAAGTAGATGTAGTTTTAGATTTCTACACATTCTTACTTTCTACATGAATGCTATATGGATAAAAGTGTCGTTCAAATGGTAGGAAATACCGTTCATTACATCTTACGCATGCGTTTCCCAGCTGCAGACATCTAGGAATTTATACATGTAAATTTATTCTAAATTTGAGTGGGTGTTTTGATGGGATTAAATTCTGTAGGAAATAAACATGCTTAAAATAAATAGTCTTTAGAGAATTTTTTATTCTTCTATTATAAAAAAGCTTGACATTTTTTTAAGCAATTGTAGATATTTTCCTCAATATTTTGTCTCTTCTGTTAGTAAAGCTATATGTAATTGACTTACTGAAAAGTATCTGGTTTAACCATGGCACTGGAACTGCTCCAAGCAGTTGTTTTTAGCTGCTGCCTGATTGTACGTTACTCAGTTTCGAAAATCTGTTAAGCATAAGATCAAGTTGTACTACTTCCATTTTTGTTTATGACGGTTCAACAGTGAAATGCTAATAACAAAAACTATATTCAGAGCTCAGAAGTCTGAAACAGATCTTCTTGATTTGCTTTAGTATCTTATTGTCCTCCTGTTCTAACTTGTTTGTCTCATTCTTCATGAAAAAGCGGATCTCCGGAGTATAAATACCTCTTTAGGCTAGTGTGAATGAAGCATTTGGTAGGAAAATTGAACGTTGATGGAAGTTTAGCTCTGAGAATACAACTTAAAAACTTTGTCACTGTTTGCATGTTTTGAAATAAGCTTCTTGTGCTAATCGTTGACAAATGTGCTTACCAAAGGAAGTTGTTCTTTGTCGTAGATGCTACTTTCTGGTGCGATGTTTGGAAGTTTTGGTATAAAGGCATGAAGGATGATATGGCTGTATATTGCCTTAAGCACCTTAGTCTAGCATTACTTCTACTGTGCTTTTCCTAAGATGTTTACACGTAATTTTTCTAAGTAATAAAATTCCCCCTTTAAAGTCTGTTTTTACTGTATCAGTAATAATATTTGTAGAAAGTAAGAATAGGTTTAGTATTTTTGTGTCAAGCTTGTTTTCCAGTCACCTTTCCAGCAGGCGTTCAGATCCTTGGCTAAAAATGGCAGGTCCAAAGCATGCTTGAGCTATTAATTTGTCTCAGATTTTCCCTAATATAGATAGAAACATATTTGTAATTCAATACCTGCACTGGATAGTCATTATTCAGTCAATCTGAAAAATACAGTCCTTCAGTGGATCTGAGGGATCAAATATTACAAGTTTTATTTAAAGTTGAGGAGTCCTTTTTGAATACTGTATTTTAAGATGAATAGAAACTTTTCTACTTTCTGCTAGGATATATGAAAAGCTTGACAATAGTTCTGACACCTCTGAATATTTGGAATATTTTACAATCTTTTGGTAATACGTGAATTTCTCTATATGCCATGTATTTTTCCACCAAAGAGAACCAATATCAAACACTAACCTTTTTTTTAAAAAAAAAAAAGAAAATACCTTCTTTCTGACTTCATCTGCTGACACAGCATGGTGAAGGTAGATGTCCTTAGAAGCCAAAAATGAGGATTTTGGAAAAGTTTTCTTTAAAGAGCTTGTTTTGAAAGACAACTTTTCTTCAAGTAAACTTTGTAACCAAATTGTGCTTGAAAGAACACTTCACTGAGTTGTTAGGAGTTTTGAACTGGGTTTCAAAGAGGTGATTGCAAACCCTGCTATTCCAGCGTTCCTCGCTTGGCATTCATAGCTCATGGATTTTGTATTTCTGCCTGAGCCAAAAAAACAGGCTTCAGCTGATGTAAAATTCATTAGCCAATAGTTATACTGAATTGACTGCTTTCTCATTCTCAGGTCAGATCTAGTTTAGCAGTAAATCTCTGCTACGAAACGTTAGAACAACTAGAGTAGATGATTGAAAATAAAAATAAGTCTAAAAACCACAATCATATTAAACTGGACCTAATGGTTTTCTGAAATATTTTGATTATTTTTACCATAGTTGGATTGCTTTGTATGTGTCTCTTTTTGTATGGCGAGATAATTGCAGTAAAGAACAGCAGCCAAGACCTTTCTGTATGTCAGCTCAAATTCCCTTTTTTATTCTTTTCTACGTAAAAACATGTGCGTTTTGTATCCTGTTTAATGCTATTGGTCTGTTAACGGGAGTTAGAAAAAAGTAGTGACAATGATTATAATAAATCCCTTATAATGTCCTTTAAGATTGACCAGTATTTTTATTAACATCAAATAGAAAATTACGTTATCGCAGTAGAATTCTCAGAGAGGGGCACTCGGGAAGTATAATGCACTCAGTTTTCTTTAACATGAAGTTGTGTTACTATGCCATACTACTCATCATCTCTTGGGTATTTCCTATTGCATCTTTTCTCCATATATATTAAATAAGTTTCTTGTAGAAAGAAGAAAAATATCAATTTAAAAAAAAAAAAACCACACGAAACAAAACAAAAAAAACCCAAACAAAAACCAAAAACCCACAACCCAAAGCAACCCAAACCAATCTGACGAATCAACGTTTTCTGCTGCTGCTAAGGCGACTCTGATTGGTGAGGAAAGCAAATGTTGTTTTCTCTTTTTGTTCTTCACATCATAAATCTGACACCAAATAATTTACTGGGACACATTTGAAGAACCACACTGCAGTAATAACATTTCATGAGAGTGATTAAGCTTGTTCAGATTTAAAGTTATTGTGGTCAGGTATTCTGGGTTCAGCAACGACTAATGTGCTGCTGTAAAGTTGCTGTCGCCAGTTCTCAGGCTAACTGGGCTTCGTGTCGCTGCTTGTATTCCCAGTGACGCCAAGATGAGATTTTGGTCATCTTGTCATCGAACACGAGTCGTACTCGACTTTTAGGCTCAAATTAGTGTATCCCTTCCAAATCCAACTGAGTTTTACTAATTTTAGTTTTAGTGTTTCTTTCCAGAGCCCGTGACTTTTTGAAAATTGAATGTTCAGTGTAGAGATCTGGATTAAAGACATTAAATAAAACTTTTTGTTGTGTTCTGCTTAGAGTGGGAGAACATTCTTAGTTGTCCTTTGCCATGTTAGGTTTCGAGTGGCATTGTGCAATATGTATAGACGTACAGAATCAAACAAAATGGGAGGCCGGGGCAACGGCAGAAGCTTCAGGAGGAGGCCCTTGACATGGAGTCAGATGTAGGGGAGCTCGTGTGGGGGAAAGCCCTCAAGGCAAATGTCCTGTTAGAACCGGTACACGCATGCAACTTGCACTGCTGTTGAATCAAGATGGTTACCTAAGAGATGTGCGATCCCGGTGTAAAATATTTATTAAGGTGAGACAACTGCGTTCGATGTATGTTCTCTAGAAAGCACAGCATTAGTGAGAAATAAAACTCTATATTTTAATATATATACCTTATTTAATAAAGCAAAGATGTTGAATAAAAACTCCCTCCCCAAATCATAAAAGATTACATGGTTCTTATTGTTAAGTGATTTAAAACCATGAAAGCACTTTTCATCTCTATTGATACTGTTAATAATGGAACTATGTAGTAGCATTACTAGACTAGCAAATAAATAAAACTACAAACCTTTATAGCACGCTTCCCCAAATATGCTTTTAGGAAAGGAAAATGTTAAGAAAGTCTAACCCAAAATCTAATCTCCTCTCATTTTTACTCTAGCATCAGTCAAGTGGCCTTTTGAGCTGTAACATTAAAATCTGCTGATAAACAGGAATTAAACTAAAACTTCATATATATTAGGTCTGAGTTACAATAACATAAAATCAGTAGGAATTCTGTTTAGAAGTGTTTTTTCAGGGAAACATCCTGGCATAGACTCTCAGTCTTCGGGCTACTTCCAAGTACCGAGGCAGAAATCATTTCCTCTTGCTCTTTTGTGTTGTGGGGTTTTTTTCCTTTTTTTTTTTCTCTTTTGAGCACCAAGCTCCCTGGTTTGTAATAAATCAGTTTTCTGATAATCTCTTACTTTCTACTTCCCTTTCGTTCCCCTTCCATCCTCCTGTTTTGGCATTTCACCATTTTATACCTTCAGACATTGTGACTTAATTTGCTGGGTGAGGCTGGTTGCTCAAACCCACTGGAACTAACCGCTGAGAAGCCGGACTGTCTACCAGGGCCTTGTCAAATGAAGGTGTAACTCTTGCTCTTTTACCTGTGTGACTAGTTGAGCCAGCTTCTAGATCAGCATCTTGGCTGTTAGGAGTCCTCCTCTGAGAGAGCAGATACTGAATGACAGGAGATGTATTCCAGCCCAGCAATTCAGGGGTGGCCGTTGCAATACAGCATCTTGAAGTATTTAAAATGTCGTTGCTATGGAAAGAACGTTATCAACTAGGACGCTAAATACACAGATGGAAAGAACGTTATCAACTAGGACGCTAAATACACAGTGTAATCTATTAAAGTATTACCAGGAATCTTGTTCCAGGTCAACGTGATGAAGATGAAGTTGGAGTTTAATAAAGTACTGTCTTCTGAAACTTTATGCAGAGAAGCTATGATACTGACAGAGGACTCCAGTAATAATTAATATGACCAGTGCAGAAAAACACAGTACTACTGTAATATCAATATGTATTTGTAGAATAAACAACAAACAACTAGACATAATACGCGAATTCTGTGTACACACACAGTTTCTCTCAGGGAATAATTTTTTATTCTTGGCGGTTTCTCTCTAGTGATCATTATTAAAAGTCAGCATTTGTTTACAGTTTGAATTAGAAAATCAGAATGCAGGGATTTCCTATGCACATGTAAAGGTGTGTATAGATTTATGTTCCTTTTTTTTAAACAGTTATTTAGCTTTCAAAAAGAGCTTCTGCTTTTTTTACTGCTGCTATACTGGACTCTTCATTAGTTGATGATTAAGTTAAACCAGGTTGGTTCTTTTTTTTTTTTTTAAAACCATTTACAAAGTTGTGTGAACATTATGTAAACTAGATATAAAAGGATAACTTCTAAAAAGTAGACATTATCAACTCATGTAGTTAGCACACACTGTGAATAACAGAAAATTTTAAAATCCTTAGGTCTACTCTAGAATAGGCTTAGTAACCATTTTAATGCAAATGCCTTTTCAAAAGCACTTCAAAATTAATGGGAATTATGTTTCCTGTACTTTACAGTTACAAATCTGTATCAAGCAAAAAGATCTTGTGCTTCAAAATAGAGGAGTGGGGTTTGCTCACCTTACAATATTAGGGCCTAACTGAATGTTGAAGAAAAGCTATTCTTTGTCTGCTTTTTTCTCCTCATCCCTTTGCTCAGCTATGTAATAGAACTCTAAGACTGTGGACACTGAAAATAATAATTTTTGATCCTATAAATCCTTCTCCATTTTCTCATACGTACATGTGCACACTCTCTTCTAAGAAGTTTGTAATATTTAGACACATCCATGTGGAGCATCCATACCCTTTCTCATATTAAAATCCATCGTAAAGGGAAATAATGTTCTCCAAGGAGATGAAATCATATTTTTCTCTTTAAAACTCTAAATGAAAATACTTATTTCTTCATTAATCCTGCTAACAAAAATGGCTAACTAGTGCAAATTCTGCCAATATTCCACCTTCTCTGGGTTCTTCTCTTCAGAAGGATCTGCAGTTTAGCATGGATATTTTTTAGGGTGTATTTTCCAGCAAGAGGAGTCTGGAAAGGAGGCTGATTACTTGTGAGCGTTCTCAAACTAATGAAAAGAAGAAAACACTCAAATGTTTTTCTAATAAACCTCTTACCATGAAAAGTCTCAGATTTGAAAAGCTTTTACTCTAGATCTGGTTTTGGATTGGGCATCTTTGTCCCTGCACTGTAGGCATGTACCAGAAAATCAGTCTTTAGAAGTCCTATAGTCCAGTCCAGTATGCATTACTGAATATTGTTTTGTTTCTGTTCTGAACTTGGAAACCCTTCTAAACCTTGTTTTCTGGTAAAGAGAGATTAAGCCATTTGCTTCTCCTCCTCCTTTCTCATACTACAGGAAGAAAGAAATATTTAAATAAAATGGAAATCCGTAAATTTTAAACTGACAAGAGACATCGTTGAACTCTTCAATACCAGATGTTTTTTAAGGTTCGCATCTTCAGGAAAATAAGGCAAGGACTAGATATTGGAATGTTTTGGGAGTGTGTGGAAGATGGGTTGAGTGCCTTTTTTTTTTTTACCCTATGTTCTTTTGAAGCATCTTAATATTGTTGGAGCTAAATTTGAGACTCAGTGGACAGCTGGTTGGTCTGTGGTGATGATTACTGTGTTTATATTTGTTTTATTGTCCCTATTGGTTCTCCTAACACCTCGAATGGATTATGTGATTTTTATAAGCTTTTCAAATATTGCGTCTGGGCCCAAATATGCATGGTTTACTTAGTAAGAAAGACATGAGGAAACTTTCAAACAAATAAACAAACAAAACCACCACCCAGAACTTTTTCTTCCGTAGAGAGCCATGGATGTTTTGGATTTGAATCAAAGTGATAATGACCAATTCACTTAAAGCCTATAAATGGGAATCAAAATTAGTAGAAAAGAAAATGAGAAGCAAATATAACTGGGTAAGCAGGGGCCAGCATTTTTTATTTGGGTTTTTTTTTTTGGTTTATATTATTTGTCTCTGGATTCAGAGTTTAAAGTCAGAAGGCCTACCAGTTATCTTGTTTGCCCTGCTATCCAGTTGTTCATTAACTTTCATCAGATTATTTCTACATTGATCCCAGTAATCTGTCCTTGAATGAAGCACATTCTGGAGTCTTGAAAACATCAATAGGCAGAAAATCCATTGTTTCCACTAGCGGGCAGCATCTGTGGGAAGTCAGCCTCCACATTAAAAGCAGATGCCAGCTTCTCTTTGGATTTTGGAAACTGCCTTCAGTTGCTCACTATTAGATCTGTGATGCCCTTTTCTGTTTCATTGGAACACCCATAATATACCCAGTGTCTTTTCTTTACAGATTCAATTAGATGCTGCAGTTAAGCCTGTTGTCTTTTCTATGAGCTCTATCTATCTGTCTATGCAGGTAGACCTCTTCAAGCGTCTGCCTGTATGGTATCACCTTCTGTCATGAGATTTGTTGCTTATTTCTAAGCGCTTTCCTATTCTTTAGTTTTTCTTTAAAGGAAGCAAAATATACCCTCACAATGCCATATATGCTTCAGTGACATGGATAAAGACATGTTGAAGAGACAGTGATATGTATAAAGATAGCCCTTTCATACTACTTTCATGTTTCTAAATAACAAACTTCAAATTAGTTTTTTCTGGGAACAATCAGTTCCTGTTGAGCTACCGGTCCTTCAAGGTTCCTAATTTTTTTCAGATATAGATTTCAGATTTTTTTCTAGATAGCTGACTAGACAAAATAGCATGCAGATATTTTTATATGTTGCTGTTTTTTTATATGAGTGCTTAGTTGGAAGTGTCTTACAGTGAATACAAAAGTACATGTCTGTGAATGTAGACCATATTGGAAACAGAGATTTACTGTCCCAAAGTGTAATGCTTACTCAGCCATCTGATGAGATTGGAGCACTAAACAGTTTGAGAGGGATGCGTAAAGCTGTTTTATTACAAGATGCTGTTATGAATTGTAGCAGCTTTCCTTATGGTATACTGCTGTTGCCAAACAAGTTGCATGAATGTAAGCAGTTTTATTTGTAATTACTTGCTTACATTTCCTTAGAATATTTGGGTTATAGCTGTTTGTGATTCCTACATCTCTGCTGGTGGCAATCCCTACATCCTGTTTAATCCAGAATCAAAAGATATCTTTTAAAACTGTTTGGAGAAAAGCCTCTCTGAGGAATGCTTTTGCTTACACATGATATAGAATGGGTCTCAGATGTTTGTATGTGTATGTGTGATACAACCTTGTTAAAATGGATGTAGAAAGCTTATACGGGAAAACACAAAAAGACCCAGCTCTCCGTTTCTTCTTAATGCAATGAAAAGTAAAGTAAGAAATTTCATTTTAGCTGAATTTGAGCAAGTCCAGAAAATGGAGAGAGGAGTTACCTGCCTAAAGAAATGTTACGGAAAGCACAGTAGTTAAGAACTAGGCTATTTTCTAAACTTTGGTCAAAACCTGGATGTTATAAACTGAATTGGACACTTGAAAATGTTCTTGACATAACAGTAAAAGCAGCGCCTCTTGGCTTGCTTATGATTGTTCTCCGAGTCTGTGTAACTACCATCATTTTCAATGATGCTAGTTCAGCTCTGTTTTTCTTAGGACAATCAAATGTTTTCACAATCATTACTTCTCACAAAGTAAGATACTTGCTTGAAATACATTACAAGAGACTAACAGTTTGATCATCAGTACCAACATGTCTCTTCAGTGTAATTTGTCCAGTATAATTCTGAAAGTCAAACCTCGGTCTCTTATTGATTACCGTGCAAGATGCTTCTTCTGCTTAATAAAAGCTTTGCTTGGAAGACCTTACCAGTATCCACCCCGTTCTATTCCTTGCATTGCTTCCTTTATCCAAGTTATCAGCCCAGGTATGCCCTGCCGCTCCTAGTATTGTAAACATCTTTTAGCTGCATGCATGTCACTCTCATATTCCTTTTTTCCTTATCAGCTCATTGAGCCGCTCTTAAGTTCTGAATCTTGGTACTTGCTGTCACTGTGTTTCTTCTCTTAGCTTATCTTTTCAGTGTATTCGTATGTGACTTAAACTTCATGGAAAGTTTCCTGTATTGTGAGATTACATTACGCAGAGAGCTACAGCTGAGGTTTTTTGGTTTGGCAGTTCCACCAGCTGTTGTAGAACGTAATAATCAAAATTTAAACTTGTTTCTAGCCAGCAGTCAGCACACAACTTGCTAATTTCTACGTAAGACCTGACCCAATGCTATTCTAGCTTTTTCACATGGAATACTGGAAAAGATACTACTCATGTTGGATATTTGTTTGAATTTTCTTAACATTAGACATTTCTTTACATTCTTTCATAGCAATATCCAGTTGTCACTTGGAGTTTTTCTATCCCTACAATAGGCATTTGAACAATATTGAAGCAAAGCTACAACGGTGCTTAATCTCTGTGGGAAACTATTTCCTCTGATGAAAATTATTCACAATATGCTAAAATTTTACTACACAAAAAGTGATAATCTGGACATCATCCTTGCTTAAATAATCTTAGCAAAGAGTTGGAGAGGTGGGGAGGGAAGCATTAGTCAGTTTCTTGGTTTGGGTTTTATTTTCTAATGAGTCTGCTAAATTTGGTGCAATCATGTCTTGGTACTAATTTTAAAATCATGACGAATAAAATTTTCTCTACGGGTAGGCAACTAAGTGTGTGTATTAAGTTTTCTTCTAAACTCTTAAAAACACAAAAATAAAACTCATAAGACATTATTACCAATATCTGCTTCAAGCACTTAATTTATAAAGTAGATTGTTAATAATGTGAGGAATGATATATCACAGCTGTAATTCTGTGTCTTCCAAAGTTAATGAACAGTTAGAATTTTCATAATGAAAAATTAAAATAAGGTTAAAGTGGTTTATGAGACTGCCTACAGATCTAGTAGCAGTCTAATTAGAAGAAAGAACATTAAATTTGATGGACTTACAAATATATATTATCTAGTATTGCTAGAGGACTGAAATCCTGTACTTGTGTTTAGGATTCTTTTAATATGGACGATTCAACCAGAACACAGCACAGAAAAATGAAATGTTATTTGCTCTCTGAAATCACTGTGTACACAACAGATTGTGGCTTTAGATGTGTTCAGTACTTCAGTTATGTGATTCCCTCTTGTTGACTCAGTGCAACAATCTCTCATCTGTGTTTGCCCGTTTCTCTGCCGTTTCTTAAGTAAAATGAACCTTTGTGCTTGTTTTTACTATTAACACACTGTAATGAAGCTTTTGTTACTGTGCATTGGCTATTCTGGGGTAATTGCAAGAAAGCAACACAGATGAGGTGCTGGCTTAATATATTAAGGTCTTTTTGAAAAGTCCACTACCCACAAGTGTTTGCCTTTGAGAGATGGTATCGCACCAGTGAGGCTTAGCCTGGTTTTTAGAATTGACCCTTAAGGAAAACATCCACCTTCCGTGATGACATTGAGCTTCAAAGCACAAGCAGCTGCCGTGCCACGTTTCCCGTGCTGCCGCGTTGCCCCCGGGCTGAGAGCGGGGTGGGCTGTGTGTCGCAGGGTGGGAAGCTGCCTCCTCTTCCCACGAGTGTTTGCCTGGGCGGGAGGTTGGGGAGACTGGGTTACGTGTAGGGAAGCTTTGGGAGGTTGACAGCATAGAAACTGAGACTGCACTTCCCTGAACTTGTTTTTTCATTTTGTGTAATCCAGAATGACTGTAATTGAGAGTGTATTTGGAATAAGCAGGCTTTGTGGTTATCAAATATGTCAGCTTTGCTTTTTATGTTTATATGTCGGCTTTGTAACTCTTATAAGCTGTTATTGCATGACAGACTCCTCCATCTAAAATTCAGTCTCTCGAATTCATCTTCTTCCTTCATTTTTTTGACAGCGTAACAATGTTATACCTTGATCCCAGGATACCTGTCCCACACAGCGGGGTTTCTGTGAGGTAGGGTTTTTTTGTGGACATCACTAGGCTAGGCAGAACAGTCCTTGTTAATAAAATTCTTCTGAAGTATTGTTTTAGAGTGAATTTTTGGTTGATCTGTGTGTTTCCTCATTATTTCTACAGCTTGCAAAAACATAAACTGGATAAATCCTACCCCGTTATCTCCAGCGTCTCTTTTACTGCTGAGGATCTTAGTATCCAGTTTAAGATACTGTATACGCCCCAAAAATTCAGAAGTGTTGTGACCTATCCTCTTAGTATACAGATGTGATATTTATAAAACAGAAACTTTGGTATTCCAAAACATGATGATTATCTGTAAAACAAGATGGGGTATCTGTGCATAGGAGCAACTTAGAATAAATAGAATGACTTGGTGGATTAAAGAAACCCAAAATTAAGAGGTGGTTTTCACAGTTGTAATATTGTGTCGTAAAATATACAAATACAGTTTAATAGTACTGATTTAGTTAGTGATTCTAAAGTATCAATTTGCTCAGTTCCTCAGCTGTGGAGTAGTGAATTGGGAGAATAGGATTATTCACATTTGTTTTCCTGAAAATTATTTTTCCTAACATATAGCGGTTATGAATGCTTTTCTAAAAATATTTTGATTACCCTCGCATAACTATTTTAGTATTCTTCTATTTAAGCTATAGTTGGAGAGGGTGAAGTTGATACTCCTTTTTTCCCTTTGCCTCTTTATGTCTTCTAGATAACAGAGAAATTCCAGTAGTGAGTATGTTTGTCAGGCATGGGAAAGACTTCTGTACTTGCATTTGCACCAGGAATGTGCAAACATTAAACAAATGGCTCAAATTGATAGAGATTTACCTTAGATCCTCTTTATGTGACTTAAATAACATTCTGCAAGAGAGAAGATATGGTAGCATATCAAAAAAATTCTGTTACCAAAATGCACAGTAAACTTCCCCAAAACAATTGAATAAATTAAACCCCTGGATGTGTTTACAGTACTGATTTTTTGAATAAGAATTAAAATCTATGTCTCTGGAGGTTATATGACTATTTAGCGAGGAAACAGACTTGTAGTTATATGTAGCATCAGTGACTATCAAACATGCCTTTTTAAAATAATAAGTATTGTACCTTATATGTTTACAACCTACATTAAGTCCAGCGGTATAATTTACTTAGAACTATGCTTATACAGTATGCCTGAAAAAATGCAAAATAGTTCCTTTTAAATTAAACTTGTTCATATATAATGAGATGTTTAAGAAAAGTCCTTCACTTATTGATTGCTCATGTAAGAGAAATTCTCCCCTACAGAGATGACATATCTAAAATGCCGTTATCACTTCAACTTTCAAGACAGAGGATGAAGTTGAGTTAAATCTCTGCACGAACCTTACCTTCCTACAGTACTTTTATTAAAAGATACTTTTCTGTTGTCAGCAGCTGCAACAAGCGTATTGTGGTTTAATTCTGCATATGATCTTTGACAGCCACAAACCTCCCCCCCCGATAGACCCAAAGGAAATCTGTTAGCAGTTGGAGCAGCTAAAGTAATAAGTCCCTGTTGCGTAGGAGGGCAAACTGTGTCTCTTTATCTTTTAGCTTCCTCCTGTTCCACTTAAAAACATCTTTGTACGGACTATCTTAAATTTCTGACGACTCGAGGTTGTAAATTAACATACAGCGTAATCTGAAATGCAGATGAGGGGAGAGAGGGCACTTGTGGAAAGTGGCCTCTTGTCTTACTGTCAAGGAGACTGTTATGCTTGAAGTTTTATATTTCTGCTGAAATCTGTAGATATTTTTGGATATGCAGGTGGTAGAGTGTGTCTGTCAAATTTTCTAGTTCTTTTTTCTCTCAAGGAATTCTTTGCAAGAATCTTTCGAATGCATTTTTGTTTTTCACTATTCTATCTGCATTCACCAACCAATTACATGATTTTTGTCATGCTGGTTGCCATTTCTTAAGGACTTCTAACCTGTGCAGAATGATACTGGTCAATAAGGGCTTTTAAAATTCCAGAAACAAAAATTCTAGTGAAGCTAAATGAAGTGGCAGTATCTTTAGTATTGAAAAGGCACGGTAAATTTTGAGATACGAGGATTGATGTACAAGAGAGTTACCAAGATAAAGAGAGGATGAATAAGGCTAGTCAGGAGCAATGCTAACAGAGGGATAAAGAAAGGTAGGTATCGGTATGGACTTTAGGGTGCTAACTCTGGACAGAAGCAACAAGAAGAGAAAGCATTAGCAGAATTTTTGGAACTAGCTCTTATCTGGAAAGTCTTATCAATAAAGTGGGAAAGAGGCCATCCTAACCACGGAAAGAACTGGAAATCTGGCTTTGCAAAATAACCTGTAAGGAGGTAAGAGGAAAAGCATGTGTAAGATGGTAACATTTGGCATTGCTCTGTACAGCTTGGGAGCATCAGCTGGTGGTGATGATACAAGACTGGGTTTTGCTTCTTGCCTGCATGGTAGAATCATTATGGACAACATTAAATTAGATCTGTGGGAAGCCAATAGCGTGGCTGTAGATGGAGGCAGTACCCTGAAGCTTGTCAGTGACATAGGTACTTTTGGCAGCATAGGCAAATGTTGTTGTAACCCGCTTACCTTCATGTTCCTGGTGGGTCCTCTTCTGTTATCTGCAGTATGTTTCCATTTTGGGAAGTGGAAGCCAGGAAAACAGATTGTGTATTCTGCAACCTGGGAAGCCTTATCAGACAGTGTCAGGAGAAGGGCAGAAGGGGAGGGTGTATTCCCAGGGGTTTCCATGGACCAAGTCCATAAGAGGTTATGAGTAAATATAATTGATGTTCATACTTCTGATTCTTTCTCTGCTCTCGTTGCTTAGTCCATATAGCACAACTGATACTTACGGATGGCTGAAATGTATATGGTTGGCTTTATTTACCTGAAGGTGATGTGACTGAATTGCATTTAGCATTCCATCCTTTCTTCTACAGCTTGTGAGTTTCTAATTTAACAAGAACTAATGAGCTTTTTCAAATGATCTTGCTGCCAGCTCTCTTAAATTGTCATTTGGCTTTTTGTGTTAATTTGAGAGGGCAAAAAAATAGTGCAAAATGCATTTCCTAAAACCTGAAGAAATTTTCTCCTGGTACTGAGCCTTTTCAGCAATTCCCAAGTTCAGTGGTGTCCTTTAATAAGTATTTGGGCTACAAATATAAATACTATCTCAGCTCTTGAGGGGGAAAAGCCTCTTAAATTCATATTGCCATATAGTTGTTGTTTAATGTTTCAAAACCGTAGACTGACCGAAGGAAAAATCAACGGTGTAACTGGGACTCGCTCTGAAATGCAGTGATAGTCAAGTCCATATCGATATGGGGTACCTAATGTGCCAGATTTCAAAGTAACCCTATGTTGAACGTACAACTGTCACAATAAAACACAGTTTTTAACACAGCAAGCTTTGCCTGTAAGTGCAAGAATGCTCCAACAGACAGGAACCAGACAAAGCACTGCCTGAGAGAGGGAAGAGGAGGCACAAGACTTGCCCAGAATCTGCAACCCATGCGGTGAGGTGTGAGACAGCTCTACAGGTGTGAGTGGCAGGGTGCCTCGGTGTCAGCTGTGGGACAGGTCGGTGGTTGCTGGCTCTTGGAAAGCAGTTCCACCTAACTTAGTAGTTAGTTCAGAAAAAAAGCTTTCCATATTAACTATTAATGAATTAGATCATTAAATAAGAATTCAGGACGAATTCTCAACTGTTGAATCAAATCAGATGTTTTACTGACAGTATGTGTTTTTCCAGGTTTTGTCAACCAACAATGTATTAACGTTACAGAAAATTGAGGAGTTAAGATATCAAAATATTATGAAGGTAGGTGTGATGATTCCACCTTCCAGGTCACTGTATGTTTACTTAGTAGGATCGATATAGCTAAGAGTGCTGCGCTAGTAAGTGGCATGCTAAACTGCCAATACGGTCAAATGCTCTGAATGGACCGGTTTTTCTGCTGAAGTTGCCCTTTGGGAGAACGCCAATTTGAAGACAAGTTTTTAGCCTTTAGGTAGCCAGATGAAGTTGCGACACATCCTGCTGACAGGTGAAAAGACGGTGATATTTGTATTTATTTGGAGATTTTTTTTTTTGTCTGTTTTCCAGAACAAATCATAGTAACACTTTCAAAAGTAATTTTGATCAAAAAAGTAAAGTGGAGAGTGGAAAAGGAAAAATGGCATAAATAAGGTGAAAGATCACAAAACAACAAGTAAATGAAATGTTGCGTATATTTTTACATCAGTATTTTGTCACTGTGTGTTATCAGCCTCAAAGGTTCGGTCTCTTTTTAAAAGACTTTATGGCCTGGGATGATGTTGTTCTTTAGCAGGGTAAGGATTTCTGTGAGCATCTGACACCCTTTACACAGTTTAGGGTTTTTGTGTTTGTTGTTTAAATTTCCAAGTGTGTTTAAAAATACAGTATGAATTTACATATAAGCAACATAAAAATTAACTTTATGAGAGTGCTGTTAGGAGTGGAAGATCGTACTGGTCAGTAGCCAATTTTTATTCTTTTTTCCCAAAAAAACCCAGCAATTTCTGAAGAATGTCTTTAAAGATGTTTTCAGAAAACTTCAGTGCAGATCTAAACTCATACAATACTAAGACCAAAACATATACCAAGGTACCTGAGTGTATTGGAGGCAGAGTTAGTGTGCGGTGCGTTACTAGGTGCTCTTGTCAAGCTCAGGCAATGCTGAACTCAACAGGCAGGGTTTGCATAGACTTCTCTGGATTTTGAATTGCTCCTGCGATACCATCTTTCCCCACCTAAGGTTTTTGGTTTTTTTTTTTTTTTCCCCCCCACAATTCATATTTCTCATGTCTGTGACTAACCTCAGTGAGACTCCTTCAGAGTTTGGAGTACCCCACTGTAGCTAGAACGTGGCCTTCTTTTTCCTTTTTTTTTTTTTTTTTTTTTTTTTTTATACCTTCAGTAATTAATAGTCGTGGTATATCTGAGTTCACTGCAAGAAGCAGCCATTTTAATTTTTACAGTTTTCATTCTGACATGATAAATGCTTGCTTACAGTGATTTAGTGACTGTTTGGCCACCAGTGTTTTTCATGCGTTAGAATGCTCTGCTCACTCTGGAGTTCTCCTGCGTTGGGGCTGCGTATAAAGCGACTGTCACTTTGCTAATCCGAAGTGAAATTTCACGTCAGCAAGCACAATCACATGCTAGGCTTGGTTTTATTTGTTCCAGAAGAATGTAATATATTATTCTCCTAGGTAGTGTACAAACATTTGAAATGTATTAATAATGGAACTTCTATATACATCTGTAAGATGCAGATGACGTTTTTCTCTGAATTAGGATTGTTACATGCTAAGAGTAATTTTTCAGCTACAGTTCCCCAAAGTACTGTATTTAGAAGCACCAAAAAACATTCCTATCATAGTTTTAGTTATATAATTGTATTTATTATTTTATATAGACATCATTCTTACCTTCAGAAAACAAATATGATGGTACTTTCCAACAATGAGCATTTATTTACTTAGAATGGAAATTTTGGTTTCAGAGCTTTTTGATTAGAAGGGAAGAAAAGCAAAGAGATTATTAACTATGAAATTATTCAGTACTTATTTTATTAACCAGTAGATAATCCAGGGCACTTAAAGGTGCAATTCTTTTTTCGTCTTTTTAACAGGTCTGTAAATGATAATGAGCTTGTCCTGATGTGCATGCTAATTTGTGGTGAAAGGTGGTAAATGAGAAGAGTTAACGGAGATTTAAAGTCTAAGGAAAACAACTTGAAATGCATCTACTTCATCTTTTATGTAGCTGAAAATGATAAAGTGGAAGAAGACAAATACTCGGTTGAACGCTTAAGAGTGAAAAACGTATACATTTTAAGTAATTCGTAGGTCTTTTTCCTGAAGAGAACAAAAGCTAAAATTGTATATGTCGTCCTGATGTAGCGAATCCTATTTAAAGAATTATGAGATGTTTGGATTTTGTTATTTTTTGTCTTACTCTAACTCACATGTTATACCATTGGGATAAATTATGTTGGTTCATTCCTATTTTACAGACACAGTGCATGAGAAAAAAAGATTAAATGAGTTGCTTAGGGGCATGAATAACATTGTGAGCAGAAAAAGGAAAAAAAAAATCTTTGCACTTAGATTAGTAATCCATTTTTATTTATATTAGCTAATATTTTCACTGTTGATTTCTTTTCTTCCCTGTCTATTGGCTATGTAGCATGTATTCTTAACTAATCAAAAATTATTTTGATTTTAAGCAAACTTCTCTGATTAGTGAGACTTCAAGCCATCCATCACAAGGGAGAATTTCACTTCAGTTGGTTCTGTGTGTTTTGTCTTCATCTAATTTCCTGGTGTTTCTGGCAAATACATATTGCCTTTATCCATCACAGAAATGTAATAATAATTTAGAAAAATAAAGCTTAGAGTGCTTTATTTGTTGTTACGAAATAGAATTTAAAAATACGAAGGTGAAGTCAAAGACGTGCTTTTACTGGGTTTTATTAACATAGGAATTACTCATGTTCAAGCAGTTTGACAGCTTTATTAATATAATTTATTTAATAAAGAAGTCTGACACTGCCAGATTGGGGAGAACAAAAGATAGTCAAAGAAATGGGAAAGGCAGGCTTCAAGAGACATAATAGTGGAGGCTGAGTTGAGGACTCACACCTTGGAGATGAACGGTAAAATTAAAGGAGAAGAGAATTAAAGGTAGAAGGGAAGAAAAAAATGAGCTGAATTTGCCAAAAATGTTAGGAGTCATCTAGCTCTGACTTATAAGCGGCAGTAAGATTTCAGAAGTCCGTGATAACCATGTCTTTCACTGTGAATCAAAGTTCATTTTCTCACTGTGGTGACTCCCCCAAAAATGGAAATAGTACTTGACTGAGTGTGTTTTAAGATGACTTTCGCCTTGCTGGCTAAACCCAATATTCGCTGTACAGTATCTTTTCCAGAGATAGGATATTTTTGTTGATTCCCTGAGTGGTATTCTAAATGAAAATTTGCCACAGTCTCCATTACAGTAATGCTCTCTTACTTATTAGTGTCCTGTGGTGTCAGGAGATCTAATCATAAATCAGCTTTCCGTTGGGAAAAGGCAGCAGGCAAAACGCAGCCCCTGAGCTGAGCATGGATGTCCTTGCATCATGAGGGAAGGAAAAAGACAATGTTTAACATGGCATGGATATGGCCCCTTTCACATTTGGAAGCCCTAGCTCAAATATTTCAGCCACCCTCTTGGTCTAAATCTGAGGCGTTTTCATTGTTCTAGTAGATGATTGCTTTTGTGGGTGAAGTGCAGAAGGAAAATTGTGTTTCAAGTATGCTGTTGTGGTCACTTGAGTCGTTGCAATACTGGTGGTGTTAACAACTTATATTGCTTGTGCCAGTATAATTTGCAGTCCCATGTGCAATATTTGCAGTGTTTAGCAAAAAATGAAGTAGCGAAGACTTCCAGCCTGGCTTATTCAGATTATTCCATCCTTCTAAGCAATCTAAATCTTGCATGGCAGGTTTGCAAGGTTTCCGGAGCTCCCTTCCTTTTCTGTCTGGAACCAGACCCTTCACGGCATATGTAAGTGGTGTGTTGGGGATCATTATTTGTGTTTTCTGATGAACTAGAGTGGAATTGCGCAGTTGCTTTTTCCAGTCTTTCTTATGCTGAAATTGTATTTTCCTTGTACTTAGAGTCTTCCAATGGACAGGGCTAAGACTATTTCAGTCCTGACAACAAATGTGATATACCTGTTCCGAATATGACTATTTCGACACTGCATTGCTTTAAAAACATATGCACAATGTGTTGCCAGTTAGGAAGTTAGCCTAAATGTGACCTTCAAGTAAATGGTTAGTTGGAGTGAAAACTAATCTTATGGATTCTTTTTATTTTTTTTTTTTTTTTTTAATGCCAGGGTTTATTTTAATTCTAGAGCAGGAGTGAAAGTTTACACAGTGCCTGGTAACGTTCCTCCCCACTTGAGGGGGTTGCAGGTAAGTGGGAAGAGGAGCCAGCTCCCAGCTTCACATGGGTGCAAGCTCAGCTGGACTGTTCCTGTCAGCCTCTTTTAACACAGCGGATATTGCCATACATAAATGGGATTCAAATCAAATAGAAATGACCTTAGATTTTTTTTTTGTATGAGTGTAATTCACAAAGCTGAGTCCCTGTAAACTCCTATTAAATTTTGAAGTCTTTTTTTTATATGTATGGATGCGTAGAGCATTACTACCCTTCATATTTTATAATGGGAAAATGTATGGGGAGATAAAACCATAAGCTGTAAATGATCAAGCAGTGGCAGGTGAGGATTTTGTTTCCTACTTGATTCACCTCCCTTTCCCTTTTTCAGGCTGAGAAATCAGTTAGAGGTGGCTCGAGAGCAGAATATCGCTCATTGATAGGGAGGATTTTGTGGAATTTATGGAGGGAAACTGAAAATGTGCTTCACCAAGTAAGGAAAAACAAGGGGAGGAAGGAGAGTAGACTGAAGTGTAGGAGTAGACATGTCTTTACTTGGATCCATCCAACCATTAAGAAGTGCAGATTTCAGTCCTACTGGGCTTTAATTAATAGGTCTTTGCTGTGAAAAGTAGACTTGTGAAACAAGCGGTTAGCAGGTCCAAAGGAAACGGAGCTAATCTGACAAATATTATCTCTGTAGGCATACAGAGAAATAAATGCTTTGTTGTAAGAAATATACCATAACTAATTTGTGATCTTCCTTGGTAAAGCAACAGTCTAGGGAGGTCATTTTTGACTCTCAAAATGAGTGCTGTGATCATTACTGCTTATTGTGCTGCAGTTCACAAGGCTCGTTTCCTGATATAATTTTACTTATAAAAGAAATGGAGTAAGCTATTCTTGAAGTTTGCCTAATGGAATAAAACAGATATCATGTTCTTGAATTTTGTAGTGTTACCAGGGTCTACCTATAGTTATACTAGAAGAAGCAATTAGGATCCTTAATAATTTCATCTTGATGAAATCTCTGCCACTGAAGCTTGGCTAGTAAACACTTCATAACGCTTTATTTTTTGTAACTGAAGACGGTGTTCTGGTTGCCTGGCTTTATAGCTAAAGTAAGGCAAGACTCCAGGTAAACTATATTGACTATAACTGTATCATGCAAATGAGATGAGGGAAATTTACCCCTATATGCTTGTTCCTTTACAATACATTTAAAATTCTTTTAAGAGGAGTAAAGATTGAATTTATTCTATTAAGAAATTGCATGGTGTATTTTCTCTTTGTGCTTTCTTTTTGCAGAATATTTTCTCTCTGCTCTTTCATATTTAGAACATGTTTGAGTTTGAAATGGAAGCCTAAAGGTTTTTCTGACGAATTGCTGGGGTCTATTAATTTGTATGGTTCGTTTGTGCTCTCCATAGGAAAGCTGAATTTGCTGGTGCATACTCTGGTTGTGTCGGAAATGCAGTTATATTTTAAAGTGATACCTAGTCCCTGTGATATTTTTTCTATCATTGTCAATGTATTTGGAAGACTGAGTCTCTGTAAGGTTGAAAAGAGTCACTTTAGGAAATAAAAATAAATTGTATGTAAGAAGTTTGTGAAGGGAAGCTTCAGTGGCTGGTGAAGGCTGTCACAGGAGTGCTGAGGGGAGGAGAGGAGCTGTTTAATACCGACTCTTCCTGTAGCCTGTCAATTTATTCATGCAGTGGACCTTGCAAGCCCAATCCACAGATGCTATTTTCTGCTCCTTACTGAATAAAACTCAGTGCTGGGTCCTGAGTGTAAAGATTAATTAGTCAGTGAGTGTTAAAGGTCTGTTAAAGCCATTATGGCGTCTGTCCGTAGAGACAAATAGAGGCTATAAAACATTGTGTTCGAAACCTAATTTTACATGTGTATTTTTCATTAATAATAATGATGGTAGTAATAACTATGGTCTTTTTATCCTGAAAGCTCTCAAAGGACTAAATGCATAGTGCAGGGCATACGGTGTGGGAAGGATCATGCTTTCCATCACTGAAATGCAGGCTTTCTGAGGGCATCCTTCAAGTTAAGTTGAGCTCAGGTTATTGTTGGCCATTGCACAGAAAGCTGTGCAGGGCAGGTCATCCAAATAAGCATTTTTTATCCAAAACTAATTTTTTCCTGAGTTGAGGGTACTGGAATATAGATACATTACTTTGTTGAAAATGGCAAGCAAAGAAATGCATGCAGTTATGCACTTCAAAAACATATTATTCCAATTGGTTGCCAGCTTTCGAATAAGCTCTGAGTTACAGCATTGTTCAATGTTTGACTATTTATCGGAAATTTGTAGCTAATGTAATAATATTTAGCTCTGTACTAAGCTGCAGCTGTTCTGTGTGTACTGAAAATGAACGCCTGCATTACCGGCAGCTTTAAAAGTGAAGTGCTCCTCTTTGCATGTTTTGCAGGCTTCTGTGGGGTTTGTGGCATTCATGTGTAGGTTTTTGGTTTTGTTTCGGTTTTCAAAATCTGGTGAGGGTTAAGGCAATTCAGATGAGCAAACTGGCAGATATGACCCCTCTTTTACAGTTATAACTGTTCCAGTATGTAAAACTAGAATTGCTATAATACATGTAAAAGTATTTCTTCTTTTCTTTTCACAAAACGAGATTTAAGCAGGGAGTGAAATCCCTATAGATGCTTCAAAAATACATTGTGGATTTGTTTACCCCATTAAGTCCATAACATAAGCCTCATTTACAAAACTTAAAAGGCAGAATGAAAACTGAGTCTATATAATTCTCTATCTGGTTACAAATGAGGAAAAAAAAAAAGTTAACATGACTGGAAGGGTACTTCCTCTTCTAGGCTGGACACTTGTATTGTCTATAGTATTTTCATCACAGTGCCATACTTGGATCAGAAGATCCCAAGATACATTATACCTTTAATATAGAAGAAAAAGGATTGTGTTTTTTGTGTCAAAGAAATGCACTGTCAGGTTGGATTCCCAGATGTTTATGTCAGAATCCTTTCCAGATTCCTTGTTACACGTTGACATCTTAGGTGATTTTAAGTATTTGTTGGTTCTCTCAGGTAATGGAGGGAAAGGCTCACATTTCAGTAGTACCTACATAAGCGTTCTGGGGTTTCTTCCTCTCTTTTAAATTGTCTAGCTCCAGCAGTTTTTAATGGAAGTCTAGTTCCTTTAGGAACAACAGTAAGTAATTGTTTAAACTGTTGTATTGATGTCAAACGTGGAAAGCACGGACGAGAGACGGAAAGATGATGATTTGTTGAGCAGATTTCCAGCACAAAGATAACTACATAAAAATAGACAGAGATGATAGCTGATTTAGTGTTTATGTTAAATGAACCTATGGTTCAGTAAGGAAAGGGTATTACTGGAGGGAAGAAAAAATTTAAAAACATAGTGGCTCTTACCAGATTTCTAACTGCAATTCCATAATTAATTACCAATTATACGAATGTTTTGGAGCCTCCGTGAATAGTCATAGTAGAGGTTTCAAGAATTTAGCGCTCTCTCTGAAGAAATTGAATTAATCACTCACTTTAGCAATGTATTTATATTAGCTAGTGAATGAATGAAGTCAAAGGGCTAATAGATCTAGTGAGTGAAGCACTTGCTTTTCAGCTGTAGGTCAAGCAGCAACTGCAGATCTCGAAGGAGCACTTATCCTGGAGACAACTTGGTTTCTGTGCGCTGAAGTGACTGACAGAGCCAAGGGTATGACTGACAGCTGTGCTTTTTGGACCTCATCAGAATGCCTAATGCTCCTTGAAGCCCTAGCAAAATATTTCACATCTTGTAATGAAAGCTCAGTAATAGAGGTATAATCTCTTAAAATAACATTGGTTTATAGTAACACGCTTTATTTCTAACATCGTTATCATCAAAAAGGATTATTTATTTTAGGGTCTAGTTCTTTTTTGAAGTATCTAATTTTACTATTATGTCTAATATGAATTAAATTGCATAGGAATTGTGAGTGCTGCAGAAGATCTTGTGAAGATGTTCAGTAATTCAGAATATTTCAGATGCCTCATTTGCCTTTCAGTGTGACAATCTATCACTGGAATACACTGGAATAATACATGTGCACTGGAATAATACATGTGTTAAAATTAATACTTGTGCATGACAGGTTTTTCAGGTATGTGCCAAGATGCATGCCTGTAATTCCTCAGTTGTATGTATGATAATGATTCCTCGCAAATTTTCAAAGCAGTTACAAACAGTTGCAATTTGGGCCAAAGATTTTTAATTTACACAGAAAGGGCAATCCGTAATCAAAAAATTGCAAAATTGGAGAATGCCTGTTTATTAGTATGCCTGTTTATAGTCATAAGCTTTGATTTAGTTTCCGGCTTTTTCAGCACTTCCTCATTTTGCTCATGAGTTTGTTGCAATTCGTGTGGGGTTTTTTTCATGTAAATATGTATTGCTTACTAGCGGTTAGAAAAGCCAGTGCAGGCGATTGACATTTAAGATGTGAATGATCATATAAATCAGAGAAGGAAGAGTGCTGACAATATATCAGGCAGGGTCAAAATGCGTTTGCAATTTGCAAACAATAAGTAGCAACAGTAAACAACTTTAACAATAAATGTTTCAGAGGAAAAAAATAACGTCTTGGTAATCTCAGTCACTGAGGACTGAGAAGAGGCAGCAATGTTCTTTGTAGCTGGATGGTGAGACCACATTGGGGCTTTTCCATTGTCTTAAGCTTCTACATCTCCCTTTCAGCCTTTTGCTGCAAAACTAGGCTGGAATGTTTCATTATTTACATGTAATACAAATTCAGTTCTCTTAATATTTAGTCATTCCATCACTTCATTGTTTCACTGTATACTTTTTTATAGATATTGGCTTTTCCATTTTTATTGGGAAAATAAAAATATTTTTGAGTGCATTTTGAACATCACAAATGAAGCTATTTTTTCACTGTTGCTATTTAAATCTTAATGATGTATGTATTATTGCATAAATCATGTGAATGGCTCATGTCTAACATTAATAATAGCACTACCATTAACAAAAGAAAGCAAAGTTGTGAGTGGTGGATCTGGTATACGTTATGTATGGTTATTTCATAGGGAGTAGAGACTAACAAAAGCCAGTAATGATGTATAATTTCATGCATACAGTATGGCTAGCAAATAAAGTGCCAGAAGTCGCATCTCAATTTAGGCAGATATTTGCTGGATTCGTTCTAAGAACCTCCACAAATACTACAAAGGCAGGTTGTGAATATAACATTGTAGGGTAGCAATTTATTACACCATAATTTTGTTTATAGCGCTGCTGATTAGCAGTTTCACTGTGGTGGCTTAAAGCTTGACTTTTTGTGGAATAGACGTTTTGTGGAATAGCAATGGCCAACAATTACACATGCCATAGTTTCTGTCATTTTCATATGGGTATCATTTATAAACAGCAGTATCTGAATTAGCATTTCAGAGGTTTTTCAGGCTAGATGATTTTAACTCTCCTTCTCGCATGAAAGTCTTAATCTCCTTCCCAGCACAGACCTGTGAAGTATAGGAAGCGACTACAGGGGGTCTGTACCTGATAAGTGTGCCCTCTAATGAGGGTCGTGGCAGCAAGGTGGACTTCCTTGGGGTGATCCCCTGACCTCGCCCCTCTCCCCTGAGGTGAGGTGCCCAACAGGTAGAGCCCGGCAGCAGAGGGGTCTGTGCCACAAACGCGTGAGATGCAGTTTTGCAGTCAGGAGCTGCTTGTGCAGACATCAGAGGGAACTTGGGAGGCTCGGTAATGGACTAGGCCAAGCCAGAAGGGCTCTCCTCTTTCTTCCTGAAGCTGTATTAGTAATAGCCGTTCCTGAATGACAGGGAGTGGAGCTATTACTCCCAAGCTCGCCAAGGGGCCCTGTGGATATGCAGGCCCCTGCGGGAGCAGGGCACAGTACCCGCCTCAGCAAGGGCCCTCTCCGGCTCCAGGAGTCTTCCTTTGTTTGCAGATCCAAGGCCTGCATTGCCATGTGAGTGATAACTAGATAAAATATACATCTTGGCTTTGGCCTCCTTTGAAAGGTTTAGATGCCGGGGCCTGTTCGTGCCTTTGGAATCAATCTTTGACATATGTCACAGTCGTTAAAGTAGGTATTAATACAAAATAATAAATTTGTGTAGTGTTCAACTTTTCTGTAGCTGTCTATCAGAAAGTTCTGAAGTGGATTTCTTTAAAGACTCCCTGTCTCCTGAGGAAAAGGGGATAAGGCAGTGTGTCCCTGGACAGGATCTATGACTCATTATGTCAATCAAACTCCACTTCAGAGGGGAATAAAGAGATTTGTATCTCAAAGCTGTGCATAACGACTTCTCGGCTTTTCATTTCATATTTATGAGCGGTTTACTTTGAAGTGTTTATCAGGCAATACGCAGAAACATGAGAGAGCATTGCCTGAAACCATGTTCAAGTGTCTAATCTGTTAAATGCTTGCTGAGCAGGCTAGTTCATCAGTGCATGCAATGCAAAAAAGAGAGAAAAAAATAAACTTTCTGGGTTTTTGAGGTTTTTGAAGCAGAATCTTTATATTAACAATATAAAAAGGATTAATAATGCCGAGCATTTTGAAATAAATGTAATATATGAAACTTACAAAAGTTGGCTATGTTCTGTGTTAAGTAGATAAATAGTTCTTTGCTTGAAAGGAAGCTTGACAGTACTTAATACCAAAACTATACAGTGCCACATCTGCTCTTAAGACAGAAGTATACAGTGACCACAAGATCCTCACTGTTAATTTTGAAGGCTTGAGGCATTCATAAAAGCAGACTTCCGTAGGGTTCTTTTCCCCTCTCCAAAAAGAGCAATTTGCTGATAACGGAAGCGTTAAAAGCTGATAAAAGAATAGCAGTGGCATTAGCCTGCAATGGAAACAAATTTTCGGCAGTATTACCCATTTGCTGTGTGCTGTGCCTGCAGTGGAGCTCTGAAGAGGCAAGTATTGTTAAATAGGTCAAAGATAAAAAGCCAAAATTTCAGGTAAAGTAGAAACAAAGTGACAGTGTTTTTCTCGTTGTAATATAGCTCCAGTGGGTTAGCTAGAAGTGAGCGTATGCCCGATGATCGTTGTTTCTGTTCCCTGTTCACAAGCCCTCTGAAGTCAGGCTTTACTAATTATGGCTAGATGTGAGTGCTCAAAACAGTCCGATGAGATGGGGGACACAGAGATTGCAGTGCTCACAAGAGCACTCCATCTCCAGCCTGCAAAACCCCATCGGAAAATTCTGGTATGTATGTGGTCAATGCACAATATTTCCTTGGGTAAGTGGTTCCTGAGGATGTTCAGTACATGGCGTCCATGCATCTTATCCTGTATTTAATTTTAAAAGCAACTTCACTTTAGAGCTCATTTTGAAACATATTCTTAGGTATTGGTAATTTTTAAAAGAATGAACAGGAATACGTTTTGTTCAGTGCTTTATTTTTACCAGGCTATCTTTCATACCATTTTATCATTTTGTACAGATTATTTCTGTTTTGAAAAAAATGTCTCTTTCCCCTCTAAAGAGAACATGGTTGACTCTGAATGACTTAATTTGTGGGTCTCTCATTTTGGACTTCTTAAAATCATCCATAAAATGACTTAGAGGACCGCAGTTGATCAGTACTGTACACTTCTGATTATCTAGCTATAGATTTCTCTTTTGACTTTCCAGATCAGAAATGCTTAGAAACTTTGGGGCTGTTCACTGTTTTAGGTTGAGGGTTCTTTCTTCTGGCTTTCTCATTGAAGGGTAAAATGACTTTCTCCTTGATTACATAGCCATGCATGTTGTTTGCCAAATTCCCAGTTTAAAAAAAAAAAAAAAAGTGTACCAAAAAAAAAAAAAGCTATAAAACATATGCTGTGTTCAGTTTCCATGACAAAAGAAAGTTGTAAGAGAACTGAAGCTGAGAGTAGTTTTCCAGCATGTATGCCTGTTCCCTGTTCTGAAGTCATTAAAAAGATGACAAAGAAGAAAACAGAGCAACAAATGCCTTTGAGAACCACAAATCTGAAATTTAAATATGTGTGCTGGCAATTTTTAATATGCTTAGCTGAATCAGAGGGTCATCAGTCTGAAAGGGATGGATAAATACGTGAAGTGTCCAGAGCCTGTCATGGTAGCTTACGCCACCTGACACTACTGGCCAGCTCAGCTCGTGCTCTATCACACCGGTAATTAAGAAAACAATCTTTTCAGATAAGACAGTGACTGAAAGGCCACAGGCAAGAGATGTACAACAGTACCACGGTATTTCTGTCAGTATTCACGTAGTGGAAAAAGAGACTGGGAGCAGAATGGGCAAGCTCTCTTCCAAGCTATCCTGTAAGCAGGAGGGGAGATGTTTTTCCATCCCTAGTCTTCAGTGCTGTCCTTACCTACTCCATACTCCCTTTCAAAATAAACCAAATTGTAGGCTGAAAACTGCCTGTGACTCCCATGTAGCCAAAAAAGAAATACATGAACTAGCCTAACATGCTTCTTTGCAAATGGTTGGTAGATTAAGAAGTGTGAAATAGTGTGAAGATTAATGAATAATCCAGTCTAATCTCCCAGTTGTTAAATCCAAGGAATTCTATAATTGGAGTCTGAAAAGTAAAAATAAAAAATAAACAATAATAATAATAAAAAAACTTAATGGCATCATATGACACCTAGGTATACTTGACCTTTATCAGCGATGTGAATTTATCATTTCACCTGAACTGCAAGGCACTTATGAAGCAAGGAAAGGCACTTATGAAGTGAGAAGATGCGTGTGTTAAAAATAGTCAGATAACACAGCCTGCACAGACAACTCTCTCTCAAAAGAACTGAATTTTGGTCTGGCTCTCTGTACTATTTACCGTGTTATCTCCTAATAATAACACCTCACTAAGATTTTGATTTGAGACTTAAGACTTTTAGTGCAGGACTAAGCAACAGAGAAGGTCTAGGCAGTAAAATGCTTTTTATTGCAACTGGTTCTTGCATAGAATAGTTGACTTAATGGGGGGAAATCAGTTTTTTAAAATCGATTCTTAAAAATCAGGCTCAATGGTTTCCCACACATAAAAGAAGATTTGACAAAATCGTAGTTTTAGTGGAGGTATCTTGATATTGCCTCTTCAGAGGATCACACACTGTTACCTGTTAAACTCGGTGCTGAAGTGATGGCTGGAGCTTAACTTACTGCTTGGCACATTTGCATCTCCATTCTGTTATTAACCAAATTAAAGTCAGTGCCAGCAGTCCTTCAAATCTTAGTCAAAAATGGAAGGGAAAGGACAACAGAAGGGCAACAACTGGCCCTCTGGTTAAGATGGAGTTTTATAAAAAAAAGACACAGTTTCAAAGAGCAGGAAGTTAGAATAAACATAATCTATAAGCTGTTTATTGGCACAAACCACAAATCTTCAGTTCTGTTCATTGAAGAAGAAGGGAAAAGTAAACTAAATCAAAATTAGAGCACTGGAACTGAAATTCTAAACCACTGGAACAGGCAGAAATTTAAGTAAAACAGAGAAACAGATTGCATTAACCAAGCAGAGCTGTGCTGCTGATGAAGGGAGAGAATGTCGGAACAGCACGCGCCTCCCAGTGCCACGGCCCAAGTGCGATGGGCTAAAATTAAGATGTTGCACTTGGGTATGTAGACTAGCAAAAAGAAAATCAGAATAGCAGCGTGTTTTGTGTGTGTGGAGAATGCCACTGTAGGGAAGGAAAAGAGGTGCATGGAAGGAGGTCATATTTCTTACTTCCATAGTTCTGCAGAAGCCTGGTAAAACCAGTGAGTTCCAGCAATGGAACGGATGGATGCACTGCACTGCTGCCTGTAGCGTTGCAGCTGTTGTACGTGCCAGAAAGGCCAGGATGCCCTCAGTTTCTGTGTTTGCGATTGTATATGCAGTTTAGAAATTATAGTCATTGGTAGACAAAAGAAATCCCATATTAAGGGTATATGTTTCAGCTGTAGCAAAGTTCAGGACCAATAGTAATCTGAATTGGTGCCAGCTGTTCTATTTATAATACCACAAGTGACTGGCTGTGAAAATAACTAATTATTTTACTAGGATTAAAAATGAAAAGCTGAAAGCAGTTTATAATTCAATCAAACAAATAAAGACGTTTCCTGATCTCTTCATAAAATGAACACAAGTGATGAATAAAAGAAAGTGTGGTTGTGTCTGTTACTTAGTAGGTGTACTGTCCCACCGAGTTTAATCTGTTTTCCTTGATACCTGATTAGAATATATATATCTCTTTCTTCAAAATTATGGTGCTCAAATTATTTTAATTTCATTATTCTTTAAGTCGTAAAGTTTATATGGATTTGTGTAATACGCTTTTTCAATTCATATGGTACTGCACTTGAATTGTTTGGATTTTTTTGGGAAGCTCTTCTTTCCATTTTAGATTAATTCCTTATCAGTCCTCAAAGTCATTGACATTGGTCCACCGACTGTCCTCCTCGCAGGATTAGAAATGCAGAGTTAAATGCATCTCTGGCATTTCTAAAACCTGTTATAAGCAACATCATTCAGAATGTGAACACACAAGTTCTGAGTCAAATAATGGTCTAAACTTCTTTTATTCTACTGTACAGAATACAGTTTACATTACCATTATTTCTGGGTGATATGATGTTTACAGCGAAGAAGCACCTTGTAACTAAACAGCTGACAGCTGCTAGTGCTAAGAAATCTTTATATGTGCCTGGGGACCTTCATAAAATATGGAGTATCCATGTTCCTAACTTGTGAAGCAAGGTATAAAAGAAAACAATTAAGGTTTCGTCTGTGATGACAGCTGATTCAGGTTTTTCGAGAGTTCCCAATTAAACAGTTATGAAGGTATGAAAGCTTATTACCTGTGACTTCTACTGTTTCTTGAGAGCACAGCTTATTTATCAAGTCATGAACAGTGGTTTACTTTTTACGGCTTTTAAAATCTTGATTTAACAGTATACAAATAAGAAAAGGCTTTTCATGAATTCAGCAAATTATCAGCAGCTAATGTATGCCCTGCTAGTTTCCTGTAGATTTTCATAGAAATCTTCCTTAATACTTTAACTCAGATTTGTGTATCAATGAAGATTAGTAGCTGTACAGTGATTTTATGTAAAAATACTCGTATCTGTATATTTATGGTCAACTGAGGTGGGTTTTTTTTTCTGGAAAGCAAGGAGAACTCATTCTCCTTTTCTGACATAACTCAAATGCTTTTACAACAGAAGACCAGCAACTTTGTGAGCTAGAGTAGAATGCAAACGCAAAATACCTTTTTCTAGATTTTTGGATTATGTGGGTACCATGGTCTTATTATTGTAATTCTTTGTGCCAGGTGAACCTAACTGTACATTTCAAACACGTATAGTCTATACCGATACTAAATGCTAGCTCTTCTCTGTTGCGATAGCACTTCATTCTCTCCTTACGCTATCTTTAAAACTGACTCTGCTTTCAAGTTTCGTTTTCTATGGAGCTGTAGTTGTTATTCCTTCATAGGAAAATACTATGTTAGTGTGATAGGAGATGATATCAGGTGTTGAGCAGGTTGTTTAATATGGAAAAACAATTTGAAAATAGTTCTTTCTGTGTTCTTGTATGGTAGCTATCACTTTAGGTACACAAATATATTATATTCTTAATCTTTTTGGTGCTTCTGTGGTGAATTTTATTTAAAAAGTCATGATCCCTAAAATGGAAACAGGTATATAAAAAAATTATTCCATAGTTTGAGTCATTTTGGACTGAGGATAGAAAATACGCACTCTTAACTTCTTTTCATAAGAGTCCATCCAAAAAACCCCAACTGAACCCCCCTCCAAAAGCCACTGTTACTTTGATGGTGTTTTGACTGGAGCTGGCCAGTTTACAGCAAGAACATCATTACTTGCCATGAAGCTTCATGTTCTGTTCTTTCTTTGCTGCTTGTAAAAGAAAAAGTAATAGGAACTAAGTTTTAGTGATTGATAACCACGTTCTGGTTGGATTGTATCACAGTACATGGCTGTGAATTGGAACAGGTTTTATCCCCCCAAAAATGCACTATTTGTCACTGCAGAGGTACGTTAGATTATTTGGACAGTTGTGTTAGCACAGTGTTCTTTTCTCCATGTTACAGATGAAAAAAACAGAATTTGTGCTGTTTTTCCCTTAGTCACAGTTTTTGTGGGTTGCTTTCCGTCTTTTCTTTTTAATACGTGGAAGTTAGATTCTGCTAGTCCTCAGCACTGCACAACAGCCCAGTTGTTAACTTTGTACTTTTGGGAATGTATTTTGGCGTGAGTAATGTGGCACAACTAATTTCAGAATGCTAAAATGTCTACTGTTGCATCTGCAGAAGCACTTCCAGTCTTGTTCGCACAGGAAAAAAGTGCATTGTTGTAGTTTTAAATGTAAAACATTTCTCATGTTTTCTTGTCACTTTAACAAAAAGTGCAGAAAATGAGATTGGAGTTGTTTTATATCACTGGTCATACGTGTGGTCTTGCTAGACAATAAGTATCCCTAAAAAGAGCAGATTTTTTTCCCTTATGCGGGAGGTTGCCCAGGGAGCCATCACTGACATGCGACATACTTATGCAAATACAGGTATGCATTGTGCACGTTTAGCACACAAAACCCTGTGGATTTTTAATTTGATTTTGATCACAAAACAGTCATTGCCTTCTAAATGATAGATGTTACATTTCATTAGAGATAAGTAGATATACAGAGAGGCCTAAAGGTGCTTTGAGAAAGGAAGATCTTATTTGCATGTTGATGTGTCGTTTATACTTGAGTTTATATACGTTTCTTACAATAGCACCGTAAAACTTTGAGAGATCGAACTATTTAGGTTGAAATTTGCCATGAATTCTGCCTACTTCGGGTTGGTTTGTTTGGAGACAGGACGGAGGAAGTATCTGACTGGTTCTGAGAATGATGCTAGAGAAAATACATTCTTTTGCCTGCAGTGAAAATATCACATGACCACTGTGTCAATTAAACTAAAGTATCTCCATCCTTTGAATCAGAGATTCCAAGTTTGGAAACTCTTTCCCTGCCACTTTTCCCCTGGAGTAACTGGGGTTTGCCTGCAGTTCGGCTGGAAGCTTGTACGGATGCCGAGGGGCTGCTCCCGGCCAGCAGGCTCGGGTCTCGGCAGGGCTTTCCCAGCGCTGTTCTTCCCGCGCTGCTGCCAAGCACTGGCACGGGGGATAACGGGGGAGGCTCAGCCCTGAATTTGCTTCCTCCTGGCACTTAGTCAGCGAGGAGGAGGAGAAGGAGAATGCAGGAGGGCGAAGCAGCAGAGGAAAGCAGAGCGATTGCTTACAGAATTGCATAGTTCTTTTCCCGTCTCCTTCAGGTTTTAGAATGGACACATCTGTAGAAATAGCACATCCCTTTGTAATAAATGAAACTGCTCTCCTTTTACCATTCCTCAGTGCTTGGAAATGTTGTAATACTTACAATAAATGAAAGACTGCCTGAGAAAGTAAAATGTTAGCCTGAATTACATTTTAACCTGGGCCGTTTTGGGTAGATAATAAATAATAATCATGCTTGCCACCTAGCTCTGTCCTCTTGTCCTCCCAAATCTGTTTTTGTCCTTAATTGAGATTGGCATTTGAGGAGAAAACAATAAATGCATACTTTGCCCTGAAGCGACATATCATTATAAAGAAGTTCATCACCATAAGGTGATGCCAGAAATATAATTTTTAGACGGTACTTGTTCTGCCAAAATCAGTGTGTGCTCTGGAAAGAGGCTGTTCTATTCTCCCTTTCCTTAGTTTAAAGCTATAAAATGGGGATGATAAAAGCTCACCTCACAAGGAGGTGAAGATAAATAAAGTAGTGTTTGAGATGTTCTCAGAGACTACATTCAGCACAACCATAGGGAATGTGTATGAAGTAATTAAAAATACTGTATTCTCTATTTTGGTACATAAAGACTGGAAAAGGAAGGTTAAAAAAAAAAAAGAGCAGGTCCAGTCACTTCACAGAAGGAGGAAATTTTACTGAAAAAATAGAATATGATCACATAACTGAAGATTATATAATATTGTGAGCTAGAGTGAAATCTTATTAGATGCCTGGTTTTATAAACGTTATAATTTTTTTTAAGTGGATATGAATCTACTGTATTAACACTGTCAACAGACTTATTGTCAAAAAGAGAAACATCTGTATGCTGGCATTAGCCTTCGGGATCTCCGAGTCAGAAAGAAGCAAAGCAGAAAGAGGATTATGAGAAAGACAATTAAAGGATTTTACTGTCATTGATGAGAGGAGCTAGAAAATATATTTCAAATTCCAGCCACGTGTTGTATTGCGTGTGTGTATTTCTGTTTGTTGCTTCTAGTCAGTTTGCTGCAGAAGCGACCAAGGCTGCCAGTGTTTCGCTTTTAAGAAAGCCGTTGTGTTTCTGTTAAATTTCAAAAATTGTTGTCTGCATACTACTGTGTTAGTATTTGTAATAAAATTTCACAGAGCACATGTATGTTCTAAATTTTAGTGGGTATTACCGGAGGGGGTGTGTGTATGTATGTATGCACGCACACACAGGCTGGGTCGCAGCACGTTGCAGATGGGTATCAAGACCTCTCTGGTATTGTCGTACTTCTCAGTAACATCTATAAAGCATTTCCTCATGCCTTTGTTACAAATGTGTTCTATGAAAGGAGGATTTATCATCGTTAAGTGGTTAAAGTTCACATTCACTTAGTTGTAAAATGTTTAGCTTTCCTGACTAGCAATACCTGGAACTTAATAATCTTAAATGCAAATGTCATCTGTGAATCTTCTCAGTAGGCAGCAACAGAAACATGTAGGAAGCCCTGCTATTGTTAATCCCCAACTATAGATTTTAAAAACCTAGAACAAGGTGTAAGCTTGTTCATTATTATTATTTTCTAATTTCTGAGAAATCCATTCTCTGGTACATTTAGTGTTTGGTCAGCGGAGAGTTTGTTCCACAGGAGGTTCCACTGCCCCTTCCTTACGCTAGTAAAGGGCTATTACTAGGGAAAAATGGATAGAGAGTTAGGAAACAGGAATGTTAGGAGAGTTGAGGTAACAGTTCAGTTTATGTAATAACGTTTGTGAATATTAGAAAGGGGAGGAAAAGCTGGCCGATAAACCTGCTGCAGGTTGATGAGTCTCATGGCTAGAGGGGCTAGTGTGTGTATCTCCTCTTTCTTACCTGGCCTCCCAAACCACGGCAGGTTTCCTCGACTTGGAGGGATCACAGTGAAAGAAGAGCTTATCTTTTCCTTGCGCTTTTCTCTTTGAATTTGTGCTTTCTTCAGAAATGGAATATTGCAGTCATTGTAATATCAATGATGTTAAGAGAGAGAGTTTTCCAGGCGTGCTTCATGCTGATATTAAATTTGCCACAGTGACTATTCATTGTGATTACGTGATTAAAATTCCTGTATGTTGCACAGAAAAGATACTCCTGGTTGAAGTATACTTAAACCACCAGAAAGATGCAGTATAAGATGCAATATATTTTATGATGGTGTATCAAGGGTGGAGGGGAGGGGAACATTTATAGAAGAAAGGGCTTACATTAATATAATTTTTTTCCAAAATCTTAAATAAAATAGTAGAAAAGCTTCGAAAATACAGGAAGACAGTAGTGTATCCCTCAGCTCAGGTCTGGAGTCTCAGTTTGGAGTATCTGGTAGCGTAGAATTAGAAACAAAAGTAAGTAAAACATTTTGTAGAACGGGGTCTTTAACCGTGAGAAAAGAATAGTATTGAAACAGGTGAAACACAAAGAAGGATTAAAAAGGGGACAGTTGTTTATCAGGTAAGGAAGATGAGTAAAAAGGGTAAATGTTAAAAAGGTGTACAGTAAGTAGATTAAAAAAATCAGATTTCCATCATCTGTTCTCCTGTCATTATAATGAATGCATAAAGAATTGAGGAAAACTAAGTGTGCATCAGAGTTTGTTAAAAAGAACGACCTCTTCATATACCACAGATTGGAGCTAAATTGTAGTACTCGTGCCAGCAAAAATCATTATAGCTATGAACATAACAAGCATTTGAGAAAGGATGGAACGTCTTAAATAAATGTATTCTTGTTATCCCTATTTCTTGTAATTGATTATAGTAGCAAAGAATCTAAGTGATGTTATCCTTTTGATTTTAGACTCAGCCCAGTTTTGAACTGCTGATCTAGTGTTGAAGGCAAATTTATCATAGCTGTGCATTAACTGGTTTCAGATGTCTTCCTCTGAGGCATCTTGTAGTGATCACAGCTGGATTAGATTAATCTTCAGAAGGGCAATTCGTGCAATTTGTAACTACCCGAATGAGACCTCTGCCTAGAGGTTAGGTGAAAATAACCCTTGCTTATATGGTAATGCTTTCTAGTCTTAGCTGAGATAACGAGAAGAATTTTACGTAGTTGAATTAAACACAGTTTTAGTAAGTATTTATGTACTAAATAACTTTAGTAGTAAATTTCTGTAAAAGAAAATGCACTCAAAAGATAATAGAAGTAATGCACTAATTAAAAGGAAAACATCTTTTCTGCACTATTGAGAGACTGTTCACAGCATGTAGATTATGGGCAATGATGATCAAGTACATAACATTATATTACACTTCTAAACTAGTATACTGCTGATCTATTTTTGTATGAGAGATTGCATGCACCTTAAGGCAGCAGCTGGTATTAACTGCTTTTCTTTAATGAGAACGATCTGGTGATTTCTGCAGGTGGAGATGGAGGGACTGGGGATGGAGGCTAGCAGGCTCTGTTGCGTCTGAAAAAGCAGAAAACCTTGTGACTTCTTTTTTTGTCATGTGTTCCTTGAATGAAACAGGTTTCTTCGTTTTCTACCAATAAGGATCTGATGTTATTAATCTCTTTTCACTTAGTGTCACCAGCGATGTAAGAGATGCTACAAGAATCTGAAAGAAAACACCCTTAAGTTTTGAACGTGCAAGGATAGATTCTGCCTGCACATTTCAGTCCTACTTTGCAAGTGAAGTTTCAGTAAAATGCAGTTACTTGCAACTGCATGCGAGCCCTAGGGATAGAGTATGCTCTGTAATACTGTACGAAGCCATCCATCTGCCTTGACTGCTAGTGCTACTAGTGCATTGTAACTCATGGACCAGGTTTCTCTCTGTGAATGCACAGCAATATAATTTGAATTCCCAGGGGACGGCAGGCAATAGGTACTGCTGCCCTCCTTCCTTCACTTTGCTTCTAGGAGGTCTTGATTTGCTTGATCTCCTAATCATTTAAAGAGCTATAAGGAAGATACTTCTTGAAGGAGACACTAAATCTTAACCCCAGGCCAGACTGTGTCTGTATTTCCTTGCTCCAGCTCATAGGTGCTGTAATTTCTACTGGCAGTGGGGGTGAGGAAGGCTGCATTGATCTTGGTGACCTTTCTGTCATCGGGATCCCATGTGGAGTATTCTGCCAATATGAGTGGCTGTGAAATGAGTTAGATATTTTCTCATTATTGTGAGACTATACTTTATTTGCAAGTGATAGTAGGGGCCTTTCTGCTATGAATTATTGGATAAATGATTTCTCTGCATCCAGAACTGTGTTTATCCTCTGTGTGAATTTACAAGGGTGGTCTACTAATGCCATTAATGCTTTAATGCGCAATAATGGCTGAGCAAATAAGAGAATATTATACTAGTGAAAGCAGTTAATATGTTATTCAAGAGATGTGGACAGTTTCATTTTAGGGAAACGAGGCACGTAGGAGAATATGATCCAGATCAAGAAAAGGTCTAGAAAACATAACTATAGTGTTTCTGTCTCCTCTTCCTCAGATTTTACAGTAAATTAAGGGCTATGAAGATAGCAGGAAGTGTAATATATATAGAGAGATACATTTTATATAGATACATTTTTATATATTAAAATAGAAAATATATATCTGAAAAATGCTTTTATGTATGCGTATATAAGATCTATGTGTGTGTGTGTATATATATATATGTGAAAAACATTTCCAAAATATGTTCTTATGTGGAGATCCATGGTTATCCAAGGACAAGTGATTCTGCTATTACATGCTACCTTACAGAACACTCTCAAATAATATTTTGCAGAAGCAAACACTGAAAATTAATAAATAAAAGTAATTTAGAGTCTACGAGACAAAAACATTGTTTTGCTAGAGATGGAAATGTCTAGAATATTTCATGTCTGTCATTAGGATGCTTGAGACTTTCTGTAATAAGACTGTAAGGAGATTTCTGAGAAGCAGCACAGAAAATCCTTTCCCAGAGGCTCAGAGGCTGATTCCATTTGTGTTCTTGAGCTGATCTGATCCTCTTCTCAACTTTTTTAAATTTGGTCAGTTTTCAGATCTTTTTCTCCACGTTTCTGGAAGATGCCAAGTTCCCAAATAATAAAACTCAAAATGAATGAATGAATTCTGTGAATACAATATTTTCCTTCCCCTTTCAGTGCCTTTGCCATTTTCCTCAGACAAATAAAGTAAGAATGAATTTCTCTGAAGATTGCATTTTGCATCAGATGTTATAGGCAGATTTTGACGTCGAAACAGGATGCTAATCAGAGTGAAATCATCTGGGCTTATAATGGCTGTTAAAACCCACAGAATATCATTAAAATGTTTTATTCTGTATGTAAACCAACTTATTTAAGCTAATATATTCATAATTGGTGTGTCTTTGTAGAAATTTATGCCATCAGCAAACAAGGAAACAAAAACCTTCACTTTCATGATGAGTTTGGTACTTTTAGCATGTATCTAATGTCAGCATGCACTCTGTGTAGGTCAGAAAGTGTGGGGCTAGTAGGCTTCAGTTCACTCCCTTTTTTATATGTATTTTATATTTTGGGTTGATTTTGACATGTTTGTTTTTTTTTTAAATGAGTCTAAGGTTAGTTCGATAATATGGCTAAAACAAAACTAATCAATCAAGCTGTTTTTTTGAAATGTCTTCTACTGAAATTACACGTGACTAAAATTTACATTTTCTTTAAAAGTTAACGTTGTTTCATCTGTCATGATAGAGCTCTTATTTAAAAAAAAAGGCAAAAAATCTCTTGACTGAAGTGCACTTGAGAAGCTCATTTTTAGGTCTCTTCAGTTCATTGCTTTTGACTAAACCACAAAATTTCTGATTACTGGAATAAATATTAGAAGGCAGGTTAAAATACGCTGCTAACTAGGAGGGTTCGGGTTTATTTGGTGTTGATGAGCAAGCTGACTTTTTTAATGTCAGCCTTTTTATATTCCTTTTAAACATTGCCACTAAACGCTTCATTTCTTTAGAAGCATCCAGTCGGTGATGCTTCTGTACCTGATGCTGTTGGCCACTCTCTTGCTGCTGGCCTGTGTCCTGGTTGTCCTGGGGGTGAGAGAGCGCAGTCTCCTCCCTCTCGCCACGCTCCGTGTTGCTGTCTAGCTCTTGCTGGGTGAAGACCCACAGTAGTCTTCCAGTAGAAGTCGATCACCTTCCTTTAATTGGTGATATCTAGGAATGAATGTTAAGTATGGCCCAGTTTTACTTTGTGTAGATATGTGCATACATCCCATATCCAAAAAAATACTTTAACGGCTAGGTGTGAGACTGGAGCGGGCTGATGGATGAACCAGACCGATTTAATCTGTGAAAAGGAGTTGTAATGCTTTAAAAAAAAAAAAAAATCCAGTTAACATCTTATGAGTAGAAGACACTTAAGTGTGTTTTTTTTATTTAGTGTATGAACTTCCACTGTAGAGCTTCATCCTGATAAATATGTAGAGGAAGAGGAAAAAATATAAACTGCTTTTGGACAAAATAAAACTACCATTTTAGAAACACAGACCACAGATTTAGTTCCCCTGTGAATTAAGAAAATAATTAAATGATTGGCAGTTATACTGACAATGACTTCAGTCTGTCTTTGTTCTTCATTTTTAGCACAATGTAAGGAAGCTAAAATCACTTTGCTTTTCAAAACCTTTGAAAACTTTAGAGACCAGTGAATATTTCCCTGTATTTTTTTTTACCATCCTGTTCATTACTGTAGAATACAAATACATAAGCAGAAATCAGCCAGTAAGTCTATACTTTCTGAGAACCCTGGGGGACTCCGTCTGCTTTAAAAATGTATGAGACTTTGTCCACTGAATCGTTATGTTTTGACATTGTTCCTGAAAGTTTTGCCTCTAAACGCAGTGACCTCCTGATTTGGTGTGCGCACTTTCTTCTTGAATATGGTGAAAAAAGGTAGAAAACAATTGCAATGATTATGAGGTCTGTCTTGATTTCTATAGCAGATATTAAACCACCAATCTCACCGAATGTAAAAGTGCAAAACTGGTGACAAGGTTTCATGTTGCATCGCTGATAGGTTTGCATTCTTTCAAGTCATCCTGATGTGTAAACTCTGTTTTCCCAAATAAGTGTTTATTTTCTATGAAATAGGAAATCATATGAAAATTAGAATTAAAAATCCTATCTGTATGGAAGACTCATGTATGAGAAAATTCACTTCATAAGGAAAAATTCATCTTTTTGAGTAACCAAATCCTCAGTTTCAAAGATCATGTTCTGGTCCTACAAATAAAAGGTTAGATACATAATAAAGCAGGTCATGTCTTTAGGATTTATCATGAGCTTTACATTAGTCACATACCCAAGCGATTTATTGTTTGGGGCCAAAATAGTAACATAAAATTTAGATACCTTTCCTACCTTTGTTTTGTGTATTTCATCCATTTTAACTATATTCAATACCTTTTAGTTTAGTCTTACTAGATCTGTGCACCAGAGATCTCTGTATGTAATTCATTACGAAGGCTTGGCATACAGCATAATTAAGAGAAATTAAGAAGGTCTGCTATTTTCAAACTTAAAATAAATCCCCTAGCTTTTAAATTATTTATCTTTTTCTTTTTTTTTTTTGATTGCCCTCTAGGAACAAACTTTACCCTTGCAGAACTAGGAATCTGTGAGCCCTCTCCCCATCGAAGCGGCTACTGCTCAGACATAGGAATACTCCATCAAGGCTATTCCTTGAGCACCGGCTCCGATGCTGACTCCGACACGGAGGGAGGAATGTCTCCGGAGCATGCCATCCGCCTGTGGGGAAGAGGGATCAAATCCAGGCGAAGTTCCGGTCTGTCAAGTCGAGAAAACTCAGCGCTCACACTTACTGACTCCGACAATGAGAACAAGTCAGATGAGGAAAACGGTAGGCCTCTTTCTTCAATATATTCATAATGCACATGTATGAGAATGTGATCATACTTAAAAATATATAAGTATTCTTTTAAAGATGAATTTTTCACTTTTATTTCGCAGTTTGACTAAAGCTGCTCTTCAGCGTTGGGGTTTTTTTTTTATCATCAGTGTCAGGAAACTCTATTACATGTATATCATATAATATATATCATGTTTTATCTTACGATTTACTTTCCACACAATACAATCATCTTTCACGGAAGTTTGTGCTTAGATTACATTAAATTAAATTTAATGACGAGAAGCAGAAAGAAATTTCTTAAGAGAAATAGTTTCTCGTATGCGATTTTTATACACAGCTTGAAGTAATATTAATGATCTACAGTATGCTGGTAGCTGTAACAATGGTGCTAATTTGTGACAATCAGACTCAGTTTTCTGGGGTTTTTCATGTTTTTGAGGTTATAAAAAAAAAAAAACAAACAAACAAACACAAAAAAACCCCCAAAACAAATATTAATTTTCTGTTTGCTTATTGGTAAGTATTGGGGGGCTCTTAGAAAGCAAACCTATGCATCAGACTGAGGCAGAGCACTTCTCTTTGGTGTAGTTTGTTAAAGTCAGAGGAATGAGACTTTAGACAGTGCAACAGCCATTTGTGATAAAACACCTAGACACTGGTTGATTCGCAGAGTAAACTGCGTTAACGCAGCTCTCCTTTCAAATGCATATAACCCACGTTTGTGTTCTTCATATGTATCAGCTAAACATTTTTACCTGGGGACTTTTTTGTGCTCACATATTTTTAAATTAAACTGCAGAGGAAAAATAGTGAAAATGGATCTGCAGGAGCTTGTCCTCCATCCTATAGGGTGATGAAGGTGCAAACTCAACTTAGTTAAAATACCAACTAAGGGTTTGATACTTGCTGTTCTGAGACGGTGATGAGGAATCTCCCTAACATTATACCCTCAGAGCAACTATTCAGGCAGCTGATACCAGCTAATGAAACCCGCTCTCTGCTACTCACATTACTTGTGATAAAATGAAATCTGTTGCATTTTTATTGGGTTTAGATGTTTATTTTAGGCTCCTCTGTATACCTACTGGCAGTTGTCTCGGTTTCAGCAGAGCCGGTATGCCAGGCACTAGAAACACGAGCAACTGCTTGTCAAAGCAAACAAGGCAAAACTGAATTACAGTTTTTATATTGATAGAAAAAAGTTTAGAAAAGTGCAATTGATTTTGCTTGTAACAGCAGTCTTTTTTTGTTGATTTAAATTGAATCTTCAAGCAATCTCTCCTCTCCGTAGGCATAGCAGGATACATTTCTTCATCAAAACCAAAGAGGAAGTGTATATTTACTTATAATGGTGCATACAAGGAAGACTGTATTTTAAAAAGAATCGGTGACTGATCAATTGGTTTTACCTTTTTATTTTTAATAATGACATTGACAGGAAATACGACAACTTCCATTGACTTTACTATAGTTTTGATAGTGGTACTGTGCATAATTTCAAATAAAAAGCGTCACTAATTAAATTATGGCATTACGGAACGATTGGGATTCATTTCTGTAGCACGAATTCACTTGTCTGAAGGTGACGGTCTCCATTTCAGTAGAAGCCACTGTGCCACACCTTTTGTCTGAGAACATTTAATTTCAGGGCCTACTTTCATACATACTGTTGCAGACACTGATGAAAGGAAGAGTCTGTTTGTATGCTTTTTGTTTTCCTCCTAAGAAGTGAATTATTAAGTAATTGGAAATACAGTGCAGTGAATCCATTGTGAATAGGTAATTTTTCTAACAATGATGTTAATAAGAGAAAGAAGGATGTGATCAAACAGCACGCAAGAAACAAACCAGTATGTGGAATGCATTTTTCCTTGGAAAGGGTTTTGTGATAAGGGTTTCTGTATGTTTGGTTGTTTAAAAAAAAATAATACAATAATGAAGCAACTATTATATACACAGAGGTGTTAACTTCAGTAAACTTTTTAGTTTTACTCTCTCACAAATCCTGGTTAGCTCAAAAATCAATGCTGCTTCACATCAGTGATTTTATGAAGTTTTGGGATGCATTATCATATAGATTGACAGTTGCCCCACTGGTTCAGCACCACAGTGTGGACACTTACCAAACCAGCATTAATTTCTCACGCTTGTGCCCAGCAGTGGTTTCCTACATAATAAACACTGTGTCCTTCAGAAGCAGATCAATAACCTGCTAGGTATTCGTCTTGAAGAGGAGGTAACAAGAATCTATACTTCAAGAGAAATTTGCTCTCTGATACAGGGTTTCAGATTTGCAGGATACTGGCATAAAACAAGACATTTCTTGGGGTGAGATTTTATCCATTTATGCCTAGCAATATTAGAAGGAACTCATGATGCATAGACTACTGAATTTATTTAAAGTACTGTTGCAACTTTTTCCCCTGATACAGTTTAACCATTGTGTTCAGCTCCAAAAGGTGATTTAATTCTTTTTTAATTTTGAGATGCTTTTACAATTTGTATTATTGCACTTAAAAAAAAAAAAAAAGGCAACAAACCATAGCTCTCACTTTTCTTATAATATTAGATCTATTTTGTCACTTTTAGTACATCTCTAAGTAGCCCAGAGGAGGCTTAATTTTTAAAAATTGCTCTAACAATATGATTTTGTTCCCATTCAAATCCATTCACAAAGCTTATGACCATTTTCTGTATTTTTAGATTTAGTGTGATTTAATTTTATCATAAATTAGAATTCTGTGAGCCTTGAAATATTAGCAGGTTTAAAATGCTTGTAGATAAATTGAAATAATGGAAACTTATTTCAATTCAATGTTTTACTTGATATACTAAAATTCTTCCTAACAAAACAGCTTATTAACAAAAGCAACACTTTTTCTTTCACAAGTCTGATTAGGCTCTAAATTCTTATCACATCTTGCAGCTTCTACTACTGTCTCGATCTGTCTGTCTCTTCTTTAGGCACAGCAATATGAGTATATAACAGCAAATCTGCCACCAAATTGTTACTCAACATGATATATTGAGTTGTGAGATTTAAGTAAATGAATCTTTCTGTGATACATACAGATGTAAAAAGTCAGTTAGAAACACGGCTCATCTCTGATGTCATGTGCCAGCTGTGTAGAAAAAAATTGTTTGTGGGGACCCACAGGTACAGAGCGTAGGTTCCTGTAGACAGGAACTCAGAGAGTTCCTGAATGATTATTTCTCTTTCCTTTTATTAAATCCTGTTGGTGTTTATTCCAAAACATCACAAAAAACTTTTCAAAAGTAGCGTTTGTCATCAGTTGTCATGTGTTCTTTCCTAAGCCTCCAGTATTCCTATTTCCAGAGTGAAGTTTTGGTGCTGATTGTGTTCGGGTAGTTACCTTGAAGCAAGTACTCATCCAGGGCTATTTTTTTTCTTTTTTTAAAGTGGAACAGTTGTTCTTATTTTTTTTGAGTTGAAAATTATGTTCTTCTCGAAAATACAAAACCTGTTGTAAAGTAACTTTTAATTTAAGAATTCATGAAAAAAGAGTGGTCATAATTAAGGAGACTTGATGTGCAGAATGCTTTTGCAACAGATCTCTTTTCCTTCCTTCACTCTTATTGAATGAGCAGTTCCAGGCTGTTAGGGAGGCGAATTAAACTCAACCGACATTAGACAAATTCGAGTGAAAAGCTGAGCAAAACAGTAATACGTAAAAGAAAACATAATCCTAGGTAGAAGAAAACAAAACAGAAAAATAGCATGTAAACTCAGAGCAGATCTCAGCAATTTCAGAGTGCTGAAATCAACTGATAGACCCAAAGAGAATCCGCAAGGAGGGCTTTCTGTTTGGTAGGAGTTTAGATCGCGTTAGTTCTCCTGTTGTGAAAGAGAAAACATCTGGAATGGTGCTGGTGACTTTTTTTATTTGGTAGAAGGTTGTTACCGTGACACTTTTTGTATTAGTACCATTATTGTATGTAATGGATAATATCACTGGTAGAAGGGGCATAACATAAAATGTTTATCGTGAGGTTTCTACTCTGATGTTATAATATCAAACGAGATGTTTCTGTTTTGCGTTTGTGTGTCAGAAAAGAAAAAAAGCATGTCTTGGGGGAGGAGGAGAACTTCCAGGACTGAAATGACATTATTAAAATAATGTCAGATGAAAAAAGATGATCAAGGAATGCTTTTATCTTACTAGTGGTGATTTTGAATTGAGCAGCAAGACAAGAATGAATGGGAAGAAATAAAGCCATCTCAAACTTCAGCAAAACAAGGGAAATAGTTCAAGGTCGCGCTGTGGTTATCTGTGTGTATGCTTTAAAGGAATCTGAATAAACCACTGTGATTTTGGTAGCCCTTTGTAGATAATGCCTATGAAAAGCAAATAATTTTGTATGCATGGGTCCATTTCTATGGTGATAGCCCAGCTGTACCTGGTGAGGTGTGGAAAAGTGGTGCATTACTGGAATGAACCTGGAGAGTCCTGACGTTGAATCCAGTAGTGCCGTGCACTTTCCCTTTCCTCACGTCAGCTCCCTTTCTTCTGGGAGATCTTCCCTCCTCCACTGGAGCTAGCCTGTCTCCAGTGTCAGGTGTGAGGATTCAGGTCCCATGGAAAAGTGTTGTAGGATGCTTCGCAGATATTTTCAGGTTCAATATCCATCAATATTTGCTATGCTAGACATATTGGTAACAATGAATTCTGTTATTTTTTCTGCATTACTTTGGTGGTTTTTATTGTAGTAATTAGAAAGTTTGAATACCAGACAGTACTATGTGCGTATATCACTTACTACAAAAAAAACAGAGTACCATGAATAATGTAAAATGAAGTCAGGAAAATTGTAAGATAAAATATGAGAATATATATTTGTATGTGGTGCTTCTGATAGAATCTTATGAAAAAATAGGGAAATTATATTTTACTTCTTTTTTCGTGGTATAAAGTTTTCAGTGGTGATTTCATAGAGTAATTTCTCAAATGCATGTGTAAAGTAAATCTTAAAAAAACAAGCAAAACCCACCCCATAATTCAAACTGACCTCGTATTGTATTATTGCTTCAATTTTATGAGGAGCATAATCCGGGCTTTTCCTGGGATGTTGTTAAAAAACAGATTTAGATTTACAATGAAAAAGATACTACTGCATCACAGGAGTTTACCAAGAGGCACCAGACAGATGACAGCCAAAGAGTTTATTTTCTTATTTTTACTGTTTTAATTTTGATGTGTTGTTCTCAATATTTTATTACTTTAATTTTTACTCAGCTTTCTATTTCACACTTAGTAATTTGCAGAAAAGATTATGGTGAAATTGTGGTTCTACTCTTGAGAAGATTTTGGCTTTGTTGTATGCATGCTACTGTCTCGGAGTGGTAAGAGCAGTTTGAAAGTAGACGGTTTTAACCTTCCTGGTGACAGAATTCTGTTTGGGTTAAAAAAGTGGGAGATTAAGCTTGCTTCCTAAATATTTCCACTAAGCAATATCCAATTTTGCCTATGGGAAATACTTTGTTTGTTAAAATGGGGTGTTTAAACAGCGGCGATGCAGTTGGAGCAGATCTGCGTAGTCTTTAATTGGGGGGGGAAAGGTAACATTCCCTTATCATTTTGAGGTAATATATCTATGTTTTGTGTACAGGAAGAAGCAGGGAAGCTGTAGACTTCCTGTATATTGCATAGTAGAGTGCTAATTTCAGCTTTTAGTGCTGTTTGGGAACATTGTGCCCATTTCCCTCCCAGATCAGCCCAGGTAGCTTGGAAACAGCAGCAGGGACAGATATGAAAGAGAAGAGAGGAAGAGCTGCCACAGTCGTACGATCTGTTCATAGCTGAGAAAGTGTCCAGATGGTCCTAAGGAAATGATGAGATTTAAATGAAATGTCATATACTCAGAAAATGGAATCGCATACGTCATACATCAACTAGACTTCTTAAGAGGGCGTGCTTGGGAGGTTAGCTCGTGCATGGGCATACTTCATCTCTTCTTTAGGAAGGCTTGTAAAGTACTTTGTAAATGACAAATTTAGAAAGTCATTAAGCACAGTATCAAAGCTCGGTTGCTTAAGTGGATCCAATTTTGATGTGCTCTCAAAACCTGAGGGCACTTCTGATAGGAAGTGGTTTCCTAATGAGGGAATTGACTAGCAGGAACGACTTTTAAAGACTTAACTACACATCAACTATAATTTTGTCCAGGTAAATGGCTTATGCATTCAGTGCAGGGGGAGGCTAGATGATGAGGTTAAGGACAAAATATGGATATGTGGTACCAGTAAATTTTATAGCCTTGTGGAAGACAATATGAAATGACAGTATATAAAATCTTAAACTTTTGTTACAATTTTAATGTAACGCAATAAAACTGTAGTGTAGGTCCAGCAGGATGATGTGACAGAAGCAGTGCTAAACATATCAGGTGTATTTAAAGAGCTAAATAGATACTATCTGGAACAGAGTGTTTGGTGATATTCGAAGAGAGCCAGGATGCAGATGTGGCAATGGTGACAGCTCTGCTTTGGTGGCCTAAAAGGATAAAAAAATGCCATCTTGACATTCAGTTGCTTGTAAGCAGCATTCAGCTATTCGGCAGCCATTAGATTTCCCATTCAGTTCAGTGTTGGCTGGAGAGATGTGTACCAGGATCTCAGGTTTTATTTTCCCAGAGATATATGTATTTCTAGCCCTCCTGATTATAGGAGAAATGGATGGAGTGTTAATAAATAAATAAATAAATAAAAAGGAAAATGTCTTGCGCGTGGTGTGGTGAAGTCTTATACCATGGATGTCTGTAATCTGCTTGCCCATTCATTTGAGTCAGGGCTTCAGTGTCTGTAAAATTGTCATTTCTCTGAGGTGTCGGTGATCTCAGTACCTCTGCCACAGTCTGTGCCGCACCCTGGCTGCTGGGCCTTGATCATTGGGCTTTTTCTCCGTATACCATCCAAGGACCTGGCTGAAGCTGTGTCCTGTTTTACATTCTCTCTTCAGAGTGACTTTTTTAGATTATATGAATGGCCCCTAAATAATTGCATGAACAAAGGCAATGAGGAATTGAGACCTGGGAAATGAAATCCGATATTTAGCCATGAAACTGAGGAAAACAGAAATATAGGCTGGTGAATTAAGGCTACCTGGAAAATACCTCAGCAGCTGGGTTTCATAACTGCTGAGGCTAGCTGTCATCTTCCTTTTTCCTGAATTCATAAGGAAGGACCTTTTGCGTGCAGCTGTATCTCCATCAGTGTGTGAAGGTCACAACATGGAGAGCTTTTAAAAAAATCTCTCAAAATAACTGTGAGATTTTTCAATTAATACTTTAATTATGAGCCTTCCCATCTACTGGACAGAAAGATGAAGCTATGTTCAACAAGAACTCCATTAGAGCACACCATTCATTTCATCAGTTATTAGTTTTAGCAAAGCCAACTTAGATGATATAGGTCACCTAGGTAGGCAAGCGGCAGCACCTTTGTTCAAAGTATAACCGAGTTAGAATAATGCCTTTTATACCGTTCTGTAACAGAGATGTGTATCTGATAAAGTTAATCCAGCTTGGTAATAAACACATTGTGAGTGTCTGATGAGCGATAAAACCTTCGCAGGTTTGCCTGTACATGGTGTTTAACAAAATTTATCATGGTGAAACAAAAAAATAACGTATTTCACGTTTCCCTTGTAAACTGAAGCACATATCACAGGAAACCATACACTGAATTTATTTTCTGTCTTCCCTTTCAAAAGACTGTGAAATATTTCCAAAAGCCTCCTCTAAATTTGTCAAGCCACATACTGGCACCTTTGCTCATGTAGCATATTCCACTATTAATAATCTTCCTAATTAGAAAGACTTAAGTATTTCACTGATTAGGACATAACTAGGTCAAGGTACATACTGTTTTTTCTAGTCAACCCTTCATTTATGGAGCTTGGCCTGTGTCTGACCAACAAATTCTGATGATACAATGAATGCCTGTTTCCCATACGTGTATAACTACTCATGTATATGGCTGTTCAAGTGTTATTACTATTTCTAAATATTTCATTTGATATACTTTGTGTTTATACCCTACACACAGTTTTTTTCAGGTAATCTGGCAACTTGTCAAAGACAATGTGTTTGAATTGATTGTCAATGTGATGTTGAAACGTGACATTCTATTCAGGTAGAATAGAATTCATCTTCTATTCAAAAATGGATAAGGAACTATACTTCAGCTTTTTTAATGTCAAAGTTTTAATATGTGTATATTAGAATAAACAGAACTTGTTGAAAACTAATCCCATAATTACTGAATTTCAAGAGAGATTACTATTACTTTACTCTGTTATTAAAAAACTTCTTTTTTTTACTTAGTTCTTAAGTAGTTAATGATAAAGATGTGCCATAAGTTCCGTTCCTTACATCAGAGGAGAGGAAGTCAAATTCACGAGCCCGAGTTTTGTTTTTACCTGTAAAGGCTTTTTGTGACTCAGCTTTTTGCAGAAGCTCTGGGCAGAATTGGACTTCTGTCAGGTACTGTAGGAGCGATCTGGAATTCAACTGTTTACTCTTAATTTCAGTTCATTTCGCATGGATTAAAGACAACTTTCTGCTTAATTTAAGCTTTTATACATTCTGTGACCATCTCCTTCCTTGACATTGATAGGGGAAATGCTTTTATATATTCCTTCAGTCTTTCTGTAGCGTTTGAAATTGCTGACTCTCTGACATTGTTGCCTTAAGAAGCTATGGGGTTGATTGGCAGTGCTTCAGAAAGGCTGAAGTTCTGCCTCTCGAATCAAGTGAAAGATTTCTTACCAGCAGCTCTTCGTCCACTTTCAAAACACTCGCCTGCTAAGTCTTTGGCTCACAGACCTCTCATCAGTGTTCTTCAACATCTCAAAAGCTGTTGGTAGCACTACAGAAACTGTGCTGAAATCTTAACCATATGTGAACATGAAATACTATCTATGATAGAAATAGAGGACCACTTTTTCAATTGGTAGTTTTTCTATCTGATGGTTAAAGAACATCAGATGAGACTAGAACCCGTGAAAAGAAGATACGATGATACTGGAGAGACGGGAATATTTTGAAGAACTTGGCTTTTCAGTAAAGTTGCCTGCTATTGAAGGTTAGTTGTCATTGTTCTTAAAAATAACCACCTACATTTTGCAACTTGCTGTAGGAATGCTTTCCATGTAGTAGGTTTACATGAAGCAGTAACTCTAAATGTTTTTCCAGGCTGAATAATTTATCTCATTATAATGTGTTACTGTTTGTCACCAGAGGGTGCCATTGCTGTGATCTTCCACATTCTTGTGCTAAAAACCACTGAATTTTGGAAGAGGTGCTGCTTCTAAACGGTACCTCTTTCTTTAGTTTTTAAAGCAATGTCAAGAAAAAGTGGCCTTGTGGAGAATAATTTGCACAACTGGCAGCAGAGCTGTGTGTAGTTTCGATTATTCAGGTGCTGTTGCTTTCAGGAGATCAATAAGTAGTTGGAACAACCAAGTCCTAAAAAGGGGCTATTTCCTCATTGTCCACTTGGGCTTGTTACACATTAACTAACACCACTTACTCTATAGTTGTGTACAAACTCGCCATCACACATTTCTCACTGAGAAAATCAACTCAAGTTTCTAGATACTTAGTATGGTGCAGCAGAACAATGGTAGTGTTGGAAGAAGAGGCAGTTTTATTTGTGAATGAAGTTGCAGAAGAGGTATAGTTACTATAAAATAAGTTGTTGATGTGCTCTGTGCCGGCTTCTCAAGGCATCCAGTTCAAGGTCCCTTTCCTAATATAAAAAATGCCTTAGGCTTGTATGTACTGTCTGTCCTATCTGTCCACCCAAGTCTGGGGTTGCACAGTGACTATCCATCTGTGGTCAGGTGAGGGAGTCCGAGAGAGAGATTTACGCAGCTGGACTCTAAGAAACTTAGTTGATTCATGGAATATATCACAGATGCAGTTCAACCACAGAGTGTGTAGGACTGTATTTAAATCCAATATGAACTCATATCTTCCGTCCTTTGGTATTTTCTCGGTGCTCCCAAATACACAGTGTAACTATCCAGGGAAATGAAATGAAAAGATGAGCTTATCGAGCTCCTTTTCTTATAGGCTAAGATGGAAGATGAAGTTTTGGTAGGTTTTTTACTTTCTAATTAGTAAGAATCATGCCTGTATTATTGAGGGCCTTCAAATAACATCTCTCTGGGACAGATTTTACAGCTGAGCAACAGTTCAGTGGAAAGGATAGCTTTTGTGATTTCTGAAGTTGTTATAAATATCTCAGAAGTTGCCGACTGTTCAAGTTGTTGTAAGGCTTTCCAGTGGCACGTTGCTGATACGGAGAGGAGGACCCTTCAGCTGATGAAATTGTATTTGCCAGGAAGTTCAAGACTCCTATGGAAACTGATACTTCCTTGCCATGTTTGCCCTATTGAAACTGAGATACCATCTTGTAAGAAGGCATAATATCATTCAATTATAACAACATGCCTGTAGGCAAGGCACAATATGTGAGCATCATTTGTTTGCTTAGAGCCCTGACTGTCATTCAGAAATATTGAAAGGTAGCAGTTGGATTTTTTCACACAAATGGTTAAGGGACTTTTCTCAACATCAAATTAGCGTTCAAGAGTGAAAATATAGCTTCTGTTTCCTCAGATGCTGAGCTGTAAGAATGAGTAATCACGATTCCTGGGGGGAAGAAATGTTTCTTTTTAAAAAAACTTGAGTGGTACTAGATAAGAAATGAGTTTATCAGTTTTCCATAGAACACTCCTATTTAGTAAACTTGAAATAAGATGAATTACAATCAAGTTACTCCTCTTTCCAGTTTTCTTTCAAAAGAGGGGAATTATTTTTAAGGATTCATGCTATTTTTGTATCTCACACACAATGCTATAGCTTTAAGCTATATTGCTCAGTGTGAATAACGACAAAACAAGGGAATGGATATAATTGCTTAACAGAGTGGAGTTTCTTTTGTAGCTCTTTTTTTTTCTTTTCCTTTTTAAACTTCTTTTTGCTAAGTAAAGCACATCATCACTAACACTTGTGCTAAAAAGTTGTTTTTGAACAGTTTTGTACAATGCATAGAAAGAAGGTAGGAGGGATCAGGTAAAGGCCAAGACTGTCACCTGCCGTGTGAAAAGATGAGTGGGTGAGAACAAGTAGGAGGACATGAGGTGCAAAGGAAAGAGGAGTCCAAGGAGGCTGCAGAGAACACATCAAATGCTTAGGTTTAGGACAGCCAATGAAACAACACACCTTTGCAAGGAAGTAGTAATCTGCCATCAAAAACGTTTTTACTGACCACGTGCGTATGCTGTTTTTCAAAAGCGTTCTATAGCAACACAGAGAGTAAGTTTTGATGGTTTTCGCCTGTATATAAATGCTGGTGCTGACTTTAATAACCTCTTTTACTATAGCAAACCTTCTAAGTCGTTGGCCTTGAAGGGTTAATGTGTCAGTGAATGCCACAAGATTGCTAGGAATTGAATACTTGGATTTGTATTATATGTTTGTGAAGCAGATACAAATATTTGGAGTTCTATTTTCTTTCTCATTTTTATGCATTTCATAGTTATTTCTAAAGCTAACAATACATGTAAATAATTCAGTTCGTTCCCTTCCTTTGTGGAGTTCTCTACATTTTCTGTATTAAATACTGAAATAATAAACCTTATCTACCCAGTCCTGTCAGTATATCCCTGAGTAGCTGCTCAAAGACTCCTTAAGTCCTGATCGTCTAGATTAATTTGCCAGCTCTAATTTTCTGGATAATTACTGCATACTTCAAGACCACTTCTATTGTGATACTTAGCCAGCTTTTATTCTTTGAGATACTTTATTTCTTGACTTACACTTTGTCTTCCCTAAGAGTCTCTGAAGATGGGTATCCACCAGTTCAATCCTAAATTTTGGGTTTGGCTCACGCTCCAAGCCTGTCTTCCGTCTGTCTCAGTCAGGACCCACTGTCCTCTCCCCTGGGGGCTCTCTGTTTGTGGACTTAATGCCCTTACCCAGAAGTAAGGCCAGTCGATACATGATGGAGCACTCTGTCAGCTCTCCTAGGTGACAGAATGCCATCTAATCTTTTCAAGTGAACATTTTTATTAATTTAAAAGCAGAATTTCTCCTGTGTTTTCAGATTTTTGGGTGGTTTGAATTAATTCATTACATTTTACTTCCACAGATACCAGGGCAGATGAAGGCGGTCTGGTGTGATTACAATTATGATAATTCGTGTGGCGCCTTTTTTTTAATAAGAGAAAAAGATAAATAAGAGACCTATGATAAATGTTAGAAGACTGACCTATAACCACAGCAGGGAGACATTAATAATCAGTGTTTTCTATCTTATCCTCAGTCCAGCTGTTTTGCTAAAGATCCTGAGAAAATGTTCCGAGAGCAATCAGTACTGCAGCGCTTTAAGTGGAAGGCTGGTGTTGGGGGGGAGGGGGAGGATTTGAACATAATTCTGAGGACTTCACAGTCAGCATCATTAAGAAAAATAATTGTACATGTTGAAGTATAAAGGAGCTATACCAGGTAGCTGTATGCTTTCTATGGCTGTGGTTAATCCCCTGGTAATTTATATTAAAATTATTATTTTTTTTTTTAGGTATTTCATTTTTATACTGGTATTTTTCACCATATTTTTCTCCCATCATTTTCAATCTTGGTAAAAATATGGCATTTGCTAGTCTTTGCCTGAAAGACCATTTGTTCTCCCTTGCTCCCTTTTTTTGGTTTTGGGTTTTTTTTTTGGTTTTTTTTTAAAATATAGCATAGTGCCTTGGGTTTAAAACTTTAATGTGGCTCCAGATAATCTCCTAGTTTTGTTTCACATATGATGCCTTAAAAGCACTCTTTGTAAAGCAGATTACAGTATGAATGTGCAAAGTGAGGGTTATTTTTTTTTACTACATACGATGAATTCTTTGCATGGCTTAAAAAGATGGAGGAACAGATCATCTTACAGAAATAATGATCATCTTAGAAAAAAGATTTGAAGAAATCAATATTTTTATTTTCTCTGCTTTTGTCCCTCCTTATTTGAGTCTAGTTCACAAAACAAATGCGTGTTAGAAATGCTTCAAATCACTTCTGTGATGGTAAATTTTGACTCTTCCAAATATTGGTTTTATGTATTTCCTTTTTGTTAGTCTTCTCGTGCCTTATGTTTTGAAATAGTACTCTCATTTTTCTTAGAATGAAAGAAGAGGGTTTTTTTAACAAACAAAAACTTTTCAAACAATTTTAAATGTGATCTGAAGCTCCTGAAGTCTTACTTGAGCTCTGCTGTTATGTCTCGGAGGAGTAGAACATACGTGGCAACTTCTCCAGAAAGATCCTCTGTAAAGAACGTATTAAAGATGAAATATAAGGATTTTTAGATCAAAAGGATAATGATTTTTTAAAATCTTTACTATGTGATAAATTAATCAGAAGTTGTTATAAAGATGTACAAACTTGCACAAGGAGAGAGAAGAGGAAGTAAGACAGTGACTTTGAAATTAGTATAGACATAGACCTAAAGACATATTTTCAGAAGTTTGTTCTAACCAACAGGCAGGTAGCGTAGCGTATGCACTTCTTACAGAGCGGGGCTGTGTCAGGGAGTGTGATGAGAAAAATTATTGATATGATCACAAATACCTTATCTTATCAGATATTTTACTGCAGTTAGAAAGATGCTAGAATGCTCTGGCATAAAATAATCAGGAGTAATGCAATGACTGTTCAGAAGCCCGGCTTTAGCTTTGATGTCACTCGAGCCTTCCAATGCAGTATAAGCCGTATACCAAGCAGGGTGAAAAAAATTATACCTCCCTTTAAAGAATTTAAAAAAAAAAAAGTGATTCTTAAAACGGAAAGAAATTACCTAACTTATATCAGTAAGGATGTAAGTTGCATTTTTCCGACAGGAATTATAACCAACAGACTTGACTCTGTAATTATGAAAGAATTCTGCTATTTAGTAAAAGCCCAAGAGACTTTCATAGCAATGAGACGTATGTATCCAAAGGCAGATGCTGGACCAAAGCACCTAATACTGTGATAATGTCTGTTTCATATTTATTATGTGAGAACGCATATGACTCATTCATGCTTAAAATGCATTTTTGAATGGATTTATCATTTGATTAGTTAATAATTTTTTGCATCAGAATACAAATATAGTGAAAGCTGTTCTTACAGATCAGCTGCGACAAAAGCCAGCAGCAGGAAAGGAGAGTTTGTATTGCAGCTTCCCATATGAGGTTCATAGATAAGCCTCACCTACCTGCCTGTCCCCCCCAAAAGAAAGATACACTGTAATGAAATTTATAGTCTTCATTGCAGTTTATCTAATTTTTCAAGGGCTAGTTTACTTATTTATGAAGGGCAAAGTAAATTCCACAACTCTGTGAGCTGTTATGATGCTTATGTAAGCACAATATGTTGTAATCAGGTTTAGTAAATCTTAACATTTGAAGGAATTTTGCAAGATTTAGGAACAAAAAAGCTAGGTTCTGCAAGGCCATTTCGGTTTTAATTAAATAATAGTAATGGTATTTTAAGAAGGATTTTGAGAAATAATCAGAGAGTAAGTTCATTCCTATGATTTATCAGTAATAATGAAGGGAAGTTCTGGGTTGCATGCATGCAAATTGTGAATTTATGGCAATGCTGTAAAAATGTGATGATTGTAGATATGGAACCTGGAACCTAGAATAAACATGCAGAGTTCTGGCAGTGCTGAGCGTACTGACGTGTAGTCCACGCTCTGTTTATTTGTGCATAAGAAAGTATTTATCAGTCTGCAAAATGGTTGCGAAACTGATGAAATTAGTTCTGTATACCGATGCTCTTAAAATACTTCACTCATCTTTTAAAGAGTTTCTGAAGTCTGAGGAATTAAAATGACAGAGGCAACGTTTTTTACAGACTTTTTCTTACGCTATTGAAACATGAAGTTCAGTAAGTGAATTCTGATAATTTTGTACAAGAATTTCTATGAAAGATCCATCCTGTTAGGTAAATTCATTTCAGCTGCTATTATAGAAGAGAGAATACAAAGCCCTTGCCAAGCAGCCTTTATTTAGCAATAGCAAGATCATCATGCAGGTTGAACACGTGCCTGAGTACTGGTTCATAGTCTAATGAAATATTTGGAAGAAAAATTATCTGATGGTAATTTTCTTATGTCAGGATTGCTATCTGTTACCCAGGCATAGTCTCACGTGTGCCCGCAACAGGCAGCGTACGAGCTGCGTTCGCACCCTGTGCATGCTTCAAAGCCAGAGCAGTGCCTGGCGAGGCTCCGAGCATTCCTGCTCAGTGTGTCCTGGTTGAGGATGCCCTTTGATGGGGTGATGGGATCGCGCAGCCCCTCGTCTGAGGCCCTCCCAGCGGTGTGCTGCACCTTGGCTCTTTTTATCTTGTTCTGTGTTAGAAGAGCGGTACTTGCACAGTCTGTACCGGTTTGAGCTGAGCTGCCTCGCGTTAGGTCCCACCTGTGACTGCCGAGGTCCCGATGCCAACAGCCTCCTGTGCTGAAATGCATGGCAGCTGCAGAATGCTTATTTACCAGACAGGGGAGCGTCTGAAAGACTGGCCAGTTTGAAAGTTCAAAACAAGACTCTACTACATTGGGGTACATTAACAGTAAACGCTTAGTTCTTGATCCCTGGAGCGGTTCAAGGCCAGGCTGGATGAGGCTTTGAGCAGCCTGGTCCGGTGGGAAGTGTCCCTGCCCAGGGCAGAGGGGTTAGAACTAGATGGTCTTTAAGTTCCCTGCCACCCGCACCATTCTGTCGTTCATATAAGCCAGCGTGCAGAGACCAGGTTGGATGGGGTTTTTGAGCAACCTGGTGTAGTGGGAGGTGTCACTGGCCATGGCAGGGGGGTTGGAACTAAATGATCTTTAAGGTCCCTTCTAACCTGAACCATTTTATGATACTAAAAGGGAGCTGTTACAGCTGCCTGCAGCTGCCTGGCACTGTCCTGCCATGCGATAGCAACCAGGGGCATGGAGGGCAGCGCCACATGGACCTTCCACTGTTTGGGGGGGTGTGAGCACAAGGAGTCAAGCTCTGGTTCAAAAGCTGCTTTGGTTAATACTTTGATTAATACGGCTATTAAAAGAGCAGAAAAGTGTTGTAGCGATAAATCAGTTACGTAGTTTACATAGGACTAGGTGATGAAACCGGGTTTTTATTCACACAAATTCTGCATATCAAGGGAAAAAGCGTAAGCCTGACAGTATGCCAAATTCTTGTAATTTACATATTTTGTACTTCAAAATAGATTTATTTTTGTTCAGCTCTGTTTTAAAGTACTGAACATAATATACCCCCAAGTCCCAGCTGAAGCTTCACGTGATTTAAATGAACAGGGATATTCACCTTCCGAGTCAGGCCCAAACGGTACAGTATTTGTGCGGTAGCCATGGCTGTGTTGTCTTATGGGCCCCTATGACTGATGAGAGCCCAATAGGCCATTGATAGCTGCTCCTGGGCGTCTCTCCCACATCACGCTGGATTTGAGAGAGACTCAAGTGACTTAAGAAGTAGATGCATAATCTATACGTTTATCAGTGGGAATAAAAGAATAATTTTGGTTCAGACACAGGTGAGTTACTGCTTGTGTTGGCTTGAAGGCTACTAGCGAAAAAGATTTCCCTAGAAAATAACTGAACAGGAAAAATGAGTTGGACTTCTGAGGATTTGAAGTACAAAATATGTAAATTACAGGGATTTGGCATACTGTCAGGCTTATACTTTTTCCCTTGATATGCAGAATTTGTGTGATCTGCTCAGTCCAGCATCTTATTTGTCGTACGTATATTTTACAATGGAATTTGTGAGTGGCTTCCTTCTTTTAGTTTCTTTTTTAACGTGAGCATTTTATGACAGAAATTCTAAGTCCACTTTGGAGTGTTAAGCTTTAGACATCTGTCTCCTTAAAACTTGAGCGAAAATACAAGATGCCTATTTGAATAACACGGTGTCACCAACAGCGCTTGAAAGTGATGCAAGAGGTGGTGGTGCTTCCTTATGCTTCTCTCATCGTAGGTCATGTGGTACATTTGTGCACGTTATGTGGGTAGTTCTTTGAAAAAGAATAATAAACAAGTCCAAGATGTGATGTCAGATCTAGTTAATCAGTGTGCTAGAAATACATTACCCTAAATCTTGGTTAGGAAAATAGTAATCAAAGTCCTGAGTTTCTTTTCGTTTGGGGAGACAGATGGCATATCTGCTTAACGGCAAATATCCAAAAGAAATTTTTTTAAAATCCTATCTTTCAAAACATGGCAATCAGAATCATCTTGGAAAGGAACTATTAAATTTAATAAGCCATATGTTCAGTGAATTTACTTATTTTGTTCTGAGATGTAGACATAAAATTCACCTCTGTGTCCTTTTGTGTAAATTAACTGCCTTATTCTCTGCTACACAATTAAGGTATTTAACGAAGTTCCAAAAGTGCAACGTATTATTAGCCAAATGCAGCAACTAGTTTTCATGTTGCTAAAATCAATGCATTTAGGTGAACAGTCTGCAGTTTACCAGAGTTCCCTCTGTGGAGTTCAGCGTGTTTGAAGATCAGATTGACTGGCAGCTTCCTTGGTATACATAAAACAGATCTAAAATTATTTCAAATAGAAATTCTCTGAGGATTGTATCATCTTTGCCGTTCTGTTGTACTGAAGATGCAGATGTGCCAGACTGTTCTGCAGGATTATAAATGCATTAGTGAAACCCTAATACTCTCTGTAACAAATATATGCAGTGCAAGAGGTTTTCTTAGCCATCTTGTACCCACTCATTTTATTTATTTCATGTAATTGGCATGTTGTTCTGCTTTTATAGCTTGTTAAAATGAGATGTGAAAATGGCTGTAGCTAATGGCTGCTAGAAAATCTTTTCCCATGGTAGGCAGGAAGAACATTTCAGAAAAAATGCATTGCAGATTTTAAAGCACAGTGCTCTCCCAGTGAGAGGCAGAGATTAAAAAGATGGATGTAGTGCGTTGGTATGTATAGCAGAAGCAAGTTTTAATGACCTTGGATATATAAATGAGCACCATATACAAATGCCCAAGTGTTGAAGCGGCATGCTATTGTAGGTGCAAGGATACCGGCGTAAGCCAGGGCTCCTTCGCGCTGTGGTGCTAATACTGAGGCATAGGTGTGGTGTGAAGAGGCTGGTGGTAGCGGAGGGGCTTTTCCTTTCCTCCTTCAGGGAAAATAATACGAGAATACCTGGAATGAGGTTTTCTGAGCATCTTCCTGCTCTGCCTTGCTAGCAAACACACTGTGTTCCTTGATTGCATTTTTCCCACCTCTCCTTCTCAGGTGCAAAGTCTGTGTCACCTCATGATTCCTTAAAAACTGGTCCTTGTTGCCAGTCACTGGGCAGGTGTGATCCAGAGTGGGAGTGCGGAGGAGCCATCTCTCTTCACTGTTCTGTGCACTCTGACCTATATTCCTTTGCTCCGTGAAAGTTACCGTGTTGATCTGTTCTAACCCGACCCTTTCCTGGAGAGTTTGGTTTCTTGATTTGCCAAGGGCTAGTTTGTGGTTTGGAAAGGGTTTTTTTTTATCGCGACTGTTTGTTTGCGTTTGTTTTTTTTTTTTTCCCTTCCAGTATAGCAAAATTGGCAACATGCTGCACAGATTTTCTTTTTATCCTGCAAGAGTCCTCTGCCTTTATATCACCCCTTGGGTTGTTAAAACATGGGCTATTGGTGCGTCGGTGAAACCTGCCCGGAAACTCTTTTGCTGAAGGAATCTGGGATAAATGGACCCTGTAGGTTAACGTTTTTAATAAAGTGATGTTTCCACATTATGGTCTCTGTTCCCTCCCTTGCCCTCTCTCTCATTTCTGTGTCTCCGCGAAATGAGTTTTAGCTGGACGTTGACCTTAGCATAGAATGAAGTTTTTCTTCAAAGGAGGACCATCACCGTCCTCATGGTACTGTTCTGTGGGCTTTAGTCAACCAACAAGTTGCTTCAGTTCTAGGGAATCTTTTCCATAAATTACCATGGCAGTGAACTCCTTCAACTTACCAGATATGATGAATAAAAACATTTCTCATTTAGAGAGAGATAATTATTATGTAACATACTTTGTGGCGCGCTCTTCTTTTTTCTTCTCTTTAACTATAAATATTTCCTACTTCCCACTGTCAAAATATAAGTCTATATGTGGTTTGTGCAGAGAAAATCAGGACTCAGGATTACAGTAAAAATTGGAAGGTAAGAGCATCTAATTTTGCATGCCAGCATGTCGTTGTGTTTTAGAAAAAAATACTGTAAAAGGGTACAAGTACCACTGTATATATAGTAAACTGTATTTGCGTATGTTTGTATTTCTTATCAGGCATTTGGAATTTCTTAACAATTGTTGGTTTTGTTTCTCTGTGTACTTGGAAGTCTTTGACTGTTCCGAAAGGAAAAGAAGGACCTACGGCCCTCCAGAACTACAGAGCTCTCTGCACTGATGCAGCTTCTAGAACAGATAGATCCTGCCCCCACGAGAATTTGCTTTTAATTCCTAGCACCAGATGATGATAGTTTGCTAGCAGAAGCACAAAAAAAAAATCAAATGCCATAACATATTTTGATCGTGCACAGCATAAACTGTGCTTTAGCTTCACAATAGATTCAGACTAGCCTTAAAAATGAATCTCCTACCATAGGATGTTTGCAGTTCGTGTTGATAGATGTTGTACTGAAAGAATTCATTGCGTCAGGACTCGTATGTAGTAGTTATCCCAGTGCATGGGCAAAGGCTGAAACAGCATAAATTCGCCTTGCCTTCTCTAACAAGGCCACATAAAAGCAGCCTTATTTGTGATTCCTAACTCGCTCAGATTAGACCTGTGCAATCATTCTGTATTTATTAAGAAAAGCAGCTAATGAAAATAAGTTCAAAAATGAAACCAAGTCGGTATAAAATGTGAAGCCTGGTAAGGCAGGCTTACTTGCCTATTCTGTCATGCAAAACCAAATGCAGTTGTTTGGCAATGCCTGATTTCATACATTCCATGGTTCATTTATGTGTTGGTTGTGTTACTGTAGTGGCAGGGCTAATTCTGAACTGTAAAGTGCAACGCGTACTGGAATATAGATCTAACATGGAATTCAGAAAGTGTAGGGCTTAACTCCAGAAAACTTTGACAAGGTAAACTGTGGGCAGGTGCGTACAACGCCTCCTCCCCCAGTGTCAGGACACTCCAGCCCATGGGGATGACATAAATTAACAACTTTTTATTCTGCTATAGCAATGAACTCTTCAAGTATGATTAGATAGGAATCCATGCACATGCCTAGTGTATACATGACTAGTTTTAAAGAAAAGCTTTCATGTTTTTCTCCTAGATTACACTGTAGGTATTGCCAGATTATTTTCTATTATTTGAATTGTTATCAGGAGAAACACACAGTCATTCCTGGGATTCTTATCCATTTAGTTTTTAAGCTATAGTGACATTAAATAAAAAGATTACAGTGCTGCACACCGTGATTTTAAATGGCCTTTTCAGTCTTTAACAGCTCTTGGAAAATGAAAGAGGATTTTAGTTTCAGGATTTCACCTGAGAAAGTGGAAAACAATATAGGAAGTCTGGGGTAACTGTAGTGTCCTCTGTCACTAAGGGCATTACACTGTCTCGCTGCTGGCTCGTCGTTTGATCTGGAAATTTGCCAGACTGGGAGAATCTGGTGGTGCTGGTCAGTTCAGTGGTACGTGAGGCTGTTCCGTACCTGTTCGGGGAATAAGCCACTTGTTCGCGCCTCCCAGGTGGGATGGGGAGAGAGTCAGAAGGGGGAGAGTGAAAAAGTTCTAGTACAATGAAGGGAAAGACCATTCTCAAATTAACTACACACAAAACTAAAATTAACAATTTTTTTGAAATATATTGAATAAGCAGTGACATTACCGTTGTATGAAAAAATATGGTATAAAATGCTGAAGGGAAGCCATGTTTAATGAAGCAAGCAAAAAATCTTTATATTGCCATGCGTTCGAGCAACCTGTGGTTTGTTTCATGCAAGAAATTAAATTGCAAATTGGAAGAAAAGTAAAATTTGCGCTTACAAAAAAAAAAAAAGCGTGACTTGCAAAGCACTGCTTTTCTGGCTTCTTGTACAAGAGGAGTTTATTTACATACTTCAAAAAAATAACAAAGTAAGAAAAGTTTTTCCATTATTAAAACATCTTAGAAGTTGCTGGGAAAGGGCTTGGTTGTTATTCTGTATACCAATATCAATTTTTTAGAAAAAATATTTACAGTGTAGCATTTGATTCCTAGACAATAGCATAGCACCTGCTAGATGTGTTACAAAGAATGATCAACTGTTGTGTGCCTGTTCCAGTGTAAAATATTGGTAAGATGAAGTATATCAAACACATTTATCTGCTGCAAATCAGTTTGTCTCAGAAAAGACTCAGTTAAATTTTATGGAGCCTAATTTTGTTACTGATACACCTTCTGAAATTTATCTGATATACTGTGTTTTTCTTCCCCGATAGGTCAAATGAATCATCCCTTTCTTTCTCTTCCAGAATGGACAGTAAAAATAAGCCACCGTATGCCATTTGTGTATAACTGACGTGATTTACTGCATGTCTGAATATAAAAATCATAAAACTTACAGGACATGGTTAATACATAACCATCAAAATAACAGAGTGCAATTCTAAATTTATGAGGCTGAACTTAACACTGAATATCAAATAAGAACCACATTGATTTCTGTAGCGCATGGCTTAAAAACACATTAGGTGGCATAACTGCAAGACAGTACATTGATTTAAGCGTAAAATGCATAGCACTCAATACTTCACCACCTAACGTTTCCCAGTAATGAACAAAGCTGTTGTATATTGATGAAAGGAAAATTATTTGTTTTGTTAGATTATGGTGCTCAAGCAGATGCCTTGCTTTTAGACTAGGTAGGCATAATTTGAATCACGCTTAGTAACAAGTGACGTTGGACACCTTAAAGAGAGAGTACACGGTGATCTCCGCATAACGCGTTTTAAGAAATCTGTATTTAGTCTGGCCTTAATGTAAGCCTGAATTCAGGCACCGTCATTTGGGGAGAGTGCTTTGGCAGGTACAGAAGATTCATTGCGTTTTGGAGGCCTCTAATCGCTTTTAAAATGTTAAACATTTGCCTTCCTGAATCATGGCCAGAGAGTAAGTCTATAAATCTCTATCACCCTTGCTCACTGAGTTTTGCCAAAATTAACTCTGTTTACATCAGGAAACGCACTTCTGCTTTGTTTTAGGCCCCACTACACAAAATGCCTCAGCAAGTGAAGAGATTCATTGACTTTAGTCTAAGCTCCCCAAAAGATTAATTGGGTTGACATTGGCAATTCATCTAGATTTAATCTTAAGGAGAAAATTCTACGTGGGGGTTGAAATCAGGTCTGTTGAACATGATTTCCTCACGGTACACCGTATCCAGAGTGGTGTCCTTGTCCTCTTTAACACTCCGAGAGTGCAATGGGACTAAAGCAGCTCAGCCAGCGGCTCCGGGTGAGTGCGGTCCCTGGTCGCTGCCAGGACCGGGGAACAGCCCTCGCCGGGCAGTCAGTGCTGCCCTCCATTGCGTCCTGCGTGGGAGCTCTGCTCCGCATCTTGTGAGAAGAGTAAAGCAAAACTATGTTGGTGATGAAGGGTTCAGCTTCTTTGGACATACGTGTATGTGTACTGGATACACTTGTGCACGCGTACATATATATGTATCTCGGAATTCTTGTATGCAGTATGAAGCATGCCTACTGTGGCATCTGGCAGGATGCGCCCTGTGAATTGCGTAGAGTTCTTAGCTGAATGGAGCAGATACCAGATCAGAGTCTGGGTTGCATACTTGAAAATTTCACGGTGTGCTACTTTGAGTGTCAGTGTTTTAGAAGCAAAAATTGGGTGCAGTTGGTATTTCAGTTTTGCCTATGTTTTGGGTTACTTTTTTTTTTATCATACAAAGTTTCGGTATTAGTCTTCATGACATGCAAAATGGACCGAGATGTTAGAGAATAATGTTTTTAATCATCATTGACATTTTCAGAGAAGATTAAAATTTAATAAAATTAATTGTCCGTTTTTGAATGGCTCACTTTGCAGTTAATCACACACCTTTAGCTTCCACTACAGATACGTATTTCTTTCCTGCAGTGTTTTTTTACTTTGAAACTTAACTGCAGTAATTATGATAATTGATTAAATAGTTGGTTATAATTTTTTCTTCAAATTAATGCAATGTAATTGTAAGTTATGCTTAGCGTGAAATAAACTGGTTTTTTAATCTTGTTGAAAAAGACCTTTCCTGAACTTCTACAAATATTTCTTCTTTTCCTTTTAAAGGAAAATCTCCGACTTACTAGAGGAGTATAACTTAGTGGGGTTATATTTAATGGCAAGTACAGAATACGTTGCTTTCACTGCTGTGCATCTCTAGTAATGTAATTTGAAGTGCTAGGGCCCTTTGCATCCATTTCGGAATCTATTATTAGTTGATTAAATTAACTGGCTGGATCAGTACAGTGAGAAGAGACACAGTAATGATATTACAGAATTAGTATGCTATGATGAATTGTCAAGAAAAGTAACTGTGACAGCCCTGTGGCCATATGCACTTAGCCATGCAATTTATAGTCATTTGAAAAGCCAAGGACTTTTCAGTTTTGGTTAGGAATTTGTTCTTGCTTTTGACAGAAGTTGAGGGATATGTGTGTATCGAACAAGAGGGGGTTTACAGTGCCAACATGAAAAGAAATCAAAGGCTCTCTTCAACTGCTAGCATTTGGGTGATTTGCAAAGAACAAGCTACAGAAAAGGATGACTTTTATTGTAGTTGCGCCAGTTCTTTTAAATAGATTATGATACGATAGTGCATAGTATACGATAGTGCAGTTCCTTTACAGTTGCAGAAAGTAGTATCACTTAGGGTCAGATAAAAGTGAATGCAATCTTGTATCACAATTTCAGTAGTTACAGAGCACCACAAATTTTGGTACGGCAGCAGGGCCTTTTTAGAAGGACAGTAAATACAGCTGGTTTTTATTCTTACAACTAATCTGAGGCTATTTAAAATGTCTTCTTTTGCCTTTATGCAAATATTTGTGAGTAAAATAAAGATTGTCAAACACCATCAAAATCGGTGGTAGTTACAGTAGGTAATCAGCATGTAAAAATTGACTCGTGGCCAATGTTGTAGCAGTTCCCACTCTTTTCAGCTTGCCCTGCTTAGTTGCTGGACACTTGGAATTTAAATTTAAAATCTTGCCACTTTAGCATTTACCATATTGTGGGTTGGCTCTCTCTGTAATATTCTTAATCATTAAAGCCAATTCCACAAATACATTTTCCAAGTAGTAACAGGCAGAGCCTGAATGTAAAAGCAAGCAGACTACACCAAAAGACAACAGATTGTATAGTTAACTCATTCTTTTTCTGAGCCTAATAAAGGGTATATCACTAGTACTATGGATATATAATCTTTGCTGAACATCAGACTGAAATTCTTGTTGAGCTTTATGAAGCGGAGCGTTAAGTCATTTTGGTTAATATTGGTTATGTCAGTTATAACTCTTGTAAAGAAAAGAAAAAGCATGAAGTACTCTGTTATATTTGTAGTAGTTACACGATGAGCTGTAAAAGGAATTCTTCATTTTATAGGTAACCACTCCATAATTTTTCCCTCCTTGGATCTCTTCCTGGTGCATAGGTGCTGGAGATGAGTCTTCAGACTTCTGTATTTGCTGCCTGGTGCCCAGATGGCAGAACTGCTTTTGCCTTCATGTCTGCTCCAACAAATTTTTCTTTATGCATGTTGTTAGGTAGCCTTAAGAACAAATACAATTTTTCATTTCCATAAAACAGTCTCACGCTCTAATTTTAACATTAGAGAAGCATTTGGGTAGCTGTAGTCTGAAGTAGACCTCTAAAGATTACTTAGTCCATAGGCAAGGCATATCCGTTCATATGTGTGATGAACGTGATCCGCTCATACCTAACCACTTCTGGTCATCTGTCCCTCTGGTTTGCTGTCTTTGTCATTGGAAAGTTTTTCTTAATTTTTGAGTCTTTGTACCACGGTTAAAGCCCACTCTTGGTTGGTTGTTTTTTTTTAATGAAGAATGAATTTTTCCTCCTGCTTAACATTTTCTGTCTTCATTTAATTATTAGGTTCATTTGAAATCTTGTGGTTGAGTCATATGTATTAATTTTTTAGAGTTAATACATTAAGCAAAACGTGTATGTAGTATAATGTAGTCATAAAAATAATGTCCCCATTAGAGTTTTCAGTAACATGAACTGGCAACAGTTTTGTTGTTTTACTGGTAGAACTCTTAATATTAGTAACGTGCTAAATACTGCTGTTAATGCTGGTGTTAATTAAGAAAACTATGTATACAGTTCTTTAGTTTAAGCAAGTAGTCCCCTGACTTCAGTGTAAAATAGCTCAAATACCCCACACATTTAAAAGTTAGTGGCATACATACGTATTTTTGTAGAGTAAGATAAAGTATTTGTCAGCTAACAAAATGCGTCCTTAGGGCTATGTATTCTTTTGGACTAACCTGGACAGGATCTTCCCTGAAGTTGTGACCTAATAATAATAGTGGTGATTGCTGGTGTTTTGCTTTTATTTTGCCTTTACCTTTGCAATCGATATATTAAAAAATATAGTCTGATAAGCTAGTGTTTCCGTAATTCTTGGATCCATTTAGCTCTTCAGATGTCAATCAGTCCGTGTTTCAGTGAGATTTTGGCTTGGTCTCATGCTTTATTCCTGCAGCGTTGTGAGCTCTGCATTGCTGCCTGCACGCAGTCTAGGTGATGAACACTGCAGTCACACGGTCGTTTCCTAATCTTCCTGATCTGTGTACGGGTAACAATTAGTATTAAGTTACTCTCATTCTTATTCGCAACAGTAAACTGTGAATATGTTTCAAAAAAGCCTAACCCAGCAAACAGCGAACCCCCTCCCATAAATTCTAACAGACAACATAGTATTTCTTTTGAGTTGTTCTTTTTGCCATGTTATTTCAAAAGACTTCTTTTGGTATTACAATGGAAGAAGCTTCTTCTGAGAACAGATGATCGAAAGCTGCCCTTGTGAAATAAAGCAAACTTCAGTGAGTGTAGGACTAGATCCAACCCTTAATCTAAATAAAATTGAAGCGATACATGAGATGAAAATAATTTTATTTCTTATTTGCCTTGCTGTGTGTGGCAGGGAGTTTTTACGATTTGGGTGTTTGATCTGGAGACATGTTACACTTGGATGAACTGGAGTGATTAAACTTCGGCTCTGATCTCTGAGTCACCCAATACATAAGGAGATAAGCATTTAAGATCTTGCTTATAACTGTACACAAGGGGCTTGGTCCCTTTTGTAGTGCGTAGTCAGGCTTTTGAATATTTGTGTTTGATGGTAACTTTTCATAGGCAGAGATCACCAGCTGGAATAAGCAAAAGATTATTTTCCTTAAAAGGAAAACAAAAAAGCTTTGCTAGTAGAAGCTGTCAGGAACTTGAACAGTGAAAAATAGGAAGCCGTGGTTCTGTTAAGTGCATCTTTTCCATATTGATGGATATTATGTGCCTTGACCTAGAGAGGGGCCTCTCAACTCGCCGGTGTCTGGACCGCTATGCTAAACACTTCTCAGAAATAACGGCAAGTCAGAATGAGCTGAAAAATATTGCCCAGAATATTTTGTCACTGTATTCTGTATTTGGAATCTAAAGAGCACTTAAACCTGAGCGGGATAACGACAGTTGCACTGAAGAGTCCACTCTTGCTACCCGTGGAAATGAATGCCTTTGATGTCCGTTCACTGCAGAGAAACACAGTAAGCAGCTAAATGCCTTAATGCATTCTGCCACTGAGCGATCTAAAAGCTTCCATGTGCATCGTGGAGCTTGTGCAGTAAGGTTTTCACTGTCAGCAAAGGAAAATGAATGCCTTTAGCTTTAAAGTTTAAATGCCTTGCTCAGCAGGGAGCCCAGAGAGATTTGTTCAACTGAAATGAGCTTATAATAAGGCTTTCATCCTAAGATAAGTAAGGACAACGTTCAGTAGCTCTGTACTCCTTCACCAGAAAATACAAATAGCTTTTTCTATGTGTTATGATGCTGTTATTGTCTTTCATGGGATGTGTTGCAATTCATGCTAATAGATATTTTCCATCGTAGACTGCGGTAAGGCCATGTTGGAACTACGTTGTATTTAGAAATGCAGAAAAATAAGAGTTGCATCTTAAATATTCATTTGTTTGTTTATGTATTTTAACCCCAAAAATGAGCATTCGGATAATATCTACAGAAACATTGTCAGTAGCAAGATATTTTAAAGCATTTAATTGTGCTTAAACTTTACAGGGGTTCAAAATACATTTAGAGAGATTCATAGCAGAAGAAAATCCATCAGTGGCTATTAAACATGAAACATCACTCCTGGCTTAGGCAGTCCCAGAGCTGCGGATTGCTTGAGGCTGAGCGAGCGTGGGGGAGCTATCACTGCGCTTGCTGCTGCTGGAGACAAGGAACTAGGCTGGATGGACCATTTGTCTGACCTGGGCTGGCTGTTCTTACATTCTTACTCCTGTATCTGCTGATTTTCTAGCCCCACCCCAATCACAATTATTTCCTATGCAGTCAAGATGCAGTTTTTTAACTTGCGGGTTTCAATTGGGATTGTTAAAATAGAATTTATGACTAGAGTCTCTGTCCGCTCTGTTGTTTTGTGTGTGGTGTTTGTTACAGGGTTTCAGAGTCCCTAATAAGCTGTTAACAAGCTGTCAATTATAGTGCTCATGCAAATTAGTGAAACAGACAGTGAGGGACTGATGTGTACAGTATGCTATCTCAGAGGATGTAAACTAAACCCTTCCAATTTTCATCACTGTCCTTGCCGACGCTGTCTTCTTAATGTCTATAAAGCATTCATCTTGTCTTTTCCTTTATGTCGTGTTTACAAATTGAATACAGTAGTTAAATATCAATTAGTACAGGTCATATTTTGTGTTAAATACCAGGCACCTAAAAATAGAACAATGACATTTAGATACCAAGGACTTCAATGAATCCATCTTCATGATGGCTTAAATGTGTTATTTACGACTTGCTGTTTTTCTGTAGGTCGCCGCAATCATCTTGTTTTCATTTCCACCACCCCCGTTGTATTTTCTGTTCACTTGTTTTCCATATATCTTATTTTTGCTTGGAAATCCATTATTTCTTGGACTTTCTTTCTAAGTCTTCCCCAAGGGTTGCAAGGCAGGTATAAGTCTTCATACACCAGTCATCAAAACTTCCGTGGCTGCTTATTTATTTATTTTCTAAGTAATTCTCAGAAATGAAGTCTCATAGCTCATACTTCTTATCTTAGTCATGGTTCCCTCAGGAGCATGCCATGAACCTAATCTCTTTCAAATTCCCCATCAAAATATCAACATAAATTTATTTGTGTCCCCCTTGGTGTTCATTAACTCTTGGAATACTCACCCAATGTCATTTCATACCCCGTGTTACTAGACTGGGCTGCATAAGCACAGATCATTTTGACCTTACTAGTTCCAGTTAAAATTCAAATGCTTTTTTTCTGTGCTTACCACTGCAGTATCTTTTTTCATCTGTTTTGAGGAAGTGGAACAAAGTAGCAATCGGTTGACTTTGCTGTTTGACCGTTGAAAGTTAAATTACTGATGGAGTACAACTGTCTTAACATCTGACCGTGATGTTTAGCAAGATTTCTATTTAATAAAAACGTCTGGAAGATTTTGAAGGGAGTCGTATAGAAGAAAAGCTACTTTTCTGGTGAATTTTGAAGCTAAAATGATCATCAAAAGCCTTTTAAGTTGTGGGTTTCTCTGACTTCTGTACACAGTTTTAGCTGAGGAGGGGAACGGGTAGGCGACCTGTGATACAACTGTCAGCAGAATTAAGTCCGTTCCTGATTGTTCACATCTCAATTGGAAGTATAAAAATTTTACGTACCTGGGACTTCTGAGAAAATTATGTTTTATGGGGGAGTGCCTAAATAAAACAAATCGGATTTCAAAGTGCACGGTTCTGTTCTAGTTTTGTAAGGTTCTCTCGAACAACCAGTTCTTTTTTGTGGGCTCATGCTAGGAGCTCTCCAGAGCTTTTTATTTATTTATGTTTTTAAAAGACAGTTGGTGTCCTGCACTTAAGTCTGTCTTGGGGAACCATAGAACATTTTAGGTTGGAAGGAATGGCTGGAGGTCAGTTAGAGGTCACAATCTTGCTCATAAAGTGCTTTATTTGTCCTGCCTTGTGTTTCCTGGCATTGTACAGACTGTCTACTGTCTTCAGCGTGGTAGTTGCAGAGGAAAGTCCTAGACACCTCAGTAACTAGAATGATCCGCTTTCCGTGACTCAAGCCTGTCAACAGTTCTATGACAGCTGGATCAGAAGGAAGGAATTTTTCACCACGTACTATTTGGGTCTTGAATTTAAAATATTTAAACCCAGTTTTAGGAGTGCATAGGCATCTACTTAACTAGAGTTAAAAACTCTTAACTGAGTATTCTGCGGAAATTGAGTGGGTTACGTGCCTACCAACTTAATATCGAGGACTGTTTTTCTTCTGTCAGCTGAATGGAATCAGGATCAAGTGCTAAGTAAAGTTAAACAGGCATTCATATTCATTCAGGAGCCGTACAAAGTATGTATTCAACTTGGTGCCATAATTTTCGTGTGATATCTGGTAAGCTTATTACTTAGCAAGAGCTATTAGATGAAGTTAGGCTCACAATTACAAGGAGACCCAATCAGGCTTTTGCTTCACAGAGCGTGTATGACTGGTAGGAAGCTGATTAGGATATTTGTAGGATATTAGTGGGAGGCTGAGGAGTTGTCATTCCCTTTTCTGAAAAGATGGATTTATTCAAAAAGCTATCTAATTGGATAGATAATTGATTATCTGAGACATTATATTTTCAACAAAAAGCTCTCACCAGTCTGATAAAAAGCTTGTCCTTTATGGATTTTTGGAATATAAGATGTAAGGACAGATGTCTTCCGGTTATAATTTCCCAGCTGGAACTCTGTAAGAAACATAAGAGTTGTAAGAGAGCATCATACTGTCAGGATGTGTTCAGATTTACATTTCTTTTTTTTAAATAGTCAACAACAACTGGCTGCAGCATCTGGCATTACTGTACATTTTTAGAATTGGTAATTCTACCAACTTTGGGAATGTTCGATCACATCTACAGGCAAAGATTTACAGGTTTTTGTTTCATTTTTAAAAATCTTTAAAGCAAGCATTGCTATTAAGACAGTGCTTTTGGATTTCTTTTTCTGTAAAACAAAGTGAAGAACAGGCAGATCTGCTTCAAAGAAAAAAAAGTTATTTTCTTGCCATGTAGGTTAACCACATAAAATTATAGAAATAACATTACAGACTAAGAACAATACAGCTTCTCATTGCTTTTCTTTTTTCTTGAAAATCTACTTTATTTTTATTGGTGCAAATGTGCGTTTTGTAGTTAAACAGGAGCCTTAGAATTAATGATTATAGGTTTTGAGGCAACTGAAGAGAACCAACTATGGTGATAGTATTGCTCATGTGTAGAAAAAAGCAGCAGGAATTATGTGTCCCCTCTCATAGATGTAGCCCCCAGAGAACTGGGGCAGGAAACAGTGGCAACGCTTTACCCTTATCTCATAGTACCGCAAAACTCTTGCTCACAGTAGGAATGCATTTAATTCTAACTGGTTTTATGTTCACTCAACACCTTGAAAGGCTTTCTTCAATTATTAATTCCAAGGGGGCTTGGGGGAGGGTGGTGTTTTTTGGTTTTTAGGGTGCTGGTTGCAAAGATTTCTGACCCAACTACTCAGTTAGAGCTGTGCATAACGCAGGACATACTGGAATTAAGTCTGTGACTGGTTCGGTCTTGTAGTGCGTTGCAAAAAACAGATCAAATATTAATTTTGGGGGGCATTCCACTTCTCTTTTGAGTAATCCAGTCTCCCGGTCATGTTTTGATGAGTCTGTAGGGTATAGCGCTGCATATTCTTATGTTTATATTACAGTGGTACCTGGCTGCTTTTCATGCGTATGCTAATACCTATTTTCAGATCCAGCCATCAAATATGTATATAGTTGAAGGCACAAATTGAAAGGCCGGATTTGGAAGTTTGACTTTTTTTTTTTTTTTTTTTCCTCCTGTTAAGCCATCAGAGTTGATTTAAAATTTCACAGGTAGAGTCTGATTACCTTGCTGTAAATCAAAAGCAGCTGCATTCAAATGAATGAAGTTGTGAATGGAGGTTAAAATAAGTAATAGCAAGCAGTAAGAACGTTCTTAAAAATGAATGTTGTAGAGTCTTCCTCTAATTTTGTGTAGAAGAATACTTATTTCTTAACCCGTTTACAAAAAAAATATGTGAAGTTAACTTGACTGCATTGGGGTTTTTGCATGTTTTACACTTCATGGACATGGACTAAATCAGCTGTGCTAAACATACTTATTAGTATTCAGTTTATTTCCCAGTAGCTTTGAAGGAACCATGCAAATGCTTGGGCTTCTTATTTTGTTTTGATTTCTTAGTGGAAAATTGTATCCACATAAGTAAGCATGCACTGAACAGCAATAAATCATTATTTCTCAGATGACCAATATCAGCAGGAATCTCATATACTTCACTGCTGGAGCTGATTTCTAAATTCATTGAATAATTATTGGTGCTGCTTTTCATATGTGACAAACATTCTTCTCTCTCTGATTCTGTTAAGTCTTACGATGATGTTCGCACGCAGCCCAACATGCAAAGGTTGTTATTTTTAGGACATGGGAAAAGGAAAGATAAGGAACCAACATACATTTTAAAAGAACAACTTAAAGTATATCGGGAACTTTGTACTATGTAGTTTAAGAAAAAAACTCTTATTCAGGTTATTAAAATAAGTTTTTAAATTTTGTGTTTTATCTTGTCAAAAAGTAGATAGTTTATTGCAATGTTAGTATTCATGTAATATCATGAACTGTTTCTGTCACAAAGAATAATGATGTCCATTTTAAATTATCATAACAAAAATGCAGTGGTACAGGATAAAGTGCCTCTACTGAATACAAAATTCGGTGAAGCTCCCGAGGTCAGCAACAGTTATGCAGACGGTACTGATCGATGGCTCGTGGAATTTTATCTTTTGCTGTAAATCTAACACCAGTTGTATCACTGTATTTTGGAGAACGGCAATTGTTTTTGTAATTTCTGGATCAGGAAAGCAATGTGAATTCCTGCGGATCTGCCCTGCCCACATGAGTTGTGCTGTGGGTCAGTGGGATTATTTACACAAAGCAAGCGGCTCGAGAAGTGTAAGGGTCTCTGGAGTTGGTGCTGAGCAGGCTAATCCTACAAGGGTCTGAGGGATGTTGATTGACTTTACTTGAAGTTAATGTCAACTCATCAGCACCATTGATGCGACAGCAGGCGAAATGGGGGAAAAAGTTATTGGTTCTCAACATAAAATTAAAAGGAAAGTTCTTTATAATTTAAAAATAGACCTATTATATATGTTAAAGTCTAGAACACCTTTGCCTGTCAAAACAGTACAACAAATTACTGTTTCATTCATCAAAGGGTTAATCGAATTTTTAAATAAAACACTGCAGAAATTCGCTACAGCAGCGAGACATCAATTCGTCAGAGGAGAGAAATCCTTTAATAGCCTGTAACTTAAATAGTTTGCCACCAAAATGAATTTATTGGGTATTGATTGGCTCACAACTCAGTTTTAATAGCAATTAAGTATTACAGCTTCATTTCAACTGCCCTGCAATCTTTTTTCTTTACATTTTTTTCCCTTTTTTTTTTTCTCATATAGAAACCGGGCTAATTGGGTTCAATTAATTTTAGAAGTTAAGTTCAGGATAACATAGGTGCAGTGAGAAAAGCCAGCCTGTTTGCAATGACTTTCCTTTCTTGCTTGTGAAATATTGTTCCCTTCCTAGCCCATGACTGATGCCTTCCAACCAGAGATAGCAGTTCTGCTAAGATTTCCTCTTCTAGAAGCCGCTGCACTTAAAATAGCTCCATATTTTCCATTTATTTACCGTATTACCTTTTGCTGGTATCAAAGGCAAATCTTCTGAAATCAAAGCAAAGTTTAATTTTCTCAAAACTTGAAAACATTGTACATTTCAGGATTTACAATTGACTTCCATAAACTAAAGCGTTCTGGAGTTGCTTTAGCATCAGTTAATGTGTCACCCTCCTGAGTGACAGACCTGAAATGTTTCAGAGAATGCTGGTCCCTGGGTTTTATTGTCCCTCACTCAGCTGTATAGCCTGTGTTGCATCGCTAGTCTATATGCAACCGTCTCATTAAACAGCAAAAATAAACCTTACTGTATTTCTCAAATTATTTATCAAATTTCCAAATGCAGCTTTCTAGTCACTCTTTGGGAACAAAGAGAGAAAAGAGAAGGTATTTACATACATACATATGTAATGCATCCACACAGACGCATACCTGCCAGCCTCAGGCAAGCTGTATCACTTAACAAATTTTGCCATCGTACCTCCCGAAGCAGTAAAGCCTGCAATGCCCGGAAGGTGAGAAAGAGTCTCCTCACTGCACAGCCAGAGAACACAGTTGGTCATCCAGAAACTGGAGACCTTATCTTGAGCTGTTAAGTAATGAGAGCACACTGCGTCTCAGTTTTGTTGGGATTGATTTTAATAAGTCTGATAAACTAGATTGAGCTGAAGTTCTTCCAGGTTCGGCAAGGCTGGCTAATGATCAGAGTTTGTGGTTTGCTTCTTCGAGCTTCCTTTGTGCATATGCATCCTCATTTGAAACACTGGTTTGGTTACATTATACTTTATTAATAACCAGTAAGTTTGGTAAGATGGAACTGAGCTTCTTTTTCTTCCTTTTTTTTTTTCCCCCCTAAATAGTCTGTAGAAGGCATGGATGTGTTTATTAAGAAAAGCTGTAATTGTTAAACATTAATTGAATCATTCTTTAGTGTATTTGCATTTGATGGTCTGTTAGGTTAATAATGACTCAAAATGAATGTCGTTTGTTCCTTGAGAATTCAGCATAATGTGAATACATTTTTTTCTTCAGCTGCTCAGACTCCAAGATACACTTTTAGCATTAGACAGTGGTTTACCTTCTGGTAACGGTAAAAAAACTCATCAGCTTCCTTGCTGTATATTTTAGAATAGGGGAAGGAGAACACTGTAACTTAAAATTTGTTCTTTTTGCCCACAAATGATTGAACCTATCACCCTGCCTCAGTGTTGCAGTCACCTTAATAGCTAACTATGCAGGGATAGATGAGTTAGTGTACCCAGCATCAGCCCGATGAACCAGCTAAGAAGCTATATGAGGCAGCTAACAAAGTCGAGAGCTAAATACTCATGATTGAAAGGTTCAGATTTAATACTGTGCTGTGATGAACAGCAGCGTTTTACATCTCTAAGTGCTGTCATTCTGGGTGACTCTATATTCAACCAAATATTCCTGCATCTGGATAATACGTGAAAGGTTAGCCGTTCTGGTTGTGATCGCAAAGAATTTTTTAAACTTATACTTTCTTGTGTAATTATGCGGGAATTTTTTTTTAAATCTTCTGATACGTTGTAACATGCATCTGCTCCTGCCCACAGTTCATTGGCCACCCCGTGCTGTGAGAAACTTGTATCTGTTTAATTTTTATTAGATATAATTAAGATATCAGCCATTCAAATAGCATTAGCTGATACAATTTATTTGTATGCATTTTTTGTTGTTTTTTGCCTATGTTTGTATGACTCCACATTTCCATTATGCATTTAATATGTTACACCTAAATAATTCATTGGAAAGAGCTCTGAAACAAAAGGTCAGCATAACCTCCAGCACCCTACAAGCTTCCCTAAGGTTGAGAGCCAGACTTCCCAGCAAGGTCTGTGGCTACTTCTTCCTTTGGCCTCACAGCAGTTACTAAAAAGTTGTGGGATTTTTGTTTGTTTGGTTTTTGTGAAAGAAAAAATGAATATTTACACTTCCTTCTATTTCATGCAGGCAGATAAACATATGTAGTGGCATTTCTTACCTCCTTTACATACAGCCATTTTGCAGACACTCCATGTTCCTGGGATGTTCAGGTTTGTGATACTTTTGGAAATAAATTTGGCAGCATTTCTTCGTACATTTTTCCAGTAACAGCTGCAGCTTCTTTGCCTGTTGTGTTTTCCTTCTGTGATGGGTTGGAGTCAAGTGTAGTTACGGGCGATGGCTGCTTCCTCTTGCAAGTGTCTAAGCCAAGCAAGTTTGGCTGAGTTTTTGCTCTTCTTTCTTCTTTCTCTTTCCTTCTCCTTCTCTCCTCTCTTGTCTTTCTGGCACTGTGCTGTGGCAGCAATAGCTATAGCGAAGTTGCTATAGGGGTGGAAATAGAAGCTGCCATTACTGAGTATTCTGTAGTTAATACTGATGTACTTTCTTTGACAGTAAGCGAGCGTTTCACATCTTAGACCTGTCCTGCAGTTTTAGAAATATTTGTGGGTTTGAATGAATGCTCAGGATCTTTTTCGTATTCTTAGTTTTCTGTGGGTCAGACTAGATGCCCCGCAGTGGAGGCAAAACAACAGCCCAGCCAGATCTGTGTGTTTTGCAGACTGCTTTCTTCACAGGGAGGGTGCCTCATGCCGGGGAACGAGAGGGCGTCAGGAGCGAGTGTGGCCATGCTGAAGGGCTGCAGGTGTAGCCCAGCTTCATGCGGGATGCTGGTGGGCACAGGGGTTTCTCACGCCAGCAAGCTGTGCTGAACATCTGAGCTGGGACTGGGCGATGTGACAGCAGTGACCTTCGGAAGGGTGCGCGGGTTTGATGGCTGGGTGGTGGCATCTGACATCTAGGGCAATGTCAAGGTTGAAGGAAGGCATTGTTGCAGATGGTGATTTGCAGTCCCTGCTAGAAAGGGTGCTTAGCTCCAAATTTAATATCTGATGCTTTTAGCTTTGAAGATGTATAATTCAGCCATGTGTGTAAACCAGGACAATGACCTTCGCAAAACCCTAAGCCATTAGTTAATTCAAACAAACGTAAATGTTTGACCAGTCATAAATACCACAAAGGTTGAATGGGTGAAAAGAAAGGAAAGGAGATTAGAAGCTTTATGTGTATATAGAAATTGCCAAGTTTAGAATCTTAATGGTATTTAAATGATTCATTTACATCCAGATGGAAAGATATTCTTTTTTTATGCACGATTATTAAGTTATTGCAACATACCAATTTATACCTGCAGGCACGGCTCTGACAGGCAGCACCAGGTTCATGGTGTTTTTTATTGCTGGAGGTCTGTTTGTTTTGGTTTTGCATTTTTTCACTCAAAATACAAACAATATGTACAGAAGTCTTTATCCGTGACTAGGGTGTCTTAGCAATACTACAGTTCTTAATCCAAGAATTACAAAATCCAGTTGCTTGCTTTTTGTTACTTACAGAGTTAGCTAAATATATACATATATTTATTTTTTAAATATACTGTACCAGAAGATATGAAATCAAGGTCACCTTCTGGTTCAGATTTAATGGTTTACATCAAGGTAAAATTTTCACAGGACTTAAGTGAGATTTTTACATACCATCAGATGCAGATAGGAATTTCAGACTCCCACTAAAACTGAACTGTTTCCAAAATGAAGACTGCCAAGTCATGTAGGTGTTTCAGACTGTTTTGCCCTGTTCCATCCCATATTTTAATTGCTCGTGTGCAGTGACCAGCCTGAATAAATCCATTTTATGTGAATTCTCCTTTTTTCCAGGAAGATGTCTGTCAGATGGCTGTCTCTTGTTCAGCACCATTATTCCAGAGCAGCTTCCCTCTTCCCTGCATAGCATAAACAGGGAATATCTCCCTAAAACCATGGCTCCAAAGCAGAGTTTTGGAATAATTAGTCTTTACTCATCTCCATTTTAAGGTGGGCAGATATTACAGTGATTAAAGACTGGGAAAGAGCTGCACAGTTGCAATGACGAAGATGAAGACCTCTAGAAATGTAAAACAACAGCCACCTTTTATCTGCATTACTCTTGAAGCTTTTGGCAATGTAGATGACGCCATTAGATAATGGCTTTTAGAAAAAAAAATTCTGGTGTTTAGCTTACTGTTAAAAGTTTGTCCCTGATGTCCTCTAACATCTGTCATTTGTATCCTAGTAATTCAATTAATTAAATAAATTGTACTTCTTAAAACAAAATTTTACATATTAACACTCTTCTGCAACCGAATTTTAATAAATGTTAAATTATTTTCTGACTTCACAAAACTAGCAGCCTAGTGATAAGGATATATCTTGAAAAGCCTCACAGTATTTAGGAGTCCTTACATTTTTAGCAAGCTGTTTTCACTATAATCGGTAAGATACATTCTGCCTTTGATTTACTTTCTCTAACTACATTGATTTCTGTAGCCTAACATATATTTAGTTAGTAGGGATGTGATTGCAACTAGTATTATAGAGCTTTTAAAGGACACTAAATTCCAGAGTGGATTTTATAGATTTTTATTATTTTTTCTACTTCAAATATTTTAACCATTGAGGAAGGTATGATTTATCATATTGTTAAATTCCATGCCTTTTTCTTTTTTTTATTGAAGCTCAAGGTTGCATTGGGATTGAGTGGTGTGTGCACATCTTCCAGAATGCATTCCAATGCATTTCTCTATTTGTGAACTGTTAACTAATTTATAAATTAATATGTAAGAGAAAAGGTTGTCTTCCCTTGAAATTCAGGCTCCGCACGCATTTCGTAAGCTCTGCATAGCTCAGTTGACTTCCGAAAGTTTGGGATGTACAGCTAACGTGGCCCTTCCATGTGGGGAAGGAGAAGAAGACTGCAGAGATCCTTGAAAAATAATTTGTCCCTTAGGCTGATGTTTGGGATTTCACCTACAAGGAGGATTTTACTCCTAAATCTGAAGAATGGTCAGAGAAAAGTGGAGGGAAGTGTTGGAACTACACTATCCAGGACAACTGTGACCTGTGTGCGTATCCGAAGCCATGCCATAAGGGCAGGAAGAAAAGCTAGTACTTTGTAGAAGGGACTCCGCAGTCAGGCATGGATCTCAGACCATTTCAGCAGAGGCTGCATTATTTCTTCAGGGATGCTGGTGGATAAGCGATTAACCTTTTTCTATCCACTCGTGCTCTCAAATGACAAAACGCCAGGCAGGCACACAGAGGGCTGGCATGGATACCCTTCCCAGGCCTCTCTGACACGCGTTGCTGTCCACAGCTGTCAGGTGGAAGGGTGTAGAGAAGATGAGGCCAGCCTGTTCTGCAAGGTGCATAGCTATGGGACAAGGTGGAACAGACACACTTTGAAACGCAAGACATTTCAGTTGCTAGAGGATAAATTTTGTTCAACATGGTCAAACGTTGGAATAAGGACCCAGAGCAATATGGAGTATCTCCATCCTTGGAGATGCTGAGAACTTGACTGAACAGGGTCCCCAGCAGCCAGGTTTTATTGGATCTGCTTTGAGCTGGGGGGTTCGGCTGGAAGAACTCCAGAGGTCTCATCCAATATAAACCATTCTATAAATCTAGGGTAGCTTTTGTACCAACCTACCTGTTTTGCTTAGTTTTAGAATGAGGTTTCAATTGCCTTAGTTCTGGCTTGGAATGCTAGTCTTCAGTTTTGACTATTCATGCCGTGGTGGATTTAACAAATAATGTGAATATGGCAGGGTATAATTACAATTTTATAGAATTGTACTGAAATTTGCATTTTGTAATTCAGATGTCTTAGCAATAAGATAATGTATGCCTTAGATTGTAGCTTCTCATTGTATGTGAATTTTTATAGCTGTGTTGATAAATAGTGTTGACATAGGCTGAGCCTTTCCCTCTCAAGTGCCTAAGAAAGGATAACCAAGAGAAAGTTGAATACCCCTATCTGATAGCAAGAGAGAGCTCCTGATTGAAGGAGTGAGAAGGAGCTTTGAAAGGAGGAGGTTTGTGATTTTAGTATGACTAATGCTAATTTGGATTTATGGAAAGAGATGAGGAAGTCTACACTAAGCAGAGTGGTTGCACATGGCAAATGTACTAGATCAGTTACTGCCAAGTATGGTAGAGAAAATGAAGAAAAAAAAAGAAAAAGTGGCTTAGAAATTTCTTTTCCAGTCTCTGCTTATCAACATGAAACATCTGCTTCAGCTGCACTGGCTCCCACTGACAGTCAACATTACCGATACGGTGAAATTCCTACCAACGTGCAACACAACAACACTACGCTTCCCTGAGCTGCCTTGTAATAATTTATTATTGTATGCGTGTGATGTGGGGTATGTTGCAGGTTAAAATGTAAATGGTTCCAGTGCACTTGGATGAGCATCACATACGGAAATTAGCATTGGCACAATTAATTTTTGTTTGTTATAGTCTTAATGTTGCTAAGCTACAGAAGGAAATGGATCACGCTGAGGAAATGTACAAGTTGCTGACTGTTTGCACAGAATCTTTTTAAATGTTACACTAATCGTGCGCTATAGCTTAGCTTTTATTTAGTGTAAATAAAATGGGTACTTTTTTTAAAGCCACCATCTTAGTTTTAAAATATTCCTGTCTTTACTTGTTATGAGAATACTCGTACCTACAAATAGGAAAACAACTATGCTTAGATCAGCTTCTTCATCAAAGAAGCTTCTTGGTCAGACATGTACAGACGTGAATATGATCAACTGCTGTATAGTGCAAAAGTACAATACATTTTTGTTTAAGAACTGCAGTTACTTCCGTTTATATCTAAATAAAGTAGTTTCACAGACAACACGGCCCAGGTTCGTACCCACAAATAAATACAAGCTGAAATACCTCTTGTTAATAATATTGCTTCCGAAGTTGAAGTGCTTAACTTATTCCCCCCATGAATTCCCAGGGCAGCCATGGATTATTAGAGCTTGAAATATAAAAGTTAAGTGCTTATGGTTTCATAGGCTAATGAAATGGTGAATGCTGTTCAAAAGGAGAAAGGTGAAATCTTGACCTCGGGATGGAATTAGAAGCAATCTATGAATTCTTCTTTCCCTTTATATCTTCCACGCAGCCCCTCAGAATATCTCATGATACTTTTGTAAAACTAAAAAGCGGGGCTTGATTTTCTTTGGATTTTTCTTCTTGCATTCACCATAGATTTAGTTTATTTGCATGATAACACAAGCCCATTTGATGTTAAAGATTAAAAACGTTTTAGGGAGGGAGGAAGGACAGACCTTTGACAGTATGTTTTTACTTAATCCTCTTGTTATGAACCGATAATGAAAACATTACAAAATCTTACTATAGATAGCAGAATATGTCATATGATCGTAAAATAAGTTTAAATGCCTAATGTTTAAAAGTAGTAGTAAATGCATCAATTATGTGAAATATTTTTATTGTTTATGCTTCTGAAAAAAAGGCCACAGTTTCAAGCCTGACAGTATAGTACTTGTTCTGAAAACCTCTCGCTGTTCTCGGGTCAAAATTTACAGATTTCTTGCACTGCGGAGACCTGTATCTTTCTGTTTTTCTGTTGCTTCAGCTTACTTGGCAGTGCCTTGCTTTAGAGAACAAGGAGTATTTTGAACAGTAACAGACTTCACCTGTATTTTCTGAAAGTTTCGTTCTGTAAGAGTTCTAAGCTAATGAGCAAAGTCTAATGAAATAGATATGATTGTGTTAAATTCTACAAAAGTATCATTATCAGAGTTTAATTTTATATGTTGTGTAAAATATATGGGTTTCATTTCAGGGCATGTTAGAGGAGATACATAGATGGTATCTCCTCCAGACATAATTAAAATTATACTCAATATTAACATCATATATTAATTATTTCTAGGCAAGGTACTTCATTCTAAAATGGATGCTTTTTTTTTAGCAGTGGCAAGCTATTACTCAGCAAATAAGGATTTGCAGTAAACTGAGTATTTATCGTATCTCAAACTATTACAAATCAATTATTTAAACCGTTGTTATATTTTAAGTCTATGAATATAATATCTTCTCAGATGATTTATTTTACGGATGCTTAGACATGCCAGTCAGTATCACATGGGAGTTGGACTCAGAAATCAATTTGTGGCTCTTAAATATTAGATAGTTTTTAATTTCCTAGAAGGAATAAGAACCCATATGTGCTAACAAATACGTAGGTGAAGAGTTCTTGACCCTAAGGATGCAAAAAATCAGTACTTGGTTAGCACATGAGACGCCTCAGTCAGCGCCAGTAATGAACCCACTACACACACCGCATGGTTTCAGTTACAGCTTTATACGACTAGATGGCATGGTGCCAGAAACAAAAGATTGAAACAATTTAAATGATTCTCTTCTTCATGGTTCAGATACTTGAGCCTCTGGTTTCTGTTCCCTTATTAATGTTCACTTTTATCTGTGCAGAACTCAGACTTGGAAAATAGGAATTCACTGCTTGAATATGTAGAACGTCATCTCGTTAAAGGACGCTATAGTATGATCTGCTAATATATCACTTAGTTAATTATTTGCTGTGCAATAGTTGCCTTCAAGGTTTATGTGCCCAAGGTCAAGAACTATTTCTGGAAATTGTCTAATTTGTCCCAGTCAAAATTAGAGAAGTTCTTCTAATAGACAGTTAGCAAAATAAAGGTCATAGTCCCCTCTTCATATAATTACTTAGCAGTTAAATCATTTACACCTCCAGCAGTGTCATCTCTTCACCACCTCCATAACCTGAGGGAGGGAGGCAAACACTTGTGTCGTTTTGTAGGATACTGTAGTTTCTGTTCCTCTTGTTGAAGGTGTCTCACTGTCTGGTGCTCCTCTGAGAAACCTCCTCTGTGCGGCGGGCACAGGGGGTTTCGGTTCTCCTCAGCCCAGGTCAGCAGGCGGTGCTGCCAAGTTGCCGTAGCGCTCCATTTCAGCTACGGCCGATTATTTCGATGATGCCTTATGAGAACGCATGGAATTGTAACATCTTTGCAGGCTCTCTGCCCCAAACAACTAGCTTTTTCAAGCTTTTACAGTACCTACTTCTGTTGGTGTGAAGGGATACTGAGGTTGCATAGCAACGGATTTTTTGGTATTGCCATAGACTTTATGACAGACTGTGTGCAGAGCATCTGGCCTAGGATCCCGACGAAGAGGGGCATGGTGGCATTCAGGGTATGCGGACCTCTTCTGGGGGGACTCATCTCTATTACAGAGCTAATGGCTGAGGAATGGAAGGAGAACGAATCACTTCATCAAGCACTATGAAATATTTTCTAAAGCCTTTGAGCACGCTTTCTCATATCCTCAGATTTTTTTTCATTTATTTTTATACAGGCTGTTTAGGCATAATAGATTTCCATTTGTGAACCTTATTAAAATGGAAGAATAAAATAGTCAGGTTTCCAATTGCAACTCAACTGAATTATTGTTGTAATGATTAAGCGAAGTGGGAATTGTAGGGTGTTTAGTACTTTTCTTAAAATGAGACCATCTAAAGTAATTGAAGGTAAGCAGATGTGAGCAGAAGGTACGCCTTGATATGTAGGTTGCTAGGTTTTGCTTTACGTAAAGCTTATTTTCTCTCTACAGTTGGAGGAAATGGATAAAGAAATATTGAAAAGGTAATTCCCTACTTGTCTACCTGTATTAGCATTTTACAACAATTTGCTTTTTAAAATAAGCTATGTTGATGCTGCTTAAATCCAGTGATACAGATTTGCTTTTAAGAAGTTAGATTGTATTTCGTCAAACTCATTTTGTCAGTCACTTAGAGTTGCTTCTGTTTAATTGCCACCGTTATAAAGGACTGCATCTTAAGGATTTTATCAGTCATGGTTTTGCCATATTTACAAAGCCATTCTCAACGTACATTCTCTTCCCACAATTGCGCCTGTTTGTCTTCTCATCCTGGAAGATTTGTCTGCTGTACATAACCTATCTAGCATAAGCATTTGACATGTTTAAGCTAGCCTTTTTTGACCAATGTGCATCTTAACTCCATATAAAATGGTTCTTCTCTTACTCCCAGAAAGTCTTTGTTCCTTAAAATCCTTTCTCCCTGCCCTGCCCTGCCCTGCCCTGCCCTGCCCCCCCTCCCCTCCGCAACAGGAGTAAAATATCATAAATGCCTAGATACACGTGGGGTTGGGGATGCACTCTATTGGCTATGCTGCCGAAAATAACCTAGTCTTTTCAATATGTGATTTCCATTTTATTGCCCTTGCAACAGTATGCCTTCTCTTTGATGTTGCCTTTCTTTTTCTAAGACCAGACCACACATCAGGTTTTTTTTCAGTCTTGATTTCTTCTCTTCTTCAGTTACCACAGTTATTTTATCGTTGCTTGAATTCAAATCATGACAATCAGTTCCTTGAGCTTATTCAACGTGTTTCTTAAATTGACAGCTATCATTTTTAAGTAAATTCCGTTTTATCTGAATTTTCATATCTTGAAATGTGGGATCAGGAAGAGAACTCTGTTTTGTCTTTGCTTATTTAAACTAGATCCAACTGCTTTTTCTTGCTCTGCTATGTTAAACATAAAATAAGTCATTTAACTATGTGGTTCCTTCCTTTCTGTAAAATAGTTTTGACATCTGGAAAAGGTTGAGAGTAAAAATACGTAAGGTGAAGTGGCTGGCAAGTGCTTGTGGAATATGAAGTGCTTTTGGACTTAAGACTTAAACCTTCGTATCAAGCTTATGTCTATACTTTCTACAGTAACCTTTCTTTCACAGTATTTATCGCAGTCAGGCAAAAAAGTTCTACATAAAATATGTAATTCTCAGCTTATCTATAACTTTGGGAAAAAAATTGCACTTTAAAAAACTTTATAAAGTAAATCATCGGTTTAATTTCTACTAGAAATATCAAATTAAGATAAAATGGATTCATCTGTACTTCCTAAAACAAAAGAGAAGAAAATAACAGAGAAACAAGTCTCTTTGTCCTGTGTGAAAGAGAATACTTAATCACACATCAGCAGAGAATTAAAAAACATAGCAATACATGAAAGTATTCTTTTTTTCTTCACTGCACAAATTAATTGCCAGCAATGGAAAAAACTACAAAGTGCTGTTTAAAAATAAAAAATACATATCTTTAAATTTAATAAACAGGAGCTAACACAGCTAAAATGAAGCTCCAGAAAGCAACTAGCAACTGGCAGTTGGTTTTGGATCTCATTGGCTTGAAATACACATCAAACAACTTCCTTGCAGAAGCAAATTTGAGAGACTAATTCGACGTGCATGATTTTCTGAGACGGGCTCATGGCAAAAGCTTCTGTATAAGTGTTAAATGGACACTCTCTCCAGTTTAATTCATTTCGTAGCTGAAATGTGGCCAAACGTGGAGGTCTTAAACCACCTAATATTCCTCGTAATGTTCCTCATAATATTATTATTATGCTTTTTAAAATAGGTAGGAATAATATTTGGTATTCACTAGGAAGTAGCATTTGTCTATGACTAGATATGCTGACAAGTGTAGAAAGGGGATAACGGGAAGAAATTATTACCAAGTGGGTGAGAAGAATGCAGGATAATTACATCCTTATCCCCTTATACTGACCTACAAGAGGGCAATATGTTGCAGAAACATAAAGGATGTAAGCTTATCTAGCAACTGGAGGTCGCTGAGAAATTGCAACATTTATGCTGTGTGTTCATACACTTCTCCCTTTTTGGAGGTAGGATGACCTTAAACATGATATTCAAGGAATAATCACCGCAATTAATTCTATGCTGCGGATATGCTAATTCAAGTCCACCTTTAAAAAATACAGTGCTGGTTTTGTTTTCCAAAATTGTCAAAATACTCAAGCCAAAATGAAACAAAAAGTATTTTCACAAAATGCAGGAGGGTGGAAATGGCTGAAAGGTCCTCCAAGGAGAAAAAAAAAATTGAAAAAATCCTTCAGAATTTCTGGTGAACGTGTTGCTGTACATACTGAATATCTCCCACTCCGGAAAGGGGACACTGATGAGAGAGGAGGGATAGCTAGCGCACGTCTGGCCTCAGGAGCATTAAGTGAGTGTATAGTAATCCAAGGGAGAACCATTACCAGCCCACACAAGCAGGGGGTTGGTCTGCCATTTATGAAGATGAAAATTAGAGTTGAGTAATGAAGAATTATGGAATTTGTCCTTATTTCTGTATCTTACTGATTATATTGGGAGTAAGTTCTCAGTCACAGTTGTCTGCTGGTTTTATTCGAATGTAGAGAACATCTTTTGGTAATAAGTTGCCCTGTAATGTCTGAGATGTACCTAAAAAAGAATTTGGGCTTCCTCAAATATTCCCCCAAACACAAGAAATAGAGAAATGCACATTTTATTAACTTTCTCCCTTTTTTTGTTGCTTTGTGTGGCTTAAATGCTTATCTCTAACATGGTACCGGTATTTTTAGCAGCATGGTAAGGAGATTTTTACTCACTGACATACTACACACAGTTCATCAGACTGTAATAGATTGGAATAGATCGGATCTAGCCGCATGACTAAAGTTTTGTGCCAAGTTAGCCTATCTGAGATGGCAGCTTAATTGTCCTGAACCACCTTAATACTTGAAGATAGCAGTTTATTAAAAGAAAAAAGTATGGCAAAAGGGAGCTTTATGTGTTGTTCACAGGCTGGATGACTAATGGGGATTCACCTTTCTGACTATTTTCATCTGTTTCTCTTCGCTGAGCAACACCCATCAGCTTTCCAAGGTGGGTTTTTGTGGTCTTCTGTCAATATTGTTTATAGCAAATGAAAATTTTACTGTATGGTTTAGTTTCAAGTATTTAGTTTAAGCCAGCAAGTGGGATGGTTTTGACTTCCACTAGTCAGGGCTGGTAGCAATTGATGAAAAAAAAAGATTAGATTACTGCTTAATGATGACGTCTTCAAAAGCCCTGGAGTGGCTGAGGAAGATAACTCCCATGGAAAATCAATGAAACTTAGGCTCCAAAGACAGTTTGGTGAGTGGAAAATGTTGCTCTAATGACCTAAATGGTTGTTCTCTCTCATGCTCTCTCAGTTGTAATATAGAGGAGAGAACGGGTCTGTGTAAAAATATCCGGCATCTCTGTACATTTTTAGGCTGTTAAAAAACTGAGTGCTAGGTCTTTGTCTGATTACTATCATTTATTCTTACCTAACTTAAGCAGCAATGAACTAAAGCATTCTTAATGTAGAAACTGGCAGGGGGAATGACAAACCCAACCCCCCCAAAAAAAAACAACAAAAGCCCTTCCCCCAAATGAAAAATACCCCTTTAAAGGAAATGGCTATTCAGATAGCAAAGAAAAAATATTTATTTTAGACCGTATACATTATTAGCTCGTTGTATTTTTTAAAATCTTGGTTTTATCATCCCTAAAAGGTTGCTCTTTAGTACTGATGCTCATTTCATACACGCATTTGATGTTTGTTCACATCATACAAAGAAGACACGATTTTCTCGTACAACTTGCCAGGCGTCACAGATTTCCAATTTCTAGGTGGTGGTTTTCAGTTCAATCCCCTTAATCATTTATGTTGTTATTAGATTGCTATTCTGTGAACTCTTTGGGGAATCCATTGTTCTCGTTTCTGGTCCTCTTACATATCAAGGATACTTGTTTGCAGCTACTGGTCTGATGGCACAGCGTTCAGATAACAAAGAGGAGGAGGAAGGGGAAGGAGCTAGATTTCAGTCCTGGTAATGTTTTTCAGGAGAGAACTGGTCAGTCACGCGTGCAGTGCTGGACAGCAATACAACAGGTATGTCCCCTTGATACTTGTCTCTGTTTCATGAGGTGTTCCTTGAGCCATACTCCTGTGGTACAGAAGTTGAATAAGTAATAGCTCAGAGCCTTATTTTCTGCCATATTATCAGGTGCTGTAGCACAGAAACTGTTCCTAGTCTCCGTGTTCTGCCAGTTTCTGCCTTTTTCTTGTTTCATAAAGTTGATATATTTTCTGTATCGTGTTGAGTTCCTATCATAACTAGGGGGTATTTGAGAGTACATCAGCCAGTGACTTTCCTGACACATGGCTGTGACAAATCTGACACATGAAGGAGAAAATTAGGATCAGAGATGTCGGAGCAGAGCCATCCCTTTTAAAGATACCTCTTCCTTTTTTTTAGCAGGCCTCGTAACAATTAATGTGCCTCGATGACAGAGTGATGTATCATTCGGCTGAAGCTCTAACTTCAGTCAGACTCTGTTTAAGGCAAAAGACAAAGTACAGGCTGGAGAAGTCTCACAGATGCAATCACTATTCATGTAACTGAGATGCTGTCTGTAACCAAAGCAGATGTGCGCACAGTAGCTCCATTTAGTGCACGTTTGGAGCATATGACATTAGAAGAGAGACTGTGAGTACTGGATTTGTTCTCCCCTAATAGAAGACTTTATTTCTGTTCACAACTACCTAATGGAAGAGTGAGAGGGACAAACCTGTACAGCTGTAGGACAAGAGTCACTAGATGCAAACTGCAACATGGGAAATTCCAATTCTGTACAAGGAAGAAGTTTTTCCCATGAGGGTGGGCAAGTACTGGAGCAGGTTGCCCAGGGAGGTACCTCATTATGCATCCTTGGAGAAACTCAGAGCTCCACTGGATGGTGTCCTGAGCATCCTGCTGTATTTGGACCTGCTTTGAGCAGCAGGTTGGACTAGGTGACCTCTGGAATTCTTTTCCGATCTACAGGATTCTAGGAATCTTTTGGTATATCCATGTATTTGAGGAAGGTTAAAGTCTGGATTTACTGTACTAGGCAGCATGATCTTTTGCTGCTTTGGGTTAGGTTTTTTAAACCTATACTTCAACTCATGCTGTGTGATTTTTCTTCCATTGCAGTGACACAGGAAAGCTCAGTGGGCAGATATAATAAAAATTCATTGGTTTCTCAGTAGCGTTAGAAACAAAGAGATGGGGCACTTGCTGAGTAACTAGCTCTACTGGAATACCGGGCTTTGTATAAATAAGGAATGCCCATAAGTTGTGTGATAGTAGTCCCCATAGTGTGGTAGTTAAATACTGTCAAAATTAATGAATAAATTTTCTTCTTTTGGTGTCAATTTGATGCCATTATTCTGAACACTTGCATTATAGACTGCAGAGGGCAACAGAGACATGGGAAGAGATTTGTCCAAGGCTGCGTAAGGCTGCCATTGAGTTGGGAAATAAAGCTGGGAGTCTGGAATTCTAGGTGAGTGTGCTGCTGTTCAGACCATCCTCTCCGTCCTTGGTTCAGACCGGCTCTGTGACAGAATGAAACAACTGTATTTTCTGATAGCATTTTATGTATTTTTGTGCTGAACATTCTGAAATGATGCTTCAGACAATAGGGGAAAGCGTGTGCAGCTAGACAGATCAAACTAAAGGACTTGATGCATAAAAGTAAATCTTACCTTAATTGCAGCTTGCTTGTCAAGGATGGATGCTTGAAATAGAATATTCAATGTCGGTTCAGGCGTCGTCTTTTTTTGTCTAGCTTGGTACATTGACCTTCTTATCCCTTTTATTATGAATTCAAATTCAACTGGAATATGAATTGTGGTAAAGATTGTGATGAATTTCGTGATCTTGACAGTAGAAATCATTCTGTGTCATTACCAGTGGATGAAAGTGTCATCATTCGCCGTTTTAATCTACGTATCAAGTCATCTTGCTACCTGAGTATTAGCTATGATAAACTTGCTGGTTTTGCATTGTTGCCTTTCTGTAAAATTTTATATGCAGTTGTGATAAAGATACATGTTGTTACAAAAGTGGTAGATACAAAATGGAAGACAATTATGAAGATTTTGTGGGTTTTAGAAGAAATGCTTGAGGCTTTTTTTTTCTGGGTTAAAAATTATCTTTTTAAGTTTGTGGGGACAAATTTATTTTGGGGGTGACTGCAGTCTATTGTTTTAGAAAAAAGGTGACTCTGGACAAATACTACTTCTGGTAAAAGCAGGGATTCCTCTTAAATGAAGAATACAAAAGCTAACATTTGTCGAAATGTAATGATTCATTTGAATGACCAATTTTCTTAATAGTTTTTTTTTTTTTTACTAAGATCACAAAATGATTAATAGGTTGATCCAGCCTGCATTTATATTACGTTCTAATCCTGCATTATATATTCTCCAATGTCAAAGAGCTAAAAGTTCAAATTGGACTCATTTTCATTACCAAGTTAGGGGTGAGGAACTGTAAATTATTCACCTCCACTGAGGAGATCAGATTTATAAATCTGTTCTAAGGAAAGTGAAGGTAGGTTTCTAACATGTCTTGGAGGTACTAATTCATATCATAATTTCAGTATGTGGAGTTTACGGCCAATAGCTGTTTTCAGACTAAGGCTAGGTATCCTTTCACCATCCATGTGCCTTTCATTGGCATTAGCAAGAGACTAATTTCTTTCAAAGCAAATTCTCCTAAGATGTCTATAACTCTGCTTTTTCTGGACCTATGAAAAACTAGTTAAATTTAATAAGAGAATTGGTATGGATACTCCGTGTGTGTGAGCAGGTCCTGTGATCCATAACGTGAGCCTCTGTAATGGCATGCCTTATGGTTCTCATATGTAATGGTGATCATGCACCTTTCTGGGGTTTTATGTAGATACAAAAATATGTGCTGTGAAAGTAATAAGAGATAAGACTTATTTTGACTGTTCATAAGTCCTTTTAAGAATGCCTGATATGTGTGTGGAAGAGGAGAAACTAATTAAAACCAAAGTTGGTATGTGTTGTCCTTCATTTCCCTTGAAACATTTATCTTATTTTGTCATAATTAAAACATGAGTTAAAGGCTCTGCAGTCTTGAAAACAAAGCAAGCGAAGCATGCAGATTTGTTTTTCACCATGTATATTTCCTGACCAACTGTCATCAACATGTTTAAACTGCGCTTCATGTTGGATTGAATTGGAGATTATATTCATACATAACAGTGAGTTGAGATAGGCCAAATTCCGAGCTCTGATTTTCTTAAGACTTGGAATAATTCCGATGATTTAACGCAGAAAACTCAGAGAAAAAATGGTCCGTTTATCCTAGACCACATGTGGATATTGTAGAATCGTCCAAAGTCATATAGAGAAGATATTCAACAGAATTATAAGCTCTGAAGTAAAAACAAAACAGAGAGACCTCATTTTTTCTAAGGTAAGGTGAGCTATGGATTTATTCTCACACGCGTGATATTTTAAATACCTGCCTATTCAGCTTTATGCGACTCACTTAACTGTTCTGTTCCAGCTTTGAATATCAATAATGACATGTTTCCTGACATCTGGGTTAAGGTGAAGCTATTGTATCTGTCAGTTAACCTCTTTTTTGTCAGCCTGCCATGCTGATAATTTTGTGTATATGGTAGAGTCATTTAGGTATTCTCTGTCCTCTGGCAGAATGAAAATTTAGGTTTCCCATACAGTATGAAGACATTTTTTATTTTCTACACAACTATGTGAGACAGAGTGCTTCTAATGTATAAGCTGTATCCCAAGATGTCTGATGGAGGCAATGCCAATGTAGAAAGCATACTCCCTTTCTCACTGTGATTTAGGTTTTGCAAACTTTGTTATTAAGTACAGCAATAACTACTTATCTAGCAGATATTATCATGCAAAATTCATTACAGTGACAGTGTTCACGAGAAGGGAACGCCGTTAAGTACGTTGTGAGGTATTTCATAAATATATAAAATACTTGTGTCGCTTTATACTTGTTTTCAACATATTTCACTTCTTTACAGCTTGAATATTAAATTAGTGACATTTAAAGTGTGTTCTCCCATAGCTTGTGGCATCTTGTAGGTTATTTGGTATAAAGTAATTATGCTTCATCACAGATTTATGTTCCAGTCAGAGATTCAAACGCTACTGAGCTCTACGGTATATGAACGACCACAAATTTTTGAGAGAGGAGAGTTTTTGAAGGTGTCCATGTGTTAAGTTAAATTTTTGACTTAATAGGAACATGAAAGATACAGCATCTGGGTCAGAGAAGGACCTCAGCAGAACTGCTGTTTGAAGCCTTTCATTCTTGACCTCCAGGACTGTAATAAACTTTTAAATAATTTTCAAGGGCACTTCAGCTACTCTGTCAATTAAACTGCCATGCAAGCCCTTTTCCTGTTGGCCTGCAGCCATTATTTAATACAGTCATTAAAATTTAGTTTTAGGAGATATTGTATGGCACATGAAGTTTTTTCATCAAATGTCTTTCCCTACAAAAAAGCAAAAATAAAGAGAGGTAGAATATTTATTTAAAAAATTACTGTGATTGTTTAGAGGAGTATTTTAGAGAATATACCTCTTGGTTATGCTGTGCTTTTGTGTTCAGGTGCTTAGCCTGCATAGGCCAGGTGTGATGAAAGCATGCGGTGACCTTAGGAGGACATGTAATACTATAAAAAACCCCCAAAATTAAAAAACTCATAGTCAATTCTTTTGCCATTCTGGAAATCCTCATATAGACCGTGCAGTGTTGTAGACACAATCTAAGGTAGGCCTGCTGAAGACTCAGTTGTTTTGAGTTATATTTTCATTGTTAAAAAACAGAGTATTGTAATGAAATGAGAATTCTCTCCTCTGAAAGGAAAAATTTTGAAGTGCTGTCTGCAGCAGTGGAGGGCAGAAGGAAGCATTGTCTCACAGGATGCTGTTGTAAGAAGTGATAATTACCAAAAAAGAAGAGGAGGACTTGGGTGCTGTTCCTTATTTTGTGACTGTTGTGGCATTGGGGATATTTTTTAGTCTTTTTATCTCCCTTTTTTCCATTGTCCGAATTGTAGGATGGCAGTAGTAGCTGTGGTATCTGCTAACCACAAGAATGCTTTGAGCTGGAAGACATCTGTGTGTAAATTTGTTCGGTGTCCTTCGATAGAGTGTCCTGTGTATCCACACAACGTTATTGTTATTGCACATAGCCAAAGGGCTCCAAACGCCATTTGCCAATGGGGGCTGATGTGCTAGTTCCACTCAAGCATGTAGTAGCTCTCTAGCGTATTGTAACTAAATCTTCAGTTCACCTTTGTCACTAGTTAAGATAACTTCATCTTCAGTTCAAACCTTGATGACACAATCCAAATAAAGAGGTGGGGACATTTGGTAACATACCAGTAATGTTACCTGTGCCCTGCTTTCAGCAGAAATTGAGTTTTAATGAGAGCTGCATCTAAACGGAGGTAGAGGTGGTATGGGCACAGAGGGAGAGAGTACTACTGTGTGACACGTAGCCGAGATACATATTTCAGCAACTGTTTTGCTACTCTTCCTCTTGGCCTCTTGGGAAAAACAAACAAAGAAACCAACCAAAAACAAGACAAAGAAACAAACAAAAAAGCCCAACAACCAAACAAAACCCCCCCGCAACAGCGGCATTGTCTTGCTTTCAAAATTCAGCCTGAATTTCTGACCGCAATTCACAGCATGTATGAAGATGAGTCTTGCAAGCTTGTACTCTGCCTTAGAATCTTGATATTTAGTTCTTCGCTTGAACTTAATGTTTATGTCTTTATGAAGGCCTCTGTTTCTTAACTTTAAAATTAGAATCAATAAAGCCATTTCTATGGTTCTGAAAAAGCAACGGCTGATATCCTGTTCATTTGGAATGGAAATTTTAATTCCCTCCTGGCTTTAGCAGAGCTTCAAGGAAGTCTCGAACCCTAAACCCCATTGCACTGATGTCCTTAGGTAGCCTTCCAGGTTTACCCCATGCTTTGTTCCCTGTACTTTACATTGAAATTTGTTGTGCAGGACAGCAGAGGATATACAGTCAGGATACCAAGATTTTTGTGATACTGTTGTGCATTGCCTCCCTTACTCTCTCTCCTATACACAGAGACTCAGATAATTAGATCCTACCTCCTGGAATAAGTTTAATCTTCTTCAGTCGTTTGCTACACCACAGAAAATCTGCTTAACGGTAGATGCTCCAGAATGAGTTAGTTTGGTAGTTTGCTGCTCAGTCAGTCAACTGCTCAGGTTGATTTTCGAAGAAGTGTGAGTATGAAGAAGCATCACTTTGTCCATATTTATATATTTATTACTGCAGGCATTAATATATTGCTGTGTTTAGGCTACTTCAGAGTAGTCTGTCTCTCCATGAAGTTACCGTTCTGTAAGCGATTTGGTTCTGCAAGCTGCTGCTTATTGCATCTTGAAAAACATGATATAAATTCAAGTCAGGGACATTGTACTCTAGTTAAGGGACTGAGAGGATCGTAAAGAAAAATGAGAGGTATAGCAAATGTGTTTCGAATCTCTGTAGTACATATAATAGAAGGTTTTATTCTATAGTTGTCAGAGAGGATCTCATTAGAGTTCAGACTTTCCTGTTCCTGAAAAAGTTCTCATGTTGGGTACTTTAAAGGAAGGAGTTCACAGAGTTAAGATTTAAGGGCATAGGCTCCCTTCTAATACAGGGAACAGTGATCACAATGGACTGAAAAGTTCATAAGCTATTTTGAAGACAGTAGTAATATGTACAATTTGCTTTATTCAGAAGCTCCTTCATGATGCAAGTGCACCTGCAGAGCAGCAGAAGGAAAGGAATTTTCCATTCCGTTGTCATCCGCTGGCCTCCAAAGGTACCTGCCTAAAAATAATGGACTGGATCAGCTTTAACTGATTTTTTTATATATATATATTTTTTTTTTATTATTTTTTTTTAATAAGAAACCTATCCAGGACAAGCTGAGGAACTTAGGAGCACAAAAACCTCAATTTGAGTAACCCAGTTGCAGGGAGTTTCAGCCGTTGGTGAGTGAGGTGCCCAGAGCTGCCTGTTAACAGTTGTCAAAATGCATGGGCTCTACATCAGAGCCCCTCTCCAGTGGCTGCTGGGAAGCTACATTTGCCTCTATACCTGCAGCCTCGGAGAAGGCTTCCACAGCCTTCCCTTTCCTAACTTGCACTCATTATATATGCCAGAAGTATTAATAAAGATGGTGTTACATGTTTTAGAAAACCAGGAAAAACTAATAGAGAAGTCTGAAAAAACTGCATATGGATCTCTTGTTCTAAGCCTGACAACTGGAATAAATAAATTGCCCCTTAGAATCTATCTTCCAGTAGTGTTTCAAAGAGAAATAGGTGTCCACAAGCATTACAAGTTAGAGTCCTTGAAAGGTAAGTTAGTTAATAAATAGATACATAAACCAAGAAAAGGTAGGCTTCTAACTTCGGAAACTGTGTTCTTCAATTTTTATCATTGCAGCCTGACATGGTTTTGCTTTCCTTTTCTCTTCCCCGTCTCTTCTGTTGACCTGCTGAAATGGTTTATTCATAATACCTTTTCCTATTTTTTTGAAAAGTCCAAAGCCCAAAGTTTCCTTTTTAAAAACCTTATTGATATATTTTTAATATTCAGAAGAATTCTTAAAGCTCTCTGTCCCCGTGCAGACTCTCCTTTCCCAGGTGGGTGCGTGTATGTTTTAGAGGGAAGGTGCTTTTTGCTGGTGCTGCTGTTTGAGAGAGACGCTGTTGCTGGGAGCTGAGAAGCAGCTTGGGCATCGTCAGGGCCCGCAGCCTCCCAGTGCCGTGCAGGCAGCGCTGCCAGCCCAGCACATTGCCCACTTGAGGATGTCTTTAGCTGAGCTTCTTGTCCAGGTGATGCCCCCACCAGAAGCAGAAATGGAAAGAAAGATGGAGGCTGCTTGCATTAAGGCAAAGGAAGTGTGTGCTCCATCTCTCTCCCTGTCTCTTTCCTTATACATCAGATCTGGTTTTGGGAAATTTCCCACTAGGTTTTTTCTTTTCTCCCCGTTGATATCAGAGGTACCGGGCTCCGGGCCTATGGAGAGATTCACAAAAGGATTGAGACCCCTCTTTTCTGTTTCCTGCTAACTGTGTCCTAAATGTATCATTTGGAATTGGTTTAGATCATAACACAGCAAAATATTACTGAGTAATATAGCTGAGTAGCTGAGCCTTTTCCTTCAGTTTGGCTGTTCTTCAAAAAAACCTTTAAAACATCCTTTTTCTCCTAATCATAAGCAAGTTTTTATCAGTATGATGTTAATTTTTCTAAACTGAAAATAAAACCATACTTTTCTGGTCTGCATTTAAAATGCAACATTCTTAAATTGTTCTTCCAGATCTTACACATATTCCCGTTGAACTCATTAAACCTTTGCAACAGATTAAAATTAAGGGGGGGGGGGGCGGGGGGGAACACAAAACCAGAAAACTTGAAATTGGTCAGATGTGGAGAGGCCCAGCTACCGGAGAAATTAGCTCGAGCCTGACATAGTGAACACTTACCATATGTTTGATTTTAAGGAACAGTTTGATAGTTTCCTTTATTTTAATTCACAGATGGGTATCATATATAGCCAGTGTGAGAATAATCTTTGAAAAATCTGTTGCTTTTTAAAATCAAATTTCTGAATTTGAAATATACTGACAACACATTAGACAGAATCCTGGAAGCTGTTCCTGGTAGATTAGGTCGTCTTGTTTTAGTATGGACAATATTTTTAAAATTCCCAATCCAGTGTAATTTGGGGTAGTTACTTAATGCTTCTTAGGCTTATAGTGATATATCTAATTATTTCCTTTCATATCACTTAGATAGTCCTCCTAACTGCAGGCTGACGCCATTATTTCATTTCTGAACTTCTAAAAGACAATTTTCACTTTTTCACTCATTTGTTTTAATTACAATTTTATGCCATAATACCTTTAAAACAACAACAAAATGCTGCCTGTGGAGGAATGAGCTCATCTTAGTTGTTTTGTGGTCATAGCTACTGAGGTGAGTTTTCCTGAATATGCAAAATAATACGAGATATGACAAGCTTAACTTGTGCTAGAAAGCAAACAATTGCTTCTACCTTCTAGATGTCACAAAAGCTGGAGGTCTGAGCTGGAGCAGATTCTACCGCCCATTTCTGATAAACGTGTGACAGTCTACTAGGAATATGAGCCTTGTTTTCGTCGTGGGTGAAGATGGTTGTGTAAACTGGGTAGCTCTGCTCAGAGCTTTCCCCATGTAAAATACTTGCACATCTACCATTTGCGTATAAAGACAGATGATATAAAGATCTTCCTTGCTCCGCATTTCCCAATACTGCAAATTATTCTTGCATAAATATGTCCTTTTAGATAAAGAAATGAAGTCTCAGAATGCTACTGTAAACATTGTATTGGTCAGCAAGTGTCAAACTCATTGCTGTTGGAAATTACTTCTGTTGATAATTACTAAATACAGAGAGAAGAGCCTGGACTGGAACCAAGATTGACATTTGGACTTAATAATATAATGAGGCTTTAATAAGCCAGTAATAGGCAGCCTCACAAAATGAAATGAGCAAAGATTACAAACACATAGATCAGTTCCTTGGATCTTAAATACATAAATTGTATTAATCTGTATTGATAAAAATTAATTGCTTATTTTATATGGTCCAGATGTAATTATAGATCAAGATAACATTTCTTAATAAGGCAACATTGCCTTTCAAATTTCAAACCTTATGAACTACGCGACCATGACTTCAGGAGACCCGGAGCACCAGTGCTATTTGCTTCTTTCTTCTGTCTTTTTTCCTGCCTCTCTCTCTTCTTGTGCAGTGCCTCTGCCCTTCCTGCCTTGACTACGTTTCTTCTGAACAGTTGTACTGTCCCTGCTGTCATTATATTTAGGCCTGAATTTGAAAGGCTCTCTGTACTGGAGGTTTACGTTATGGTGATGTGATGTGACGGCTGTGTCAGGCCCCCAGAAACTTTTATTTTCAAGTTTAAGTTTAGTATACTGAGAATAGGAGCAGTCCAGTTGACTTTACTGCAGCGCCATGTATAAATATATGCAGGTTTATGGTTGGAATTTGCTCCGCAGACTCAAGTTTACTGCAGTCCCATCAAAGACAGTGATACTGGAATCCTCCCACGCTACAAATCAATGTGTCAGGGTCTTAAATAAGCAGAAATAAGGAAAATAAGAATGTGAAACTTTTCTTATAATGTACAATTGTTATTTATTAATTTCTGCAGGTAATCTGTCAGGTTTTTTTAATGTTATTTTATCATACCATTTTTAGTGTGAAATTTAGAGGAGGACTACAGTGTGAGCTTTTAGTTATCACTTTTTAATAATGCTTGATTTTTTTTCTGGCCAAGAAGCAAGTCTTCCAGTTCAGGTCTTGTCTGCTCTGTAGGCTTTGGTTTACCTGGATGACCACTGATGGGGTTGCAGATGGGCTTATCACGTAAGCGGAGCTCTTGAAAAAATGAAGAGGTCTTTTTTTTAAAAAAAATGTCCAAAATGTAGGTATTAACATAGGCCAAGCAGGTCTAAGCAAAACAACAAACAGATGCCCTACCGGGATTACTGAAGATCCTTTTTCCTCTCTGTTGCTCAGCTTCAATTTTCTGTGAAGTCACTGTTACACTTCTTTTCTGATTGCAGTAGTATTTTAAGCTTGCTGCCAAAATAGGTGCTAAAGATCTTTTGTAGAACAGAAGTGAAAGAAAAACAACACTTAGATGTACGCTAAAGAAGAAAAAAAGATCATAGCCAATACTTTTCCTTTACTGGTCTTGAAAAAAAAACCCTTTTTTTGTGCACATTAGCCTCAATACAGTGTGTGCAGTGTATGTGTGCTGTTACGGTGAGGTAGTATATTTTCATAAGGCTCTGACCGGGTTTTTTGGCCATATGTATTTAACATGTAACACTCTGGAGTTAGGGTGTTTCCTACATGTATAAAAGCTATATATGAAAAACAGGAAGGATATGTTCTGTATAAAAAACAAAAATCCCAGTTAATTTAATTTGTATTACAACGTTATTCCAAAATTAATGTAAAAAGTGCATCTTCATAGTCACACGTTTATTTGACAGTCGTGTTAAGACATCTTCACTCTGAAACAGTAAAGGTGTGGAACAAGGGAAAAAAACCACAGGGTTTTGAACATGACCGATATTTTTTTAAAATTTGTAGAATTAATGTTTACTTGTTTTTTCTAAAATCTTGTCAGACCTCTCTGACTTCACCAAATAAATTGAGAGACAAGTCCTGGCGAAAAGAAAAGCTTATGAAAAAAGAAGTGACGTGACACATGAGTTTCACTAGTGAGAGAAGAGCAATTAAAAAGTACTGTTTTCACAGAGGCTTTTTGCTGTTTTTTACTTGCCTGTATATACAGCTATTTTTTGTCGATGTAGCTAGCAACCTGTAGCATGCTAAAGCTGACTTGGTGGATTGGAGGTAAAAGCAATGATCAACTAATGGTAAGATGGACATATTTTAATGATGTTGGGAATATATAAAACTGAATATATATTGTTGGCTCTGGTCACAAATGCATCTCATGTTGCTGTTTTCCGTACTTGGTTTTGTTTTTGTTGAAAACTCTGCATTGTTTCTTCTCATTAACATAAGATAACTGGAATAAGTTTCATATCGCCATTCACCGTTCCCACTTGACTTGACATTTTCGTAGCTCAGATGAGGCTCTAATAACCTTTCTGAGCTCTGCTCGCTCTAATGATGTCCATTCAATAAGTACGGTTGGAGCACTGCTGCCATAGTAAATAGTATACTTGTACCTAATTATATATTTTAAAAAAAGCTGCCATGAGAATGAATATTTAGCATTTTGGGCAAAAAAAATACAATCAAAATACAATCAAAAATACAATTTTTGATAAAAAGTACAGTTACCTTGATAGAATTTTTTTTCCTTTGGAACGTGATTATTTTGCTGTACATCCCTATTTGCGCCTTTGCCTTAAAGCGATAGTGATCCAGCAAATTTGCTAATGTGATAACTTGGTTTCCTGGTGAAATTACCTTTGTCTTCCACAGCATAAGAGATGGTGTCAGGAGTTACTTGGCGGTTTAGTCTGGCATAGGCTGCTTTCTGCAGAGCGTTGCGGAGAGGCTGATGAGACAGGCTTACATGCCGCTAGATTTCCTTGCGGGGGGCCATAGCTAATGGCTGAGAGTGCAAGTAGTAAAAAAGCAAATGGCAGAGAGACAGAAAAAAGGGAAAACTTCCCAGTGGTCAGCTGGGCAGAGGAAAGGCATGGTCTCCCAGAGGAGTGCCTTCTCCAGGGCTCGACTGGTCCCCCTCCATGTACCTGGCCCACAGGGGCTATACAGTTCTTGTCCAGACCTGCTCCGTCGTCCCTGTGCTCATTCCTGCTTAAGATGCCCTTATTGGTCGCGGCGTGTGATGTGACCAGGGCGGGTGTCGCACACCCTGGCTGTGAAGCTTTCTGCAGGGTCATGCTTATCGCCTACTTAAATGGCTGTTATCTACCTTATTATTCATTAAGTATTGTTTTCCTCTAAAGATAGGAGAAGCTAGAAAACAAGGGGTAGGAAAAGGAGGGGGAAAGAAGTAGTGGTTTTCCTGCTGTGAGGAAGCTGACAGAAGGACATCGGGCTTGGCAGCCGCAAGGCCACGGGAAGGCCAGGGCAGGAACACGGGTGTGGGAGCAGGGGAAGCCCCTGCCCTGTGGCTGAGGGGTGAGGGCACGGGGCAGCTGCAGAACTGCCGAAGGAAGGCCCTTGGCATTGCACGGGTTAAGTAAGGCCCATCGGGCCCTGTGGAAAAAGGGACTAAAAGTTAGAATAGCCATGACAGACAAAATATTGTAAAGGAAACTGTAGTAGCCCTGCACAATTATTTTTATTCTTTTCTAGTAATTTTTAGACTTTTGTTTCAATCCTTTACCACGCTTTACTAAATGATGACTTGAGGAGAGACAGCAAAAGATATTTTTACTGTACAGCTCAATGTGGAAAGAATCTAAATGGCAAAGAATACTCCTGGAGAGAAAATGAGAGAGTAGATGCTCCATCTGTGAGGATTTTCTTGTTTGCCACAGCACTCTCTCGGGCCTTTTTATTTCTGATGTTCTGTGTTTGTAAACTGGTAACTTTTTGCAAATCATTCAGTTGAAGCAAAGAACCCTTTAGCCAATATTTGTTGCCAAACATCGAGAGCTGTTGGTGAGCGTGTTGGTAACCTTTAATGGATCCTGGAAAAGCATAAGCTGAGGGTGCGCTGAATGGCAAAGACACTGTGTAATACACTTGGGGTATGGAGAGAAAGCGCGAAAGCATGTGCTCCAAGCATCTGAGCTGCGGGACACCCACAGCGATGGCATTGTCTAGTGCCTATGTTAGTGTTGGAATGAGAGCGAAATCCAGGAAAACTGTTACTTGGAGTGAGCAGGAGAAACTCGGCTCTCCTAAATAAATACACTCTTGCTCTCATTGCCCTTCACGTTGGGCAATGACTTCATGACTTTTGCGTTGCATGAGCGCCACTGTAGCAGCACCTGGACATGTGCTCGATCCGGCCGATTAGCCACGCTATTCTCTGGCTTAAGGTTTTGTCTGGTATAAGACACTACATATAAGAATATGTTCTGGGAGCCCCAGCAGTCGTGGGAAGATGTTCTCATTGTGCTCTCCAGACAAACAAAATGTGCGTTTACGTGGTGACTTCTATAGCTCTGTTTGCTCTTCAGCCTCTCAGAACACTAAATTAATTGCATGTTGAGGAGACAGGAGTCCTCTTATCCCTGCAGTCATAGATAATTTCTGTAAGCACTGATTTTCTTCAGATCACAAGAGAAGAGAAAACGGAGTTCTACTCAAAATTAGGAATAAAAACCACCACTAAAGACCATATTCCCTTTCTGACACCTGGTCGTATTAGTGAACGACAAAATTGATAGTGAAGACACCTTGTTGGGTCTAGGTCTTCATACATTTGGCTGCACGTGGAGATTTTGCTTCGGAAAGGCTCACTTTACACCCTAGAGGAAGAATTTGATCATACAGATGATGATAAGAGTAAACAAACTCATTGATTCAGCAGAATCAATGTCAAAAAATGGCCATTTTAAATGGAAACTCCCAACCTGAGGAAGAGCAGCGTGGCATGGAGAGCCCAGCCTGGAACTATGCTGCAAGTTTTATGTTCCACTTCACATAGAAACTTCGTCAGTTCTGGGGGTTGAGGTGCATGGGGAGGACCTTCACATCACAGACTCTGCGTATGGAAATAACCAGTGGAAGCATTATGTGGGGTTAACCCAAACATGTTACCCTTTCTATCTTTCTTAGCATTCTGTGAATTTTGGTGTAATTAACTAATTTGGGCTTAAATGGCTGTGTTTGGGTAGAATTGGGAAACGAACTGGCACCTAACTATTTGAGCAATATGAAGGTATGGCAATACGAAGACAGACCTAAGCTTGAAATGGTAAGTAGTTTTCTTTGCAAAGAGGAAGATAGACTCGGAGATAATTTATGTGTTTGTTTAATAGAAAGAACAAAGCATTTTTAACAGTCAGTGAATTTGTATCTTGTTTAGAACACAACTGCTTTTTACATCCTCTAGCTGGGCATGGCAGCAGCTTCTCCCACTGATATTTATATGTTAATAAAAAAGTGATATAATAAAAGAAAGCTAAGAGTGCGTTTTTAACTTATATTGCTTATATTAGATCCTGCTTACAGACAGTTGATGTTTTTTTCCCCTCTCCAGCTTTCTACATTGAAAAATAGCTATAACAATAATAAGAAGGCTTCCTTAAATTTGTTTTCAGTAAGTTATGTTCACCTTTTAAAAAAATACTGTATAATTTGTTGATCTGTTTTCCCTGCCAAACGGGTTGTCTTATTCAACAATAAATTGAATAAAAAGCTTCCCCCAGGCAGAGAGACAGAATACCAACCCCTGAAAGTCTGGCAGCTTAATTGACATTTGGTGGTAGCCTTAGGCGGAACTTAATTCCTACCCTGTTTATATATACACATATACTTTTCATAAAGCATGCGGGCAGAACTGCAGATAAATTAAGACTAATTCATATTGTAGTTCCCAGGTATACACTTGTTGAAATGACATGGAGCCATTTCATTTTATGAGTGAAGGAGTTCCTCACAATTAACCAAATCTGTCAGCCTTGTAGGAACAGTATGTTTCCGGGCAGTTGTATGAGGTTTTCAGAGCGTTATTTTCATTCAGTTGCCATCCAGTGAATACAGCAATCTTGAGAAGTAAAACTAAGGGGTTCAGACCTTATTCCTGGAAGATGTCCCGCCTACCTGAATGCAGCTATTCATGACAAATAGTTGTCAGACAGACTGTTAGGGCAAACATAAACTTTGTTTGTAAAAGCAATGCTATGTATGCCTAAGTCACCGTTTCCAGTAAGTGCCAGGCAAGCCTCCTTAATAATGCATAATCCACAATCAGGTAAAAATAGAAATATCAGGCCATTAGAAGGCAATCGGAGGATTTATTTAAGTTATTTGATTTAAATTACATTTTTAATTGTGGTCTGTTTCCTTTGTCTTGTAAATTGAAGTCGGTGAATGAAATCCAAGCTCCAGTAGTAAAACTTGGAACTTTGCAGAGGAACGGTTTTGCTCCATGTCAGCTGCGGAGTTGGTCCATTTCTCTTATTGTGCCAGTCCTTCGTATGTATCGTGATGAAAGTTCTGGGTTTGTAAGGCTAATCCATGAGAGCTATTTGATTATACCTATCAGTGCTATAAGCAGAGCAAATATTTATGAAGCTAATGATCTAAAGCATGGTATTGGAAATGGATGTATAAAATTATAAGAACAGTGTCAATCACCCTGGTAGGGGAAAAGCCTGTAAATCAAAGCTCAGAGAGTTTTTTTTCTGTAGTCAGTGAGACTCTGTGCTTCTGAATATGGGAACAATGGGAGGGAAAAAACACAAATATATTTTTTCCAAGGTCTTTAACGTACATACCATTGAATATCACATTTCCTAAGTGACAAGCAAGCAACTGCTCTGAATTGCCCTAGTTCTCAAAGTGAACTGTTTTTCTTTGATTTCACAATACATATTGTCCTTCTTTGAAAAAATTCTATGGGAGAAAACTGTTTTGATGATACAAATCATCAGCTACAATGAAAATCTTTAATGAAGTCATCATGGGGCTTGTGTTTTTTTGAGCTGTTCAGGAATTACAGAAGACAGGTATTACAGGAACTCAATAGGAGCATTACTTCTACCCAGACGCAAGTCATGGAGCTGAAAATCTGCTTGATGGTCAGAAACTCAACAGTAGCAGCTAATTTCTAGCGACTTGCTCATAGGTAGTCACAGGAAATCAGGATTTACTTAAAGCATGTTTGGCAACAGCGGGACCAGGTGTCGTTCCACATGCAGCGTCAGGATCTCGGGTACAAAGCGTTAACTGCATGATTACAATAGATCACTAAAAGTTCTCCTTTAGTTCTTGCTTTGTATAGCACACATACTCTGATTCTCATAGTATTTACCAGCGTACCTTTGACCAGTCTTGCTCAAAGATGCAAAAGAAAACTGTTCTCTGAAGGTGGCATACGATAAAAAGAGAAGTTGGGCAGTTACGTACAACTGATGTGGTGTCAGCTGCCTTGCTGTATTTAGCCCTTTTCTACATGTGGATGTATAGAAGAGGGTGGCACAAACAGGTTACTCTTCTGAGTTCGCGTTGTCAGTGGATTTTAGTTGCTTGTCACCGATGCTGTTCATCAAGGAGATGTGCCAGCAGTGCGTGTGATAGCATGTTAGATATACGGAGAACTACCCATAGCAAATCACCTGCAGGTAATCTGAAAAACCCTTCTATCTTCTGTTGCTGAAATTAAGTTTATGGATAATTTATCACCTACTTGTCTCTTGAATAAATTAGACATACAAATGAAGACAGAAAAAACTATAACAAGTGTTGCTTTTGGCTCTGGCAAATAGGCATGTGAGACTTATCAAATATCTCACAGACTGTTCTGTTTAGCAGTTCATGATTGTGAACAAGTGATTCATTCTTGTAGCTATTGTTTTTGCAGTACAAACACTAAATATTCTTTCACTTCTGTGACATCTCAGAAATTATCTATTATATTTGACATGTCAAAACAAACTCCCGATTTATTAAAAAAAATAATCAGAATTTAGTTTCAGTGAAACTGTAGCTGCAGTTCAAAATTTCACAGTTATTTTGCTTTCAGATACTCTTATTTGCAACTTTCCAATGTATCTTTAATATAAAGATGTTGCTATATGTTGTAAATACAGTACTTGTTTCATAAGGTGGTTTTTTCCAATTTCCCCAGTTTCTTCTTCAAGAGGTATTTTCAGGTTATTTCCGTGGTCTTTTTCTTGTTCACAAATACTGTTAAAGGTTTCTTAAACATAAATAATGGCAAAGGAACCAAATGGAATGAACTTTGGAAATTGCCACGATAATAAATGCCCCATTGATTTTGTATTAAACTACATATGTACATTTTGTAGTACCCCGTTAATCAATAGATCTTTTTTTAAAAAAATTTCACTTCTGTAAAATCTTACTTCTCGTAGATATTCATGTGCTGCCCGTGAGAGTTTGCTTTTGCTTTAACTCCTTGGTCCCGCACTGGGTCTGTCATCTCTGTTGAAAGGCTGTTCAGAGCCCCCGAGGCTTGTTGAAATCTGCGTGTACTTTGTTCTTCTACAGAGTGAAACACAAAGGCAATGTCCGAGATTCTAGAGGTATTTAGAAGATTGGAGCCCTTTCTTTGCTGAAAGCTTGAGATGTTTTTCTTCAATTCGAAGATTTTAATGATTTTTTTATTTTTTTTCTTAAATCTTGATTGCCTTTGGCCAGTTCAGGTGTTTGAGCTCATTTTTTTCAGGTCTGCTGGAGGGATGCTGTTGCCCCCCGCAGCGCAGCTCCGCAGGCTTGCTCCTTGCCAACCGCATATGCAGTGCTAGGGACTATTATTTTCAAGCTCTCAGCAAAGTTAGTACAGCTCTTCACCTGCACATTACCCTCCCACTCACTCATTTCATTCCAAAATGTCAAAAATCATGGGGAGCTTTAAAAAAAACCCTTAAAAATAATGGACTCAGAATCTTGCTGTGACAAATACACAAAGTTAATGATTAGTTTCCACAAATAATTACATTGTTAATGGAGCAGAGAAAAAAAACGCAGGTTATACAACTGGAGCAAATGACCTCAGTTTGAAGAATGTTGATGTTCCTAAAGTACCTCAAGCCATCATGATTTTTTGTGGGGAAAAAGCCCCACAATGGGAAAACCCACCAACTATAAATCAAATTCAGTTATTTGTGATTAATACTTAGATTTTTAAGTGATGAATTTTCTTTTTCCTGTATGTGATTTTTTGTTTGCATTTTGCATTTCACTCCGTGTTTTTAAGACCAATTTGTTTTTTATTTCTTATTTTTAATTTCCTTGAGCTACTGGATTGATACTACATTTGGGTTTGCAGTGCAGCAAGGGAATCTCACCTAAGGTGATTCTGTATATCAGGCAAGTCAGTATCTTTTAGAAACCCCAAAGGATTCAAAGAGAGATACTACTAATTCTTTTCACTTCACTAAAACAAGTTGCCTTAAAGATAGATTATGTCTTTCCTTTTCCAAAAAGGTTCTTTTACCCACGTTTTCTGCTTGGCTGCTTCTGTCTGCCCGATGCCATAATGTAAAAATGTTCTGCTGATGGTTATGACCAGCCATAGGAGACTGTTTTCCTTCCCATAATCGTATTTAGAAGATCATTCCTGCTTTTTACAATTAATCTTTTTATAGCCCTTTAAGGAGACTGTGAAGCTAGGTAAAATTAGAACTGTTTACATCAAGTTTCATGACTCAGTTTTTGGTTAAATAGACAGAAATAGAAATGTCAGGATATGAATACTTTTGACAAGCTATTTCATGGAATTCATTCAGAAGTAAAAGCGTGCATTTTATTTTTAGTTTCTCATTTTGATACAGATTTTATAATATATCTCAGTATCTTTGAGACAATATCTGTGTTATATTTTAATCTATGCAGAAAAACTGAAATTTTAACTTTCTTTCATAAATCATACTTAAAAGGAATCTTAAGCTATTACATTTTTCCATGACTTAAAAATTTCATGCACTCATAATCTATAGTAAGAACTTTTGTTAGTACCATCTGTATATTCAAAGTGAAATAATGTAATTACATATTCAGTACATCATTCTCTTATAACACATTCTCAAATATAGCGAATGTTGTAAGGTAGACTGAACCTAAACGTATGCCATTTCTTTTCAGTATTACTAGAAGTTTTGTAAAGATTCACTAATTTGCTATATAGTAATAGCACCCTGTGTCTATTGGAATTTGAGGAAAGGAATCAAAAAAATAAGTAAAAAAAATGAAAGGTTTTAATAATGAAAAGGTTTCCATGCACTCTGCTAGTTGGGGGGGGGGGGGGGGGTGTGGCAGTGAGACTGGCAGTTTAGAAAAAAAAAGGTCCAATTATGTGTCATTTGTATTATTGCCAGTATAATTGTTACGAGTAGGATTTGATGCTGAGCCCGTGCAGTATGCTACAGTAAAATATAGCTAATATATTTATGTGAGAAAAGTATTCATATGGTTTAAACTGTGCTGAGGTTGATAATCATAAAGTTTCTAATAAAAGAGGGTTCAGTGTGATGAGATTTCCTGAGCAGGAGTTAGTATCATATTTAGAAGTAGGGATTTGTCTGCTGAGGAGTTTGTGAAGCTGCTTCTACAATGTCACTCTACTTCTCAAAATTGTAGTAATTCACAAGTGTAGAACCATCTAGGATTTTAATAAGAAACATAATACTAGGATTAAATTTTGCTTGATTTTTCAAGCAGTGCCTTTTCAAAAATAAATCAAAGGTAACCAGCTGGTAAAAATACTAGTCAACGTAATAGACCATGACTGTGATATTTAAAACTGAACCTTGGTGTGTTCTCTTTCCTTTTTTTCATGGTGATTTGAAGATTCTCTAAAGACTTATTTAACCAATGTTCTCCCTCCTTCATGTAAGGAGAGGAAGATTTCGGTTATAGTGTATGTGATAATCCATCAGTCCTGTCCCTAAAAAATTTCCTGCCCCAAACCTGGATAGGGATGTTCTCTGTCCGTGAAGCGCTGTAAGTGCTTTGACTTCCCTTGGCATACAAAGCTTTACAAAACCAAAATGTTGTCTTCTAAGTGCAAAAGCTACCATAAGATTAATACAGATTTAAGGTTGAGAAATTAAGCAGGTCAGTGTTGGAGAATTCTGAGATAACTATCTCTTCAGCCTTTAACAGAGGCAGCGCATGTATAAGGATAGCCTGTGTACCTATACAATGTGTTTCTCAAGTGTCAACGTTTGAGATATATGAAATACTTATGTTGCTTCCTTCTTAATGTTACAGTAGTTATGAAAACTTTGTAATGTTTGTCTTAACTGCCCAGTCTGGTCAAAGGAGGGACAAGCAAAGTCATTTGATTTCAGTGTTAGTTTTTTATTTGGGACTGTATATTATTTAGACCAAGGATTATGCACAAGTTTCAGAGAAACATACTGGGGCAGTCATCTTGAATCAGTTTAAGGAATGGTATCAGTTTCACGTACATACCATTTCTATCAGCCATCGTAATTGAGGATTGAAAAGTCTAGGCAAGGAAAAACTATAAATTCTGAACTTGTGGGTTTGTTTTTTTTCCCTAAAATTCTGTTTCCTCACTTTTTCCTCCTAAAAGTAAAAAAAATCCCATTGAGAAACCCTGAGTGCAGAACGCTTGAGCTCCGGTAGGCCATTAGGTAGGAGGCACTAGGCTGCATACATTGACATACTTACTTGCTGTATGCAGATAGTCTTGTATAAACCAGATCGAAAATACATTTTTAAGGCTCACAACTTCTGCTCAAACCCTTCACCATCTGTGAACATGAAACCATTTTCTCTTTAGGTTTGGTTAGGATTTGCCCAAAAAAGGCTGGGGAAATGTCTATCCCTGCAGGTCCTCAGGAAGCAGGTGGAGGAAGCCCTGGGCAGCCTGGTCTCCAGGCTGTGCTGGGCCTCATCGCAGCAGCAGCTCCGAGTAGATAATCCCTGGAGGTCTCTTCTAACCTGAATGGTTCTGCAGTTCTCTTATCTCACTCCTGTCAACGGGAAAGCAAGAAAAAGGAGGATTAAATGATCAACAAGAAAATAAATCAGAACCCAAATCAACTGGAAACATTTCAGTTATTGTGCAGTACCATTATAGCGTGCTGGTTGTGTGTACCTAGTGAGATCTGCCCTATTCTGTCAATTTTAGTTTAAGGTCATTACGTTTTTGGGTGCTTCTCCATCATCTTGATGAACAAAACATTTTATTTGAAATTTGTGACTTCTCCCTTTCTAGTAGTTTTTGTATGGGTGCTAGTTCTGTATTTCTTTAGTTCAGATTTTTGTTATGCTTGCAGATAGCTTCTTTGCTTTTTTTCTTTTTTTCTACACCATAGGGCTTTTTGTAGCTTGAATAATATTGCTTTGCAATGCCTAGTTGTGTGTCTTAATTTTACCTTTTAGAAGGCTATTCCATCACATGAAAATAACAACGCTGGGCTTTCCTACTATCTATGAAGACTGAGCTGGGGAATCAGATCACTAGAGATCCTGAAGCATCTTCTGTCTCTTTAGATTCTACAAGATTTCAGAGGCAAAGAAAATAGATTTGCATGGGACTTAACCCTCGACACTCTCTTCCCAATTTGAGAGACAACTTAATTTCCTTTACTGAGAGAAATCAAAGAAACAAATTTGAAAGCGAAGTGAAGTAAGAGCTTCTTTCACAAACAGCTGGTTGTTTTTTGGCGTGGTGGATTTTGGGGTTTTTTTGAGTGTAGTGAATATATTACAGCCGCTGCAACCATCCCTCGAGCTTTCCCAGTCCTTCTGGCCTGTCCAAGGCCATGCTCTTGACGATGGATTCTCTGCTCCCTGGGAGGAATCAGGGTAGTTTAACTACTTCAGAGCCATGTCTTTGTAACTAAATGGCCTTGGGTTTTTGCCACTCTGGGCCACTGGGGAGCCTGACCAGTGTGGGCTGCCAGTGAGGGACACTGGCAGAGCTCAGGCAGGTTTCCTGGACGTCTTACCTGCATTTTGTACAGCTCTTTTTCCCATTTAATCACAAATTCTGCGATACTTACTTTGCATGCTGGATGGTGTTACTTACCACATCTTGGTGTGAAATGAATCCATTACAAATCACTTAAGTGTATAGACCATATAATTTGTTTTCTATTCTTGTTATCAGTTATGGGGAAAAGGACTCAGGCAAAAATGTCACAGAAAATGCGCTATTGTTAATGACATTGCTGTCTAGTTATAGGAAGTATGGAACCTGGAAAATCACTGATGTTGGTGAATTTACTTTAATGTCTCGTGCCCAAGGTCTGAAATGATGCGTGTATGACAGGTGTGTTTGAAGTGGAGCAGCAGGTACCGAGTACCGATTTCTAGTATGTGTTCATAACAGTTACCCTTTTCTTACGTGTTGTAACACGCTCTCCCATCTAAGAAATAAAGCTGAAATATGGACAAGCAGGAGTCGTAATGGGAGTAAAGTGAAAGCGAAGAACATGAGCTGAGAAAGGCAAAGGATTTAGAAGACCGGCAGAGAAAACAGTGGTCTGAATAGGCACAGAACAGAGCTAGGAGATAAGGCAGAAAAGGAACGTGGTTATGAGGCTGTTCAAGGAAGGATTTATCTCTCCAAAAGCAATGCTGTTTGTCAGTCTCTGCATTTGCTAAAGCTCATTCGGTATTCATGGTGATATATGGAAATAATAGGAGAGGGAAGAGGAATACTTAGAGTGTGATACTTTTCCTTTCAGCTGTTTTTATTTAAATGAATGGGAAACCTTGCCATGTGGTAGACTTCTCAGATGAGCTTCGCACGAATTACTTAGTACTCCATAACTTAGTAGTGATGAAGTAATGCTTTCTTTAAAAGCAATTATTTGTATGTATGAAAGTGTCAGCAGCTTGTGATGTACTATAGGCGAATTGAGTGTACTGCTAATAGAAGTTAGCGTACTAAATTAACTAGACAGAACTGGTGTGACCTATTTCTGCATTTCTTGTGGGAATTAAAACAGAGGAATAGTTGTAAGCTAATCTTTGACCCCAGCATTGCTTTCATAATCAACTCCCAAGTAGTGGGATACATAAAATACCAGCTCTCAAGGAAGGAGAACAATAAACAAGATTTGTGTGTGTCACTTGTAACCGTAGCTGTCAGGCGTATTTTTTGTGATTTCATTTCGCTTCTCATTTTCAAGAGATTAAGTTGTTGTTAATATGTTGACATCTACTGCTTTATTTATTTTACTCCAGTACTTAAGCTACAAATTTCATCTCTCCTTCCTTGTCTGTGCTGTCTAGAGTGAAAACAGTATTTTATAAGAGACCTCTTTGTTGTTGTGTAATGCATTTCTGTATGGATTTCAGGACAGATGATTGAAAAAGTATCAACTTACCTACTGCAATATAATCTTTTATAGGTGGGAACCAAGGTTAATAATGAGTTGCAAATAAAACTAAAAATATTGCTACTGTTCTAGTTTCTGGAAGGTGTTGATTTAAGTTGCAAAACCCTCATAAAATGTAATTCTATTAGAGGTTTACAGATTTTTAAAAAAGCTATTACAAGACAAAGTGGAATTCTGCAGCAGGATATTATCTTGTGCTTTTTTTCTGTAATTTCGTAAGGACTGTTATTTTTTTCCTTTCTCCTGTTGCAGGCTTCCGAGTAGTGAATCGGGGGGGGGGGGGGGGGGGGCATCTGTTGGCACATCTCTGACGACGTTCGCATGTTTCCTGTGCTTGATGGTAGTAGAAAAAGGCATTGGGAGAGAGCAAATTCTTTGGGATTATTATAGGGTGAAAATACATTTGAAAAACATTTTAAGCATCTCTTAAATTAATCAAGAACTGAAAAATAGCAGATAAAAATGCCTTCCAATCTCCATATGTGATTAAATAATCCTTAATGAGAAGTAGGTCCTTCGTTAGACACTATGTCTAGCTAATTGAAGAAATCATTTTTGAATACACTCCAGAGCACATGAATGAGCGAGCATGGCCTATACATGAAGATGTTTATTACTTATTGATATTTAAGAGTTGCTAAATTAATCTTATTTAACTGACTGTGCACAACCAAAACAGTACTGTGGTAATTGTACTGTATAATTTGAGGGATTTATTTTGCTTTAATGTAAAATTTGAAAGTTTAATGCATTTCTTGAATTTTTTTCCTGCAGTTCATTGTTGCTGTGATTAATTCATCATGGCTGTTTAGATATGCAGAATCTAAATACTACGCGTCATTGATTTTTCTCTCGTTTTGTTTCCAGAATATGAAGCTTGTCTTAAAACCATAGTATGAAAAACCACATGCATCCTGCAGGACGAAATATTTCTTTCGCCTGCCAGTGCGAAGCAGTGACTAAGGGTTCCAATACAGCACAGGACTGTAGAAATACTGAAGCTAGACAAATCTGGGGCACGCCACACCCCAGATCTCTGGTTAAAATCAAGATTTTATTTTTGTTCCATGTCTGTGCTTTGCATCAGAAAGATTTAGTTGCCTTTGGGTTGCCTCTTGGCTGTTTTGTTTAACTGAATTCCACTTTCTTATTTCTTCCCACAGCTGTGAGGACTAGAAAACACAGTGTGCACTGAAGTATGGGGTTGGATGTGGTATCATCATTTCTGTGTTCTTTTAGTTGTGGTTCCGCCAAGAGCCAGAAACCTGTGGCTGTGGGGGAGACAATGACTGGGCCAGGAAATCCTAAGCAAGTCACAAATTGGAGAAAAGTTTTTAAACACGGGCATGCGCTCTCTTTGCTGGACTGTTTTACTTGTCATTTGACCAATAGTCTCCCTGGGAAAAGCCCCTGAACTCCTGACATGAATATGTAAGGTTGAAGAGCCAAGAGGAAAAAGCAATCAAGTTTTTCTCATCTCCTGCTTGTCAAGGGGGAGGGGAAGGCGCCCAGGTAGGCACAGGCGAATGCCTGCCTCTGAGTTTGGTGGCTGCCACGAGTACCCTGCTGAATTGTCTGAGGAGGCATCAGCTACTTGTCAGAAAAAACGGCCTGGCCTGGCCTGGCCTGCCAAGAGTAGCTGAAATTAGGATTGAGATAAATCTGTAAACTTCTCAACCCTTAACTTTCAATTGGTTTATTTTCTGCATTTCTACTGAACAAGATACTTTGGTTTTGTAAAGCCAAAGAGAGGTGAAGAACCCCTGGGCCAAGAGGCATACTCTGTCCCTCTGGGCTGAGCGGTGCTGCCCATGTCCCCTCCCTGGCACTCTCATCCCAAGGGGGACCTCTCTGAGGTGGGTGAGGAGGGGGCTGGAGAGGCTGTCACTGACTTGATTTACTCGAAGATCTGCAGTGTGGCGGAAGTGTGTCAGTGCTGTACCCTGAGCATGGGCACCCTCATCACATGCTGTCAGCAACACGAGGGAGGAGCAGAGCTGGGTGACTTGTCCACAAGCTCTTCCGTAAGAGACGGTGGGATCTCAGCGCACCTCACTGCCGTCCCCTGGTTACTCCAGCATGCCCGTGGTTTCTGACTCGCAGGCTGTGCAAGGGCAAATCCTCACACCAAGCTTTTGAGGGCTGGGATAATCACTGAGACCATTGCAGATACTGCATGCAGAACACTTGCACTAACAGTTAATAAATGAAGATGTATTGGAACAACTATTACAAAGGTTAAGCAAAATTCATGACTACCACAGTCAGTGTGGTATTCCCCTGTTAAAAAAAAAAAAAGTGGTGTTGAGGTTGAGAGTTTAATCTCATACAAGCAGAGGTTAAAGCAAGATGCTTATTAAAATAGAATGTAATTAACCTGTTGCAACAGCGGTAGTATCTGGCCTTATTGAAAAGCAAAACACTGTAACACAAAACAATGCAAGAGTAAGAAACCCAAACTCCTGCTTATGGAGGGAAGTGCTGCGACCATACTTGCTCAAGCAGGGAAATTGAGTGTAGGTATTTTACTTTTCTTCATGAGTGATTGGTACCAGAGGTCACATTTAAAAGTTGCAGGTGTGTGGGGGAGAGGAGAAGAGCAATCAGCAGTCTCAGGTGCAAGGTGCTCCTTTCCCTTGCCTGGAGGGGAATAAGCAGGTGGTGTTAATTACCTACTAATGTGTAAAGATTCCTTCTAGAAGGAAGAAGCACCAGGTCAGTGTGACACTTTCTTGCTGCTGTTTCTCATGGAGCATGAGGGAACCCCATTGTTTGGAGCAGCTGAAAAGGTAACTAAAAAGGGGAGCTTTTGCCACTGAAGGAGTGTTTCTGAGATTTTAATGGGGCTTTCTCTTCCCTGCAACTGACTGACTGTGAGTTATAGCTGGCTCTTTTCCTGCCCTTATGTCCTGGTTTCAGCTTGGACAGAGTTAATTTTCTTTCCAGTGGTTGCCGTGTTTCAGCTTTGGTATGAAAGGAATGGCAGTGCATATTGGTTTAGGTGTTGCCAGGTGATGTTTATATTAGTGAAGGGCTTTTTCAGCTTCCCATCGAATCTAGGAGGGAGCACAAACAGAACAAGCTGGCTGTACCATAGGTGTCATGCTCAGTGTATAAATGAGGGTTGGCTGGGGACAGGAATCATCTCTGCTTGGGACAGGCTGGGCAAGCAATTCAGTGGCTGGTGAGAGTGACTTGTGGTGTATAACTTGTATATTCTTTTACCGTTATTACTTTCCTTTTCCATTATTATTCTGTTAAACTGTCTTTATCTCAGCCCACGAGTTTTGGGTTTTTTTTTCCCTGTCCTCTCTTTTTCTCCCTCTTCTCCCTCCCCTTCTGTGGGAGGATGGGGGAGAATTGAGAGAGTGGCTGTGTGGTCCTGGCTGCCGGCTGGGGTTAAGCCATGACACCTCATTGTCTTGGCTTCCTTCTAGCCTTGCCTTGGCCTGTTAACACTGCTACTTTTCAGGGTTTCTCTGCTTTAACTTTTCATGGCTACTTTCCTCTTAAATAAACCTCTGCCCTTCCTCAGAAAAGGAGGGCAGAGAGGAGCATGGAGACCGGTGCTGCGTATCGCTCTTCCCCCTCTCATGTGCTATGCTTCTTCCACTAGTAGCAGTGTGACTCCAGAAGTGCTGTGATAGACGTTTAGGTGTCCTGGTACAGGGAGATACTGGTGGTTGCTTGTTTTGCTGCTTTTGAATTTCATTTTCTGTACATACAAATGTTGGACGCTCTTCTGAAGTGAGTATCACTTAGCAAGGAAGGGGCAACAGATGGTTATTTGCCTTTTCTTTTAAATACGTCTCTCCTTTGTACAGTGAGCGGATTCTAATGTTACTTGGTCCTAAGCAAATACCCTGATGAAAATGAGTAGCAATTGAAGCAACTGATAACGTACTAATTATTTGGTATATTTATTGACATGTATAGCAGAATATTGCCTGTAATTCCTCTCGTTCTCACACACTGCCTAAAGATTCAAGTTTCTTAGATTCAAGATACCTTCTGGTACTGGTTGCTCAGATTACTTCTAAGTATGGAAACCTGACATTGTACATGAACTGGGGATTGTAAGAAGTCTAAACCAACTAGCTGCAATTTCATAATAAAGCTGTTATCTAATTTGAAGTGTTTGGGCAAATACTAATTTAGTTTGGAAAATAAATAAATAAACAAAAATCAAGCAACTGATTTCCTGATATCAAAATTGCTTCATATAACAAGAGTCAAGGATTCTCTTGAATACAAGGGATTTTAACAGTGCCTAGCTTGGTATTAAGATAAGTGTTTATATTCAAATGCAAAAAGAAGAGTTGCTCTTAAAGCTGCCAATTTAATGGTTTTGTGTAATTGAATTCTTGTTTAATTCTTAGGAGGAAGAAGCGATTGGCTTAGGTTAATTCAGAAGTCGTGCAAAATGTTATTCTTTGAAATAATTTTAAGACTTTATTTTCACATTTATAATTAGTGTTTTGAAAGTTCTACGTGCTCTGGATTCTAAATTAAGAAAAATAGTAAAAGCCATGTTAGACTTGTTTAAGTTTGGGCCTGCACCTGTTTAATCATTCAGTCAGAAGATGTATATGGTTTTTATTACATTTAAAGTCACTAGTTAATTACTGATACTACTAAAATGCTATTAAAATGTAGTAAGTTGCTATAAGCCCTTTCAAGAGGTATTATTGGATCTTTATAAAAATGGGATAAGTAAAGGAAGTCAGGATTGTGCTGGGATCCTTTTATTTCACTGTAGTGAAGCCCGATACTGCTTCAAGTAGGAAAATTGCTGCTCATCTCTGAAGAAGTTTTTAATACCATGGGAAGATCACTGGTGATAATGTTCCACTATCTACAATTTCTACTACAGTACCAAGAACAAGGAAAGGACAGTAAGATGGTGACTTTAATTATCTGTATAAATTAAACTCTTTGCTAGAGTCCTGTGATTGAAACTCGTTACTCTAACTTTATTGTTTGGTTGTGAGTGTAAACTACAACCCAATTAAATTAGAAAGGATAGCTTGATAGATGTTCCCAGCCTGAGGCTTTCAGAAGGGGAAAAAAAACCTGTCAAACAGTTCAAGATGATCTTGTTGGCTGTGCTGTTTTGTCTCTAAACCAGAACATGCTATTGGATTGAATATTTGCAGCAGGAAAACAGACTTCTGGGTTGCATAGGATGTGATGTACTGGAACCTTCAAGCAAATAGACTGTCTCATTTTTTCCATCTGCATGGAATTTTACTATGTGTTTTCTTAGGAGTCTGGATATGACCTTCTTGAATTGACATAAGTGATGAGTCATTGGGGATGTCTCCAAGCTTCACGTTGGTCAGCATTGGGTCTTTCTGTGGCATAGAAGCAGGAAACTGACACGTACCCTGGTATCTTATACCCAGTAGGACTGGCCAGGCCTCTCTTAGATTTTTTTTTTTCATGTGTTTTTTTTAAAATGTAAGTGCTACAGAGTGATGCTGGCTTTGCCATCAACATATTCTATAAACCATTAGTGAACAGGTTCCCCTGCGTGACTCTAGGGGCATATCAGATATCTGTAAGTATGTACAAGGTTGGCTAAGGAAGTCGTCTGTCTGTCACTGTTGCCCAGACTCCCCCATGGGTGGGGGAGTTTCACTGTAAGGATGATGAGGATGAGGTCAGTTTTTTGTGGTGCGTGGTTTGAGAACTGTCATGAGCTCCTTGACTGTGTGCAATTATACTGTGGATAGGTGTTGCCTGCTATGTACGGACAACATACTGGCTTTGGAGATACAATATGGGATTTCACACATTAGTCATTTCTTTGAAAAGAAGCAAGATGTTGGCAAAGCCTTGTACCACTAGTGTTACGGGGTTACTTCCATGGGCAGAGTGAGCTCCCCCCCTCCTTTCTCTGTTTCTCAGACCTATCTCTTTTCTGACACCAAATGCTCATTGGTGTTTGTCATTAAGGTTGGTGGAGAACCACTTAAAAAAACAAAAAAACAAACCAAAAAAAAAACCCAAAAAAAAAACCCCAGATGATTCCTTCATTAAATCTGTTTCTAGTGTCCTTCTGCAGGAGACTAGTACCAATCCTTGTTATGGCTGTAAAGGTATTTGAACTCCAGACTTCCTCATTGTTAGAGAAAAATGGTGATAATATGCGGCTACACTCCGGGATCGGTTCATATGGGGTTCTTCTGCAAGCAAGGTCCTCATTAAGATGTGATGACCACATTTTAACCTTGATCTTTGTGTCAGCTCAGAATATTGATCAAAGCAAGTTGCACAAGGCTTCTCTGGTTTCAGCCCGCCAGCAATAATTAAAAAATGTTATTTGTCACTCTCCTGAATAACTTTGATATGCCAAGCGTATGTTCTACACATGATTTTTATTTGTAGTGGCTTGAATGATGTATTAATTTACTTGTGAAATAAGTAGTTCAGGAATAATGAAGTCCAAATACTTCTACAAACAAAAAGTTCTTGCTTATTTATAAAAAGTGTTGGTTTTAATGCTTTTTTCCAGTCTGCAAACTTTCAAACAACTTTTTTTTTTTTAATCATAAGCATCTCTGCTTCCTCAATGGATTTATTGCTTGCTCCCATCGTCTAAAGTACTTCCATTTCAGTAGTCTTTTAAAATAGGCATTTATCCCAAGCTTATGGGTAGGTTTACAAATGATCTCCTTCATATTCTAATCAGTCTCTGCTACCCACTGTGTATTTTAAGGAATTAAGTTCTCCTGTGTGGATCTGTTCATTTTAAGGCATCTACTAACCATAAACAGCTCAATATTGCAATTGTGCATCCAAGAAACCCGAGGAAAAAACCTAAAAATTTAAGTGTGATGGCTGTTTATGGCATTGCAGGACAGATAATAATTGCAGCAAAGAAAAATACTGGAGCCCATCTTGCATGTAAGCAACACGAGTGATGATAATATGTGTATAATGATACTTTTGGAAACAAAGCACCGTGTTTCTGTTTGATTTTTAAGCTTTTCCTGACTGATGCTCATATAAGCACGTAGCAAGGAAAAGACTGTGACAAACAAATGAGGCCCTTACCCTGAAAACGTTTGTGTTCTTCAGCAGACTTGCTCAGCTCCATTGAGAGTAGTCCCATACGAATCTTGTTTGCAGTAGGGTTGCCAGATGCTTTAATAATCATGCCACAAGCCTAGCAAAGCAATTAAGCATACATTTTATTCAAGCAGTCTACAGTCACGACAGTCCCTTTGTAGTCCCTTGTACGCTCTGAAAGTGAGGCACGTGCTTAGACACCTTGCTGGATCAGAGCCTCAGTGGCTCTGTCTTATCCTGTCTCTGGCCTGTTGCCCCAAAGAATTTTCTAGCTACACGTCTGTGTGCATACTGTCCAGGGTTTCTCCTGGGTGGTGGTGTCTCAGCCGTCCTCTTCGGTGCGCTGCAATCTGCTCTGCCTAGTGTTAAAGCTGAAGAGCATCAGCTTTCACGATCTAGTTTATGGGTATATCTGGATATAGTTACCTTGGCTACCATTTCATTTCCTATTTTGCCCTGCCATAAGAAAAGCTTCTTGTATGATTTTTATTTGAAAATGGCATATTGTTTCTAAACCCACTCCAGAAAAACATATACTGTTTCCAGTTTGTTTCTGTGTATTAGCCACGCAGGATCATCTGAGCAGCAGGTTTAGGTTTGTCCTGCAAATTTAGGTGAAAACGAGAAGTAGGAAACATCTGACATTTAGGAGGAAAAAAAGAAAATATGAACAACTTAAATGCTAGCATCCATCGAGAGAAGGCAGAGCTGATCTTTCTAGAAATAATTTGAAAACATTTTAATATTTATTTAACATTTATCTCTCAGTTTATTCTTGTGTGCTGCTTTTCTGAGTCTTCTAGGGCTGAAAAATTGTACATTCGATAGAAATAGATTAGAGCACGTGTTCGTATATACTTTACAGACCTCGTGGATTTTTTGTAACCCGCGTGAGAGCTTGAAGTTGTCACTAGGTACGCAACATGCACTAATTAATGTGCTGTAAAGTCAGTTACTTTCTCAATTGACAGTTTTGCAGGAGAGATGATAGAAGGTGGAGAGGGCCCTATTTTCACTAGATACGGGTTGGACACAGCAGTCTGTGCTACTGTACACCGGCATTCCCAGCCAAGGCCTGTCTCTACCCATCGCAGTCTGGATTCTCCTCTTTCTTTTACATTCTTGCTGTGTCGTTTTCAGTAATTTTTTTGTGCGTACTTCTTTTTAGAGTGCTGGAAAATAATGAAGTTGTTCCTAATTACTTTGCTGTGTGAGTGCTCTGTCTAACCATGAAGCTGGTCCATCTTAATCTCAATTCTAAAGGGGCTTTTCTTTTTAACAGCTACCCAGGGAAGACCTACGTGCAATCTGTATTGGAAGCTTTCACGTCATTCCATTGCTTCATGAAGAATTTATTAATTTTATAAAGTATGTCTAAGCAATGCATCAGTAATTTATGAAGCTTCCATCATCATTTTTGTAGACTGAGGGCATGTGGGAAATATCATTTGTGCCACTGGAATGATGCTCAGAAAACAAAATGAATACATCTAACAGGCTGCGTTACAGCTGTTTCCTACTGTACCATTTTTGGCCATACTTCAAATATGGAAATTCCCTGAACGTTATTTGTGCTTGTAAATGAAATGTCTGGAAAAAGAAAAAAAGAGAGAGGTGTTTTTTACCTCTTACTGTATGTTTTCCTTCATTTCAGGACAAAGTTTGGTGAACCATTTAGTGTGTTGGTGGCTAGAATAGGGAACTTAGTATGCTTAGTGGTCTGTAGCCATTATTGCAGCAATGTCAATGACTCTGTTGCCTCTGCCTCTTTTTCTGAGGCAGAAAATTGAAATCAGACAAAGTGCCCTGCATGGGCGGGCGATGCTCTGCTGTGCCGCTCTGTGGTCCAAGGGGAGGCTTGTGGGCTTCCCCTTTCTTTCCCGGCTGAGCTGTACAGCTCCCACCTGGAGCGCCGGGAGCTGGGCTAGAAGGAAGTTATTATACGTGGATGAAGGAAAGGCAATACAGTTCCGAGGTCAATTGTAAACTGAGCTCTCTGGCTTGGGGTATACTGTTCTTTACAAGACCAGCGATTGATAAATTTGATGTTGGAAATTAGGTGTGTATTTGTGCAATATTCAGCTTTATCATAGCGAGGAAGGGAAGAAAAGCTAAAGCCTCCTTTGGGACAATTAAACATTTCTCTTTAGATAAGTGCTTGGAATAAGTCTTTGAAGCAATTGATTTATAGACATGCTCATGCATTGCTTATTGCCAAGGAATCAACTTTAAAAAAAAAAAAAAATCAAATGCATATGGTCCTTTTGCTTTGACTGTTCTTTTACATGCTATGGAAGACATGATGGAATGAAATGGAAATGCTATAACAAGATTATTTCCTTGAAGATCTGAGCATTCTGAACTGAAGTAGGGAACCGGCAGAGTGTAAACTGTTAAACCTCATGCATTTTAATTTTAAAGGGCCATTGCACTAGTATTGTCATTTAAATATTTCAAATGGTTTATTCTCAAACCTAAAGGGTTAACTTTCAGTTACTGATTATTAGGTGTTTACCACACAAAAGCTATAACTTATGTGCAATAATTAGAAGGGTTATTGTTCTCCAACCGAAAATTTAAGCACTTAGTTTTCATTTACTGACATTTCTTTGGCAACACTGTCCAACTCCTACCTACTCTCCGTAGGCAAGCGATTAATGTGCAGCATTTACAATGGAGTTATTTTAAAATGTAACTTAAACGGTATCTATAGCACACTAATGCTAAGACTTCCCAACGCTGACTTGCTCTGAGCCTGGGCTTTACTACTGCTGACTGGTGTTGCTGAGATCAGGAAGGATGCAGTCGAGTGCGCGTTTTCCATTAAGCTGGTGTTAGGGCTTGCTTTCCTTCCATTCAACTTGACTCTAAAAAACAGAAACATGGAAGAAGTTGTCGTTAAAGCAGGTTTGCATTTGAATGTGAGACTGAAAAAAAGTAGGCAGGAAAGCCATCTGTTGATAATTGAAACAATGAAATCTGTTCTTAATGGCAATGGCCACACGCTTTAGCTGGATTACACTAATAGAGATTTTGAGAGTAAGTAACAGGGAGTTAGGTGAAACAGGTTTGGAATCAGAGACATTTATTCTTCTGAAGAAACTTGTAAAATCTCAATTTTTATAATTAATTTTAAAAAATAGAAGTAAAAAATCCTAGTGAAAATAAAGCCTGTGATACAAAGATATCTATGAAGCTGCTTCTGTTTTCATCAGAATAAGATGGAATTCTAATGCACATATTTTCTGTCTGGGTGTATGTAAATAGACACCTTGAAAATGAACGTCCAGTATCCACAGGAATATCCAGATAGGAATTGTTGTTGAGATGACCAAAATACCCGTTCAAGCTATTCTTTAATATCTTTTTAGAACATGTGTTTTGCACCAGATTGTAAAGTGCTAACAAGTATCCACTTGGTGCAGAAATCCATAACTATACCTTAAAAAGCTTCTTAAGAGAAAAATTCTGTAAAATGCTCAGAGATGATCTTGTGTTGATGGCTGAACGAATATCCTTGGCACCACTGATCTTCAGTTGACTGAAGGGGAAATCGGGAGTGCTAAAGAATTAGCTAAAGATGCTTGACAGTTTATAGATTGAATACTTGTGATACAGATGTACCCACGGTATGTGTTGTATTGTTCATGAGCATTGCAAATAAGTCATATAAATTATATTTTAGTTGCAGAAAGTGTGTTCAGGTCACAGGTTTCCTGCATCATGAATTGTTTTGAACCTGATTGGGAGAGGTGAGTGTGTGGAATAATTTAGAGGTATTCATCCCAACGTGCTCTTGTTTTTCCAGTTTCTTCTTGTTGTGTTTTTTTTCTCTTAAAGATCAGAGTATATGGCCAAGGAAAACAAAACTCACAGTCACCTTTCCCACCACCTACATGTATGCTTTAAGCAATAATAATAGAGGCATTTTCTGTGTGGGCTGGCACTTCAGTATAAGTCGGTGTAGTTTCATTATATTTGTACTTACTAAGGCTTTGGTGCATACATTTTAGTTGTAGGTCCTTCCTCTGCTTACTGGGATACAAACTGGAATTTCAACATACTTTCTCTTTTAATTACTTCTTTCTTTAATTCACTCTTTTCAACTTCAGGATTTTTCTTAATTAGGCTTTATCAAGTTTATTTCCATCTATTTTTTTCAAAGCTATAATAGCAGGGAGAAGAACGAAAGTGAACAGAGAACGTCCTTATAGTTTTTGTAAGATAATCTAAATATGGAGAAATTGAATTTGACATTGTTCTAAAAATATGTACATCTATCCAGAAGAACAACAGAACTAAAACAACTCTGCCAGAAAATAACACGAAGTATACAGTATGAAGGTTAAAGACTTAACGACCTGGTTAAACTACTCCTAGGAGTAGTCCGTATGCACCTGCCCTGTGTTTTAAGAATTCTGCTGTTGAGAGATGCACTCCGGGTTTACCCATGCTAGAGGATATTTTGTGTGGATGCGGAAGCTGAAGCTGTCATTTATATATCCATAGGATATGGATTCTGACATACAAACAAATATACACACACACACTCTTTCATACATCCAGATTTCCACAAGGACACTAGAAGATCACAATTGCCCACCCCACCTCACATAGCACATGATCCTATTTTCCAAGGACATTTTGACATTCTGGGTTTCGGACCTTGTCCTGGCGTTCTGGATGTTCACACTTCCCAGGTCTCTCGAAGGTGACAGCCAAGCCAGTAAAGCTGGCAGCGGGCAGGCAGCCTGGTTTGCTCACGGGTGTCTCTTACTCAGGCTTCCTGAAAGTTCTCACCTGGACTTTACGTACCTCTTCTGAGGTATCCCCATTGCTTGGCCTTTTTTACCTTCCCTGCTTCAGGAAAATGCTCAAAACCTTCTCCCTCTCTATTGAAAACCAGTGCAGCCCAGTTGATCTGACTGCTCTGCATTTGTATGTGAGAGTGTGGATCCTCATTACAGTGTCATCAAAAGAGATTGTCCATTGGTGGTGTAATGAACTTTATGCTACTCTTTTCTTGTTCTGACTTCTATACCTGATTATTTTTTTTTTTTAAACGTAGGTTTTGCAGTAACGAATCGCTCCCTCCCTCTACTGTTAATGTGATGTCGTTTCTCATTAGCTTCCAACGTCAGAAACCCAAGTGGATGTTACTTCTAAGGCTGAGCTGGAGAAATCCTCTCTGCGTAGAAGTAATTTTCTATGCTCACTTTTTGGAGTTTAAAAAGTAAACAGCATATGTCCAAGAGTGCGTGGGAGGCAAAAAAAAATGCATACACTTAACAACTTGTGTGCTTCACAAAGCATGGACTAGATAGCTGCAGAAGCACAGAACTGATACTGATAGTGTGTGCTTGACAGAAATTTATAGGAAGAGAATAACCTTAATAAAGTGTGTGGTTAATTAACAGTCTAATGGAATTATACTAAAATAGTTAATTCATGTAAAGCGAATGTCATATTTTTGCTCAAAATAATTTTTTCTCTATGTTTTGCACATGGATTTAGATCTGATACAGTCCTCTTACTATTACTAAAAGATCCACTCCTGTATTTACATTCACGCTTAACTTGGAGCTCATGGATATCAAAGCAAATGCTTTCACAGAACTGAGTATATGTGCAAGGGCTCATTTAAACTCTGCACAGATGTGATTTTTTTTCTTCCATCCTTTCCTTTGGTTTGGTCACGTGAGTAAAACTATCTCAAGGGCAATTGGTGTGGTGTCTGTTTGGAAGACCACTTTCAGTCCTTTTCATTCGCACCCCCCCAGATGTACACCTCTCGGTAATGCCCATGCTTGGGTTTCAGCCAGCAATTTTGTTATCAGGCAGAAAAAACTTTCCTGAGATACCAGGCTTGCAAGAATTATTTAATTTTTTCAAAATTACTTTATTCCTGAGTGTCAATCACAGACTGTCTTTGTTTATAATCTTTTAAAACTGTTGGAGAAGGCTCTGTGTGAACGTAATGATAGGAGCGATTTGAACGGTTATCTGATGTGATAAGGATGCTTTTAGCTCCTGTTTTGGGAAGGTCTCTGAGCTGGCGTCAGCAAGCCCACACAGAGGCTCCGTGCCATCTGCTGCTAGTACAGGAGAGCGTGGAGACTGGAGGCTGGATTAGGTGCTCAGGGAAGATTTTTCTGCCATTGTTGCTATAAAGTCAGACTGGACCTTCGCATAGCCGAGCAAATCATTAAGAAATTTGCATGTTTAGCAGCAGGAGTCAGACAGACCAAAGGTGAAAGTGATGAGTCCCCCCCTTTGAACCAGCCAGCCCCACCTCTGAGGGGCTTCTCCGGAGCATCTGACTCCTCTACCGCAGACCTTGCGGTAATCAGCTCCACCGGTGCCTTACAAAACCCGACTTAATGACTTTCTATATCGCATTCACTTGGTGTACATTAATGAGCATTTTTTAGTTGTGTTCCTGCTACTTGTCTCTTTTAAGACTACTTTCAGTGTTTTAGCATCATGTTCAAAAGGCTAGTCAGACTTCTGTGCTCGCAGCCTCATTAAAATTCTGTTCTGCACATCCTCTGACTCACACTTTATAATCTATCAGAACACCTGTTTTCTTTACAATGGCCACAAGGCAGCTCAAAACACTGTGGTATTTAGCATTTAATAATGAGCACAAGATATGTATTTTTTGACACTTAAAATTTCCTTTAGAAAAGCGTATGGAAAAAATCCAGGTTTGAATGAATTATCTGAATTCACCCGTCTTCCCTCCCCTCCTCCCCGTGTTTCATTATTTGAATTTTGACAAAACTCAGTAATTCTGTAGCAAATGGAGAATTCCTGCCTGACATTAGGCAATGGCCAGGACTTGAACTGTGGTGGAATCCATGTAGCAGTTGCCTTACCCGCAGTATTAGCAATTTTTGAATTTGTTAGGGCAGGAAGTGATTGAGATTTGTATCTACATTTAAATAAGAGCCCTTCACAAGCAGTTCGTTGTAACTCTACCCCTATGAGGATGCTTAGAAGCTTAAGTATATTGTTAACATCTGTGTCTTTATCATTCCATTACTTAAATCAATAGTGGGCATTGCAAACAATTCTTCTTTTAGTTGCGGGCTTTTAGAATTGTAGTATTTAGCTTAATATTAGCCATTTGATCCAGAAGCAGTTTGAGGGCTCAGCATGGGGTGAAAAATGTGATCTCAAAGGGCGAAAGCCTGTCACTGTTATGTAAGGAAGAATCATTTCCCAGTGGATATGAAATGCCGTATCTTTAGTGCCCTAATAGAGGACATACTGCAAGTTGATTATTGTAATCCTACAGTGTTATCTCATCAGTGAGTGGATTAAGGGAGTTCTTGCTGCTGAGGGGTCAGAATAAACATTTTCATTTACTCCCTGCTGGGTCACAGACAAATAGAGGTGTTATCTAAGAACATTTTACCGCACATGGTAAACAAAACTCTAGTAATGTACCAGCAGCTCTTCTTCCAGCTTTCCACTGTCATAGGAAATAGAATGCGTGCTGACACTAAAGTCAAGAAATTGTCACTAAAAGGAAAAAGGAATTATTATACTTAATGAAGAAGCGTGCATTCCTCTTCAATTAAATTAGTTCACCTTGTTTCGGGTTAGGAAAGTTTCAAGTGTGGGACATTGCCTGTCATTTTCAACAGGGAAGTGAGTTCGCTGTCTGAGTTGGCCCAAGAATCAGGGATGTTTAAAAGTATTTTAAAGGAGCAAGTTGAAAAGATGAGACAAGGAAATAAACGTACAAGTGGAGGAGATACGTAACATAGGCAGATTTATGTGTTGGAGAACAAAATTTCCAAGGAATCCTGTGCTTAAAAAGGCATTATGCTTTAGTTGCTTACCCCATATACTCTTCAAGGGATTTTTTCATAAAAATAACATGAAGGAATTGCAGTTTTTCTTTTCCTGCTAAATGTTGTTCTTTGTGAAAAGTGCTGCTGCCAAGATGAAACCTCCTTCTCTGAACGAAATGATTGCAGGGCACATTTTATTACAAGAATTGTTCTTGGTAAGCCAGCAGTCAAATTGTGTGTGGCATCAGAGCACTGGGAAGATCAAGGGTGGCAGCAACTGCAGAGAGAGAACCAGTATCGCGTTAAAGTAACAGACCTGGAGGCGCTAATGCAGGGGGTTCCTGAGTCATGTAAAGCAGGTGTCAGCTTAGCTCTGTGGTCCGAGTCGCTCAGGAGATACTGCAGGGAAGAACCATTCTCTTAGATGGCTGTGGAGTTGTTAGCTTCCAGTAATTCTTAGAATGGATTTCTTCCCTATGGGGCATATATATCTAAAATGTTTTTAAAAATAAACGGATAATATTTATGAGCAATACATAGAGGAGAAACGTGATTAAAATGCAAAATTGCCATGGAATATTTCCAAGATTCCATAATCTGCAGAGTGCATACCCATGTTTCTTCAAACACGATGTAAAATAATGTGTGGGTGTCAGGATATATACTGAACAAAGTACACAAAGGAAACTGAGCTCAAAGTTGAAATTGCCTCTCTAGAGGGGAAGAAATCTTTAGCATAATTATCTGCTTTGGGGAACGTACAGGGTCGTGACCTTTCACTTCTAAGATGCATGTTATCCCCCATCACCTGGTTGCCCTCCAGGCGGAGGTCTGCGCGAACCGTCTCTTCCAGCAAGGCCGAGTTCAGAGCCACCTGCCCGGTTCCTGCGCAGCTTCTCGCTCCTGCCCCCTGCGACAGTTCCTGTAGTTGTGCAGGTGAAATTGCACGGGTGAAATTTCCGGATCAGTTTATAAATCGCACTCAGTTTGGGGTTTTTTTTGTTTGTTTTGCTGGGTTGTTTGTTTTTTTTTTTTTCCCTGTGTGTTCTGGGTTGGTTTTTTGGAGGCTAGAGCAGTTACTCTGTTGAAGTCGGATCCTCAGCTAATACGTTTGCAGATGTCTCCCCTTCTCCTGCCACTTTCATCAGCATAAATAGCTGAGTGTGCTGAGCGGGGGAGAGCTGGCAGGACGGGCAGGGATGAGTGGGTGCGGGAGGAGGAGGGCAGGCTCTGTTTACACGGGGTTCACCACCAGCAAGAATTACAGCATGGAACTGCACTCTCAGCAGACAATTTGATTACTGAGGCAGTGCTCCAAGCACATGATTTATCCATGTAGCTCAAAACAGATATGAGTAGAGCCAGTGTGCTAATGCAAAGTTAGGGTTTCAAATAGAGGTTAATCAGATGTGACAGAATAAAATACAGACAGAATTACACAAAATATGTCAATGTCGTAGAAAACTTAAAACACTAAATAGAATAAAACATAAAATACCAGTTACATGACATACTAGAATCTGTTTGAATGTGGTTTGCCACATGACAGGTTTCATTATATCATCCATTTGACAAAAACAAAGACGTTTTCTCCAGAGCCTAAAAGCAGAAGTATTACCAAGGTCAACGTGTATTAGATTTGCTAGTGCAGCAGAGCATAGCCGTGACCGCTGGGGTTGTTGAGGCTCTCAGGGCATCACACGCATGTTACCGGTAGGCGCTGAGGCTCCAGCAACCACTGGCACCATAGTTTGCTGGGTGACTTCTGTATCTGATCTAGGAATCAAAACTGCACCGAAGCTGATCTAGCTGCCAGCTCTTGGTCTTCCCAGCTCCCATCAGAGCAATGCTTATGGAGTGCTTGTGTTGGCATAAAACAAACCTTGTCAAGATATCTCTGTGTGAGATTTATGCAGAGTGAAATAAAAGTGTGACATGGACACCTGATGCGTGAGTCTTCTGTATGAAGCATGACACTTGGCAACAGAGATAGTGCTGGGCTCCGCAGACCTGCCAATTCGCACTCATTTGGAGTGACTCAGTCATTTTTTCCTGTTGGTTGTGCGCAAATATCTAGCTAGATAGCTCCTGAAGTTAGAGATATTTTTTTTATGCAATGAAACATTTTTCTAAAGTATTTTTTTAACAGTGCTTCTTTAGACATATGTTTTCCTTCTGTTCTTTAATCACACTGTTAGCCTTTCAAAACAAAATCTATATGGATTTTGAACATGAATAATTGAAAGAACACATTCTGCTTTTGTCTGCTTCTCTTATAGAAGCATAAGATGATTTGGATCTTCTGTTTTTGTTAAAGCTCCCAGTTCCGCTGGAGAACTGGGGACGTAGCCTTAACTGCAGGTTAGCTCCTTGTTTTTATTGCCCAAGTCTTTGTTAAGGACAAAAAAGAAGCACAACTGTATGTAAAGTCAAGAATTTATTGTTAATGTAATTGAAATCATAACAGGCTAACCAAAAATTACTGTTAGGCCAGAGGTAGCTATTACAGAAAAAGAAGGAAAGGGTGAGGGGAGAAAGCTATTACAGGAAAAATCCCAATAATCTCAATACCGCTAAAGTGGTTGCTTATACTACCTAGCATCTGCCCCTTCCTTTCTCATGTTGTGCTACGCTGCCACTGCCCCTGGGTCCCGAGGCTGTGGAGTTCGGTCTGGGAGGAAGGTTTTGGGGAGTCGTTCATGTTGCAGGAGGGGTCGGACACTGCTGATGGGGAGCTCGGCTTTCGCTTTTGCTGGGAAGAGCATGACGTTGCTGTCAATGGTTTTCCATCCTGCTCACTCTAGGGAATGCTTGGGGCTGCTGATAATTTGCTGTCATGCTTTTGTGTATTGCTCGTTCTTCACTGATCTGCAGCTCTGTGTAACTTCTGAATTTACTGTATATGCAGTGTCTCATGCGTGGTATAGGCTTGCTCATTGTTTTCTTTGTTACCCTTAAAAACAGCATTGCCTGCCACCCAGGTCTGTCCTCCTTTAACTGGTCCCTGGAGCGTTCAAAGTGCTGTGATCTCCCATGTCACCCTGTGCCCCTCTCTTTGCAGCCATGCCCGTGGTGCAGCGCGATGTCATTTCGTTAGGGTCAGAAATACTGAACGCTGCTCAGACTAACCACTGCTCATTACCATTTCTTTTCAAATTCTGGTTATTTCACATGGCTATACAAAGCTAAGGAAAAGTAAAACAAGTTAAACAATAGCCACATGGCCAGGACAAGCCCAGCCCAAAGGCTGGGCGGCCAGAGCCCCGTGCTGGGGGTTGCCATGAAGCCCGGGGCCTTCACGGGCATCGTCAGCGCCACCTCTACTGGCATCTGCCGCTACACTATTAAACACGTCAGCAAGAGCTCTGCTGTCTGGTTTTGATAGGATTGTCCATTGCTTCAGTCTTCCCTACGTGCATTTATTTATACTGTTGACAGCATTGATGATAGCATGAATAATAACAATGCGATAAGAATATTTTTCACAGATCTTTGCAGAGATGGAAAGCGAATGTATGTTTTCTTAAATAATGTGTGAATGGAGGCTGAGGTTAATCCTTTGGGTGTAGCGAACGTAAAAACAGTAAAGGAAGAGTAAGTTTGAAATAGCAAAAATGCCATGACAGATTGCTATTGATCATCTGAGTGGCTCTTTCAACATCTGTCACATTCAAGTTACAAAAGGAAAATCAGTCATGTTACGAGAAGCATTATGTCAATATGGCTGTATTTTATAATCCTTGTGCTGCCACAACTCCTTTGTGCCATTTGTAACTAGTATCTATAGCTATGTCTACACAGCTGGTTTTAGGGGCCAGTCTTTGTCTTGCAGTTTATTACTATGGGAATTTTACTATTAGATTAGGAGTTCAGTGCACCCAATCAAGCTTCTCTTTCTACTAGTCATGATAGCAATTATGTCATAGGAATATTTAACAAATTACAAAAGATATCTGTATAAAAACTATAACTGTGCAAATTATTAAGTGGAAAAATCTACACCTTAGAGAGTTATTGGTGGTAGCCTGAGGACTTATACAGTTTACCATTTTTATTCTTTGTAATATTACTGTGATTGTTTCTGCTTGGTGTTTCCATATCAAGTGGATTTCAGCGTCCGGGTGTTTGATCTCAGTGATAGTGTGGCAATGAGTTCTGCAGGAAAACCATACGTTAGTATTAGTTGTTCAACAGCTACCGTACGGTTGATTCCAGTCTCCCATTGTCTTGGGCTGGGTAAACGTGTAAGCAGGAGCGTACAGCTGAACTCCCCGTCCCCTTCGCTCTCCTATTTCCTGCTACCCAGCAAGTCCTGAACTGCGCTATTGCCTTGGCACTCTGCAGTGGGTTGTATGGGGCTTCTTCATACTGCTGCTCCCCTCCTCCTCCCCAGGAGTTCCGTGTTCCACACTAGACTAATGTTATCTAACAAATATTACTCCGAAGGATAACCGAACAACAAAAAAGTGAAAATAAATATGAAACCCGGGAATCTCATACGTACTTAAAGAGTCTATTTAATAAAACTTCTCAACTCCTTACAGCAATACCTATTAATTAATGAATTATGTTAAAATATTTTATTGCTTTTATGCTCTGTACACTCAGGTATATAAATATGATATGAATGTATGTGATTTTCATTCAGTCTCTCTTTTTCTCCAGAAGAGTTCCTACCATTGACCCCTCGTTAAACACCCACACGAGTATGATAGGATAGAACAGTCTCGCAGGTCCATGGAGTTACACTGCGTGAGATCAGTCCTAGAAACAGTTGTGGCCATAATGGAGACACAGAAATTTCTGTAATCACCTAAGCACAAAAGTGTTTTGCAAAAAACTTTCTTAGGACTGGTGGAAGAGAGCATGTGGATATCGGCTCTGATGGGTTTGGTGGTGATACTGCTGTACAGCTTATCAGCCAGCTCTTATCTGTCATTTGCAGAGTCTTTGGGGGTTTAGATTTGGCTGAGGTTTGATTATTTTTTGTTTGTTTTTTGATTGTTTTTTTTTTAACATGTTCTCTATTTGATCCATTAGGAGGACTATTAAAGCAGAACATTCAGCTCATTAAGTTTCAGTCATTGAAGACTTTAATTCTTTGAATAAAAGCTCAAGCACTTGGAAATATTGGGGGGGGGGAAGAAAATACAGAAACTTGAACAGTTCCAAAGTACAGTGGAATTGTCTGAAAGACCAAAATCCAGTTGACAAAAAATAGCAGGTTCCATGTGCCATTAGGAGAACCTGCAAATGCACTTGGGTTTGCAGGCTTTCCACCAAGGTGGAGAAAGATCTGCAGCTAACTGAATCCAAGGCTATTAAATGCTTTTAATGCCTGCTAAGAACGTGTTCCTGTTATTCTTTGACAGATGTGTAAAATCAGTCTTCTGACAAATTCTTCTTCTACATGTTTTATTTAGATAAAAAGTTCAATAATTAAACTTTGCCAATGAAAGTCAAATTTCAGTTAGCGGAAGAGAGAGGAAATGCAGAAACAATCATTTATTGCACAATATAATACCATTTCATTTTCATAGAAAATGAGTTTCATTATCTTAAAACTTAAGCTATTACTCTTTCTCCAGACATTTAAATGAATAAATGTTTGCTCATAACAGAAACACTTTTAAAAATTTGTTTTTATTTTAAGTAAATGCTAGATTTTTTTTTTTTCCTGCTGTGAATTTTCTCTATGTTTAGGAAAAACTTCCCTGCTAGATAAGTGATGCGGAACAAATGGACCTTTCTAGAGATTCAGTTAATTCAGTATTTTGCTCAGATATGGCAGAAATAGCACAGGAAGTGGTGAGCTGCTATGAGTTACTAGACAAGCCTTTTCCTAAGCATATAGATGATGGCTCACAAAACAAGTCTTATCAAAGATTCGTTTTAATTAGTGGATTTTTCTTTTTCAGCCATACAGTGAGGTTGATTAGCCCTACACCATAATCCCATACATTTGCGCTGTAAGAGTGTCAAGAAAGCAGTTGAAATTAAAAGAATTAGGTACTGAATATTAAATATTTTTAATATATTAATGAAATATCTTTAACAGCTTGTAAGACTGATGAAAAACAGAAGAACACAAAGGTGCAGATTATTAGTATTCTACACATCAATGATGTAGGTTTCCTTTGAAGTTACATATTAAAAAATATAGAGCTTATTGCTTGAACTACATGTTCTCTGAAAATAGATACGTTCCTGCTTCTCCAAGACTTCTCCTGTTTTTACATACGAAAAGTAGCTCGAAGGAAAATCTGATTTGTCCCTTGATCATCCCTGGTAAAAATGTTTCTTACGGACTGTTTCAGGACAGCAGTTGCTACTACTCTATTGACGATACCGTAGGTAAATTTTAGCAGTGAGCATATGATCAATCTTTTTAGGACCATAATGATTTCTACAAGAAATAGCAACTTGTGCTTACCTCAGTTTGCACACTGTCTTGACTTCGCTTCTCACTGAGGCAGCTGCATGACCTCACTGAGCTCTAAATGTATTGGCAAAACTTCCATCAAATATATGCTAGCACAGACTTTTTAATAGTATTTTATAATACTTCAATATGCCCAGTGATTCCTTTCAGTTTTGGAAGTGATATGTTTGAACCGTAATTGGTTTCTGTATTTTGTTGGAAAGATGTCCTCATTGTATCCAGAGCAGTTAAAAACTGGATTATAGGTGTGCTTGGTATCCCTTCGTGCTTCCCTGGACACAGCAACTTGTTAAAGCTGAGTCGCTCTTACACTCTTTTCCCCAACAATGTAAACAATTGTCTAAGTACCTAATTTTCTTGCCCTTTTTTCTGCTAGTAGGTGCACCATAAATACTGTATTTGTGAGACATTTGGCTCTAACTGGTCATTTGTTTTGCAGATCAAAGAAACAAACAAGTAGTGGCTTTTTCCCTCCTTCGCAATATCAGCAGAGCACAACTTGTTAGTATGTGCAGCACTCACAAATGCAAAGTTTAATTATTTGCAAGAATTTTAACTCATGTTAGTTGGCAGGTGAGAGGGCAAACCCTGTCTTCCCCAACCAAACAACTCTTAAATCTGGAAGCAAAGTAACTATGGGCATTTATCAGCAAAGGGGGGAACTCGGTGCTCTTTACAGTGAAGTTGCCTTTGGTGATTTCTGTCATTTCTGTCATGGACGTGGAATGAGAATGATTCCTACGGCAAAGCTGAGGAAGGTTTGCCATGCGTAATGGAGGATGCAATAGGGACCCTGAAACTCTTGAGTTTGGTCTACCAAAATGCCAAAAAAAAAAAAAGTATATGTGTGTATCGTATCATGTCACTTACATCTGTCTGGACTGGCTCTTCCTTACCTGTGTCGTCTTCCGTCCTAGACTTCTGTGCACCACCGTGACCCCTCGTTACGTAGGCTTCATCAGAACCGTATCGATTCCTGTGTATCCCTATCATCGTCTGTTACAGAAGTGACCTTTAGGATTGTAAATGGTGAAATGTTTTGGTATATTCTAGGAGGTAACCCATAATGTTTGTTAAAGAAGGAACAGTAATGAAAGGTAGAAGGGCATAGCTATTGTAGTTGGCATTAATATGTTTACATCCATAAGCAAACAAATTTAAGTGAAATCAGAATTTTCCCTGAATAACAGTGGGGATGATATTGTGATGCTTCAATCATGAAAGTTAGTTGAAGGTATCAAACTAATGTGAAGTATTTATTACTCTCTCAGGATAAATAAGAACTTATTCTTCCGTTGAATATGTGAAAAATGAAAAGCATATTGTATTGGTAGAACGGGCTGCCTAACTTCAAGCTGAAACAGAAATTTCGTTGAAAAAGTGTAACGCAAAATTGAAGCTTCCCTTGCCGTATATTATCTTGCCTGTGTCTGTTTTATTCTGGTTCTTAGAACTTGCTTTTTATTATCGTTTTAATCATCTTGATCGGTATTATTATAATCACAAAATGTCAGCCTGAGGAAAGTGATAATCTAGTCATTATTATGTTTCAATGTCACCTTTGTCAACTCGTGCTTAGCTACCATTTAAAATTCTGTTATCAATGCTGTGATTAGATATCATTTGTGATAACGGCCAGTATTTACAGGGAGCGGTTACAATAAAACAGCACTCCAGTATTCCTCTCCAGAATTAACTTCCTCATCTGAAGTTACTCACCTGTGTCCCCTTAATAACTTTTTTTTTCTTTGAAACTCATTCTTGCGTCTAAATATTAATATTCTGATAGATAAATAGTTTTGTATCAAAGAATGACACTGGTAGCTCTCCCTGGCAGTTTGGAACAATTTTCTATGCATGATCAAAGATAGATATTGTTCAAACACCCGTATCGTAAATTTGTAAGTTACTTTTCAAGACACTGCTACATGTTAAGTATGCTAACGTTCTGAAATATTTCCTGGAAGTGTCCAGCAGAGAGACTAATTTGATCCTCTCAGTGTCTACTTAAGGAAAAAACTATTTCATCGTTTATATTTTATTCCAGATAAGTTTGAAATGAGATAAATTTAGCAAGATTATTCAGAAGTGTAAAGGATTACTCAATACTGTTTTGCATTCTTCGTTTCACTGCAATAAACTGTTAAAAAGAGGGACCAGTTAATGCAGCATAAAAGCGATGCATGAAATGTGACATCTCCTTAACATTGGGAGAAAACACTTCCCTCCATTGAGTGCTTTACAGTAAATGCAAAATATTGACACAGCCCTATTATACCAAACAATAGGCTTCTTTCAGAAAGATAATTTTATAGAAGGGGTAGTATCATGTGATCTTATTAATATTTATGAAATATGATAACAGAAAAAAGGGAATTGGGATAGCGCTGCTATCTTTATAGACCCTATCCATTTCAGCTTCAAAATGTTTTTCATTTCACACATCAGACACTAATTAGCAAATATCTAATTAGTGTTAGAAGAGTAATCGCTCATGGGAGTTGTTGAGGCTTTGAGCTTTCATGCATGCAAAAATCGTGCCACTTTAGGTACATTTGTTAAGGTACAGTAACTTTAACTTTTATTTTTCTCTGAACTGTGTGAATTAAAATAAAAGCGAAATTAAGCTCCAATAATTGGGGGTGGGAAGACGACTGTTTTGATAAAGAGTGAGGCAAGATCCAGAAAACTTAAAATATATCTATTTGGAAACTTCTGCAGATGCTGGAAATTCACTAGACATAACAGAATGTAATATTAATTTGATTTGTTCATCTTTAATGTTCCTATTTACAAAATAGGTAACTATATATACCCTAAATCAGTTGAACACACAGTGCAGCTAAGGATGGAATAATCAAAACGCTGTAGGAATTCTACCATTTTGAAGTTTTATAGTTCAAGTACGTCATGTTGATAAGTTTCTTGTTATGATAGTTAATAATTATGTGGCTTTTATTTTGCATTTTTCTCTCATGAGAGACATGAATTCTCTATAAGCAAAATCTACCTTACTAGTAATTTTGTCACAGCGCAGATAACTGCATTTTAGCTAGAAACACAGATAGTGCTCAGTATATGGCATTGTGCTTCTATCAGCATCAAAATTACAAACGTGAAGGAGGAAATAAAACCAGCTAGTTGTCAGTCCTGGTTTTGGCAGCACTTCTAAGTTCGCTCTAAAATAACGCAGGCAGGAGCCTGATTTTGGAAATAACCACACTGTAGGAAAGGTATGAAAATAATATTAATAATAAAATACTTGTATATGGTTTAAATAAGCAACAAAATATTAAAAATTGCTGGAGGACTGGAGAATTCATCTTTTTGATTCTATTTAATTTGATAATGCAACCCTTTTTGCTCAACTTTCTGAAAAATAAATATCTGTATGGAATCTGGGTGCTTTCTAATTCATATTCATAAACATTTTTCAATAACAGTTCACTATCCGTTTAATTTTAAAGATAATGTGGGTTCAAAATGTAGCTTTTAGATGCATAGGGAAAAAAAAGCAATTAATCTGTGATCTCTACTAACTTGATTTCCATTTCAGTGACTATGGCTTGTACTGGAGTTTCAGCTGTCCCCAGCAGAATGTTTCCTCCAAATGACGCAATGTTTGCACAATATCAACTAGTCGTACTCTCCAGAATCTGGGTCCTAAATACTAGAGAAATTAAGTAGTTTATTTTGTTGAAGGAGCTGAATGGAAAACAGATGTAAATAAACAGCATAAAGGCTGGATGTGCTTAATTTTTTGTCTGTTCGGGCAGCCAGATCCGCATGGGGTTTAAACCTATATCCCAAGTTTATTAATAAAGCCATCAATAGGTCACCTGCTGTATACCGGGGAGGTGACTATCAGCTGTTGGATCAAGTGTCAGCTTTTAAAAAATTTTGTCCATTATACTGCTGAGCAAAGTATTTATTCCGTGTTCAATACCAGTGAACGCTCAATTTCAGTTTTTTATTTTATGTCGCTTTCTGGTTTAGCCTCTTTCAAAAAACCACTGCGTATTCCTAAATTGTGCGTCACTGAGTACAGCTGAAATTTTTAAACACGTGAATGAAAATTTAAGTGTGAAAAACAGCACTTTGATTATAAAGACAATGTAAGGACTTAATAATAACCTTGGGAAAAAATGAAAGTTTAGAAAGAGACCTTTGGAAAATTAAGTGTATTTAGGAGATGGTATTTCTCTGCATTGAATCTGTGAAAATGGAAAAATGAGTGTGTTTTAGGGAAGCTTCCATGCATGGCTTAACAGCATTATTGGGAATGGACTGATTTACACGGGTATGGTCTGCTGATGTTCCTTAGAACTCAAGGGGGCATATCAGCACATCTTTCTCATCGTCAAAATGCCGCACAAGCCGTTTGCGTAGTGGCAGTTTTCCATATATTGTGACTTTTCTGATTTCAGCTGCTGTTTACAATAAGGATACTTAGCTATTGCACGCAGCTTGCAATCAGTTGGTTGCAAAGTGTTTCGATAGAAAAGGTTCGTGTCATTATCTCCAGTTACAATGGGAACGGTGAGGAAGAGGGAGGCAAAGGACTTGAAGCAAATTTGAGAATACAACCTACTTTTCCGAACTCCAGTTTGTTTCTCTCGTCCCTTGTCCTCACTACCGTATTATCCGTACTAGAAAGAGGAGTTTCTGAACCCTGCTAAAATATTAAAGTGTGTACTGCTGGCTTTAGGTAAACAATCTTTTTTTAGAGGTTTTTCCTTGTTTTTAAGGCTGTAGTTGGTCAGGAATTGCTACACAATAGAGAGAATACATAATGTATTTTAGCATTTTGAACTTTTTTTTTTAAATATAAGTGTGTTTAGTTTAAATTGAGTAGATATATGGAAAAATCAACATAGGAGGCTTGTGTTGAATAATAATTTTTTTTTTTCTTGAGTTGTGGGTTTTACTTTTGTGTTTGTTTAAACGTGGGGGGAGTCTTATTTCTCTTGAGTTCCTCGTGTTTGTCAGAGCAGGGCATGTTTGTGAGGGCAAGAATTTTGTCATGGTTTTGGAGAATGTCTGTCTTAAAACACTACTCTGAGGTGAAAGCAGAATCAGTTGATAGCAGGTATTCTATAGGACTGTGTCTTTTTTTCTTTCCTCAAAGACTGAGCTAATCTCTCTGTCAACTTGAGTGTCCTAATTTATAACTCAACACCCTTAGGCTTTATTCCTGCTCCCCTTCCAAGTAATTGACATGTCAATGAAAATGCAAGAGCAGCCCCCCCATGGGTAATAGGGATACTGAGACATGGCTGTTATCTTCTCTTCAAAGGATCTCTAGAAATGCCTTCAATTGATCCATTCCTCTGTGCCATCTTTTAGTTTGTGTCAATCCAGGAGCAAGGGGGTTTGTTTTAATTTAAGCCAATTTTTTTTTTTTTTTTTTTTTTGGTGATCCACATGAGATGTGCTACATATACAAAAATGTATTGTTCCTTATTGATTTTATGTAGCAGAATAATAAGCAAACTGAAAATAATCAGTATTGTTGAATCATTAGACTAGTCAAACCGAAAATAAGAATAAAGAATACCTTCATTAGTAATGTTCTTCAGTATTTGTAATATTTCTATTAAGCAGATGGAATCAAGCTTGTGAACATCAATTTATGGTAGGATTTGCAAGTGTTTGACATCTGTCTCAAACATTTGATGGTATTTCCACACAGCCTAATTAGCAAGGTCAAAAATCAAAGATGTGTATATAAATCAACAATGACCAGAGCGTACGTATGAATTATAAGCAGATTCCTAATATCCCATGAGGATTTACTACTTGCGGGAAAGCCTCATCTCCATGTTTCATTTTTCTCTTTCCGATTGTAAAGGTACACCAAAAAAAAAAGACATTCTGTGCTTGATGTAGCGACATAACATATTTAAGATATGTAGGCAAACCGTTCTTTTGAGTTCTTCATTTACTGTATTTCCTACTTCTTAGCTTATAGTCTCCTTGTGTTTTTAACTTTTCTCTGTTGTAAAAAGTGACTCTGTAAAAGCATTTCCTTAATTTTCAAAACCTTTTTTATGTTACTTCTGGGTGCAGCTTCACCAGAGAAAGAAACTTCATTCCTTTAAATAGACTTTTCAATTTTGATTCTTGAGAAAGTTATTTTTGAATAACCTGAACGTACTTAGATTTCTTTTTTCTACTCTATTTATGTTAAAGAAAAAAAAAAACTTAGAAGTGAACTATTTTATTTTGTCTTCCAGAATTCTTTGAGTTGATATTACTTATTGATATTATTTAGCGTGTAGAGATTATGTGTTGCCATATTATTTCTTAATCAAAAAGTCTGACCTATTTCCAATTAACAGAAAACTGAAAAGATCCAACCCAAATGCTTCTTAAAAAAAAGAGTTAGAACTGAGTCAAGGTCATGAAATGATGGGCGTCTTCATAGTGGAAAGTGACAAACTTGATCAAGAATCCGGAGCAGCTTCCTGGGGAAGCATGTTTTCCATTTTCAAATATGCAGATTTTAAATCTGGATTCAATTTCACAAACACGTTGGCTTGCCACAATACATAGATCACAACTAGAACAGGTAAATGCAATTTATATAACTCTATAAATCAGAGAGTGTAATTTTAAGTACCCTTTCATGAATTAGATTTGTCTCATAATATTCCTGTTAAGTGGGTAAATATCGTTGATCCTCATGATTTAGACCAGGTAGCGTTAGCAAACACACATCATATTTCAGAAACGGATTTTCAAGCTTGCCAGTTGAATGTTAGGATCTTTTCTAAATCAATAGTAAGTAGTTTATGATCCTCCCACATAATTTAATCTCTTTATTTTCTGTTTCCTCTTCTGTAAAATGGGAACGATACTACTGTATGCAAATTCAGTATAAAAATGCACAAAACAGTTTCTGCCGCTTGTGAGACCAAAATGGATATAGCCAGTTGTGTTGTACTGTTTTCAGGAAAAATTTCTCACTGTGTTAAACTTCTTTTATGCAGTATAACCCACTGAAGTCATGAAACCATCAAAGTGGTTTTTACAATGATGATCGAATTCCAACGCTTCCTAAGATGGTAGTTAACTGCGCAAGCAACAACAGCTTTAGTTAAGCTATAGTTATTTCAGTTTCTTCTACAACCAATATAAAAACAGAATAAAACTTTTTTGCAGAAATATACGTGGAGTATGACAATATACTCAACATACAAAGACTTTTATTTAAGATATGCAAAGTGAAATTAAAAAAAAAATAATAATCCTAGGTCCGCATTCAGCCATATGATAATTAGATTTGCAAGAATCTGTATGTGTTTTATTTCTCTCATGTAAATTAATGCTTTTAACATATAGTTTCAAATAACGTTCTTTTATTCCAGACTGTAATCTAAATGATAGTGTATCAGTTTGATTATCCCTGGATGTGTTTACTTGCTCGATCAGAATTACAACCAGGTGGTACCATCTTCTCACAACAGTTTTACTTCCCTTTGAATGAGAATGGCTCATTTGAAGTTTGTGAAAGGCACATCCGTATGGAATTCATAGGATTTCATGTTGCGATACAGCAAGGAGACTTGCTAGAAATCGCCTGTTTCAGGCTGATGATGCAAAACTAGACATCTGTTAAATTAACATCTATCTAACATTTTTTGCCTTTCAGTCAAATGCATTCAAAAAATTTAAATCTTCTTTAGCTGTCAAAACAATCTGTCACAAGATATTTATTTTTTTTGTATAATGGGTTACTTAAGGAAAGCAGCATATGGCTGAGTGAGCTGCACCTATGCTGCAGCTTTCCCAGATCCGTACTACCTATGAACTACTGGAACATGTACATGCTTAAATGATTACTTCTGAAAATTTAAATGAATAAAGTAGAACTCTGTGCTTTCTAACTTATTGGATCCCTTTCTAATTTGTGTTTCAAACAAAAAGCAAACTTCTAATGTTAGCTTTGGTAAAAAAAACTCATAAAATGTTGCCCTGCCTTTCTGTCTTGAAACAGTCTGTAGGATGATAAATACTTCCTGCAACAAATCCGTGTGAACAACCTACAGGCTTGTTTCTTTGCTTAATTTAGGACATTCATTACTTCTCACAGAGGTGGATATAATAACACATTATTAATTACAATTATGTGTAATTTCAATAAAAACCAGTAATAATAGATCCTAATATGGACCAAAGCAAAAAAGCCTCCAATGCAATACGTAGGGCTGCATTGTGCTTGGATTCTCATTCCATCAAAATATGGCTTGTGTGTCTTGGAGACATACTCGGTACGCTTTTATGTGCCCTTTTCAATCACTTAGCAGCCTGCCCTGCCCTATCCTGCAAGAATACTACTGCCATTTTCCCAGATTAAATTCATAGTGAAATCCTGGCCTCATTAAAGTCGGTGGGCCTGCTACCTCAAAGTCAGTGAAACCTAAATTGACTGCTTGCTTTACTGTGTTTTCTAATAGATAGACGCTCTCGAAGTCCAGTGTTAGCGCTGTTGAAATTATTTCTCTCAGATGAATTTATTTGTATACATGCCTTCTGCTTTGAGGTTTTGATTTATGTATGCTTGAAAAATGGGTTTTTGTTTTGCTTCGCTTTTGTGAGTCCCATAGCACATAAAAAGCATGTGTGAATATGAGATACTGTTCTCTGGGAGTAGTCAGTAGCTTTGTCGACGGGTGAGATTGGAAGTACTGAGGATGTGACATGCTTCACCTCTGGGGAGACGAGGAATGTGTCACCCACAGCACTACAGCCCTTCAGGGAGCGTCTGATGTTGCTCATTCATGGTGTAGTTTTGGATTTAGTTTCAAAGTAGGAGGATCATTGTATAAAAATATTGCAATAAGTCACTGTATTTCATTAGTTTTTAATGGACAACTTTTAAGTGCCCCGAAAGGAATCTCTGTGGGCTTCCGTGTCAGCATGATATTTTCAGAGAGACAGCATTTGAACATTGAGAACATATGGGGACAGAGACTATGGAAATCATTCACTAAAATGTCACTTTTATCTTAGATTTGTCATCTAATTTTAATATGTTGAATGCCATGAATATGTTTAATTGTAGTTTGCTTTACAATAAGTTGTATTTCTTACTACTGACTGCAGCCAAAATACATATTTGTTAATTACAATTTGGGGTTTTCTTAAAGCTAATTATTTTATTTTTGCTTTGAGAAATATGCTACATGTGTAACAGGCTGCTGAAACTGGTTTAGGGTTTTGGGGAGTATTTAGAAACAAGTTTACTCTAGTAAAGACTTAATTACAGTGAGGTAAATGGTGCTAGTGTCAGAGAAAGAAAAACTTTGGTACCTCTTCTGAACTCATCTTAGGGTTTTTGTGAGACTTTCAGGAATTTCAGGCCTTTGAGATTCACTCGAATTTGTGTGTACCTAGCTGACTAAGTATTTAGGGGAAGGAGGGACTGACAGAGAAGCAGATCTTCTCAAAGAGACAGAGCAAAAATGTGTCGAGGTTAATGTTTGATTTCTCAAGCCTTTGATTTCTCAAGGAGTTCGGAAGAAAGAAATTTGGTCTCCATTGTAAAAACTAGGATTTTCTTTTTCCTCTTTATTATTGCTATTGTGTCTATTCTTTAAGAGTCATAAAATACTTTGAATGTGTGATAATTTTGAAGTGTTGATATTTTTATTATTCAGCTCAAGCTGAAGCATGAGCCTTGCCTTTTCTGGGCAGAGGTAGGTTGGCTATAAGCCTTTAGTAAAGGTGACAATAATCGTTGCAGCCCCAGGGTTATATTGAAAGCCCACTATAGATTAAGGTGTTTTTTCTAAGCTGTTTAATAAAATGAAACCTGTGCTTTTGTTTGATATGCTCGTAGCAATCCCTTTTTGGTTGTTAGGGAGATCCTTATTATGTTAAAGCTTTGTTCTGGTCTGACATGGCCATAAGCTAATGAATGGAAAGTAGATCCTGATATCCCATGGTGCGAGCACTGCCAGTCAGTCCCCGTAAGAGTGAAGTGTCACTGGAAGTCTCCAGCTTCCCAGTGCAGAGCCACACGTGCTCCTGTCCTGGGCTGCCCCAGTCATCCTGGCTTGTCTCTCACTCCCCCCTCGTAAGCCTTAGTCTGTTGCTTCCTCTTCCCGTTCCTCCCACCTCTGCAGAAGGTGCTACTGGCCACAGGCAGATAGCCGGCCTTGCTGAAAGCCCCTCTGGGAAATAGGTGGTGTGGATTTTTACCCAACTGGACACTGAGAAAAACACTTCATTCCTAACTGCAGCTGAACACTCACTGGTACCTACAGCTGGAATTACGTGTGTTTGAGCAGCGGACTGCACCTAAGAGAGGGGGGTGTGTGTGTGTGTATATATATATATATATTCACTGGTTGGCTGCCCATCAGCACCAGGACAGACCATATGGGATGTGTTGTCCTTTACCACTGGCAGGCCAATCAATGGAATTTTTTTGCTGACTCCAAAACCGTGCTGGCCCTGTTAGGAAATGCTATTTCAGCTAGGGTAAAAACCATGCAAACAGTAAAGCCCAAGAACCTGCAGTGTTTAGGAGTGTGGGCAATGTACCTCCAGGCATAGGTGCAAAATATCTAAGAGTAAGAAAATGATTTTAAAGTGCATTTTCCTTAAAATGGTTTCTTGGCTTTCCCTTTATCTCTCTCTCCCCCCCCCCCCCTTTTTTTTTTTTTTCTTTTCTTTCTCTTAAGTGAATACTGTTCTGTAGAAGCAGATTTTGGGAGCATTGTGCTGGGAACAAAAGGATTCTTTCAAAGACCTGTTGCTCAATCTTGTTTACAGGATTTTTCTTTTCCTGGGGCCTTCTAAAGTCTTCTCAATTATTTGCTTCCCTAATGTATTCGTATTTGCTAGAATAAAATGTTGCTCTATTTTGAGGAGGACTGTGCCAAGCGCCGTGGTTCCCCGGTCTTTTTCTCAGGTTCCACCTGAGAAAAGTGGCACTGACATTTCTTTCTCCAGATCTCTCGGTGTCCTCCCGTTCTCACCAGGACTCCTGCTGCTTCCTCGCTCCTTCCTCTGGTGCCGGGTTGCGGCAGCTCTGCCCTGGGCTGGGGCTCCCGCTGCTTCTCCTTCCCCTCACCAGCGCTGCTGCTGCCCCACGGCAGAGCTAGCAGCTCGCAGTGCTAAGCCTAAATGATCCAGGCTGACTCTAAACAGGGCTTTTTAAGGCATTTCGGAGCTGTGCTGGCTAGCATAGTTTCCTTCCAGCGTTTCCTTTTCTATCATATTTCCCATGCGTTACGACTTTTAAGTTGGGCAAAGCAATTTGGGTAGGTGCCGTGCCGTGCCTTTCCTGCCAGGTACCCTTCGTGTCACACAGACATCATGCCTCGGCAGGTGAGGAACGATTGCACTCGTGCATGTGGCATTAATAGTAATTATGATCATAATCATCTTTGGGAATACATTAATATTGTTTTCTTACATATGTATTAGGATAACACTTAGCTAAATAATCATAATTAGCAACTTGAAAATTTTGTGTAAACATCAGTTATTAAACCCTTAAATGGGTCCTATGAGGTATCATTACCACCATTATGTAAACAGAAAAAAATTGACCACATCAAAGATAATTGTCTCTCTCAAGTTCCAGCAGTGAATCACAAACTGAGATGCGATTTGATCTCCAAAGCTCTAGTTCAGTCATGGATTTGTGAATTCAAATTCAATGTAACTTGTCTGAACAGTAAAAATATTATTGTTTACATTTGATTGTCTAGTCATCGCACCAGAAATAGGTTGTCGGTAGTAGCTCTGTGGCTTTTTTTGGGATCCCTATTGCAAATAGGTTTTTTAATATTTTTTTTTTATTTGGGATGACTTCTATAGCTGTATTAGTAGTTTTAACCTTAAGTGTTGTTTTCTGCTTTGAATTAAAATTACTGAAGCAAGATACTACCTGAAAACTGAAAAGCTATATCCAAATGCTGCTGAAAGTTAACCCAGATGGCACAGAAATGTCATACATAGTTGATTATAATCATGCTGCTGTGTAGAATGTTATTTTTGTATATTGCTCTGGCCTGTTTATAACCATTAAGAAGGGAATTATGCATCATAATGTGTCTAGATTCCAAGGAAGTTATTTGGCCTGTACATTATAATTTTTATTTGTTGTTTGGCTGCAGGACAGCATATGGAGTCATTATGCACTTAATAAAGGAAATAGATGCAACCTCCCTTTCCACTCGGTGACTGTTGATATGGGAGTAGGTGGCATCTGTCACCTGTGCCGACAGACCGAGTGGTGGAAGTTCAGTCAGGGCTCTCATTCCTGCTTTTTTCAAGAAGCTTTGTTTGGGTTTATTTTATTTTACTATCTAGATTAACGATCCTTTCCGAGGAACATGCGGGTGATGCAATGGCAATGTCCGTTTGCACTGGTAAAGAGAGCACGCTCCTGTCCCTTATGGCTCTCATACGTGAGGCTCAGCAGCGTACAGTGGGTGGTACGTGGCATGTTTAGAATCTGGGATGTGCATAAGCGAAAGTATGAAAGATACAACTGAGGAAGTAACTTCAATGTGCTTTGAGGCCATAAGGGAACTGGCTGAGGTAAGATTCCAATTAATTGCTTTGCTTAAAGACTGAAACACTCAAATATCGAGTGAGCTCTTTGTGGCCAGAGCAAAAACATTTCCACGTTTGCATATTGTTCTTTGAAACACATACTGATTCTGCATGTCCCTGTCTCCCTCTGTTGTTCAATTTCCTACTCTTTTTTTCTTTTTGTGTGCTTTTTAATGGTTTTTTTGTGTCTTTCTGAATTGTAATTGAGTAGCTAAGAGAGCAACTAAATTTTAATAAGGTTTTAGTTGATTGTAACGTAATTTAAAACTTTCAGTTCTGATTGGACTCATGTAAAAAGTAATTTTTTTTCATTCAGCAGTGGTGTAGTTAAAAATTCACTGGAATCCTGTGTTTAAAATTGTTAATCTAAAGTGAAAACTGTGCACCTTAATTGTTCACATTACTAGCAGCTATCAGTTGTGCTAATTTTGGGTTTTATGCACAAGCAAAGCCCACAGTCTCTACCTGGCTTTCTAAGAAAATAAAAGACCTGTTTCTTCAGGCACCTACAGCGTCAGCCTTGTCATGCTGATGACTGTGGCTAGACAGAATGGCCATTAGTGTTAGCCCTTTGGCATCTCTTTTTGATCAGTGAGCCCCGCCGAGCTGTTCAGGTATTCCTTGCACATCCTGGCTGCAGCTGGTACCCAAAGGATCTCTCTGCTCTCTTCTTTCTGCAGCTCTTTCTCCGTTCTGACGTTGTCAGTGACGGTTTATATCAAATAGTGCTCTTCCCTCTCCTCACCTTTCCTCAGAAGGGCTGTCCTGAGAGGTACACACAGGTCTGCTGTCTTTCTCCTCAGGTGGGAAGTGAGGAGGCTGTGGGTGGCCAACCACCTTCCCTTGGTGCACACCCAACTACCGCCATGGCTGGGCCCCGTGTGGCCGCGTGGGGCCCAGCCACGGTGGTGGTTGGGTGCGCACCAAGGGAAGGCCATGGCCATCTCACCAAAAACCCCAACAGGCCAAAAGAACCCAAACCACAACCAAAGCAGAACTCAGGATTTCTTTCTTTCTTTCTTTCTTTCTTTATCCTTCCATTTCTCCCTGTTCGAAGAGATACTGAATTCAGACCGACGCTAAAGTGCAGAGGGCCAGGAGAGGAGAGGCAGTGGTGAGGCTGCTGGGGGCTTCCCGGGACAGCCGGTCGTGGGTGAGCTTTGAGAGTGAGCTTTTGTTTCTTTTGGCCCGAGCACTTTTATCTGGAGAGACCCCATCCTAAAAGAGTTGTGGTGTTCAGTGAGTGTTGTGTTATAGATGAAGGTGTCCAGCCCAGCCCTCTGTATAGACACCACCTGTAGCAGCTATGTTAAACTTAAATTCAGTTTTATTGGTTTGGCGGCCAAAGCGTTGTGTTTGTAGATGAATAGCTTGAACACTAACATCCTCCTTATTTGCTGTTTTAGTAAATATCGGGTATTGTAACAAAACTTGTGAATGTGTTATGGACACAGTGATTAATGCAATTCTAGTGTGCCGGGCTCTGTCGTTCTGTTAGCCGTATCTGGAGGTAAGTCACTCCATCACATCTCAGCATACTTCATCTCGGTAAGAAGAGGTTGCTCGGAGTGTGGCACAGCAGAGGACTTTGGTGCTTGCCTAATCTTACGAGCTGCTTTGAGAGGCAAGGCGCTGTAGTTCTCCCTGGCACCGCCAAGGGAGGGAGAGCTGATGGCGAGGAGGTTCTCCTGCAGCCCAGGTCTCACCCGAGGTGCTCTGTGCAGACCGAATGCAGGTGGGTCACCTCATCGCATTTAGAGTTGTCGAGTGTGGCACCTAGCTCCAGGAGCCCAGGGCTGTGAATGGATTTTGCGTGGACATTATTTCGATAGCGCACGTAAGAGAAATGCATATGTGTCTTTAGTGTCAGGTGGCTTATCCTGCACTAACACTTCCTTCCTGCTACCTTTATGAAAAACATTTATTTTGCCTTGTGAGTTTAAGACATCAGCAGAAGTCGAAAGTATTTCAATAACACCCTTTCTTACTCTTAAAGGACTTCTTGACAAGCATAAAGAAATGTTTCTGTTATGGTGAATACTAGAAAAAGTGTCAGAACTACTTACGCCTTGAATCAGACATTTCCTGTGATGATAGAATGGGTTTGGCTAATTCTTATCCAACTGAGAAGCGTTTTAAAAATGAAATTCACAGTACTATATGTTTCTTCACACTTCTTTTTTTCTTTGTCGTGAACGTGTATCGGCTGATGTCAATTAATGCTCTGTGAATTTACTTAACAGAAAATCTGTTAGAGTTGAGACAAAAACTAGGTGATACGATAGAGATAAGCAGGGCCACAAAACGTTTAAAACATCCTTTATGACTTATGTATTGTATGACTGCAGTCATATCCTTTATACTAAAAAAAAAAATCACAATAGCATAGTATTTCTTCATATTGTTATAGTTACTTTGAAACCTTAATCAGCAGAAAATCTATCATGAGGAAGGAGTAAGGTTATATAAAATGCCATCAGGGATCCAAACATTTTCTCATCGAGATCAGTAAGTATAGTTTTAATGCAGAAAAATGGGGGGGGGGGCACTAAAAAACTTCTGGGCTTTGTTGGTTTTTCTTTCATCTGTTGATATGCCCCCCGATCTCTTCAACAGTAGTTTTCAAAGTAGCCGTACAAACCAGCTGTTATCTCTATATTCCCTTCACAGGTAAGGGGTACTGAGTCACAGAGAGAGGAAGTGTATTTTAAAAAGCCCTGAAAATAGACACCAGGAGGTTGAAGGAAAGAGGAGGTGGAGGTTATTGAATAATTTGAGCGTTTATAAGATAGTCTCTCTGGCTTTTTTCCTCAAGATTGGACCCCTTAAATGTCATGCGTTTGGTGTTGTGCATTAAGACAAGCGCACTTCCAGGAAATGTGTGTGGTGACTTCGTCATATTGCATAGCATAGTTCGTATCTACTCCAGGTGGCTTCCAGAGGTTTTTTTAGGTATTCAGCATCTGAAATTGTACCGTTTTATTCCAGATTTCACAAGTAAGAACCAGATTATTGTGAAAGAGTGTTGGCTGATAAGTAAAGTTTTGAATTGCTTCTGTGATTGTCACAGGAGAGAAAATGTCAAAAATGACAATGGCTGTAACAGACTGGTTGGCTGAAAAATATTAAAGGTAAAAATAGTTAACGCTTCTTTTTTATGTTAACTACTTTTTTCACTTTGTCAGAAAGTGTTTACTGGAAAGCTTTTGCTCCCATGTCTCCGACTTCATAAAGTTGAAGAACATTTCAAATAACAGCCAGATAGTTCACCAGTGCTTTTAGTCAGCTGAGTGGAGGAAATGACACAGTCTCAACTGAGTTTCCATGGAATCAAAATCTGTATATTCTAAAGAAAAAAAGATACAGGAAAAAAAATACTGAATGTTATGATTAAATTTTCTTTATTTTTAAATACAGCCAGTTACTTATTAGGGCTATTTTTAAAAGAACGAACATACCTAAAAAGCCACATCTTGCTATTCATAATGTGATCTGGTTGTGTTTCAGAACTGTGAAACAGTTGTCTTAAAACCAAAACTAAAATGTTCATTTAAATATATATTTTTAAGTTTTAATCATTTCTAATGTAATGTCATCTTCGCTTTTTATAGAACTTTTAATATACATATGCTTTTTTGAACATTTCTGACACTTTTTAACAATTTACTTAAAATACTATGTTTTAAAGTTCTCAAGAGTCAATCATGTCAAGTTCTTGCTGTTCTCAACATTCTAATCAGTACTTTACGTTTACCAATTTTTTTTTTTAAATCTTTTGCTTCATGATGCATTCTGTTAGTGGCGTGACAGGGATAGAAACAGGAACAGATGTTCCGGTTCGTACCAAAGGTTCAGCAAAACCAATATCCTCTGGCTGATGGGAGCCGATGGCATGCCGAGAAAGGTGTTTTAAGGGTGCTTTTATAAGCCACGTCAAGCCTCCTTGGTGCAATTTTACTCTGTATTCTGAACCACGAGAGACGGATAGTAAACCAGACTTCCTTGAAACTACCCACTCTTTTTCTTATCTACTCATTTGCTTGAGTCACAGTGTAGATACAGCATGAAACTGTTTAATAAAAAAACCTCTTGACTCATGATATAGGTGGGGCTTTGCACATATGCAGGCAGCAAGTAGGGCTAGTGCAGTTGGTTTTACGTGCTGCTGTTACGGCATTGCCTGTGGAGCAGTCTCTCCAGTGTTTCTTGCATCAGCGCTGCTGTGGTAGCTGTTGGTGTAAAGTTAACTGGTCATCGTGGGTCTGTTACAAGTGCGCCGAAAGGGAAGTCTTTGGAATTCTCTAGGGGTCTTTCAGCTGACCTAGTAGACTCAGAGGGCTTTGTGATTTTGTCTCATGAGATCAGTGGAATTTTAGGTGTTCTGTTATAGTATATGACTATTCCACTGGATCATTACGTGAAACAGTTTGAAGCATTTAATGAGTTGACATGTGTTACTAGTAGGGTAAGACCTAATCCTGTAAGACCTTTGCACTATAAATGTGAAAACTGGAGTTCAGGTGCAAAAATGGTGGATCGGGACATGAATAAGCAGGAGCAAGTGTTAAAAAGCAAGGCCTTTGTCCCTGTTTTCCGTTTCCTCTACTGTGCCTTGTATTAGAGATGGTGAGCCCTCTTTTTTTTGTCTTGGAACTTTGTTCTTTAATAACTTTTTCTTTTCCTTTTTTCCCTTCATTTTTTTGGTCAAAAAATAGGGAAGCCTTCCCCATTTGAAAGAGTTGTAGGCATCCTTGGCACACGGCACAGATCAAGTTCAGCTCCAGGCAAGTCAGCAAGTCTTTAGACCATGGCATAACAACAAATAATTTAAGGAGATTTCTGGATTTGGTTCTGTGCTCCCACATTATCAAGGAAATATGCTTGTGCCAAGATCAGCTCACAAAAAAGCATGTATTTTGATGAGCCCTCGTTATTATGAAATGACAGCAGTGGCCTTTTAATTTGTTGACGTCCTTCTGGTTTTTTTGGCATCTGTATCGCAGGTGTAGCAAAGCAATGTATACAGCATCTGGAATTGAATTCACAGCAGAAATAATCTCTGAATAGAAGTCAGCCTTGAATATAGGTCAAGTTAGCGCATAGGAAACCAACACATCTTCAAAGCTGTGGCTCAGAGAAGTACTGAATGCTCAGGGGTATACTTAAGGCGTGAATGTTGCATATTAATTCAGAGGACGGGGCAGTAAAACTAGGCTTTGTTTGGTTTTCAAGTGTGTTGCCCAGTACTCTAAAATAAATTGTACGCTCTGTGAAGCTACGTACTCTATTGACTCAGTGTAGATTTGTACTTCACATAGAGAACTTAAATTATCTAATAGTGAAGAAAATCCTTTACGAGCCATACAGCTTTGTCGTGGATGCTGGCCTTTGTCTTTGCAAGCAGAAGGTATCTATACAGCGTGAAGGAGCTCAGCCCATCTTACAGGAAGAAATCACAGCAGGCAAACCTGTACCTTGTAGGTAAGTTATTCTTTCCATCCCTGATGTCAGTTGAGGCGCGGGAGGTTCATGTAAACTGGCTGCCATTTAGGCACAGATGAAGGCGGTCCGTTTTAAAAAATGTAAATCTTCTGTGGGAAATACTTCAAGAATTGTTTGACATATTGATGACAGTCTTAAAAGGCCTTAGCTTGTGTGACGGTATTTGGAGCTGTAGTTGGAGCAAAAATTCTACGCAGAACTGTACCAAGCAGGCAGTAGTACAAGTTGGTGCCACGGAAGTCTGAATTCTGAAATGTTTTCTTAATGCATATTCCTCTGTGGTTTTACAGGTAAATACAATGGCGGGAGAGGGGAGTTACATGTCCTTTGAAATTAGTATTCCCCAGTAATCAGGAACATACTGATTATTTGCTATTTTAGTTCTTTTGTCAAGCAAAATTTGCAAAAATAACTGATTTCCATTCATTTATGAAATGACTATTTTCATAATACGTTATTTAATGAAATAGAGAAAACTAAAAACTATGTAAACAAATAGCAACTTAGGCATTAGTTATAACTGAGTTGGCAATGATAAGAATCAAAGATTATTTTCAGTAGCCGTTAAGAAATCCGTATAACTCGGAACCCAATTACAAGATGCTTCTGCTGGTATTTTCTCTTTGTTTCCTTTGCATGACACTTGGCTATTTCTTCTATCGTGTAGCACCAGCAGCCATAGATAAATTGGTTCAACCATGCATATAGTGAGTAAGGTCGTAGTGTTTTGACCAAATGGAGGTCATAAACAATTTTAATTTATAATGATGCTATCACACGTATTCAGTTACACTCAAAAAGCGGTATTCAGGTGGTTTTATAATTCATACCAGCAATAGCATCTCGTGTTTTCCTTCACCCTGCCAGGATGTTACGTGTAGCTTATGCTTGTGCCTCTCACCAGTAAAATCACGTCTGATTGTGATGCTTCTTTTACCACACCAATGTCATTTCTTGTCATAAATTGTACGCTGGGAAGTTAAGTATAGACAACATAAGGCACAAGGGATTTTCTTGTGTGCTCTGCCTGTGTTCTAGCCCTCTGCTGCTCTGTAGTCTTTCCTCTGAGGAGCGCGCAGATCGCAGTCTAGAGAACGGAGGTTGGGGGGGATGAAGGGCCTCACAGTGCTGCTCTACTTTTATAGAGGTTGTGGTGTAAGAGAAAGATCCAAAGGTATTATTAAAACAAGGTTTGCAGGAAAAAAGGTGGTATGTTTTATTAAACCAACTGATATAACTGAAAAAAATAGATGCTTTCAGAAACAGCATTTCTTCAGGTCTGAAACAGAAGAAACAAAAGCAAAAGGCTGGAAAAATGAGTTCTTTGTTCATGCCATCCAACTAGATAATTGGCAAATAAGAAGTCTTTGCTAGATGTAAAATACAAAAGGATACTGGTAAGAGAAAGCGGTCATTAGCTCTTGTGCATCGCCAGAGGCTTTCCTTCAGCTTCAAAGGGTATGTAGTCAATGAGTAGTTCTGGCCAGTCGTCCCTTTAATAGGCATGAGTACTTTCGTAGCCTTTTGCCACTTTATTTCCCTATAATTTGCTGTTATGACGCTCCATGCTCTCGATAACCCTGGCGATGCATTTTCCCGGCAGGGGGTTGGGGGGATTCAGCATCAGTGAAACAATGCAATGTGTGGAATGTTCTTCACAATCCTATTACTATGCAAGTTTTAAGTGACAGACATAGAGGATGCGTTGGCATGCAGGCTAATGAAATCCTAGACCTAAAACAAACGGAAGAATGATCCAGATTTCTAGTAGAGTGCAGAAGTAAGGGATCAAGAGGTTCTCTGTGATTAAACTTCTTGGCTTCTTCAAGTAAGATTGAGGGAAAGCTCTGGTTAGTCATTTCCTTTGTAATGGTGAAAGTATTAAAAAATGGGCTGGAAATCAGTTATTTATATCTCTGCATAAAATGACATTACTAGTACATTTCATTGTGCGGTCATTTCGTAACGTTCTATGGTGTGGTGCCTGTACGCCACTGGAGTACTGCTTGAGGAAGCTTAAGTGGAAGCACATTTACCAGCAGTAAAATACAGCTTTTGCATTCATGTTAGTCAAACACCTAGCCCGTGGTATGGAAATGTGCCGATTTATAGAATAACCTACTTCCATAGGAGAAGAACTTGCTTTGCTCAGTGGAGCTGTCAAGACTCAAGCAGTTGTGTGTCCAAACATTTTTAGTTCCAGCACAAGGTCACTTCTTGGAGAAAAGAATTTTAGTATAGCATGTAAGCTTTTGCATAGTTTCAGCCACTCAATCTTATATCTTTCATGAAAACAAACAAACAAATTGCATGCATGTTTTCAAGTGTTTTGTTGACCTTGGATGTAAATACAGGGGTTTGATTGCATTGTGAATTTATAGATAAGCCTGTGAGAATGAAGAAATACTTCTAGAAGTAGGTATGCATGTGTTTGCGTTTTTTGAAGAATGTTGTCGTGAATATAATCTAGTACATTGTAAAATATGTGGAAGCTGCTTATCAAGACTTCCATGAGAAAAGCAATTTACCAATAAGGGTAGGAAAATAACAAAATGAAATGGGAAATAGAGAGGAAAGATCTCTTCCCTAATTGTTCTGTTACTCATTTTAAGTTAAGTGGGTACAGGCAGAGTGAGCGTCTTATAGGAACTTGGGACTTCTTTTTTTTTCTTTTTTCTTTTTAAAAGGTATCTAGGCACTCCATTGGCATGTTTACTAATAATACTCTGGAAAAATTTTCAATAACCGAACACATGGATCTTCATTTCTCCTTCCTCTTCCTGTCCCCCTGAATCTTCAGGCAGTGTTTATTTCCTTCACGTCTGGAAGAGAAAACAGGAGGCCTCTAAAGCAGCTACCCTGCTTCGGTTGGATTCCTTACACCAACGGAGCAAGGAGAAATACTTGGTGTAAACCATCACACAAAATGCTCCTTTGCTAGGTCAGGCTGGCGCTGTATTGATACACATACGGAGAGAGGTTTAACAGACCAGTGCTCTTATGAATATTTTACTCCTTATGGTAAATTTTACTCTACGCTCATGTAATGAAGGTTGCTCAAGAAGATTAGTGTGAATCTGATTTTAATGGATCTGTATTTATGCAAGTGTATTGCCAATCCCCAGGGGACAAAAAATAAGAGGTGAAACCCTGAAGCAATCACAAATGTAGCAGTAAGCGTGGGGTTTGGGACAGTTTGTCAGCTTAGAGTTGATTTTCAAGTTTTACTTTACAAATTTGAAAACCAGATTTTGTCTGCCCAGAGCTTAATATGGTGGTTTGTGGTGAGATTCTGGAGGTTAACATTCGTAGAAAAGCATAAATTCATTTAAAATTTGTGGTACAATGATGATATATAAGTACTCAGTTTTGAAACGGGCCACTGATTCCCTGAGAATCATTCATGACCTGGGATTGGGAAATCCTTACAAAAGAGGATACTGAGTTGTGTAGAGCTGTTAAAAGATTATTTTTTATTTTTTTTTTAACTAGCTTGGTACCCTAAGATGCAGATGCCTGAACGTAGCACTGGGTGACTTGCATAAGCTAACACAGAATATGCCATACAGCTGGGATCTAGATCCACAGTTCCGGAGTCTTACATCACTGACATAGCCCTTCCTTTTCCCTAGTAGAGCTGAGATGCTAGGATACAAGGGTACAAGGAGAGGCCCAAATAGGATGCTGCAGCAAAGAGAAAATATATGTTCTTTTTCAGGTTTGTTTACATTTCTGCTGCCCTCTTAACTGTACATGCCCGTGTGATAGCTGAGTCTGATCGTGGACTGATGGTTCTGCAGACAAGTATTATGCCTTTTGGCCAGCTGACCAGTTGCCGGGTGGCTAAAAGCCTATTTGCCTTTGCCTTAAAAAGGTAAAAGGTGTAAATAAAGCTAATTACAGAAGCAGTCCTAATGTTACAAATAGTATATATAGTTAAAAAAAAAAAACCAAACAACCCCCCACACACAAACCACCCCCATCTCACATGAAAATGAACCCTGCTTGTACGAGGACTAAGTGTTGAGGACCTTTTCTAAATGAGTAGGAATTAATAATTAAATTATAAAATTTAAATTTATTTTTTAGCTTGTAATTGCTTTTTTAAACATTTGAAATCTGATCGCATCTCTGATGCATTCCTTTAAAAATGTTAGTTCTGGGTCACATTTTGTCTTTTACTTCTTAGTGCAATAACAAGATAAATAGAAGAAGGTGTCTGTAATACCTTTTTTTTTTTTTAACACAGATTTATCAATGCTAATATGTTTTGTTGCTATGAAAACTCAGTTATCAACATTAAACATTTGTTCAGTCATTTGTTTATCAGTGGCAGTTTGTTAGTAGTTATAAGTAGAATTCCGTCTGCCAGTTAAACTATATTGTAAATTGATGGAGAAATTAGCAGCTCCTGGGTTTTGGGGGTGGGGGGGAGGTGTCTTTCCTAATGAATGTATGAACTTAATTGCATATAAATGCGTCTGTAGAAGATGGTTGAGGGGGATCTCAGGTATACTGCACACAAGTATGCCAATCAGGCGAAAACAGGCACACATTGTGATTATCTCAGTTTTCAAACCTGGAAGAGACAAGAATGTGGTGCTAAATGAGAGAGGCAGTATGTCATGCTCACTGAGATAAAAACAGAAGCTGCCAGACACTTTGGCTTTATTCTGCGAATTCTTTGCTTCAGAACTCCCCTATCTTTTCTTCGTGCTCATTCTCCCTTGCATTCCCATTCTTTCTCTTTCTCTCATTGCTGTCTCGATCTCTCTCTTATTGTTCTCTCCCTCTTTCCCCGTCTTTGATGCACGTACGTTGTCACATTTCATTGACTCTCCCCTCTTCTCTGTTCTTACACTTACGCCTAGTGGTGCTTTAGCCAGAGCTTGCAGCCTCTCCGGCGAGTTTTAGTCATGTGTGAAGCTCAGTTTGATCGAGCGCTCCTTTTCTGCCTTTTCACTCTTGCAAAAGATTAAAAGGTGGCGTCACATCGCTCCCCTGCTCTTTCCCGCAGGAGGGACTTAAAAGGGACAACAAAAACTAATCACTTTCAATAAGCGTTTTCTTGCAAAAAAGGGACTTAGCGGTGCAATTTGAGGCTGGTGGTGAGGATTGGGAAGGCTAGAGGATGCTTCATACTGCTAACAAGGGAAGGAAGCCTTCAACTGAGGCAGGTAAGAAGTGCCTGAATCAGAATGTTTTATGGGGTGGCTTGGTCAGAGCGGTAGATTTTCAGCGTTTTGTAACGGAGACAAGCAACTGCAGCAAGAGGCAGCATCGGTGTTGTCTCAGATTCCTTTTGTTTAAGATGTAAAGTATGTGCTATAAATTGAATTAGAAATGGGCTCGTGAAGATCCTGTATTCAGACCGAATTATTGTTTTTCCCCCCTTTTCCCTGTGTATCAAAATAAACGGGAGAACGAGCTTTTGTGAAAGCTGGACTTTGCTTAAGGTTAAATTCAGTGCTTAAATCTCAGTATAAGAAAAGCTTTTGAGTCTTACAGCCCTCGAGGAGCTTGGCATTCTGCGATTTGCTTGCAAGAGCTGAACTAAAAATTAATTGTACGTACTTACTATTTATTTGGTAAGGTAAAATCTAGCATGGAGTTTAGGTCTAGGTGAATACGGTTTGTTTGCCTGGCATTTCATCGGCTGAATAGCTATACCCTTTTAGACATACTGTAAAACCTATTTCGTGTTTATGTTTTGTAAATTGAGATTAAGTGGCATCCTGAATGAAATACGTGACTAAAACTCATAAACTGCATCTGTGTTTAGTAAAGCAATCACCAAATTAGAATAATGGATTTATGTCAGTTGTCAAATGGAGTTAACTCTGAAAGTGCTGTCCACAAGTGCACTTGGATTACAATAAAGGGCTTTCTCTTTAACAGTTATTGAGAGGAGCTAATTTATCAGGCAAAGCCTATGAACTTAAGTCTTGTGACAATATAAAATTAATATAGCTTCAAGTGTTTGTGGTTTGGGGAAACGTGCCCTTTCATTCTCTATAAAAATACATTGAAGCTCTACAGGGACTCCAAAGGCAAAAATAATTTTAATTACTTTTTAAATGTTACATGCCGATACGTGCTTTTTATTCACAACCGGAATATTTAGCTACTGGGACTTCTGGTTCTGGTTTTCGCTGGCTTTGGTGCCGCCTTTTCTCTCCCTACATTTCTGCGCTCGTATTTTACAGTTGCTCTCTGTGTGTGAGCAAACTAACACTCTAAACAGAAGGAAGGGATTCTGAGCAGCAGCGATGGTCTGAATTTCATTGTCATACTGGAAAGTGAACAAGCAGGCAAGGGCAGTTAGACCATTATTAGGGATTTAAAGGAAAGCAAATAATATTGCGGTGATTTGTAAAAGCAGAGTACTAATTAACTGGCTCTGAAAGCAGTGCTCTGAAAAGCTAACTTTATAAGCAGTCCTAGAGTAAACATTGTTTGATAGGCAGATTTTAGCGTTGCAGCCCTACAAATGAGCACACTGCAGACAGAAATTAGTATGTTTACTTGAGAACTTTTGTCTTTATGCAAGTTCACCCTAATGACCCCATCCTGCCTGCAGCCGTGGGAAGGCGCAGTGCCCTGTACCGTGCAGAACCCGGTGGCCGTGCTTTCTGTGTGCATTTGCGGGAGCTGATGTTACACGATAGGCAGTGACGAGCCACCACGCAGCCAAATGGGATCGAGCCCCCAGGGAAGCCTCCTCTCCCATCGGTACAGAGGGACTTCATGCGCTACTACTTGATCTTCAGTGGTAGTTAATCATACGTATTCATCCTCATATAAAGGGACGTATATTGTTTTTTTTCCTGAGGCCTTGAAATCAGGCAAAAGAACTTGTAAATGTCTCACTGATTTGTAGTGGACATTTTTACTTTTTAGCTGTAGTTTTGCTGAACTTGTTCTTGTTTATTATTTGGCATTGGGATTGCCATTACACCTCTCTTTCACCTTTCAAAATGTTCCTATACGTTCTTCCAAGCTCTTTTCATGCTTCCCATGTGTTTAAGCGCATGTTGATCAAGCCGAAATGAAGAGTAATTTGTCTGACAAAAATGGAAGTCCTGAATGTAATGTGGTATTTGAAATTACATTTTGTGACTTAAATAAAGCATGTCTAAGTGTAAATGGTAGATGACTTTTGATATGAATCAGTCACGAAGAATTTGTTCCTTATGAAGCGGCAGAAAACTAGGAGGTTGAAGACGAGCTAACTTCATCTGTTTGAGCCCAGAACGCAGGATCTGAATTGCAGATCGTTTATCTCTCCTTTTGGCATTTGCTAACTCTGCCCTACTCGACGTTAAATGGGTGATTAATAGAAACAGCAGCATTTTACTGATGTTCCAGTAGATGTTGCTGGAGAGCAAAGCAAAGATTGCTTCCTAGAGGAAAAGAAATGCAGTGAGATTACAAAAGCCAGAGAAAAATCTCAAGGCGAATGGTTATACAGGCTGCTGGTAGTTTAATAATATGAGATCAATAATTTTTTACATCATCATCCTAGGTTCTATTCAATGTGAAAATCTGAAGAGGTACATGTGCTGAAATGAGGCGCATGTAGAGACAACTGTATGTCTTTTTTTAAGGTTTTTAGGTTTTACTTGCCACTTCTAACATTTTATCGCTGGTATTAACATTGTTTCACATGCGTGTTTTCTCAGAGGAAGGGCTGAAAGAGTATCCCTAAAAGTTTGGTGGTTTTTTTGTTTTAATGCATTCACAAAATATAAATGTTTAATTATAAATTAAGAAATTAAATGCATGTACCTCAAAAGTAGAATTCCAGTGCAGTGAAGTTGCTTTCCTTTGAGAACAGTAAGAGCTTGCCAGATTAACACATAACATAATTAAAAGCAAAAACCCACCCCTTTCTTAATTTGTACATTATTTTTTTATTTGTACATTTTTTTCAAGCTATGAACAATTGTGAGTTACCATCTTCTTATGTGCTTAAATTCTGAGAGAAATCCTCCGATGAGTCTCAGATCAATAAATTGTAGAGTAACCAATAGCAAATGAGTGGATAGAAAACTGTGATGTCCTATGCTAAAACTATGGGTTTATTAATTAATGTGATAAAATGATGAAGGAGTCCCAAAGGAGTGGAGGATTCTAGTATACAGGCACTAACTGATGCAATTTCAGGCAACCGCTGACCTCTATCTGTGGGAATATTTATTTTTGGAGATGATCATCAACCATAACTGTTTTCAAATTCGAAACAGCAATGCGTGTTGGGTCATATTTTTAATCCTAGCTTTTCATGTAAAGGAGGATATACACGCAAAACTTAGGCTAGTCGTAATAAAAACGTGATCTCTCTTCATTCAGCTGGTTTGTACCTTAAATAAAAAAGGAAAAACAAGAATTAGTTGAAGACTTTTTAGAGAAGAGATTGCTGTTTTTAGAAGTAAAATCACTATGTTTCACTGATTTTTATAATACATAGCAGCATGGCTTTGTTTAGTTTGCTGCTTACTGCTTATAATTGGAAAAAAATGCAGATAGAAAAATGTGTGGCAGATCTCTGTAGTCATCTCCATGTCATTTGTGTTTTAGATTATTTATTCTAGCTTATTTTTAGTATTTTCGTGGGGTTTTGCAGATGTGTGCACCAAAATTTCTTTAATCTGACAAGCTTTAGGTTGATGGGCTTTTTTTTCCCATTCAGATTTGCGGCTGCCAGTAGGGCTTTTCCTTAATGTTCTGCTTCTTTAATTTATTGCTGAATTTATGCATGCGTAAACTGCGTACGTACTAAGGTGATTCCTTAACCTTCAGAAAACTGTTTGCATACTTTATATGGGGAATAAGTGAAATCTTGCTGGTTTTCATGAGTATGGTTTAGGAGACATCAATGCTGTATATGTTTATTGAACAGTCATGTTTAGTTTTTTGTGTGATTTTTTTGCTCAAGCTTAGAAGTTCCTAGGGCTTTAGAGACAGTTTGCAGTTGGTATTGAACATTGTGCATCTCAGCTGGGCATGGCCAAAAGTTCATGAGCACTTTTCCATTTTTACAGTTCTATGTCATTCAGAAAAATAAGCCTGAGTGTTACCAGTGAGAGAATACTACCAGAATTATGTTCTTGCACCTTCCCTACTTCAGTTTACTTTCAGACTTGTCAGTTCAATGAAATGGTACGTAATTTAGTTTAAAAGATCGTAATATGTCATCAGTTTCTAAAGAGAATTCCCTGTTGAAAACATTGGCAAATTCAGTTTAAAGGCTTATGACACAATATAGCCCTAAGGGATAAACTTTTATCTTTGTATTTCTCAGTTCTCAAAGTCATGAAGAGAAAAGCAAGCATATTGTAGAGTGGAATTCTATTTATGAGTACACTATGAAAAGCTCAGAATAGCTGAATAGGGTAAATAATTCTGGCCACAGTTGAGTCTAGTGCCACGTTTCTCAGTAGCAGCAATGTTGTATTTCTAGGTTTGTCTATGGATGCTTACGTATGTAAAAGCAAACACACAAATCCAAATGTATGTATTATAATTTCAGCCCATTTCAAATTTAAAGATACATACTTAATCTCACATTCTTGGAATACAGGAAGAATGGGTGTCTAGGAGTCTGCAGTAAGATATTGGAATACAAAGCTGTGATGTCTACGTAGGAAAACATACTGCAGACAATAGGAATTTAATGACTTAATTGGGAAGCTTGTTTCAAATGCATCTATATAATTTGTTCCATCACTGCAATAGTTTCATAAAAAATTTATATGAGGTGAAGAAACACAACTTTAAAAAGTAGAAATGGGATTTGGTGATGAAGTCATCTTAAGGATGCTACTTCTAAAGGAAAAGACATGGATGTATATATTTTCCTCATTCATGCCAAAGTAGCTCGTGATTGACTTGAAATAGTGGATGTAGGTTCTCTTTTAGCTGTATTGTGTGAAATATATTTAGCTAGCGCACTTCTTACTCTGTGCATGCGATTTTTGAAAGATACAAAGTTCAGTTGCTCTCTCTAGCTTATATTGATTTAATAAAGTGCATCCGCTAGCTCATAGCTGAATCCAAATCAAATAAAAGTTGTATTGTTATCATGTGTGGTACGATTATAAGTGTAAAATGTCGCATTAAAAAGCTTTATCCCCTCACCTCCCCAAAGTGGGGGGGGGGGGGGGGGGGAGGGGCGCGCGTAGCTAAAAAGCTTTTTAGCTAAAACTTTTTTAAAACTTTTTGAAGTAGGACATTTTTTTCAGATCATTCTCCAAAACTTCCCTTTGTCTGTGAGATTCCAGAGGATAAAGTCAAATGAAAGTATCTTATGAGCAGTTGTTCTCTACAAAACATTAGCAGCATGAGAAAATCTCTTGTTTATTTTCTGGGCGTTTTGATATGAAACTTAATACGAAGTATTTTCATTTGGAAAACGTGCCTTTGAAATTTCACATGTTCATTTTGTATGTATTTGTGGTAATGTTTTTTGGTGTACTTGGCCACACAGTATTACCAAGTGATGGCTCATAGCAGTGTCAGCTATGCTAACGTTGTTATGGAGGAACGTGGTCTTTTCTGTTCCCCTCGTTTCTCTTTATTATTGGATTAATGTCTATTTTGAATAGGGTTTAGTTGACAAATTCAACTCCTTCAGCCCTTCCTGTTTGGTCTAAATGTCAAACCCAACACAGACTTTTGTAGTTCTTTCCTTGGCAGCAAAATGGAGAGAAGGAAGCTGCTGCAACATGTTACTGTTTGGAGGGGGGCCGAAGTGTCGATACGGAGTTACGAAAGACTTGTCTTCTCTCCTGATATATAATAATGCCTATTTTTCAATAACTAGGAGCTTCTGATTTTTGTGGCGCTCCCTCCCTGGCAGGTATTCATGTTTAAAGGAAACCTGGATTATCTCAATGTTTATATTGATATTCATACTTGTAGCTTAATTCTGTACGCAACAGATAAAGAAGGCTATGGTGAGTTTGAGTTGGAAGGACACAGAGAGGAAAGGGAAAAAAAATAGCAAGAGATTCTCCATGTCTAGAAAACACAGGAAAGAAAATATTTCTAAGAACAATTCATGATTAGAGTAAAAACTGTAAGATCAAATACTGCATGCAGATTTCTCTGAAGTCAATCTATTGTGACATTGCTCTAGTATGTGTGCATGGACATAAATAATGTATATGTGCTATACTTATATACATACAGTCTCTAGAGGTCAGTAGAATGTAAGGAATGGGCAGATGTTCAGTTTTCTAATATGAGAATTTGAGATGCAGCATATCAATTGTTGCTACCTAGAAAAGATGAATACGTTTCTAATGAAATTTGGAAGTGAAGTAATTAATCAGAGTTAACAAAGAGCTGAATGAAAGAGAATCATGTCTGTCTTGTTGCGGAAATGAGCGTAAATTATTTGTTTTGGGCAAATTCCTGATAAATGCTCATTTACGTTCTAAGAAACTTGACAGAAATCCAAACCATGATTATTGTATTATAGTTCATTATATTGCATCGCCTTACTACCTTTTCTGAGAGGATTTTTTTAGAGTGACAGAAATAAAAATTAAAATGGTCTTCTGAGACAGCATATGTCAAGTACTAAACAAATCAGGACTACAGTGCAGGCAACACATTTTCTTTTCATGTTTACCCAGTTCGCCTTGGCCAGCCTGGACAAATTAATTGTTTTATCCTTGTTCACCACCTTCTAAAATGAAATCTTCTGAATGAACTCATCACTTACGGTTGAAGGTTCTATTTTCTTTTAAAAACTATTTTGATAGTTTCTTATGACACGCTGCAGGTTTGAGTGTGGAATTTTCTGTTTCTTTTTTTTTTTTTTTAATGTTCCATGACTTGATTTTGTTTTGTTTTCTGAGAAACTAAGCAGAGGTAGAGCTTTTATCTCTGAAGGAGGTGATTTGAATTCTAATTTATGCTGCAAGTGCAAAGGAGTTTTGTGTTTCTAGTGGTGTTTCATAGATCTAACATAAAAATTAAAACCAACCACAATTCTGTGCTAAGGAAGAGTTGAGAAAGGTAGGAAAGGGTATTATGGATGCATCGTGAGTTAACACTGGTATGGTCATTTCAAGAAGATCTGCATTAGAGCAGGCAAGCGGGGCATGAGGAGGCTTTAATGTATTCTTTATTTGTTTGATTCACAGTTACTGTGATTTGGGTGCAGAATTTTGAATTATATATTGAAAAAAAATCAATGTAGACTGTTCTGAACAACAAAAGTATGTGAGCTAGCTGAATGAAAAAGTAGATGTTTTAATAGTTTTACTGATTCTGGAACATGAGTGAGTACATTGTTTTAAGTTTCCATCCTTTCTGGAGGAGAATGATAAACTGGTTCATTACATTATGGAGCCGATTTTTTTTTAAACAGTATCAGACCAAAAAGATACTGGAATATAAGTCCACTGTAGCGAACACATAAATAATAAGCCTCATTAATCCGATGGCATTACGCTAACAACAGTTCACTTACGTGTGGATTCCTAGAAGTGATTCCGTGATGGCACCTGCTGGGCGTGTTTGGTTTCAGTACTGTCTAGGTTGTGGGGTTTTCTTTCTTTGTTTTTACTAATGTCCTATTTTTCCTCATCTTTGTAAAAAACATCTAAAAAAACCCCAAAATACTCACCAAGCATTAATTCACCAACTGCTGAAATGTTTTTCACCTTTAGTCCAAAAAGAAAACACAGTAGTTCTTAAAAAATGGAACTGGGAGTATGTATCCGTAGCACACAAATAATTGCTCAATTTGATAATTGATTGTACTGTAATATAGGTCCTTTCAAGGCATGCTTCATGGGAAAATGTACTAATGTAGCTTTAGCCCTCTTTTTACACCACTTATGGTTACACGTGGCTTTTAGTACCTTTCGATGTGCGTGCAGTTGCTGCCTAACGACACTACCTAAACTAAAAAAAAAAAAAAAATCCACTTCTAGAGTCAGGCTGTGTTACAGTGACATATACATATTTTTGTATAAACAACATAGGCTGTTAAATGTATCCGTATAAACAGTATTTCCTCTGTAAATTGATATTTATTAAAGTTCAAAAATGTGGCAAAGTTGTCAGAGCTATTGAAAACAAATGGTGAAGGATCAGTTTCCTCAGTTTGAAATGAATGTAGGCTTTTGGTTTTAGTTGGGTTTTGTCTGTGTATTTTATTTTGCTTACCTGTTGTTGTGTTTGTGGTTATGAGCTCTCAGGCACGAAATGATTGTACAATAACAGCAGCGGTCCATCGTTCCAGATACAGTGGCTCTTGTCTGCCTCACCGAGAACTGTATGAATGTTTGTGGGGGCAAAACTGAGTCTCAGAAGTGTCACTTCTAAAAAGCACATCCGTTTTCATTGGGAGGTTTTTTCCCTCATCACAAACATGAGCAAAAGAATAGCGGAAGGGGCGGAGTTTCGGTCCAGCAGCGCTTATGGTGGGTATGTAAGTGAGGCCTATTCCTGGTTTCGGGAATGTAAGGAGTGGGTGGGTCCTTGTGTGGACCCAGTCGGTCACACAAGGGAGTGTGGATTGACTGGACACAGCAAAAATATAAATAGTAAGATTCTAGCTTTAAATGACCTAAGTAAATATTCAGCACATTCACCTTTCAAAAATATGTAAACCAGTGTTTTTAAAGAATATTTAAGATAACAATGAGCAAAGTAGTAGGTATGTATTTTACACCCTACACTTCAAGGCATGCTATTGAGAATGATGGGTTCTTTTGAATCTACAGCCTAGTAGATAATCCATTTATAGGTAATCAAAATATTGATAAATTGTCTGTGTGATTATCTGTGATTGTAGAGAACTTGATTTCATGACTCAATTGGTCTCTGCTAGTTCTGCGTTCACTGTTTTATTTCTTGTTGACAAGAGGCGTCTGCTTAGAAAACAGGACAAAAGTCGCCTCCTAAAACAAACACCAGAGAACTCTGCGAGAATTCTATGCAAACTTGAGTAACCATGACATTTGGACGTAAAGAAATCTGAAATGACAGTAATAACCAGTATCACTGTAAAATTACAAATTATTTCAATTTAAGTGGTTTCATTTTTCTACACACAGTTTAGAGTCTGTCACCAAGCTGCTGACTTCATCTTGAATGCATTCTGCAGTCTTGACAGTTGTTGTGGATTTGTTAATACTAAATCAGTAATTGTTGGCTTTGAAGGGGGATCCAGCATCTTCAGCAAGAGCTTATTAAACTGTAAAATATGGATTGCCTTTACCCTAATGGCCTCTGAATCCTATTACCATCCCATTAGAGAGTGTGGGATTTTAGTAATTCTGTTGTTGTTTCCAGTGGGCAGCGAGTACAATGGGGAAGGGCAGGGGTTAATGCAGTTCCGCTCCTGCGATAGTGTAACGGAGGGTCCTTTATCATTCAGTGGGAGTCTTTTCCTTAATGCAGGGAGAGTCCCTTCAACCAGACCCACCCCCCAAAAAACTAACAAAAACCCCTTGAGATTTCCTTTATTGCCTCCACTTTGTAAACAGAATAGAAATGAATAAGTTGATAAATAAGCAAGTGCCAAGTAGGCTGCATTCTAGGAGGGTTTTCAATTGCTATCATTATGCCAAGAGGTATATTGAAATACCTCTTCAGTCAAGATCATTATATTTTTAATTATTTAATTGCATTGATACTGTAATATTCTGATTGGTTTCCAAAAACATGAAAGCACCTTATTCCCTTCTTCATAAATGTACAGTGTGAAAAGCGTAAACTGAAATGTAAAGCAAGCAAGAGGAACACAAGTGGTGTAAGTGGTAACAAACTTTTGTACACAGAATGGTAGTTGCTTATTTTGACCTGTATAAACGGCCTCCAGCGATAGTACGTCTTACTAGAGGAATAATTTCTTAAAAGTTCACAGTAGAAAGGAATGTGAAACATTAATACTTATTAGGTTGGGGGTACACAAAGGCATGTGCAGAGGATCTGTCTGCCTCCAGTAGTGAAAGAGGCCAATATGTAACTTTTTCAGCACCTGGTATGATTTTTTTTTTCCCCCCAGGTGTTTCACGGAGATTTATCTGACAGCTAAATTCCAAGTGCTAGAGGCAGCTTGCTTCTGATTTCAGAACAGGATCAAAAAGGGGAAAATTTCAAACAGATATTGCAAGATAAGTTGAGAGGGACTTGTCAGCGTAATGTTTCAGATAAACAATATCTGATATGTGTGTACCGTATTGAGTTGGGATTAGTTTGATTCATTAAATGCTTCTAGCTAATACTTTTATTTTTAAATCAAAACAAATGGGATCATTATTCAAGGCAGTTACTTTACCATTATTTATTTATTTAAGAAATCAGAAAATACTTGTAAGGATTGGAGTCTTCCTAACTGCTTTTTCTTTTTTTTTTTCTTCAACGTTTGTGTTTGGTTCTACCTAGTGTTGACTATAAATACAACGGTTTGCTTTATTATGAATAGGTAGGATCTTGCGTGCAGGTAGTAAGGGCTAGAGAAGGAGCTGATAGAAGAAAAATGGGCTACTTTTTTGTTAAAGCACAACCAGTAATAGTCATGTGAGTAGCTTTTTACATTTACCTGTATTTATTTATGCCACCTGCATGTTTGATAACAGAACCCAAGAAAGCAAAAGGGAGAGATCTTTGCAGAAGCACTTGAGATTGAGTGCTCTATAAATATTAATTAATTTATCTTTGCAGTATTCCCTCAGTTAAGTTTGCCGGGGCCTTGCGGTTGTTACACACGCGTGCTTGCTCCCACGTGGCCAGGCACTTAGATCTGTTTTCTGTCACTGGTAATACTCGATCTTGGAGAAAAGGGATGGGGTAGCTCCTTGTCTTTCTGCGTTCATTACTTCACAGAATGGAATATCACAATTGCTCATCCTTCCTATGAGTGTTGGAAAGAGAAAGCCTGAATTCATACGCTGTAAGAATGGCACCTAGATGGTCTGATGAACTGAAATACAGAATAAGGAACCAGTAACCCAGATTCTTCATCGTGGAATAGATAGGTTGTCCTCTCTTTTATAAAAAAAGTAGTGAAATTTAAATTCCTTACACTATGTTCTAAAATAGGTCAGTGTTATAGCTGGAACCAAATCAACTGATTTGTCACCAAACTATTTTCCCTGCTGAAACTACCCTTTTCTTGATTTACATTGGGTAGAGTCCGTTATATCTCAGCAGGTCAAAGTCTGGTTAAGTGCTGAAGAAATATGTGGGAAGGTATGATCCATGCATTGTTGAGGTAATAACCTAATTATAACCTACTTACATAAAGATGTAGTGTCTGAATATTGTAAGGTTTTGCTGCTTTCTTATGAGCAATTTGAAGTAAGAGGTTACTAACAGAAATGTGCTTACTTTAGAAAACAATTTTTTCTACTGAATCTCAGAATGAATCTTTGTTCTAATCAGTAGGACCTAGATGATCACAATAGAATGAGGGAGTATTATGTATTACATGTATTTATTGAATTTTGTATTAATTTCAGAATTTTGCTACATCCTTTCAGAACATACTTGGAACAGAAATTCAGTAGCTGTACTGGTACAGTTCCTAATTAATTTGTATACTCTTAAGTATACAAATGATGGAGGTCAATAAACAAGGTTTGGCAATACAGGTGTTGCAAAACCAAAATCATTTTAATGGTAAAATTGTAATGAAGGGCAACGTTACAGGAGTTTTGCTCACATTTTTGTGTGAACAAAGGGGATGTGCGTGGTGACCATCACAAGAGTAAGGAAGGTTAGATTCTGCGCTGTGCAGGTGCAAAGCATAACGCGTGCGCAAGAGACTAGGTGGAGTGAAACATGACTGTCTGAAGACTGAATTTTTTTCTGGGATATGACAACACAGTAAATACATTCATTATCTAACTGCTGTTATCTTTGGACCCTTTAGCCTTGCTCCATTTGGTTAATGCTATTTTGTGTATCTAACAGTGTGGTTCAGCCACTATGCTCACTTGTAGTGTATCAGTAGACTAATATGGTTTGATTACTTCCTATGATACAACCAAGTTTTAATTTGAAACTCTTATTTCATAGAGTCATAGTATAGTTTGTGTTGGAAGGGACCTTTAAAAGTCATCAAGTCCAACCCACTTGCAATGGGCAGACACCTTCAACTAGATCACGTTGCTCAGAGCCCTGTCCATCCTGACCTTGAATGTTTCCAGGGATGGGGCATCTACCACGTCTCCGGGCAACCTGGGCCAGTGTTTCACCAGCCTCATTGTAAAAAAATTCTTCCTTATGTGTGGTCTAAATCTATCCCCTTTTAGTTTAAAACCATTATCTTTTGTCCTATCAAAACAGGCCCTGCTGCAAAGTTTGTATCCAAATTTCTTATAGGCCACCTTCAGGTACTGTAAGGCCGCAGTAAGGTCTCCCCGGAGCCTTCTCTTCTCCAGGTGGAACAACCCCAACTCTCTCAGCCTGTCCTCATAGCAGAGGTGCTCCAGCCCTCGGATCATTTTTGTGGCTCTCCTCTGGACCCACTCTAACAGGTCTATGTCCTCCTTATGTTGGGTGCCTCAGAGCTGGACACAGTACTCCAGTGGGGGGTCTCACCAGAGCAAAGTAGAGGGGGAGAATCACCTCCCTCAGCCTGCTGGCCGTGCTTGTTTTGAAGCAGCCCAGGATGTGATTGGCCTTCTGGGCTGCAAGTGCACATTGTTGGCTCATGTCCAGCTTTTCATCCACTGGTACCCCCAAGTCCTTCTCTTCAGGGCTGATGTCAATCTCTTTATCCCTCAGCCTGTATTGATACTGGAGGGGTTCCCCAGTCCTGGTGCAGGACCCTGCACTTGGCCTTGTTGAACCTCATGAGGTTCAACATTGAGCCATTGACCACTACCCTCTGGATGCGACCATCCAACCAATTCCTCATCCACCGAACAGCCCACCCTTTGAATCCATATCTCTCCGATGCAGAAAGAAGGATGTTGTGGGGCCTGTGTCCAAGGCCTTAAATCATACTGGGTTGTGTTTTGTAGTGCTACAGCTTGTTAGGAATATAGCTAGTTAGAAGGTCCTTTTGACAGGAATCTTATCATTACGGCTCTTTGTTTCAAACCTACACTACTGTATTTTTGTTCATGTGCTTTTTAGCTGTTCACTAAACAGTTCACTGCTGTTTTAGAATGTACTGTAAACTGGAAAGTGATGGCATGGATTTATGTCTTGGGGGTTTTGTTGGTTGTTTTGTTTTTTTTTTTCAAATTTGAGTTTTATTTTCATTTAAATACATTGTGATTAAACTGAAACTAATTTTTTTAGAAAGCTTTAAAACAATTACATTTTCTCAGTTTTCTTTTTGCATTGGAAAGTTGACCTTGTACGTTAAGTAGTAACATTAATCTGCCATCAAGATCATATTGTTTAAACATTTGACATATGCCAGAGAGGTGGAAGGAGAAACAACAAGCAAATAAAATGTTTGTGCCAAAGAGCTGCATTTTACATTGACAAACAACATTGGTCTCTTATCCCAAATGTAATTATAAGAGAGCGAAACCTAATAAAGTATGCAGCATTTTCATTTTAATCTGTAAGACAAAAATGCAATGCTTAGGGGAAACATGCAGGGTAGGTGGAAGTAGCTAAACATAGAGGTAAAGAATTGCATAGTCATGAATGAAGTAACTTTCAGGCAGGTTTAGTGGTCAGTTTTTAAACCCTGAGCTAATAACTTTGGAGAAAGATTTCAGTCTAGTTCCCATAATATGAAGTAAAGTAAAATAGTATACCTGAGCATTGAAGATCATTGACTCTACTTAGTAATTGTTCTTTTGAATTAAATTTGATCCTCTCTGGACTCAGTGAAACTTATTTTACTTGGATTCGGCTCAAAAGGAAGATTGAGGTCTAAAAAAGTAGTCTAGTCCTTTCAAACGAAAAAACATCTTGACTGTCAGAAGGAGCTTTCTACAGCTAACGTTATTTTTCTGTGTACTTCTGATACTAATTAGTTCTTTTATTCAAATGGCAAAAACTGTCTTTCCAAATATGGTTTCTGTTGTACGGGTTTGAATGAAGAATGGAGAAGCAAAATGCATGAATGCTGTGCACAGAGGACTATAAACCTGCAGGATCCGTTTATATTTAAGAGCTAGATTATGCCCTTCCGTGTGTGCTGGGCCGAGTCATTTTCTCCACATAGGACATTTTAAGCTAAGCAAGATGATCTGTTCTTGTTTGGATCACAGGTTTTGTCTTGGTCACATCTGAAATAACTTTCTTAAAAACAACTAATTTGGGAAGGACGGAGCCTTGTTACGGGAAGGCAAGTAACCTGAAAGGTTGAGCTTAGTATCTAAAAATAACTGTAAATTAATTAATTCTTTCTTGCAATTTTCTGAGACTGGCATACCGCGTGGGGGAAAAGCCAAGAAGCTAATTGAGTCAGGATTAGCTTTGTTCTAACTGTAATCCAGCAGATAGTTCTGTTACTTTTCAGAAGACATCTGCTAAGCAGCTGTCAGGAGGCCCGGCAGTCTGACAGGCGGCGTTCTCCTCCTGCCTCCCGCCCCGCACAACGGGAACTGCGGCGGCAAACTCACCAGTTGGAGCCATCCTGAAAAGTTCAAGAGAGATCTTCTTCCAGGGAAGTGTATTTGAAATGTGTACATTTTGAGGGCGGAAAATAACCAGTCCACATATAATTTTATTATTAAATAGGAAGCGGTGATTAGTTCTTGAGGTGGGCTTGTGTGTTGGTGAGCAGCCAAGCATCCTTTCCCAGGGACGCGTGAATTGTAGTCCTGCTGAATTCAAGTTAGTGGCACAGCGCGGTTGGACCTTTTAGATAGTTAAGGCTGACATGATGAAGGACAACAGTCTCTGTTCATGTTTTTCCATGTCAAACTCCAATAATTCTTATCAGGATATCACATTTTTTGTTACAGGAACATTAGGATTGTTGCCTTTACCAGCCATACTTATCCCAAGTGCAACTTGTTGTATTTCTTGTTAAAACGTTCTCATGAGCTTGTGTAAGCAGTGAGCCTTTTTTGCCCTCACTGGTGGTATTACTCATGATGATCTGAATTAATTTAATGCTATGGAATGCAATATCCTTTCTGCAAAGTAGGAATCCTTTCTATGCAATCTCGGCATTGTATTTCAAAGCCATACTAAACGGCAGGTTTTGTACAATGTGTTTGCAATACCTCTATATGAAACCAGAGCTATCCAGGCATCATTAATTTTGTGTGGTGGCACATGTAGAGTTTTTTCGCTATTTATTACTTCCCTGCTTTCTGATAAAAAAAGAACGTTTCATCTGCATTAACAAAAAGCCTATCTGCATCAGAATGTCTGCTTTTGGAATTAAAACATTCAGTTTAATTTGTGAATGAATTTGTACCCTGGTAGCTCTGGCATTTGTGAGAGATGCAAATGACGCTGACTGAAGCGTGCATCTGATTGAAATTGAAGATTTGAATATCCTAGACACTTGCGACGCTGTGAAAGCCAGGCATTGCATGTGGGTTTTATGCGCTTGATGCCAGCGTTCTGACCGTCAGAACGCAGGAAGTGGAAGAGTCACTCTTGGTTCCCCCGCGCTCCGCTGGCATCTTTCTCCTTGCTGCCCCAAAATACATCTTAAGCAGGACTGCTGCAACTAGTGCATCACTGTAAAACAGTATTCTGATATGTTCCATTTACTTCCTTAAAAAAATAAGTCAGCACGAGTTAATATTAACCATTTACAAAATTATTCTGTGGCTATGTGGGAAGAGTGGTACATGCAAATTAGAAACCAGGTTTATAAAATGAGAATTGAGGGAATTGGCATTTACTTTTCACAGTGAAGTCTCCTAATTCAGAGTGATTATCCCACTCAGCTCTATATGGAGTTAAATTCCTCTTTCGGTGTTTGCAATATAGCGTTTTCATTCTTCACTGAAATTTTGAATGCGTCTTTCAACTAGTACAGAATTAGTTTGTCCTTTTGTGTGTGTAGGCACTGGGATAAAATATAGTCTGTTTTCCCTCTCTGTCCTGCTTGCTAACTACAAAAGAACATAATGTATCAGTGGCTGGTTTGATACCGTAAAAAAAGAAAACCTGCAGTTGGGCTGGCACTACAGTAAATTTGAGGGGAAGGTGCTCTTTGTTTATTATCTTGACCTGCGTGGGTTAGGAGCAGTTTCTTCTGGTGTATGTTGTCACTGTTGTCTGTGTGGTACTTGGCCTTCAGGAGATGCTCCCGTGCCGCATTGGCTTTTTACAGACAAGGTGGTTTAAAAGTCCGGAGCAGTCCTGCAGTCACTGCAGCACATTTCCTTCTCATTTGTATTGCTGGCAGGTTTTGTGTGATTGTATCGTGTGCTACATTCCTGATATAATCCTGATAAAAGGTATCTCTTGTCTCCTTTGCACAGTTTGGGGGGGGGGGAGGGAAGGGAAAAAGCAAACACACCCAAACCTCAAAGATGGGCAGCAGAACTCACAGCTTCTGCATGTTGTGGTTGTAGGAAAGCTTCATCGCCTCCATCTAAAGGGATCTGAAGAACTGCAGATATTGTTTTTCTCAAACTTTGTTTTCGTGTGGGTTGTTTTTCTTCCCTTCAATGCTTTGGCAACATTTTCACATACATCCAGCTACTAACTGTAGGACATTGCTTTTTTTTTTTGTGTAAGTAAAGTGGATTTCACCATGAAAAAGTAAACTCATTTAGCTATTTTGTTTATTTGTTGAGGAAAGCACATGATTCTAAGTCTTGGGTTTTTTTATTCAACTTCTTTAACATCGAATTAGCAAAAATAAAAGGTATATTAAAATCATTAGAGAGAGTTCATTCCTGCTTTTACGTGAGCTCAATTTTCTCCTGTGCCGAGTCTCCTGAGATCTGTAGACAGTCAGTGCCAAGATAACATTGGCACCATTTTCTTATTGCCATGGTGATCTTCAGCTCTGCTGAATCCTCAAGGGAGACTATGGTATTTTAAAGCAAGTAGAATTTTGGTAATTAAAAAGGCTGGAAGGAATAATCTTTCTAAATTTTGCCAGCTTGGGTAAATAAGGATAATGAATTATGTCTGAATAGGAAAGTTGTTAGTCTGCTTTACTTGATTAGTACAGAATAATAGTCGGCTAAAAAGACCCTGGGAGTCGGGGGGACAGGTATTGTCTCCCCCTGCACCATCAGTGTTCAGCGCCTCTGAGCCGAGATCTCCAGCGATGGTCCCCCCGAGCGGCAGCAGCAGCCTTGGTGGCTGCCTGGGGACGCCGATGCCATCGTGGGAGGGTGGGTGGCGGGGGGTGGGGGGGCTGCCACCCTGCTCCTCTGCCTGGCCCGCTGCGCCAGGGGCACAGGGCAGCAACCCGTGCCAGAAGATTTCCAGCGAAGGCTGTTGCTTGAAAGTTGGGACTGCTCCTTTTGTAAGCTGTTTTGTCAAATACAAATTCTGCACGTTACTGAAGGCAGTGAACGCGTCAGACTTCCCATCGTTTTCTCCGCGGTGGCCTAGTTTTCTGCTCGGTGTGGTTACAGCGTGAGTCAGCACTTGGGCTTGTTCTGTGCGCCTCTCAGATATTCCCTCCCCCCTTTTTTTTCGGCGTCCTTTCTCTTTTATGACCTTTTCAAGCATACCCATCAGTGCACAAAGGCAGTGTAAAGCCTGCTGACAGGAAGGATAGAGAGACACCTGCTATGCTAATATGTTTCATTTTCTTAAAAAAAAAAAAAAAGTTACGAAATCTTTGTACTCCCATGATTTCAACCCTTTATTTCAGGTCAAATTTAGCCGTAGTAGCTATTTTTGCAAGGCTGTGTATTGTCTTTAAATACATAAATTGCTTGTGTAAAATATGCCTTTGGCAAACAAATGAACATTTAAAATGAAACTTAAGTTGTTTTGTGTTAAACTTCTTAAGTGTTTTGTCAAAAAATGCAAATGATTGTGTCAGTTCTTTTTTAACTGCCTCTATCCATATGTGTTTGCTCCTTGTTATCTGTCAGAAGTTATCTGCTAATACTGCTTGGGATTTTGGGGCATTTTTAAATACTTCTTCCATAATATATGAAGTTTAGGTCTGTTAAGTTGCAAAGTAGAAAAAGAAAGCGGCTTTCTCCTCCAGTGTAGAGTTGAATCATGTCACATCTGAAAGACCTCCACTATGCTTATTAAGTGTTAAAAGAGATTTCAGCCTATTTTCTGCGTTTAAAACCAATTTCCTTATCAGGCCAGATTTTAAGGCTTGTTGAGGCAGAGGTCCCACTGCCCTGGTGACTTCAGAAACGTATAAATGCGGTTACTTCAAAATGGGATCAGTGTGCTTACCAAACTTCACAGTAGTTAGTTTAAGAACTTTTGGTGATCCTAACCGGAGTGGTGCACGCTGGCTTTCCAGAAGGAAGCTCCTTTTTGAGCATGTGAGGCAGGGAACATCGAGACGTGTTTGAGCACGTCCTTGCTGGGACCAGTCTTCAGATAACTCTTGTGTCTCTCCTCTCTGCAGTTCCATATTGATACTGTGAGGTGGATGGTGAAGAAAACAGATTTGAAAGGTTTGGGATTAAACAGGAAGTTTGTGTTTGGTGTCAAATGGGTACATGGGTATTCCCTGGTTTCCTATTCTGTATGTGTCAATAAAAATAACTGTATTCATGGGACAGACTATTACTTCCTTCAGTGATCTTCATATCGGAGCTATGGAGCAGCATCGCTACCGTGGAAGCAAAGGTTTGGCAGCTTTGCGTGCTCTCCAACACAGTCAGCTAACGAAGAGAAATATTGCCTTTCTGGGGGGAATAGAAAGCAGGTGTTGTGCCTGTGTACATACACCCACCCTTTATCCCCCAGTTCATCTCTAATCCTCCTGATTCGCCTTGGACGCTCCTGCCTCATCCTCTTCTGTGCCAATACGTGTAACAAGACAATTTCACTTTTGGAGAGGTAGGTGGATTTGGACAGCTCTGTATCAGTTCCTGAGGACACAGAGTAACTTTCCCCAAATGGTTCAGTCTCTAATTAGTGGGCACAGAGCCTTGCCAAGAAATGCATTTCTGGCAGAGCTCCACTTTCACTGGGTGGGTCAGGATTTTCCCAATTATTATTACTGCACTTCATATGTGACTGATTCTGTTCAACTGGATGTAATCCTCTAGTTTGTTTTTTTTTTCCTACTAGCGTAAGTGACGGTAATCTTTGGTGGGGTAATCTTTTAATATTTGTTTGTTTGTTTTGTGGGGGGAGTTGTGTTTGGTTTTTTCTTTTTTTTTTTTTAATAGATTTTAAAATTTTTTCATGAAAGCAGCCATTTAGGTAGATCAGAACCATGCCAACTTCTCTAGTTATTTGCATTACTTTTTTATTATTTAAAGACTGTAATATTACCATGCTCTAAATTTGCCTTCCTTTAAAAAAAGGATAAACCTGCTACTTACCTGGCTGCTGTGAGCAAAGATTACAGTAAATAACTAAGCAAGAGTCTCTATCTAGTTATATTTAGCTTAACTATACTTCTTTTCTTCTTTCTTCAGTTCAAGATGAGATGAGAACTGCAAATAGCCTAAATTAGTCTGTAGCATTTATATCTTGTTAAGTTTCCTGCTTTGGAAAATATGCAGGAAAATGATTATACGTGGTATTCATCTAGAGGCTGATGAGTTTGTTATAATTATGAAGGTAGATGTAATGAGATGAAAACATCTCTTTCTTTAGGCTCTCTGAGGAATTCCTTCTCTCCATATTGCTGTTGGGTTAACTATTTTCTAACCAAAGAGTTCTTCAGCATTCACTTCTGGTATTTTGGGGAGTTTCCTCAATTACTGGGTAGGAGATTGATTGGCAGCTCTGGTATTAGCATTTATAGGTGATAACTAATTAAATTCTACATGCACATGGGTGGATAATAAAGACCCTTTCGTATCTCATTTATTAAGACAAATCTCCAGTGTAATTATCATTTTACCATTATTTAGCGTGCTTAATAACTCTTCTTTGTCTGTTGAGTAATTTTCTAGTTCCTTCTAAAACACAGACTGAGCTGAGATATATCTCAGCTCTTCATCTTGTACGAAGTTACAGTTTAGTATTTGTACTTTTGGTTTATGCTTTCTTTTGTCTTTCAGAAAGTAAATTTTTGTTGTTTCTGTCTGAAGTTTTTCAAATAATTCGGTAATTCCTAGACTGTCTTCAAATGTTTAATAGGCAGTATGAAGCGTTTAGCTGAGAAAACTGGAAGATAGACACGGTTTCAATTTGTCACTTCCTGTACCGGGAATAGTGTTAGCCAGGAATCTGTGAGCGTGAGACTATGAATATTTACTATTTGATAAGGAATGCTGAAAGAGCTTCCTTGATATCAGCGTAAGAGCAGATTAGAAAACGCTTTTTTTTTTTTTTTTTTTTTGGTTTGATGATGATAATTTTTGTTTGGTAATTTTTTTTTTTAAAGCTCCCACATTCTTTATTACTTCTCAATGTGATTAGGTATTGATTTTACTGATTGGTATTGTATGCACCCATAAATGTTCATTTCTTTTAGGATTGTTCTCAAGTACAGTATCAAACAGCTTAACTTCTAGACTTTGAATTGCTGCTGTTCTGTCTGCCAGGTCCTCCCTTCCCCAAAGGATTCTGTCTGTACAGTTTCTTCTGTGTGCATTTATTTATGTGTTAGAAATGTCTATGTTCATATACAGTTGTTCAAATGTGCAAGTGCTTGTGTTTGAGAACTGGTTGTGTTACCCTTATTTTCATGTGAGGAGAGATTAAACTGAGACTGGCAAAAGCTTTCCATCATGGTGGCTGATCAACTTGAAATGTTTTTATGATAGAATTTGCATATATATATTTTTTTTTCTATAAATTGGGGAGATGCTTACACATATTCATACCTACATCCTCAATACGCACTTTCATTAATCTTTGCTGAAGTTTGGTTTTTGCAGTTTCCACCTGTCCATGTTTTTGTTTTCCTGGTTTCAATCCCCCCCCCCCCCATACTGCTTCTCAAGTCTTTTTATTTAATCTCAGATGCTTTTTTTTATTTTTTTATTTTTTTTTTTATTTTCTGGGCATCCACAACTTAAAGTGCAGCAGAAGATATATTCTTCCTTTCTGTCCCATGCCTATTGTTACTGTACTTTCACAAAGGCTTGGTTAACTTTTATGTGGTGATACCCGTTTCTAAAGGAGCACAGGGTTTGAGGATGTCTTTCTGCTATTTTTTTGGACATCTCTACTGTACCTGTGCAAGTGGTAATTTCTGGCGTCTCATACATTGACTATTTTGGTATCAACTTTTATAACAGCAGAAGTTTCACCCACGATTGCAGGATGAATCTCTCTTTGTCTGATGTAGAGGTATTCAAGATTTCAATGGAAGAAACAGCACGAGTTCTGCCTTTGCAAGAAATTGTATTTTCCCTTAACTGTGTTCCTAGGTGCTGCTGTCACATTTTTCTGAAGCTTCTCAGAAATTTGACCTAGAATAGAGTGGTTTTGACAATCTTAACTATGTAGATACGTGGTCATTATTTACCTTCTGTGCTTACAGTAATGCCAAGCCACAGCCTGCAGCCAAACAGAGGCCTTCTGGCTGAGAAGGCATGTTTGCATTTTTCACAGCAAGTTGAGATCGCTATTTGATCCAAATAGTTATTAAAGAACTGGTCAGAAGAAAAGCAGGAGGCCTTTAAAGAGAAACTAGTCAGATGTCCTGGAAGGTTTTTGACATGTTTTATACGAGACAGCCATTCTTTGGCTAGATCAATTTCTAAATAACATATAAAATGTACCTTTTTTTGTTTCGTAACTTTCCAACATCCCTTTTCCCTAATCTTGAGTGCCTCTTGATGTGAACTGATGATATGCCACAGAAAAAGGGAGGAGAGGGTAGTTTTTCTGGGGTTGCTACAACAGTAAACGTGTATTTGCTTTGCAGTCATAGAATGAATGTCTGCTCAAGTTAGAGATAATGCATTTACAGAATGGGAAGGTTTTATCAAACAACTCAGCGGTGCTCGCAGTTTCGGATGCAAGCAGGAGCCCTGAGAGTGGCTTTGCAGTAGTAGAGGTTTTCTCAGCTGCTGTCAGTTCATCTGGGGCTCGGAAGGAATGCACAGCAGAAAAGGATGTAGCATCAGTGTTTATAACTAGACTATTTCATCTTTGCAATCCTTGAAAACAAAAATAATTGCAAATAGGATTGGCGTGGATGTATCTGTGAGAGTAACTTTGCGCAGGGCTACTCGCACCAATCAGGTTTTTATAGTAGGCAAAAGATTTGTGTGGCTTGATTTATCTAATTTTCTGTTATTACCGCTACTTTCTGCCTATGTATCTTATGGGTTTTTACCTTGAATTATGTTTTCTTACAGGCTTTGATTTTTTGCCAGTAAATACTCCAGATTTAGGATGGAGTGGTGGGCATATGCTCTGTGTGTTTGCTGATTTGTTTTCTGCTTCATTGGCAAACTCATATTATGTTTCTTTAAGTGATAGGAATGATATGACTTACCTATTACCTTTGCGTTTATTTGTAAAAGCCTTTTTTTTTTCAGTAGGCCATTACTTCACAAATGCCTTTGGTATAACTTTGCTCTCGCATTTTGCATTAAGGTCCCCAACTAATTTCTTAAAATTCCTTGGTTGCTGAAGAGCAGGTTTTTATATCAGTAACTGAAGATACAGATAACTTGATTTGTAAAATATGTAAGCATCTATATCTCATTTATATTTTTGAGTGGAAAAAAGTATTAAAAGTATTAAAAAAACAACCCCGTGCTTAAGAATGGGAGGCTGCTGTTCTGCAAAAAAAGCTTGTAACGTGCTCCTACATGACAATTAGAGCAGAAAGTTACCCATTCCCTACATCTTATACAGCAGAGAGTAAAGGTTCTGCGTTTCTCTATTTCTTTATCTTTTGGTTTTGGAGACTCAAGTTTACTCAAAATTTCATGATGATACACAGATATATTTTGTAGATTTGTCACTTTGATCTTTTAATCATTGTTCCATACTGCACCGTCTTTGTATTTGAATGTGTTCTGGTGGCAAAAGTCCTTGGATTGTTAAATAATTCTTAAATTAAGCCTGTCTTGTGAGAACCTGACAAGCAGGGATTTACGATAAGTCTGCAGTTCTGAAACTCCAAATTTGTATTGTTAGCTACCTGTGCAACTTTGGCTTCAATGTGCTTTTATTTTTATATTGTTATTTAGTGTTTGCTAACAAGGACATTTTGCAAGAACTTTGAAGGCCTCCTTAAAATAAACTAAATGCCGTGAAGACCAGGCCGTTCACGTAGTCGGTAGAGATGGGAATTTCATTGGAGAGTCCTCCTGTCCCTGCCAAAGTGACCTTGGTTGGTGGAAAGATGACAGAGTGCTTTCCTGGCTGTGCCTGACAGCAGTGCGATAGCGGCACATTTGACAAATCGCTCACATTAAAATGGGGGGCACTTTCGGCAGCGCTGGCGTCCCTATCCATCAGTCCTGATTACTACACAAACGTCAGCCGTGGCACAGAGCACATTTGTCAGAGGGAGTAAAAAGCAGTTGTTAGTAAGAGCACTACCTGTCATACTAATGGACTAAAGCTCGCTACGGCCTGACTTGCGGGAGCCAGCCCATTTGCAAAGTGGCTTGACCAGTACTTTGAGAAAACACTTTTCTGTTTGCAGAGTGCAATGGGATAATTAAACAGGGAGAATTACGAACTTTGGATATGGATGATTGAAAAATTTCTTGAGGGCTTTGGCTACCTGAAGCCTGTGTGAGACGCTGTATTCTATGGAATGCTTAATGCAGTAGGGAATCAAAATGCATGCTTTAAAAATTCTTTGAAATGCCGAATTTGGGTGGTTTGTGGAGTGTTTTATGCTAATGGAGATATTATACAATAGGAATTAATTAAAAAATATAAATAGTTGAAGACTTGGATATGGATTGATATTTTCAGTCATAAGTTCTTATTCTTGCATCTTTTACGCATCTTTCTTGTGCATTGTATACGCACATCCAACCATTGGAAAGTTAGAAACTTTATCATAAAAGTCAGATTTCTTTATCGTAAAAGATGAAGTAAATATGGAACTAATACGTTTCATTGGAAAATAGGTCTACCTTAACGTATAGTGCGTGTTTAATTTTGTCAAGAAAGATGTTTCAAATAGTTACTTACATAAGTCAACTTCAGATATAAGCCTGCGCTGCTTCATTTTTCACTATTAGTCTTCAAAATCTAAGTTATCCTTCTTCAACACAGGTGGGATAAACCCTAGCAAAAATAAATGCATGTAACCCTGAACGCTGTCCAGTATATATATAGATACATCAAACTTCAGGTGCAGATGGAGGGAATTAGTACATCCATTTCTGTCTGTGAGACAGCAGAAGCATCAATAAACAATGATTGACTTCTCAGAAGGATTCTCTGTGTCTTGACTATGAGAACATCCATAATCCATAAGTAAGTTTATGAATACCTTTAAACCAGATGAGCAGCATAATGATTTCTTCATATTTTGGTCAAGTGCGTAGTTCCTGGTCTAAGAAGTCGCCTTGGAGAACATTTCCTGAAAATTTCTTCTGTCATATAAAGTAGAACAATTTTCTGTGGTTGTTGATGTGGCTGTGGTTGGCTTTTATTTGGTTTTACTATTCTGTATAATTCAAAAAGGATAAAGCCCCTAAAGATTTCTGTATCGTATCATCAAATAGCAGAAAGATTATAATTTTATAGTAAACTAAATCACTGTAAATAGTGACTTCTATACAGACCAACTGAATTTATCCTTATTGACGAGAGTAGGACTATCCCATAAAGAAAAAGCAGAACTCTGGTATGACTTGTATATTGTAAAACTGCCATTCCTAAGAGCTTATTAGAAACAGAATTATTCTGTTTTTCACTCACTTGTTAATCAGTATTCAGTGGATAATAGATTTAATAAACCTCCAAATAATTATTCCAGAAAGAGTGAGTCATTTAAGTTCAAATGCGTTTACATTTGAACTGTGTGGGGTTGGGGGGGAATCAGTACTCTATATTTTTGTTAATGCCGATACTGTTTTCAACATGGTAGAAGAATTTGTTTTCTGTTGAAGAATTTCTACTTCAGGTTTCAAACCTTTCATCTTGAGTTGAAAAAGAATGCAAAATATGTGACAGAGAATACCTCACAGTGAATGAATAATATTGCAACTAAGAAATCTCAAAAGCCATCAATTGCTAATTTATTTGCCCATGTGGAGTTTTTGTGATCTGGTTTTTTTTCAGAAGTTTCACCTCACAGTTGTCCTACCCTAATTATCACCAATTTAAACACAAAGCCTTTTTCCAAACACTGTAGTTGCTAACAAAAAGTTAGCCTGGGGGAAAGCTGTGTTTGATTTTTTTGAGTTGCACGTGGGATCTTGTGTGGGGAACTTCCTTAGGTATTAATTTTCTGTTTGTGGATGGTTAAACTTGCTCATCAGGAAAGAGAAAAGGAAATTCATCTAAAGTGGGAAAGACATTAGTATTTCTGGGGTCTCCTTGGGATACTTTCGACTTTGCGTTGTGGATTAGAAGCTCAGTATACGGAAGGCATTATATACATTGGTCCAGTCGACTGACATCTTTGAATGAATATTCACATGTGCTTGATTGTTGTGTATGTTCTCCATTTTGAGTTTAAACTTCTCTTCTGCTAAATAGAAATTGTCTATTTCTTACATCGTGCAATAAACTGGGAGATCCCTCCCCTTCCCTCCAGTACTTTAAATACATTTAGAGCATTTGATGAAGTGCAGCGCTTGCTACTAAGTTGAAACAACGGGGAGATGCGTTGGAAATGTGGGTATTCTTCTTTGGGATCTCTATTTAAACAAAACACCTCTGGATTATTAGTAAATGTGTCAGGTGTGTTACCTGGGCACATCGTTGCTTTATTGCTTTATAATCTTCCCGCTTTGGGAAGTATTAGCATGTTTATTTTCACTGTCTTAATTAAATTAAGAATGGATTACTAGAATCGAATCTCTGCTTAAAAAGGTAACTGTGGTGTCTTTCAAAACGCAACACTCCATTTTTAGTTACTGAGATTCCATCGAAACACGGTGTTGTAAGCCTTTCTTATATCTGCAAACAGCTAGTTCCGTTCTCCAAACAGCTAGTAACAAGTAGTAACCTCCAAACGGGTTTTTGTGTGTTTGTTTTACTAGAGAGAGCTCGTGAAAATTGGATCTTACCGATGAAAAGTGATTACTTAAGATTATTTTGAGCCTATGAAATTAAGTGAAAGATTACCTAGATGTTACGTATTTCTCTCTTTATTATATCTGGTAAGCACGAAAATGTCGATTTCCGTGCTTTTGTGTGGATAAAACAGCGGCTTGAGAAGATAAACGTTCCTTCCCTTATCATGGTTTTATTGCTCTGCCATGCTCTCCTTGGCCTTTGGAGTAGGTGTAACCAGTTGTGTCTATTGACACTAACAAACGTAGGCCATGTTTAGCTCACCAAGCTTGATAAAGTATGGCTCTAAATGTTATTTATTACTGAAATTTGCACACAAGGAAGAACATATGACATATGATGTTCACTAAGCTAATTGAAATCTGCAGTTAGCTCTTTGAATTTGGTCGTCTTCCAACAACCTCAGGTTGTTCTTAAATTTTCTGGAAAATGGAGATTTCTGTAACACTTCTTTGGCCAAAACACAGCAGTTTGGGTAAGAAATGAAATTCCCAGCAGTTCCATGACTACTCAGCATGAACCCTGAGCAGTCTGTCAGGCTCTCGGATCAGCTGGTGCCTCGGGAAGGGAAGGTGGAGTCTGAAACCTGTAGGCATTCTCTGCAGTTTTTCTCTCTTAAGGCAGTGTGGAACAATTTGTAAGGCAAATTCTGGCAGGTTGTCATGGAACCTGTTGCAAATAACGAACTGTGACAGCTGGGTTTTCCAACTAACTCTGATCTTCACCAGTGAACTCCTCTAACAATATTTTTACTGCATTCCACTACATGTTGGCATACAATTGCAGGGATATATGAGGAACAACGGCTACCTTAATGATTGTTCTGTGGTCTGTTAAGGAAGCCCTGAAGTTTATAGATTCTAGCATTGTTATGTCTCAGAAGTTAATAAGGGAGGGGTGTGGTCAATAGACCATTTAAAAGGCTTTTAAAGTAAGATCGCTAATGCGGCAAGGAAACACGATGATGGTCTACGCTTTGAATTTTCTTAATGTCAAGTATTCATATGGTAGAATAAGAATAGATCCGTATGAAAGTGGTAAAGGGGAGTACTGTGTAAAATAGTGGGATACTTAGAACTTTTCTGCCACAGTAATGAGAGGAATCTTTTCAGGTACAAACCTTTGTGGTAATGAAGTTGTACTTCATCTACTTGTTGAATATTTCAGAGTATTTTTCTTTAGACATAGCTTATGGATATTGTCGCTTGCCAGTTTTGCGTGTGCCTCATGGATTTGCATACTCTTTGTAGAATGCAAATAGGATCATCCATTTGCACATGGTTTAAATGGATAAATGTGTTCTTTCATTAAAATTCTATCTCTGGCACAACCAGCAATAGTGTGCTAAAACGTGAGAGACTATGTTCATTCAACTGTCAAAACTGGAGAATTAGGCCTTAGCTGATCTTCCTTACTCTAAATCCATACATGTGTCTGCTTTTTCAGACTTTTCTATTTATATTAAAATTTCAAGGAGACGGGAAGATATTGAACATGTCAGAGTTCACTGCTAAAAATCGATATTTTGTAGAGGACAAGCCCTTTTTTCAGTATACTGTGTTTTGAACAAACATTAGTAGAATCATAAAAATTTGCACACTTCTGTTGGTACATGACTTTGATGTTTCCATGAAGGGAAGGTCCCTTTCTTGCAGGTCTCATTTAGTTTGGAAAATTCACTTGTCCTTTACCTTGCTGGTGTACTTCTCTTCTTGTAATAGGCCGCCTGAAAATAGCGAAACAATAATCTTTGTAACTGCATGAGTTCAACTTCTGTTTAGGTTTTGACGAAAAATACTGCTTGCTTATGTAAAGGATTTCATGCTGTGTTCAAAATACTCCATATAGGAGTATTAAAGGTGATAAAGAAAATTCATGAGACATTCCAACCAAGAGTGGTTTCTATTTACATACTTGCTCTTAGTCACATTATATTAGTTTGCCGTTCCTTGCAACAGTATAACTTTATGGACATAGTGAGTTAAGAAAGCTGATAACGCTTTTCTTTTTCTTGTACAGGCTGTCCTACCTGATAAGATAATTGTAAGATATTATTACTTCAAGGGGGTAAAAAAAGAGAAATGCTTTATTTATTCATATTTTTAAATGTAAGTGTATGAAGGGGTTCTGTCAATAAGTTTAAGATTCAGTGACCATTTTGCTCTATTTTATACTTTTCTTGTTCAAGCTTTACAGTACGTTTTGTTAAAAAAAGGGCAGGGGAGAGGCAAAGAGATCTTCAGACGTGACAATTGCTGAAAGTGGTGTTTGCAGTGATGGAAAAGACAGCAGTTCCCCAAGGAAGGAAAAACAGCCTCACAGTTAGTTTATTCTCTGTACGTACACGTCTGAACAGCTGGAGAGGAGCTTGAGTTGGGGATCATCACTTTGTTGACGATTGTTTTGTCTTTTATTTATCTCTCTATGTGTTTTGAAACTGCTGCCAACTTGCCAGTATCTTTGTTATGTTTTTTTTAATGAGGTAGTATGGATATTAATATATTTTTTTTTCACAAGATAAAAGAGAATATTCTGGGCAAGGTTAAATTAAATTTTATTTGAATACTGCCTTCATAAATATTATTTTGCTCATCTTTCCACTGATGTGAATTTGATAGACTTTTGGAAATTTGGTAAGATGTGCGTTGCCAGCTATTCTATCCTTAATATTTGTCCTGACTGAATTTCTACTGAAAAAATCAGAGATCTATGCAGAATATTCTGAAACAAGTTTCAAGCAACAACTACAAAAAAGAGAGGATTTTAATCTTATGATTAATAGAGGAATATTAATTTGATAGGCAGTCTGTTATTAATTTTACAAGAACTTTTTAGTGCAAAGAATATCTTTCTGCATAATGAAAACAAAATTAGTTCCTCCCCCTTTCTTGTCAGACGGGGTTTTTTGCTGTTGTGGTGGGGGTTTTCGAACAATTACTTCTGTTCTAGTGAAGTTACACCCATTTGCCCATCACGAAAGAGCCTGTATTTGTCTTTAGTCTGTCTAGTTTATATTTATCCTGCAGCGGGGTCTAAGATTGCTGAATTTAAATTTCTTTTTCCAAAAGCAATACGGAAAGAAAATGTGTTTGTTAGCTGAATAGGCTAATACTCCATTAAGGGTGCGGAATTACCTCTACACTGGTTTCTCTTCCCATCTGTTCCTTACTCTCCAGTACTTCTGATCGTGGTGGTAAGTATGTGCAGCAGAAAGAAGATACCTATCGTATTGCCGTCTGCTACAGCTACAGAGCAGCAGTAGTCCTTAGTTACAGAGCTTTCTGAGTCTGTACCAGTGCAGCAGGAATCTGGTGGGTGAAGTCATCTTTCCACTGAACTAAATGACAAACTTGTTTTAACATCAGCGGGTAAGAATTTTGCACTGTTAGATGTCATTGTGGAAGCCTATGCTCTTTGCCGAGCGTTTGGAAATAATTCCTAGTAGGCAAACTCTCTTTGCCGCCTCTTGGGGCTGATGGAGTGCAGGTGTAGCGGCAAAGGTGCTGTGTGCCATGTGGAGTAATGGAAGAGCCCGGGAATGGGGCGTAGAAAGGGCGGTTACTCCTCATGAGCAATGGCGAACAGGAGGCGCTTCAAGATCGAGAGCGCTGATGCCTGAGCTTTTTGGTAGAACTGTAATGCGAATGTAAGGGACGGGTACCGTGTACTTCATTGTGAAAGTAGCGATGCAGCTACAAGGTGGCTTTGCTACTAATCTGGAGTCGTGTCTGGGATTTTTTCACTCTCCATATGATATTGCCTTTGGAATCTCGCTAAATGAAACATTTCCTTTAATAAAGGAAGATAGTCTATTTTTGTAAAGCTCCCTGTAGCCTGTTGTGCTGCAATATCTGCTCTGGAGACTGCTCTGTGTACGGAACCGACCACCAAAATACACTGCTCCTGCTTTCCCTGGAATAGCAAATGTCCTTCGAACTGCGGCATCCCAGTAGAGTTAAAGGAGTCATTTGTGTCTGGATGAGCAAACTATGACGTAGAATAAATACCGCCTCTTTTCTTTTTTTAATTTTACAAATTTACATCCCAAGAAATGACAAATGTTTAAAATGGGAGAGTGAGGGGATTGTTTGGCTTTGGTTTTGTTCCACATTTGATAAACTAATGAGAAATAAGGAATAATGAATGAAATAGTTCAGCACGAGTGTGTCTCTAAATGAGTATTAACAAAACAGGGTGATAGGTGTTTTTGCAGAAGCAGCGTATTTCATTGGGTTAACAAACTTCTACCTGTAACCATATCAAAATTCAGTTTTTCTGAACTCTTGTTGAAAACTGCACTATCTAATTTAAATATCAATTCGATAGCACTTTGGTTATGAATTAGGAGCTTTGGTACTAAAGTATTTTGGTGCCCAGTTTAAACATAAGCGTTCATAGTTTATCTTTGGCAACAGTAAAGTGGACGGCAAGTGGCTGCCAGCAGGGGTGGCTTGACTGGGCTGTCGGAGTGGGGCAAGAGGATTTTGGATTGACTCATCTGAGAGTGCGGATCCTGCCGTGAGACACATAATCCCTATGGACAGGGGCCTCGGCATCGCACTTTACATCTTCCCGCCTAGCAATCTGAAAAGTAGCCATGACAGTGGCTCCGGAGGGAGTTGCTTGGCAGCTTTCCCTGTGTGTGTGTGGGAGAGAGAAGGTGCTCTAATTAGTGACAATAGAACGTGGAGAGGGAATACAGAGGAAAAGGCTGGATTTTATTAAATTAAATGTTTTCATCAAAAGCTAAGCAACAAATCACATGTAACACTGCGAATTAATTATAGAAAATATTTATTCTTCTGCAGTACACTTGCTGTGTAAATACTGCTAACAACAGTAAAGACAGTTCTATGTTATACATACCATTGCTACGAAAAAAGGTACATGAAAACGGGCTAGTACAGCTTCTGTTCATTTTCTTTCTCTCCTCAATAGTTTTTCTTTCTCTTTGAAAAGGAGAAGATAAGGTTGAGGCTCTTAGCCTTTCAGAGATGTACACCGCAGAGAGTTGCTGTACGTATCAGATACGTAAGAGCTAAAGGAGTTTTTCTGTTTGGGTTTTGCGTTTGTTTTGTTTTTTGGATTTTTTTTGCCTTTTTTGTTTTACTTGAGGCATGCTAAATAGTACATAGGTGTTTGTAAATAACATTTCCCCTGACACAAGTCCTAAAAATACAGCGTAGTCATGCCAAAAGCTGGCAATGATTTTCACAGTGGGAAAATAGAATTTATAGAAGTAGTTGATATAGCATTACAATATATTTGAGATTTGAGGGCTATTAAATCTGAGGTTGTGATGTCATTGCATGTATACTCAAATATTCCTCATCTTTGTTTTCTTTTTTTCTGATTTTTAAATACAGAGTTCATTTTATTAAAGGAATATCTGCACGGCAGGCTGTGTATTTTTATGATGATTATTTCACTTCCAGGGCTATATAATGCTACCCAAAGGCATGCTGTGCTAACTTAGAACTTCACTTTTTATGTCTTGTTGTTTCTGAATAACTAGATGAACTAATAATAGCCTGACAGTATATCAAAAGCGTGCTTAGGTTGAGCAAGGTAATGGTGTCTTTATATTTTACTTGAAAATTTTAATTTTCGAATTAAGCAAATAAATAGTAGCTTGGATGTTTTATAGGAGGAGTTGTGCGAGCTTCTAACGTGCCGACTGGGTGTACAGTGCGGTAGGAGAAAGGCGCTTTGCATCTGCCAACGGCCTTTTCAGTGCAATAAAGAGAGGGGGTTCTCATCCTTCAGAGAAAGTGCCAAGTCTTTATCTTTGAAAATCGCTCTCCAAATTAGGCTTCCATAGGTGAAAAATAAGTGTATCCAAGTACCTAATTTTTCTGGCGTGTTCTGAAATCAGACAGCGTTATTTTGCACGGTGCTAAACTGTGAATGGAGACTGACAGGTGTTTGTAGGTCCGGCAGATGTTAACGAGGAGCCAAGTTAGTTACAATACATGGTGAACACCACTCAGCGTTTAAAGCCTTAGCTAGGCTTTGGGATAGCATGGCTGGGGATAGCTGTACAGTATTGCTGTTTGTATCTTAAGAATTGGCTTGCTTTCCAGGCGATCCCTTCCTCATTCCTGAGAAAACAGAGAAGGTAATGCATGTGGAACGTCAGTCTCCGGGTTCGGTTTCTGGGATTCCCCATGCAGGCCAAAGTTGCTATTTTACCATCACAACAAGGAGTCCCCAGATCTGTGACAAATAGTATAATACAAAATAGAAAACCCTGGATACTGTTCTCTGAGCATACTAACAGATGTGGAGAGAAGCTTTTTTAGCATATTCCTGAAATGGTTGCTGTCTGTAGCTTTTTGAAGGATACGTTCCTCTTCACTTGGTCTGTTCGGTAACAATTTAAAAAATGTGGCACATCATCTGTTTCCCTGTCACTTCAAAAGAAGTTGGAGAGATGCAGGGGAATGGGGATTACTTTCCTTCTACAGCTTCTCTAGAAAGTCTTCTTTTTCTTCGTGTTTTTCTGAAGCACTTCTTCCCTCTTTTCACTTGAAAATCTCCACTGTTGGACTGCCATAAACAATATTTATATCACAATAAAATATTCATAGAGTATTTTTAGATGCAGTGTATGTTTGTGCCATGCATGATTGAAATGTACACCTGCATTTTATTGCCTTTCTATGAGTTGGGTCAGTTGTTTACTTGTTGATTTACTGGGTGATTTTGGAAAGACTTATTGTCAATTTAAAAAAAAAAAATCAAAAAAATCTGGATACCAGAGTCCCTTAGGATAACCTGCTCTACAGTTTGTAGTCCTTAGGAATAGAAACACTCTGAAGCATCTTTCAGGAGTGACTTGTTAGTCCTGCGCTGGGCCAGGTATCTTTTCATTGTCTTTTCATGGTGGAGATTAAATTGCTATAAAACATATCCTCTGGCACACTGCGGCGAGATCCCCTCCAAGAGTACCACATCCCTTTTAGCTAAAGAAACAAATTTGAATTGGTTCTTAATTCACTCATAACAAATCTCTGTACTGTTTCTTATCTTCACAAAATTTCATGTTTAGCAATTGGTTCCATGTCATTTGATATCAGAGTTAAGCAACAGGTCTATTAATTTCCTTTTCCTCTCCTACCCCTCACTTTGTAAAGGCAGATACTGCTTTCTGTTCCTCTGGGATGCTTCGTCCTCTCTGAGTGTTCTGAAATGATCGTTAATTGGGTAGAGATATCTTTTTATTTTTTTTTTTTCCTCAGTACTTCATTGAAAGCTTTAGGCTCAACTTCTGTTATTCTTGACAAGAATATGTCTGTGATACCAAAATATTCTTTAACTCATTGATTTTTTTTAAAAAAAGTTATTGTACAAAAATTTTAATTGTAAGTTTTAATTGTAATGCATCACCTTTTTGAAGATAAAAGCAAAATTGGTTTTTAATAGTTCATCCAGTTTTAGCACAACTTTGCTCCTTTTTCCCCCCCCCTTATATTTAAGGGGGTTTCCCCTCCCTGGCAGTTTCTGGCTCATGTTGTGCGTTACGTTTCTAATGATCAGGGCTAAAAGTACAGTGTAGAAACTTACTCTCTTATTAACAGAAATAACATTAAAAACCCAGAAATCCAGAACAAATTAATATATAAGTTGTCAAGGTTAAAAAGGGGTTCCAGTAATTAGAGTTCATAACACACACCACGAATGTATCAATTTTTCTCTTATGGCAGCTGACTTGATTTGATTTATATACAATTAAAACGCTGAAAAATTAAATTTTAAACATTCTTCGCATACATGATATACTGTGCTATCCACAGTGCTTTTGTTTGTACTTGCTAAAAGCTATTGGATATGGTAAGAGTGACTTTAATGGAAAGAAATAAAAATCATATTGTCTAATTATTTTTATTTTTTTTTTTTTTAGCCAAGTGCAGAACATGCGCATATAAGCCCCTTGTGATTAAAACACTTAAACATGCGTTTATCTTTGTGTGTGAGTATTCTCGTTCTCTGGAATGAGGCTGCTCATGCTTAAAACCTTTAGCAAGGCCGTATGAAAGCAGAGGTTTTGTCCGTTGGTAACTAAATAGTGCTGATGACTCCATTAAAATGAACGTGCATGCAGTATCTTTGAATTTATGTCCTTTTTGCTCCCATTTTTCAAATGTAAAATATTAAAACAAGGGTAAAGCTATCTGCAGCCTTTAGGGTAAAGCAAAAGAAAAGAAGCCTCTCATCATAAATCTGATTACTTCATTATGTTTTTCCATCCAACTAGGTAAGTCTGAAGACACATAGTATGGCTGATGCAAAGGAGCAGGAGTCAAAAAAATAATCACCCTTGGTCTGTTGTGCCAGCTGTATAATAGTAGTTTTAAGGTCATATTTTACAGATGTCTACTCATTGTTTTTTAAAACTTACGTTTTGTAATAAGCTTTGCACGCAGCTTTGGTGACATTTTGCATGGCTCAGTTTTTGTCATAGCGTACCTATTACAAGTCGAAAGTTTTAAGCTTTCTTTACCTATTTTGTAAGGATATTGGCACTGTATTATTTAAAAATGTTCTCAACAGTGCTGAAGTACTTGTTGAGTGCCAGTTAGGCTTTGAGACAGTATTGTTGTTACGCACTGAATAAGCACAAATGGTCAGCAGGTCTTATCAGAAGAATATGTACTATTTATTCTGTACAGAATTTCCAAAGGAAATGGGAATTGGCTATACTCATTTTTGGCACCATGGTTAGGCTTTTTTTTTAATCAGTTCACTATGAAAGTTTTTGCATTAAGTCTTAATATGGTTTTTGAAGTCTGTCACTTGTTAGTAATTATGATATATCAATTCATGTGCAAACTTATCAATCCAGTCCCTGTGCTAGCACTCTTCTGTAATAACTTAACACCGTCTGAATATATTAGTAATTTCCATGTGATTTTCCCCTTGATTGTTTTTTGGAGTTAGTCATGTTTAAAATTATCAGTAAGGGTCTTGAAGCATCAGTGGCAAGAGCAGACTCAGAGTAGATCAAACCAATACTTTATCATGCTCATTCATGCAAGTCCTTAAGCCATACTGTGGAATTGTCTGTTCTTGGCCTCTTGTTCTTTCTTACGGGCTCAAAAGTTGTGCCTCAGCCATGCCAGCGACACTGCATGAGGCCGCACAGCGAGCTGAAGGACCGAACTGCTGAGGTCTTCAGCTGTTCGCTAACATTGGCTATGTTCTCTAGTGAACTGTGGCTTCATAGTAACCATTTAATTATATGAGGTAGGTAAGAGATCTTAGCGCTATTTTGAGAACATTAATGGCATACTAAAAAGTTAAGATTCATAACTTATCCTTTTAAGGAATTGCTTCATGTTTAAATATATAACAAAGATGCCCAGAGAATGGGATTTTGGTTGTAATGGTGCTTACTGTCCTTGTGCTGCTGTATGTGCCTTTAGGTAGCAGCAACTCAGCGTTGTTACGAGTTGTTCAGTGTACTGAGAGGCATAAGCAGAGAAGAGGCAGCGGACTCATTTCATACCAGTCCGTTTCCTACAGAATGTTAAGTAACACCGACGATGCAGGGAGGAGAGCGCAGTCTGGTCTATGTGCCACTCATGGACCAGATTGCTCTTGGAAAAGTACTCCAAAGATCATGATGTATAGATAACAATATCACTGTTAGAAACCTTTTGGCTGATCTCTTGTTTTGCAGTGTGACTTGTAGAAGCATGCTCTTAACTGAGGCATTCTGATTTCCAGCAGCTTGTGGTTAGTAGTTTTATCCCACGTTCGTATCCAAAGCCTTAAATATTTTCTATAATGGTTTTGATTTGGGCATGGAAGTAGACGATCTTTAGGGCCCCTTCCAACCCAAACCATTCTATGGCTAGTTATCTGAAAAGAGATTCTTGCAGTTGTCAGTCCTCATTTCTGTTAGCAAAACACAAAGGACGTTGTCAGGAAACTGCAGGGCAGGGAAAAGGGCTTCACTCCCTTAAAACAGGCTTGCTCCCTTATTTATTGGTGTCAACAATCAGAAATTCTTCCACTCCTAGCAAGAATCACCTGGGTGAGAGAAGAGCACTGCTTTTGCCGTAAGATTTTAATCCCAGATGATAACATTCTAAATGGGATAGAATTCACAGAGCTACAGAAATGACCACAAAATTGTATAGACTTCTGTAAATCCTGTTACTTTTTCATATGACAGATGCTGAGTGGGGGGAAGTAACTTGTCATACCTACTGAATTTTAGAATCACTGTGTCATTTGGAAGAGCTCAAATGTCATTGTAAGGAAATAAACAGGAAGATGTACTACAGAGAAGCAATATCGAATGAAAATTGGCTAAGAGGATATAAATGTAATTAGCGAAACACATTTTCATGACTAGTAAAATTATCACCCATTTATACATGTTACACACTTGAACCCTTGTTGACACCTGAGGCTGGGAAAATATATCTGCTAATCAAAACATGTAATTATATCCTATGAAGCTGAAGTAACACACTGAATCCTTGCTCTTCGTGGCGTTAATTATTTGGGAAACTCATTTACCCGATCACCTTAGTTTGTCCTTTCTTGCTGTATTTCTGTTCCCCAAAATAGTAAGGTCAGGGACATGCTAAAGCGATTAAACATTAGATCTATGGAAGAGTGAACATGACACAGATTGTTAGATAGTATTGATATCATTAAAGAAGAAGGTGCTCTCAACAGTGGGCAAAAAAACTCTGGTTGTAAAATAAGCAAAGTAAGATATCGTAAGTATTAACTTGCTGGAGAATTAAAATTCTTACAGAGCTTTAGTATAGTTGGGGAGTTGATAACTTGTAATTTCCCACTGGCATGACCTTAAGTAGCTGTCTTCAGAGTCCGTATCTACATTTAATTGAAAGAGATGATGGTCTGACACAAAAAACATAGAGGGCGAAAAGTATAAATGGTTGGTTATGTAGGGGTTTGGGCCAATACAGAGAATAGCCAAGGAAAAATGGATATAAAAAATGCTTACTGAGTTTAATGATACAATAACAGATTAATTTATTCTGTTTTACAGCCCAGTTCTAAAGTAGCATTGTGGAGATGTGAGAAATTAGTAATCCTGATGTAGAAAAACGATTTATTTAGTCTGCAAATAGTAAGGTGTGTCACTGTCAGGGAAAGATGTGCTGCCATAGCTGTTGATACAGTTCCCTCTCAGCTTTTTGTTTTCCGCATGCGGTTAGCACTAATTAGAATTGGGCGTGGGGCAGGGGAGGGGCAGGGAGGGTTGTCGATATAATTGTTTGGTGATGAAAAGTAGAACCAGAAATGAACTGAGTCACGGTAATGTTAAAATCATCTTTATTTTTAGGTCTTACAGTTCAACAGAATTTTCAGGCTAGTTAATTTAGAAAGGTGATTTTAAAAAGGATAAATGCTTCTGCTGTAGGACAGATGTTATCCATCTTGATTATGCAGCTCTGCCAGGTACATTTGAATAACCAGTCCTAAATATTCTTTTTAATCACCCTGTTTTTTATATATCTAGCTGTCTTTGAACCAAACAAAAAGAAAGGGAGAGTTTATAACAACAGTACTTTTACTCACTTGCATCATTTTCAGACTAAGTGACATTCAATAAGAACATTTTCTTTCTTTTTCTGAAAGCCAAGATAACTAAAATTTAAAACCGAATAAACATAGTATACATAATGTTTATTATCCACAAGGTCCTCTGAAGAACATCGTAGTATAAAAATGCATTAGCTAGTACAGATGCATTAACATATTTAGTATTAATATGATTCTTAGCTGGAAACGAGCGGAAAATTTACTACTTCTAATATTTGAAGGCAAATTAATTCAGTATCTCATAGTTCTGTTGATATAATCTTCCTTTGTACCCTAACTTCTTGTAAGGGAGGCTGTGGCGAGATTTACATATTGCATTTGCTATATGCAATGTAGTTACTGTCCTAAATTTCCCACTTAGATCCATTATCTCATGTTTTTAGGTGTAAACTTGTGGAACATCATATATATTCTGAGAAAATCCACAGCTTATATCCTCCAAAACTATATTAAAAAACTTCCTGCGCATACCTTGAAATAAAATTGGGTAGTCTGAGTAAATAAAACTGATAGGATAATATATAATACTGCATTGAATCTGTATGTACATATAAGTAGTCTCGCATGTGAATGTTCTACTAGTTACTGTTATTATTTGTCTACTGGAATTCCAGTAACTGTTCTGTCAGTATATTCTCTCTGTGATGAGATATGGCAAATCTTGTTATAAGTTGTCACAATTACTCAAAAAGTCATTGTGTTATTTTGCTATCAAGAAGGTTCCACTTCTCCATTTAAAGAGGCATTAGGTATGATTTTCGGGTATGAATTTAAAATGTTGTGGCCCTTTATGCACTTCTTACCTCAAACCAGTTTTATGGAATCTGAATACCTGTGCAGTGAGTGGACTTCCTTGGACTTTAAGAATCCAGGAACAAGCAACAGGAATTTGGTGAAAAGTGGCGGAAGCGGCTCTCTAGAATTTTCCGATGTAGTGGAGTTGCAGGCTCAATCGCAGGCCTTGAGTTCTCGTCATAGTGTATCACTGCTTGGGCTGAACAACTCGCACTTTTCCTGCAAAAGTAAACGGAATCAGTGGTCAGCTTGCTGGCGGTGCTTAAGTAACAGCTCTCTTTGGAAGGGTCCTGTTACTGCATCTCTTCATTCTGCTTTCTTGACAATTATACAAAAAATTCTGTCATTCTGTGCACATAAATCCCTTGTTCATTTTAGAGCACCACGTATAGAAAATACGTTTTATATGGCGGCCTCTGAGGGGGAGATATTACATGATTTACTGATGTAAATTGGTCCAATGGCTAGTACTAAAAAGAAAATCTAAAAATAATTACTGGCACGTGAAAGTTGTATTTATTATGTTCTTAAATTTATCTCTTGGCATGTTTTTACATTAGCTGGTGAACTAGAAGTTCCATGTAGTGTTTTATATATAAAGCACGCTTTCTATCCTAACACGCTCTTTGGATCCACTGAAAAATAACAGTGTTCAGTGTTTGTGCCCAGCACATAAAGAAGGTAGAAGCTTATATCAACAGTGCCTTGCAGGAGTGTCAAGGTAGAGGAAATATGGCCTATATATGGCACCATCCCCCTCCCCTACCTCATATTAAATAGGTTCTTAGTGTTTACATCGTATCCTAAAAATAGAAATTTGAGGTGCAGAGATGGATTTTTTCCTATCCTCTCAGAAAGCTGTTTGACTGTTGTTATGTTTTTGTGCTGCTTGAGCTACAGTAAGAAAATCCAGCAGAGCTGTTTGACCAACATCATTGTTAACTTCAAATAATTTGAAATATTGTTATCAGAAATAATAACTACGTATGTATTTTATCTGTTTCAGGTCTGTTAGTAATCCTTCCAGGCTTGCCTCTTACCAGTAGCTACCTGGGAATAGATTTTTCTTCTGGGTTAACGAAGTCTAATATTGTGTCTCCTGATATTTTACCAACCTTGCCTCTCCCTATAAATTCCTCTGATACAGAGGATGATAAGATAATGAATTTGGATGGACCACGTCTGCAATCAGATTTATACTTTTTTCCCAGTCACAATTTGTCATTACAAGTAAACAATCTTCTAGGCAATATAGTCAATAACAGAATTAATGCTAAAAGGCGTAATCCCAGTTATAGCCTTTATGAAATATCACTTGCAACGCATATACAGAGTAAGATGCTATGAGGTTCTTAATTGCCAGGATTTATAAGAAAATACTTCATTATGCACTGATCTTCTGCTATATGCGTAAATAGTGATGCGTGCTGTCATTGTTTTGCCTGTGTGCGTAACAGAGGTCAGAATTTTGTCTGGAATGTTTTGTGGAGAATTTGGCAATTCTGTGTAATAGCACTGTCTTCTGCTATGGTTTTAGATGGCTTTTATCTATCCACTAGAGGCTATTTCAGGATAAATTGACAACCTGCACTATATCTTTTTACTCAATCACTTCTATGTGCAGAGCGCCAGTAGTATTTTCAGAATAACACTTATGATAAGGAAAAAGTAGGCAGAAATGGGCTGCTGAGAATTTATTGGTACTCCTAGTTCTGTTGATCAGGAGCCTTGCCAACACAGTGACTCAACTGCCTGTTCAGTGAACAGGTAGAGCCTTTTCTAGCCAGAGTATTTCTCCTCCTCGGAGATAAAAATAAGAGTTGGTGACTTAAGGATAGAATGAACAGGAGCTAAAACAGCTTGTCATTGCTGAATCTTGTCCTGACAGCTGCCTTAGCAGAATGCATTTGATAAACTGTGATTGACAAAATACTTGAAAACTGCAGCTTAAAACTGAATTTGTGGAGCATGCGAAAGTAGACAGGATAAAGTAAGAATAGACTTATGAGTGCACAGAGCTGTCATCAGGCACATAACTCTCTTGAAATTTGAAAAATAGAGAGCTGTAGGGAAACCTAGACTGTCCTAATATAATTATCAAGATCATTACTGTAATTGAGCCTTCATTTGAAGCTAGGCCATTATGTAATATTTTGTGCTTGTTTATTATACAAAAATCTAATGTTGTAATTTAAGTCACTGGTAGAAAAGGGGCAAAAGAAAATATTCGGCTACTAATTGCTCTGAACTTTTGGAGTCCACACATACATTTTGAAGTTTTGTGGTGTATTTTGATATTTAAAAAAAAAAAAAAAATATACAACAGTGGACATAATTTCACTGACTTTACATTTCTGGTTTGAGAACAATTAGAAGTTTCCACTTACTGCAAATTAAATTCACAATTCTCCAAAAACGAAAGCCTTGTAATGTGTCTTCTGTATGATTAGAGGTACTCAGAGGACTTTTTTCTTTGGTGGGTTTTCTTTTCCATTTCAAATCAGTAGAATCTCCTTAATTGTGTACGTAAAGTGTTATATGCCATACCACAAGGTTATGGAAATTAATTACACCACTTCTGTATAAATACTGGGATGATTTTTCAAAGTAGTTCTATGCAAATTCAGTTGCAAAAATAGGATATACAGAGCACTTGCTAGTATTGCCAACTGCAGAATGCTGTGGCAGTAGGCAGAGAGCACAGCAGTCTCCTTTCCTTTGTGGACTGTAGTCATTAGACTGCACTACCCGTTGGTGCATTTGTTGATGTTCTATTTCATATTTGCATTTAAATTCCTGTGAAGGAAAGGTAAGACAAAGACATAAACAAGTGATGCTTATTTGCTCTTCAATTGAGATCCTATTAGAAGTATGACTTTGAGAGGGAGAATATTGGGGAAAAACGCCTAGGTGTTTTTTAGAAAACATCATATGTCCATTCAGTCTCCAGCAGACATCAAAAGGACATATCCCTGAGGTTCTAATGAAAACATAAGTCAACAGGGAATAACTAAAAATACACTTAAAATGAAAAGGAAACTAGGTCATGTACCGTGTGACTCGGTATTTGTAGCTTAGATAGAGTATATTGCAGTGTTTTTCACATCATAAATATCATTCTGGTACATGTAGAAAGTATTGTCTAAGTTTATTTACTCTAAAATGTTATCCCTTTTGAGTCACTGTGTCTAATGCTTTGTCTCTAACAGTGCACAAGGTGAACTTGCAGTATGTTTATGTCTGTCTGTCTTGTCCAGGCAATTATTCTGACTCTTCTGTAAACTGCTTGGTTTGTGGAAACGGGGCAGAGTCCTTAAGCCTAGATTCTCTCTATCAGGATGCAGATGAGTATATTTATTACTAGCCTATCTGGTATGCAGTGGGAAGCAGCTAGCATAATACGTAAGGTAAACATACATTATTACATAAAAGAGTTGAATTTGTCTGGGGTTTTTTGAACGTGTTACAGCCTCCTGCGCTTTGTTTATTCCATTCATGTGGCAAACTTAATTTTGGTGGGTTTTTTTTAATGAGCTGAGAAAACAGATACCTTCTGAGGTGATCGTTTTCAGTATGCCAAGTTTTATCCAGTATTATGCTCCTGTGTGAGGAGCAGCTTGAGGGAACTGGGGTTGTTCAGCCTGGAGAAAAGGAGGCTGAGGGGGAGACCTTATCTCTCTCTACAACTACCTGAAAAGAGGTTGTAGCGAGGGGGGGGTTGGTCTCTTCTCCCAATTAATAGGCAATACAACAAGAGGAAATGGCTTCAAGTTGTGCCAGGGGAGATTTAGATTGGATATTAGGAAAAATTTTTTCACCAAAAGGGTTGTCAAGCATTGAAGAGGCTGCCCAGGGAGGTGGTTGAGTCACCATCCCTGCAGGTATTTAAAAGACAGGTGGATGTGGCACTTGGGGTCGTGGTTTGGCAGTGCTAGGTTAACTGTTGGACTCGATGATCTTACAGGTCTTTTTCAACATAAACAATTCTATGATTATATGATTCTATGAGTCTGTGTAGTTGTGAGTGACATAGAGAATGTGAATAAGGAATGATCGTTTATTGCTTTTTCCCCAAGTGGGAACTATACAACATCAAATTAGCAAACTGCAGATCCAAAATGAACAAAAATCTACTTCAGGTAACATTCAGGGAAGTTGTTAGATTTCTTGTCCCAAGACTTTGTAAATACTAACAATTTACACTGGTTCAAAGCCAGACTTGAGAAATTGATGGAAGAAAAATCCAACCGGGGCTGGTGAATAAAAATTTTAGGAAATATGAGACAAACTCCTGGTGTTCCAGAGGCTATTCTGAAGAATTATCTTCATATGTGTACTCTAGTTTTATACTTTTCCTTAGGCTAGAGATGTGATAAAAGGTCTTTGATATGACTCGCTATGGGTTGTACTTACATTCTTTGTTAAAGAGTACTGAGAATAATTTTGTTTCAAAGCTACAGGTGATCTCATTATAGAGGCTGAAGAGATAGTTGATAAAATTTGAGATTGAAATCTTGTCCTTTATAATTTTTTTCCCCAACAAATAACACAGTAAGACAGTAAGTTTGTCTGCTTGTCTTCTTGTGAATTGTGTGTCAATTCTTAGCTCTTCAAAATTGTTTACAGTCACAGATGACAAATTAGATTTTACCAACTAAATTACTTGAAAACTGTAATTTGATTTATTTTTTTTTCCACTAATAGAACTCGCTGTAGAAAGAGTAAAAGCAGGTCTAAAGGTGGTTGAGGCTCATCAATTAATTAACTTGCCATAACAATTTAAAAAAAAACAATAATTCTTAACAGCGAAGAACATAACTGTATAATGAGGATGTCAGATGCTGAAGTTATTATTTTAAGAGCCGCTTTGCTTTGTTTTGTGAGGCATTATTGTTGCTAGAACATTGGTCTCAATCGCCAGCTCCCTAGGAACACAGCTGTATGTATTTGTTTTAGTGTTTCGTTGTGTTGTTGGGAGCTTGCTCCATTTTAAATGAGTAATGAGCTACGGAGTTAGAAGCATACAGGATGTTGTAGGGCCTATGGAACATCGAGGTCATTGAAATACATGCCCAATACGTCAGTAGGACTAATGTGGTAGCACTTCAGTCCTCCTTACCTTTTTTTGTCCATATACCTTAGCTTTACGCTGTTCCTTCAACAGAAGAAATCATGTTTTGTTGGTTTGCTTTTTTGTGTGTTTGTTTTAGAGGAGGGGCAGGGTGACACAACACCCAATGTGGTTGTAATAATTTATCGCAATTCGAATTGCACACCTGTACTCTAAACCCTTCTTTCTATTGTTTTATGAATCCCTTAGTGTTTATTTCACAGCTGTCACAGTGCTCCATTCTGCTGACACTAGTTGATAAATTAAAAGAAGTGCAGTCTTATCCAGAGCAGCTAACTTTGGCTTATTCCCTTATTCACTAAAGAAGAGGCAAAGTAGTATGTGGCAGATAATTTTTACAGTACAGGATATCAATATGTATGGCACATACAAGGAGAAACATTCCTTTTAAGGAATTCTTTTTAGAATTTAAATTCTTTTTAGCCTTCTGTATAAAGTTTTTATTTTACACACTTGTGTGCTGCCAAAAGTGAAGAACAGCAGCAGTGGGTGCTTTAATTGAGGGATTGCTTGGTTGTAGTACAGTGCGTATAGTCCCTTCTAAATTTAAACTTTGTACCTGACCACTTTTGTTGTAAAACTTGATTAATGTGAATTTTGTCACATTAAGTAAAGATACTGGGTTTAGTGATTTATTTATTTTTTACCTAAAAACATAGTAATTGGGAAATAGGCTGAACCTAACACTAGAGTGTTAATTGAGAGAAAGCCTTAAATGGAAGAGGTATTAAAGAAAGAGAAAGCAACCTTAGAGAGTACCTGTAGTTGCTAATTTAGACTGGAGCTTTTTTTAGTTTTTAATAAATTATTCCCATGAGAATTGTGGCTTACTGTTTTATAAATTATGGGGATATTGACCCATAGCTGAGTCATAGACCTTTATGGGGATACCAACCTGTTCCTAACAGCATGAAATAATAGTTGTTAAATTGACCCTTACTTTAAAAAGCAAAACAAACCCAGAAGGAAACAGCATGAGGAAGAGCAAAAATGTTATGAAGTTTCACTTAGAGTTTTTCTTTTTATGCAAGTCAATGACCATGTTGAATTTAGAGGCAATTATGAATATTTTAAATGTTGGGGCTTGACTGTTCACGGCCATTTGGGAAGATTCATCCAAATTACAAGTGACTTTGTGGCATGATTTTAAAGTGGTATTGTGAAATTGATTGAAACTGCTATGTAGATATATTTGTTTGGACTTAAGAGGGCCTGTATTTAATGTCTTTTTGTAAATAAGACAAGTGGAAATCATTTAATTTGACTTAAATAAATCCACTTGAAATTTAGTTCCAGTTCACTTTGCGTTCGTAAATGTAGACAGACTTCTGCACACAGAAATAGACATATCTATGCCCTTACTAAATGCTGATCTAAATTATGCATGTCCTTGTGATTCTTACGGTACCAGTAATCCTAGTGTTTTATTAGTCCATAGGAAATGAAAATACAAAATGAAGGTATTTGTCATTTTAAGTCCTGCACTGTTGTCTCTAATGTAGCTAACTGCTTAGTTGATGCTGTATAAAAGATATGGTCAATGCGGTTGGAATATTCAGCGCCTGGTGCAGTAGATCTGTTGCTCGTCACGTTTGGTAATATTTATAACATCGTAAATAGTAATGTGAAGCAAAAATTCTTCTGACTCCCATTTTGTAACTTTACCTTTGGTAGGCTGAGGAGAGGGAAAATGGTGTATTTACTGATGAGTTCACTGAACTATAATAAGCTTTCAAACTAGTACTAGAGCATTTTTCTTCGCGGTGTTTGTCATTCTTGTGTGAATATTTGGTGGTGTAGTTAACATATCTGAGTGTATACTTTCAAAAAATAAAATATGTCTTGTGGATGTTTTGAATTGGAGAATAATTCTGCTTGAGAGCTGCTAGTATACTATGCAGGTAAAGCTTTTTTAAGTTTAATTGGCTTAGTGAGTGTGCTTCTGAGGAGAGAAAAAATGAATACAACTTTTGTAAAAGATCAAACAAAACACTGGATATAAAATGTGCAATAGAAGGTAATAGAGTAAAACAGCAGATAGTAATTCTGTCAAGACAATATAGGAAAAGAAAAATTGTGTGTCCCTTTTATTACAGAACAGTTCATATTCCGGTACTTTTGTGCATGACTTTTATATTACTGACTTTTTTCTGATTTCTTCATAATCATTATTTGCCTCCAGAAATGGTATGCATATAGGTTAGAGTACCGCATTTGTTACGTGTGTCCAGTGTGCTTGATCCAAAAGGTTAGGGGAAAATGTGATGAAAAAACGTAACGAAAAAAGGTTATTTGAGGAAGATGTAGAGCTTTGACCTGCCTAGTACTGAGAGTGTGTTCTGTCAGCCGGTATGGGTTTTATCCTATTCATCAAAACCATAATGATCAGTAATAAATGTTGAGCAAATAGCAATGAAAATGTATTAAGGCACTAACAGAGAAGCAGCTTCTGCTCATTGAAACTGTTCAACAGAGAGGAAATCAGAGACAACTGGGACAAGCCTCAGCCACGCAGGGGTGACAGAAGTGGAGTGAGTGTTTGTTACTGGATGGTTTTGTGAGAGTATTGGGAGGGAGGGGAAGCAGCAGGAGAAATTAAAGGTATTTATTTGTAAGACCTCTTTTTTTTTTAATGCTTCTGAAGTGCTAGTTTATAAAAATAAACCGTCTTTTTATTGTTTATGATGAGTAAAAATTAGGTTGTGCCACTTTGATAAATAGAAGAGGGGAAAACGAGAGCAGAGTTTAGGAGGATATTTAGATTCTGGTCATATTTAAAGTTCCACGGTTATTTTCTAGATGAATGTTGACAGAGAGGCATAAGAATTATGGGGGGAGGAAGCAAACTATATAAAACTGTCCTGGTCCCGGTGGGGACAGGGTTAGTTCTCCCCGGGCTCTGTCAGGGACAGGGACAGGGACAGAGCTCGGGCTGGGGCCTGCCGGGTCTGGCCGTGAGGGGTGGTACCACCCTCACCGTGTTCGTACATTGCTCTGTCAGCGTTATTGTTGGTGTTTTCCTCTTCCCTTTCCTGGTCTGTGGAAAACTGGCTCAACCCACCAGTTCTGCCTTTTTCTCCCAGTTCTCCCCCAGAGGTGTAAGGGGCGGGAGAGAGTGGCCGAGCAGTTCTTTGGTGCCAGCTGAGGCTGAACCATGGCAAAAATGCAAAAAGTTTTCATGCTGTAAAAAAACACACGTAAACAATGTGCTATCATTTTAAATAATTGCATTGTATACTATATGATTGGTAGTAAAGCTTTTAGTGATGCCTATCGGGAGATGTTAAAAAGTGGAATTCCAGAATACCCGACTGGACTAATAAGGCTGAGAATTCATAGTGCGTAGTTGGAAGCGTCCAGTCAGACAGGAGCGCGAAGGGGAAAATCCCGAAGGAAGGAAACAAGTGGGGATGGGGGGGAGAGAGAAAGAAGAGACGGGAGTGATACTGGTTCTGGGATAGGCAACGGTTATGGATTGCTGTTAGGCCAGCTCAAAAGATAAATAACTTAAGAGCAACACAATACTTGGTGACCAGCCTCTTTGCTGTGAGAAAGCCGTGTCCCATGGGGCTCTGTGGCGGGCCCCCGAGGAGCGGCCTCTGGCTGCGTGGAGCTCGGAGCTGCCTCCTGGTTGCCTGGCACAGCCATAGAGAGGGAGTGGAAATGGGGAGAGTAATTACGGCCCTTCCCTGCCAGCCTTTGTGTTGGGCAGCAAGGAGACGTCGTGTGGGCCGCCTCAGAGCGCCAGGCCTCGGGGGAGAGCGTTGGGGTGTGAGGGAGATTAGAGAGATGAAAGCGAGTAACAAAATGGCGGACGCAGAGTAGGAGTTTCTGAAGAGGCTGCTGTGAGGAAAGGAGAAGAAATTGAGCTTGATGAATACTGTGCAGGAGAGAAGCAGCTACTGTGAACATCGTATACATCACAGGAGACCACTTCAGGAGTTGCAGTATTCATTTTCTCACTTTTCAAAAGGTGTTGCTAGTATTTATACTGTTATTTAAAGTTAGCTGTATCAGCATTAATTTTTAACTTAAACTAGGATTCAAGACAGCAAACTGAAAACTGTTCCTCATTCGTCTTTGAAAGTAATGTAGAGAAAGCAGATTTCTTTCTCTCTGTCCTTTACCGTAGGAGCAAATGGGCCTGTGGACATTGGGGGATCGTGTTTTGGACGAATGTATGAAAGGACGGCATAGTAAATTCACACAGTTTTTCCTTTATCCAGGTGCAAAGCGTGGTGTCTGGTATGGACTAAAATTAACTTAATGATTTAAAGATTTACTTACAAAAGATTTTTTTTCCTAATTTTTGGCAAGGCCAAAGATTGTAGGTCATAGTTTGTTCTTTCCTGTCTGATAATTGCAAAATCCATTAGTATCCCTTTGAGATGTTTTTTATAAAAGACTGTACTAAATTTGAATAAAAGCCTAATAAGTAGATTAGTTAGAACAATAGTCCTCATGAGGATGTTTGATTCTGAGTGTAGCTGCTAGAGATAACCCTAAATGCAATTAGGCTTAACTCCCTGTGAGTGTCAAAGGAAGGTAATACCCATGGAGACTTTCCTTCAGATGACACTATTTTTAAAGCATCTCAACATTTAAATTATTCTTTCCTTTGGGTATTGGTAACAAACTTTTCTCTCTCTCTCTTCTTTTTTTTTTTTTTTTTTTTTTATTGTTGGAGAAATAGAGCTTGGAAACTTACGTTTTAGCCATTAGTTTCAGATATTTTGTGTCAAAAAGAGGGATGGCTCAGCTTCCTTGGGGGAACAGTTTTTTGTCCTCATCTGTACTCTTTGTAATCGTAAGGATCAAATATCCCAAGGTGGCCACAGACAGGTAAAAGGAGAAAATAGCAGATTCAGTAACACAGACAGGCTTAAAGGGTAATGTGATAAAATGTCAATAGGTAAACTGTTGGATTAATTCTGTTTTTTCTTCTTGAAGAGAAATGAAAGCAAAACTTCTATTAAAACAGAAACAGAGGCAGTAAGATTTAAAACATTTGCATATTATAGGATGTGATATAACAGAAACTGTAAAATTGCAAACTACTAAAATTGTGTAATTTAAATACCACAGAAGAATTGCACTGAATTTGGTCCCATTTTCACATATAAAAGGAGAAGAAAAAGGAAAAAAAAAAAAGCTTAGTAAAACAATTCCATTACCTCCTTTCTGATATATTCCTGCATATGCCTGGGCTTACTTATACTTAAGTTCTCCTATTTTTAAAATATGGAAAATATGAAAATAATCTCATTAACTTTTAATATTATATTTTAGGAAAAATTGCTGGTCACACCAAAATGAAAAAAATTGCAGGGTTTTTTAAACCAATTTTTTTATATTGATAGTCATTGTGTTCTGCACTTCACATATCTTTGCTTTACTTGCATATTGTTCTTAGAATTATCTTTCACTGGAGCATTCCTGAAAACCTCTTGTTTTCCTGCCTTGCTTTTAAATCAAAAATCTGTGTCATCAAAAATAAAGCTGAACTAACTACACATGAGCCAAAATACCTGAAAATGACTTACAGTCATACCACGTCAAACTTGAATTTAATGTGTGGCAAGGAGATGTTTAGCCAATTTAGTGAACTATGCCTGGTTTTTATTGTCTGTAAAAGTATAGCTTGTCCCTTAAAATTACTTTTTACCCCCGAAGCCAGCAACGTAGAGCTCCGGAGCTGTCACATTATTCTTTCACATTATTTCTGTTATAGGCACATTAGGTCCAAAATATTTCTTCTTCTAACAAATAGCTAATTTTTTTCTCTTACATCTTTAGCATACAAAATGGTTTATTTTCTTTTGTTTTGGTCAGCTGTTTTTATATCTTTAGGTATCAATGCGTTGTCCTTTTTTCCTTGCATATAGTAAATTACTGTGGTATACAGAACATATATTCTTTGTTGATTCTGGTGAGTCTTGGACACAAGATTAAATTATTGTCTTATAAAAATTATTAAGGGTTTGAACCTGAGATGTACCAAGTCAAATAATTTCCTAGTGAAGCCTTAAAGGCAGTAAAGAACAAAAATTGAAGTGACCATACATTAATTATTAGGCTTCTTGTCTTAACTGGTTTATGCAAGGAAATTCTTTTAAACAAGTAAAAAGAGGTTTTATGTTTCCTGTCTACTATATCTGAAAACTCTCCTGTTGTTATTACGAAATTCAATAACAATTTTCAATTGATTTTGCACTTCTCAAATGTAAGAGGACTCCCTAATTACTTCATGCTTAAAAAAATCCAGGTATATTTGAATTAGTTGTACAACCAAAAGAAACCTGATTCCTTTTTAATGAAAGAGAAAGACTATTCAAAACTAAAGGATTTTTTTTTTGTCTATATTAAAATCTGTCTTCCTAAAGCTGGAGAGTTTTTACGAGGCAAAAAAGAGAAAAAATTGCCAACCCTGCCACAGTGCAGTTTCAGTGGTTCATGTGTAGCTGAGATGCAGCAGAGTGAGGCTGGTTATGTTGATAGTCAATGTAAAAGCCATCATGCTGCTACAATAAACATGCAAGGAGTGATTTATTACAGCTGAAAGTAGCCATTTTCTAAATGTATCTTAAGCGTCTGTTTTTAGATAATAAAAATTATCTTTTAGAAGGATGTAATGATACATACTTGGCTATAGGAGTAATAGATAATATACTGAAAGTAAGTTAGTATGATCTTAAATACAGGCTGTACAGCATGTATGGAAGCTCTCATGGACTTCAGGTTAAATTCTAACACGCGTGTTATAGCCAGATTTTTATGCACTCTGCCCTTTTTGTGGTTAATGATATTGATGGTGGGTATATGTACCTCCTGCAAAGCAAGATTTCAACACTACTACTGCTACTCAATATGCCTTTTTATATGTCATTGATAACAAGGTAAAAGAATTGTCAATCTCTAGATGATAATGAGTAATGTATTTTTCTATTACTCAAGAATGCTTTGGGTGGGAGGAGGTGAAATATTCTTTGGCTGTATTGCATCACAGATGAATGGAATGGAAGAAAAGGAGGAAAAGAGCCATCTCTAAAATGTATTTGTTTTATTTCATTTAGATTTTCACACACACCTTTCTGAGAAATTGAAAGACAGACAGACAAGCTGGCAGCAGCTGGCTGAGACAAAGAACTCTCTAATACGTAAGGTTTTTATCTTGCTTAAACTGTATGCCTTGTAAACTTAGAACCTAGTTTAGAATTTGTGAGTTTTGCAATGATTAATCTAGTTCTGTTTATGTTCTGCTTGTTATGTATTGTGGGGGGGGTTTGTGCGGTGTTTTTATTTTTTTCCTGGGTATTTATATTCTGTTGAGTAAGCCCGATCTCTCTTTACTGCCTTTTTTTTTTTTAAGTGTTGAATATTACCTTCCTGATCTGATTGAACTAAGTATAAGTATGGGTGGGGGTTTTGTTGGGAGTCTTCAGTGGGTGGTGAAGCAAGCTGTGTTTTCCCTAAGCTGACGTTGCTTCACAGGACAGGGCTCGTTACATGGAGAGAAAGAGAGCTAAGACAAGTAAGAGATGCCAGATCTGGGTACACGCAAACATAACTTAAAAACAATATAGTACCTGTATCTAGCAGTAGTTTCACAAAGGCAATTACGTATGTTTTATCGCACTGGTAAAAGCTTGCATATGATATGTATTTCTTCAGCAATTCTTAAATTTGACTTTCTAATGAAAGATTTAGTGATAGCTCTGTCCATCTTTAGTCTTGATTTGAATTTTTCTGATCTAAGAGTTTCAGATTCAGTCTGACACATGTGGTGTGTGACTGAAGTTTTGGATCTAAGGGGCTGTGCAAAATCAGGGAATCACCTCCTTGATAGACAATTTTTTTTTTTTTTTTTTTAAAGTACCACTACTGGCCCCCCCACCCCTTTTGTCTCACTGCGAGCAAAACTCCTTTGGGAAGAGGCGGATGTTTGGAAAAAAGTTAGCAGTGTACTTTTTAACAAAAGAAAAAAATAACAAGCTCTAGTAATATAAATCCAAAGACATCTTAAGGGATTTTAATACAATCAAGAATAATGATTCAGTGACATCTTCCTCTTGATATTTCTTGAATTCAAAAAAATGGTTTTCATTCATTGGATCTGTACACTTGTACTAACTGGAGTATCAGTATGTGCCCTCAGTAATTTAGCAGGGGCCATTTTTCATGAAGTCTTTTGTCCTCAACACTGGAATGTTTACCTTGTATTGGACTGCCTAATGAGATGAAAGATATATTTTGATATTTCTTTCTTTTCTTCCATTGTGACCATGACCTAGTACATACGTGAAAGATACCTTCCCATTTGGGCTTTTCATTTAAGCACTTAAGTAAACGCTTTGCAAAATTAGGGCCCTAACCAGGAATAATATTCTGCTTGCTGAATATTTAAATGAGATATATACCCAGGTTTTCTCATCACCCCAAATTTGATTTTCTGATATACTTCTTTCCATAATTGTTTGATTGTTGGTAAAAACTAGTGAATGGCATTATGCTTTGAATCTCAAACAGTGTCTGAGGAAATACTGGGACACCTTCTTATATCAAATTCTGGAAAGTACTGGGCATCTGTGACCATTTTGTAGTTAATGCAGCCCAAGAATTCTCAGTGTGTTTTCAAACTGGAGATGAGGACTGTTTTTTGTATTTCCATGCCTCTTTAAAAGAGTGGGAGCCAGAGCATTTCGTAGACCCATTAAATTTCTATTATGCTGGTATATAATACTAAAAATTGCCCAAGTTGGCATGTGTATGGTTGGTAAAAAAGGTGAAATTAATAAGGAATGGAAATGATCCTGTATATGTCTCTGCATCTCTGAACCAGTGATGATTATTGGTGTTGCAGAAGGGATTTTGGCACGGGTAAAATGAATGGGTTATGCTATTTAGGCCATACTAAATCTCAAAGAATAATACTTGAGTGCATTTTCTAGGATCACAGAAATGTTCTGCCCTACAAATTGCATCCATCTGAACAACGTAATTTCTCATTTGAAGCGTTGAGGCCTTTCATCCAATACTGTTTCTCTTTGGTTTAGTTCTTTCCCCGACAACCTGATACCCTTCCCCGTTCAAAAAAATTTGATTTATATATTGCTTTTAATTTTTGGTATTGTGTTTGTTCAGGGCTCTGGAAATTAAGAGGACCATGAGAATGTATTAATAACTATATAGCAACTCAAAAATATTTGACGGTAGTATTAATTCTCACCTCTGGCTTGACATTGAACTGAGACAAGCAATAGATTAGTACTTATGACTTTTATGATTCTAATTACTGGGACATACTAAATCTGGTATCACTAGTAAAATGGTTTGTTGCATGGTCTAAATGTGGTAAGAAAGGTGCTGTGTGCTTACAGACTCAGATGTGCTGGCTGGCATTGATGTCAGCCAAATCTATTGTGTTATAATTCAAGGGAATATGAACGAAGCTTTATCTCTGTTCCTTTTAAAAAGTGCCATAGGATTTTTTTACATCTATCTGGATGCTGCCAAAACCAGACAGATGGCACTAACCTTGGTTTAAAGCCTCAGCTGGCTGAGAATGCATCCAAATAGCATCGCGAAGCTTTCAGTGTGCATGTTGTGTCAACAGAAGAGGACTCTCTGTATCACCCTAAGTAGAGCCCTCAGACTTCATTCTGAAGGTACCCAGCTAACGAGTGTGCTCATTTAGTGGGTGGATTGCTTTGCTGTGTTCTAATAAAATGTTAGGTTTCTTGATCTATTCGGCCTCTGCTTTGCTGAAGGAGGAAGATGCTGCTGGTGCAGACCAAGAGGTAATGGGAAAAAGGGAGGTTAAGCGCTGAACATGGATATTATAATGGTCAGTGCTTCAGAAATACGGGCATAAGGACTGTTCTCGGATCCATGTTCCGACTCTGGAAGGAAAAAGGATAAAAGTGTCCTACAGGAAAATAACTTCCTCTATCTCCTCTACCCAGTATTCGGATAGACCTAAATCTCACCTTTTCTGACTTCTCCTTTTTTGGGAGAAGAAGTCTTGATTTTAAAAAAAAAAAAAAAAAAACACCCCAAAACCTAAAATATCTGAAATCTATCTCATACTAAGCATTCAGAATTAAAAACAAAACCAACCAAACAAAGGAACAAAACCACCCTGAGTTTCTTTTTATAGCTGTAAAATAATACAACAAAAGCTCAGAGATATATCAAAATCATTAAGTGAGGCTTTTAAAGCATTCAGATAATGTAATGTACAAATCTGCACATTGCAGTGGAGTCCGTGGTCTATGAATTAATCTATAATCCTGTCAATACCAAAAGGAGATTTGAATGGATATAGCTAATAAGCTATGTATTTGATATGTTGTTGCAGCAAGCATACAACTATCTCAATGATCTGTGGTAATCTGTGGTGTGCAAATAAATTCTTAAAGTAATTTTTGAATGTTATCAATTGAACTGTAATTTAATGAAGACAGAATCACAGAATGGTTTGCGGGGGGAGGGAGGGGACCTTAAAGCCCGGCCAGTGCCACCCCCTGCCCTGGGCAGGGACACCTCCCACCAGCCCAGGTTGCTCCAAGCCCCGTCCAACCTGGCCTTGAACCCCTCCAGGGATGGGGCAGCCACGGCTTCTCTGGGCAACCTGGGCCAGGGGCTCACCACCCTCAGGGTAAAGAATTTCTTCCTGATGTCTAATGTAAATCTCCCCTCTTTCAGTTTAAAACTGTTATGCCTTTCCAAGGGAAGCAAATGGATTGGATTTTATCCTATACTTATGTCATTTAGATACAAAATGCAACTGGTTGTATGGGGATTTGATTTAGGAGGATGATCTCTTTATGGCATGACATTTAAAATCATCAGTGAGAATGGTAGACTGATGTCCAGTAGTCTTCAGATATAAATAAGTTGAAAGTTGTATTTAAATACTGTGTATGGTTACTGTGGCTAGCATTTATAATAATTCTGTTTAAATCAAATTAGGGAGGAATTCAGCTCCCTTTGCCGTTTTCGATGTGGATTTGCCTTACTGAGGATTATATGGGTTTGCTTTTCAGGGAGGTTTTTTTGTGTTTCCATTTTAATGGAAATTATTTCAAAAATACATGAGCAAAACCTGATTTTGTCATGGGATTTTAGCCATGATTTCTTTAAGTCCAGGTTGTACAGTTGCTCTTCATGCAACATACTGTTTTGTTAAGAAACAATCAACCAGAGAATGTAAACCGCAAAGCCAAAACTGGGTGATAAAATAATGAGAATGTTGGAAATTCTGAAGGGGAAGTAAAACGCTCTTGCATACTGGTTCCTAGAAGAAAACAAGCTGACAGTTCTACCAGGTGCCTCTCTTAGGAGCAGACTTAACACTTGTTACAGAATTTGTCTTGAAAACACCGGTATTTGAACTATAGAATTTGCAAATTTGCTTGAGAATCAAAACAGATTGTGTGTTGAAAGACTGAGCTGCTAGCAAAATACTCGATCATGTCAGATTTATACAAACCGATCTCCTGTGTATTGCACCATGTCCTAGAAAACTGGAAGCCATGAAAATAAGAACTTATATTTTAAGGAGTTCTGTGACAGATTATAAAAAATAGCTTTTCCACTTTTTACATTAAGCTTCTACCTTAAAGAAACTGATGAAATAGGTGGTAATTTTTAACACAAGCAGTGACAAAATAAACACCATCTGCTTGTGTTGACTTATTCCATAGTATTCTCATGCTGGGTGATTTTATTTCACTTTTTTTCAGAAATAGTTAATGACACATCTGCTGTGTGGTAGAGGTGCATTTTGGGTGATTAAATGTGGACATAAGTTTAGGGAAAATAATAATTAAACTTTTTCAGGAAATTGAAGGAAATTCTAAACTACTAAGAGGAATTTACAAAATATATACCTCTGTTGATGTCTTTTTTTATTATTATTTTAATGCAATTTATTATTGCATCAAAAATGTTAAACATATATTTATTTTTTCAAATTACACGGTTATCATGGAAAACTTCTCATCTAGCTTTTTTGCCAAAGCAAAAATCTTAGTCCTCTAAGCAAGCCTGTTTTCTCTCACGTCCGTGACTCTGGAGCTGAGAAGACAGAGCAGGTTCAGGTGCTGTGTGGAATCAGTGTCATATTTGTTTACATGGGAGAAAGTATTTAAAGGAGCATAATGTACAGTGCCCTCATTGCAACTGCACAACAAAATAATGAAGTTTATTTCAAGTTTATTTCAAGTTCCAGTTGAATACTGGACAAGAAATTCTACGTACGTGCAGAGTTGTTTACTTTTATAGAGTATGTTTTTATCCTGGAAAGCTCTGTGAAACTATCTTTCCTCCCAAGAAAGGTTGTTAGGACAAGATGTAGTTGTCTGGTGTCCCTGGGTTATTCAGAGAAAGACATAATTCATGGTGGTTTGTGTTGTGGCACGTTGTCTTCCTTTTTGGTAGAGCTCAGTAGTCCTGTTGTGGTTTGAATATTCCTCTCCTGCATTCCTGAAGAGCAGTCTCTTCCCAAATTACCCCAGCATGTCCTGCCTTTTCCTTCTGGGTCAGCGACGAGGAGTCTTTGTTGTGGGAATTCCGATTTAGCACTTGACTGCAGAGGCATTAATGTAACGATCCACTATACAAAGTCCAAGTAATTACGCTGTTAAATCTGTGTTTAGCGTGCCAGATCATATGTCCCTATGCTGTTACCAGTATAAGTAGATTTTAATAAATCAAAAAACCTAAATATCTGGATCTCCATATGGATGGGTGGATATTTAATTTTAATTAAAGCCATGGATTGGAAACCTTAGGGAAAATAACAAAACTTTCGCTACTTTATTCTCTAGTAGGTGAAAAAACAGGACGGACTGCATAGTGACATCAATTCAGACTCCGTCTAAAACTTAAAAAATCTTATGTAAAAAGAAATTCAGTGTCATCCCTTCCTTCTACCAAGTTCTGTTTAATGGTATGAAATCCTTGTCCCCCTATTATGGTTTCACAAAAAGTTTTGTCAAGTTATGCAAGTAAACTTGTATACAATATAAACAGAAAATTACTTCTGGAAAAAAACCATAATATAAACAATTTTAAGAGGAATTCTGTTTCATACTAATTAAAAATTGGAATGAGAATTGATGCAAGTTGCACTAAATGTGTACCGCGTTTATTGGATAGTAAGCATTTGAAGTCGTCCCGTGTTCCTTAGCACTGATAAACAGATTTACGTAAGTTAAATACATATATTACAAACCTTTTGACTTGACCTGATCTGTGTAAACATTGCATCGACGAATTATCAAACCTCTTTGAAAGACAGCCTTATGTATGTATATTATCATTTATGTTAATCTGAAACATTTCTCAAGCTGCTGTGCACGAAGTTAGGGTGAAGAATCCCTTACTTATTCATATCCATATGCATGCTGTGAAACTTGAAAAAGGAGGAGACAAGAACTGATTTTAAAAAAAACCAAATTATATACGTTTTTTTTATACTAGTGCCATACTGCCTTAGTTAAGGTTTACTTACATTCACTGCTAGGGTAAAAGTGGAGAGAGCCTGACTAGTGCTTTCTTTGTGAATATCTGTAGCTTGGTCTTCTAAACATTTTCTTTTGTTTAGATTATGAATTGGAAATACGATGTGCTTTAATCCAACCTGGATCTGCATCTGGGATAAATTTTTATAGTATCTAATGCTGGAATAGTAAGTAAACCAAAATTGATTACACTGTATTTTTTAATATGGAGAAGCAATGAGGAAATGATGACAGAAAATATTTTAAACTATGATATTTGCAAACTTTTCCCTGTATTAAAGATTTGTACATTGAAGATGCGTAACTACATTCAGAAGTTGTCAGTGGAAGGCCAAGCATTTTGATAGAAATGTAGATAGTGGATGGGATTACTGTATCCTAAGCGTTAAATGTGCTTGGCATAATAAGAAGAGGTGAATATCTGAGACTTAAACAGCACAATTCTTGATATCCGCTTCCTTACTGGGATACGTGAGTTCAGTATTTTCAACAACGGTCACAGTATTTCTCTTGCCAGTAAGACTTACGGACATATCTGGTAATATGTTTTCATGCTTCTTCAAAATTTATTTCCTTACACAAGATTGTTAGGAGTCATTATTTGATCCCGATATCATTTTTTAGATTTTGCGTGATGGTTCAGTAGAGTGAGTGTGCTTCAGAGACAAGTTTATCTGTAGCGTATATGCTCAGAATCTGGCCATGCTTGATTGTACTTTTGGGTACAGTGCCTCAAATCCCACGTGGCTTCAACTACCTGGCCCTGATTAATGAAAATATTGAACGTGGTGTTAATGCCAGGAGGCCTCCGAAAGGACTTGCTAAAACTTAATGACATAATTTAAAGAGTGATCTTTATTTGATTGAATAGCATGTGGAATTGGGAAATCTGAGTGTATTTTGGAACACTAAATGATCTGCAACTAGGAAAAAAAAAAAACGAGGTGGCTTCTTCCTCTTTAGATACCGGAAATCTTCATCTGTTACCCATGTAGCCTGCAAAATCTTCAGCCGCCTTTGAGCACTGTAATATATTCATTTTTAGGGCAAGACTATCCTGCTGCCCTCCCTCCTATTTGCACTCAAAGGATACTTGGCAATTCTCAGGATTAATTTTAGATGTTGCCTCTGATTTTTGATTCTGAAATTTGACTTTGTGTATTGTGTGATAGTATCATAATTTGGGGGAGTGTATATTGGTGCTTCTTTTCAATAGTAAAACCACCTTGTGCAGCCTCCCTGACAGTACAGACTAAACAGCCACGTGTTCTAAGTTACCAAGTGCCTGGTTTAGTTACCAGAACTGACACATTCAGAGTAATAAAAAGCATCTCTTCTTTCAGCCACAGTCAGGCCACAATCTCTTTTTAGAAAGCCTTGTCAAAAGTAATGGAACCGCACTTGCAGTCAAGCTTCTCACTGTTGTCTTCTCTTGGCGCTGGGGTTTGGATCTTTCATTTCATAGCTGTAACGCAGAACGAGCTTCGTTGTTTCTGAACGTTACGTCTAATCAAAAGTTACTTTTGTAAAAAATTGCAAGCTCCGTATCTTAAAGGCAATATTCAATACACCTGCATTTTTATAGCTTAAATCTAGGGCTTGTATCACCATTCCCTTGAATACAGGAAGAAATTAAGGCTAAACCGGGAAATGAAGACCAGAACTACCATGACTGTGCAGTACTGCTACACTTAACGAAGGCTAAAGGATTCAAATTCTGCAAACAGAGGCAGAATTTAAATAAGGAAGGTGTGTTTCAGCTAGATTTAGGTGAATCTAAGGAAGATAGATAGGATTGACATGTATTGTATTGATTTTTTCTTTTTCTAAGTTGCTTCTGTGATACGTATCATTGACATTCCCTTTTAGGTGGTTCAGAGTAGGTCAAGTCTGCAGCATCAGGAAGCGATGTCATTTCAGGCATGTGTGCTTCTCAGAGTGGTCAGTACTACCAGTTCAGTAATAAAGTAATAGTAATATTAAAAGTACTGCAAATATTAATTATTACAAAAAATTTAAATGGTATTTGCTTTCCTTTACTGTGCTTTTTCAGATATGTCCTTTTAAATCTCTGGTATTTGTAGAAATCAAAGTGTCTCGAAGTTAAATATGAAGTAATGGGAAAGGACAGAAATATCCCTAAGTGTGAGTACACAGATACACTAAATAGATGTGGAGGAGATTCATATAGACAAAATTTGAAATCAGTAAAATCTAAGCAGTTGAGTTGCTTTATATAAATTAAGAAATGTTATTTAAAAACAGCTGCTGCTGTTTATCTTCACAGATTTTAAATTAAATCATTCCTGAGCTGGAGCATTTGGTTTGTAGCTGCTTTGATTGGGGATATTTTAACTTTGCATTTTAGTTATGAAGTTCAGTAGTTCACTGGGATTTTACGATGGATTAGCTCTCCTAGAGTGAGAAGTTGAGATTGGAAGAAGTATTTGGATTGATAAAGAGCTAGAATATTTCTGTGATCAGTTTGTTGGAGGAGGTTGTTGGGGTCCAGACGTTGCTATAGTCTCAGACCTTCCTGTTGTGATCATTCCTCCAGGATTTAGCTTTACTGTAACAATATAAAAGGACTGAATTTGAGGTATTGAGGCTTCCAAGTAAATTTTAAAGTCTCTAAATTTTCTAAGAAAACACTTTATGTTAACAGGTTGGAGGCGGCATAATCATAGAATGGTTCTACCTCTGTTTCCCTTGTCAAATTAATTTAGAAAAATATATTTTAAAATTTGTATGCTAAACATGGGTACTTAGTAAAATTCCTTAGTCTGCTTTTAATTAATTTGAATGCAGTTCTAAATTTGGTTCCTTGACCAGGTCATACTTCTGAGCGTTATTTTACATGATGATCAAATCAACAATTAGAAATACCCTTCTTTTACCTTTGTTATTCTCACTATAGAAATGTCTACTTCAATATTCATACTTCTTTCTAACGTTCACCTGAGGGTTAGAATTCCAGGAAATCTCATCTGGAATTCCTGTTAAATACAAGTTTTTCTAGAAAAATTGGATGGTATTCAGGGGTCAGTACTGGGACCAGTGCTGTTTAACATCTTTGTCAGTGACATGGACAGTGAGATCGAGTGCACCCTCAGCAAGTTTGCTGACAACACCAAGCTGTGTGGCATGGTCAACACGCTGGAGGGCAGGGATGCCATCCAGAGGGACCTGGACAGGCTTGAGAGGTGGGCCTGTACGAACCTCATGAAGTTCAACCAGGCCAAGTGCACGGTCCTGCACCTGGGTCATGGCAATCCCAGGCACAAATACAGGTTGGGCGGAGAATGGCTTGAGAGCAGCCCTGAGGAGAAGGGCTTGGGGGTGCTGGTGGACGAGAGGCAAAACATGAGCCATCAGTGTGCACTAGCAGCCCAGAAAGCCAATGGTATCCTGGGCTGCATCAGAAGCATGGACAGCAGGTTGAGGGAGGTGATTCTCCCCCTCTACTCCACTCTCGTGAGATCCCACCTGCAGTGCTGCCTCCGGCTCTGGAGTCCTCAGCACAAGAAGGACACGGAGCTGTTGGAGCGGGTCCAGCGGAGGCCACAAAGATGATCCGAGGGCTGGAGTCCCTCTGCTGTGAGGACAGGCTGAGAGAGTTGGGGTTGTTCAGCCTGGAGAAGAGAAGGCTCCGAGGAGAACGTAGAGCAGCCTTCCAGTACCTAAAGGGGGCCTACAGGAAGGATGGGGAGGGACTCTTTATCAGGGAGTGTTACGATAGGACATGGGGTAACGGCCTCAAGTTGAGAGAGGGTAGATTTAGATTGGATATCAGGAAAAAAATTCTTTACTGTGAGGGTGGTGAGGCACTGGAACAGGTTGCCCAGGGAAGTTGTTGATGCCCCATCCCTGGAGGTGTTCAAGACCAAGCTGGACGGGGCTTTGAGCAGCCTGGTCTAGTGGGAGGTGTCCCTGCCCAGGGCAGGGGGTTGGAACTAGGTGATCTTTAAGGTCCCTTCCAACCCGAACCATTCTATGATTCTGTGTGTATTAGGTACTCAGACTTTTTCCAAGATCCCTTTGAAGCGTTGTCTCTTATCATGCATTTTCTATTACATTGTGGATCTTGAGAAATTGTCATTTCTGAAACGTGCCTTTTTCTCTTCCTCCATAGAGTGTGTTGTAAAGACTTGACTTCTCATTTGCAATGACTTAGCCAGCCCAGCTAGTTGCAGTCATAGAATTTTATTAATAATTACTCACCTAAATTTAAGATTATACACCTTGGCTAGACAGAGCACTGGAATGTAGGATGTGTTCAACCTCTGGAAGATTGTGCTGTGTTTTTAATAACATGCTTTTAATGGGTTTACAGTAAAACTGCTAAAAACAAACTAAATAAAGATAGGAATTGTTTATTTCAGGCCCTGTTGACGCGAGGAGTTATTAAGCCTCTTTGAGGAGGAATGTAAGCACAGGATTCTATGGGAAGTTATTATTTATATATATTCTATAGGTTTAAAAGATACGTTATGTTGTGGGGGCTTTTTCCCTACATGTAAGTCCTTTGTGATTAGCTGTTTTCTGGAATTATAAGGGCTTCGATGAAGGTGTCGTCATTAAGGTGCTGTAAGTTTCAGAATTGCCCTACCCAATACAGCAGGCATCCCTCAGGGCAGTAATGCAGGGCAGAGCACTCTGCTGCTTCTCTTGACATAGTGACCTACTCTCCTTTTATTTTTCCCATATCTGCCATAAATTTATACTGACCAAGTGTAAGTCTCTTGGCATCAACATAAGCAGGCTAGAAATATGTTTAAACCTGCCACTCCCAAAGTGCAGCATGTGTGGTTTAGTCTGTATCATCAGAACTGTAGATACTATGTTCAAAAACTGATTATTCCTACAAGTATTCTGGTGTTACTGTCAGTGTTATTGGACTAGATTTTAATTAGCTATTGAGATTGTTTTCAAAAAATCCAAAACAAACAAAAAAAACCCCTACAAACAAAACAAACAAACAAAAAAGCCTGAAACAACAAAAACCACCCAAACAAACACATTTTCTACAAGGTTCCTACTATGTAAAATTAGAAAATTTTGAGCGCTTCAGGTATCCACAATATGTGTCTTTTACACTTGTAACAGCAAAATATGAGAGAAGTCAAGTCTGGATAACTTTTCCTATCCAACTTTAAATGCTTTGGTTGTACTTTCCCATTTGCTTAGTTAGACCTCCTAATCGAATTTATTTAATTTAAGAGGCCTCTAACAAATGACACACAGTTTCTTATTGGGTAGTAGACAAAATTATTTCTTCAAACCTTCCTATTCTTAGGCTACTTAAATTTGCAGCCGTTGTGAAGCTGAAGGAGCAGAGCCAATGAATGTTTTCACAGTTGAAAGATTATAGGTCGTGTAATGACAGGAGACAAAGCTTATTTAAATGCAAAATTCATTCGTGAATAATAATTTGCATTTAATAACATGAATCTGTTCAGAGTAACATCTCAGCCCCTGCGTTTTCTGAAGTGTCACGTATAGAAGGTCTTTTCGTCTTGCTTACTGTAACATACAGGACTTCAATAGCCTTATGTCCTTGTCTTAATATCCATCTATCATCTGTTGCACTGCGGTGCAACTCCTTCTGAGCCTTTTCTGTGTTCACAGGAAAGTAAGATTCTACAAACAGCATAACATATGTTATTTAATTTTTTTAACACTAGTCTGATATTCGGACGTACTGTGTGAACCTGTGACTAGAACAACTGTCTTTCCCTTGCCTGCTTAGAGTGGAAAATGCAGGTAGTACTCTTGAAGTGGTATCACTTAATAGAAGAATGACAGATCACTGCTTGGTTTAGTTGGAGGCGAACACGTAATATAATTCCAATTTTGTTTTATAGGTACATGCAATGAGTTCCATTCTTCATTTATTTCTGATAGAAAAACATACAGAATTTACCACTTTCTGAATTCCCAGAATAATATTTGAACTTAATCTCTGTCAGCTTTTGCTCTTCGGTCCAAAGTAACGGCATGTCCCTTTTTCCTCTGTGTCTCCTATGTGACAACTGCCTGTGACATGACAAGGTAACGAAGTTACGTTTCATTTTGAGGGATGTTGGCTAAAAATAAACAATTTGATTTCATAATCCATATCTCGGTGAGCTCCAGTTGTCAAAAGTCAGGGTTAATTTTTTTCAATTTCACCTTGCATTTTTAGATTCCCCTGTGTTATCTTGTAGCTGGGTGTTCTCTCAGCAAAGCTCAGCTCTCGTCCAGGCAGTGCCTCTCTCAAGCAGACCCTCACAACTGTCAGCAAACACGTGGCTGTGGTTCCCTGCACGGTTAATTCTTAATCATTATTTTCTTAAAGTAATGCTTGAACCTGTCAGCTTAAAGGTAAATCACTTCTGAAGTATGTTACATCAGAAGGTATGATTAAAGACTCTGTAAAATTATATTGGTTTTGAACTGTTTTTTCTGTGTAACTTAAAGATACAAACCTAAAGTTTTTATTCTGTTATGAAAAAGGATATATGTCTAGAAACTGGGGGGAGAAAAAATACACTGAAATGTGTTGCACTGTAGCAATAGCATAGCTAGAGACACTTTACGTGTAGAAATTCATCATCTATATAGTAACATACTCTGGAGAGTTTGTCTAGTGAGGAGCGAGAGAAGCAATGACAGGAGCTGAGTATCCTTACTAAAGAGGGCAGAGTAGTTGAGAAAGAGAGTTTTCCAAGGTCTTAACATTCCTGATGTGTTCTTTGAGTTCTTTGATCAATACTATAAAAATGTAGTTTTCAAGTAAATTGCACTGTTCAGCAGGTACTTTGTTGGAGGTTGGAGGAAAATAATATCTGTGGTAAGCTCATGCCACGGTGTCGTTGCTGGAATGCCTGTCGCAGGTGGGCGCTTTTTTCTTAGTTGAAAACCACATCATCTTAGTATCCAAAAGATTGTAAACACCCTGACATGAAAAATAAATTCTACTAAAGGAAGAGTAAGTCGCGTTTCTAGTGAATGTACATTTTGAAATAATCAAGAGGTGCATGTACTTTATGAATTGTTTATGCATACCTCGTAAAATCCACTGCATTCACACTGTTTTGTCATTGTCTTTGCTACGTGTTGTTCATACCATGCAAAGGTTCACGAGAGGCAGCACGAGCAGGTGTTTATCGCTCCAAAATGCACGTGCAGGTGAAGACAAAGGGCTGTGAATCTGGACTGCCGCACGGGCTGCGCTTCCCTGAGTGACCCTGCTAAGAGGCACTGCGTATAATTAATCTGGGCTAAACACACACAATATGCACAAGGTGTAAATGAGTCGACTGAGTACTAAACATACTCTAGCAGCTGTTTCAACATAATTTCTTTTTCTGAAAGCTGAAGAATTTGCTCAAAAGGACTCCGGCATATGCTTTGTATTGGATTCTAATCAGCCAGTTAAGGGACTCAACAATTAGTATACTAGAGGTGAAAATTAATCGAAAGCTAACAGCAATGTGTTGAAAGCAAGCAGTTTATACATTGATTGAAATAGTACTTAGGTTTTGGGTTGTTTGGTGTTTTTTTTTTAGCTGGGAATATAATATACATGGTTCTTTTAGTTCAGTGTAAAAGCAAAGCACATAAATCAGGAGGATTCTCCTGGATGTGTTTAAGGACAGCCTCTGCCCTTCCTGTATGATGCTTCCTGATACATTTTTATCTGCACTGTTTCTAGTGTTCCAGAAGCCTCTGAAGCATATGACCTTCCCTTTTCTTATACATGTGAAATAAATGCTACTAAAGTTTTAATAAAGGAGATTTTCTGTATACATATAATGTGATATTAATTATATTTGAGTCTAGATTTTTAATCTAAAATCCTTGTCTAAAATTCAGCTCAGCCGTTAGTTTATACTACTTCAAATTGTTGATTTGCTCCCAGCTGGGATTTCCCATGTAGCACTGAGATATTCGTACACTCAGTTATGTTGGTCACTTTGTGACCATACTTTAAGCTTTCACATAGTCTAGGCAGTGTTTTGAACAAATTTTTTTTCTAGGATCTTGCTATTTAAAATATTTCTATGAGGTTGCATCAGTTGGCTTTTGGCAGATTAATACTTTTTGTTTAAATGCAACTTTAATCATCTTTCTTCTGAATTTGTCTGTACTTAAACATCTGCAACCCTGGAGTTCCATAGCTTGGTAAGGTTGTTCAGTCCCACTTCTAATTTTCATCTTGATACATTATAAATTTTACCTTGCAAGTAATAGCAGGAGGGAGTACTTCATGCAGCAGTGCACCTGCTTGATCCGTCTTGGTGTAAGTGGCACATATTTCAGTCAAGTAATGTGACAAATTATTATTGTTTCGTGGTTTCTTTCTAAAGGAAAAAAAATCTGACCTCAAGGAAATGTCAATTTCTTGTAAATGTAACTTACTATTCATTACTCATCTTGAAAAAATGTAAGATTTGCATTTAGATACCAATAAAAAATTGAAGACAGAAGGTTATTTAACATAGAAGAGTTGCTAAGAAGAAATGGAGGGGCAGGTCCTTATTTTTAAATCACGTTTTTCGAAGTTGTTTTATTTGAAAATGACAAGTATTTCTTTAATAATGCTCATATTAATATGTGTTCACTTTTCTTTTTATTTCCCCATCCATATCACATGTAGATTGGGAGAGTCAGGATTACTAGGAAATTTCTTGTTAATGAAAAGTGGTGACACTTTGCTTTATTGTTCACTGAAGGCTTTGTTCTGATGGAGATAAATGACATGCTTGGGGTTACCAGGAAAATGTGATTTCATCATTGAATGGGGGAGCTTTGAAACAGTCTTCCCAATTTACAAATAAGTTATGAATGTGCCAGATCTGACAGAGACACACATTCATTCTCATGCCTGAAGCTCTGACGCTGGAGTCACTTGAACATTATGTCTTACTGTCATCTATTTCGTACAGGTTTCAGAAAATAACAAATTTTTAAGTTCTAGGAATAATCTCCATTATTCATGTAAGAGCACGTTGCATAATTTGTGTAAACATAGAAACATAGTACACACAGAAAGAATAGAAGACTGTTTATTGTTTAAGTCGGCATGTATAAGAGCATCTGATATGCTTGTGCTAACAAAATCGAGACCCCTTATGTAGTCACTAGCAAAGGTAATGGCTCTAAGCTCATCTCTTCCTCTTTCTGGTCCTATTTGGGGCATCAAAAGTAAGTATCAGAAGTTACAACATGTGGGTATTCCTGTCAAGAATGAAAATGAGCCAGAAGTTAACCTTATCTAACTTTGAGATTGGCTCTTAAGGTTGGTGGGTTGGAGTGTATGACTGCCAGAGGTCCCTTTTAACCTTAGTTGTTCTACAAGTCTGTATTAATATCTCCCCGTATACCTCTGTGGCATAGAAAGAAGATAATTAATTTGTGTGAGCCGTGTAATTTGTTTCCTCAAATCATAATAATCTTGAGCTAAGTGTAGGCACTTAGGCTTCTGAGCCTTTTGCCTTTTGACATCACTTTTGGAACTTCCCATCCATTCAGAACCCAGATCATTACTTGGTCCATTGTATCACTGCGGATTATTCCAGCGGCATGAACAGTAAAGGAGTAGAGACCCACCGTTCCGAAATAAATGACGCTTGTATCCCAGATTTCCAATATTTCCCAGAATTGATCGTATAAAATATTATCTAAAATCTTATCTGATCACAAAGTTCTCTGTTGCACGAGACAACTTATGCATTAGTTAAAAGTTAAATTGTATGAGGATGCCAGGTGATAAACAATTGCTTTTTCCTAGATTTGCAGACTTTAAAGGCAGGCCTGTTCTGGAGCCCTGTTGCTATTTGTAACAAAAGGTTCATTGCCTCATAACATGATATCAGTTCCATACATAAATAAGAATTCAAATATTATCCATTACCCTGGAAGTAAGTAATTAACAAGATCTAAATCCTCCTGTACCTCCCAGGTTGTATTTGAGGGAATTGGCTGATCTTTTCTGTGTGGCACGTATTTGGTAGGTGTACAAGGTGCAAGGAAGAGTCACCAGTCACAATTGCTTTACGCACCTAGCAGGCTGCCAGCACTGGGCCAAAATGTTAGCCTCGGCATGTTTTGTGTCAATTTGCAATGGAGTCTGGCACTGTGCTAGATTTCACGAGACTGTAACAAACTGTTTTCTTCATTCTCCTCACATTAAGTTCTCTACCAGAGGTGTTACTTTACATACCTGAATATAACACAATTACGACAAAATTTGCGCATTTTTTGTTATTTATCAGACAGCAATACACAGCTGGTAAATTCTCCTCTATGTTTCCTGTCCAAAAGTGCTGAAGTGGATGCCTACGTATGCTTCTGGAATATGTTACTGAAGAGATAAATATGTCCATGGGAAATCAAACCAAACACTGGCTGTTTTCCACATCTTCTTCACCCTTACATTAAGAAGGTTTTCTTAGCTGTCAGGATTTGGTATGGCTCTTTGTAATGTGTTTTATGGTTTCTTTGTTAGTCGTTGCTATTTCTTTTCATTTTCATTGAAACGAGTAGCTATGGTTACTGTATGGCTACTGCAGTCCCATGCAGCGAGGTTGTGAGGGTTTTTAATTGTTGTATGATGTATGTTTTCAGACTGTAGTAGGATTTCTTCAGCTTCCAGCCCTAACTCTTATTTCTTGGGAAAATAAAATTTGATCATAGAAGTTCCATAAGCCTGTCTGAAACAAAGGAATTTGGTAAAGGTGATGATTGAATAACGATGTAAAGCCTTTTGAGAAGCATGTATTTGTTTTGTCAAGGGAATAGAGTATGGAGAGAGAAACAGTTTTAGTAAATCCTGTCATAGTTGCAGGTTACTATGAAAAATTGAAAACTTGCTCAAGATGAATGCTGTAGTGGTTAGACCACAGTGGGGCAGCATGTTTGGGAGAACTCAGATGGTATCTGTAGGGGAAGGGACATAAGAGAAAACTGAAGTAACAATACCCATGAGACATTTGTCAGTGCTGGATAAATTTACTAGTTATTCACCAACATAAAATTGGACATAAATTGTTGGACTCACGTTCACTGTAATCTAAAGCAAAACACCAGTTTTGCATACTATGTGCTGAGGGGTTGGATCAATTGTATGAGCTCCTGTGTCCTGTCTTATATTTTGTTAAAAGAGACATGAGATCTATTTTAAAAGAAAATTGTGAATATTACTTAAATCTCCAGGGCTCCTCAGCGTTGCCTTGTGAGCATAGCAGCAGCAAACACCTAGCATCCGTATGGGGTGCCTGATAACACTGGATATCTTCCAGGATTAGTCGTGTTCTCTCACGGTGAGTGTGAGGCTACTGTTCTGTGCCACACCAGTCTGTGCTGCTGTTGCTTCTGGCATAAGGTGACATGGCATGGAAACAGGGTTTATCTGAGGCTTGACAATGTCGTGTTAATGTCTGGCTGCCAGAGCGACTTGTTTGAGCCACAGGAGTCTACATTTAAATCAAGAAAGTCATTAAGTTTTTGCACATTAGAAGAGAAGCTAGTAGTTTCAGTTCATTTTATAATATTTTCCACTGTGCGTGTGCACTCGTAAAAATCTCTCACTAAGCATGTTACATTTATATTATTTTCATACACATTCCTGATTTTTATTGGAAAAAAAACACCTGAGTAGTTAGTATACGTAATTTCATTCTTGTTCATTGATCAGTAACTAAAAACCAGCAAAAGTAAGCAACGAGATTAACTTGCTTCTTTGTGATAATGCCTATCTGTTGATGTATAGGTAATCCGCAAAGTAAATATTTATAAGTACAATTGTTCACTAATAACCTAAATGATAGTTTTGATACATTAGTTCATGTGTAGTGCTTTGCTGCAGGCTACCTTATCAGGGCCTTCATTCTACCCTTCTGGGTTTGGTTTTTTAAACGTGTACAATGAGAAAAGAAGAAATTGAGATATACATACACTGAAGGGACATAAATAAGCTTGAGTTCGTGGGAGGGATGACTATTCAGAAGTAGAACATGTTGGATGAAGGACATTTTATCAAAGGTAACTGTTACAACAGCTATTGAAAAGAACACAAAGCTGTCTGGAACAAATAATAGAAGGGGTTTTATAGTGTTAGAAAATCTTGCCATTAACAGAACACAATATGCAGGAGCAAACATATGGATCGGTCTCATTAAGAACAAAGACGGTTGTTTGAGATGAACCTCAAAGGGAAGAAGAGAAGTGGCATTTCACTTCGGGAAAGACAAAAGAATAATGGGGTTAAATTAGAGCAACATCACATTATCACACTGGTGGAGTTTAGACAAAGACAGAGAGTACAATACCTAGTCTTGCTCTATGTGGAAAAACAAGAAAAAGAAAGGACCGAGTCTGTTAAGAGGCATAATAATGTTTTGTTTGTTTGTTTTTCAGTGCTAGAAAGCTCTTTCCGATTTGTTTTGTGCTGTGCTTCTGTTGGGTATGGGCAGTGTTGGTTCCACAGGCAGTGCTGGCACACAGAGTATCCAGAAGAAACCCTCAGCATTGAGTGTAATGTTCTTTTTACTCCTCTGGTGAATTTGCTTTTCTTTTCCTTTTTTAAACATGTTGGTTGCTAAAACCTTTATATAATCTTTGGTCCCAATTCCTCAAGCTGAATGCCTAGATTTTAATTGGTGAACTACAGACATTCAGCTGTCTTACTTGCTCTGCTTTTTACTTACAATAGTCTGGAGATGCTGGTAATCTCTGTCGAAATGTATCAGCTGTTCTTGTTGAAACTCTCATTTCTGTGCCTGATTGATGGCACTTCGCTGTACAGTATAGATACACTATGTAGGGAATGTGAGTGCCTGGAGCATTACTTAAGTGTCGTCTTTAACACAAAGCACAAAAAAAAGCCCATTTACAGGTTAGCATCTGAATTTTGACTGATGCTAACTCTGTACTCATTGGTTTATCTGGACGTTAGTGAATAAAACAGGGAAAAGAAATAATAAAGTAAAAATATAGAAGAAGTTTCTGGGTCTCCTTTTGTCTCCTTCCCTTCAACAGGTCTGTGGATGTAAGCTGTTAGGTATTTGTAGGGGCCCAGCAAGACAGGTTTGCTGCGTCTGGTGTAAGACAGAATTTTTCAGACAGGTAGGCTTGTGTTTTTCACATTGATCCCTAAATCAAGAAGACAGGTACTCTTTATCATCCTCTGGTTAAAATAAGTTAGTCAACAGCTTTTTCTTCAGTGTGCTTTTAAGCTCCTTTGTCACCAAGTCTGGGTATCTTACGCGCTGCGTGCCTTTCTTTTGTTGAATCCACTAGTTCACTTTTTGTCTTTCCCTCCCGCTCCCCCACAGTTGTATTCCCCTGCATCTTAAAGAGTTCATTTAAGAAGTAGCAGACTTCCAGAGGAATTTTGATATGATCTCCCATTATGGAGATTTCAATCTGTTACACAATCATGATTCAATCTGTTAGCTAGATAGGAGTTTAAGTTTTTCAGACTTCAAGAACTTTGTAACAAAACGAAGCAGTTTAATATGCAGTTAACAAAGCAGTATATTCTTTACAGTAATGTTTTAATAAAAATGTCGTCATATGCCAAGGGAAGATATTACTCAAACTGAGATGATAATTCAAAGGACACAGAGATAAAACTTAGAAATTGCAAAAAATCATAATTACATCTGAACTGTATCAGGCATACGTGCCTTAATATTAAAAAGAAAAGAGGGTGATGGAGGAAGAGAAATCTGTTCTTTCAGGTTCTGAGAATCCTCTGATGTGCAAAATCACTCTTCTGTGGCTGTGATACCTGTTGTAACGTTATAATACCATGTGCTACAATATCATGCTGCATTCAGTAGGACCGGACTGTGCAAAATAAAGCAAAAATGACACCTGTACATAAATATTCATAGCGCTAGCATAGTGTCTCCTACCTGGCCTGAAATCATATTGTGACCATTAGGAATGATAAAACAGGCTGGTTTATTTGGAGTATTAAGCACAGTAGGAGACTAATGAAGTCAAACTGTATCAGAAAAATCCTGTAAAATAATTTCACTTTTCATCTTTTGTAAATATAGAATACAGTTCACGTAATGATACTCTGTGAATGTCTTAAGTATGTGTTAAGAGATCAACATTTGTTTATTTTGATAACTTAAGAACTATTTGGTTACATTGTCCCTAACAAGACAGAAACAAGTAGTTGTTTAGATAAATTAACTTCATTAACCTTGTCTTCAGAGTCAGGGGCATGCACAGTCCCTGATGAAACAGAGAGCCAGTCAGCTATCAAAGTTTTGTTAGAAATTACAACTTTTGGAAAACTTCTAGAACAGGTTGATCCAGAACACATTTCAGGTGAAAGAAAGCAGAAACAGAATATATCCATGATGTAGGCCAAGTCTTCCTATCTATAGACAAGAGTAACTGATGAAGTTTAGCTTGCAAATCAGAGTGGTAGTATGGAAGGTGTGCAGCTCAGAAGGGGGGACCAAATGTTTGATCCTGATGGGGGGGAAAAAAGGAGTTAAACTCTTGAAGCGAGTGTCTTCAATGTAGCACTATCTTGGTCGTCAACATGAGGCCAGTCTGAAGTTCCTCTGTCCTCTTGCGTGTTGCCCTCACCACCATACGTACCCAATGTGTCTGGCATAGTAAAATGAGCTGTTCTAGGATTCCTTTCCAGTGGATTGTAAGAGAATTTTGTCTTTCTAGTGAGCATACAGAGGAAGATGCAGGGAAGCACCGGTTGCAAGATTTAGGGAATAAATACACATTTGGTTGTCGGTCGGAATGGTTTAAGAAGGTATGGCTTCAGTTATACCTTATCCCTTGTCAGGAGGCCGCTGCTACATCATGCGTGGGGCACTAAAAAATCATGTCAGTACTCCAGGTTTATTTCTATAAATGTTTGATAAGGTTAACTCAGATGAAACCAGACTAAAAAAATACTATCCGTAGTGCATATGTTACAATATTCTATTGGGTTTAGTGTATTCCAGCGAATTATATGACATGGCTATCTTGCATCTAAACGTGTCAGAGTTCTTTTTCCCGAGTTTACTCTGTACCTGCAGCCATTCTCATCCACCGGAGATGCTTTTGTGCGTAAGGGCATTGAGCTTGATCGTCTTCTATGAAGTAGAATGATAAGCTTCATTTCCTTTGTTGATTCATGAGAAATATTTTTTAAATATTGTGATTTCAGTTCAAGCAAGAAATATTTTGATGATAATGTTAGCCATCATCCATATAGCTCTGTCAGTATATATTGTGAGTTAGGAGAAAAAATGAGTAGTTGTGGCTGGGCCAGATATCGTGAATTTAGAGGGAACTCAGTGTTCTGTGTTGCATCCAACGAGGTCTGTCTTCCTTTGAAACAGGAATGACCTCTCTGACTGAATACCAAGGAAGTTCAAAACCCTCTAATTTTCCTTGAATTCTATTTTTGTCATGATCAGGGGTGGGCAAAGTTAAAAAGTGCAAGACTGACAGTACCGAAAGGAAAAAATGCCTTTACTGAACGGTGCAGATATTCTGTAGCAGAGTTTAAAATGCCTCTGGTTTTTGAGCTTTGTCATTTTATGATGTGCAGCATGTTACTGAGGAAAGCTTAATTATTCAGTTCAATTTCTAAAAGAAATTATAGTAATTTATGAATGCCATTGAAAAATCATAAAGTTTAAGTAGCATCAGTGACGGTTACTGTCATTGGCAATACCACTCGTATGGAGAAAAACTTACACTTAATGAGGAGAAAATATTTCAAATATGAATTCAAATGCGTAGATAAAACATACGTGTAAACGTGTGTAGATAATATATATCATCTAGATAATATATGTTATCTACACACGTATGCGTGCTGAATTTATTTTATGTGAAGCCCGATGTACAACCACGGGTCTCTTTGGGTGAGTTCAATAAAATCACTTTCCAAGATTTACGTTTTAAAGTTGAGGACTGACCTACTGTCCAGAAGCATTTTAGAAGTTCTGAGAAAAATTAATGTAATGTCCGTTGTGTGTAATGTCATAAGACTTTGTGGAAGGTGTGGACAAAATGTGTTAGGTACAGTTTTAGTACTGCAGTTCTGCAAATACTATATGCTGCTCCCTAAGACAAATTGTTGATGCACTGATCCTGTGCCTACGCCATATCCCTCTTCGGTTTGTAAAAGGTCCCAACTGGGGATTTGTACTTGCATGCGAAAAAATAGAAGTAGGGAAGAAATTGCTTTAACACTTGAAAATTTTGCAGATTTTTCCCAAGGTCTCCTACTGCAAAGAATAACAACATTAAAGAAGGTAGGGTGTTAAAACATTTTCAGTGCTGCCCCTGTTAAATCTGTCAATCATGTTGATTCTTTTCAGTTTTTAACAGTTCTGTTGTGTACGAAGAAGGTGATAATATTTGCACATTTTATACCATCCATCAACTGAAATGTACCCATTGATTCCAAAAAGGTATTTGACCCTCAAAAAGAAATTACTCCTACTTAAATCAAAAGACAAATGTGCAGGTGGTTTCACGAGTAAAATAACATTTTAAAACATTATAAACTAGAGATAGGAAGGCAGCAATAAACACACATTTTAAAAGTTATATATTTTTAAGCACTTGTCAGAAACGTTAACCTGGGGAGATGTGGAAATGTCAGACACATTACATGTGCAGGACGTGCATTTGGCATTTTGCTGTCAGCAGGGGAGTTCTTCTACAACTAATTCCTCAGGAACCACACGCTGAGTCTGTCTGCAGGGAGGAAGAAGGGCTAGGGATAGAAGCATATATTGTTTATTTTCTGGAGGTGTATTACCGGATTTTTTCTCTTCAAGGGAAGACCATGAGTTGTGTCAGTCATGCTGTATGGTAATTTTCTTAAGTTGGAATAAAACCCGTGTTTTATGCAAAACATGAATCAAACTGTGCAGCTCATTAGTCTTGCAGGTACAAATGGGTAAATACTAGTATGCTACACATAAAATTGGTTAAAAATCTCTTCTCTTGCAAATCAGATGTGTTTAATAAATATTATCTGCTGCTGGATTATCACTGTTGTAGTAGGAGTTGTTTTATTGGGGTCTCTTTTCAGACATAAGGAAAGGGGCGGTGGGGAATTGGTTCCTCAATTTAGCCATTTTAGTTACTTTCCCTCCTCTTCCCTCAGGTCTGCCAGATAATAAAAAACCTGTTAGCTCTGCTATTGAATTTAAATGGAAGTGTTGGCCCCCGTAACATGCACTATCCCAGCAGTAGTATTGATGATGTTACAGTTGTTTATTTCAGCTACGGATGTTTAATTTCACGCTATTGGTATAGTATGTGGGCTTAAGAACGTGGTAGGGAAATGGAATTTTAAGTATAACTGTAAACTCAAAACCAAATCTCCTGTAGGATAGTATCACATAAAATCAATATAATAATGAATACACAGAATATAGCGGGTAGTTATAATTTAAGTTTACGCACCAGTGTTCCATAGAGAGCTTCATAGGTACACCATAAATGAAAAGAGTTACGATTTTTAACGTCTTCTGAACTATAACCTCTAATCATTGGAATCAGTATTATCCAAATTTAATAGTAGTATTAAATAGAGGACTAACATTGAATGAAAAGTCAGGTTCACAGCAAATAGTTTACTGTCCTTCTTGCATTTTTTTTTTTTCAAATATTTGGTGTTTGTTGTGGTTATTTGATATAGTCTCGGTTACCACTGATGGTTGCACTTTCTTATAATATGGTCAGAATGCACTGAAAAAATAACAGACTAAGTTTATGTCAAGAAAACTTATATTTGGCATTTTTAGGTATGTCTTTGGTTCAGGTAGATACGGTATAAATTTTACCTTTCATGAATAAAATTTATATATACTTTAGAGCTGGAAAAAAGTCTTTTTCTAGTTAACACAATGTATTCTGTTATTAATTTTGCTCTCATTAAGACAGTGTTTTCTTATGTGAATAAATTGCAGTATTCGAATGCATCTTGTTGTTATGAATCCAGAGAAGAAATGGAAAGGAAAAAAAAAAAAGACTTTTTGGTCCCGTCTGCATAAAAGAATTCTGTCTCATTCCTCTAGGAAGAAGTCACAAAATTTTTTCACAAATCTTTGTGGAATTATAGTTTTTTTCTATAAATAGGAAAAAAATATTTCTGGAACTTAAGATCCTTAAATTTCTTTAAAAACTGTATTAAGACCCTTAAATTTCTATTGAAAATGTATAGCTTTCCCTCACGTACAGTTGTTCCATTAAATTTTCTCAAGGTTAGGCCAAAATTCTGATTACTGTGCATTGCAGATTCACTGACAGCAAATAGATGCAAACTCTGAATCATATTTACTCTCTGGCAGTAATCATTATTTGACTTCAAATATTATGCAGCGAGACTGTGTTTCTTTTTCTGTGTCCTTAGCTGTGGTTAACTACAGAGGGAAAATACAACTAGGACATAGTAAGGCTCTTCTTTAATTTTGAGAAATAGTTCATTAGGAGATGAAGGATGAAAGCCTTTTTTCAGAGGTTTTCAAAGCATATGTTCAAAGCTGTTTTACTTGGTGCACTACATATTATAGTCAAAAAGCATATAAAAGCTGAATTATCCCCGTCTTTCAGTTGAGACAGCATAGTTGGGTCCACATTAGTAAAAATGTTTGTCGTGATTTATGAAGTCACCAGTGCGCTGTCAAGCACTGAACTTTGTTACGTTTTCTTCAGATGAAATTCCTCTCAGCAAGTGTTTCTGGTCCCCGTCCACCCATATTCCTGATCCCAACTCTGCTACACCAGCGTTATGTGGAACATAACGTGGATTGTGATGGTTTATTGATCTGCTATATCAGCTTTCCCCTGTGAAACTTACTCTGTCGTTCCACTGTTTGAGTAGCTCTTAAGACTGGCACACGTCAGCGTTCACCCATCAAAATGCCTCCTTCCTAGGGTGTTCCTGTGTTTTGTACCGTCTGTGCAGCACTTCTTCCCAGATTTGTAACTCCGTGTTCTTGCTGCGTGGCTGCAAAAGTGGCTGCATAGCAAGTATGCCTTCTAGGGCAAAGGTGACTCAAATAACGGTAGGGTTAATTTTTATCTAGTATGTTGCAGTCATAGATTTCTGAACAACTAGGTTTGTATCATTATGCACTGTATGAAACTGAGCAAAGTGCAGGACAGTGAAATAGCCGATGATAAACCCCAACATTAAAATGATGGTGAAATGTCACTGTCCGTTTCCTGTCAGGGAGATGTATGGGATTTTTGTTTTGTAAGGACTAACTGCTGTCACCCACCTTGGAGGAAAAACAACCCTTTTTTTTTTTTTTTTTAAAAAAAAAAAAAAAAAAGGAAAAATACTTTTAGCATTCTGTGTTATTAACTGAAGACCAACTACACTTTCTATATAATGCAATAATTATTTGGAGCCTTACTGGGGAATAGAATTAAATGAATTAGAAAAATAGCTTGAAAAATATCACAAGTATCCTTGAGCTTATACTTACTTTTTCTTAAATAGAAAATAGTAATAATTCTTAATACCTCTCAGTCTTTTGTCACATAAAGATGTCACATCTTGAGATCAATTGTATAAACACTTGATTAAATGTAAAGCTAAAGATTCTGACTGTAAACTTTTTCACTGTATCTGAGCAGAGAAGAATATACAGTGACATATAGAGAATGTGGGGAAAAGATGTAGTGATCAGGTTTCATTTATAAAATTGCAGTTTCATGGAAACACATTTTTAATTTAAAAAAAATCCTGAAACTGCACAATTTTACTTTGGAGTATAGTCTTTCTCAAATGAAACCTAAGCACCACTGTAACTAGTGCGTTTATCAAGGAACGGAATTCAACAGCTGTAGTTCTTCAGCGTGCTTGGGGCTAGCCTGAGGACCTTACTGTTCCTCTGAACCATACTGTGATTCTCACTCTGTCTGTTGGGTTGGGAAATGAAAGTCATTTTGACCATTTAAACTTATGCATAGAGAAAAGTCTTTATGTCGTGAAAGAAGGAAGAGAATTTGATAGTTTTGGGATGCTGGCAGAGAATTTCAGTAACACCTCTAGATCCTTTCACATTTTTATCTTGGTGCTGAAATTTTTAATTGGAATCTTAATATTTGTTACAGTGTGTAAATATGCTCAGAGATATATTAAGAAACAAATGGTAATGCATAGGACTAGACTTTACTTTTTCAGTAATCGGTTCTCGTTGTTTTGGTTTCTTGTGTTTGAGAAAAATATCTGTCACTCCACTTGAAGACAAAAGGTTGTATCAGCTTGTAGGGTGCCTTGGAGGTACATTTCTCCCATAATCTCATGTAGTAGATGATTTTAAAATAAAAAAAAGGTATCAGCTGCTTTTATTTTCTTTGCATTTTCCTTATCAGAAATATTTCAGGATTCCTTATGGAACTATGCCTCTGTGGTACCAGAGGTATCTGCATTAAATAGTCACTTTGAGAGGAGTTTGAAACATCCAATAGTGATGGTTAATAAAGCATCAGTGATACTACGTGGCTGTCCATATTTTTCATATTCGTTATCAAGTGTATTAAACCACTGTAAAGCTCTTAGCGTTCTCTTTAAAGAACCAATAGCAGACATGGGCAAAGTCATGGAATGGCACAACTTCTGATCAAAACTCAGTATGATAAAAGACCAAGTTGTTATATCATAGAGTCATAGAATCGTTCAGGTTGGAAGGGACCTTAAAGATCATCTACTTCCATTTGTTTTCCTTTAACGAGAAATTATTAAAATATCTTGACCTAAGCAGAAATCTACTTTCACTTATTTTTTTTTTTCTTCTCTAGTTTCAGTAGTGAAATGGTAGTTCCAAAGCTGAAATATTTAAACAAGGAATCAGACATGGCCTAGAAAGCTGTGCAAAACTGCTGAAGTTCCATAATACCATTTTTTAACTCCCATACTGATAGATCAGCGCTGAAGTGCACCTCTGGCTACATACTAGTAAAACTGACATGTAAACCGGGCACTAAGGAAGAGAAGGAACAAATGGAAAAGTACTTTGAATCCTTTAATGTTTAGAAATAGTCTAATTTTCATGAAGCTTTCTGTATCAGTTTCTGGATGATGGTCTGAGTCAGCGTTAATGGGATTTGAAGATGCGATTCCATGGTGCTTTAATTATTTTAATCCTGATTTTCAGACAATGTTTTAACACAATGGCATTGTGTTAAAAGTATGATAAGTTACTCTTTAAGTGTGGCGGGAAGAGGTGCTTAATTTAAAAAAAGAGAGAGGGAATTATTCTTTACACTGAAGATTTCATGGAGGTTTTTTTTAAGTGGAAACATTACATTTTAGACGTTCAGTGCTGGAGTAAATAACTTGAGTGAGTACAACTTATCCCTCGTGCTCGATCCTTCACTTGCTCATTCTTATGCGTTGTCTCAAGTTATTTAATAGAAGACTATGTGGGTTTCTCTGTTCCTACAGCCTCACGGTGCTGGTAGTTGTTTGTTCCCTCCTTGGCTTTGTCGTTCTGCAACTTGGAATTTGCAGCGTTCAGCTTACCCACGTGGTCAGTAAATGTCAAACAAATCAAAGCGGTGCTGCCAGCAGAGCTATTGAAGTGCTGCATTCTGAATGCAACTTTTTTTAAATTGATTCCTGAGATCGAAATAGAAAGTGCAAATGCATGAGCATTAGGGATTCCTAGAAACAGGTCCTCAGCAATACAGCTTTTGTTCTCCATGTACTTACCTGTGCCCTCCTTACCTTGGGCAGGTGTGAGCACCTGCTTGTGCTCAGACATATAATCACCCTAGGAACTCTTAACAGGTAATATAATTTTAGTTTTGCTGGGAATTAGCTTACCTTAACGTAACCATAAATCATACCATAAAACTGAGGGGGAAGACATTTAGCTGAGTAGCCTGCATCATTCAGAAACAGCAGGGGCATACTGTAGGCTGGAAGCTACCAGCACAAGGTGTCACTGGTGGTCCCCTTTTTATCCCTCTTCTGCATTTCTTCACTCCTCCTTTGTGATGGCTGCATCCTCTTTGCTCGTCTGTTGGGCAGAGAATGTTTGCCATGTGCTGCTTGGGCCATATTTTCTTCCTCTTGCCAATCCATACGTGTGTGTTTGATCGGTCAAGCAGCACACTATTAAATGGAGTGATGCTTGTGTGTTCCAGCCAGCAGAATGCAAGCACAGTCCCACCACCTCTGCCCAGCCTGGAGATGTTCCTGTGGGTCAACCCACTTCCCAGGTCTGTGAAACGCAATATCACTTTGACTCAACAGAGAAACAGGGACAAGAAAGGGATGGCATTTACTATTCTTTACATATAATGTCCTTTGAATTACTGGCAAATGGCTTTTGGGACTCTTTTCTAGACTCATTTCAAAGTTTAACTCATTTTCCTCTCCCCTGGCTCTCTCAATTCTTCTTTCTCTTTTAAATTACGTATATAATTTTGCTTTCCCCAAGGTCGCAAACACGCTAGTCCTAGGAGGTTTTAGTATAAAGAGACGAGTTTTTGACCCACTCTGCAAAACATGGCTTGCATGTTTTACATCTCCACTTTGCAACCTGTCTGCAGAGCAACAGATAAACATACAGTTAATCACAGTTTCCTTGCTAAAAAGTTGGTCAAATCAGTTTAAGCTAAAATACAACTTCTGGTACTATACTGTGCTGCTCCCTGCTTTGATTTATCAGAATAGTTACATTTACATGTCAGATGCAGAAAGAAGACGATCCCAAAAATGAGGCTTGCTCATCTGTATAATCATTTTTGAGCATTTTCTAATCAGAGATGCCTTCTGCATTAGCATTGATGATTTTCAGTTGCAGTGATATGTTTGTTCTGTATTTGTGATTAATAAGCTGCTTTGAATATTTTTCCACTTGACGTGTGAATATGTTTTCACCTGTACAGAAAAAGCATTGTTACAGAGAATGTCCTGCGTTTGTCTGTTCTTAGTGATTTCCTAGTCCTGGAAAATACTTGGAAACCGTGGATTTCTGAGGGTATGTTTCACTCCTCTTTGCTATTCTGGTCTCCACTTGCATACTGGGATGGAAGAACATTGTCAGAATACATATTTATGATTGCTGGATAAATGTTCATGCTCGGTATGTCAATGGAGAGCTCTACCAATCCTATTTGCTTCTGTTTTTTCTGCAACTGACTGGTATGCGCATGCAAATAGATGCAGATGAACTCTTCAGCTCTCACAGTAAACATCCACAGTGAGGTTTATCTAGTACAGACATAGAATGATAAAGCTTTGGGAGATAAATTTTACCCACAGCCTGAGATTAACATATTGGCACCTGTGCAGTGTTGCGTGTATGCCCAAATTCTAAAGGTGATGATGAAAGGAGATGGCTTCGTATTTGCTGTGTCAGCAGATTCACCTTTGCGTGCAGCCAGTATGCCTTCAGTGCTGCTGTGGAGTTAGGCAAGTGGATGGGACTGTGCCTATGAGAAGCCTCCGCACACAGGACGGCAACCGAATGAAAGAATGACCTAAAAATATACGGAGAAGTCACTGATATGATATCATACTGGCAGAGAAGTTACTGGGGAGAAGCAGCCCTCATCGTTCAATGTATAATACTAGTAAACATGCAAATTAGATGTTGGTGTTTTGTTTAGATGATTCTGTGGCTGTCATCTTTCTTTCCATCAACAAGGTTAAAATATATGTCTAGTTAAACAACAGGTCTAAAAATAAGGAGAATTTTGAAGTCCAGGTTATGGGCCTAAATCTGACGTATCGTGAGCTTATTTTCTGTAAATGGATTATTTTTAGAGGCCTTTTTATTTTAAATCCTTAGACTACACCCACATCCTTTTTTAAAAAGTCTTTTCCTGAAGCTAGGAGGATTGTAACGCTGAGACTTTCAAATAATCAGCTCCTCCTAGGAGCGGGAGCTTGAAGCAAAACGCCAAATAAGGAGGTTCGTCACGTTAACAGAATGGAACGTACATGACTCAATAGGCATAAATATCGCCAAATTCAACAGGGTAATAAAGAGTAGCATATGCTAATATGTTAGAGATTAAAGGGAGGTGGCACAAGTGACATGCGAAGGCAAATTACTTTGTTCTACCATTCTATAGGCTCCAAATAACCTCTGGCATGAGGGCTTAAGATTCTTATTACTTGAAAATAAAGATAGAATTCATCTTGTCTAATTTGCACTAATATAAAAGATATTGTATTAATCAAAGTTAATCATCGGTAAAATAAGACAGGCACTTACAGAGAGATCCCTCCTCTGTGCTTCATCTTAGGATGGCATGGGAGAAGGCTCCCTGTTGTGGTGCGTTCATTAACTGCAGAGGTAACTCCTCGGCTAGGTAACTATTTTTAAACTGTTAGAATTAGTTGAAGCCCATCCTAAACATCCTTCAAAAAGTACTGTGCTGGGGCGCAGTCTCCACAGTTACGCTTCTCAAAAGAGCACCGAAGCTATTGCAGGTAAGTTCTTTTGAAGGAATTTCTTCCAGCTTGAAGACAACACAGAGGCAAATAAAAATTCTTGAGTTTATCTGGAAAGTGACTCTCCGTAAGTTTACCTTTTGGGCGGAGAAGTCAAACTGTACTTATGAACCTCATATTACATGTTGTTTGAGTTTGCTGATTTCCTGTGTCGCTTAAGGAAGCCTTGTGACAGAGCCTGTACCTGCCATCTCAGTAAAACGGGTGTCAGTTTGGGGAATACAGCGCTTGAAGTAAACGTCTGTCTGTCCTGAGTGCACACTGGAATCCGTTTTAGAGCTCACGCGTTCCGATGTCTGTGGCACAGCACCCAGAGTATTGAGTTCGGAAGTATATTGCTGGGTGTGTACCACCGCTGGTTTCTGTATTAGAGGCACTGATGCTGTTTTGTAATTTTCTTCCATCTTATAATGAATTTAAAACTTTCTGTAACAAAGTAGCACTACACATACTGTGATGAATTTCAGTTGCTGGCATCCATGGCATGCCATTATGCATAGTTCATTTTCAAATAGTTAATTCATACACACTTATGTTTTGATGAAAATGTAGAGATTATTCTTTAGAGCCAGGGTTACTTGTCTCTATAAAATACATGTACTTTTATATCTCATATGGTTAGTATTCACCTCAGTCCGCATTATTTAGTACATTTTATTTATGATTATGCTTTAACTGCCTGTTTGCACTTTTTATTTTATTTTAAAAAACATTCCATTTTTGTAGGTAGGGGTTTGGATTAACTATTCCAGGCTTGTAAATTTAAACATTTGGAAGTCTAGATCCTGGATGAACAGAGGTGCATCCTGCAATGCTGCCTTGCGTGCCTGCGCTTTGCAGGGAGGGAGAGGTGGGATGGGATTTGGATGCTTTAGCCTGCTCCGTGCTTCCTGTTGACTAACTCAAGGCAGTTCTGTGAGAAGCCTCCAGAGTTTTTGTTGCTGTTTCTCCCCACGCTTCTGAGTTACCTAATTCTTGCCATATTATCTATGGAGAATGGCAGGTGCCTAACTGGAAGCAAGTGCTGCGGTGCTTAACTGCAAGTCCCTGGGGCTTTTATTGCATGTAAGTCTGAATAGCTAGCAAAGCCATCGCCCAGGCTTTGGAGTCAATTTAAAAATGGTGACTACTGGGTATTGCTGAAACTGGTATTTACTAATTGATTGCTATAAAGGGCAAGAATTAAATGGACTTAATGATTTTTTTAAAAAAACAAAAAACAACCTGCATACCATTGTATTCCGATTATGTTATGATATTTGAAAACTGTAGTTCACTTATTTTTCCCTTTCTTACTGAGAATAACGAAGAGGGTTCTGACTTAGCTGTGAAGGCTCAGGTCAGAGAGTAGCGTTTCGTGAATTTCACGGAACTAAAGGAAGTAGGCTTTATGTGGGCTGCCACTCAGCTGTTCACTTCCCAGCTTGGACTGGTGCTTGGGATTATTCCACCACCTTTGGAGAACTCTGTTTCCCTGCAAAACATCATGAGGCCTCTATGGGCCACTCCTCGAGTTTAAAGATTCCTCTGGATTGAATTTATGCAATTTGTTGTGTCAGCCACTCCCCCAGTTTAACACCAACCAAAAATCTACTGATAGTGCACTTTGTCTCATTAGCCAGGTCTCTGATGAAGATACTGGATGATACAGACTCTAGGACCCCTGCAGTATTTTGCTTGCTGTTGGGTGCCAGCTGGACAATATTTCTTCAGCTTGCAGTTGAGAATGCTGTGGAAGAGGGTGTCAAAAGGTTCGCTAAAAACTACGTGCAACATCGATTGTTCTCCTCGCCTCCATAGCCAGTCATTTCATTGTAGAATGTAATTATGTTGGTCAAGTGTGGTTTTCCCTCTGGTAAATCCAGGTTAACTATTCCTAATTATCTTGTCATTGATGTTCTTGGGAAAGGTTTCCAAAGAAAGTAGTTTAGATTCTTTACAGGCATCATTCTAGGTGACGCTGATCAACCTGTGGTTGCGCAGGTTCTCTTTCTTGTCTGTCTTAGATGAGCATAACGTTAGCAAGGGCTTGCCGCCACAGCAATGATTTTTCACAAATGAATGTCACCTTATGACAACATCCATGAGTTTTTTCAGCGCTCTTGGCAAATCCTATCCAATCCTCTGCATCCGTGCCTGACTCAGTGTGCCACGCTTCCTGGGCATGTCCTTCATGGCTGCACCCCCAGAGGTTCTGTCCGGCGATTCCTTGACTTCACCGAAGCCCGCTCGCAGGTTCAGAGTCCAGACCTTTGCCTAGTTGCCTTCCCAGGCTTTCTCAGGGTCCCAAACTCAGTCATTTCGTGGTCTCTTGAAACTGGTACTCTGTGCAGTCAAGTGGTAATCCATCCCCTTCCCATCCTTGCTTGTTCTCTGTAAATCAGTGGTCCTTTTTCCAGTCACACATGCTCTTCGACTACGTCTCTGTGATCATGTCACTGAGTTTTGACTGAACTTGAATTTCTTCCTGATTGTTGCTCAAGCTCTGCACAGTAGTGGACACCTGAGGAAAGTAGTGTCTGAACGCCCCCGCTCTGGAGCAGGCATGTGGAAAGTGCAGCTTGTGGTTTTCCCTCCTGCATCCCTCCTCCACTTACAACTCATCCTCCTTTGCTTTTGAGTTTCACTCCATGTTGCGTGCTTGTACTCCCACAGCTATGTTAATATACTCACTGACAGCTTTGGTAAAAATCTCGTTTTACAGATGTGCGCAAGCATATATGCATGTGTAACATTATACTCTATTACTTCAGGTTTTCATTTTCAGCCTTGTTTAATCTGTAAGCAAACATATAGCTCATATTTGGTTGTCTGACAAATATTAGTTGCAATCTAAAAGCATAAATGTAATTGTCATATAATCTTGGCTATGAATTTTTAAGGCTGGTGCCAGCCACTGCTAGTTAGCCTGCCTTCCCTCCGCCCTAACCAGCCAGAGCTCTTGGCTTTGAGATGTGCATCGGAAACAGCAGCAGCATTTCCAACTGCGGCTCTCTGGAGCCTTTTAGAACTTACAGAAGTTATATCACTGGGCATTAAGCTTTGAAAGTCCAAAGAACAAATTGTATTTTATTTGAAAGTCCTTCATTTAAGAGTCTCCTGCATTTAAGAGTCTGAAATAATTCTTTGCAGTTCAATAAAAAAGAAATATCCCTGCTTTGTAAATCTACTTCAGGGGGTTTTTGTTGTTCCCCCCCCGCCAACAATCCCTTTGAAGCTTACCACTTGGTAGATTAGCCTAGTGCTAAATAAAATGCCCTTTTTTATGCGTGGAAGCTTGGTAATTGCTGCAAAAAGATTCTTAGTGGCTCATAATATACATATAATCAGATTAGTTTGGAATTCTATCTCAGCTGAGGATGCGGGAGTAATCCAATTCGTGGTGTTTACCTCTGCTTTTGCTGCTCCCTCAAAGGGTGCGAGCAAGCAAGGACACAGCAGCATCTCAGTAAGGAGGGCAGCGAGTTTCATGGTGTAGAGAAGCAGTAGATTTTAGCCTCTAAGGAAGATGTGTTTGAAGCTATTGAGACTAATCAGAGTGGTTTCGATATATACTACTTAAAACTCGAAAGCCTGATTGAGCAGTTAAACTCTCGAGTCTAATACAATTGCATAGCGAGAAATCTCTTCCAAAGCTGCAAGCGTGTGGCTGTCTCTGATACTTCAATTGGTTCCATCATGTTGGACTTCTAAATACTTGTCTTCAAGAGAACAACGGTCATGCAGCCGAAATCTGCGGATTTCAAATACGCTTAAGCAGAGATTAAACTGCTGAAGTTTCTGGACACTCTGTATGTAACATGGAAGCTTGGGTAAACCAAACGCATGGGTTCTCCAGGTCTTTCAATAATGCTTTTTTCTACTAGTTTTACCTTTCATGGAGTTTATTCCTCTATGATAATAGCTAATTATAAATTGGAGGGAACTCAAATGTCAGTTACAGCTTTTAAAGTATTTTATTCTCTAACTCCTCCAAATGAGTCCCAGACTTCATTGTAGTTGAAAAAGTGTGACAGGTTTTTTTAAGTCATTTTGTTGTGTCTTGGCCAAGCAGTCTTTCTTTGTGTTTTGATACAGTCTCAGCTTCGTCTGTTGTAGCACAATGGGAGAGTTGATTGGTTCAGGTGTTGATCTTATAATTAAAGTAAATTATGTTCAGAGCAGGGGAGAGAAAGACAGCAAGTATCTGTTTTAATATGACAGTGTGTATATATGATTGATCTAAACAAATTTCAAATTCTGATTATCTAGTAAGCATTAGAGATTATTTCTGCCTTCAGTAATAATCAAATATACATATATTTATTAAAGGTAATGTTTTGTGATTAGTATGTGTCAGTGCATGTATACAATGATATTTAATGCCTTTTGAAACTTGCATATGGGGAATCTTTTCCCACTATCCCAGGGTTATGTCGCAAGGAATATTTTTATATACTTGGTATATTTTTATATAATTTGATTCTTTGTCTTTGTAATTTTTTATGAAATAATTACTAAAAGAACAGCTCTCTGGTTCTCTGTGTGTAATTGTGAGGTATTCATAATCTGCTTGATACAGATAACACCTGTACTGGCCACAAGGCCGGTACAGGTATATATACTAGCAAAGGTTGCAGTATATGGTCTACTAAGATTTTTAACAATAAAATATTTTCATGTTCTTTATATTATGCATATTTGTTAGAGTGCCAGCAGGTCTTTTATTTTTCAGCTTTATTTAACTGTAAACCATGAAGGTTTTTAATTCTTCTTGAAGGGTCAGTTTTAAAGCATTTAAAATTTTAATTGTTGCCAGGTGTTTGTCAGCATAGAAAATAAAATCGCAAAATACAAAATTAAAATGTCAAGGTAAAGATCTGTCTCCTTGTGTATATTATTCATTAAGAGATAGAAGACTTGTTGTTCATAAGGAAAAAGGGATTCATTGTTTCAGTTTACTTGTTCTGTCAACAAAAAAAGTCAGGAGGTACTTAAAACTTTCCTTATGATGCATCGGGGGGTGTTTTCTGTAGCAGAACTCTGTTTTTGGAACTTGGTTAGACTGCTTGGCTAATTTTAAGCTATATATATTGGATTTTAAAAAATACGTAAATTGATATTCTGCCTGCTTGGGCTATATTTTAAAGATACCAGCACTTCAAAGGAAATTACTGAAAGGAAATCAGATGCACCAATTCCGTATCCAGCCTAGCAAAATTAGTTCCAAGGTATCCTGGGGTAATGCTAAATTAAAATGGTGTTCATGGTATCAGAGCGCACAAAAATGGTATTAATGTGGGGCGCTTTTGTCAGAATGGAAGGAAAGACGTAAAGGTATTTTCTCATACGTAGGAAGATAACTGTCAACAGTGTAAGCTGATAGTTATTTGGGTGGGATACTTGATGTAAAATCCCTTCTCCTCCCTGGCTAAAGACTGTACTGATTTCTGTCTGCTGGAACTGCCGTGTCTGACAGAGGGGATGTCTTTTAGTAGTCCAATATCTTTTTTCTTACTGCAGGATAAATTAGGTCTTAGAAACAGGGATGTGTGCACAAGTTGTAGATGTGTGAAGCATTTTGAGGGTGGGGTGAGGAGTAAGGGTTTGTGGGGGCTTTTTTAATGAAGCCGGAGAGATGGAGTGATCTGCTTGATAATAAAGCTTAACTTCAGTGCCAGCTCCATGCTGTTAGAGCATATTACTAAACAGCAAGAAATGTGGCACAGATGTTGTGGCAGCCATATTTTACACCCTCCAAAAGGTCATGTCGCTTGTTATTACATTCAGAATCAATATTAAGTGAGCGTTCCAAATTTCAGCTGTCAGTTGAATTTATTGCTGCAAACCAAGGCTGAAAGGTTTTCAACTGTGATTCGAGCAAGCTAACAAATTAATAATACAGAAGTATGCATGGTGGAGCAGGTGATCTGTGTTCCAACAGAAAAGGAAGTTTAATTGAAAACCGTAGAAGTCAGAGCTGGGATGTTTAGTCCATTCTCTTTACCATAGTGGACTTGGAGTGTCTGTGCAAGTGCGTTATAATGGACACTGCTCGGGAAGATCCACAAACAGATTAAAGGGTATGCAGTACAGCGAGATACCGCGTAGATGTGTACGGCACCTTTAAGTATCTATCTTGTAACATGTTTGGATCTCTAATGTGTGGAAACCGTTTGCAAATTCCAATAGTTGTGCATGTATGACAATTCTACTTTTGTCATTGTCTCCGGTAACAACAAAACTGAATAGGTCTGAGTAGGGAAAGCGGCCAGCAGCGGCCCGGGAGAGCTGCAGCGGCGGGTCTGAAGGCTGGGTTTGTGCCTGAGTTTTCACTTTCTCCAGGGTAAAGGTAAATTGCAACTTCAAAACAGTTCTTGGATCCGAAAAGTAAGCGTCATTAGTGCGGATGGTCTTGTGGGAAGAGGTCTTACACTTTTCAGTAGCCACAGTGCTCACAATTCAGATCTTTCTACTTTTGGAAGATGTTGGAATTTCTTAAAGTTTCTACATGTTCATTATTTTTGGTGCTGCTTTCAGAGCTGCTCAGAGAACAAAATGAAGAAAACCTCTTGCCATTTAGAATTTCTCTTTTGTTTTCAGTTGGTATAAAAGCGACTGTAGTTAGATGAAAAGCATGATGTCAGATCTGGTCTGTGTATCTCATGTTTTGTTCTTTCTTCCGTGTATTCAGATAGTTCCATTCTGCCAGATTTGCATTTGCTTAAAGGCTTTTCCACAAAAACTACAGTATCTCTGCAGTATGCTTTGTTGCTTTTCCTCCTTCTGTTCCAGAAATGGTGGATTTTGCTTCTAACATATCTGTGAAGGAACTTCGTCCATTTCAGAGTGCAACTGATCAAAATTTCAGCTAATCCGCAGAGTTTCTTTAATTCTCTCTGATTTTGCTTAAATTTGAACTTTCTTCGTCCTGCTAGATGTAAATTCCTTAGAAATTTATGGCTCTTGAAGCTAAACGTGTGAAAACGAGAGCAAAGAGAGAGATACATCTCCACATCTGCCTTTTGTGTACTTTCTCATTCAAATTGCAGGTGGGAGGGTGTTCACCTTTCACTTCTAAACTACCACCTTCTCATTTGTTCTAGTGCCAAGAGAAAAGCAACAGTGCAAAAGTGTAAATACTGTTGTACCATTCTGGCTTCAGTAGACATCTGTTTGGCAAAAAAATAATTTTCCTTAAAAATCATTGACAGATATAAGGAAAATATAATATCAGTTCTTACAGTACAGATTTTGGAGAAATAAGGAGTTAATATAAATGGGATTAAAGACTAAAGGGGGGAGCAATGGGGCAAATGTATTAACATGCCAGAGGTATTTTGCTGCACCACTGTGTACTATTTCTGGACAAAGCATAAATCATGGTCATTTAAAATAGACGATGAGGTTTATAGAGCTGACTGAAGTTCTCCGCAGTCCACCACGTGCCCTATTATTGCAAAACAGAACCAGATCCCAGCTTTCCTGCTGCAAGGAAGATCGTTTCTGTCAAATATCCTGTTTCTTGTTCACACTGCCACTGCCGTTCTTACTGTCATTGTTTCAGTAACAACTACAGCTATTTGCATTTGCTGTGGTCTTTTGAGACCACAAGCCCTGAAAGGATCAGACATTTGTATGTACCTTCAGTTTTAGTGAAATGGCATTTCCAAGGCCATTGTAAAAATCCACATACTTGTTTTCTTCTGAAATGCAGAAAGGAAGCCATGGAGACATCAAGAGACAATCAGTATCTTTTTTTTTCATCATAACATCTCTATGTGGATGAGAAATTTACTTCAGTGCTTAAGTTGTGGTTAAACTGTAGCATAAACTGATTTTATCTGATGCTGTCAGCTTAAATCTAGATAAAAACTTATTGTGTCCTTTTTTCTTTCTGTGTACCTCAGTGAAGTAAATACTTGAGGTTGCATGGCAGCCAAAATCTGGCACATTAAAATTTACAGATGGTAAAAGGCATGTCTTTTCATCTGCCAATGTGTGATTCAGATAGCACAAGCAGACTTCAATCCACTTGACCTCAATAGAGTTGGCACAGCCTTCTTTCCCACTCTCTTCCCAGGCTTGTTTGATAAAGCAAAGTCAGTGATGCTTCTGTGTGAAGGGGGAGTGTAGCTTTTAGATCTAAGGTAATTAAGAAATACTTACGAAGTATTTATAGAAAAGTTTAATTTTTGTGTATGTGGAGTTGAATTCTGTGGATGCCAGGGAGTGTGTGATGACTAGTTTGAAGCACTGTCCGTCTTAGAAGATAATGCTAACTTCTAAATAATTTATATTTAACACATTAACATGGACAGAACATCTTAATTCCACCAATTTAAGTCAAAATTGTAGAGCTAAAATTGTAACAATATCAAATTATTTGATTTGTATTGGCAGTTATAGAATGTATATATAACCCTATAAGAGTAAACAGACAGATGCAACATCCAATTATGAAGCTACAAAAATAAAAGTTTGTGCTGGTTTTATTTTTGTTTGTTTGTTTTAAGAAATTACTTTGATGCAAATTTTGTGGGAACCCTTTTTGTTTGTATGTTTAGAAAAAAAAAAGTTCTTAAGCACTTACTTAAGAGGGCAAGCAAATGGATTATTGTGGTTTCTCTGCATGCCATAATAGGTTCTTAGAGCCCTTAGGTTCTTTTCACAAAGGACAGTTTTTCATTCAGCAGCACTTCAGTCTCTATAGTCTGACATCCAGATTAAAGAATTGAGATTTCCAAGATGCAGACTTTTATTTGATGGAGCCCAATAGGGTGCTTGTGTCATGTAGAGCACTAGTTCTCAAAATTTCAGAATCAGCATGCCACATCAAAAATTCAGAAGTACTTATTATACCACCTGTAAGATTTTGATTAGTTTAATTATAAATCTTTCTTGTTCTGATTTTTACTAACTTGTACACAGCCTGATTGCAGCTCACCAGTAGTGTATGTAGTACAGTAATATATTGTACTCTAAATTTTGATAACCACTTTTGCAAAAAGATCTGTCTGCCTGCTTTGGACAATTACATAAGTTGGTAATTTCTTCTTTCTGTTTTTCTTACTGTTACCGAAATATCTCTGTAATAACAATGATATTTTACTAGATCAGAGAGGCACCTAAGAGGTAGTAGGATCATGAGCAGGACATCGTGAGAAAATGAGACTAAATTGAATTTTAAAAGGCAAAAAGCAAGAGGACTCTCATCTCTTCAGTACTTCTCATGTTGAATCAACCCTTTCTCCCCCACCTTCTCTTCTAAACATTCTCTGAAGAGAATCCAGGTACCACTTTTAACTGGGCTCTTAGGTATATTCTGGAAGCAGTTTCTGGTTTTATAAGTTTTTCTGACAGCCCAGAAGCCTGTTGTTGACAGTAGCAGAGACTGCTTCTTGGTTCTTGGTAGTTTTTCTTCCCTTCAAGAATGCTGTGATTAAAGATAATTTTGGGGAAGCCTAACTGTATGCTTGTCCTATGCATGTACTTTTTTCTACCCATGCTTGTTGCTGTTGAGGACAAGATATGTTGTTGATGTAGTGTTCTGGAAGTTCCTGTGTTTGTATATTCCCATGCTAATTTTGAATATTCTGTGGTTTTTTCACTTTTGTGCATTGTTTGTTTTCTCTTTTCTGAAACTCTCTCAATGTTTTCTCAACTAAATCACACAAAGTTTCTGCTTTTGACAATTCAGATCTAGACGTTCACCTCATCCCGGAGGTGTTTGTAGACACTGTTTTAAGCCAAGCCTCTAGCAGTCTGTGTTGTGGCAGTAGTAGCTTTGTTGCCAGAAGACTCACCGCTGTCAGCCTATTGAAATCGAGATGCGATTGTTCACAGTCCTCTCTCTGTAGGGAGAGTCAAATGTCAAAGATCTCTGGGAGGATTTGGAAGGAGAAAGGAATTATAATTTCACAAAAAAGAATGCTAAGCAAGAAAGAACAGACAAAACAGCGATGGAAAATATTGTCTCTTCATGGGGAGGGCGGGGCAGAAATTTAGTGGTAGCTGGGACATTATATTGAAAACGGTCAATGACCATTGGTTGCAGTTAAATAGAAAATCTAATGCTGTGGTGGTAAAAAAAATATATATATGTAGCGTACAGGGAGGAGGGAAAGTTATCTGTCAAGACCTGTAAGAAATATCTGGGGGAAAAAGGGAAAGAAATTAAGCTTGCTGCCAGTAATATTATTATTCAGAGACAGTCCAAAATTCTTTCTGTCCCCAGATTACATTAAAGGACTCATAAAAGCAATTAACATGTAGACTGTTTTTCTAAGTCACTGGAAGATTCAGCATCTAATTACCCATTATGTAATAGCTGGAAGCCGGCAGATAAACTGCAAATTGTTGATGCCCTAGGATAATTTAAAATACTTTGGTAGTAGTTGTGGTTTGGGTTTGTGTTTTTTTTTTAAAAAAGATTTTAAAATATACGTACATCCCTTTAGCGTGAATGTCTTCATTTGAAATCATTCAGCCTCAGACTGAACATCAAATGATTCTGATTACCCTGGCGTTACTGGTTCTTGATCTTGTTCTGGTAAATTAGAAGTACCGACACGTCAAAATGGACTGCTTCTATAAAAGAGGCAGGGAAAAAAATGAGTTTGATAAACTCATAGCAGAAATTGATAAAATGCCATTATTAATCAGTTGGTCACAAATTATTTTGTCCAGTGCAGTCTATTTATTATCTGAAACAAGGTAAGAGATTTTAGTGGTGTTATTCTTGCTTTTAAGGTTTAGATTAGCCGTGTTACCGTTATATGGTAGTCCTTAACTCTCTACAGACTGAAAAGAGAGAGAAAGAAATGATCTAGTGGAAAATACTGTAAATCAAAAGGTAACGGAAATGATAAAACTAATTTTGTGATTTTTTGTGATATAGTCCAGTTTTCTAGCTTTCCTTAGCATATTTTTGTTATGAAACTATTAGCCTCCATAGTAGGTGACATACCTTTTTTTTTTTGTTGATTTCGTTTTAAAGAACAATTTGTCATCTCAGTGCTTATAAACATTATTTTTGAAATTGCCTATAGTTTATGTTTTATTTTTATTAGGGCCACTGTTGCCCTTGTTCACTGAAGCATTTAAACGTAATTTAAATATATTCCAAAAGTTTAACAAATGCTTATATACTTGCTGAATATGACTGAAAGCTTGTTCATTAATTTCTTTTCCTTCTTTGTCTTTTTGGTTTTTTTACTGTTAGCCTTTTTTTGTGCTGTATGAAAATAAGTTCCTTTTTTTTTTTTAACATCTATAAGTAAAGCTTTGGAAATATGAAAGGCAAATAAGCCTGACAGTGGCCATTTATTTTGTATTTAAAACCTTCTTTTTTATTAGATTACTATCTAATACAGTACAACAGAGAGATATGATGTCCAAAGATTAGGATGTTTGACTGGGAGTCTAAAGACACAATTTTCTACCCAAGTCTGCCTGTGGGTGTTAATCAGGATCAGTAATGGCATGATACGCATGGAGACTTGACCTTCACTGTGCTCAGCGCTAGGATACAAAATGCTGCATATCAGGATCTAGAAGGCTCTCACTGGCACTTAGTAAGTGCACAAGGACGGTAGTTTTTCAGGTCAGGTCTTTGTAGGGTCAGCCAAGGATTGCTGGTGTTACAAACACCTCTGGGTCTCCTGCAGACAGCCAAAGAACAAGTGCCTTTTCTGGCACTGGGCTTGGCCACTCTCCACCTGCACATTATTGTAAAAAGGGGACACGAGGAGAGCAAACATGTCTTGTAGTTTTTGTGTGTTCATTGGAGAAGTCAGTGATGAGTTTTTAAAGTCAGATTATTGGGTGTTTTCTTTCAATTGGATTCAAGTTCGGCTTGGGTTCGGCACAGTTAGAATACCAGCACAGTACGCTTTGGCTGAAGGCTGGTGTTCTTACAGCAACATAAGCATATTCTTCTGTCACATTGCTGCGTTTCTGCTTACCACGTTACCTTCCCTGTAAGCATCGGTATCCTAAATGGGTGGTACTCTCAAATGAAGTTCGTTATTGGATTACAAGAAATGGGTACCTCTCAGAAAAGTTTGTGAAGTGGTTACCAAAGAAAGTTCCTTGTAAACAAGAGACCCCTTATCATTAGTTTCCTCTGGAGATGTGAAAGACAGATACTGATGGATTTAGGCCAGCCGATTAGGTTGCACTCAGCCAAAAGCTAAAGGCATATTGAAAGCAAAGGATGGATTATTTAAAAATTTAAATAATTTTAAACAAGTGTGGGAAAGATTCCGAGGGGACCAATCACCCAATAAATGTAGAACTAGAGGAATATACCTTAAAACCAGAAAGGAGCACCGTTATCCAATCATACTTGCAAAATATGGAGCGCTTTATAATTTTTGAAGTAAGCGTGTAAGAATAAGGAATTCCATAGGTGACTATGGCAAGTATAGTGTGAGGAATTTACTACTGTTAGGCCTAATTCTAATGTTTCATATAGTTAAAAAAGACTGTGATAAGCATAGACAGAAACATTTGTCGATTCCAGAGTTCAAACAGAAAAAACAGTTGCTGTATTAGCACCTAGAAAAACAAAGGTATGTGTTAACAAGAAATGTAGGGATAGAGATGAAAAAGATAAGCAGTAGGTTTCTGAGAAGAAAACGGATTCTGCCATCCAGACAAAAGTGGATCTTTCAACCAGAATAGATGGAGATACAACTCAAGAGGTTTTTCCACACACATATCATAAAATGAGAAAAGTGTTTTATGTTTTGCTTTTGATCATCCGGGATTAGTCTTTTTATATTTACTGGCCATTGAGGTGTCTTTTCTTTTTTGTGACTTTTTGACCTTAGGTGAACTCTGGCATTTACTGTTTCTTTTAGGAAGGAATTCTACCACTTTAGCTGTCGGTACTGCAGGGAACCAACCCCTTACTTTATTTGTTTTCCATTTCTCACCTGCTGTTTTCATTTGAGATGCCGTAAGTTTTTCTATACCTGTGCAACCACCAGCAGAAGACAGAAAAAGCTATGAGGAAACATGGTTTTTGTCTAAAATTATCAATGGCTGCTTTGCAATTCAATATCCAGTTTGTGGTTTTTATATAAAATGCGTAGAATATGTGTTTATCTATAGTATATATAGAAGCAGCACTTGGCTGTGAACCCGTCCTAGGAAGCCCCATTTTAAATATAGTAATCCTGTCCTCTTTTTCCCTCCATCAGAGGCATGGGATGGAGTGAAAGGGGGAAGACCTCGAAGGCAAGATATATAAGTATATATATGGCCACACACAAAATAATATGCGTTGCATACATATATAAATGCTTTTCATATATAGCACATATGATACGCTTATATAATACACATATATCCGTCTAATATGCTTAGATGTGTGTGTATAGATATATAGTGTTGTCTATGAGTAGACTGGTTTCCATGTATATTAGCGCACATACCTGAACAGCAGTAGTTTGCATTATGCAGGCTTTAGCTGTATGCCCCGGCACATCCTAAATGCTATTTTTCTTCTGAGCTGAGATGGAACAGCGTGTGGTTAAGTACAGTCTTCACTGAGATAAGCAGACTGAAGCCTGAGAAAAAAGAAAAGATCCTCTGTGAAAGAATCTTGAGACCAAACATAGCCTGAAAAGCTCAAGGCCTTTTAATTCATCTTTTTATGGTCAGTCTGAAACAAGTTGCTCCAGGTCATGGGGATTAGTGCTTGTGGCCAAGAATGTTTCATTTCTAAGAGATTTGGTCTGCAGCGTTTTGCTCGTTGCACAGCCTGCTATTTGTGAGGTGCTGCAGAAGGTTTTTGTGTCCTACGTACAGGTTGTAGAATTACATTCATTACTTGAGACTGTCTTCTTCCCTCTGAAACAGGGAAGAAAGATTGTATTCCCATTCTTAGTATAGACCTGAAGTATTAACTGATTAAGAGAAATGCAGGAATCTTTCCTACGTTAACAGACAGCTCTAGCTCTTAGAACTGATGGAGAGTATTAAGAATACTCCAAATTCTATTAGGAGGGCTTTCTGGTAGTCCCTGCACTTCCATTTGAAACATTTTCTGCTTGATCATCTTGTTTGTTGATTAATCCACATCAAATTAGGCATTTTTTTTATATTTTCTTTATTGATTATAAACACATTTTAAGAAATGGGTGACTTCTCCAGTGCATTGCTTAGTCTTTCTAATATGGAGAATGGACTCAAAAGGTGACTAGTAACTTCGACTTCACAGCAGCTTTTGCAGAAAGTTTAAATTCTAATATATAGTTGTGGGATAGTAGTACGTTACTTGCCAAATGAATTAAGTTTTCGTCGAGTACTTGAACTGGTACGCCAGCATCCACAGTTCTTCTGGGTCACCAGTGAGAAGTGCATTGGAAAGTTCAGCTGCTAATAGATGGATTTGCTGTGAGCCTTCCTAAAACCTTGTCTAGGTTTCTCTGACCAGCTGAGACAGCGATGGTTATCTTCTTTTGTTGCTTTCAGGTCTTACTTACGTTTTAAGCCCCTTTTTAACTTCAGAGTCACTTCTTCCATTTTTCTTGTGCTTCCTGGTTTGCTTCTGGTTTTTGTTCATTGTCTTGGCAAACGTTTAGCAAAAGAGAGCATCTCCACTGCATGCTTTCAACTTTGCATTACAGAAGTCTTGCAGATTTCATCAAAAATTAGTTGGTCTGTGAAACAGACTCTTGTCACAACAAAGGGATGTCTTCTTTTTGCTTTGGTCAGTTTAAACTTACCTCTGCCTTGGAACATAATGGTGTTAAGACTTAAATGTGACCCACTGATTTTGAGTGGGCAGCATTTGACTTAATGAAATTGAGTAAAGAAACATTTTTTCCGCTCCATGGGCTGATGAGCCAGAGAATCCCCTCGGCATTGTCTGTCAGCTTGGTGATAAGCTTGGGTCTCTGCGCAAGTGTTGGTGGGTTCTAGCGCAACTAGTGGGATGTGAACAAGGTGCTTTTCTGTCACCTTATTCTCCGATATGAGAGGAGCAGTTGAACATATTAGCTTTCAAATACATTATAAGCATTTTTTGTCAGCTCTGCAAGTGAAAAATATGAAACTTTTGATGTAATGCGTAATGATTAGCATTTATTGTAACACTTAAAGTCACTCTGTGACTTAATATTTGGGCTTGGATTGTATACTGTAGGCCAGTTCATGAAATCAGTTGAATTCTTTCCACGTCTCCTTATTTTGCATTCATCTTCCCACTGTTGAACTTCCAAATGGCAGAATGCTAAAGGAAAATTCTTGCTAACATTTCTAAAGTATGTATCGTCTTACATGTGTGATAAACATACAAAAGAGGTCCAGAAATCTTACTATCTCAGGTTCTGAAGAGCTTCTTCAACCTTCCTAAGCTAAGTATGTGTGAACAAGTGTATGGTTTATCTGTTGAACCAGTGAAGTGCTGATGGCTATTGTGAAGAACAGTGTCGGCATAGAATTTTTGCCATGAAATACATTATGAGGATAGACGCTTAAAGGCAAAAGCAGTAAGGGGAATAAGGTGTATTGTAAAGTAGCTCAGAAAGGCCTAAGTGCACCATGGAACCACTACAATTCCTCATTCAAGAGCTAAGGGATAGGAATTAGTGTAAACACTGATTTTCTTTTTTAATTTTTTTTTATTTTTAAACCATTACTCCTGAAAGGTGTCAGTGCTCACACAGCTTCCATCTTGACATGCTATTATTTCATCACCTCTACCTCATAAAGGGAACTAAGGTACAGGTTGGTGTTAATGTTCCCAGCTATGTCTTGTTTTCACCTTATGACCTTGAGAGTTGTCACATTATTTATTCATCGTGTATACAGTATTAAGTGCTTTTCAGTGGCTGATCCCTGGCCTGATGGGCTTGTGGGCTACATTAGGCATAGGGACAGCAAGCAAGAGGACAGGTTCCCAAACTGTCTAGGAGCATATGTAACTGATTTTCAGTTTCATGGCAGAACACTCGAAGGAGTTGTTTTATTTATTTCTTCATTTCTTTGTTTTTGATGGGTGTTTTTTTGGAAACAGTTGTGTTAGTGTCTGGCAGTAGAAGTCAGGCATAAAGGTTTAAGAGAAAATATTTTCCTCTTGAATACATATGACCTCACTCTAAGCGGCTTTTTTATTTCGTGAAGGTGCAGGGTGGTTTTTTACCTCAGTGCTGTTCAGCAGCGTACAACATGAGCTGCACGCACTCAAGCCTGGGCAAACTAGACAGTCTCACTTTGCACCTACCAAACAGACAAATGTCTGAGCAGCATAAACAAGACACATTCCAAACATGAGGAATAACTTGTTTTCGCTGAGAGTAGAAGAGAAATGGAGGAAGAGACTGAAGGATTATTAAAAAAAAAAAAGAAAAAGTGTTTGTTGCAAATGATTAAGATCCATTGGAAGAAATGACTATTCAGTTTTCTCCCAAAATACATGAATTGCTTTCTGTGAAGCAGAGTAATTCCAATTTTTTAAACATAAAACTGCAGTTGCAATATTGACAAAGAACGTGGAGTTGTATTCCTCATTTGAAACATTCTCTTAGGAATACTACAATAGTTCCAGCACCTTAATGTTGAACTTCTTGAGTTGGGCTGATTCAGAGTTATCCTAATGGTGTATGTTTTCAGGGTTTTGAGAGAGGCAGATGAATTCAGCTTAGCATTTGCTATTGGTAGTTAATTCCAAAATAAGATTTTTGTTAGTACTAAAATAAAATGAAATCCTAATTACCTCATTTTTAGCGTAGAACGGTAAATTTTATTTAACTACCAGTCAAATCAGAAATTAAATTAATCCCCATATTTAAAACACAGGAGGGTAGCCATCTGCAAACACAACAATACAGTTGTTCTGTACCTTCCCGGGGCTGCAAGACACAGGAATAGGTTCGCATATCGTAGTCGCACGCTTTCACACAGACTATGATGTTATGCTCAAAGGTGTACACATATAGAAGGAAGCTGTGAACTGTTCAGGGAAGGTGATGTTAGTCCTATCCAAAAATAAAACTATGACTGGAGCAAGAAACTTGTACTTGAGCTGGAAATCTATAGTGCCTATGAAATCAAACACGTGAGGAAAATTTTGAGACTAAATTTTGAGTTGGTGTAGAGAGATTACAACATGGAGGCAGTGAACATTCTTGGACATAAGCTAAGAAAGATGCAAAAGAAGATAAGAAGTCCCTAGAAGCAAAATAAAACGCAGATTTGAGAAGGCTGGGAATTACTACATTAATTATGCCGAGTGCCACGTTTACAAGTTCCTCTCCCATATGTGAGTAGTGGATGTAGGCATGCAGGTCAGATCTCTGGCAGACAGCTGCTCTCAGGAACCAGTAACTCTCTGTAACTCTTCTCTAAACGCTGTTGTTCAACTGAAACAAAATGGTAGTAAATTACATGCTGCTGGCATTTAAAATACAAAGATTATCAAAAGATCTTAAGCTAAAGACTGGAGAAGATTGACAAGTGCAAAAGCACACATCATTCAGGATTCATTCCTCCAGGCGTTCAATCATAAACTATTTTCTATTAAAAGAATGAAACATAAGTTGACAACATGAAGACAGGAAATGGCATGGATAAGCAAAACAAATGAAGCCCAAATTACAACGGTACATACACATTAATAGTGAGCTCAAGAGGAATTGTGTAAGTATTTCTGTGTAAATTTTAGAGGCCTACACTGAGAATACTTAGACCATTTTTTGAAATGACAGTGTCAGCCTCTTTGTAAACGGTTAAGAGAAACTGTCTTGATGTAAAGGAAGGGAATAGGGGGCTTTCCAGGTAAGTCATAAAAGGCCAGCCTTGGGAAGGGACCGCCTGTGTGCAGTGTGATTTGAACAGAGGACCTAAAAGGCTCAAGAACTGGAAGGGTAGTTCCTTCTGGCCCCAGCAGGCAGCCAGCCTGCCTCTCACAGTGAAGCTGGGGATGTGCTGCATGGTACCCGAGATGCCTTTTCTGACTTACAGTTTCAGGTCATGATGGGGCTGTGACAACCAGGAGGTTCTTTTGGAGACTACTATATTTATCTATGCAAGTCTTCTGCAACACCAATGTACGGCACAGTCAATTATATTCAAGATCTAGTTTTGAGCAGAAAAAGAGTAGCGTGCTACTCGACATAGGGTAAGGCCTGAATAGAATAAGGCACTTTTTTTAAAAAGATGTTAAGGAACCTGAATCTCCTACCTAATCCAGTCTATGACTGATTTAAAGAACTGGAATCCAGTCTGTGACTTGTTTGAAGGATTTTGGTATCTCCAATACTGGAATCAGTTAATGCTTTAAACAGTTGTATCCTGTAATCCAAATCAAAAGCAGTGCCCTTATTGTCCTTTTGCTTGTCATTGTCAATAGGCATCTTGGAAACTTGGTGGGATGGAAGTTATCAGCAGTACACTGCAATGTCAGGGGATAAATAGAGTAATGAGAAAGTACCGTACGAAAGGGGAGCAGCTCTGTAAAACACTATAAGGCAAACAAAGCATGCAACCAGGTACAGAAGTCCAGTTTGTGTCATTAAATCTTTGTGGCTTGAAATTCCTTGCTCGAGTTGGAAGAACACATTATGAAGGCTGTACTTCTGACCATCTGACGAGGGTGAGGATTGACTGCTAAATGTCAAGGAAGATTAGAGACTTTTGTGCCTGTAGAAAGCATATAATGATCGTTTATAACAGGCTCTGTGGATTAAGTCTCAAATGATACAAGGACTACATTTTTATATGCCACAGATTCCTGCTTCTTGGAATCCACTAAAGCTTTTGCTTTAGTTTTGAGTGCATTTGAACTGCTTCGAGATGTAGGTACGATAGAGAAGCTTTCTGTAATGGTGACCATTACTTCCTTACGCTGTCTTTGTTTCAGGAGGTTAAAGTGTCTTAGTTTGGAGAATCACTTGCTGGTTGATGGGGAAAGGGAAGACAAGGGTTTACTGGCAGTGGTTGGGCAGGGAGGGGGTGGATGACTTCTGATGGCCAACTGTAGTCCACTTTTTATCACCAAATAGTCCATGAGCTAAAGGAATTGAACCTTAGGAAGTGGAGGTGATAGATTCTGAGTGCAGCCGATGTTTTATACTGTATACTCATAGCTACATTGACAGGACTGCTGAAGAGATTGACTATGATTGTGAACACTTTTGCAGAGGTGAGCAGGGTAAAGTATGCGCGTGTTTCTGATGATCAAATTTCAGTATAAAACCTTTTAGAGAAAAGTATGCCCTGTGTTTTTATTGCGATTTTATGTCAGGATCTTTGAAGAAATGGGTAGCTCTGCCTTCTGTTACCTTCCTGTCTTTCTGCTAGAGATGTCTCTGTATAGCATAGGCTTCAAGCGACTGCAGTGCTGAGCAGGGCTTGTCAAACAGCTCATTGTCAAAAGGTTGAACTTTGATGGTTAAAACCATCTAATCCAAACGTGTTTCCCTGCTTCTCCTAGAATAGACAGGGTGAAATTAAATAAATAAATAAATTTTCATGTGTTTTTTTTCTAGCTGTGACACTAATAGCACTTTATCGTTAATACATCTCCTAATGAAAATACTAGATTTAGTACTTCAAGAGAGACCTTTCTTCCTGGGGTACACTTTCCCGTATCAATTCACTTACCTTTCATTATGTTTCTAACATATCCTTGCCATATATGCTAGTCTCACTTCTTGTGCTACTCCTTCAGATGGGAAAAATAAGAAGGAGCCACAACAAGGCTGTAACACTTCAGATTATATCCAGCGCAGTATCTGGTTCTTCGAGTCAGCTTTTCAGTGTGAGCTTTGTGTGGCTGTGACCATATCTTTCCCTGCTCTACGGCTTTGACCGTGCTTATTTTTAATATACCTCTTACCAGCCAAGAGTCACTTCTGAGTGCAAGACATTTCAAATGCAAGATTTTGCTCAGCTATATAATGAAATCAAATAACGTGGACGCAGAAATAATGATGTTAAATGCATTCTTTGAAAATCTGAGGATACAGAGTAACATTTATTTGCTGTCAATTGCTGTTGCTGTGGGAAAGCACATTTCTTCCAGCATATTTTTCACTTATTTTTTCTAGTGTGTGTATATATCTTTACGAAGCAAATGTTGTCATTATGAAACGCAATGTGACATTAATACCAAAATATTATTGGAAAAAATTAAGAGGTTAATGAGCAACGCAGCATTAGAAAGATAGGACTGATCAGGTCTTCTCTTCGTCATGCCACAGGGAGGTTTTGCATCTTTGACCTAGTCTTGTTCCTTTTTATGCAAAACTAAGGCAGCAAAATATACTTACCAGAGGGATACAGAAATAGCAGCACTGGAAAGACTTTTTAAAGCAGAAGAGTGGGAACAGCTTCAGTACCTTTTAAACTAAAGTACTGTTCAACTGCAGTACTTCGGCTGAAGAGAGGGAAAACATTTTTTTCTTTGTTAAAGGGGGGAAGAAATTCTTCTTTCCAAGTAGACTTGGTTGGACAATTATGAAACCTTGCCAGTTAGATGCGCTTTATGCTTTTGAATAATACTGTAGAATTTCTTTATTCATATATATTTCCAAGAGCTGCTACTAAAGAACAAAAATGGTATTTCTATGTAGTATTAACTAATTTGTTACTAAAAGTGTGGAACTACTAAGTAAATACAGTCTAAAGAGTTTCGTTTTTATTTTACACACACACATTCCCCTAAGTAATTTATTAAAGACTTCTGATGCACAGCATGAGACAGTATTGCTTGTGTCAGCAAAGCAGTGTGTGTGAAACTGAATAATTGTTGCTTTTGTCTATAAAACCTGTTTCTGTTTGCATGTTTTCTGGCAGCTATATATTGGCCTTGTTACGTTTTGACCATAAAAATCCAGATAATTGATAGGTAATGAGAAAAGTACAAATAATATGGAAAAAATACCAGAAAAGCAACCATTGTGATACAGTGGTATCAGTGCTATTGTATCGCTGCGTCCTTGAACTACAGATCAGAACCACAGAAAACAGATCTTAGGTATTTGACTTTGAATTGCCACACAGCTCTCATCATCCAACAAATACTTGCCTTTCAAATATTCATATTTTAGTTTTGCATTTCGTTGTGCTTTGTCACTCAGAGAAAAGGTGATGGTGTGTATAGGTGTGATATGGAAAGGTATCCATGTGGCTCTTCTTTCTTTTCAATTAAGATTGGCGGTGGATGGTAAAAAGAAGAAAAGAAATAAATGAATAAAGCTCTGTTTTCCTGTTAGAGTTGCAGTGGAGTACCTATGAAACTAACTCAACATTCTTCTTTCCACTGAAGTACCATGTTTATAGGATGATGGAACTACTCTGGGTTGGGCTTGCCGTGAGGAGGGAACCCACACTGTCCCGTGCTGTGTAAGGAGCTCGCTGCCATCTGGGGTAGGAACCGTAATGGAAATTGTGCCTCATAGGTATATTCTTGTCACTGAAAGATAAAATATAATGTACATGCGCCTTCAAAGGACATATCAAGCTCTGTTACTTTCAAGAAGAAAAAATACTGGTTTTGTATCTGGCATGCCTTACTTCTCAAATCATGGCAGTGTGTATACTGAAGAGAGATTTTTTTGCCTGATAATTGTAATTGGAAAAATGCCCCCGACCTGCAGAATTCCGAAAATTAATATTGCTGAGACTTGGAGCTAGGTGGCTCCTGCGTCTCCTGCTGAACCTCGAATGTGTTGACATTTAGGGTGTATTTTCTGATAGATTTTCCTTATCACATGTACTCCTCTCCGTAGTGGTCTGGCATTCTCTAAATTCATGGGAAATCAAATGGCTGTGGTTTTCTGTGATAGGTCATGAAGGCAGTGCGACCAAACTTAGATCAGAAGTTACGCCATAAATGTATGGCTCCTAAGTGAGCCATGTTTCATTGCCGTACAGCTTGGAAGAGTCTTCCAACACCTAGACTTTTTAGACGTTCTGGCCTTATTGGTAACGGTTATTGTGCAGAAAATCTTATAATGGAAGCTTATTGTAAAGGATAATCTCAAATTATTGAGATGAGGAAAACAGGTGACACCAAGGTAAGGCACCAAATGGATCCATTACATACAGGCATTTCTTTCCCATCATGCCATCTCTTCATTTTGACTGGCATTAGCAAGATTCTAGATTATGCAAACAGTGTAGCGATCAGTTAAAAAAAAAATAAAAATTAAACAATCAGGATTTTCCTTCTTGGAAACTCGGTTTGAGGCATTCTTTATAAGAATAGCGGTTCTGTTTATGCTGTGGTAGTTTGCAACGGCACGTGGAGGAACACTGCATTCAGGAGGAATTTTGGGCGAGCAAAGCGTGATCATTATGGTATAACTTTAATTTACATCAGTCAGCTTTACAGATACAGAATGAGATATCTAAGTCTCAGGGGTTGTAAATAGCTGCAGAAATATTGCAAAGATAATTTATTGTTGTATCTTAATTAAAACTATAATTAACAAATAAACATTTTGCTAATAACATGCTAACAAATTTTCTGAAAGGTGATATAATCAGAGACTGATTCTTATTTTTCATACCCTTTACAGTGGTGTGTTTCCGTTGACATAGATGAAGAGACTTGCAGGTTTGTTTTGGGGTTTTTTTTTAATATTATCATAGTTAGAATCAGGACCAGAATTTCTGATTGGGGATTTGAAAGTTAATTTCTTAGACCAGGAGCAACTATTGGCTTTTTTTCTTTTCGATGCATTTTTTCCATTAGTAGTAAATGTTCTGTCTGCGGTGGCTATTTGCAGACTAAAATTAGAATACAGATTTTTTACATGCTTTTAACAGAAATGGAAGGACTAAGTATATGTCCTGCATTACAATAACAGTAAAGTATTCCAAGGTAGCTTAGTCAACTGACAGCTAGAAATTATTAAAAAAAAGGTAGTGACTTCCAAAATATTTTTATGTTGATTATATTTTGAAACAGTAGAAGACTTTGATAACATTTGTACAGCTACTGCAAACACAAATTGGTAGTACAGATTTTTTTATAATACAGTATCTGATTTTCACAGATTACTTAGTTTTAAAAATATGATTGTTCAGCGAAGCCACTTAGAACTGTTTATTTTTAAAATCTTTTTCCATTTGTAAATTGCTTTCTGATTCTACACAAATTGGAGCTCTGGGAGCGTAAAGCGTATTTAGTAAATGTTTTGGCCTGTAGGAAATGTTTTTCAAAGGCGTTGTTCACCCACAACATTCTGAAAGTACACGCCAATAAAAGAGCATCATCCTCGACTGCATGGAGCTAAATTCTCTAACCAAAGAAGGGACCTGGAGGAAGAGGTGAATAGAAGGACTTATTTTGGCTGGCAAAGTCAGGGCTTCATGTTTAATTTAAAAAAACATTAAACTTTTCATGTTTAATTTAAGGAAACAGTAGAATGTTGGGATTTATAATCCTAATGATGCAATGTCAGTGCTACGTGATGCTAGTGGCATGCCTGCTGTACAGGCTGCAGATGTATAGAAACGTTTTACTAAAAATGCCTTTCTTGTTGTTACTGAGAAAAAAAAGAGAAAACAGCTAAGGCAGCAACAACAAAAACAACACATTAGGCATGCACTACTAGTCTAGCTAATTCTAGGGGTGCTATTAGCAGACGTTTAGGCAAATCTATTAACATTTAGCATCAGCACAAATGCAATTGCATTGCTACTTTTCATGTTTCTGGCAAAATATGCATGGCCATTCAAGGGAGGAAAAGGACAGCCAAGCCATTTGTTAGGTAGTACAGCCTAAATGGGGAAAGAAGTTTTAGGGAAATTGTTAAATTGAAAAAGACACTTGACTCAAAAAATGTTACTTAAAAAGGATGCTGGATTTCTTAAAGAATAATGTTGATCCAGGTGTTTGGTTGGCTTTTTCTGTGCTGATTTTAATTGTTAGACAAGAAGTCTTAAGCTTCTAACACACTTTTATATTTAACTCTTCATTTTTTTATTCTTGGAATCTGGGAATACCTTTTGAAAAAGGAATACAAAGTAGTCTGTCTGAGGTGCATCCATTGTGCAGTTCAAGTTAAAAATATTTTTTTTATCTTCTAAGATATACCAGACAACTCTACAGCAGAACAAGCTGAAGGGGTAGCTAAAATAATTGTCTTATTTCTGACAGTGACAAAGGGGAAATGCTTTATTATAAGTCATAAAATATCGATAGTGTAGACATATTGTAATGTGATGCTGTAAATGTGAAAATTCTTCCTAACTCTAGCCTAGTTTTTTTGTGGGTTGACTGACATCATAAATGATACAATAGAAAATTTCTCTTCAACTTTGCAATTAAAGTACAACATTTTTTAAAAAATCTGTCATGGATTCTAACTATTATGATTATTTTTTTTATGCACTGAAGTTTATCATGTACCTTTTACTCAAGGGCTCAACATTTTTTATATGTCTATAGTCCTCTATAGTCCTATAAATTTACCATTGCTGGTATTACAGTGGTTCCCTGTTTAAAAAAAGAAAACAGACAAATCCTCATTATTCAACTGTTGCTACTTTTAAAAATTCAACTTGTATTTTATTGGTTATCTTGGTCTTTGAGCTACCCAATTTGCGCCTTGATATCAGGAAGGAGAATTTGTGGACCGAAATACAGGAGTCCCTATGTGTACTTAATTATTATGGGTACTTCTGCTACCCGCTCCGCCTGGTCCTCTCCTCGCTTCCTCTAAGGGGTGCTAATTCATTGTGGCCTCTTGGTCCTTTGGAGACCCCAGAGCTCCCAGAGGCATTCATGGTGCTTGTTGCCTGTTGAGGCCCTTTTGTTGTTTCCAACTGTGTAAAGCATTAACATGTAGAGAAACAATTTCTGACAAAGTGTAGTATTAATCTTTTTTCTATATTGAGAGTCATCTATATTAACTTTTAGTAATTTTCTCTGTCTGCTACTCCAATGCATGGGTAGGCCTGATTTTCTTCTTCACTTCAGTACTGTATATTCATGGAATCGTAGAACCGGTTAGGTTGGAAAAGACCTTTTAAAATCATTGAGTTTAATCGTATTGAATCAGTGGAGTTACAGCAAATGAAATACTAAGTCTTGTCCAGGGTTTTTATTATGTTGGTTTAGAAACACTTTTTGTTGTAGGGTTATGCGGTTAGAATGTCTAAGATCTATTACAATAGAAAGTCATGGGTTTTGACTGATTTTACAACTCTCTGCTTTTGTCTGTCCTTTTCAACTTTACCATTGCAAGTCTTTCCCACACCACCACCACCCTCTCACTGCCCCTTCCATCCCCAAGGAAAGTTTTATAATTCAAGACAAACCGGGTCTCGAGACCTGTGACCTGGAATGGCCGGTGGCCAGGAAAGGTGAAACCTGTCACTGTCTGTCCTCCAAGCCTTGGCTTCTTCCTCCTCTCTCATGTCTAGAGGGTGTCAGCTTGGGGACGGGGCTGCAGGGAGGGAGAGGTGGTACCTAGCACAGGGGAAACGGGCAGAAACTCAAAGGCTTGGGAGCCCTTCTAGGTCTCACCTTTCCCGGGACCACTGAAGGATACAGTGCTGTTGACAGCTAGAGGAAGAGGTGAGGAACTGGAGAGTTTCCGAGCTGGAGTGAGGGGCCATGCACTCCCTTCACCTTCTTTCATCTGAGGCTTCTTCAGATGAGCCCCTTGCTTAGGTGTTTAGTCACCTTTCTAAACTTTCTTCGTTATTACTACAATTCTGTAGGGCTTCTAGGTATAAAATTCCTCTAGCTTTTCTAATATTTTTTTCAGTAAATATACTGCACTTGTTTGTTTAGTTATTTTAATTCCTCAAGCAGTTGCTTTATTTTATACTACTGCTTTTTTTTCCCTTTTTTTTTTTTTTTAATAGTTTCTTCTCTTTCAATGAGGAAGGCAAGACTCACATTTGTATGAACCGGACACTTTGTTATGCTAACACATATTTTGTACTTAACATGTACAGATTTAAGTGATTATTTATATAAAACGTGTGAGAATAAATTCTTCCTCTGCTTGTCGAGACTTAAATTCAAGATTCTGAATTTTTCTACACATAGCAGCTAACGATTTAATTTGTATTGGTGTGAGCTTAAATCATGTCACTGCTCAAATAGCATTGACTGCTGCTGCAAAATACACAACCGTGAAAGAAATCCCAGATTGTAATTTCTTTAAAAAAAAAAAAAGTAAACCAGCTTTAAATACTTCATTTCTCAATTAGATATTAATCTCTTAAAGTGAACTGTTTAAATGTAAATGAAAGGTATATAAACTGTTCTTCTTACAGAAACCTTCAATGTATCTCTCAAAATTCAAATTTCTTCTGGAATACTAATGTTATATTTGTGGGTATCAGAGGATTTGGGACCTTTTAAGCTATCTCTTAAATTTTCTCGTCTACCTTTTGACACATTTTGGCAAGGCATAATGAATTTCTGTTGAAAGCAGCAGAGTTTGAAAGTGTTCAACAGTATCAAGCACGATGCCAAAAAGAGTGCAAAGTCTTTTAAGTGATCATAATAAAAATTCATCTAGAAGCCCCTCAGTTGTTTTTTTTTTTTCTTTTATTATTTTAAGGCATATTTCACATAGGAGCTTATTTTCTTCCAGCACAACGTAATATATTTCAAGGATTGTGCTGACGGCCTCATAAAGACCCCAGAAATTGCAGCCTACCCTAGAGCAGGGCACTGAAGTGATTGCTACTTTTAAAATGTTTGAAGAAGAAGAGATTTGGGGAAAAATATTCATTGTAATGAGAACGCGGTACACACATTCCTCCTCACGCTGCTGAATCGCAGCACCCAGTTAAACTTCTGCATGTAGGTTAATCGTTGACAGAGGGAGCAGCAATTTGAATTATCACAATGTCAATGGCTGTCAGCTGCTCACCTGAACCTGCTTGTTGTCTACAGGCAAAAAAAAATGTTAAACCAGTAATCTTCTTTTATGAGAACTCAATGTATAAAATTTTAACCACATAGAAAGTTTGAAATGTCAGCTTGGTTCTGTTGTTTAGATCACCTGGGACCTGGGCAGACACAAAGATGGTGGTGCTACGCTGCATTGTAACTGCGCTCTTTACTGATGGGATGGCAAACATGGGAACAGGCTGCCCAGAGATGTGGTCAGTGCCCCAAGCCTGGCAGTGTTTAAGAGGCATTTAGAGAATGCCCTTAATAACATGCTTTAGCTTTTGGTCAGCCCTGAATTGGTCAGGCAGTTGGGCTAGATGATAGTTGTAGGTCCCTTCCAGCTGAAATAGTCTAGTCTATGCTAACTAGTAACCCAAAAAAGAAATTTGGTGATAAAGTCCCCAAAAGCTTGTTCTTTGACCACAGTTCTCAAGAAATTAGTACTCTAGATCTGGGAAGATGGAGCTATAATCTCCATATGCAGTAACGTGGCTGAAACCATCCATTGTTAAGTGAAACTGTTGAATTTGTGGAGCACAGCAATAATTTCTGCTAAGGCTGTTTCTTCCTTCGTTATTGAAGGCAGCTCTGAGGTTTAATATAGTCAGTGCCACACGTATTGAGGTAGCAATACACCGGATAACCAGTGTCCCTGCACGGCCAGAGGGCAAACCATAGCGAAGCTGAAAGCCTTTCTCAGCCTGTGTAATGGGTCACCTCGTAATATTCTTGAAGCAGACAGGAGTGGTCCTTCATTTTGGATCACCTTTCTAATAGTGACAAAGCAACGTACTGCCTTTAGTACATCAGTAGTCAAGGAGAAACCATAACGAACAGGCTAGCGCAGAAAAAGCAGCTCATAGTTACTTTTAGGTTGCCGAAAAGCTTATTGGCGTATTCAAGAAAAATGTTGCCAATTTTCACTTCTTTGTATGGGTATTTAAGTTTGAATGTTGCTGTTAGAGGTTGTTCAAGTTGATGAAACAGAGCTTTGACTTAAATCATAGAGGCAAACTCTTGCCTTATTTTATCAATCTAAATATTCTAATATCAGAAGTTACGTGATCACTGATGTCAGCTTGTCCTCTGTGATGTACCTGTAATATTGAACATATTAGCATTTTAATAATGAAGACTCTCTTCTGCCTGCTGTCTTTGAGCTAGCTGCTGTTCTAAGTCTGTGGTAATGGCCAAGAGAAGTACGCGTGAATAACGTCTATTAATACTGGTCAAAGAATGGAATGGGTTCTACAAACATTTTCAGTCCTAGTAATTTCTACAGGAAGGATACAGCAATTTGTGTAGTTGTTGATTAGTTTGGCTTTTTTAAACCATTCTCAGGGGCATCATTACTCTAAAAAAATTTCAATCAAGTCTTTTAGTGGCAATATTGAATTTTAAAAGTTAGTAGTTACTGGTTACAGCATGACTTCGTTAGTATACAGGAAAATTATTCTGTGGTGATTAACATCTATTCGCATCTTGGAATGCATTATGGGCTCTAAATTATCATAGAAATTAATGCAATCTTCTTAAAAGGGCTTAAAATATGGTAATAGATACAGCATACTAGCACCTGCAACTCAAGGTACCAAAGTTATTAAAGTTGGATATAATTATATTTATTTTGCAAGCATCTAAATGAGGGCAAGAATGAGAAACAAAGTTTAATAAAAATTAAAAAGATAGGCACTCAATTTAGATTTTTAAAATTTTCTTTTATTTAATAAGTGTATTGCTATTTCTGATGCATATGAAATACTTTGCAACATCCATTTTGAAGTTGAAAACCTGTGGCAGAATTGTGACCTACCTTGTGCTGACTTGATATTAGTGAGCTCAATCAGCTGGGTTGCTTGTGATTTCCACCAGCGAAGCAAGAAGGAGAGAAGTCTGGTACACAAGTCTGGTTTCTCGAGGCTGCTTCTTCTGACCTGTGTGCTGCACTTGTATTTTTTAAGGGCCACTTGCAGATTAATTTTCTAGTAGCCTAACAGTACAGATAGTACAAAGCCCAAAATACGGCAGCTGTTTGCAGCTCGGTTTCTGGTTGACACCTGTGCAGGTATCCTGTAGCAATGAGCGTCAGTGGTACCTGAAAACGAGCAGGTGCGATTAACTTGGGGCTTCTGTACGGTAGTATTTCGCTGATTTAGAGATGCGATACATGGATAAAGCAGTAACTGATCTAAACTTGACTTCAGCTCCCGTTCTGCAATTAAATTAATGTAGCTAGCCAAGAAATAAAACTGCTTTTTTTGCAAAAGGTTATGATGATTTCCCCAATGTAAAGGGAAATAAATATATGTATGTGTTTCTGTTGAATATCTGTGGCATAATAAGTAGATACCTTCTTATTCCTTATCTCCTTATTCTTTAGATGTTTTATTGAATGAATCCCTGCCTGTCTTTAAGATAACAAGAAGACACGCTGACATTTGATGCGAGTGTTCATTGTGCATAAAGTGAAGCGTGTACAGCACATTAAGTGCAGAGTTGGAATGCCAAGAGAGATTTACAGATAACAGAAATTAGCAGAAAATGCTTCTTATTATCAGGACAGAAAAGCTGTATTTTAAATGACAGCCAGATGCTTGTTTACTATGATTATAATGTTAATGGTAATATTCTGTTCGCAGCTCTGTGTGCATAGCAGCTACTGAGGTCATTGGGAATTCTGGAAGACTTTAACCCCTACTTTTTTTTTTTTTACTTTTTTTTTTTTTTTCAAGTGAAATGATGACTGCTGCTCACAGTGCCAAACAGTATGAAGTAACATTAAAAATGGTAGCTATTAAAAGAGGGGTTTCATTTGTTTTTTGAGGAGGTGGGTTTTGGGGGGTATGTGTGTTTTGCTAGACATAGTACAGGAAAGCAAAATCTTGCAGGCTGAAAGATTATCATTGATCAGTGCTTTTGTTTCAATTTTCTCAACAGTTCCTTCAGCACTAGATGCTTTTAAGCATCTGTTCGTATTGTATGATGATCTTAATGAGATAGAAAAACAAGTTTTTACTGCATAGGTATGAATTCCGAATCTTTTTTTTCCCCCATTTGGAATGAAGTTAAAATTACAATTTGGTCCTTATGTGGATATCCTTGTTCAGCTGTAACACTTGAGATTTGCTTTAGCTTTAAGTTTGAGACTAAAAGTAAGTAGTGAAAGAGGAAATGGAATAAAAAAGAAGAGATTAAAAAAAACCCACAACAAAACAAAAAATCCCAAGGAAAGTCAATAAACAACATAATTACTAATTCATTCAGAAATGGGAGTTATGGTTTCCTAAAGTGAAATGACCAAATCCAATAACTAACAGTTTGTCAGGGCAATAATAATGGTATTTGTATGTCTTTTAATTGGCTTTCACCTTTTCCTTTGTGTGGAACTATTAAAAAATTAAAGGGGAAGGTATTTAGAGAGACAGATTTATGTTAGCTCATGGTTTGCACTGTTTTAATGAGGTCAAAGCAATAAAGAGTGTCAACAGATCCTAAGGTCTGGATGATGAATGACCGTCTTCCACTGCTGATTCACAGTGGTATGCTCAAGTTTGTGACTTGCCGTTTAAAGAGGAAAATATAAATTTCTACAGTTAGGAACTATTTTTGAGTGATTTACTCTTTCTCGGGAATATGTATGCAAATGTGTTTGAATAAAAATTAAGGAAGTTTTGCTTCTTGGCAGGAGGAAGATTGAAGTGGTTGGATTAGAGAAAATGTTTTCAAGGTGTGCTTGATTTTAAAATAAAGAAGTAAATAAAACACATGGTCACACATGTGTGCTTAAATATATCTATTTAGGGTGTTCAGGCATGTCTCCAGGAAACTGATCATTAATCACATGTAGTAAAGTTATGATCAGAGTTTAGCAGTTGGTAACTGTGCCATTTTCCTAATGCAAGGTTACACACGTGGTGGATAAGTAAGTGGTAGTTGTAGTGGAAGTGGGGATAGTAATTGCTGCCTATTGAGCTTTCATACTGGCTTCGTTTATTAAAGGTGTTTATTTGGTTTGGCGAAGTCTACAGTGCATCAAGCTTATAATTGAAAGATTATAAGGATTTCTTATTTATTATTATTTCTTAGGATTTCTTGGTCTTATTTTAGGCCTTAATTTTTCCCTTTTTTCTTTTGGTCCGTTTTATTCCCTTGAAAAATATCTGAAGTAAAAATCTGAAAGCGGGACAAGCAGCGAGTCCCCCAGTTCACATCCACATATGCATTAAGGTTTATATAGTGAGCTGCAGCATCTAAAAATAGAGTTGGTGAAGACCCGCGTGATTGCTGACTGTATTCCTAGGGGAGACTGAAGTTGCTTAAGAAAGGAATGTAGCTCCTCTTGCGCTTAGGAGCATTATGAGATATAATTCCCATGTTGCTACCTTCCTTTCTCTAACAGTATCTTCACATATCATTCACAAGAGAAAAAACACTATAAAAATAAAATAGGTATTACTTTCAGTGAGAAACTACTACATTGTTGATCTGAAAGTTTTATTAACAGCTCACATTTATATATTTTTATGATACTTTTAAAACAGTGAATTATGAACGATTGAAAATACCCTCCAGCTTAATTTGAGAACCATTATGTCTAGTAATTGCCAGTGATTTCAGAAACAGCCGTTGTTCTCTGGCCTATTAACATAATTTGAATTTTTTATTGCACTTCATAATTATCTGTTGGAGCTAACAAACAGGCCCATTTACTGAAGTGTTTAAGAACAAAAGCCCCAAATGGACTGGATTGTGAGGTATTATTTCTATTAACCGACCTTGCTTGGAAGTTTTGTACCTCAGTTTTTGATGGGGTCATGACTTCTGATAGAAGAGGAGTGTGGATTTTCTAGTTTTCATTTCATTAGGTGTAGGTAAAATGGCATCTTTTAAAATTGTCTTTGACTCTTTCGTACATATCTAGTCCATTTAGCCCTCAGAACCACTTCAACGTGATCTCCAGGATAGCTGGAGAGAAGCACTATTTCAGCCTTACGTATTTTACAAATTTCATCTGTTCACCATAGCAAGTTAGCAAAGACAGAAGAAACTTGATCCCTGCTTAGATTAGAATATTTTTAGATGAAGACTCCTTTTGAGTTTCGTAATTTGTAGTGAAAACAAGCTGCTTATCTATCAATTAGATTTCTATGTACTGCAATAAAAGAAATCACTGAAACTCACTGTCTTATTACCGTTTTTCCCGGCACGTGATCGCATACAGCATACCGTCATTTGTAATATAAAAGCCTCCAGTGACAGAAAGATCTCCCAGTTGTTCCTATTTGTGTCATTCTTCTTTGTAGAAACGGTTTTAAGCAGGTTTTTCTTCCGTGAGCGTTTAGACCTCGAGCCTTCAGGTAATCTTCTCAATTAGTCCCTGGGGCTGTAGAGAGACAGGAAAGTGCAATTCTCTTAGCAGCTAAAATTGCAGGTACAGGTTAAAATGAAGGTTTTAAACAGTCTTGGGGGGGAAAGAAAGAGGATAGGAACAGATAGAAATCCTGGACTTTTGGCTCGTGGTAAGGATAGTGAAATATGTGATCGACTTCTCAGAGAGAATTGTAACTAACTCTTCCTTTGTAACCCTCTGGCAGGTGATATGTCAGGCTGTGTACGCTGGTTCTCTCTGTATCGATCCTCTCTGTCCTGCTAACTTCATCTACATTCCCCTAAAATCCATCAGATGTTGTGTTCAGCCTTTGTAGGGCCCTAATGGAAAGTCTGAGATGATTTGGGGGGACAGAGAAGTGGGGGGGGGGCAGGAAGGGGACGCTCTTTAACCGTTTTGACCTAAGCCCATTGCTCATTTAGGGCATTCCTTTATCAAGTAACTTCACCCGTCATTTATTGTTTCTTTCTATGGCAGAAACATTTTGCATTCCTTTTTACATGCATAATCAGAAACCATACACCAAGGAATCGGTACAACTGCTGGAAAAATATGTTAGTGATGAAAAGACAATTTTTGCAATGAGCAGAGAGAAACAGTTCATAAGCAGGTGTAGGGGTTTTATTTGTTCTGTTTGTTTTTATTTTGGAGGAAACGCTTCTTCAATAAATTGACAGAGCCCAGCTGTAAACCTCCATTCCAGACATGAGCTTTCTGCGAGCTCCGAGTGACAGCTGAGAGGACTGTAAAAATACCCTGCATGCCTTGGCCAGCGGCAAAGTCTAGATTTGAATAAGCCCAGAGCTTTCTGAGGATTAAAATGACATCTTTTTTTCTTCAGGGATGTTTTAGGTATGTGAGGTGGAATGAATGGAAAATTTCTTAATACGTAACTGTTCTATCATTGAAAACGATAAAATAAGAGTTATGTAAGTGTGATTCTTCATGCTTAGTGTGGGAGGCATCTTTTTGAAGACTAGGCAAGAAAATCACCCATTATCTTTTGTCATTAGTTAAACCTAAACTAGGAATCTGGAATTGTTATACTACCTTTATGGTAATTTTTATTGTGGGGTACCAGCTATTGTTACTGAGGCATACACTTACATCAGATTTGCATGAATCAGGCTAACTGGTTTTGCCTTGCAGGAGACACTTTTTCTTATCTCTAGCTTGCTGATTTGTTGTTCGAGGTTTTTTTCCTTAATGATATCAATATAAAGTGAAACATATATCTTCCTTCTCATGAGTAATGAGATTTGTTTTCTGAAAATAACTCAAAGGTCAACTCTTGGTAGGGTTAGGACGCCACATATCCTAGTACGCATACACATATACTTGTGTGTGTACTTATATATTATATATTTGTATGTGTGTATATAATGTCCCCATGTGTGTTATACGCCTAACTCTCATATATTCGTGGATTTTTTTTTTCCCGTTACTTGCAGCAGCGTGAAGGAAGATCCTTACACTGGGGACTGCCTCAGAAGGGTTACCTGCGGTATAACCCCCTAGTGAGGATAAACAGCAAGAGGTTTTTGCTTCTTATTAGATTAATGTTCTAAAATGTTTAGCGTTTCTTCTTTTATAATTAAACAAGTGCATTCTTTATGCAAAAGATAGTGAAATACAACTCATCCGAGTTCTATCATGCATTATGTTGGTATAACATAAGTATTTTTAAATACCGCACAGGATGAGACTGGTGATTGTATATGCCTTACAATATGCTTGCTTTATTTTTCAGTCAGTCTTTGACTCCGTTATAGGTGGTCTGTGTATTTTCTCACACGTGCTATGGATTGAGAAGATATTAGGTCTCACATTAAAGTACTAGCAAATGTGCAGGGATGTTTCTGTCATGAAATTTTACAAGATGTTAATTACAGGCAAATTTGAGACTCTTACAGCAGGCATCCTTTTTAAGAATCTAAGTTCTTTTGATACTTTTATGATAGCTGTAAATTGTTGACCAGAGAAGGAACTGATAATTTTTTGTCTTTTTCAAAATCTGTTCATTTTCTAGCACATGTATAGCGATTTATTTTTTAGCATATATATGTGCGCTAGAAAATAATACATATAAAATATATATAAAATAATATATATATTATATATACTAGCATATGTATATGCTGTTGAGGGGGGAATGTCTGACACCTCTGCATCATTTAAAATTAAAGAGGGGAGGAATGGATAATCTTATTAATAAGAACAGTAACATAGCCACTTTCTTTGTCTCTTGGTTATTAAAGGAATATATCCTTTGTTGCTTTTATGAGATTATTACTTGTGGGATCTTAGGGGTTGATCTGGCTTGCATTTTCTTTTGTTGCTGTTATATGTCTTTGGATTTGGTGTATGTGGATCTAACAAATAACAGGGTTAAGATGAATAAATGGTTGTCAGTCTGTATAGTTGCAGCACAGGTATTTAATCGCCGTTCTAACTCAGAAGGCGGTAGATTTGTGCTTCACTGTTGTCAATGATCACATGGTTAATTTTGCAGTCCACGGTGAACCTGAAAACTGAAATAGCATGCGCAGCAGAAAAGTTGCATAGGTATAGTTTGTAAAACCAGCTCTTGCTGTGCAGAAATGAGTCCAAGTTTTAAAAATTGTATTTGCCAAGTGTTACATACTATAAGTGTATGTTGTTTCAGTCGTACAGCAGGTAATATTAGTTGTTTCTGTCACATTTCTCTACCTCGCTGCTTACGGGTGATGCCAAGGTGAGAGGTGGTGTCACCTGGGGTTGCTGTCGGATTTTTTCATCTGGATGAGAAGGGGGAGCTGTCAGTGTATTTAACGTAGGGCCAAGATACTAGCTGGGAGAATTGATTTTCTTCTTAATTTTACTTGTGACTTGCAGTTATAAATACAGTAGTTGATCTCCTTCTTACCTTAAAATCGCAGCGTAAATATTTGACATAATTATCTTCAGTTAAGAAGTTCAGGCAAGTTAGAAGTTGCTTTTATGGTAGTGGAGGCCCGACTTCAAGCAAGGGTGAAAAAGAAATGATCCCAGATTACTTAAGTACTTTTTAATGTTCTCTGTCTCCATTCATAGACTGAGTTTTTGACAGTGAAAGCATATACAGTTATATTCAGTTCATCTTCCCTGACTGTTTTCTCCGTAAGCCTTCGGCTGAGTTTAGTTATGACTTATAGCTTGAGCGTGGCATTTGGGAAAAACAGAAAATGTAGTATAAATGTAAATGTGAAAAGCTACAGCTCGTTCTGTTTTTGAAATTGTTGGTGTGAAAAGAACTCAACAGTGTTTTATTTAAACAAGGTCTGCTTCAACCTTGATTGACTTGCAGTAAATTGCCTGGTACGAGAGGCAAAAGGAAGTGGATAGAAAAATGGCAATCAGCACCAAATGTTTCACATATTGATTGACAAGCACCAGAGATGTGCTAGAGTAAGATAAATTGGCTAACAGAGCCCATCTTGACAGCTCCTGAGATGGGAAAATTGTTCCTGTTAATTTGCTGCTGGGACCTTGTCATTTATGGGGATATATATTTGAGTGCCTTCTAATGGTGTAAACAAACTTTGGATTCCTAAGTAGCATATTTCAGCTTCAGTTGCTTTAATTCTTCTCTGGCCATGTCTTTCTGAGCTGTACTTATACAGTGCTTTAAGATCGAGAAGATGAGAGAAACTGTCGATATTTTAAAGATACAGTTGACACTGAAATACAGAATAGCACGTTCAGGCTCTTCTGTAGCCAGTTCGATGTTCAGTGGGGTTTTTGCTTTACCAAAAGGCGTGGAACAAAGCCCCTTTGTTTTTTGGGGAAGAACACGTGTCTTTATTCCTTCGTTCTGGCAAATTTAACTGTGCAACTATAACAAAAAGATTTCTTACCTTTCTAACATCCCTGATTTTTTGCTTGCAAATGCCTTTAATCAGGTTACAGGTTTTCTTAGTACTGCAGAGTGAAGCTACGTTTTCCATACAGCGGTCTTTCATGTCTGCGATTTCTTTTCATTAAAAGGAAATTTTATCTTTTTAATTTCCTGTACTGTTCTCCCAGAGTGCCATTAATTATGGTGATAAACAGCAGTGCTAAAATAGTTAATGGTCTGATAGCTGTTGTGTTGCAATCTGCCACTCAGAAAGGCTTTATTTTGGCTAAATCTTTTTACATAAAGTGAAATTTGACATAAACCTCACTTAAGACATCAACATTTTTCAGCTTTCATGTAGGGAAGGTGAGCAGATTCTAGTGTTCATGTAAGGTGTGGCCCACGCACAATAAATTGTATTGTCCTTTTTTCCATCATTTATATTATGTTTCTTTATTTGAGTCTTCTTCCCAAACTCTGAACTGGAAATCAACTGTACAAAGATGGAAATATTTCAAGCCTTTTTCAATATTGGGAGTGAACAAAATTTTACCTGCACTTAAATCGCTCATTTGCAAGCGCTTTGGGTGGTTTTGTCCATAATCCGCTATTTATGTTACTTTCTGTATTCCCTGTCTTCTTCAGGGAATAGCCAGCTCTACCAGAAGACATCAGAGAGGTTTTACAGGGCAAACCAGGCCTAGCTCTGTCTTAGTGACGGTATTTCATTTCACCCTTTGGTTTTGAACTGCGGTTTAGCTCCAAGCCGTGTTCCTAGAGCTGGGCACCGTGGACCATCCCCAGCTGAATGAGCAGCAGCAGCAGCAGTTCCCAGCAGGAAAAGACTGCTGCTGAGGGAGCTTCTCTCTGTGCAAAAGCATTTTAGGGCTCTCAGGTGAAATCCTGGCTGTGCTGAAGGCAAAAATACTATTTGTATTGACTTATATGGAGCTGAAATTTTGCTGTTACACTGTGGGATGTTCATTCTTGAAGCAGGATCTGTTAAAAAAAGTCAAGCCTTTAGTTTCCTGCTACACCCAAAACTTCTGCTAATGTCAATACGGGTTGCGTAAGAAATGCAAGATGAGGTCTTGAGAGAAGAAACCAGATGAAGCAAGAAAAATGTAAATATCAAGATAATATCATGTAAATGTAAGTATCAGTATCAAGAGTAATGGAAGATTAATTCCCTTCGTAGCTTTCTTCCTGTACCTTAGTATCTCCTAGCACTGAGACGCAAACATCTCCAGAGTGAATCACAGCAGATGTTTAGCAGTAGCGCAGCAGTGCCTTCCACATGCATTTACAAAGCAAATAGGAACACCGGATTTAAACTGGAGGTGTAACTTAGAAAAGCAGACTTTGGTAACCTGAAGCAGAACTAGCCAGAATGTAGGACTGGCAATACTCTGTATGATAGAGCAGATTTTAAGCCAATTATTTAAATTACTTAACAATTTACATAATACTGATTTGTGTTCTTTTCCAATTTGTTCATCAGAAATTAGAGCTGCTTTTTCAGCAGGTTGCAAAGAGTTAACACAAATTCTTTAATCATTATCCAACTCCCACCAGTTAGTACTATCTTTGCGTGACTTTCACAGAGTTTGTTAAATAATACATAATAATAATTACAGGTTGGAGTTTTCTCATGTTTGTTCAAGATAGTGTTATTTTTCCCATGTATTAGTGACTCCAGGCACCCGAATCACTAATTGTTGCAACGTTCCTGAAAATAAATTTCTCTAGCAGAAGGAAAGCTAACATCGTTCAGGAGGATACGTAGTGGAGATGGTGTGAGTAGTTGCTTAACAGTATTTAGAACCTCAATAAAATAAGGTGAAGCTAAACAGGCGGTGTTTGGACAGCGGAAACAAGTTTTTAGCACAGCATAGTCTGACCTCTCTGTGTCACTAGAATAAAGATCAAATCAAGAACTTGTAGATTTATGTGAGGTAGATTTCACAGGGTGCCTGCTAATTACCTACCTAGGGCCTAAGGACAACCCTTTCATTAGTGGAATTCCCTGGCGTGAATGCTTAGCTCTGTATGAGCTGATAAGATTGATAAATAGGAAATTTTCTGTCCTCCCAATTTTTAAAAGCTACACATATTGTTACACTACGATAAAGATGGAAATTCAGTCACATACGTTGATTGTAAATCTTCTAAACACATTCCTAATCTTAGCATGTTATTTTTGTCCCACAAGGAACAGGCAGCTGATGAGTTGTTATAATTTAATGTTAGTTATAGTTCGCTCAGTGTAACCTTTTTTAGGGAAGCTGATGCAAGTTCACGTGAATGATGTTCGTGTGGATATGTCTGTTTTGTCTTGCTCTGATTTTACTGGCTAAATCAGAGGTATGGTAAGATTAGAGAAGACATTTTGACTTTATGAGCGATGGGAAAAAATCACTGAAAGAAATTACTGTTTTCCAGCTATGAAGGTATCAAACATATGCCAAGTAATCAGCTCACTAGCGTAATAGGTTCATGAAGGAAAAGAGTTTTCTAATCTTATTCACTGATGCTTCTCCCAAGACAGCAACAGCTTTTATAAAATGAGGCTTATAACTTCTCATTACAGAATCTAATCTGCCCAAAAGACATTGAACAGCTGCAAAACCCTAACATCTTCTAGCTGTAAATTGTTTTTATTATTTATCTTTGTTTAACTAAAAAAGGAAGGGGCATCAGATGATTTAACAAGACAAGAATTAAGTGACAGTAGCTTTTGACAGCGGCAAATTATTCCTTTACGTACTGAATTGGTTTAGACAATTTTTAAGTCATGACTGTCTACTTATTTTTAATATCCAAATTCCATAAAACTGATATATTTTGTAGATGGATCGCTTAGGAAAATTAATTTAACTTGTAACACTGAAAGTCAGAAGTGATTGATTTCCAAGTTAGTCTTATTCTTCTGCATAGATTTTGGTAAGGATAACATCTTGCATTGGTACAGTGATTTTCATATTCTAGAGTTACACATGCGCAGTACTTCAGGAAATGTTAACCACATACAGAGGTCAAATGGTTTAAGGCAGATAACAAAATTTGAACAAGCTTGTAGAATGCACCCATAATAAAAAATAGAGACCAGGACTTGCTGGTTCTTTTTTGTTCATCCCTTTTCTATTACAGTTCCTAATACAGTTCTCAAACTATATTCCTGGGTGTGCAGTAAATGGTTCTACTTCGGACGACAGGGAAGAGGAACGTATTAAATATGAATATATTTTAACACTGTTTTTTTTTTCCTTTTTTTTTTTTTGATAACTGAAACTGGTTGCCATTTCAAAATTTTTGTTTTTTTCTATCACTTACAATACCTTATAAACAATTTCTTCTCCTGCCAGCAAAATTTAACTAGAACTACAACAATGAGACTGTATGCATTTCTGTCACGAAAAATCTAGGATTATTTTATTGTATTTGGGATTTTCTTGATTAATCGCTACCCCCACCCCCTGTAGGATTGCTTACATAGGATATGTGAATTATAACCTGTACCTAAGAAGAAATAGCCTTGAGTTTTAGGATAGTTTTCCTTAAGCGACATTTTAACTCCTAGACTATTAAAATGCTGTACGTACACAGGGAAGATCATGGGTTCTAGGATCATGTCTTCTGAGGAAATGCACTATTTTTCTTGTACGATGTGAATTTAAGAATCTTTCAAAACTATATTTTATGCTGCATCAGATCATTCTATGTTACTGTTTCATATTTTCATAAAGGTAGAGATCTTGGCAGGTATGCGTTAATTTCTTCAGTGCCCTTTTCCTGAGGGCTTTGGTCCCCTTAGAGTTGATTTTGCTTTTTGATGTTTCACAGAAAGGCTCTAGGAAATGTGGATGTGGTTGAGAGAAGAGCTGGTTCCATGGCCTGCTGGAGAGGGGAGGGTATGGATGATGGCTTGTTGGTGGCTTCGGTGTTATCTTTGGAGATCTCGCCAACAGAAGTGCTGTCACTCACGCTGAACACAACAGGAGAGCACGTGTTGAGGGACGTGATGGAGCTGTGCCTCAGCAACGCTGACACTCGGCTCCTGCTGCTCTGGGGAATGGCAACACAAGCCTTTCAACATTACAGCCACCTTGAAATGGAAAACCCGCCAAAAAAAAATAAAGGGAGAAAGGTCTAAGGGCTTCAGGCGCCCAAGTGAAGCTCTTCTTGAAGGAGCGTGGCTCCAGCCAGCCCCAGGGAGGGAGTTGTCAGTAGCCGTCATACATGCAGTCTGCAAAGACATAGACATCTCACTCCGCAAATGGCTCCACTGTTTCGTACTTGGCAGAGCAGAATCTACAGCGTGTTGGAGAAAATGGCATAAACGGGCTCTCTGCGTGCCATGCGGCTCTGCTCTCAGAGCAGCTGCTGACAAAAGGTACAAACCTTTCTTCATACATGGACAAAAAACTGTGTTTTGGGGCATATTCGTGCCTAAACCGTAGTTACGTAATTATCGTTATTTTTTTTATTATCTCCATTCTGATCACGCTCTCCCTTGGATTCTGTGCTTTTTCTGCATAACAAAAGTTTTGGAAAAACTAAGCAAGGCAGGTAGGGTGTTGTTCATTTTGTTAAATGGGAGATACAAACCCATAGTGCTGGTTTGTCTTGGCTGGTTTGTTGTTAGGTAAATCACAGGTGGTGACTTACTGTGCCTAGATCTCTTTTTTGGCATTCTTTTTCGATTGTTTCAGAGCCACCTTCTCTCTTCCCGTGGTATGACAGGATGGGATCAGTGTCGTCCTTCACTGCCCCGACTCTGTTTTGATGCAGAGAAATATCCAAAAACATCAATAAACAGGTCTGTGCAGGAATATCAGCCCCACGCTTTTAGGAAGACCTTATTTTCTCCTTTGACTCTTGTGAAATAGACTCTGTGAAAACATTTTTCTTAGCTTGGCTGGTTTTGTTCATTTGTTGCTTTCAGAGAGATAGGAGCTTCAGAAGCACCGAAGTACCTTTCTTCACTGATAACTCTCTGTCATCCAAATCCTGATTTGTATCTTTCTTTTTTTGCTGTTTTGAAGCTTGTTTGCCCTAGAGAAAAAACGCAACAGGAGTTTAGGCAACAGAAGGCAACTTGGTGCTGAAGAAAATAATCCCAAATTGTCAGATTTCTTTCCTTTTTTTTTTTTTTTTTTCTTGTGTGCTTCATTCTGGGCTTTTGTTTTGTCTTGTCAACTTGAAATGCGGTCTGATGAATAAAGGGTTACCGGAGTCCTCTTTACAGATAAATTAGCATTGCTCCTCGCTAGATGAGGTAACTGTTAGGTGGTGTGTCTTGTCTCCCTCCCGAGAGCTGGCAGTACAGGCTGCTCACCTCTGGGGGAAGATGACTTTCACCCCCGAGAACAGCTTTGCCTGCTGGGGCTCCAGGCTGGCCTCCCCTGCGCTGAAGTACAAATGCCGTTTTAGCTACAAAAATAATAGATGCTGTTACCACACAGAAAATGGATGATTTTTCCTGTTGTCATTTAACTCTAGTAATTTCATCAAATACAAAATATTTATATTCCTTATGCCAGTTATGACAATATATATTTAATTTATTAAATATGACTCTGCTTGCGAGTACACAGCCCATTGGCAAGACGTGCTTTGCACACATACTGGAAGGATGGGGTTTTTTCCTTGCAGAAAGCCATTATTCTGGGGAGGAACAGGAGAGTGTGCTGAATGTGCTATACCTTGGGAAAGTTTCACCTTCATCAGCTGCCTGCTTAATTTATAGTGCTTCGCACTGCAAAAAAGGTGCATCTTAGGTTATCTAGTTGTTTGCTGACACATTTAGCAACGTTTCTCACTCTTCAGAGTGAACTGAACGTTGCTGACGATGTAGGTGCCTCAGTGAGGCTGATGTGGCGGTGCAGGGAGAAGGTGGCGGGGGGCGGTGCGGGGGTCACCCCTGGCAGCAGGGTCCGTCCTGGCCACCTCCTTTGTATCCATTCCGTGCAGCTTTCCAGCTCCGGTCCCTGAAGTACGGGGGAAAATGAGGAGGAGATCTGATCCTTCTCTTGCATCATCTCTAGTTAATGTCCAGCCAGTGCCATTACCAGATAGCCTTCCTTGTATGATTTTAGTAAATATGAGCAACACAGCTACTGCTTTAACGATACTGTCCATCGCTTAAGTCACTCACATAATTTTATGGGATTACTTTATATAGGGTACAATACTCTGTATTGGTGTAACATGAAAATCAGCTTCAATCAGTAAATGTCAAACTCTTAATTGCCAATTAAGTGTTTTACAGTTTCTGTTTTGGTGCCGTCAGTGATGTAGAAACAACTCATCTCCTTTCACTTTTTACTTCCCTAGCTTCCTGCATTAATGCTTGAATACTACTACATCTTCCAAATGGTTGTTTAAAAAAAACCAAAAACCCAGTTATCTTAAAGTTTCCCCTCTTTCTGCAATCTGATGTGTTGAGGATTGCACAGTGAGTTTAATTGTGTACATCTTTTCTGTTTGAGTCCTTGTGACCAGAGCTGTAGAACAGACACATAAGTGGCTTTATTGAGAGTAATGTATGTAACTAAGTATACTTGTTACGGATAATTTATATTTATTTTCTGCATGAATGGCAGGTAGCCTAACTTAGAGAAGTACAAAATAGTTATATCCTAACCTCTTGATTATGAAGATTACCAGCTGTTTAAAGCTATTGAAATTTGATTTTGCTTGTAAAAGCCTCTACATGTAGGAAGATGGCTTCATAAATTTAATTTATCAATGAAGATATGCTGCTTAGGTATATGAAATTCTCAGTGGGACACGCTGAAAATGCAGAGGGTTGAACAACCTACGTGGATTTTTGCTACGCATGTGCTAACCTTAGAAGTGAGATTCTCCTGAAGGGCTGAGCTTGAGAATTCCATTGCAGGTGAGATCTGTGTTTATCACCTCTGGGATTCAGATCTTTTCTAACAAAACAAGATTTTATATAGAAAGGGATAATATAGGAGCTTGGGATGGCAACATACAGGTTGTGATCTTCCCCCCAACAAATTTAATGCAAAATGGCTATTTAAGGCATCTGGATTGATCCTTTAGACCTCTTAAAATAATGTTATTTTTTTGATATTACGTACGTGTCTCTAAATACTTGTGTGTGTGAATATATTTAAATATATAAATATTTATATAAATATATATACATTTATGGGTTTTATGTGGTAGTGCTGGGTAGTAACACTATACTATATGACAGTTAGATGAAAGGTTACTTAACAGCTCTTCAGGAGCTATTTTTATAATACATACTTTCATAGTGACTGCTCATGTGTCAGAATTCTTAAATATCAGTAATTTTTGTCATTTTTGTTCCCTGCTTCCTGTCATGCACCATGGTGGAATATAGGGCCAGGGTTTCACGCATACACGGGCTTTATTCATCCACAAAACTCCATAGGTCCTTTTCCGGCAGAGGGAGAAGGGAGAGTATAGAAAGTGCATCACAAAAATCCTTCAGTAACTGATAAGCATCCTGCTTCTCTTCTTTGATTGTATCTTATTTATGTATATTAATGCTAACAGTGATTGCAGGCAGTCCTTTTTATTGTTCTTTTGGTTTGGTGTCCCCCCCGCCCCGGTGATGGGTTTTTGGTCTTTTAGGGTAACAGCAACCAGAGTATCTCTTTCCCAAATGAGTTATTGTGATTAGGACAAACAGAACGCTTCTTAGCTGTCTTACAAGTGTCTGGGCTGGAGCCAGTCTGCTCTGTCACCCCACTGCTGTGTCACACCGTGACCACGCATGGCAGGTTCGCACTGGTGAGCTTGTGCCTTATTCACCCTCTGTCTGGCTGTGAAGCTGTCCTTAACAAGGAGAATAGAGGAATTCCTCACACCGATGTCTGATGTGCACGCTCGGCTTTTGTGAGTGTCTTCCTGAAGGAGGTTGTGGAGCTGTGGCATCACTGCCAGCTACAAGTGTGGCACCATTTTTCAATGTTGATTCTATGGCAGATTTTAAGCCTTAGGGACTTAAAGTATAGCAGTAATTGAGGAATGGTTTCATAAAAATTCCTGGGCTGATGAAGAAAGATGTGACTGTTAAGAAGGAAAAATGGAAATAATAAGCCTATGCTGTCTGCTATATAATCTTAGGGGGAAAAAAGGGAATGTAAGTGATAAGAGGGTAAAAATGGCAGAATGAGGTGCCATGTGGCATGGAAGCCCAAAGCTCTCCCCAGTCAGAATGCCCTCCAGAAGGAGAGTTATCAAGTTTTTTCTTTAAGTAGTAAGATAAGATAAATGACAGGAGAAAGTAATGGGGGGGAGGGGAAGGAAAAGGTTCTTTTGTTCTTGTCTGCTTGCTTTTTTGAAAAATGCCTTAGAAATACTGTATTCGGTATTTGTATGAGTCTTTGCCGTGCATGAGTATATGCCGTATGAATGTGCATATGAACGGATATTGGAAGAAGAACTAACACTAGTTTTTACTATTGAAATGTAATGTATCAGCTTTTGGACTTTGGTTTCCCTTTCTAGCATTCGTATCTGTTTTCTGTTTCTTTGGGTATGTTACACGTTGACATTATTGCTGTCAATAGAATTAAGTATCCATTGCATAGGGTTTCTGTCAGTGCACAACTACGTAAAAATCCTATTCGTAGAAGCTTTATCATATTAACATACGAAGAGTAGACACAAATTGTACAAAATCTATTTACATTATGGATTTAACTTTTGAAAACAGCAGTGTAATAGAATACTGAAGTTAACACATATCAGAGTATGTTTTATAATTCCGTAGGGTATTGCAAGTCCCATTGTCAGGTGGTGGAAATTTAGAATTATTTCAAGAGATGGGGTGTTTCCAAATACAACTGTTCAGGTATCTGCAGACACATGAATGGGTCTGGCAAGAAGCTCAGGTTTATGAAACCTGTAAAGCTTAGTCTGTTATTTTAAATGGTACAAGAATACATTGAACTTACTTGACCAAGATATTGGTATTCAACAGTACGAATTGAACCCATTATTTCCAACTTAAGAGTATATAATAACAAATGAATTGCATTTACCATGCTCTTCATAGCCTAACTGCATAGGTTCAGTTCTCTTTGGTAGTTTCACAACCATTCTCTCAACTGTGGTACTGCAGATAGGTACCTTTTAGATTCATTTCCTAAGGCAGCAAAGCTTAATAGTAGCTCTTTCTGTTCCTCTTCAGTACTTTTTCAACTCACTTCCCACCAAATTTTACAAAAGTTTGGGTGTCTTAACATATTCTATGTGGTTCAAGGTGTGGAGGGCTATAAAGAGAGAAGATGCTCCACTAGACCCCCACTACTGTAGAGGGAGAAGCTGTAGAGTTTAGTAGATGTCCAAAATCAACTTGATAGAAAGATCAAGAATGCCCCAACCACAAGAAAAGTTTTAATCAAATTTGGCAGCTTGTTAGGAAATCTAACCACAGGACAGATTGACAATAGGTTCTATGGCTCACAGACATCTATGTTTTTCAATTACTATGTGCTTATGGACAAATCTTCCTCAGGAGCCAGCTTCCCACCAAAATAATGCAACTTTTTAACACCCTGATACCTTCTGTTTCCTCGAAGCTACAAACAGAGCTGTAGTAATTAGGTATTTGACTTTGTCTTCAGGGATTTCATGAAGGTAACAATGTGATTAGCTTTCCTGGCAAAAAGAATTCTTGTGTTTTTCATTTGTCTCAATGTTTTCTGCAAAAATGTACCTAAATTTCTCTGAAATACCATAGGCAGTTTACACAGATGGAAAAATCATTTTCCCTTCATCTCATAACCTCACACGTCCAAAATTTGTGTAATACAGTAATATATTTCCATATGATACTTGAAATGCAGATTTTGAGTTTATAAAGCGTCTTCTTTTAACTTCATAATGTTGAAGCAGAGCCAGAATATGTGAAAATGAAATGCACACATGGGCACAGTGTCACACTCCTGCCTGAGGTGTGTCAAACCTCAGCCTCTGTGCTTGTTTCCAACACATTGCAAAGAAATAATTAGAAACTGGTTTTGCTCAGTCACTTCCCTTTGAATGTTTAGGGTATTCACTGCAGTATTTCATAAGAATAGCATAATCAGGAATAATAACAGTAATTATTCCTGTCATCAATATTAGAATTATTTCCTTGTAAATGCAAGTCCACAATGAAAATATTCAATGCATATTGAATTTTCTGTAGCATAAAAGACGGTAGATGGGGGTTACTATGGAGGAGTTTAAACCCATTTCTGTCATATGATAACTTGGTCGTTTAGTCTTATCGTCAATTTATCCAGTGCTAAAAAGATAATAAAAAATAAGCATCAGAATGACTTGCCTATCTCCAGGTATTTATTTTATTTCAGACTTTCTGAAGGCAAGAAACTAGTTCATGCTAATTACTGGTACCATGCAGTGAAAGGGGTTTTTTAGTACCTACGGGTACCTTTGTTTGACTGCTGCTCCCCAAATGTAATTTACATGTGATGGCCGGAGTTTTTCTTCATTTTCTTGGTTCTCTTTTTTCTTTCCTGCCGTGGAATTTGATGGGTGGCTCTAGAAGATTACCTAATTGTATAAACCTTAGTGTAATTCATGTAAATTGAGGGACTCTTGATTCTAAAAATGAAGATGTTTCTCAAAAATGAGAAAGCCAGTGAGTATTTGCTCTGCTCCTGTTTCTTTAGGAATGATGGAAATAAGAGTGCACCATTTTATGTAGTTTTGCTCCGTTTTACCATTTGTAGATAGCTTGCAGCAGATCTCTCTTTGCCTCGCAGACTTTGGCAGTAGCGCAGAGGTCGTATTTTCCTGTGTATAAATTATTCATGAACAGTTTCTCCAACACACTAGATAAACTTGCAGAAACCAGAATGCATGTTTCTCTTTTTCCTCTCATCCCTGTAACTGGTCATATGCTAATAGGCAATACAAAAAAAAACCCACCATCCCAAAACCTGTCTTCGTCGGTGTGCATTTGATGGAATGGATTGATCACAAGTTATAAAAGTTCACAGAAGTGACGAATAAATAAGTATGAATGGTTTTATTGTTGATTTGGTACCACCAGTTTAGTGACCAAAAATATGTTGTTGCAGTGGGCTGAGGTATATTGCACACTTTAAGGATCTGGTTTTGGAGTTGAAATTAATCTGTCTGGTGAGCTAGGCAGGAAATTCCGCCCCTACAGCACCAGTGCAGAAAGAAATGAGAGTGAAAGGACAGGAAAGCTTAGTTTCCAGCCCATATTCCAGCCTTGCCCAGCTCTACAAGTGGAATAATTTGCTCTCAGTGGGTTTTGGAAAGATGTACAACCATGCAGGAAGACCCTCAGCTTGGAGGTAGCCTTCATGTGGTTCTCGTTACATGCTTCTAGTTAATGCCTGTACTGGAGCAATTTCCCTGGTAAAGACAAAAAGAAAATAAGTATCAGAACACCACCATTATTTTAAGAGATGGTTACAGATATGTGTTGTGATTCCAGGAATCAACTCATTATAGCCTTCTTTCTCATTGGTCTAATTTAGCAAAAAGAAACCCCTATTTGTGTGAAAATTCTCCTGGTAAAATACATAGCTGATGCACGAGCAATTTGGCAGCACCTGAGCGTGGGGCTGGGGGCCGGTGAGTGTTCGGCTGCGAGGTGTCAGTGCCCCACAGAGTGGAGCCCTCCGCAGCCCATGCTCGCAGGTCCTCCCCTCCGCCAGCCGCTGCTCACCCGAGGAGATACAACCTGGTGCTGCGGAGAGGTTTGTGCAGTGAGCTCACAGCATTGGCTGCTCACGATGCCTTGAATGTGATACAAGGGGAGAAGTTTGTACCAGTGGAGAGATTTTACGGCTCTGCGCAGGAGCAATCCTATGTAATGATAGACGGTTACACTGCAATTACTTGGCTGTTTGGTTTTTTTTCATTACATTCATTGCTGATCTTTGATCCCTGTTCCTCTTTCCCAGGTCGTCCCATTCCACCTACATCCTCGTCTAGCCTTCTCCCATCTGCTCAGCTGCCCAGTTCTCATAATCCTCCACCAGTTAGCTGCCAGATGCCATTGCTAGACAGCAATACGTCCCATCAAATCATGGACACCAATCCTGATGAGGAGTTCTCTCCCAATTCATATCTGCTAAGAGCGTGTTCAGGGCCACAGCAGGCTTCCAGCAGTGGTAAGAAAATTGCAAACATACGGAGTTTGTTTGTGACATGTTTGTGCCGGTTTTATGCGTTTTTTTACGAATGTGTTCTTGCATCACCACAAAATTGAGAGCATATATGGAAATGAGGCAAACAAAATTCTTACTGCTTTATTTCAGGAAAAATTTTTTGGAAACACCATACATGATATATGGTTTTCCTTCATTTTACTATAGAGAGCTTTTCAGTTGTAGGATTGTTATAAGTAGCATAAACCAATCTTATCGAATTCTTGTCATCAGAAGGATTCATTTTTTTGGGTGGGTTTCCTGCTCCTTAGTGCACCTTGTAAGAGAGAGGTGTATGCACAGTGGTTCTTTGTTCTGCGTAGGTGGTGAGGTTCTGTGTCTAAAAATGTGTGTTGCTTCTGCCATTCGATGTCTCTGCTTGTTTCAAAATCTGTCTGATTCTATACTCCCAATGTCACATTTAACTAAGATACTGCTATTTTTCAGCAAATTAATTCTTGTCTTTCAGGCCACTGTTTTAAAACATTTGCAGCTCTGCTGTCAGTCATATAATTTGTAGTGCTTAGGGTTTTCTTTCTTTTCCTTTTATTTTTTTTTATTATTAACAGATGCTGACTTTTCATTTTGACAGCCAAAATTGAGAAATGACGAGGCCATCCCTTTTTAGAAATACAGGCAAAACAAAAGAAGGCTATTATAGCTCCTTATTTTTGCCTTTTATTTTTTTTTTAACACAGATATCTGCTGTGCAGTTCCTGTCTATTTAACTGAACACTGTAAGTTTATATCTTATATGCAGTTTCTGATCTGGCCAAGGTCACTCTTTCCTGTAACAACACAGAACTGAACAGTACCGGAGACACCGTGGTGGGGAACTGTTGGCCTTTGCGGGTGCATTCAGTACACTTGAACCATGCCCTTAGGCAGTGGCTGGTGGTGCGTGGTGGGAGGATGAGACAATGAGCAAAAGTTGAAACATAAGATTCAGAGTCAACGTAAGGTAAAACTTTTTTTCCCTAAGCGTTGGATTGGAACAGGTTGCCCAGAGACCCTGTGCTGTCTCTGTCCTTGGAGGTTTTCGAGAACAAGTTGGCTAAAATCCTGAGCTACTTGGTGTGACCTCAGAGCTGCCCTTGCTTGGCAGGAGGCTGGACTAGGGACCTCCTGGGGCTCCTTCCATCCTGAATTATCCTTTAACCCTATGATCCAGTTGCTATCTTAGATACGTTAAAATATAATTACACAAAGAAATAATAATCAGAGATTGAGTATACTTCCTTGTTACTTAAGGTTTGAAGGTGGAAAATATGATACCAGTTCTGAGGTTGTTTTTTTTTAAGAGGTTCGGGGGATATGGGGATCTGTTTCTTTATATCTTTATTCTTCATATTCTTTATTCACTCTGCATTTTAACATTTTTTCCCCAAAACATTCAGTTTCCTTCTTTAATAAACAGTCATATAATATGTAATGACTTTTAATTTTCAGAGTATAAGAAATAGCTGGGGTTTTCTTGGTTGGTTTTTTTTTTTTTTAAGCATAGACACATGCATAATTGTTTGATCAGCACCGAGAGTGTTGTATAGCGTGTGCTCTCCTGGACTTAGTACGTCCTCTGGAAGCTAATAAGCATTTTCTAGCAATCTCATTTTTTCTGTAGTTCTCATAATGTTTCCTGTAGAGAGTTTATAAGAAAATACCACAGATAGTGACATATACCTTAAACTGGAAGAGCTCACCTTTTCTTGTGGCTCGTCCGTATTCTTGAAAGATTTTCAGAGTAGCTTTTGCTGTCTGCATGATATGGAAAGGCAGATGATGCTTTTTTTAAAATAATTTTTAAAATCTATTTTAGTTCCTATGGAAGCTTAGCAACATAGATCCAGACATTTGGGAGAAAGTAAATAAATTTAAGTATTTTGTTTAAATTTGGGTTTGGGTTAAACAGTAAGGTTTGAAGATATTTATATTTAAGGCTTAGATTGCAGATTATCTTTGATCATTAATAAATATTTGCTAGCGCTTTCTAGGTTCTTCTTTAAACATTTCTATCAGAGCCTTCGAAGTGCACGCTGAAGATGAAGCCGAAGTCTCGTACTGATTACATTATATGATAAGTGTCCTCTTGTTTCTCTGATTGTACACTTATGCTTGCTTCAACCTCTACAATTACAGGATAGCTCCTCAACAAGTTTAAGATGAGCCTTCTCGGATATAAGGTGATAGTCATCCACATGTACTGCCCTGTGCCCTTCACAATAGCCATTCTTGGCTATCTGGAAAACTCATTTGCCTAAAAAAATTACCTAATCAAATCTTCCATCAAATGAGCAATCTATTGTTGATATTATGAAGGCCTTTAATCTACAATAAATCTTTGTTAGAACTCATCAGAGCTTCCAGTTTGAGAGAAATGTGATTATAGCACTCTTAAAATGACATTACATCATTGGGGTGATTGGTTTATCATTTGGAGAAGCGACATCAATCATAACTAGCGTAACCACATCGTAAATGAATTCAACCTTTCTACTGCAGAACAATGACACAATAATTGCTCAAAATCAGACTTAAAATGAAATCAGAAAATGCACTTTCTAAAATATGATGTTAACCTAATGGAATATATTATTAAAAATCATGTTTGAGGAAATTCTGTGTAATTAAAAATATGTGAAAATGTATTCCTTTTTTCTCTCATTAGAACCTGATTTCAGTTGCAGAATCATTTTCTATGCAACAGATATTATGCTGTTTTTAATTGAACTCCCATCACTTAACATTCCTCTGCTTGTATTTCTTAATATAATATGCAGCACAATTATATGTGATAAAGGACAAGAGGTTTTTGAAATCTGGTGCACCTGCTGATAGTATTTTGAAAAACACAAATATTATAGAAGGAAATGAGACCTTTTATCTGTGAAAAGTTAGCGGATCTTTTTTTTTTCCCTTTTAAAAGAAGGTCAGTTCCTGTCACACCATTTGCGAGGATGGTTTCTTACAGATAAGAGTAGGAACAGGCTTATTTCTTCTTCCTGTATATATTGTATGTATTTTCTTTCTGGTAATATAAGGTGACTCATCTTTTTGGAATGCCATTTTAATGGCTTCAATCATGATATAATGTAACAGGCTGTATTTCAATCTTACATAGAAAAAAAAGGTAAGGGTTTTTGTTTCCAGCAGCTTTGCCTTTACTTTTTTATATAGGATTTATTCCTATTAAACCAAATTTTGGAATTCCAACAGAAAAACTGTTTGTTTGTCTGTTTGTTTTTCAACTTGAGTAAAACATCTAGGATGTACCTTCTTTGGTAACTATAGCTTTTGATATTGTGGTTCCATAATTGAATACATACATAATTTTCGACCATTCTAACAACGAGAAAGTAGATGCAAAATGATTTTCAGAATATTTTGATTTTGGGAAAACTCTAAACTGTTCATTAGATATTGTCACGATTCCCGAGAAGTTACTGAAGTTTAACTGGAAAGGGGATCGTGCAGTTTTTCAGTATGTCATGGTTTAACCCCGGCTGGCAGCCAGGACCATGCAGCCGCTTGCTCAGTTCTCCCCCTCCTCCCCAGAAGCGGGGGGAGAAGAGGTAGAAAGAGGGGAAAGGGAAAAAAAAAATCCTATGGGTTGAGAGATAGAGATTTTAATAGAACAATAATGGAAAATAACAACAATAATAATAATAACAGTAAAAGAATATAAAAAAAAAATGATACAACACAAGTGGCTCTCACCAGCTGGTGATTTGGTTGCCCAGCCTGTCCCAAGCAGTGACGGGGGATTCCTGCCCCCTGGTCCAACCCCCATTTATATACTGAGCATGACATCTATGGTACGGAATATTCCCTTGGCCAGCTTGTCCTGCCTGTGCTCCCTCTCAGCTTCGATGGGAAGCTGAAAAAGTCCTTGACAATAAAAACATCACCTGGCAACAACTAGAGCAATATGCGTTATCAATGTTCTTGTCATACCGAATCTGAAACACGGCAGCCACCAGAAGGAAAGTTAACTCTGTCCCCACTGAAAGGACACAGTGTTATCATGTCTTTTTGGCTCAGAGGCAATAACACAAAGCAGTTGGCGCAGCATAACAATATTTGCCCACAGAGTAGGTTGGACGCTGCTTAGAAGACAGGGTTTGCTTTGATCTTTTTCGCAAGCAATTATTGGCAGCGAGGAGAAAGGAAAGGAGAAATATGTTGGTTTGAGTAAAATAATTGTTGTTGCTTGGTGTTGCCTGTGAGTTAGAGTTGAAATGAAGAATAAGACTTTTTTTATGCTTATGACCCTAGTTTGTGTTAATTTACTATGTATAATACCAATATTCATTATATCCAGTATAAATATCTAAAAGGATCTCCTGCATTCAGCAGATACTACCTGTCTATAGGATTTTGTAATTACTAACGTTCAATTACCACCACCTCCTTGCAGCTTAATCCAGAATGTAAAAATCTTTCTTTTTTTTTTTTTTTTTTTCTTGTGACGGAAGCCAGAACTTCCATTAATGCACTGTAGCTGGAGGTCTTATCTGAGATCCTCTTCTGGGAGTGCTTGGAAGTGTATGGTTTATAACCCTCTTCAATCTGGCATCAAATAAACAGGTATTTCCAGTTTCTAATATATAATGCAAACCCACACAGAAGATAGTCATCTTTAAGAAATAAATGAATCCTATAGAAAAATAATTACATCTCCTTCAGATGATGAAGTATCAGCCCCTACTGAATGGAGGAAGTAGATTCGGTATCTGCCAACTTGTATGATAGAAAATGCAGCAGCAACAACAAAAATCTAGAATCCATGGCTCTTTTTTTTTCTTCCCCTCATAGAGGATTGACTTTGGCTTACTTAAGAGACTAAATAAAAGCGTTTAGATATCTCGGTAGGTAGCACCTTCATGTTATTGCCAGAAAGACATGGCTTTAAACTGTAGATAAGAAACCTAGGCATGCACAGCTGTCCCAGCATGATATCCAGTTGCCGAGTTGCCACAGGAACTGTTACACAATTAACCAGGCTCAATAGAGAGCATTAAACATTCTGATAGGAATCTCATGGTGCGCAACAAAGAGAAGGGCCAAGTCCAGCACCTGGGGAGGACCCTGTACCAGTACGTGCTGGGGCTGACCAGCTGGGAAGGAGCTATGCAGAAGTGCACCTGGGGATCTTGGGGGAGAAGAGTCTGACCATGAGCCAGCGATGTGCCCTGGGTTGCATTAGGCAAGCACTGCCGTCAGGGTCCAGGGAGGTGATGCTTCTCCTCTGCTCAGCACTGGTGAGATACGTTTGGAGTGCTAGGTTCAGTGATGGGCTCCCCAGCACAAGAGACATGGACTTACTGGAGCATGTCCAGTGAAGGGCCACAAAGGGAATCAAGGGACTGGAGCATCTAACACATCGGGAGAGGATGAGAGAGCTGGGACTGTTCAGCTTGGAGAAGAAAAGGCTTGGGGGGTAGCTTAGCCCAACGGGGAAGAGTAATGACAAGGGAGACAGGCTCTTCTCAGTGACGTCCACTGATGGAACAGGAGGCAATGGGCTTAAGTTGAAATATAGGAAATTCATTTTAAATATAAAAAGAAACTTTTTTTACTGTGAAGGATATCAGGCATTGGAACAGTTTTCCCAGAGAGGCTGTAAAGTCTGCATCCTTGGAAATACTCAAAACCATCCACTGGAACACCTTCAGCAGTTAGTACCTTCTAGAGATGTGGAAGACCTACAAGTTCTTTATGGACTCGCCAGGACTTTGTGAGTAGGTTTGTGGAAGCTCCTTGGGCAGCCCCCACAGAACATACAGATCACTCCATTCCACGCTGTGCACTCTTAGTGGTTTTGTCATTTCCCAGTATTGACTATTAGAAGGGTGAGATTTAATTCTGCTCAGATTCAAAGCAAATTTATTGTGGTGAGTTGAAGTCCTTGAGTACTCTTTCTCAATCCACTCAGTTAGGATGCCATCAAACTTGTCTTGCTCATACACTGTCATTGTAGGTAGTCGAGGTCTTGCCCACACACTTACACAAAGAATAAGATGCTTGATCAATATTTATTTTCCAATTTGCAGAAAGATTTTATTTTTTTTTTTCATTTGGAAGTCCTCTTTCTTAACTGTTCCGTTAGAATTGAAATCTTCCTCTCCTTGTCAGTGTTGCAGTTGGGCGTGGGGAGAAGGGGTGGTGTTTTACTTTGGTGTTTGTTCTGTGTTTGTTTACTTTTGGTTTTGCTTATTTTGGTCTCTGTGCAGGACTTCTGAGCTCACTTAGGGAGGAGCAGTAATCAGAAAGAAAAGCTTTGGCCTTCTCCACCTTCACTTTTCTCTCCTAGGTGCTGTCTGCGTTCGTTCAGATTTCAACAGCATCCCTTTCTGAAACCTCTTTCAGAATACTTCATTTTAGACTTTGCTAATGTATGCTTAGATCAGCGACAGTAAAAATCAGTTAAGGTTCCGGGGCTGTTTTTTCTAAATTATGCTCTTATCTGCCTCTGAAAGGCAGCCCTGTGTTACATCTGTATACACAATTACGTTGAGAAACAGCGCTTCCTATTCAATATATTCACAGGGAAATACTATAAGCGAATTTTTTTTTTCTGGTGACATTTTACAACAATGCAAAAAAAAAAAAGAGTTGCAGATTGATCGTTATAATTTCTATTTCCCAATTTAGAGGAAATCATGTATGTTTGTTTCTGGATCCACTGCTGTTATTGAGGAATTTCAGTGCTATAGGCTTTTTTCTACCTTGGCACCCAGGGCTGTAAGCGCTGCTCCAGAAGTAGAAGAAAGCAACGCTGATTTAAGAATCCTATCCTTAATGCTTAATGTACCTGAAGAGCATAAAACACCCTATATTTCTCAGGGACTGCGTTTCAGCAGGGGACAATGTCCATTCAAGTTTCCTCTATTACAGAAGATTAGATTGAATAGAAACAAAACCCGTTGGTTTCGAGTGTTTATGGTACGAAGACTGGCTCCTAGCTTTCGGGTTTTAAGCAATAGTCTCTTTCTATGCATATTATTTTGAACATTTGTATGTATTTAGTAGCAAGGTCTTTAAATAGATGTTTTTTTCCCCCAATTTGTTTTTAATATTTAAATTCTCTAAATCCTTAATGGCCAGTCACATTCTAATTCTGTTGCTTCTCTCGAGCACTAGGTCTAATTTTAGAGCTTTGGACTGGAATTAGAAATGGGGGGGAACAGCATGAACCGTGTTTTCCCATTGAAACTGAAGGGTGTACTTTTTGTTAAGTATTCTCTCCATGTTGCTGCAACTATTACTGATATTATTGCTGCTGCTAATCTGTGTAGCATATGTTGACAATGCCAGCAGATGTCTGAATTTCAGCCAGAAGACGTGATTCTAGATGGTAAGATATTGCAGAAACATTGTATTTATTAATTTATGAATTCATTATCGTAACAGAATGTTCTATGGTAATAAAAATGATAATGCATTACAAAAAGCTACAGAATTGAGAACGCATTCTAATTCTGTTGTTTCTGTATTTTTCTTAAGCTCACCATGGTTTTGGGAGCTGCAGAGCTTTTTCTTAGCAACTTTTACATTATTTTAGTTCAAGGCTTGTAAATGTGTTGAACTGGCAGCCTCCGTAGTAACAAAAGCAGCCCAGCAAAGCAGCTGTGGTACCAACTTCCCAAGGTTCCATTTCTCCAGCATGTTGCTCTGCAATTTTCTGGTATCTACCGTGGGGGCTGGGAAACAACTTGATTACTGTTGCTGGTCAGGCCTTGTTTTTTCTCGTTACCAATCCTTATTTTGTCTCCTAGCAGCTGGTTTGAGATCACCAATAAATGTCATGCATTTGAAATGTAAAGGCTAGATATTATTGCTCTCTGCTGTTGTGCCAGGAAAATGGGTGCCTAGACTTCGTAGATTGCTTGAAAACTGAAAGGCATTGGGGATGTTGCAATAATAAGCAGAGTAACTCTTTTTCATGTCTTTTTTTCTTTCGTACGCTGAGTCTGGACACTGTGTGGTTTTCCTTTGTGTGTAGAAAAGCCTAACATTTTCCTTGCTCATGCTCTCTGCTCTAAGTTGTGCTGTATGGAAAGGATTTCTCATGTTTTCTGATAATTTTGTTGGTTGATAGAGAGTTTTGAATCTTCCCAACTACACCTCCTTTTTCGCTGGCAATGACACAGTCCTGACAACTTCCGTCGTGGATTCTGCAGCTGTTTACGTGGAAATAGGAAATATAACATTTAGAAAACATTTCATGCTCTTAACCTGCCACCAGCACAATTTGGTAGCTGATTCAAAGTGAAGAGTCAAACACGTGTAAGCCACATGCACTTCACAGATGATAAAATCAAGAACCTGAAATTTAGGATACAATTTTTTCAGAATTCTTTGCAAGATTTGTACACAGGAAGTTCCTGTGGTTTGGTTTCTGTTGGTTTGGCTGGTTTTGTAATAATAAAAAAATGAATAACTTCATTCTTTCTTCCTATAAATCCAAATAAGTGCTGTTAGAAACACTTGAAGGCAAGGAGATGCTTTTAATCTGATTCAGTATCTTCTCTTATGGATTTCCTGGTTTTGATAAGACAAAGCCAGCCACTTCTGCTTTATTTAAATGATAAATTATTAATTTATCTAGTGCTTAATTATTATACCTGGTTATGGAAATACTTCAATAGATTTAAAGTTATATAATACCTATTTCTAATGTGCTTATAAATATTAGCATCTTACCACGCAAATCTGTAGATATATTTCATTTATTGGTCACAGTAACATCTCTAGAAACTGAGTTTATCTTCATATAAAGCATGATTCAGTCAATAGAAATTAGGACTTTTTTCCTTTGGAAAATGTTCAATCTTATTCTAAAAACTACAGGAGATGAAGAACTCATGACATCGCTGGAGAAACTGCTCAATGGGTGTTAATTATTCTCATTATTAATATTTTTTTTCCCCCATTCATGCCTGACTCTTTGCTTGACAGTTCTCCCGTGCAAGTCTTTAATATCTCTTCAGCATAAGCAGAAAGATATCTGAATTCCATCATTTTATTCTGAATATTTTCCCCTTTCTATTTACCTGCAATGGCCCCGTTGCCCTCTGGGCGTTTGTGGACGAGAAGGGTTTGTACATAGAGCTTTATTGGCAAAACCCTCCCCTGAAAACACAGCTCGCCCAAGCAAAGTATGCTCTCCTCTTGCTTCCTAGTCCAATTCCTCAAATGGATTAAGCTGTATTGTAAAGAGGACTTCTTTGCTTGCATCGCTGTATCTTCTGCTGGCTTTTGCTGATGTATGCTTTTGTAGACCAGGATTTTGTCTTTCTTTTTTCCATTTTCAACTTTAGCAGCAACCTTTTGCAGCCACTGTTACAGTGGAAATGTAATAAAAGTATGTTGTTCCTCCACTAAACAGCTGCTTTAATTTGATGCAGATTTACAGATGTTTCCTTTAGAGAGAGTGTGATGGAGGTGGGCGCCATGGGGTTCATGTTGGGAGGGCAGGTCAGAGCCTTTGATCATGTGGGATGCGTTCAGAACTGAGTATGGCGTTTTGGCTTGGTGATGGTCTGTGGTGATGCACTTTACTTGCATCGTGGCAGTATCTGTCCTGGTACTGCCTGTGGATAGCTGGCCTGTGCCACTCTAAAGAGTCAGGAGCTGAAGGAGTTTGAGTGAAAATCTTGAACTGACCGGTTCGTTTGTTTGTAATTCCTATGTTGTTTGTAATACTTACATACTAAAACTGGAGATGAGGCATTATTTTTATCGCATAAGCTAATCAACGAAACAATATTGCCTTCTTTATTACATTGCAAATATACGTAGTTTATTTTGCTGCCAGATTCTTACACAGAAAAGCTAAGAACTTTGAATTTTTGTAAAACTTAATCGCTGGCCTGAGTAAATGCTTGCTTTTTCAGATACCTTGACATCAAGGCATAGAGGGAATCCTGTTCCATTTTGTCAGCTTCCCAGATGTTTCCACAGCTCAATCTGTGGCATTCACATGTGAATGAAATTGCATCTCTCGCTCTGTTCGATTTGTTTGGATTCTGTGTTTTCTTCCCCTCTGTAGCAATGCTGCACTTGCTCCCAGTTCCCTAGGTTGCTTTTATGGCAGTGACCTTTTCCATCTAGGCAGGGTGCTATTTGTCATTCCGCTCTCCTTCAGTCCCTGTCTCACCCCACCAAGGCATTGCCTTACGTGTCGCTCCTTTACAATAGTTCCTTTCTATTTAATGCATTTGTGTTGGATATCATAGGGCTGTAACAGTGTGATTTTCATTAATTGAGCTTCTTTCTCCTTTCATTCAGGTCAGGTCTAATGATTTGTGAAATAAATAAATGCATACATACAAGCAGAAACATAGCGGCATCTTTATGGTTGTAGTGATACCTGGTACTTACCTTGCATATCTGGGATGTGAAAAAAAAACTAGTAAAGTAAAAGGAAAGAGAATCGGCAACTTAATATAGAAGTTGTATTGTTTTGAGAAGGCTCCTTGTCCTTGATGCTCTGTTAGTTTAGGAGCAATAACTAGAACACCGTAGAAAATTATGTGGACCTTTTATAAATGATAAAAAGCAATGTGTGGGTATTGAAGCCTATATATACCAAACCCCTAATAGCTGGGGTGTCTGTCTTTGCTGCGAGATCTTTCAAAATCTGCCAAAGAGGGACTTGGCTTACTGTGAACTACCATGCCCCAAAACTTCCATTCGTAACAACAACAGGAAAGTTCAGTATTGCCTCAGTACTCTGTAAGAAAAAGATTTACGACCTGGTTATTTTGAAACGTCCTTCTTGGTCTTGAATCTCCAAACTTGGGGGACAGTTAATATATCATAAAATGGGAAGTCACAACTGCTAGTTCACATGATTTGGGGAGAACTCAGAAATCGGGACTTTTAATATTGCACAGTGGATTAATTAAATGTGTAATGTATGGGCCATGGAAATTATTTTGGGTTTTACAAATCCCTTTTTGCATACCAAACACCAAGCTAACTTCTCAGATAATACACACTGTAATGAAGTGTGAAATGTTCTGCCTAACAAAACACAGTGTTGGAGCATGTTTGTTAATATTTGTTCCCACAAACAGGTGCATAATTGGTTCATGTGACACAAACCTGTCAATTATAGGGACTAGCAAACATAAAAGATGTAAAATCTTTGTAAGTTTGTGAGCTCCAGGTTTCTGAAAACACAATTTGCAAAGTCAAGAGGAGGGAGTTGGGGAGTTAGAGCTCAAGTGGTAAATGGTGGCTTTCAATTATTCTGTCAAGTGATGAGAACGAGGATTGGGACTGGGATGGTTTGGGGGTGCATATAAATCCTTAGTGACCCTGCAAGACAGTTTTCATCAGCTCCTGGCACCTTCATTTCCAGTATAGCTGAAAACTTGCTACAAAAGCAGAAGGGAGTAATGTGGAAGCAAAACGATGAGGAAAAAAAAAACAGGCAATTGGTAAGGCTTATGTGGAATGAAAGAAGAAATTTGGACTTTTTCAATTTGCAAATGTAGTTAGGAAGAGCAATATGAATTCCTTCAATCTAGAGCAAAATGTGGGTTTAGTTTTTTTCCATTTTTCTGTTGCTTTTTGTTTAACTTTCTTTTGGTGTGGGTTAAAATAAAAACAAGAGAAGCAAATCCTCAAAATGAAAGGTGAAAATATTTGCTTAAAAATCTTCCAAATGAAATGGTTCAGCATTTTAACAATGAAATAATTATTGTTTTAATTAGGTGTTTCTACATTTTTCAAATCTCTTCTCCTTCCTCCCCTATCTTTTTCAGCTCAAAATGTAGCAAAATGTAATTAGGTATTCATGAATAGTTTGTCTCCTTGTGGTCTGGAGCAGGCACAGGGCAGAAACCAGTTAGAAAACAGCTATTTATTCTAAAGTCCATTAATTTAGTGGATGTGGTAAGGCCAGTCAGTGATACTTGTGATGCGTGCTCTGTGCAGCTGGAGAAGAGGGCTCAGGGAAAACCAGCCTGCCTTGAAGAAAATGAGGAATTTCCAAGACTTTGAGTTTCCAATTTGAGGCTGTGACTTGAAAGTGTGATGCGGTTATGGAGGCCGATTTGTACGAACAGATGGAGAATTGGTGTTTCTGGTAATGCAGAAAGGCTGGTGAGGGACTGTACTTATAAAACTAATCTGAGAAAAAGACTCAAGAGACTGGCTGGAAACCAGACTTTTAAAAGCATACTGTCAGCAACTAAAGCCCAATCCATCTACACAGGTAGCACAGCTGTTTCCTTCAAATCATTTACAGAAAAAAATTCTACGATACAAATCACTAGAAAACATCATCCAGAAGTATATAGTAGCCCACAAAACTTATCTCCTCGCTTGTATTTCCAGTCACACACCAGTTCTTCTAAATATCTTTCTTTTTCTTTCTTTTCTTTTTTATTGTTGACAGCTGGAAAGATTCCACAGTCTTCATTCTTCAATTCCTCTGAGATCATGCCAGGAACGCAAGTGCATTAGAGAGTCTTGTTTCATTTTCTTTTTTTGGAACAATTTCCATTAATATCCTGCTGTCAGAAAGCAACTGGTACTGTTTCACAGCTCTTTATCTTGGCAGTTTGATTCTGGGGAGCTACAGCGATTGCTCATTGCGACCCGGAGCCCCAACAGCGTAGCTAACTCTTCTGGGTAACGGGGAAGTTAAACTGTTCGGTCAAGTTCAGTTCAGATGATAGCAACTTCTTAATATTTAACATTTAAATTTCTTTGTGGAAATTAGTACTGGTGGATCCTGCTGGACCAGCAGCCTTCGCATTCAGTGCTTTCTTCATAGGATAGTATAGGTGGGTTCATAGAATGGTATTTTCTTTATAGGACAGGTAGATTCAATTCAAATTTTCAAATTCCTAAGGAGTCTGCAGGCCCAAATTCAGTTTCTGCATAGTTGGTTTGATGTTTGTTCTCTCTAGATGGTTGGGCTTTGTTTGGTTTGCGGGGGGAGAGCGTGATGCATGTGGTCTTGGTTAGGGTTTTCATTGGGTTTTGGTTTTTTTAGCCGTCTTTCTGGGAATCGTAATTTTGAACTGGTTTTTAATAACCAATCTGTTAGGTTCGTTTGACAAAAAAATACATTGCAGTTGGTTCTTTTCAGGAATTAATGCTCTAGCATGCTGACTTATATTAAAAGGATTTGTGGCTCCTTTTAATAGGTTTCAGTCTGTACAAAAATTTTGCAGTTTAATTATTTCTAGTTCCCAGAAAATCCTCTCAGGTAATTTTATGAGAAAGCATCTATAAAGTTTGAGAAAACTGTAGTGAAATGACATCATTCAGATTTTGGTTTAAGCATAGTGTTATCAAAGAACAGAAAAATATTAATGAAATAAATAAACAGAAAAGAAAAAGAAAGCATTCCTGTCGGTAGATTTTCTACACCCTGCTGTGTATCCCAGCACCAAAACTCTGTGTCTCCCACCGTTAGCCTTCAGTCTGAGCAACCGTTGGACTTCTGTTCCTTTTTTCAGATAAAAGTTTCTCCCTGCAAAGCAAAGAGGGAGCAAGTGTCATAGATGAGAAGCAGGTAGTACTTCCCAAAGTGACCCAACCATGAGAGCAGGATTCTTGGCTCGACGGGCCACTGTGTTCCTATAAAAATTGCCATGTTATGTATGAAAGTACATAAGATTTGATGCTTTCTGTACTTCTGATTTGTATTATGAAATCTGCTGAAGATATGAGACATTGTTAATTTAATAGTATAACAAAAATATGAGGACGGGCTGAGAGAGTTGGGGTTGTTCAGCCTGGAGAAGAGAAGGCTCCAGGGAGACCTTAGAGCAGCCTTACAGTACCTAAAGGGGCTCCAGGAGAGCTGGGGAGGGACTCTGGATCAGGGAGGGAAGCGACAGGACAAGGGGGAAATTTTTCACTCTGAGGGCGGTGAGCCCCTGGCCCAGGTTGCCCAGAGAAGCTGTGGCTGCCCCATCCCTGGAGAGGTTCAAGGCCAGGTTGGACGGGGCTTGGAGCAGCCTGGGCTGGTGGGAGGTGTCCCTGCCCAGGGCAGGGGGTGGCACTGGCTGGGCTTTAAGGTCCCTTCCCACCCAAACCATTCTATGAATATGTGAGCATTGCTAAATATTCTCGCAAGTAGACTTCACAGCAATGAAGAATGTTTAGAGCAGACATACAGCAAATTGCTCAAACACAAAACAACCTGTGGCACAAATGGGTCTGCTCTAACAGACTTCATAACATTAAAGGTAACGTATTTTCTTACTGCTCTCCCAGCTGCTTTTTATTAATTTGTGTTATTAGATGGTGATTAAAGGGTCTCTAATGATTCCTTGTTTGTATCCTATTCATCAAAATTCCAGTAATGAAACTGTTTTCCTGCTTTATTTGTTCTTAAATCTTGTTTGAGTCAATAACTCAATGCCTAGTGCAACTTTTAGCACTTTTTCATGTGGCAGTCTCAGTTTCACAACTACGAAATGTAAACCAACAGAAGAATGTTCTCTATAGCTGAATTTTCATTGACGAGCAAGTAAGGATATTAAAGCCACTGATACTTTACAAGTGATCCATATCAGAATATGAATAGTTTTTATGCTGTCTTGACGTAAACCTTAGGATTTTTGCAGAAATTTTTATGCCACAGTTCTTTAGCTGAAAGTGTTAAAAGCTTACTTACAGGATTTTTAAAAAAAGAATAGATAATCAAGCTTAAAATAATAGTGATTTGTTGTCTGGTCCACTGCAAACATTCTATATTTAGTGAAGACATAGAGACAGTAATGTGAATCAGTTTTTGAATTTAGAATCAAACTTCAGTTTCCTGCACTTTTATTTATCTCTGTTGAATCCTTTTCATGACACATTTGAGATTTGATATTGAAAAAAATTAAATCTCCAGGAAAAAAGAAAAAGCTGAATTTTCACAAAGATGAGACAAGCAAAAAAAACGTAATGTTGTTGCTTTTAACGATAATGAAGTTAGGTTGCTTTTCTGAGTACTGGAAGAGCTCCCAAAAAGCCATTGGTACTCACTTTGGGAGTACTTAAATTATCGGTGGCTCACAGCGCCATTTAGCTCTGCTGTGTCGTTATAGAGAATTGTTATGCCTCACAGAGGCATTAGTGGGTTGATCAATTCATCAGGAGTTTGAATAAAATTAAAACCGCATAGTAAAGATTTCTGGAAATAAAATTGCTTATCCACTTATAAATACAACACATGTCTGATTAAAAATTAAAAAAAAAAGTATAATAAAGGAAATGAAAATAGCAGTGGATTTCTAATTGAATTGGAATATCCAAGTTTCTTCCACGAAAGTACTGGAATTTCACAAGTGAAATTTACTCTCACGTTTTGGATGGGCATCACTACACTCCAATATTAGATTATCAAGCGTGTCGCTTGGTGAAGTTTACATTTTGTATCCTCTGGAGATCTTAATGGAATATTCTGACAGCTGTCAGTAAAGCAAATATTATTGTCCAATAGAAAAAAATGATCATTACGAAGAACAGGGTAATTAACACCTATGCTTACATGCTTCACTGCTCCAGAAAATTGATCCAATAGACACGAGCATGCAGGGGATGAACTAGCAATTAAATAGGTACGCATAAGTATAGTCTTTGTTTCATAAATCTACAGAATTTTGCAGCCCTTTCTTTTAAGGTGATCCTTACCTTAAAACTGTAATGTGATAGAAAATTTTGGAAGTATTGGGCAGAATTACTCCATAGAAAAAAAAAATTTTGAGAGTATCCTGTACAATGGTATTTGTGTTAAAATGTTCTCTTTGTTGAATTTGCCAATTAAGAATATGTTTAAGGAGTCTTTGAAGATGAGTTTATTCTCAAATACGATGGACTTTATAGCACTGATCTTATATGTGGCCATTAGCTTAGGGAAAAAAGCTGCTTATTTTGAATACTTACTATTTTTTCATGAGGAGAATAATTCAATCTCTTTTTAAACCTCTAACCTCTGCTTATAACCCCATTTTTAAACTATTTCAAGGCTATTATAATATTTTGCTTTTAGTAGTATTTCAGCAGATATTATTTAATAGATATCTATATTGCTAGATGTGTTTGGTTATTGCCCATATCCAGCCTGGAGACTTACATCGTTTATAGGTGATTTTCATACCGAACATGCATATGGTCATGCACGTAACCCCCGTGAGCCACACTCTCCGTCCCATATATACATGTACTAAAGTAGTGTTACCCGGAGTGGCAGAAACACGCTCAGTTTACTTGTCCTGTATTTTGTCAGTGCTCAGCAGATGGTGGAAACTGTATGTCTAAGCTAACGGAAACAAAAATTGCATGAAAAATGCTCTGTCCAGAAAAATAAAGTCACTTAAAAAAAAACCCAATTAATACAACCCAAGAAATGATGGAAAGGAGGGTGATGACTGAGACATCAGTGATGGCAGGACTTTGAGGCATTCTTAAAAATTATATTCTCTGCCAGATTTCTCAGGACTTCCAGCTGTCACTTAATTACTCAAATCAGCTTTTAGAGTTTCAGAGGGTCAGAGGAGATATAGTTCATTTTGAGAGTGTGCTCATTGTTCAGGTTGACAAAAAACTCTTTACTCTTAAAAAAACCTTACTCCACAATATTGAATAAGCTGAGATTTGCAATTTTCAGATTTCTGCCTGAAATAATCTGTAGAGGAGTTCTGCTTTCATCTTCTATTGCCCTTTGTTGAGGGGAATAAGGAGTCATGTAAAATTGTTGCCAGATTTTTTTCATGCCAGAAATGGTGTGACAACATATACACGTTTTACTTCTATTGTCTGATGTTGGCTAGAAATTGTATCTTATGCTTGGTAATATAACCTTGAAGTTCATTAGGCTGGTGGCTGGGAAATGTACAGATGGCGGGTTTGGCAAGGCAGTGTGTTTGGTAAAGGTCTTCTCTGTTTGAAGTCAGTGATTTCAGCGTTGATTTATTTATCACTGGTTTCTTGTAATTTAAATGAAAACTTAATTAAGCGAGCTTTGATTAAAACTCCATATGAAGAATGTAAACATTGGTAAATTATAATACTCTCAGAAAATGCTGAGAATGTCTCCTGTTACCTGTCTGGCTGCTCTGTTTTACCCGTTCCTTTTGGACTCCACTGTATTTCTCAGAGTGCACTTTTGTGTAATAGTGTTCTGTCTCAGCACATTATAGAATGGCGTAATTACAAACAGTCTCTTCAAAACCCAGGAGTGAACATCAGGTTTTAACAATTATATATATTAGTTCTTAGAAATTTCTGCTGTTGTCATTTATCAAGTGCTTGAGCTTATTCAGCATCAACAAACATAGAATCAGGGCTGTAAATCTGGGGGGTTTGGTGTTGAGGTTTAATGATGGAAAGGAGAGCTAGAGGCTTAAGCAAAGTGAGCCAAAGACCTGGAGTTTATTTGAGAGGAAGGTTGATCAGAAATAAGGACATGTCGTTTGGGGCAATATGGGGCTGAATTAGAAAAGCTGTTGTGTGCCATTTGTGGTGCATTTGAAGTTACTTCTGAGGATCAGCCAGTGAGTAAAATCCTTAGCCAGAGTCGGAGCTTAGTGGTATTTACATTTACAGCTAGCTTTGACTGAACCTGTGTCAACTGTAAATTATCGCTGGGTATGTTGGTGTGCCTGTACACACAAGTCCGTTCCCACACGTGTTATAAATATACAATGTGTAGTATACATACACACACTATCCGTATATATTAGTATGTGTATGAAAAAAATGAAGGTGGAGAAATCAGTTAGTTGTTTTTTTAAAAAATTAGGAAGAGACTGGGTATTTGAGAAATTCTTCTGGACAAAAGCAAGGGAAAGGGCATTATCTGTAATTAGAAATAATAATGTATAATTGGTTCATTTGCCATATTTCTACAGTTCTGATTTAGTTGAACAATGTGATCATTATGCCACCAGTTTTCAATAGAGGTGTCACAATGAAAAATAATTGCAATATTCCACAATATTAACTGTACCCTAATTGCAAAAGTTTTGAAATATAATTACCATGAAAGCTAATGCGACAGGGAACATTAAGCATAATTAGTGTATTTTTAAAAAAGGGAAAAACTGTTAGAAGCTTGTTATTGTCTCGTAAGGTAGCTTCAAATTAGCTGGATGCAGAGCACTTTCATCTAGGTTTTCTATAATTTTCGTTATTAGCACAGACTGCAATAAATTTATTTGACATAGCCCACACCTGCTAACCCGGCAGGAAAGAATTTCTAATGTGCCCGGGTCCCAGGTTTCTCGCAGAATCTGTCACAATTTCCTGGGAGACGGCAGTGGGTAAGATTTAGATGTGGGTTGGATGGAGGGGCTTTTTGCTGGGTTTGGGTTTTTTTCAGTCAGTCAGTCAGTCGTGCTGCACTGCTCAAATTGCACTGGATTTTAAGAAATTTCTGCAAGAAGTTACAAAAAAGATGCTATTATGAAGCACTTCAAACAAAGCATTCATTACACATGATAACCACGTTCTGAAAAAATACGTAGTATATTATCTACTTCCTGTACAGAACAACAACATGCTTTCACGTAGAGCCTGAAAGTCCACCCCTATGATTAGAATTGATTTTTTTGAAGAAAAACAAGATATCGCACCACCTGTATAGGAGAAATGTTTCTGTGCCCATATAGCAGGGGGGTGGGATCCAAGCCGTAAGGAGCAGTGCTGATTTTCTATAAGATCCAATTTTCAGTAAGAAACGTCTAAGAGATTTTCCTGTGGTTTTTTGGGTAACGTTTTGCAGTTAGAAACTAATGTTTTTCTGGCTTTACTGTGTTTCAGAATTATTGAAATGTGTTTTGGAAAGGGCTAGATCTGAACAGAAATACATGGTGGAACGCCATTAGTTTAAGGATTATTAGTGGACACGGCTTTAAGGAGCACTTAGATTGCTTGGTCTTAAATTACTGTTAACCACTGAACCTACTTTTTGTCATCTCTATTTGCTGTTATTGCAGATGTGTAACAGATTTCTTTTTGGAAGGAAATTAGATCGTACATTAGGTAAAATTTTGGATTGGCTAGTGCAACTCATGTTTTCCTAGAATCATCTCAGGAAAAAAAAGGCATCTGATGCTAATTTTTCAAAGTGTAATTTATGAAAATGTTTTATTTTCAGTTTAGCACCTGTGATTTTTAATCTATCTCGTGTCTGTCTGTGAACAGCAAATGCTCTGACATTGCTGCTAGGACAATTTAAGATCTTACGGAAACTTGTAAGAAAGGTTCTTGTTTTTCTCCCTTAAAAGTCATTGTAATTTAGTTCAAGTCCAGGACAGAACTTGAGGAAAGTTTTAAACTGAGGAAAGATGTCAACGTATGGAAATCTAAACGATGTTTACATTGTGCATTGTGGAAGTCAGCCATTTGAAAGCCAGTAGGAAGAACAGGAACCTGTTCTTTCTTTCAAAGGGTAAACTGAGTCATATATTCTGCCTAACTCCATTTTCAATAAATTTCTGTTCTGCAAGAGCTGAGGTGGGGGTTTTAAGTTCTGTTAAGCTGTGGGCATGGAACTCCCTTTGTGTAATCTTTCTGGGTACTTTCCTGGGTACCTCACTTATGTTTTGAAGTGCTACAGTACTTTGAAACCCACCCCTGCAGGTCTTTCGGAACAGCCATTTGGTGTATATGTTCTGTAGGGTAGCAAGTCTTAGTAGAATATTTCCAGTTAGGACACAGCACTGCAGAGCTATCGAAGCGGGTGCCAGGATCCGAGCAAGATGCGGTCATGTGGGATGTAACACTCTGAACCGATGATAAAAAGAAAAAATTTGGATAGTTTTAGGAATCGTACTGTGTTCTCACTTATATCCATTACACTTACATAAAGAGAACAGATTACAAGCTGTGCAATATTTTGTTTAAAGAAATTTAGCCACCCTGATTTTTAACTTATAGTAAAAGACAGCAAAAAACATCATACCTGAACTACCGAAGAGTATGCTTACATTATCTAAAATGAAGAATGTGAGCTCTGATATGTAGGGCTGGAATACCTTTATTTCTTCGTTTAGTTGGATATATCCCTGGTTTATTTTACTAGTTACACTAGTTCGCTCAGCACGCAGAAATGCAAACGTGATTCAAAGGGTAGGTCTGCGTAGTTCCTTGCCATCCTGCTCTGCCTGTGCTCCTGCCTTCCAGCATGAAGACATGTCCAGGTTGATGGGTGTCTCTGACAAGCCCCTCCTGCTGCTGACGAGCAGCAAGCCTCAGATCCAGCCTTTTCCAAAAGGAAAGTCTTTTTCCGAAAGACACACCCTTTCCCAGTGTCTCAGTAATGATGCCTATATTGAGAGCCTGTTCTTTTGACTATTCACCAGTGCTGAGATTTAAGGGCAAAACATTGCCTTCATTTGGCCGCACAGGTCTTGGCTCAAACTGAGCTGGTGGCCGTGAGCAGCCCCAGCCGAGCGCACAGAGCTGAACCTCCCTGTCCCTCCGGAGAGGGAGCTGACTGGTGGCGCTCCTGCGGAAGACCCACACCTTTTTCTTAAAATGCGTTAGTGTTTCTGAAGTGCTTCGTTTTCATGAAGAGATACACGGCTTCACAGCGTTACGTCTGTAAGTGCAGCCCGTGTGTGTCTCCTGTTAAAGTGCGGTGCAATGTTGGCCAAATATCATGTTTCATAAAGTTAAGAGAGTCTTTATAATGCCTTCAAGAGAGTGCTGTAGTCAGCTGTGAAGGAGTTCGTATTCAAAGGTTATTTCAATCACAGTTTAGCGTCTTAGGAAAACACACGTTATTATCCAACTCTTTTACTACTAAAACAGGTCCTTTACAGACGCTATAAATTTTAATTGTCAATATCCTGTTCTTAAATAGGGACTCATCTATGTGGTGAAATACTATGTGATATTAATTCAGAATTAAAACACAACTCTTTTTTACAAACTAAACTAATTGGGAATGAGTAAAACTACAGGACACTGAGTGTGTGCACACGTGCATGCGTCTGAATACACCATTATGCCAGACATTTTTTTTCTCCGTTTGTACAAATGCCATAAGCCAATGGAGTTTATGAATATAAATGCTTCAGTCATAAGACCACCGGCAAAATGTTCACCCTTCAAAATGTGTTAAATGCATTTACTATGTTGCTTTTTAGAATATGTTCTTCTTCTTTCCCCTCCCTAAACTATGATTTTTTTTTTTTTTTGGAGGGCTGCAGAAAACTCTTTTCTTGTTTTACTTAAACAAGAAAAACAAGTATTTTCCTTACTTTTCTTGTTTTTTCTTGATTTCCTTAAGACCCTAGGTCTTCTCTAAATAGTACTTAATAGAGCAAATGAAATAACAGTACGTGTAATTAGTTATAGATGGTCTCTCACACTATGAGTGTCTCCCTGCACCTCCCTGTGGCTGGAGAACTCCTTACCCCGTTTCCTCCGGCTGTGGCAGGGTGTCAGGATGGCAGAGCACACATTTGCCAGTGGGCTTGTCCATTGCTGTCACCATCCCCCCTTGTATTGTCACCAGCATTCCCAAGAAAGGGCTGACCCACATAGATGGCTCATCTCACCCCAGGGAAAAGGTCTGTGTGTAGTTCAGAGGCTGATAGCTCCTGGCACGTTTTCCTCGCAGCCGGACAAGCGTTAAGCACGGTGCAGGGGAGGGTGGAGATTGGTAGCCATCCAAAGTTCATCAGCTGTCAGCCAGGGAATCCCATGGCCGATCCGTGCCTTGAGATACATTTTCATCATTGGTTACCACCAGCCCAAGTCTGTGCTGCTTGCGAAAGCCTCCACCCTGCATTCCCCGGCCACTGGCATCCCGCGGCTGCCGCTCTCCCTTCCTTTGTGCCGGCGCCGGAAGCTGCCTGGCTAGCTGGGTCATGGAAGCGGTCTGAGCGACAGCTGGGCCCGGCCGGACAGCGAGTGTTGAGTTGGATGTTCAGGCTGGTTTGACTCAAAGCACGCTGGTGGTGGCACTTGCCAGCAGAAGGGAGAGGGGCTGGGAGGGAGGGCTGGGACCAACCTGCCTCTTTTGGCAGCGGGCTGGACTTTGTCAAAACCAGCTGGAAAGCTGCACCCTTACAGATACGTGTGGGAAGATGAGCTTGTAATTACCTCTGCTTTGGGGCCACTGTCATGTCTCCTTTGGAGTATGTCCTGCCATGCTGAGAGGTGCTGCTCTGCGCTTGTCTTTCCATGTGTAAGTCTAAACTGATTCTCATTGCTGGGCTCTCTGGACCACACATCAAAACCACGCCGTGCCGCTTGCTAGTCCTTTCTCTGGTGAAGGACTCTATTTCATTCCATCTCTTCTATTTTTTGCCTTTCTGCACTGTTTCTGTTTTTCCTTTCTTCCTCCCTTCTTTTATTCTTCCTTCTTCCAGTTATCAGTTATCAGCAAACAGTTCAATTCCGTCTTATTGCCGCCACAGCAGAATCACAGGCCTTCTGCCAGCAGGAACAAACCGGGAGTGATCACCTTTCCCAAACAACTTACGGTTCTGCTTCATTTTTAAAGATCAAAACTAATGTATCTGTTCTTCTGCAAACAACTTCAAGCTATGTGTTTTGCAAGACCTGCGTTGATTCATTATTTAATGCTTACTGTTAAACTGTATGGCTTAATTCCCCTGTTATTTATTATACAAAACATTATTTCATTAACTAGATTGAAACAGATGAGAGTGGAGAAGAGAGCTCTGACAGGCAAATTTAAATTTGTATTCGATATCCAAAATCAAGCTTTAGATTTTCAGGAATTAATCTCCATTTAGGCTCCTATATGAAACAGAAGGATGTATTTCTTTTTTCCTTTGCTCATAAACATGTATGCAGCTACTCCCGCATACAAAGAAGCACGTCAATACTGAAAAGTGTAGATTATTTTCTTTTTTAAATAGGCTGTATCTAGCATAGAAAATGGGCTTCTCATTCCCACCATGACAAACATTTGTTCTTACTCCTGTTCAGCAGCTCTAGAAATGAGACTTGCACGTTCTTGCCTTTTGAAATGTTCACTTTGAAAGTGAACGTTATCAATTGTGGTGCTAAGAGCTTGTATTTGGGAAAAGATTGCTTTGGTGGGAGCAGCAGCCTGATAGATGCAGAGCCTGCGGAATTGCTCGCAGCGCTCTGGCATTCTCCATTGGTAGCATTTTTGGACAAAGTGGAAAAAAATGCACAGATGTATATTTTGCTCTTGATACATTGTGGGAGGGGTGTGTGGGTTTTTAACTTGATATATTTCAGGTTGCTCAATGGTTTGGAACAAAAGAACAGGCTTGGTGGGGGGAAACCACATTCAATCTGTGAGTCAGTCACCTACACCTGCTGTTCCCCACGAAACCGTTGCCAGTGGGGCACTGAAATCATCAACCCCCGAGAGCACGGATAGGGATGTTCTTGTCTTCAGGTCCTCGGTGAACTAACTGCATGTTTCTGTATTTGCGGCAAACCAAAAATTAGACATCTGAATCTTCTTCGATTCCTCCCTTCTTTTGTGCCTTTGCTGTGCGTTGTTTACATCGAGAGGGTATTAAGATGCCAAGCCCAGCTCGCTTCGCTCTCTTTGTTGAGCAGGGAGGGTACCTTCATTAATTAACATGAGAATTAGTTTAGTCATAGTAACTCTTGTGATTCAGAGATTATCCTTAGTCCTTAAAACATACACATATAAGGGAAATATCAGTAACTAATTTGTTTTCTGTGCTTCACAATGTATAGGAACGCACGTTCCTCTTCTCATTAAGACTTTCTGTTTATTTTTCATGTATGTTTAAAGTCAGATGCTTCCCGTTGGGATTTACTGCCATAAATAGCTGTCCATTTTTTATTCCCACCAGCTGTGCGTTTGAGTAGCACGCAGCAAAGTTTATGAATCACTTCTCCTTGACAGATCGTAACAACCACAATATTCTGCCACATAGCCAACAGCAGCAAGTGAATGATATTAGCACTTAACTCTCCAGAAAACTCTGTTCAGTAATTAAACATTAAGCCTCTGATGCCTATCATCATTCAGTGCCAAGACCCTTTACAATACCGGTTTGCTATATTCAGGTAATGATATTAGAGATGATAATTTATTCTGGAAATGTAGCTCTCTGAGAAGAATGAATTTACTGAAATCAGAATTTCATTTATAAGCTGGCTTTGCAGGACTTTTCTCCTAATTCTGACATTCACCATGCAGGAATATTTATTTGGTTAAAAAATCCTCTGAATGTAGGATAATTGACAAAGAGTGATGAAAAGAACAATATTTAAAACTGTGGCACCAGTAGCAGTGTGTAACATAATGCAGAAGTCTGCCTTCATTCAATAAGGACAAATGATCCAGCAGCACTTCAAGCTTTGGGCGTCGTTTCCAAGTTAATCTGCTCTGCTTCGGTGTCAACGTAAAATTGAGATCAACTCACTAGCTAACAAAGCAGCTCGGGAAACTTCAAATGAAAATTCAAACTTATAACAAATACAGCACTGCTGATAGAAACTGTGAAGTCTGTTTTCCATCAGTGTATGTGCAGAGCTTATTTCATATTATTGTGATGAGAAATAATAAGGATAACCCTCAAATAAATTAATACCTGGGTGTTGTTTGGTAGCGGCCTCAGCTCCTGCTCGCCAGCTGAAGAAGAGGACAGAATTAGATTAGGTATCAGGAAGAAATTTTTCACTCTGAGGGTGGTGAGCCCCTGGCCCAGGTTGCCCAGAGAAGCCGTGGCTGCCCCATCCCTGGAGGGGTTCAAGGCCAGGTTGGACGGGGCTTGGAGCAACCTGGGCTGGTGGGAGGTGTCCCTGCCCAGGGCAGGGGGTGGCACTGGCTGGGCTTTAAGGTCCCTTCCCACCCAGACCGTTCTATGATTCTACATTGCGCCGTCACTGCTGCCGAGGTGCTTTGCTGGTGATTTCATCACCAGCCCGTGTGAGCAGAGACACTGTAAGTCAAGACGGTGCAGAGGAGGGTAAGAGGCTGCCACCGGTTCCTAATAATTTTGGTAGTATTTGTTGTCACATACATTGAAAAACGTGAAATTACTCTGCTATTGTTGTATTGTCTGTCATAAATGTCTGGTGTCAGTAAGCTGGAGCCCCGGTTGCAGGAGAGAGAGGAAAGCCCTTCTTTGATCCTGGTCGGCAACCGACTGCAGACGAAGTCTTTGAAAATGTAAAATTTTCAAAGCGAAATGAAGCTGTCGTGTACATGGGCCCAGGGATGGCAAGAAGCATGTCCCTGATACAGAGTCACTGCGCTTCCACGTGCCTCATCTCTGCTGCGGCGCACAGGGTATTCTGGCTCTTCAAACAAAACGGCCCTCTGCTTGCTTTAGTACAGGCAAACCAAAATACTCCTGCTGCCTGGCTCCCAGAGAGAGCGTAAGCCTTTTGCCTGGCATTTTCCAAAGCAAGAGTAGGCCAATATGTTTTTTGAAGAATGATGACCAGGTAGTTTGGGGGTGTAATAGGGAAGAAAACAGAATGTTTGAGTAGGCAATAGAGGGCAAGGTTAATAACTGGTGGAGTTTGTAGTGCATCAGATGTATGTACAGATTGAAATGTTGCGGACATCTAAACTTACGTGTTTTTTCATTCAGTTTTTTTAATCTATTTTATTAATCTTTAAGAAAACGGTGTAGGAGCAGCTACATTGAAATTAATCTTTATTTACATCTTTAAGATTAAGACAAATATTAAAAATCACTATGCAGAAAATAATAGAATGTTTATAAAAAAATACATTTTTGCTTGGAATAATGATGAATGGATGCAGTATTTGAAACAGCTGTATTGCGTATTGAGATTTCCTTTTAATAGATCTCTAAGATACAATCAAAAATTAAAATGCTGAAAACACAAAGTATCAGGGTTGTTTGGTTGTAAACAAAAAGGGAGTTTATGTTACTAAAATATGGAATAGTTGTGAATGGAAACATTAAGTTAGAAGGCAGATTCAGCAGAAGCTTACTTTTCTAAAAAAAACACTTGAAAGAAGAATATTGTCTTTCATAATATAAGATTAACACAGCTAATTCTTAATTTGAAACAGTAGCTTCCGCTAGTTTTAGAGAGCCTTCTGAAGGACTCAAGTGCAGCAACAGTAATGCTGTATTGTATTGTATTATTCTAAGATTTTTCACCTAATATTTAGAAACTATATTTCAAATAGGAGTTGGATTTCAGACTTGGAGAAGTAAAACGTTTCGTTCTTTCCCAGCTCCTCTCACCTCTGCGCGTTTGAAGGTGTGTTTGAGATGTTAGAGTGAGGAGGGAGTTGAGTGGGCAGGGAACGGTGAAGCTGGCAGCTCTTACCCTTTGGTGTTGCGGGCTGTAGCGTGGTACTGCCTCCAGGCCCCTGGAGCGTATGACTGGTTAAATGCACAACTCCGTACAGTGCCAGTTCTACCGTGTGTAACTGCACCGACTCAGTGTCTTTGCGGGTAGCTCTGTATGTCTGCATATGCACCTTTTTTTTGGTTAATTTGTTTTTGTGTTGATTTTTGTTCACGTCAAAAAATAGACCTTGACAGGTTGATGTGTGTCTGCAGACAACCCCAAATATAGGCCAAAATCATAAATGGAATGTCTCCCAGTTGGGTGGCACTGTGGAAATTTTTATTTTACAACTGTGCTTTAGAAACTGATTGCTAACATGTAGCTTTTGATAATTTTATTTGCATTTGTGAGCTTTTTTGTATCAAGTTAAATTCAGCCTTCTTAGCTGTCTTCTGTTCTCGTAACAAAATAAAGATTTGGGTCATCCAATGGTATCAGGTAGAATGTAGCAATATTACTCCCAAGGAGGACTGTGAAAAGTGAATTTTGGGGTAGGTCTTTTAACAGATCTTTGTGACTAGCTGTTAGGTCACAGTTTGGATGAAATGACGTGATTTTTTTGCCAAAACTAGAACAGGCATAAGATTATTTAAATGAGCTTTGAAACCTTAATTCATCTGGCAAGCTGCTGTAGGATACTAGAAAACATTAATGGGAAGAGAAGTGGAAAGTCTGAAAACAATTAGAGAAACCTTTTGACAGCTCTTTTCAGCAGATAAAAAGCCAGCTTCTTGTGAGAGAGAATCTCCTGGCATTGGTTTCAGCGTCTTATGGACAGTTGTGCCATCAGTATGCAAATGCAGGATGGAGGGGAAAGCATGTTGAGATATTTGCGCATTATTCAAAATTAAAACGCAGTTACCAAGAGCGTAAATAAGATTTTTTCCTTCAAAACTAGCAGTCAAACTTTTTTGAAATCATTCGGTATTTTAATTTGAGATCTGGTTTCTTGAGCAATCGACCCTGTGATCTGAATTTTTCCATATGCATATTCATGTGTGTGTTTACATATTTGTTTGTTTATTGCATCTGGTACTTCAGTAATGTGTAATTTCTATTTCTTCCTTTTGTCTGGAGGCCTCTCATATTACATTTAGATTGTATCCTTTATCATCCCAAATTGACATTTATGCTTTTACTGCTATTGTTTGCCTAGCTTCTCTCTGGTATGGATCAACAATTTGTTTTAATCTATGTCACTTCTCTTATCTCCCTCTACACAGAGATGCAGTCATTTCGCACTAGCGTACGCCTACGGAGATTGTGTTAGCAACAGTGCGGTGGCTGCCCCCTCCCCTCGCCGAAATGCTGGGGAATCTTAATTGCTTTTCCAGTTCGTTTATAAGAACGCAGAGACAACAGTATGTGCGAGACCAGTTTTGACAAAAGTAATGGTATGCCAGTGCCTATGAATAAATAAATCCGATTTACATAGAGGAATGCTGCGGCAATAGAAAGGAAGTCACAGAATGGAAGCAAATGATGGTTTAAAGACATTATTCCTTATTCTTAGCAGGGAGCCGAGTAAAGTCCAGAGTGCTGCAGAGATTTCTGTGGTACTTTGCTTTACAGGTATGGTTGTAAACAGTCTCCTTGATTTTCGTTTTCTAAAATGACTGGCTTGAAAACTTTGAGGTATAAATGAGAATTAAACAAGAAATGTTTGAATTTCCAGAGGCCTCAGGAAGCTGTTATGCTTCCTGTGGATTTTTTGCTTTCTAATAATCATTTTAACAGTTTGCGTTTGATTCCTTCCCTGAATCTGTTCAGTTAAAAGCTGTGATGTGAAATAATTTAGTAGGTAAGAAATACTAGCATACCCTGTGTGTAGTGACAGGTTTGGAGCTATAAGCGAAGGGTTGAAACGAGTCAGATTTACGTACCGAGTAATGAATATCTCTCTCTGTTGGAAAGAAGGAATAATGAGAGCAATCAGCACGGCCTCGCAGAGAGCAGGCGTGGGAAAAGGGTTCTGCCATACTCCATAGATCGATTTAGGCGTGAAGGCTGATAACGGGGACCTAAGGAACTAATCAGAGGTGATCAGGGGTGTAGAAGCAAGGTGGCCGGGGCACCTGCCTGCTCCTTTTTGCCCGTCCATAAACCAGCGCCGGTGACCCGCCACCCAGCCTTCACGTGCCTCGGTGACCCTGCTGTTAGGCTGGGGGTGAACTGCGTGCACCATCGGGTCACCGTACGTTACGAGCTGTGGTGGTGCACAGTGCCTTCTTGGGAGGAGAAGGTGCTGCACCCTACGGAACAGCACGGTATGGAAGGAGAAGGTTGTTTGCGTTCATGTACATCCCGGGGTAAATACCGGCTGACTTGTAGAGGATGATCACCAGCTTGGTAGGAAACAGTACTGATAGATACGTTCACGAGAGAAAACCTCCGTGTCGAAATTCGATAGAGCAATAGGAGCACTGTCATAAGGAAGTGCAAAGTGCATTTAAACTGTTTATTCAGTTACTTGGCAATAGCAGCAATATATATGTATCAACATATATATAAAGACAAACAAAAATAATATTCACCTGCTTCATTCAGCTCTGGAAGCTCTAACTTCACAAAACATCAAAGCAAGTGAATACATTTTGTGCGTTTCCTCCAGCAGTGTCCGTGTCAGTGACAGCATTTCCCACCTCTTTTTCCTTCCCGTACTTTTTTCTTCTCTCACGTAACGGGGATTGTTTTTACTTCAAGAAAATAAATACAGTTTTGGAGAGTACGTGGTGTTTAGAAAGCAAAATAAATAGGAGATAGGAATAGGACTGCCCTTTTCGGAGGTGTCCTGTTCTGTGGAAGGGGAGTGAAGGCAGCCCAGCAGTATGCCTGCACAAGCCTGACGGCGATGGTGCCAGATAGATAATTCAGGGACCACAAATGAACGATGAACTATTTCTAGCTTTTATGAATTGTGAGATATTTTTTTTCCGCATCCCCCGTAAAATCTGAGTCAGACAGCATGCCTGTCTCTTACAGTCTTATCAAATGGGAATAAACAACACCTGTAGTGCTGTAGCTCTTTCATTTTTGGTGTAGAGAAGCCTTATTCTGTTTTCAGTCTGCAACATTTCCTTGACCAGCAGCTTTGTTTGCAGTGGCACCGGGCATCTGATTGCTTGGAGTTAGAAATTCAGATGTGTAAACTAATAATATCTGAAGAACAAATGTGTTATGCTTGTGTGTGGACTGGCAAGTATGAATCTTGTGATTTACCAAAAAATGAGAGCAGAAGAGAAGTGCCTCTTTCGCTAAAGAATTATGCAGTGTTATAAAACTGAAGACAATGTATTATTCTGTATCGTTTATGACAGTAATATAAGTACTTGGGCTGTGCCTAAGCAATGCCTTTGTTTTTATTTTGCTCTGTTGATGCTGCAGTTCATTTGAGTAACATACACCAATAACTGGCTTGACTCCCAAGTGAAAAGAACAATGTACGTGATGCAAGGTAGCTGCGCTGAACAGGAAGCTCTACCTTCACTTACACAATTGAAGTCCAGCCATAAACTGTGCTTATCCTGTGGGCACAGGACTCCTCCACTTGAAGTCAGAGATGCCCCAGCCCCGTGGCACGTGAGGGAGGCCGGGTGCTGCCCAGCCGCGCCTGGCAAGATGTGCTGCTGCTGAGCCCTGCCCAGAGCCGTGCGGGGAGGCACCAGCCAGGCGGGAGTCCCAGCTCTGCGCGGTGGACGTGGGTGCAGTCTTTTTCAAGCAGCTCTGCACACTTACACGATGTATTGGGCTTGACCAATAGACCTGGCTGTTATTGTAATCTGGTATGTGGGTTTCCCGCGTAACTGGTTAATATATGCCAGGAGAGAAATACGTTGCTGCATCTGTTCTGGCAGTGTAGGTGATCTCGCAAGAGAAATGCTGGGCAATGAGTGCTAAAAGAAAATAGAAGATAGCAGCGTATCTGATTGTCGTGTCTGAAACCAAATGATTGTGTTCATGGCTTCCTGCTGCATCCAGGGAGTCAATCGTGAGCCACCTTTTGGCTACCCGAGCCTTTGGGTAAGTTTCTTTCCTTTATTAGTCTAGGACGTAGCACTTCATCAAGGCAAATCCTGTGCTTGTCACCTAATGGTGACATTACAATAAGTGCCTGTTCTCAACCGCCATAGATATGCACACATCTTGCTAAAACGCTACATGAGAATTCACTGGAAGAGATTACTGACTCATTTTTAAATACTGACTTCGCTCAGCTGAGACTTGAGCGTCAAAACTGTGTGTCTGCACACCTTGCAGTTTTTCCAATTCCTAATTCTCTAACAGATTCCTTACCTACGCCCACATTATATAGATAGAGAGAACAAACTTCAAGGGCATCGTCAATAAAGAAGCAGTGGGTTTGTGTTCACTAATATACAGATGCAAGTGCAGAGAGCTCTAGGAGATGTTGGGTTGACGTTTTGGCACCATGACCCTAGATACCAGCAGCCTGGGTGCCAGCCAGGGGCATGCGTTAAGGTCCTCGGTCGTCCTGGGTTTCCTCCGCTCCCAGTGAGCGTGGATCAGCTCTGTCTGCAGCGGAGGATGCTGTGAGGTTCACATTCTAAATGCTAATCTCCGTGTACAAAGAACAGTTGTGTTAAGTAGACATTTTAAATCTTTTTTTGCCTTTTTCACAACGCTAAGCATGACTGAGGCAGGATGGATGCAGGATAACACGTAACACCTTCCACACAATGAGAGTGAATGATGCGGCGTTTCCCAGTTTGGCATGTTTGTGTGTGTTATTGCAGGGTATGGCGTAAGTCAGCCCATGATTGTCTTTCACATTGGTAATAAGGGTGCAGCATGCAATCACTTGATGTCAGAGCTTAGCAGATACACTGCATTTTTATTTTCTTCCATTGTTATGCATTTAGAATGTTATCCTGGAATATCTCCTGGATTGCAGTTACTGTCATTGGTCTCTTTACAAAAATTCATCCCTCCATACATTTTTCTTCTTGGACTTCCTTTAGGTAGTTTAGAATCAATAGTTAATAAAAGAATTTCAAGTTGCTCTCGGCATTTGTCGACGCTAATTACACCTCCTATCCCATCACCTGTTGCATAGCTTTACTTCCTTTTGAAGGACTGCATAGTATATTGTATTTATTTTTTACAAAATATAACTTTTAGACTTAACAAGATTTTTTCCCTATATATCTTCTCAATTTTCAAGGCCTTCTTTAAGTACTCGTTTTTTCCATAAACATTTTCCAATTAATGGAAATACTAAATTCACTGTCTCGTTATTACCCTTTTCCTCAACAACTGTCTATTCCTATCATAAATCCCTGATCTACATGTTTAAATCTTATTTTAGTTGGCATTACAACTCCTGTATTGATACAGAAGAGCAGCTCCTTGACCTCCAAAATTCCCACTTTTTCATTTTTTATATGCTAATGCATTTAATATATCTCTGCCCTATGATATTATTGCTGATTTTAATTATGCAATCCTTAATTCTCATTCTTTTGGCAGTTCAGCCATCTTGTTCTCAAACTTGCTCAATATTCTCAGTTTTAAGGATGTGTAGGCCCTTTGACATGCTTCTCAAATTGTCAGTGGTATGCCGGCTATCTTGTGTGCTCTAGCTTACTTTTTAATGTATCCTGAGTTTCTGTCTTATATGGATTGCTATTTAAAAAAAATAAAAAATGCTGAATTCTGAATCTTTGTATTTAGGAATTAAATTAATGTATGTTACCCTAATATTTTCTGAAAGCTTTGGCATTCACAATGCATAAATAACTGCATCTAGTGGCTTTCCTGTTTCCAGATCTGTATGTTAAGGGAGAAGTAAGTTTTGAGCAAGTCATTGAAGTTAGTGAATGCAGCTGTCGCGTTACTTGATCATGGTATTGTTTCCTTATGATTATATCCATTGGCTTGCTCATGTCTGTCAAGCATATGAATTTACGAACCCCCTATTTCTTGGCTTCTGATACAAAACCTGATTTGGAACCTGGAGTTCCTGCTAGATTCATTTTTCATAATATTTAACCTGATTTATTTGTGATGTGGAACAATCTCGTGGTGTTCCATGCATGTTTGACCTGTCATTTAGAACTGCTGTATCACCAGCACAAACAAAATCTGCTATTAACTCTTAGACCATGAAATATTTCTGTTGTTCCAGTCTACAATTTCTTCTTGTAATGAAACAATAGCAGTGACAAACAAGAGAAGAGATTGCATTCTCAGTTTGACACCGGCAGCTGTATTAGACTCTTTGCTTAAGTTTGCATTTCGTTTAACCAGAGAAGCTGTACCTTGAAATACAGTTTGGTAAACTTAATTATTTTTGCTTGCTTCCTGTAATATTTCAAGATACGTGAAAATGAATCACGATGGGGGTTATCATATGCTTTCCTAAAATCTATAAAGTTTATAATGGATAGATATTGCTTTGTTGCGTTATACCATTTATTATCCTCTGCTCATGCCATAAGTCCTTTTATTTCTTTCATTTTGACTTTAGGAGCTCTGTCTAGCTTGAATTATTTTATTTAAACCTACTTTGTTTCCTTCATCAGAATTACAATTAATCTTCTGTCTGCTTGTTGCGAGGTTTGGTTTGTAAGCAGCTCGATACCACCCATTTTGCGTGATAGAGGAACACCGAGAACGCTGAAATACAAATCCATCTAGGGAATCCTGCCACACTCAGGAGCAGCCGATGTCTCAGCCCCTCCACGGGATTGGGGGTTCCTTCCAGGTGGGAGATGCGGCAGGTCCTGCTGCTGCCTGGGTGGGTTTCCCTGGCAGGGGCACAGCAGGGCCGGAGGCTCCAAGCAGAGAAGTGGGCATGGGGCAGGGAGGGGTGGAAGGGACAAGGTGAGGGGTAAGGGAAGGGGGCATGAAAGGCTGGGTGTGCAGAGTACTGCAGTGAGTTGGGGGAGGAGCCCCAAACGGTCCTTGTAGCTACCATGAACTTCATGTGAAATAACGTCTTTAAGGAAAAACATATATGTGCAACATCTATAGAAAGGTGTGCAACTTCTGGAGAGGAGGAGGAGAGGGAAGGAGAAATAAATTTTTACCACGGGGAATTTTTAGTGTATGATGTCATACAAACAAAAAACTGGAAGGAATCTTCTCGCCTGCAGAGTAGAGTTCTCCCTGGTGGGAACACACGCCTTTGAATGGGGAACACAGATTACACGCCGGGAAAGGAGGAAACCAAGTAAATGTTAATCCTCATCGCAAACATGCAGTCGTGATCAAGTAAAATACTGTAGGCATATATGGTATTCACAGTTTGCCCCATCGATGCAGTTTTTGCATTCGACCCTCAAGAAAATTTCTTTTACTATCCAATTAGTTTTTATTTTATTTCTAGTGAAGATTTGTAATATTAATTACCAACATAAAAACAAAGATGCAGTGCACTGAAACAAATGGATGCTTTTTTATGCTTAGATTAAAACATTACTTGTAATTGTTGACAGTGAAATCTCCTTGCTGTCACAGTGGTGTTAACGGGGTTATAAACTTTTAGGTTCTTAAAAGGAAACAAAGGAGTATATTATCTTCTTGCTACGTTGCAATCTACCATTAGTTACCCAAATATTGCTGCATTTATACTGTATCATGTACTTATCAAACATCTACATGACTCCTTAACTATTTCCAAAACAAAAGAGTCATTATTTACCCACTGTGAAAATAGCCTTGTGTTAGTGGTATTAGAAATCATTAGCTCTATTAAGTCCGTTATCAGCTACGCTAGCAGCTGGAGATATCCTGCAGCTCAGGAGGGCTCCAAAACGTTCCCCAGTCATTATATTCTAGATCACATTGTTTTCTTGTATGGTGCAAATAGATTATAATCACATTCAGCCACAGGCAAAAATAGAAGCTGACAACACTGGTAGAAAAAGATTTATGAAACTTTTCATTGCTTGGGGCAGTATTTTGTAACAAGATAACAGTGTTGTCCCTTAGATAGGATCACGAGTGAACAGTTCAGCTATGTCTTTCTATCATCTCGGTGTACTGTGTCTCAAAATGACACAGTTATCACACCATAAATACAGCCCAAAGCATTACAGATGTCTATAAGCAGGATCCATATTAATTGTTAATGCGTAAAGAAGAGACAGATCTGTTTATGTTAGCTTAGGAAACAACAGTCTATTTTTTTGAAGAGTTTAGAATATATAAAAGTACCAATTTTGCCTTGTCATTGCTTGCCTTGAGTAGGGTTGACTCCGAGGATGGTATTTTGAAGTGTTGGGGCTAAAATAAGTCCTTTGTCAGTCAACCTTGGGTGAGGTTGACCCTTCAAACGGTATGTCTAAGTGGCAGGATTAAAATACTTTCTTTAACATGGCTTAAGATCATGGGGTTTGGGTTTTTTTTTCCTTAGCGCAAACATTTTTTGCAAAAACTGCTCCTTCTTGAGAAAGAAAAATGATTTAGTTTTGCAAAAGCTACAGTGTTGAAAGAATAACGATACGTCCATGAAAGTATCTTTTAAATGTACTGTTCTACAGGTGTATAGCTATTGGCTCCCTATTTTTAAAACCCTCGGAAATGGTGCTGAGGTTTACGAGGTATATGTCACAGGGCTTCCCAGTAACATCTCTGAATTTGGAAACAAGGTATTATTACTAGGCCTAAGGAAAAAGGTGTACATAACATAAACTGCTGCATATCCGTAGCACTAATCAATAAGAGGGGTGTGTATTTATAAGTAATTACAGGTATAGATGTGTCTGAAGTGTGCGATGTAGGTGCCTGTGATAGAGCTGTACAGATGTGTCCAAAGTGTGCAGTTACAGTTCACCCTGCCCGATACCGCATTCCTCCTGCCCACGCAATTCCCCTGTCCCGACCTTGACAGCTCTCCTGGTTGATTCTCTCGCTTTTAATTTACCCTGAATCTTGCCTGAAGAGAAGTGCAGACTGTCTTGGAGGAGCTCTGCAACTTTTCCTTCCGCTCCTTTTCCAGCATGCCTGCTCTGCTCTCCTGCTCCCCATCTCCTGGCAGCACCCTGAGAAGGGTGCAGCGCTCGGTGCCTCGGGGAGGCCTTTGCCACCCTGCTCCTCTCCTCCTCCCAGCAGTGTCCCTGCTAACTCCTCTGCCCTCCCCTCCTGCCTCTGCGGCTCTGGGCCAGCACTGGCCAAACCCATGGGGTATGCCTGCCCACTGCCCCAGCAGCCCCCGTCCTGCTGCTCGGCACAGCGGCTCTGCTGGGAGCCCAGCTCAGGGCAAGCAGGATCTATCATAGAATCATAGAATGGTTTGGGTTGGAAGGGACCTTAAAGCCCAGCCAGTGCCACTCCCTGCCCTGGGCAGGGACACCTCCCACCAGCCCAGGTTGCTCCAAGCCCCGGCCAACCTGGCCTTGAACCCCTCCAGGGATGGGGCAGCCACGGCTTCTCTGGGCAACCTGGGCCAGGGGCTCACAGTAAGAAATTTCTTCCTAATATCTAACCTAAATCTCTGCTCTTTCAGTGTAAAGCAGTTACCCCTTGTCCTGTCACTACAGTCCCTGACCAAGAGTCCCTCCCCATCTGCTTCCCCTGCCTGCGTCCGTTCCTGAGCAGGCAGGGATCATGGTTGCGTGTCGGGGATTGTTTTTGCACAGCAGGGTGTTGTCCTGTGTATTCCTGAATACCCAGCACCTATATATTCCCAGATAACTGTGTGTACCTAACGAATTGCAAATTTGATATGTATAAATTCCATCACTTTAGAAATTCAACTTTGTCTATGCTTCCTTTTTCTTTGATCATCTAGGGTAAATTAGTGTAGGACCGAGTCAGACTGAATCTGTAACTCTCCCTGCTGTTCCTGTGAGGAGTTGAAATGTGCATCACTTGAGTTCCTGTCTAGAGCATCATCTAAAGTATTTATAACTAAGGCCCTGAAAACGTTACAAAGATAGTAGCATGCCATTTCTTTTTACGCAAAACCCACTTTGGTATGACATATCTGGAGCAGTAGGAAAGGTTAAAATGTTTATTTTGCCAGCTGACCCTAGTGAACAACTAGTTGCAGAAAGACTGGAGTGCAAATTGTTATATTTTATGTGATGAATCAGGTTTTGAAACAGGCTGAGACTAATTTCGTGCTACGCAGGAATGTCAGAATTCCTGCCAGTTATGCAAGATGTTTGAATCTTTTGCAAGAATTGGAATAACAATTTTAAGTAGAACTATTTGATTAGGAAAAAACCTGTTGTGTCTTTCTACTTTCAGCTGCAAAGATGGTCTACACACATGGGGAAATATGGGAAGGAAGAGGATTGCATTTAGGGAGGAAAATTCTTAGTTTTATCTAAGTAGAAAGTAAGATTGTATGAAACTAAGATGAAGTATCTGATTTTGCATTTTTATGTTACCTAAAAATTATGGATCTTTATGTTATTTGAAGAAGTTTCTCAAATTTTAGAACAAACTTATATAACAAGGTGTGCCAGTGAGTGGGAATTTCATATTTCAGTGGATGCTACAGAAAGGTTTTTTTGCTGTAGGCATGTTTAAGGATACTGTCTTAAAGAACACAAATAACGTTTGTCACCAACTATATATTTCAGCAATGGAATTGTATGAATTAATAAGTCCTTTGTGATGCTGTGTGTGAGAGATGGTTTGTTGTTGGTGGTGGTTTTTTGTTTTTTTTTTTTTTTTTATACTAGGACTTTATGAGAGATTATCTTGGAGGATAGATTGCAAGAGATGATGAGCTAAGGGGTAAATCTCCTGAACTATTGTAGAGATGGCAGGACAAGAAAAGAAATAAAAACTACAAAAGGAAAGTATGAAAAAAACCCACAAGCTAAAGATAGTGGGTAGCAGACAGAGTGGGGTGAGAAGGAACGGAGCAATGGTATTTAATGACGAGTTTTTCAGATGCCGTCAGAGCTCTGCATTATGAACCAGTCTGTTAGAGCAGGATGGTGCTGTGTTTGCATGTGCTGTTTCACTCCATAAAAGGCATTGCGCCAAAGTGCCGTCTTTTCTTCCCTTTCTTATTCCTTTTCCTCCTCTTTTCCACCTCTGAAAGGCTTTACATGTCACTAACATCTTACAGTTCCTTTTTCTTTGCAATAGCACCTGCACCATCGCAACCGCAAAGGCGGAATATCCCTTCCTGACCATGGGTGGTGTCCACTGTGCAGATGGACAATGCTCATATTCAGCATGTCCGTGGTACCTGCTTCTGAGAAGATCTCAGGCTGGTCGTGAAACTTTCCTGTGTTTACCCACCCAGCACCCCCTCAGGGTCTGCAGCGTACTTTCCTATTCGATAGAGAAGGAATCGAAGCGGGAGCGCAGGGGGATTCAGTGACTCGGACACCACCCTCACACTCAATTCGTGCTCAGCGAAGGGTTTATTCAGTGCAAATTGTATCTTTCCTTGAGTTTTAAGGCTACTGCAGTGTCACTTCGCACGGCAGCACAAAGTTGCCCGGTGGCTGAGGCAGCTACCATCTAATGCTGTGGCTCCAAAGCGCAATAAAGTCACGGCACCTTTTTTCCAAAAGCGGGGGGTACGCAGCTTGCACCAGCCACACAGCCGCACCCAGAGTTATACCCACCTTTCCCTTCACACGAGTCTGTCTTTGTCACTTGCTCCCAAATTTGACTCCAAGGCTGCTTTAGCAGCAGGTTCCCTCAGTTCAGAGGGTACTTTGCTGCCAAAACGAACTTTTAATGAGAGGACCAGCTGTTCTCCCTCAGGACCAAGCTTCCACTTGCTCTTTAGTTTGCTTCTTAATTGTCTTATCACTGATGAATAATTTAATAATTTTTTTCTTGAGCATTTCATAAATTTAGGGTTTTGTGGAGTCTCAGTTAATAAAAAGGCAACGTACAGCAGCAGAGTTCTGTTCCCGGCACAGCTTGTCGTATTTCCCTGAGCTTGTATCAAACAATGTGCAAGTAAATGGAAATGGTGAAACCGTATCAAGATGTCTGTCAGCATCCCACACAGATGTGTAGTTTGGGTTTTATTCCAGACTACTCTTTTATGATGCAGATAATATGCATGGAAGTCTTTAAGCTTTAACGATGATTGACTTGCATGCCCTGTAGAGGATAGCTTTTGCTCTTTACATTTTTGTTAAAATGTACTAATTAGACATTATCTTAAAAATGTAATCCTCTTCAATGGGTAGGACTTGTCTTATGTATAATTTGGAAAATCTATGATCAGCGGTGGGTTTTTTGCTTGGATATTTTTGGTGGTTTTTTTTCACAGCTAGCTAGAAGGTCAGGCGGAAGTATATTGCATTTCTAGGTATTTATCTAATGTAGAAGTTGCCTCATTTTTTTTCTGCTTACTTAAATACATTATTCAAATATTCTGGACAAAAAAAAACAACAAAACAAAACAAAAAAAAACCCAACTGTTTGAAATAATAGTTAAATTTAGAAGAATATCTCAAGTTGGAAGGGACCTGTAAGGATCATCAAGTCCCAGCTCCCTGCTCCTCGCAGGACTACCTAGAACTAAACCATATGACTGATAGCGATTTTTGCAAGGTGGCAGATGTTTATCCAGAGGTTTTAGACAAACTGCAATCTTGGTATTTAATTGCTGTCTAGTTTCCTGTGACTTTAGTTGGGTAAAGTATTGGGGTCATCCTCTTTTGCCATTTTTAAATTCTTTAATATTGCCACTGTCATCATTGTGAATATAGCATTGCACCTGAGAGCTGTTTTGTCTCTTTCTTTTCATGGTGCTAAAGTCCACTTAGTACTGTGGTGATCTCAGATGTTCTGAAGGAAGAAACACTATATTATTCAATTATCATAGCTACTTTTATACCTTAAATAGAAAATGCATCTATTCCCTCCTTGCTCAATTAATACCGTATTTCTATGGCTCCTTACTCGAGTCTCTTTGCATTGCCTGTCTTCTCAGAAAAATAAAATCATGGCCTTGAGACAAAGAAGGACAGGTAAAAAAGATGTTGATCCGAGTACCTGGGGCGAAGCTGTGTTTTCAAAAATGTATGTCATACAGATAATGGGTAGGATTGTGCTATTTGCTCTCCTCTTGACACTGGAAACAAGAAGCTTTGCCGAAAGACATTACAGTTCCCTGCGTTCTGTTTGTTCTGGTAACGTGGGACCACTTCAGTGTTGGGTGTCTGCCAGTACGATTACCCAGTCTCTTCAGGTTGTGAATGCGACTGCCTTCTCCATGCTGGAGAGGTAGGGACAGTGCATATTTGAAGTGGCAGCCCGAAGCTTAGAGTTGCGTTGTAATGGTGGTATCAGAGGCAGGCTGGGTAAACTGGGCAGAGGATGTCAGATAAGCGAGCAGCATGGTCCCAGGAGATGAGTAGTGGCGGTGTTTTCTTTTTCACTGATTGTAAGTGATTAGACAGATGTATTTTACAGAAAAATAAAAAAAAAAGAAAAAAGGCCCACAGCCTTGTTCTGGGAGCCTCCTCGAGCTCACGTAATAGAGAGCTGCACTGAGTTTTGAGGTCTTGATGAGGATTAAGTTTCTGCAAGACGCTATTTAGATAAGACAACACTTGGTCTTCTCTGGCTAGTCCAAGTTTTCGGGGGGCTGCTTCATTTCTTCTGCGCTAGAGCGTGTTTTTCTAGCTTGCAGTACATTTCTTCCTGGCAAATGCAGCAGCAGTTGGGTATTTGAGGTACTACTGAAAGGACTGCTGGGCAGCACAGCCTCAGTGGGGGCCTCATCACGAGGACAGTAGTTTGCCAGGCACCCGCCCGGCACCCAGGCGGTGGGTGATGGGGACTGGAATCAGCCCCCGAAAGCCGGTCGCATCAGACGACGCATTTTGAGACGTTCTAGCCCAGCTGCGGCACCCAGTGACAAAGACCCATCATTTTCATAGCTGAAATTCTCTTGTATTGATTTTTCTGTTTTATTATGTGTGACTATGGGGGTATAGTCCTTGGTTAGTTTGGGGTTTTTTTCCCTTCACACACTAAAAACTCCAATTAAAAACTTTTATAAGAACTGCTGGCTTAATGTTGCCTTATTTGCTGCCGAGTGATAAACTGCGTGAGGGGCTTTCATACCCCACCTTATCATATCCTGTGTTTTTACTCATTCACCCAGGATTTCATCTCCTGACTAACAGAACCTGTTTGTGGTAGCTGAAGTTAACCTCTCTGGTACCTTGAAGAGTCAGGGAACTTTGTCAGGACTTCTTATTCAAATGGTTTGTGCCTGCCTTTTTTATCACATGCCAACCAAAAAAAAGCATTCAAGGCAAATTCTGCTGCCTATGGAAGAAATGCCAGTCGGGTAGTGTATTGCAGTGTGGGGTACCCTGGAGGCAGACAAATATTTGTTTCTTTCTTGTACTTAGTTGTATCTCGCCTGCTTTTAAAAAGAGAAATTACCTACTGAAAAGTCTGATTCAGTGCAGCGTATGCATTGCACGATATTTGCTTCTCTTCACTACAGCATTACGCAACACTCCTCTTACTTTTTCCATATAGTCTACACCAATTATTTTTACCTTTCCTACGTGTTGTGAAACAGATGGTCCAGGTAGTAAATACCTGGCTTCCTAGGAGCAGCGAAATTGAATTGTCCCGGGAAGCTCCTCCAGGAGCCTTATATTTACTGGTGTATGTCAGTAAGTCTTCATGTTAACAATTCTTACGTATTGGTGTTTATTTCCACCATTTGATTATCAGGTGGTTCGGCCTAAAGGAAAACCTGGATTTAATTATTATTTTCCTGCTTTCTTTGAGCTGAAGGGGTAATATTGTAGATATTTCTGAAAAGAAACGCTCTAACCCTGAAAACCCATGTAACAGCATTGTAGTAAGATGGAACATATTTTATTTTCTTTTAAATAAGAAAACTAGTGTATTTTTGTTGATACTGCTGTTGAACTGAAAAACCTCTAGACTGGTGTGCAGTACGCGTTATGGTGAATCTTCCCAAGGCAGGAGTATAAGATGGAATAAGAAAAAAACTCAGCGGTTGTCAGAAGTTAGTGCTGCTGGGAAGTGATGATAACTCTGCCTGAGAAACAGAGAAATTACTTGATGCTGAAAGCCATGTTCAATATATTTAGTTTCATTAACAGTTCAGCTGCCAAACCTCACAGTGGTGAAACTTGATATTACTGGCTCTTAGAACAACAGAAGGGCTCAAAATCGCGTCTCTGCTGATAGACCTTTCCTTCTTAAAGGATCTGCAGTACCTGGAAGGCTGATTTATTAAAAAGCTCACCTAGGCATCGCCGGGATCTCGGTCTCCTATTAGGTCTTCTCTCTGACACAGTTACTTTCTGTAATTCATTTCGAGAGACTCTTTCTTATATAATTTTTTTGTGAGGTTAGGTGTAACAAATAAAAAAAGATTATTTTGGACAATGTCTAATACGTTCTGTGATGTTTCTGAAATAATCAAGACAATGTATTGCATTAAAGCACCTGTGACTAGCATTTCTTTTGGCCCCTCGGAAAACAGCTTTGTGTGGAGCTGAGTGGGTTATGTAAAATCCAAAGTACTGCTGCCGTAGCTTCGGGGACGGCTTCCTATTGCACCTGACTCCAGACTCACACTGAATTGGAAATTACAGGACAGTTGTTCTTATGTCACTACGAAAATTTTCAGGCTCCCCCTTGCACCATCCAGGGAAATAGCGGTTTTGAAGCTGTGCTCCGATCAGGAAAATGTCACCAGGCTTTATGTGCTGGCCTTAATATTTCTGTTCTGAAATTTCTGTACGTTGTTCAGAAAAATGTATGTCTTCACTTTCTCTTTGGTGTGATTCTCGCTGTATCAGGTTGTGTCAGCTTTGGAGAGGGTTTGTGTAAGTCTCTAGATAGGGTTCAACTCTTTCACGTTCTCCAGAAACAGGAATATAGAGCAACATTTAGCATTCTGCACTAAAATGTTCCATGATGGTGATGACGATGGCAATGATCAACTTTATTACTTAGAAATATATGTCTACGCTGTTCTTTTTAGTTCTTCTTACATCAGTGCCTTCTTCAGACAGAAGTCATATATCTAAGCTAAAGAAGATAAATACTCCCTCAGTCTCTCTGAAATACGTTTTATATTTATTTCATTATCGGAAAACCAAATGAATCAGTTGATTGGAAAAGATGTGGAATGCGTGGATTGCTTTTTAATTGGAAAGAATACTCTTTTCTTTAACCTCTCTGTGGCTTATTTTTATGATATGTAAAAGTGGAAATAGTGTACCTATCTTTATATATATAATATATATATATATACACACACACATATACCTATATACGAGTATCACAGGACACTGAGTCCGCAGGAAGCATTATTATTAAAGCAATGTGTTTTGCCATTGACTAGCCATTATTTTATGCAGCCAGCGCCCCTCGTGCAGTGTGACAGTGAATGTTTAAGCGATGTATTTCAGCAAATAATTATTAGTACATGGTATCTCAGATAATATGATTTTGTAGGGCAGTGGTTTTTAACCTTTTTGTAGGTGACCCTCACTTGAGAAGACTGGTTATAGGACCGTGATCCCTCAGGTTAGACTCCTGGTGGAGGGTCTTTGTCGTCGCTTGTGTGAGTATGCACACCGCTTTTCCACAACCAAGCGATTCAGCCGGAATCGCTCAAGGGCTGGCTCAGTCCGAGTGGCTTATAGACACTAAGACAAAATCCTAGACTTTATCGATTAAGCCACCTGTCCCCTTTCCTCTGATTATCTGGATGTTGTGGGTAAGCGATGGGGTATTTTTTGTTTGGTTTTGTTGTTTCTTTTTTTGCCACAGCAACATTTAATTTTCTATTCTAATATTGTGCTGAGGAGATGGCTGCAGCGCACTGGCAGAGACTGATAAGTGACTTACAATTTTATACCACACGTTTGCTGAATTTTCAGTTTGATATGTACAGTCTGGGATGACAGCCAGTCATTCAACCTATTCTTGCCTCAAACACTGTAAAAACATGCGGACAAAAGAAGGAACACCTGGCAAATGTTTTGGGTTTACAACAACAAGAGAGAGAGTTAATGATATCCATGGTTATGAGCGAGATAACTTGCTTCTCTACAGCGTATGTTGAAAACATTTTCAGAACGCTTAGATTCCATTTAACTGTAGCCTTGCACAAAATAACGTGGAGAATTAAAGCAAATGAACAGAAGAACCGAAGCAGACATAGCATAGAACAGAGCCGGCATTGCTGGGAAGGACCCCTGGTTCCACCCCACCGCGCTCGAATCCCAGGGTGAAAGCTGGCCGTGGAGGCGGCGGCTCCTTGCGATGCTGTATTATGTTCCTGGGTGTTTCAGTGCTTCCTTTTCTTCCTGACTCTGAGTAATGTGATCTGCCTTTGAAGATGAATTTAGCTTGGAAGGTGGCCCCGTGGTTCTGTGAAAAACCTGTTCCTCATTGTGATAGCCGATGATGTGGTTTCCTTGACAAAACAGTGCGGTAGGGTTATTTGAATAAAGAACTAGGAATACTGAAGACTGGGTTTCTAATGCTGCCTAACAAAGATTTTCTGTGGGTTTACTTAATTTTTTTCTTTTAACGCATCAGCTTCGTTATCTTTTTGTGTTCAGTACTTGTTCAGATGTATAAGGAAATAGCTGCATCATTGTTTATTTCAGAAAAATAATATATTTTTTTTTCTTTCAGTTCTTTTGTGAAAAGGATTGATGTTTTGTTTATATGTATCTTTAGCATTTAATCATGGCACGGAGGCTAATTCAGCACAACCGAGATACAATCTACGTTACTTTTTTGAGGTAGTATTGACAAAGAACTGAGATGCTGGGAAGCGATTGCTTTTGCTTAGATGAGGGATGCTGCTGATTCTGCTTGGAATTTAATCTGCGAGGTGGGAGATTAACTTGTTCTCCTCAGATCGTTGCGTTGCATGGATTTAGTGCAGGCGTTAAGTGAGCGGACCACAGGCTGTAAAGAACTCTGAAAAATAACTTGACCACGTTAAAGCAGATCTCAAGTTTCACTTTGAATTCTAGGCAACGTCTGAACTGCAGAAATAGGTGAGAGAAGCGGCGGTTGAAGTGTGTGCCCCGGAGCATGCAGCCATCCCTGTCGTACCTGCAGCGCTGTGACACCCAGGGGCTTTTCCCCATCCCTGGGGCTGTGCTGTGCGCTGCGCGGCTTTCCCTCCCGCTGGTGCAGGCAAAAGAAGGCAGACCACAGTGACTGGATTAGGCTCAGGGTTGGGTTTTTTGTTTGGTTATTTTTTTAAGGAGACAAGTGGTATTTTGCACCATTCTTTAGCTGAATTTTACCTCTGCAGTAGCCTGATCTGTTTAATTATTTTACTGAATTAAAGAATGAACAGAGCAAAACATGATTGGTTTTGGTTTTTTTTTTTTTTAGCATTTTGGTTCTGATTAAACCCAAATGAGTCGACTGGATAGCTTATGATTACTTCAAAGATACGTAGATCAGGCCTTGTATTCTCAGATTACTTAATTAGAACACAATTTATCCTCACTCAGCTTCTAATTTGCACCTTTGAAATGAACATTGCTGATATTCTTGACTGCAGTAAGATCTCTCGAAGAATCGCATGTTGATTATATGGTCATCGGGCCCTGAATTTTCAAAGGTGCTCAGCACAACCAATGTGTACTAAATTTCATTGGAATTATCTATGTTTCTCTATTTGGGAATTTAAATCAGAAATCTAAAAAAAAAAAAAAAAAAAAAAAAAGCCAAAATAGGGAGGGGTACCAGTGTTTCAGATTTCCCAGTTCTCTGATTCTCATTGTGGTTTTAAGAGACTTCTCCTTAAATCCTAAACGTTTGAGATTGTATAGTGTATTCTGGTGAAACCCCTAATTCATGTAATAAATGAAAAAAGGCATCATTTCCCCAAACCAATACTGGCAACTGCCACGTCAAAAATAAAATCTCTTTCCTGATGTAAAAAGCCAGATGTACTCCATCAAGATGCTTATTGTGTTTAAGCTTCCAAATAATAAAGCAATCGGCAGGAGGCTGCAGAGCATGTCATATCGTCAGGTACGATGTGCCAGTCCCTTCAGCTGCTGATCTTTTATTATGGGACAGGTGATTTACTTTTCTGAACTTCTGAGCTCAGCAGATTTGTAGGTACTGCTGTTGAAGTTTTAATTTAGGCAAAGATGCTCATAAAGAAGTGCTCAGATGTTCAGATGCGAATCCAATTTTATATCCCTGGCAAGTTCAATAGCGTTCAGCTTCTGCTTTTGATTCATTTAAACAGATTTATGAAGAAGAAGCATATTAAGCTTTTATCTCTCTCATATATACTTATGAGTGTGTGTGCATGCTCCCTAGTTAGTACCTTATATATATATATAAGCTTTTATATGTTTTAATATAAACTATATAATATCGATATAGCATTGATACTGGTATTTGTTTTATTAGTCTCTATTAAATGCTATGTTCATCTTATGCCAGGTTTCTGAGGTTTTGCAGCAGCAATATATGTTCAGTTACTTCTGCACAGATTATTTCGTGCAGTACATTTTATTTACTGTGTGGGAACTGAGTCTTGAGGCAGATTAAATTAATTGGTGGCAACTTGAATTTGGCTCTTGCTTCCTTGAAATTCTGTTCATTCTTATTGATGTGCAGTTAGCTCATTTTTATGAACATCCTCTGTGATTTTGAGGTTGCAAGATTCAGAGTCTTTGTATAGCTGGCACTACTGCGTCTCCCGGAGCAAAACTTTATTGTTTATGTGGGTATGACTTTTCCATATTTATCCTCCAAAAGGAAAAGCTGCATCCAAAGTCAGCTGAGAAAATACGAAGCACGTGAATCTTCTGAAGTAATTTTTAACAAAAGGGCACGCGTTTGTGTCTTATCACTCATAAATATCCACTTATTGAAATCCAAACATGCGTTGTTTAAAGCCAGAACGCAGACTAGGAGAATAATTCCACTTAAGCTTCCATGCATGTGGATATTGTCCAAACACGTTTTCTTCCTGCTGTGTCTTACTCCACATGCTGCTGGGGAATGGAGCAGGACCTGGTGTAGATTAGGCATTTATGGGATAGGAGGTCCAAATGGGGGTTTTAAACACAGAGTTTGCTGGGCTAAACAGTCTCTTTCAAGCTCAGGTAAGGCATAGCTGAGGCAAGGATAGTGAGGAGAGCAGAACATATGATGGCCCTAAAATTTAGGATGTGTTATGAAAGGTGTCTCTGTATTTAAAGCAGTTGACGCTACCATAGGGGGAGCATTTGGGCAACAGAAATTAAAAAAAAAGATAAACTGAGCAGATTTAAAGCAGCATGTGAGGGATGAAGAATTTATTATTGTTCCCTTCTTAAAGTCTCTTGACCCGGGACAGCTTCTACTTGCCTTGTGCAAGTCCCCGGAAACCTGCCTGTCCCATCTTCATGGGCCTAAAAGATCCCCCTGAGTGTGAGGGGTGTTTTGAGAAGAACTTTAGCATCCCGAAGCCTGAAGTGATGCACCGGGTTCAGTTCCTGGCCGTGTGGCCTGATTCTCCATTGGGATTAGCCCCCCTTGAAGATTTTGTTGGGGTTTTGGGCGGGTTTGTTGTTTTTCTTTAAATATTGAGCTTAATTAACTTACACTGCTTCTATATTTCATTGTTTCATATAAAAATAGATCAGTCTAGCTGCAAATGTTTTTCCCTTCTGATGTTTTCTTTTATTGTTTGATTCATTAAGTACAGAATGTGCTTCAGTTTCTAAAAACAAACATACATCATTATAATTACAGTTTCCTAATATTACTTATTCTGATTATTGTTCACTGGAAAACTACAACTTGGTATAATGACTAAAGCACGCAGTTCATAATACACTTACGGTGTTTGTTTTCTTTAATCTCTTTCGCTATTTTTATTAAAAGTAAATTATTGCAACATACAGAATTGCACTTAAACTTATTTACCATTCTGCATTATGTTTAGAAAAGCGACTATGCTAGAATGACACCTGCTTATTCTATTTTCTTCTCATGCGCTTTTTATTTTAATCTAATTGATTAGAAAAATTGATTTTCATTATCAATGCAAACATGTCAGTACTCAAAGAATGAGAAAAGTGTATACCCTTCGTTATCTCTCAAAAACATCATCTGCCAATTTTCAATGAAAGAGGCTGACAGAGTAACATGATTTTCAGATCTTGCTGTGTGTTTGTGGCATTGCAAAATAGAAAAATACAGGCCAAATCCTGATCACGTGGAAGAACATGAAAGATATCATCATTGCATTGTTGCTCTCTTTTCATATTTGGAGTTTAATCTTCTTTCACTGGCACAAATACTCTTCTTTTGAAGCTGATTGGTAAAATAACAGTGAGTGAGAGCAGAATGAGATCTCTGATTACATTTTATAGAAGCCTAAAGACCATATTCACAAAAGCCGTTTTTAATCCATTAAGATTCATCCCCTAAAGTCCCTGATAGAAACAGGGAGGAAAATGCTCAATCTAGACTGCTGTCCTGGCTCCTCCACAGAGGAGTCCTTCTCCGGGAAAATCCATAAAGAAGTATTTTAAAATCTAAATATAGCCTTTGTGAACATCTCAACTGTGCAGCCTCAAAACACTGTTTTGTATCTCTGATCTCTAATGATCACTGGTGATTTAACCATGTTCTGATGCCTATAGGTCCAAGCGGCCCACAGGCTTGGTTTCCTGTTTCTGAGATTTGGCTTGTTTTCCAGGCATTGGTCCCGTGGAAATGCCAAGGAGAATAGTATCGTCAACACGCATTGGTGATTTATTTTTCTTTTCTATTTTAGGCCCTTCAAATCATCACAGCCAGTCAACGCTGAGGCCGCCTCTCCCTCCTCCTCACAACCATTCACTGTCCCACCATCATTCCTCTGCCAACTCCCTCAACAGGAACTCCCTCACAAATCGCCGGAACCAGATTCATGCGCCCGCTCCGGCGCCCAACGACCTGGCCACCACCCCCGAGTCCGTGCAGCTCCAGGACAGCTGGGTCCTCAACAGCAACGTCCCTCTCGAGACCAGGTGGGTGGCACGGACGGACACCCCAGGGGATGCCGCTGCAGGGTGCTCTGAAGCGCACAGAGGAAACGGTTTGGCTCGTTAGGAGATGAGGTTTTGTTCACTTCGTGTCAGTGAGGGGTTTGGCTGACACAGCGTTGGGAGTTAGTGACATTAGAATATCTGCAAGCCTCTGATGTGCTTTGCGTTGGAAGGTAGACAGATGGGCATCTCTCTGTTCACGTGTCCCATTTTAAAGCCTTTTATTCATTTGGACCATCCCTGCGTACCCAGCTCGTGGTATTAGTACAGCATTCTATACTCACAGGCTCAGGAACAACTTACTTATAAGTCATATTAACTGTGCTGCTGAAAAATTGTACAGTTTGCCTTTCCCGAAGTAACAAATAGAGGCTCATTTGAAATTACGCATTTTGAGAGACCTTGAGAAACAATCCCTGATTCAAGACTGACAGTACTATAATTTTAATTTATATTTCATCCAGCATGCAAGCTCATTTAAATCTCTTCTGTACGTCTTAACAGCTTGATGCCCGTGGGGCAAACAGTTGCATATAAATGAAAAGGTGCAGCACTTAGGGCTGCCGGATAAATAAATAAATAAACGCCTGACATGCCGCCGTTCCAAATATTCTGGTTTGTTGTAATTTGGGGTATGGGATGTCAAACATATTTAACTTGCGCTTTAAATAGCGGAGCTGGCAGAGCTCATCTCCCAGAATTTAAAATTAGCCGTTGTGCTGAAAGAAGTGGTTGGGATAGCGGGGTGTCCTGCCTTGCCCAGACAGCCGCACACACAGCGTACAGGTAGAGGAGCTGGACTGCATCTAGCAGTGGCCAGTGCCGTGGTTTCAGTTGCCTGGTTGCCACAGCTTCGGAGATGTTTGAATTGCAGCCTTCTGGGAATTTAATGCCGCCCTGCTGGGTTCCTCCCAGAGCAGTGAGGTTTGGTGCAGTCACACCACGGCGCAGCCCCTCCCAGGCTGCGATTCAAGATTGCCTTCTGCTCTGGAGCCCTGCGAGGAGTTGGTATGGCTGGATTGAAGCTTACAGCACCCAGGCCGTTGATATTCAGCGGTTAATCAGAGGTTGTGGCACTGTGGGGAGCAAAGGAGACTGAGAAGAGCAGGGAGTCTGTGCCCCAGCGCCGCTCTGGAGCGCTCACAGGGGGCTTCAGTCGCATGGCCCCATTTGGCTAAAATGCTAACATGGGTGCCATGAAGAAGTGGAGGGGTTGAAGAGCAAATGCAAGTTATCTGAAGCCTGAAATGTCTAAAAAAAGAAAGGAAAGGGATTCTTACTTACTGAAGTTTTGGAACTAACTTTGGCAAAAAAAAAAAACAACGAAGAGTGAAGCTTGGCTCTTAACTCTGCTGCTTCTGTGAGAGGGTGGTACTATTTAGAACTTAATTTTGGCATCCTGAATTTGGCATTTATTGCTAGTACTACAAGATAGAAGTGTTGGTCCCATTCAGCCCAGGCCAGTCATTGCTGTGTGGTTCATTGCCCAGGATTATAGAATAGTTTTAATTCTAGTGTAGAATGACCCCCTACTGTTCCTTGTCCATCTGTTTTCACGGGAAATTGTTCATGGGTACAACTCTACCTGAAACGTGTCATTTCTGATGGCTTAAGATTGTGCCAATTTACCAAACACTTTATATAGAGGGAATTTCTCGGGCTATTCATAATACTGGCGTCCCTGAGAAACAGGCGTGGGCATTTGCCTGGCTGTTTTTCTTCTAACGTCTGATTTTGTGCCTATTCCCTGTCAGTGGAGACTATCAATTCCATTGCTAACTTTGGTTCTTCTCCTTTTCTTTTTTTTTAATCATAAAACCTCTGGGAATATGCACGTATTCGTGTTGATGACAAAAGGTTACTTTGTGAGTACGGTTATTTTTGGAGGTCGCAAGATAGCCGGCAGTTAATGGGAGCTTTTCCATAGATAGGTTTGTCACAGGCAAGCATTAAGATATTAGAAAACATCCTGACAGGATTGCTGTGTTCTAAGGCTATTCCAGAGTTGCTTCAGGATCGATTTTTCTTCTTTTCCAATATTGCACACCTGACAGGACTTGATGACAAGTTTCATCGCAAGAATATTAACTCAGAAGATGATGATTTTGATTCCTTTTCTGGTTTGCAGCGAATTTTGCTGCAATTGATGCCTGCAGAATCATTGGAGACTTTCAGAATTAGCCTGTAATTCTTTCATCTCAAAGCCGGTATTTCATCTCCATGCATACCAGTAGCCACGAAAAAAAGGGCAGCTTTTTGGTAACTTTTGTTCAGCTTTTACTTTATAGCTTTGGCTTGTTGTGAAACAGTGATCCTTCTTAGACTGCCTCTTCACAGTGCGCTACTCTCTAATTTTTTTTCTTGTTGTCAGTTTATTAATCTCAGTAGCGGAGTGCTCAGGAGGCAAAGCCAGCCCTGACAGCACCTGCTTTATCATGAAAGAGTTTCACAACTTTTAGTTTTCACCTTTCAGTTACCTTCAGTAGATTCTGCTCTCAACTGAAAAAGATGTGCAAGCGGTCACATTACGGATTATGAAACAAGAAGTGGCACCTGAGCTGTCTGAAGGGAATGCTTCATGTCAGCACTACAAAACTCAGATCACAATTTAGATTCCAGACGTCTCCTTATCTACCAGTACGGAGCGCTGAAATCATTGAATAATACAACGTGTGTCTGCATGTTGTTGGTTTTGGTTTTTTTTTTTCTGGTAAGAATGTTTTTCCCTTCCCTTCTTTCCTTTGCTGTCTTAGGCAGTTTGGGCTGAATTCAGACTGTTTGGAGAGAGTACATTTCCCAAATATATCCTTTCTCCACCTCTTGTTTCAATATTGATGGGGGAGGGGGTTAATGACACTTGTTTTATTTACTTTGTGATGTAAAGTAGGCTTTTACTGCTTGCACATGTTTTCACGTACCCTCTTCAGGCAATTACACCCCATGTCTGCATGAACACTTTGTGGTTCTGTATTTTTTCATAATTGTGCTTAGCTGTATTGTAGTAGCTTGTTGCTTTTAGTGGAGTTACAAGATTGCAAAGTGCTTATGCAGAGTTGTTAATTATGCTTTTTTAGAATCATAGGATGGTTTGGGTTGGAAGGGACCTTATAGACCATCTAGTTCCAGGCCCCTGCCCTGGGCAGGGACACCTCCCACTACACCAGGTTGCTCAAAGCCCCATCAAACCTGGCCTTGAACCCCTCCAGGGAAGTGTGCTTGATATCAGTGTGCTTGTTTCTGGTTCAAGGCAAACAAATATGGACTATATCTTCCCTAGTCTGCTGCTGCTTTATGGCTGCAACAGGGCCCCAGGATGGCTACGTAAGTGTTCTGTTTTCTTTGAAATAAGGGTCCGTAATGGAAAGGTTGAAATATCATTAACTAAGGATGCAGTAATGCATTGCCGTAGCGTTTTTATGGTGCTGTTTTTATGGTTTGTTTCTGCAGTACTTAGCTGCTTTACCTTTAGGCTCGGAGCTGCTGTTTAATGCTCTTTAACTTTTATTGTCCTCTTGCAGTCTATTTGAAACCTTCTCCTCCTCCTCCTTTCCAAAGTGCTGGTTTCTACGTTTTCCAGTTAAGAGGTGTTCCTTTATTGCTTCTTTAATCATTGCTTTCGAAGGGGATGAATGATGAAAATACTACCTTTGAACGTCCCGGTGTGGGTCTCATTACTTCCAGACAGCTAGAAAGGCAGCGCTCTGCTTTAAAGCTTGAAATGTTTTGAGGGCACAGGGAGGAAAGTATGACTTTGCGAGGAAGGTTGGCATCCCTCTTTGCACCGTGAGAGTCCTCTCCGGTACAGGAACCTCACACAGGGCCACCTGCAGGCACCGGCCAAAAACGGGGTGACTCATAAGTGAGGATAACAGAAGGGCTTTCATGGATGGATGATTGACTGAGATTGCCTAATGTACTAATGCCTGTTCCGGTACTTTATATTGATATTAATTTAGCTGGTACCAATATAATTAATAATACTTAATCCAGGAGGAAAAAGAAGGCAAAAATAAATAGGAATTAGTCTTATTCTTTAGCCCCATAATTAGTCTCATAGTTTGAAATATTTTCAGTTCAAATCTTTCAGTTGTAAAGATAATTTTGTATGTATGTCTGTAATTTTTTTGAGCTTGCTCACAAGGATCCGTTGCTAGGCTTCAAGGAAGGCTGTAACATACTAATGTCTCTCCTGTATTTCAGGAGAAAGGATGATGGTTTCTTTAGCAGTGGTCCAGATCTGGGGTCATTTAAGCAAAGTTCAGCTCCAAGACTGAGCAATCTGAAAATTAGCCTTGATAGAACCCCCGTGTTGCTTTTCAAAATATTTGCCTGCTCCCGGGGTTGAAGCTACGTTTCTTACTCTGCCTGTCCGATTCCAACACAGGCAGTCGGGTGAGCCTGAGGAGAGCGAGCTAGGGCAGAAATGGGAGATCAATGGATGGAATAGCACCATGAGCTGTATCCCAGTCGGCACCAGTTCAGTGCATGAACTCAAAATCGTGGGGCATCACAGCGGGGAAACATCTGCACTCAGCATTTTCGTAGCTGCAGGCTTCCAGGCAGTGAAAGAATGAATGCCGTACAGAGTGGCTATGCACAGCCTCCGGCAAAAAGCCAAGAACAGAGTACATGAAGAGCGGGATTTAGTGCTCAGGGGGTTTTTAATTTTTTTTTTTTTTAAAGAAATAACAGTTTTATGTTTTTACTTTAATGTTAAAATAATGGTTTTAAACTGAAAGAGAGTAGATTTAGATTAGATCTCAGGAAGAAATTTTTCACTCTGAGGGTGGTGAGCCCCTGGCCCCAGTTGCCCAGAGAAGCCATGGCTGCCCCATCCCTGGAGGGGTTCAAGGCCAGGTTGGCCGGGGCTTGGAGCAACCTGGGCTGGTGGGAGGTGTCCCTGCCCAGGGCAGGGGGTGGCACTGGCTGGGCTTTAAGGTCCCTTCCCACCCAGACCATTCTATGATACTATAAATACCTGAAATACTGCTACTGTGGCATTCGGATATTGTGCTGTGTTAGGGTGTCAAGATCAGCTGCAGAACTTCTGAACTGAGTACGTAAACTTGAAGTTTCTGAATGTGCAGAAGTTCCAAGTTACAGCCACTCTCCACAATTGTCTGCCTATTTTCAATGATGTCTCAATATTTTGATATCTTTATACATGATGCAAAATGTTCTGGAACAGAATAGTGAAACAAAATTTCTTTTCCTTTTGTTAATGCAAATTTCTAGGATATATTTGGCATAACAAACAACTACTTGGAACAGTGAAATAACTCCTCACTCTCGTTTTGCTTTATCTTATGTGGCTCTCTCTTACCACTGACAAACTACACGGCTACAGGCACATATGCCACAGTGTTTAGTCCTCTGAGTTTGAGGGCTGGGGCAAGAACTGACTCCTTCATTCTGTTGTTCCTGCATGTGAAGGTTAAATGGGATCTGCATAGATAGATTCTGGACCTATCTAAAAGTAGAGCATTTCAAAGAGTCGAGTAAAGCACAGTCAAAAGCATCCCCAAGGACTTCGCACATTTGGGCCGTGTACTTGGAGGAATTCCAAAAACAATGTAGAAAGGTCACTTTTAGCAGGCTACTGTAGTATTGTTTTCATAACAAATGTAGACTCGTGATAGGAGAGAAAAAAGCTGAAGGAAAACACTACAAAAGCAGGATCTCAACCAAAATGCTGGTTGAGAGAATCAATCTAGATGTACTCCCACTCACAAAAGCTCAAAGAAGTTTTTACAGATTGCAGATAATTGCGTGTTTTCACGATCTTGTTGATTTGCATTTTTAAGTTTAGTGTTGTGCAGAGGGAACAGGCAGCATGAGTGTCTGTGCAGGAAGAGGCAGGTACACTGAGGGTGTTACTTTTAATCTCAAATGATGTCATTTAGGTTTCTATTTTTTAAGTTTACATGTAGACTGATAACAGAATTATTTTAGACATTTGAGTTTATTATTCTGTTCTATTATTTATAGACTTGAAATATCACTGCTGTTAATACTGTCTCTTTTTTTCTTGTTACGTGAGTAGTTGAATCAAGAGGTAGTGAAGAGCTTACATGCATGCCTTTTAAAATAGAAGTGTTTTGAAATTATGTTCATTAACTGATGTAGAAAGCTAAAAATGAACGGACCTATTGAAATGCAAAATACTGTTGTCATTATCATCATTACCGGAATAACAAATGTAGGCATTAGTGGATTTCATCACTTTGGCTGCACTATGCAACATACTAAGACATTTCATAAGACAAGTTTTTCCACATAAGAAGGGAAAGGTCCTATAGTTAGAGCTGATTCAGAGCTGCCTAAATCTTCCTCTATCTGCATTATTGATCCTGCTGCCATTTAATGTAAGTACATATGCAAAGTAATTGATTTTTTGTGTTTATGTCTGTAGCTAGTCCTGTTACTCTTTACTAGGCGTTAACTAGCAGTTTCACTGCTGCCTTCTTGGGGAATAAACAATAGTGGAAGAAAGATATACATACATTTCAAGGGCAAAGCAACTATTTACTGGCCTGACTCACAGAGAAGCTGACTGGGATTTAAGCTGGGAGGCTGGGGGAGTGTGCTCACCGCCAGTTGCAGGGCACCCAGGATCTCTTTTGGCCACACAGGCACTGGTCAGGAAGGTAAGGGGTGGCCCTCGTAGCTCCCCGTGGTCTCTGGGCTGCCCTGTGCCCCAGCTCCATCACCAGCCGCTCGACCCTCGCTAGCCTTCCTGGGTTTTCCCCTTTCAGATTTTATGCCTTTCCATATTGGTGTTCTCCCTCTCACAATTCTTGAGCTACTGATGACCCTCATCTCAGCAATCCTTCCTCTTTCTGTATTTTTCACCTTGCTTTTCTCCAGCCTCTCCCGCAGCAATATGTCACCACCGAGCAGCTTTCCTGGTAGAGGAGCCCATGCTCTGCCTTTGAGACGTACCAGAGCCAGGCCTGGAACACGCAGCCAGAGCATCCAGGGGCAGCTTACAGCAGGCATTAGAGAGAGAGAAGGTTATAAAAGTTTATCCAACAGTATCTCAATTAGCATCTTCCACATGAGAAGCAGGTTGTTCTGTAAAAGGGCGTCCAGTACGGAGCTAACGCTGCAGCTGCGGTACAATACAGATGTTTTGCCTTGGTTTACCTGCTCTGTTTCCAATTACAGCTTTGTGAACGTTGTCTGTTTGGTTTTCTTTCATAATATTGACAGATCAGGGTGCCCAAAGGCTGGCACATGCCTTTTTGTACAACACCCTCCCTTTCCATCAAGCAGCTTTCAATTACCGTGCTTTTGTGTGTCCAAATGTGTCTTTGTCAGGAGTGTGGGGATGGCAGTGACAAGCTCGTCTGGTACTTCAGGCAACACCCGTGACACTCTGCTTAATGCTCTGCATTTTTTAGAAGACTTTGCCTGGGGATGTGAAGAACCCAGCCTTTAAGGAATGATGAACCTTTCAAGGGCTGGGAAGCTGGTATTAGAGCCTGCACTGGAAGCTGGGCGGCTGCTGCGAGGTTCGGGGTTGCGTTACAGTGGGTAGAAGTGTCCCGTTGGTATTGATGTGTTCATTCTGAATTATTGTTGCTGTGGCTAACAGAGCGTCCTTAGTCCACCATGCACAGTTAGTTGCAAATTGATTCTCTGCAGCGGGCTGAAAAATACTGAAATGGTGTGTTGTCACGAGGGCTGTCCTCCGGTTGCAACAAGCATTTGGGTGTGAGGGTGCCCGTAGGCACTCTTGGGTGAGATGGCCAGTTCACTTATGTGTATTTTAAGTAGCTTTACACTGAAAAATCTATCTTACTGAGTTTAGTCTTCAGATTTGATGTGATTGAGACAATTTCTTGTACCTATGTAATTTCAACACACATAAATAACATTTTAAACCTTTATTGCTGACTGTAGAGCATGTGGGGAACACCGAAGTCCCTGTGTTCTGGGCACTGAAAAGGGTAGAAACTTCTGTGGGGTGTTAGCAGGTCAGAGACCCCCCAGCTGTGTAAACCTGGCTGGTAATCCTGAGCTCCTCTGTGAGAACCTGAGAGCAAGAACATGCAATTAAATCTCATTTGGGGGAAGACTGAGAGACCCTTACACAGGTAACCGAAGCTTGCACCGGTCTGAGTTCGTTTTAGCATAAGAACAGCTTGTAGTTTTCTTCAATCTTGGTTTCTTTTTGTATGGAAGTTAGAAAACTGCCATAAAACGTGACTGTCTGAATTTGGCAGCCACTTTGAGGCTTCCACTGGCATAAAATCATACAATCATTGAATAGTTCTGGTTAGAAACTGACTCGTCGCTACTTTTTTGGAGGACTTAGAAGACTACAGGAGATTCTTTTTTTTTGCCCTGATGAAAGCCTGCATGCTATGTTCTACATTTCATTGTTCTTTTTCTGCTAAGAATAAATGTACAATAAAATTATAGACAGATGTAATCAGCTTAAAGATATTTTTTATGTCCTAGAAGCACTAAATCGAGCTGTTACTATTCTCTTGCTATGTATCTTTTCTGTTTATTAATTACTATTAAAAACCTGTGGAAAAAAATATGAAAAAGGAAGATTTAACCAACTACAGCTCTCTGTACTTCTATTTTCATGCAGAATAAGCTTAGGATAGTATGAGGAGGGAAAGAAGCGATTTATGTTAGAAAATATCTTGTTCTTCCTTTCTATTACAGTTTTTCATCACAAAACCCAATATTATTTTTCTCAACTGATTCTTGCAGCGTGCTGCCATGACAATGTGGCCAGAAAGGAGGGGGGGGGAAAAAAGATTGTTCTCTCAAAGAATATGGAAGTTAATACAGTGTCTGTCAGACCACTATTCCCTGAACACCAGAGGTCCTTTTGACCTGTGGGAAAATAAATGCTATAGAGAGCTCTGAATTAATGAAGAAAGCAAAATATAGCTTTTTCCATTTACCATTAGTCCACAGAACTGCAGACAAATGTCCCCGCGCAAGCTCAACTTTCATAGATGTCACCTTTCTCCTGGCATCAGCGATGAGGTCCCCGTCTGCGATCTGGCGCATCAGCAGCACACGCTGCTTAAAACAAAGCGGGGGGCATTTTACGGCCCCCAAAGCTGCCGAGCAGGAGAGGAGAGCACTGAGCCAGCTAAAGGGTTAACCTCTTTTCTGAAAGCTCCTTCCATACCTTTCATGGACGCTTAAATTACTGAATCACTGTATACTGACAATCGTATTTTGTAATTTTCCAGTGTAGGAATAGCTTCACGATGCTCAGAAATTAGGGAGATTGGGCTGAGACTTAGTAAATTTACTGCCATGTTTTCAAAATAGGAATTTAGTCCTAATCTAAATGAAATTATTAATGCTAATTGTGAGGTATAAAATGTGTTTTTCTTAATAGCATTTGGTAGGTGAATAGGTAAGACAGAGAATATACAGGTTTTTTAATTCTAATATGGAATGTATTTGAAATTAATGAGTGGGTACAAATAAGATCATTTCTTTTCATAAGCAGTCATTGAACAATACCTCCCAGTCTTACCGCTGTGAGACTGTAATTAATGTTGATAAATGCTCATGTTCTCCCTGTGCAGCTTGGGCCCACAGACAATTGGTTGTACCAGAGCATGTCAAATCCCACATAAAAATATAGCTATAGATCATTGGGTTTAGGGATAGAGTTGAGACAAGTCAATTTATTTCCATTAGTAGCTGAATCTAGACTTAAACTCCAGGGGTCCAAGTATTTTGTCTGTTATGTTCTCAGTCTTTCTGCTGTACTTCACTGTCACGTAAGGCGTTCCTGCTCATCCGGCCTCCAGCTCTGAATGCAGTGCCAATTTTCCAAGAGGGCTTGGTGGATATTTAACGTATCTTTAGTTAAACGTCTTTTTAAAACTTTTGAAGGCAGAATTTCTGTATTTTAAAATGGTGCACCGTCTTCTAATGATTGCCACTTCGTCAGAAATCCTTTTATGGAGGCAATAAACTTTCAGCTTTCAAAATACATGGGCAGGACTCACAGGTGTGACAGAATTCAGAGTTTATCCAATGATATTTTTTCTTTTTTACTTTGAGAACGACACCGTTCTAAGTATCCGTTTCAATTGGTCTTTTTTTGCTTCTATGAAGTTCTGATCAGTTTTAAGAACATAATAGAGATCACGTTTGCATGTATTTCAGTTTTCTTTATATATTTTATGCATCTCAAAGTGGACCACAGCGGAACTATTTTTTTCTTCTACTTTTTTTTCTTATCACATGAAACAGTATATGATTGACATGTTCTATTAAAACATGCCTAGATATTCATTAATTCAATTTTAATGGGAGCAGAGTTTCATTATATATCTGAGTTTACTTTAACAATGCTTTATATTAAAATTTCTGTTGGTATTGTAGCTGCCTTCTCAACTAAAGAGGACGTAAAATTCCTGGGTTTAAAAACCTTGACATCTCAGATAAAGACGACGCCAAAGATTGCAATTTCCAGTTTGATTCTGTGAGGTCTGCTTTTGGGCTGGGAAAAGGAAAGAACTGGAAGGACTGTTTGTTGTAGGCTCTTCGGTCCAAACCTGAAAGAGCAGCTCATGCCATGAGGATGTAGGAGGAGAAGAAGGGGGTCCTGGGCTGAGGCGGGTGCAGAGTTGGCCCAAAAGAGAGAGATGAGCCTTCCTACCTGCCTGTGTCTCACCAGATCTCTCCTCCTCCTCTCCTTCCTCTCGTCCTTCCGTCCTCGTGCTCCGTGGCACTTCCGTCCCTAGTTCCTGTGGAACTGGTAATGTGTTCCCAACACTGGAGAGCAGAAAGGACTAAAACTGCTTCTTCTAACGAGTATTAATCAGGCTTTAACCAGACAAAAGGAACGGAAGGGTCAATAGATCTCCGTAACACAACCAGCCTGATAACATCATTTTCCCAACAGTGATTTTAATTGAATTGCTGCAAAGTAAAGAATCATTCAAAATGAAGTGTTCATGAAATCCGACTTTCATTGTTTCTCGCTTTCTTGTAACTGGAAGGTGTGTTTTTTAATTTAAAAGGCTTGGTAATTTTGAGGGGGAAACCCTTATAGCATTTGCCTTTACTGTGTTTTCTCATAGGTCATATACAGTGTGCAGAAAAGAAGCAAATCTAATGTCTAATGAGCCTCACTGATAAGGAAAAAGGAAGGGCAACTTTACTTGCAAAAAATTACAAATGTTTCTATTAAGTAGCTGGCTAGAATATTCCCTTTTCATTCTACTTCTTTCTTTGTTTTACGAATAACTGCAACTTTTAAAAAAAACCTAACCCAAAACACAGTATTAATCTGCTTGAGATAGTTAGGCATTGCAGGCCACTTCTCCCTGTGTACTTCTGTGTCTGAAGTTTTTTCTGAGGTGTCTCCAAAACACAGAGAAAAAGTTCAGACAGCGAATACTACCACTATCTTAGGTGACTGAAATATTTTCTAAAACAAACTAAATTTTGATCGTTGTTGTAAGGGATGTACGAGGTCATTTGGGGTTAAAAAAAAAAACCAACAAAATAACAAAAGCAGTGTCAAAATAAGTGATTTTTCATGTTCATTAATAAAGTTTATTAATGACTGCATTTAAAAAAGACTGTATTTTCAGAGGCTATCCTCAAATGTGAGTGTTTAATCGTAAAACCGGGAAACCTAGCCAGCCTTCCTTTTACTGTCTTCTACAGTATGCAAGTTTCATGCAATTTATTATGTTCTGGGTTTCATTTCAAAACAAATGCTTTAATACTTTTTAAAATCACTTCAGATATTCTGTATAGTAAGTATACAGTAAACTCTGTGCATTTCAGTTTCAAACTTCCAAATCATTGTTGTAATAAACAGTGATCGATTTTAAAGTTTTAACATGTGGGTCGAGAGTGACATACGGGATTCTGATCCGAATAAAAATGTTAAACATATTTATATTTGCATCTGAAGACTTGGGTTATTTTAGGCTATGGTTTTGCTGATTTTGGAGATTACTGAGTATCTTCATTCTCACTGATTCCAAGGAGCACTTGTTTTTCGGAGCTGTGAAGGGACAGGGTATGGAACACGTCTCCAAAGCTCTTTTGTCTCCAAACAAGTGGCCTTCCTGAAGACCGCTGCCTTCCTTCTGTGCTGCTCTTTTCATTTACTGGGAACGTGCCTGTCGGCAGTTCTTCCCGACTGTCAGAAGCTAATGCAGAGAAGCAAGCCTCCTAGTTTGCTTTCTGCGTTTCCTCTCTCTGGAATGTGGTGGCAGCATTTTCTGAGATTTTGTTAGGTAATGTATTTTGTCCCGTATTTTCTTCTTAATAAATGTATGGGCAGTTGAAGTCCTCATTTTTTCTGCTGAGTCGTGTGCTTTTGGTGATTGTCCTAGTTGTTCAAACCAGACCTGTGTACCATTAAAATAAAATAATGGTTAATTTTAATTCTGGTAAGAACTCTTCTTACAGGACGACGGTTTTCGCTCAGTATGTTCTTAATTATTTTTTTTTTTGCTGGCAGCTTTTGCCAGGAATGTTAATGAGACTCATAATTTTTTTTATCTTACAGTATTTGTTGGGTAGTGGATTCCTCAGGTAAATCGTGTAGACCTTTGAACTCAGAAAGGATGTTTTCTCATAAAGTTAAGTGTTCTGTTATACTAATATACATTGCAGGTATTTTGTAGTGGCTTTGTCCTAGTCAAACCCAGGCCATAAGGAACTGATAGTGACACCAGTACTGAAGTTGAGCTTTGTTACTAGGCGTCTTAGAGGTGCCATCTCGACTGGTCCTCAAAGACATTTCATCGGTCATGCTGGTGTTTTAGCTAGCGTCTGGTCAAGTTGCATTTAATTACGGAAAGGATTAAGCAGATATCTTGACAGAAGATGTCCTGAAGTGTTGTAGTGACGGTTGTTAAGCTCTGGTAGCAAAAAGACTATGAGAATTTTCATCTCCTTATTTCTTCATACAAAATCATTTTTCTTTTTAGTTGAATTGAACACATCGTAGCAGCTGGAATGGAATCAGAATAAGAGATGTTCTTTCTTAACTGCAGGACTTGCAGTTTTCAACTATGTTCTATTTTGTATTTTTCAGGCATTTCTTGTTTAAGACGTCTTCTGGAACTACTCCGCTCTTCAGTAGTTCTTCCCCTGGTTACCCGTTGACCTCAGGAACAGTTTATACTCCACCTCCCAGACTGTTACCTAGAAATACATTCTCCAGGAATGCGTTCAAGCTGAAAAAACCCTCCAAGTATTGTAGCTGGAAATGTGCTGCTTTGTCTGCAATTGCTGCTGCAGTCCTGCTTGCCATCCTGCTAGCCTATTTCATAGGTAAGGCTGTGTTTTCTCTGTCAAATCACGTGGCTACGTCAGCAAATGGTCAATCTGTTTCACAAATTAGTTTTCTCAATGAGCAAAGAAAATCATTATTCCTTATACTAAATAATGAGGAAAAGTAAAATGTTCAAGTCCTGTTCACTGTCACAAGAGCAGTGGAAGCAAGAAATCGATCCCGAGTTCTCAATGTGCAGTGTTAACTTTAGGTGTTGGATACACATCTCTCATAGATGGTCCAAACAAAGGGTGATGTAAGGATTTTTTTGATGTACTACCATATGTTTAAAAAAGATATTTTGAAAAAAACGTGATAGGTGGTGAATCCATATAAGTAATAGAAGCTACTGGCATTTGAATTCAAATGGTACCATCGCAGGATGCCTTTAGATAAAAAACACAAAATCATTTTGATTACTAAGTCTCAGTCTGTATCTGTCTGTGTGCCTAAATTCACAGTTGTGTTAGATCTAAATGGTAAGGGGATTCCATTTTGTGTGCTGTTATTTTCCATATTTCACATATCCTTAGTATTTTGTAAGCAAACATCTAGAAAGGAAACTCTAATTATTGTGCTTATTTCCCATCATTAATGTACTAATACTGACCACACCATGTCCTAATTCTTTCTGTGGTCTTTCAAGATTTTTTTTAACGTGCTTCTGTTATTTTGACTTTCTTAATTTAATTCCTTTCTGATTCCCCCTGTGCTCCCCTCGGTGACCCCCTCATTGTCTGTTGTTTTTGAGGTTTTTCTAAGCGTCTACACAAATTAGATGTGTGTTTTGTACCTTTTACAGTGCCTTCGACAATACATTGATAACAATGACATGCTGCACAAACTTCCTAGCTTCTCTGAGTGAAGGACAAAATTATGGTAGCTTGCCGATATTTTCTGTTAATACTTTCCAGACCTATTCTCTGTGGTTTTTAGTTCATCTCTGAAACTATTCTCATATATAGTGCTCAAAAGACCTATAGATGTACTGAATTTTCTCCCTATTCTCTCCATTTGAAGAGAATAATATTTTATTTTTTTTTATCCCATATAACCAATACATATCCAACAGGCTAGACGCTGTTTTCTAAGGAAACCCCATTTTTCATACTAATGAGCTTCCATATGTAATTAATATATACATTAGCAAGAGCGAGCTGACTGGTTACTTTATTGCGGCTGCCTCCTTAGGCCAGGCCTGCACCCAGCATACTCAATACTACAGAGATAACCGTCTTTCTGTACCTCTCTCCTCAGAATAACAGGCTTAGTTTGATATATAAATAAAAAGATTGGAGAGCACATGATTTATTGAACCTGACAGTTATCATACAACAGCTCTCTGTTTGAGTGATTATGCACATGGGAAATGATATACTGCAAGTTGAATATTTTAATCATGTGCATAACTTTGAAGTGATGGATTATGAAATGTATTTTTCCTTGGTATTTAGGTTACTGTAATCTAAAGCAAAGCTTTGCGACATGGTTATTGCTTTATACGCTTTCATATACTGTCTAAGACAAGAGAGAATGTAAGGCGATGCATTGACTCTTAATAATTGATGACTGATCTATCATTTCAAGTAATGACATAAGTGATCTGTTTTGACAGAAGTTTCTGAGGTCTTCTTTCCTGACTAAAGAGTGCCGAGTGCGATAGAGCAGGCTAGTGAAGACGAGAAGGCAGGTTTTAGGAAGAGAATATTGGCTCAAGGATTAAATAATGAGAAGTTACCTAACAAGCTTTGTGCCATACACAGTAAAGAATAAGTATATTGAAGAGTAGCTGCCAAAACCAGAAAATAGCTGCAGTTAATCCTGTGAATAAATTTGGTGGATCCACTGTGATCGTAATTGAAAGTGATGGAAAAGCGAGCAGAGAAAAGAAAAGAAAGAAAACAAAAAAGAAGTTGCATTGCCTTAGGTGCATGAGAACAACAGAAAGGCAAAAGGGATGTGCTTTAGGCCATTCATTAATTTAATTCCCTCACTCTCAGCAAAAAATTCATACGATTCATTCCACACGACAAAGAGCACTAATCCACCCATCAAATAGCTGGGGCTTGCTGTCCTCCAGTGGTATGACTTAAGGTGCTTGACACTTAAGGCGCTAAATCATCTCCTTATCATAATAAACCTTAAGAAACTCTCCTTGTTCTGCAGTTCTCTGGAGGATTGCCTTCTCCTGAGTATGTGCAGAACTTGAGTCCTGGGAAAACTAAATATCTGCTCTCCTGGGGAAGGAGCAGCAATGCAGAATACCAGCTGTCCCACTCTTCTGCAGCTCTTTTGGAGCTCCTGACCTACTCGCCCCTGAACCGCTGTGGAGACAAAATAACTCTGCCTTGCTCTGTCAGGAAGAAAAATGTTTTTCTCTTTTCAAAATGGGTGACTAGAATAATGTGCAGATCAGACTAAAATCCCAATTCTGTCCTAATCATTGAGACAGCGGGAAAGGGAGAGGCGTCTGCCAGGAGAGCTGGCAGTCTCAGGATGAAGAGAAATGTTAAGTTCCCCAAAGACGCGCAGAAGGAAGGGCAATACTCCATTTTGCAGTAACATCTCCTGATGTATTTTGCTGTCAGAACTTCAAGCATAGGAGAGGCTTTAAAGGTGCTGATAATGTTTTTCTGCCGTACATGTACACAAAGAAAATTTCTTGCTTTCCACCATAGCAGAGGTTCTATCACTGGGGTTGCATCAGCTAAAAGTAATAGTTATAAAAAAAGTCATCAAAATTTGCAGCAAATGGTTCTGCTGCTTAGGTTTGTCAATATATCTAGGCTTCGTGAAGATGACCGCATCAATGCTAATCAAGACTATTGCAGGACTAAATGAAAAAGGCAATGCTGGCAGATATGAGGTAAATTATATCGAAAGAATACTTTGAAGTTCTCATAGTCTTCAGGAGTTCCAAGTAAATTGTCCTATAATAAGAGAGATGGAGGGGAACTGATATGGATAGATCATTGAAAACATGCTGTAAACCTGGGACTTTCAGAGGACTGCCAAAGATTATGGGGGGCATGAAAAAATTTCTACTGAGAGGCAATTTAAAGACACAAGCAAAAAAAAGTATCATGATAGATAGAAAAGAATAAATATTTTAAAAATTATTTAGGCATTCTGATTGCCTTTCTGATAACACACAAAAATACAATTGATGAAATGAAAAGGTCGTGTGTTTAAAGCTTTAAAGATGAATTCATAGTGCATAATAACCTTTGGAGCCTTTTGTCACACTACATAATTGATGTTAAATAAAGATACTACTGAGATTTTAAGAAGTTAAACATTTGTCAAAATAGTGACAATATATCTTGTTAGAAGGAAACTTTGGTTTTTATTTTCTTTTTTAAGATGCTTGTAGATTGATGGCTTAGATCGTAAAATGCCACTGAAGTTTGGATATTTAAATAGACTCTTCCTTTGTTGTCTTGAGTTTTCCTAAATGTTCCTCTTAAACTTATCCTGACTGATGACTGGGAAAAATTTCTGCAGGGCTGTGTGGCACTGGTCTACTGTGATAGGGCATGTGCATGGGCAAAATACACTAGGTTTTGTATGCCGACAGTGGGCCGTCTTAGACTACTATTCTATACCTGAATTCCTTTACCCTGACGGAGTTTATGCAGAGATTTTGACACATGTCAGATTAATTGGGCTGATGTGTGTAACTTTGGGGGGTTTTTGTTAAAGGAATAGACAGAGGCACTATTTTTAACAGCAGAGAATAGGAAAAATTCACTTCAGTTAACTTTTTCCTTACATGGCATAGAAAATGTCCACTTATTTAAAGCCAGGATTATCACTTCTCCCTCATTCTTCAGTAGCCAGACGTGAATGAAATGGAAAGTATAAGTTGGTAGCATTGCACGACGTTTTGGTAAATTCCAGCACGAAGTATGTAAATAAAATTGTCCTGCGGTCCTGTCTGAGACATACGTCGTTTCACAAAGCCCAGGAGTTATTCCTATCATCCTGGGGTGACATGTGAAGAACGTAGAACCAGCCATTCAAATTAGGACATCCTGAAGATACGGGACTGGTGGTAAAACCCAGTTACAAGAAAGCAATTTATAAAGCGTCAAAAGGAAAGCATATACCACACATATTGTCTTTGTCAGAGCATTCACTTCAGAGGTTAAGGGAGTGATGAAAGCGTTTGTCATGTTAAATTAGTTTTTAGCTCTTTAGATTCATGCCAAACTTGGAGGGGAAAAAAATATAAAAAAGAAGAAAGAAGGAGAGGAAAAAGAGAGTCACCTTGTGTTTTTCACAAAGTAATTGCTGCCAAACATAAATACCACGTTTTTGTAAGCCCCTACACTACTCTGATTTCTGCCAATCTAAATTTGAGCATCGAAGAACATCTGACCATCAACATGTCAGTACGTTAAAAATGTGGTAATTTAAAGTATTTAGACTTTCCTTTGGGGAAAAAAAAAAAAAAAAAACCAAAACAAAACAAACAAAACAAAACAAAAAAACAAACAAACCACCACTGTTATTTCCTGTGGAAATTAAAAGCTACAATGGGTTTAAAGATGCTCCACTTCAAAATAGTATCTCGAGACTCATACTGATAACTTTTAGAGTATTGATGCTATTTTATCTAGTCCTACCAGATGCAAGAGGACACATGGGGGAAAAAAAAAGGAAAATGACATAAAGAAATTAAGAGAATAGCATGCTTGCACTACATCTTTAGTGCATATGTTGCACATGAAAGTGTTATTACTCATTTATTCTTCAGTGTTATTTGGCCTTAAAGACACATGAGGTTTAAGATAAATTTCAGTTTTCTGCATGGACTTAAAATAATATATTCACTTCTGTGCTATAGAAAGGGCTGGATTGCCAAAGGGTCTGGCAGTTAATGAAGTAAATGAAAATGGCTTTGTTTGGTTTTGTTTTTTTTTTTAATTATGCCCTATATATACTTAAAATTAGAGCCTGAAAAATAATTGTGCATAGAACAAATATTTCGGTAAATATCTTGCTATTAGAAAGCACCATAGTAGGTCTTTTGAGGATAAAAGGACCTATAGGCAAATAAATGGTTAATGTATTTGGTTATCCCTCTTGTACCCACAAAAGTATGAATTTATTTCTGTGACAGTCAGGCAATAAAATGTATGGTTCCTGAAAAAATTGGACCTGGAAGTAGAAGTCTCATCTTTACTCTGCATCAAATATGTGTATATAACACAGCTTGCATAAAAGTGTATTCTTCAGGTGTTGATATCAACTGGAGTTATTTTCTTCCCACAAACGAGTCAGATATTTGCTAACGTAAGAGCTTGGGTGAAGTTTCTTGTTTTATTCACGTTTGTAATTTCTTCCACTCTTAAGTCCACTTGTATTTTTGACCCTGATTCCAGAGATCAGGATTCATCAAAACAGTGTACTCAAGTGGCTATCTTATATGTCAATTGATTATTAGTCTCTCTCTGATTTATTTTTGACAAACGGCAACCTACATTTCATGTGGTTTCTTAGGTTGCATTTGTTGGGTTTTACTTGTCGAGTCAGAAAACCACTCCTTTGTCTTGTCCAGACTTCACTGAAATCAAATATGCTAGACATTTGGGAACCAAGAGTGAAAAAAGGGAAAATCATGCAAAGCTGAAGCCTCTGAGGCAGAGGTCATCTGGCTGCCAATCACTGCTATCAGATTCACTTGAATCTTGCAAGACTAGCTGATGACAGAAGGTTCTGTTCTTAAATTTGCATTGAAAATAGGTGTCAGTTAAGGGGCAATAATTAAATTTTAGAATATGCCTGTCATATTCTAAATGTCACACATTCAGTGATTCTTACTGACTGATATCAGTCAATCTGAGAGAGAAAAGAGTAGTATTAGCTTGGTACGCTCGCCTGATGCTACCTCTGAGAAGAGGCTTTGAGCCTTTCGGGGAGAAGCATCTGGTCCCGTTCCGTGAGAGAGCTACGCGCTAGCGCTGGGCATCGTGGAGCCTGGCTCCAGGAATTTTAGATGTGGCTTTCCAGCCTAGCAAGTGTCCTGTTTCACAGTGCAAAGGTGTGAGAGATTCATTAGGTGAAGGAGACAGTTTTCCTAGAGACAAAACGCTCCAGCTGCTGGGTACACATAATGCCACAAAGAACAGGAAGGGGTTTATGTGAAATTACTTGGGTATAGTTTGACTTTGCTTTTCCTGAGTCAAAAATAAAAAGCTTGGTCTACAGTTTGGTTCTGTCGATGTACCTATTGTTTTGCCTAGCAGAGATCTCCGAGATAATGCAAGCAGCTGCCTTCCCGTGTGAAGGGGCAGCCTTACCCACCCGTTCAGTTCTCTTTCTCTTTGTTGAGGATTTTCATACAGTAAACTTCAGAGAGTGAGACTCATGTTGCCATAACTCACAAAGTGCTAGCACGTGCTTAGCGCTGGAAACTGAAAACCCTTTCTGCTTAGCTACCAAGTCGAATAACTGTGCTCTGAGACCTTGGCAAGAAACAGGAGACCAAGAGGATGTCTTCTGTTGCGTGTTACAGGGCTTGTGTTTGGGGGGACACATTTTTGTTTGTTTTTTTAATGCATGTTGCCCAACATGATCTAGGATGGGTCTGAGAAAACATTTTTCACAGATACTGGTAGTGCTCCCCAGAAGCTGTTAAAATATATTGCTGTGAACTTGAATAAATGCTAGCTCTGCTGGCCGCTGCTGCTCTACTCAAAGCATGTGCTGTGATAGAGGTTAGTATCCCAAAAATGAGCAATGTGGTGTAATAGGATAGCAATGGCTAACCTGGAAATTTTAGAGAGATAATGTTTAAAATTAGTATTTCAGTAACACAGTTACTATTTATACAGTACAGGTTTTGGCTTTTTCTGCTCAAAACTGCATGGTTTCCTCAGAGATGCTTGCTTTTTTCCCCCTGCCGTTGTCAGTCCATGCACAAGCTAGAAAATATCCTGTGTTTCATAAAGGGTGTGAAACAGAGCCTGTTCTCACTTTCATCAGTGCAAATACTGAATATTATGAATTTTTTTAGTAGTCTAGGATTTAATCCCAGAATCCGAGGTATGAAGTCTTGTCAGGGTAACGAGATAGCCAGGACAAGTAGATGCAAAACAAGCCTTGCTGGAAGTCGGGGCAAATGATGAAAAAGCTTTGAGATACTTCAGTGAGACATGCTTTATAACCTAGCCCAACATACTGAGATGAGACCATTTTTCAGGGGAAGGGTGATCATGAGGGATATTGAAGATTAAATTTTGCTAATGTAATGCCAAGTCAGAGATAGCTATCAAATAAACCTGTGGTCATTCTCTCTGAAAAGTCAATGTTCAATATCAGTGTAAAATGTCGCATTTCTCCCTAGGGAAACATTCCTCTGTTAGCAGCTATTTATATTGAGATCACCAGTTGATCATTTATGGATTCATTTATATTCATTATTTGTTGCTGTGCTTCTTTGTTAACTCATCGTGGTGTTTTGCAGTTAGCAGGCTTACAGATTTTATTCAAGTGTAGAAGTGCACGTTTGCCTTTAGGAATATAACTATTGCTCAATGGGGGAACACCAGATTGAAAGATGTGACATGGATTTTGTGAGTGTGGCTAATGTAGCTCTCAGAACACCATTATGAAAGCCATGAAAAAAAACCCACGAATAAAAAATACTTCAGTGTACTAAAGAGACAAGAGAACATTCAAGGAACTTGCAAGAAGACAAAATATAGAAACAGGAATTAAATTCAAGTTGTGAGAATAGTAAGAAAGAGTAACAGACTACAGAAATTATGGAGCAAAAGAAGTTGAACAGTGAGAAAAGAAATGACACATCTCTATGAAATGACAGAAACCTTTGCTCACCATATAATATAATGTGGTGAAATTACCTCCTTTCAGTAGTTTAAAACACGGTTTAAGAAACAGGTTTGGGGTTCATTTCAGCTTTTGCTTACTCAGGCTTTAATTTTATGTAGCCTTGCTGCATCATACTTTGCGCTACCTTGTCACTTTGCTACTGGGATACAAAAAATCCCAGACATCTTATATATTCTATATGTCCGGGAATAAAGTCCTTGACTTGGCAAGGCCAATGAGTTTGAGTATGTTGCATACGATATTCACATTATATTGTGCCTTGTTATTAATTCTTTGTATGATAGCCTTGTAGTTATAATCAGGAAAAAAAGCATCATCCATGACAACCTATCTGATCCCTGGGACAAATTTTGCACTCCAGACTTAGGTTTAACAAGGTTATAGGATAATTGAGATTGGAAGGGACCTCTGGAGGTCTCTGGTCCAATCTTCTGCTGGTTAGTCCAGTCTGGTCTTGACGACCTCCAAGGACTGAGATTCAGCAACCTGTTCCACTGCATGACTGTCCTCATAGGGAAAAAGTATTCCCTCCTATCCAAGTTGAGCTTTGTTTCAATGTCTGTCCTTTGTTTCTCATGCTCTTACCATATACCTGTCTTCTTGATGACCCGTAGGTATTGGCAGCCTGCTTCTAAGCACCCATAGCCATCTCTTCCCCAGGCTAGTCAAACCCAGCTCCCTTAGCCACTCCTCCCAAGGCAGGTGCTCCAGCGCCTAACCATCCAGATGGCCTCCCCTGGACTTGCGAAGTCATCATCTGGTTTATTGACGTCTTTGGGACACCAATTGGGACATCTCTGGGACATCAATTGGAAGGCCCAAAACTGGATGCAGTTGAAGCAGTAGAAGCAGACTAATGAGTGCAGAGCAGATGGGCATAATCATCTCCTCCGGTCTCCTGGCCGTGCTTCTGTTCTTATAGCCCTTTGCTGCCAGGGCATGTTCCTGGCTTATGTTTGGTGCTCTGTCTCCCAAGACCCCACAGAGCTGCTCTCTGGCCAGTCAGTCCCCAGTTTGTACCACTGGATGGAGTTATTGCTGTTTCTTGTGATTTGAGGCATTTTTCCTGAATAATGAGGAGTGCCAAACTCTAAGACATGCTGCCCTTTCACTGAGGATGAGCGAGTGTTTGTTTTTCACAAGAGAATTTGACCATGATGGGTATGGATGAGCCAAACCCTATTTTATTTAATAGAGTGAGAGGTGTAGGAAGAGGAGGCTCCTTTTTTGACTAATGCATATATACTTCCTTAATATTCAGGGAATTCTAGTCCTACTTCGTTTCTCATAATCCTGTCTGACATCAGAAGCTTGAATTACAATGACAAAATGAAGAATGTAGTTGGTTAGAAAAATCATGTTTTGACTTGTACGTTGAGCAGATTTGATAATGAGAGAATCACTATTGAGCCCCACTGTGTGATTATTAGATGCTATTAGTGTCTTTATCTTGGCTATTACTAAATAATTACTAGAAAAGACAAGCATTTGTATTAATGTAGTTCCTGAATGGAAAAGGAATTTCATTCTCTTATGTTGGTCTTACAGGACCTTACCTCTGGGTTTAGTTTGTTTTCTGCTCTGGGATGTCCAGATTTATCACCCTGTGTCGTGTTCAATTTTTAAAAGGTAATATCCATAATACATAACAGTGCTGCAGTTAATTTAATTTTAAGCTTTTTTTTAATTTGCTGGTTGGTTGATCAACTGATTTCTTCCAGCATTTTTCTTACTAAATACTTTCGGAGGAAAGCCACAGCACAAGATGTTTTCAGATACTAATGGCAGTGTGGCAGAATAGGTTCCCGTTTGCTGGCTGAGAAGGGGTACCCTGTTTCTGCGGCGCTCTATTTGCCTTGCAGGAATTGACCTGGATTAGACAAGACTCTTTGAAAGGTCAGTCAGTCTATTGCATATATGCTGCCTGTTCCTGTGTGTCACTAGTTGTTTTGTTTAAATCTGAGTCTACTGCACTATTTGTGCAGTTATGTTTTATATTTTGTGTATTTCCATCTTCTCCTGCAAGAGGCTTCCTAATTCCTGTGAGGCGCAGATGACTGCGTGTAATTAATGTAGTAATCAGAGGCTGAAGAATTACACAGAATCACAGAATGGTTTGGGTGGGAAGGGACCTTAAAGCCCAGCCAGTGCCACCCCCTGCCCTGGGCAGGGACACCTCCCACCAGCCCAGGTTGCTCCAAGCCCCGTCCAGCCTGGCCTTGAACCCCTCCAGGGATGGGGCAGCCACGGCTTCTCTGGGCAACCTGGGCCAGGGGCTCACCGCCCTCAGAGTGAAAAATTCCTTCCTGAGATCTAATCTAAATCTACGCCATTTCAGTTTGAAGCCCTTGCCCCTCGTCCTATCACTACATACCCTTATAAAAAGTCCCTTCTCCAGCTTTCTTGTGCGCCCCCCTCAGATACTGGAAGGCAGTATATATATGAGGAAGGCAGGAGATTATCAGAAGGCCCTATCTGTGTCTACTTCAGCAGGAGACAAGGCATGAACTGCTGGTTCTCAGTATCCCAGTTTGGCCAGGTAAACCAGCTTCAGCCCAACTGTACCAGCAGAAAGCGCAAAGCCAACCTGCTGCTACCAAAAGGTCTGGCAACGTAGCTGAAATAATTCTGGGTAGTCAGAAGAACAAAGTTACAAATTTTCAGTTTTCACTCAGGGACTTTGTGCAACAGCTATGCCTCCTAAATATGGAAACCATGGGACCCCCTGTGTTATTCTGGGGGAGCGAGTTTGATCCGAGGCATGTGGTTTATCAGCAAACTCAGGTTTTGCTCCTGACAGCTGGAATCGGTCTCAACTGAACTGGAGTTGTGAGGGTAATGCTTTCTTTTGCAGAAGAAAGGAGATTCTTCTGCAAGAACGTACTGCTGCTAGATGATTTCTGTGTTCAGTTATTAAAAATCTTTTAAAAGAGAGGAGAACAGTGCTTGATATGCTGAGAAAATTAATAGATGCTGGAAAAATGTCGGGAGTGCGTAGCAAGTATCCCACGGTAATATAAGGGCAGGTGCGAACTTGCGACATCTCTCCTGGTCTGTGGTAAATGCAAAACACTTGAGAGCGAAAGAGACGTTAAACAGCTTCACAGCAGGCGTGCTAACAGTTACCAGAGAATGGCAATGCAACATCGCAGTCGCATTTAACTCGCAATAATGGGTTATTATGCCTATATCATAGAAGGTCTTTTCCGAGGAGAGAACTGTGCATGTTTATAGAAATGCGCTGCAGAGCTGAGACCTAAAAATAGAGAATCTTGTTAAAACTGGCCACAAGGCAGCAGAGAGCACAAAGAGAAAGGAGAGGCAATTTAGGCCCGTAAGATTTATTGAGCCAAAGGCTTATTTCACCTGTTGTTTCTTTCTTCGTGTATATCCCCTTCTACATCTTGAGACTCTATTAATCACTGAAATGCAAAATCCCAACCACATGAGAAAAGAGAAGGGCCCATAATGAATGGTGCCTGCTTATTAGCAAAAGCTCGGGGATCTGATTAGTCTTACTCTTGCATGGGGAGTTTTTAACTTTTTTTGGACATTTTTATGTTATTTTAACTCTTAAAATAATGTTACAGCCAGAATTTAATTTGAACCTTAAAAACATCAAAGTTCTTTAACACGGGCCAGGGATTTGGGGTTTGGTTCATTAAGAGTATTACGGTCTTTTTTACAAGAAGAATTTTTCTGCACCTCTGGAGGCTTCCTGAAAATCCTAAAATAAATAATAGAAAAATAGTGATTTAAAACCTAATTTCTAATACAAACCAGACCTGGCTGTCTAGATGAAGAATAAGCTTCAATAAATGGGAGACAGACGCAAGCCTCTTCAGTATGAAGAGTAGCGAGGATGCAGAAATAGAAATAGGTTTTTCATTACATGAGGGATTATGCTTGGGCCAGAAATGCCAAATATTCTGTGGACCGCAGCTGCACTTTCTGTCTGCTGTTGTATTAGCTGGTAATAGTAAAACAATGATGTGATGGTAGAGACAGCTATTTGTTCTCAGAAATACAGAAAAGTTGTTTTCCTTTTCTTTGCTGGGATTGCCATATTGTACGGCATGACGTATCTTAAACTTCCGTCCTTTTGCAGCAAATTGACTACAAATTAAAATACGCATTCTCCTTGCGTGCCACCTGAGGATGCGCGCACAGCTGCTGATGTGCTCCCTTAGCCTATTTTTTCTTCTGTCGTTCTGCCACTCCTTAGCCAATTCAGGGACTCGTTATTTGCTTGCACAACCCGGGTCACTGCAATTGCCTAAGCAGCCACGGGCAAGTGCCGCCAATTAGGCCTGTGGCTAAGGAAGTGTGTTACTGGTAGTGAGAGCAGTGCGTTTACAGACATTCAGGAACACAGCGAGGTGCATCTTGCTACTAGATTGGTTTTCTGTCATTTGGTCAGCGTTACCCACTCTATTGTTAACAGGGAGACTGGAAATAGCATTGGTTTTCAGGATGCAGTTTGGTGAAGGGTTTCACTCAATCTCATCTTAGAATATTCGTAAAGGGAAATTACTGAGGTTGAAAAGCTGTGATTTCCATCTCTTCTTTTACATTTTATATAGATCTCCAACAGAACGAGTTTTATCTTCTGCTTTACGACAAATAAAGGTTTAGCATCTAATACATGCAGTTCTCTCCATCTTTAGATTTATTTTTTTTCCTGTCAAAAATCTATGCATGTTCTTTCTATAAAAATCACTGTGAAAATGGTCTGTTTAACTCTGTTTCACTGTGCTATGAAATATGGTTTTAATATGTTGTTTGACTTTTTAAAGTGAGCATTCATAAATCACTCATCTTTCTCCCATATTTACCAGCAGAAAACTGTAAACAGCTAAAACAGAGAGAGGCTTTTAAACACGGTGCAATTTGCTTAACACTGATTTGAAACTGCTGGCATACTAGATACACACAGGTAGATTGAAAGAGTGGGAATTTTCTTTGCTTCAACTGCGTGTGCATTTGAAAATGTACAGTTTTGGCTGTGGTTTGAGGAACAGATATTTAGTATGGAATTCACCGTTTTGGAATTCCTGGATACCAGTTTCAGAGCTCTCTGCTTTGCCCTGTACCTGTGACCAGTGTGCACGCAGTCATTTCCCAGGGAAGGGGCAGCACGTGGCCTTGCACTCACTTCATAAAATCCATCCTGTTTTTCACCTTTTGAGTATGGAGCCTTATCCTGGGCTCAGATATTAGCTTTTGCTAATAGAAAGATCCAATCCAAAGCTTAGGAATTGTAGTTCTCTTAACACATAGTGTTCTCTTAACCCATAAGTGTCTCTTAACGCACAGCTGTCAGCTATCCTTCACATACTTTCAGCAGACTTTGTTTTAAATGCTCTCCATTAGCAGCTAGACCTGCATGCTACAACTTGCATGCTCCGAGAATCCCAGAGCAGCTGGCAAAAGAGGTAACGGTTGCATGCATTGCCTGCCTTGCTTTTTCTTTAGGATAGTCATGACTCTAGAATCGTCTATATTTTTTTACAGTTGCACAAAGCAGTTTCCTAAGTTCAGTACTCAGGGGTTTGACACATGGGTAAATTGCTGAACACAGCGGATCACCAGTAAGTTTCTGCATGGATGCTTTTAGCCAAAATTTGCAAGTTTTCTTACTCAGTTTTACTGTGTGACCCCAAATCTTTCTGTTTTCAGAGACAAAAGACTTCAGTATTTCTCGCAAGGCAAAACAGGCATCAAATACCAAGGGTAAGATATGGGGTTTGGAGGTGGCAGTAATTCAGTCTTTTACTTTGCTCAGAAAGGTTGCTCATGAAAATCTTCAGATGAAGAATTTACTGATTTGATCAGAGGGCAGGAGGCAGGCGTTGAAAGTAAGTTGATAGTTTTAAGCAGTCACCATTTAGCTATTCGCCACCATAACGGTTAGGCACGCGGGTACGTGTAGATAAAGGTGAAGGCGTATGGTTGTATTGAAGATCATGAATTTTTGTCTCCCTTGACTGGAAATGTAAACACAATCGTGTCCTTTCTTGGCTGAAGGAAAACACAAAGTCCTAAATGCTTTCTCCTCACTTGGACTGACTGTAGGGCTGTGGGGCTTCTTCCAACGCTCTTTCGCTGGGATATCTTTTGTTAAATATGATTTATGTCAACATGCATGTGCAATTTGCCACGTGCGTTCAGTCTTTAGTAAGTCATGCTACTCATCAGTGCCAGCTGTGGACTGGGGGAGGCCTTTGAAACCCATGTGTGTCACCTTCGTGAAAATAACCCCTTTGTCAACTCAGGAACTGGAAATCCTGCAATCATTATCCCCAGTTTTCAGTAATATAGATGCCCTGCATGCCATTTACAAATTGAGAGATTATTGCTTAGTATAAAATGCCGTTTCGGTTTGAACTCTCTGGCTAGTCTGGTAAGATAAAGATAATATCATTCTACAATACTTTTACCTTTTAAAGCTTTTCCTAAACATAAACAGAGCTTTTTCCTAAAGTGTTTTGTTGGAAGCCAAAGGTCTGGACTGAAATGGCAAGCTTATAATAGAGGTTGGGCTGCAGATTATGAAAAGGCCAAATTTGTAGTAGACAGAATTATACAAGTCTCTAGTTTGCTGGTTGTTTGTGTTTATGTGTATAGATCTCTACAAATTGAACTCATTTCTGTACATACATTTTACTGATTTCTTTTACCTGCTTTCTGTTGTGTGTTACTAGATGCACTTGTCATATATAGGTAGTCTTTTCTGCTGTACTAAAAATAACTAATGTTACTATAAGTTGACAGAAACAATGAAAATACTTCCCCTATTTTTTAGCTTGCATATTTTAAGTATTTCTCAGAATTTTACCCTTGGCCCATTCTTGAAAATATTCCACATGTACCTTTATGAAGTTTGTTGGAAATGCCTATGTAGGTAAAGTCAGGAATGAGAAAATTAATCATAGCTCATGGAGGCTTTTCTTTGGTGAAATTCACAGTATCTCAAAGCGTTTAATATTTTGCAGTAATCTAGTACATATTGTCCACCAGTACTTACTGATAATGAATTATAAAATTGTACTCTTTTATGATGAGATGTGACTTAGACCCATCATTGCTACACTGTTGGCTGTAGTTTCAGTGCAGTGGTTTGTATAAATTTTAGTATAGCATACATAAGGTTTCCTGAGCACTAAATCTAGACTCTCCCAACAGATTTACAGATCAGCTGGGTCTGCAGAAAACTGCTGTTCCCTGTGTACATTTTTGTGAAAGAAGGCACTAGAGAAAGTCTTTAGGCAAAAGCCATTTAGGACAAAGCGGTTCGTCCCAGTTGTGAACTTGGGGAAAATCCCTCCAACTCTCACTTTGACAGCATGGATTTAAAACTAGCCCACGGTTGGGCAAAACTGGAGCTGAAAGCACTCTTTAGGCACCTCTAAAGCTTTAAAGCAAAGTTTTCTCTCTGTTTCGCTGGCTGAAGGTTAGATGCAATCTCCAGCGAGCATGGGGTGAGGGTGGAGGCAGAGTAGACAGTGCAGATTTTTCACTTCCTGCTCTTTTAATGTAAGATCTTCTGGATTTGACCATCCGTTTCTTCCCTGCCCTTGGCAGTGGTGCAGGCACCGCTTCACAGTGTCTCTCTGGCACCATCAATCTGGTGTATGAGCTTGCAAGTCAGACGTGGGCTGGGATGCCGTGCTAGGAAAACAAATAGCACCAGTGTCCTAGCCAAGGACTAACAGATGGGGCTAAATTCTGCTATCCCCTCAGTAAATCTAGCTAGAAAATTGATAGCCAACTTTTTCAACTTAAACTGACGTAAACTAAGTCCCGGGTCTACAAACGGAATCCCATGTACCACCTCATAGCACTTGCCTGCATGGTTGAAGTTAGGGTTGATAGATGTCTCTTAATCATAACTTTTTTTTTTTCTTCCTGCCTTCCTCCCTCCCCGCCCCCGCACCCCGCAGTTGTATTTTCTTATGGGCATTTTAGTTCTTGACAGTCTGGACATCTTCTGACCCAAATATTGCTGATGTCTTTCAAATATTGCTGATGTCTTTCAAGAAAATGCAGTTTGAATTATGCACTTGGATTTTATTAAGGGAAAACACATATTCTGTGGTGCTCTCGTAATTAAACAAAAACTCCTGTAGAAGCCATTATTCTAAATTTTCTTTCCATTAAGAAAAAGGGAGCATCCTGTTTAGGAGCAATAAAAATTTTGTAAGTTTTATTTATTTGTTAAAGCAATAGCTGCTGTGATTGAAATTAAACGTGGAATCATGCTGCTTCTGATTAATTCTAGCACAGAGGAGCCAAAAAAAAGGACTTGATTTTTCTGTAAATAGGCTAAATTAGCTTCTGGTAAATAATGATAGTTGGAGGAACTGAAAAGAAAGACAAAAGTTTTATTTCCTTCTCAATGAAATTACTTGTTTTCAAAAAATAACGCTTGAAGTTAAGGCTATGATTCACTGTGTTCTAGAATTGAGATGAATAATAGTTAGTGATAATTTAGCTTATAAGCACTTTAGTGTGGGGAAAGTAAATGTTATTATTCCTGCATTCCAGATGACTAAAGTGAGTTTCAGTAATGTATATATTTTAAATTACTGTAAAAAATGGATCTTAGGTCTGCTGGTTTGGAGTGTCTGCTTTGAGTAGTATCAAGTGCTATATTCTGGTATTTACAAGTTACAATAACTAGATCTAATGAAGAGCATTGGGGTTCAGGAAGAAATCATAGCACAAGGTGGTAAAGTATGGTAGACAATTCATGCCTATTAAGACAGCAGAGCCAGGTAGACAACTCATGCCTATTTACAGGTAATTTAGGAGGAGAGATCTGTGCGTGTCAATGTTTGTGTCTGTCGGTAATGAGGCAACTTCTTCACCAAGTGCTGGAATGACAACAGAAGATTCATCTTCCAAAGAATCGTAGACGTTCACGTCACATCTGGAGCAATGTTTTAACATTGTCTTCCCGTTACAGCAGGCAAAATAATGTGTTCTAGCTAACATCTCAACACCTTTATTTGTGAATCACTAAATTTTTTTTAGTTATTTTAATGAAGAATATGGGTATACTTTTTAAGATGGGTTGTGATATTCTCTTAAAACTTAATATGAGGGTCAGCTGTGCTTTGGGGATCTGTGTGTCACAGTGTTTTTCTCACTGTCTCGCTCCACCTAACCGCTTGTTCCCCAGCTAGTTTGATTTTCCCCGGCAACTTTATGCAAGGACAGGGCTGTAGCCTTGGGTGCTACCAAAGCAACAAGTAAAACCTTCCTCTGGTCTTTTAGGATGCAGGACTTGCTCTCCCAGCACAACCTTATCTGTCCATTTTTATTTCAGGACCCCAAATTATTGTCCCTGTGGGACAAAGTATTGTTTTTCAGGCCGCTTGCTGCGGAAGCGCTGCCCCTTGGGAAAGTGCAGCTATTTCTGCCCTACTTTCCCTCCTGTAAGCTGAGCAGAGGGGCAACAGGAATCAGGACTGCCCAGCTCGGAGAAGGCGCTCCGTTGAGGGGAACCAAGCCTGCCATAGTAAGTGAATCCACTGGTTGTTGCCGGGATATGAGGCAGGTATGACACCCTTTGCCCACACTCAGTGCTAAGTCACTTTTTATCATTATTTTAGCTGAGGTGTATTATTTTTCCAGAATAGACAATGATAAAGGAGCAATTTCTTCAGAGTAGGAGTGAAGCTGGACCACTTGGGGAATCTTTCAGTGCTACTCCTATTTTGAGAATAAATGGCAAATATTGGGTTCTGGGGCTGTCAGTCTAGTGTCTTTTATTAGCAGGGTGTTCAGCTTAAAAAATAGAATGAGGTACAGTACAAGCTAATGTGGTGGAAGCTGTAACAATAATAATTAAATATTTTACGTCAATGCTCTGTTCCGAAAGGAAGACGACAAGTTTTATTCTATTTCCCGTACAACTTGATGAAAAGAACTTTACAAAACAAGTAAAAAGAGCAGTGCGTTTTTTCTGCTTTCTCTTTGATTTTCTTTTGGAGGGAGCAGATCCCAGCCCTCTCCTGAAGCTTTCAAAATTACTCTGCTCGCGCAGTAATCTGCCCTTGCCCACCTCTGCTTTACTCACCCATCTTCTGGTGCTGACACGACACGCTCCGTTCAGTGCTGTCACATGTAGAAGTTCTGTTTTGTTTGTGTTACTGTTAGTGGGGATAACATCTTTTCTTATTTAAGAATCTGCAGAAATCTTGAGTCTGATTCCAAGGAAAGTAATTTGTAGATAGCTACTGAGAGAAAAAAAAATTAAATTATAAGGCCTTGCAAAAGCAAGATAAAATGTAAGATGTGAATGTTAGCAGTACCTATTTGTTTGTAATGTTGACAACTCCGTTTGCCAAAATTCCCAAATTGCTTTTAACAATTTTAATAGTTGTTCTCTGGAGAATACAGTGACTATTTTGATCTTGACAGTAAGATCGTGATTTCATCCAAATAACCTGATACAGAGTAATTAGGAGAGGTGTTGCAAAGCCGCTTTAAATCACTTGTGTTTCCATTCTACAGATTAATAAAACTAGATTTATTTATTTTTTTGATCATTAAAGTTTGACTCTAGAATTTTGTTCAGTTTTTTGATAGCTTTTTATTCTTTGATTTCTCTGTGGAATTAGCATAGAAAAGTACAAGTTTTCTTGTTGATGTCTATGAATTGAAACACAGCTGGGTACGTCTTACTTTAGTGCTTTGAAGATTGCTCGTTAAGTGCTTGTATTCTGGTGCAACAGCAATGGTATGCGGCGTATTGTGCTGCTAAAAAATTCAGTAGCTTCCTTTTGCAGCATTCGTGCGCCGCTGCCTGAACACTTCTGCCCAAAGGTTGCATCTGCAAAGGTAGTCAGAGAACTCCTCATCCCTGTCTTTTCCTCACCCGCTCCCCAGGTTCCATACATTTTGTCAGTTATCACCCCAGCAGGTGTCTTATGTCAGATGGAGGCCCGGAAAAATGTGAATGAAGTAGCACATAATTTAGCGATTGATTTACAGGGCAGACACTGAAGGGATAAGTGCTTCTCTCTCTGGTATCAACGGGCATCCGCTAAATCATCGGCCTACAGGAATGCGTCATAGAGCCATCCACAAGGAAATTTTGAGGTAAACTAAGCTAACCTGGTGCTGATAAAGGAAGAAATTCGCTCCCCGGCTCACAAAACACAAGTGATAAGGCCCCCAGAGGCTCAAGTAGAGAGGATCTCGCCCTGTTTGCAGCTGAGTGAAGACCCAGGCTTTCCTGAACTGTTTTCACAATACTGAGCTCAGGGGTAGAAACTTTAATTTAAACTCCAAATCATGCAGAAGCTGATGAAAAGGTACTAAGGGAACAATCTTGAGTTAAGATAACAGGGTTTAACCCCAGATTTCTTACTGTGGTCTAATTATCAGTTAGACATGGTCCCTTTGAGACTGAATTCTCCCTCACTTCACAAAGCCGACGGTGGTTGTGCTCTTCGTGTGCACAGTTAAGTTCCTCCTTGGCTCTTACAAGGGAAAACTGCAGGATGCTTTAGCATAAACCGGTTTTCCTCACAAATACTAAGGATTCATTGCCATCTGTCTAAAGATAGGATTACAACTGGTATGGACCAGCTCCTGCAGTTTTCATACAGTCCCATTACATTTTCCCCTGAGGAATTAAGTTTCATTTCCCTGTTCCGCGTGCAGCTATTCAACCTGAATTAGACAGCACTGCTCTTGGCTCTCTAGCGATGGCTTCATATTAAGTTCTAAAGCTTATGTGGCACTTCGTTGGCCGTAGTTGGTCGCAGAGCATAAAGCTGGTGCTGTGAAGGATCCCCGGGCCCGAGATGCGGTGCATCAGGGCACGTTCTTTCTCCGTCTCACTTTGAAATCGGTAGAAACCATAAAACAAGCAACAAGTGGCCATGGAACACTTAAGCTATTTAGGGATATTTTCATTTTTATATCTCCTGTAATGAAACCTTAATATCCTTGCCGTTGAATTTACATGACATGTCTAGTGAATAGCCTAGAAAATGATACCACTAATTAAGAGATACCGTAAGGACTGGGTGCAGATACAGGTAAAATGTATGCATTATGGCCCCGTTCTGCAAAATTTATTCTCTCAATTATATTGCCGTCAATGCTGGCGCAGCTATTCTCAGAAGTAAAGTCTGCATTTGCAGGTAAGGTTTTGTAGGCTTGTTCCCAGTGTTCTGATATTTTAAGGGTTGCTAAGTTGCTAAGATACAGATGGAAAGGTAAGTTTATTTAATATATTTTGTTGAATAAATTTTAGAAGATGTTACCGTGATCTGTGGTTCAGTAGGTTATATCTGAGGCTCTGCTGAAGTGGAATTGTCATGAAAAATAGTATGGACTTGATTCATGATTGCATTATTCCTTTTTCACACTGATATAGCTACACTGAAAATAATTGGCTTACACCAGTGGGGCATGAAAAAGATGCAAGGATGCATTTGGCTCTGTATCTTGAAGTGAAATATGTGCCGTTTTCTGTTCAGTATTTGTTGTACCTTAAGAAAAATCATAAGGCAGATGAGATCAAATCACACTGTTAAAAGAAACATTTTTTTGTTCTATGCAGTAGAACTGATCTGAAACATTTATGTGTTCAGAATTTTCAAAAAAGCACACTTTTTTTCTTGGCCTGTATTTAAAAATTGATAACCAAGGGGAAAAGACAGTTGAGTTATAAAAACAGGTTTTTTTCTTGTAATTGTGTCATCCACTGGTAAAACATAATTGAACTCAAGGTTTGCATTTGCAAATGACCTTGACTAAAGTTTTACAATTCAAAGAATTTATTTAATGACTTAGACTACCCAGAGCACTAGAATCGCTTTACGGGGCAAAACCTGTGTAGCTCCCACAGAGGACCCTGTATTGGCAAAGTCAGAAAGTGACTCGTTCTGCCTTTTATGGGATGATTTTAGGCTCTGTTTACAAAGAAAATCGGTATGAAGCGGCAGTTCAGGGTGAGGCTGAATGATGGTAGGAGTCTAGTTCTCGCCTGTGGCTTGAAGAAGCAGCTTGTAAACTCTCTGGGGGTACCTGGCTCGCTAGTCTCCTGGAACCAGTAGCCCTTTATTGGCCCCAGCTTTGGGAATAATCTTCGCTCCATTGCTTTCTGCATATGGAGGCTGGTTTATGTCACGAGGATGACATTGCTGTGCGTGCTGCATCTTCTCAGCACTGAAATAGTTGCTGCAAGGGCAAAGATGGCTGTAGCATGTGTGCTGGGTGGATGCAATTCCATGGCTCGTGCCGCTCTGCTGTATTCGTTATGGAAATAATAAATAATGTATTTCTGTCTGTCAGCCCCCTTTGCTCCCTCCTCTCTTCTCCTTCCCTGAAGGGAGGCTGCAGGCTCAGATTTTTTCCTTGATTCAAGTTTTTAAATTTTATTGGGTTTTTCTGAGTGCAAGAGGAGGGAAAAGAACAAGAGAATGATTACATACCTTTAAGTGCCTGAAGATTAAAATCCTGTCTTAATTTCTCACCTTTAAGCCACTATTCATTTCCTCCTGAGTAAATACTTTCCCAGAAGCATTAGTGACAAAAGCAGTCGTCTGCGTGGATGTCCCCCTTGTAAGCATGCCTTAGGTTTTATCCCAGTGGTGCTTACCCAGATTTGTGTCATGGGCCGAGTGTGGCGTAAAGCGCTTCGGCGAGTGAATGCTCATTGCAGATTTCAAGTACAATCACAAGTTGGTTGGAATATATGTTGTTCTTTCTAGCAAGTTCTTTATAGTTTATTCTTTAGGGATCTTTTAAAAGGCATAAGTCATTGGCTTATGATTGCTATTCAAAGCAAGCTGCCTGACTGCATCTGACAGTAGCCCTCCCCAGATTCCCCTTTTCTGCCTCTCCTGTGAGTGTACTCAGGTAGGATGACAGAAGAGGGAGAAGAGGAAGATGAAAATAATTTCTCTCTTTAAGAATACTGATCCCCAAATAGGGTAGTTACTCATACAAATTACATGGGTGTTGTTAAAACCCACAGGCAAGAGAAGTTAGTACTAGTTATCTGCCATATTATTACTCCGAACAGGGTATACAGACAGAGACAGGGCAACGAAACGGCAGAGACGGGTGGGCAGCTCACTGACTCCCTGTTCTGTGTGAGGTGAGTAAGTACAAGGTGCCAGGCTGGGACCACCATCACCTCAACGCGGTTCTTGCAAAGGACCTTGGCTGGCACGCTCTGCTTCCTCTGGCTGAGGCTCCGGCTCCTGGTTTGATAGCCAGCCAGGTATATGCCCCTGGGGTTTTTAAGCTTGTACCTGTCGATCAGGCATGTTCTGAATGGGCCGTGGGTGTGGACAACTGCTAGACAGGGAATTTAATCTTTTGCCTCTACTTGTTGGAAGAAGAACTGGATGGCCTTATGAATGGGGAAACATTAGTGGTTTCCTAGCTGGCAGATCTGGTTGTATTGGCAGTGCAGAATCTGTAGGAGACTCAGCTCAGCGCAACTACATATGTCACTGGGCATCAAGATACCTTTTTTTTTTAAAAAAAAAATACTATTATTCTGCCCTTTCTGGATAGTTACAGTTACTCTGTTTTGTAAAAGCAGAGTTCTAAACAAGGGACCTTGGTCAAAATGCAGTATCTGTTTACCGTAGTCCTGCTGTTAGTCTCTGTCCCTGCGGGACTGAAACGATACTGGGTATACATATATTTCAATATCATCTGGGATGTTCAATCTGGGTATTGAATATGATTAAGCAATCGGCATTGTTCAAAGTATTACTTGAAGGGAAGGGTGTTATAATCATGCCTTTGGCTTTCCTCCTTTAGGGCAACTTGGTTTTTAGTAACCTTAGTGGAGTTTCATAAACTTGAGAGAGGCCTCAACCTGCTCGATGTTGGTTTCTGGGTTTCTTAATACACCCTCTTGTTAAGAGTTCACGTTCATCATAGTCTGCTCTTTATCTCCACTCGTACAGATGTTCTAAAATAGATGAAACTCAGTGATCAAATAAATGCTTCCTTTTTAACTTGGAAAAATACACATGATTTTAAAAATAATTTAAAATGGAACTTCCCATTATTACCAGTGCTATTGTGAGAATCGGGCTGAGAGCCATACAGTTCCTTCCTTGCCAAAATGGGGCATAACCAAGTTTGTTTAGCAGGCTTTTCATCAGTGTCAGTCCTTACATTGAAAGCTCCTATCCTGTCACCTGTTTTTAAATGCTTCAAATTTAGGAAGCCTGCCGCAGATGGTATCAGTAGTTTTACTGATTTGAGGCCTTGGGCAAATTCATTTGAATTGCTTTGAAACTGCATATTCAAAATTCAATAAAATAAGAGGGTCTGATGGTGCAGCTGCAGCATATCCCTTCCAGCTGGGTAAGCTGAGATGTTTCAAGGCCCTGGACTAGCAAAGCCTGGGTGTGATGTACAGATTATACAGCTAGCTGCCAGGGAAGAGGTTTTGGCAGGCTGGGTGCAGCAATACCTGCTGCCAGCAGACTTGGGAGTAACAGTGGCTCTCATGCTACGTGGCATCTTTCGCTGGCTTTCCTAGACAGAAATTTGTTGGTGCAATAGTGGCGGCAGGCCAGTGGGAGGGGATTGCCTCAAGGGTAAAGGGATGGAATGTAGGAAAAACAATAAAATCAAAACGCTCCGGTTGTTTTGAAAGTGATTGGCTATCCTGAATGCCTTGGTATGGATCCAAAATGATCTGCTCCGTGGGCGGGTTTCGTTAAATTGCATTCAGAAATCATATTTGCCCTTGGGCAAATACCCTTGCTTTTATGCATACTAGGCAAGTCACGTGCACCAAAATGGAATTCACATGGTGCTTTAGTCAAAAAGCTGATGTCAGTCATCGTACCTTTTATGCATATCCAGTCCCTTGGTCCTTTATGGCCATTTAAATGTGCAGAAGTGCTTTTTATTAGTACCTTGCCTGTAAAGCACTGAGACATATATATATATATATAGGCCATGTAATTTATTGCATTATAGGCCCTTCTCTGCATATGTAGTCAGCGCGTACAAATATACATAAAAATCGTGAGACATAAAGTATTTTAATTCTTGGGTTCTGATTTTCTGAGATTTCTGCTGTTAAGCTGTGAAATTAATTCCTTTATGTGCCGTGTGTCCATGCTTTCCAAATAACTACTTCTGTAGCACGACGTACATGGCTTATCTTTGCAGCACTGTAGCGCTGGTGTCCTTGTGCGCTTCACACTTCTGGCACAACCAGCACAGTGCCTAAAGGTGAGATAATCAGAGAATACATGCAGGGACGTTATTTGAGCACCGTATCGTTGGACTGCACAGTATGTCCCTAGTTACTGAAAGGGCTACCATGAAATTTAATTTAGAATTTTACAGACACATTTTGAATTGGAAATCTCTGTAATAACTGTCCCTTTGCTCAGCCTTTTAACTGTGAAATTCAGTTGGGGAGTTTTGAAGCAGCAGGTAGTGTCGCAGCACTCTAGAGGGATTTTGCCAGAATTCAGCTAAAGTGCTTGCAAGTGTCATTTCCATATTTAACTAATTTCAGTTTTTAATTAGCTCCGTGTGAAAAATGAGAGTTCACGCTGAGCTAAGCTGTCAGCATAGAGTCTTGTTTCCTTTCTAGCCTCTCAGGACAATTATTGCGGCATCCTCTGGTTTTTTCAATGAGTGTGCTTAGCCGCCCTGCGCTCAGTCCCTCCCATTGTTCCCTGACGGGAGTCAGTGAGTCTGTTGTGTCTGCCTTGCTAAAATGGAGAAAGTGAGTTCTGAAAATATTTCAAATACAAAACTGGTTTTGTAAAGGTTCAAAGAACTTCATAGGCCTGACTCAGAAATATGCAGCAGAATATAACGCGTTCCTTCCGCAGACCCCGCTGGTACTGTGCCGTCAGTTACATTGTTCAGAACAATATCTGATCATTTCAGCCTCGTTACTTGTTGCATTGGGTAATATCACGTTTTAGAAAGCGCGGTGTGAAGGCAGTTTTTTTCATGGTGCTTTCTGCAACATGAGTGCTAACAATGCAGCGCTCCAGAGACTCTTCCGTCCCAAAGGCCTGTGGTCCTCTGTAAAAAAGAGAACTGCTTTTGCATAAAATTCCATAATGTAGTACAGGGATGGAAAGTTGTTAACCCTGCATCTGAACTGAAAATGTATCTCTGAGGGCTTGAATGCAAATGTTAAAATACTTTCTAAGAATGAAGAGCTGCAGTTTATGTAAACTCTGCAAAAACATGGAATGTGAACAGATTTCTGGAATAATTTTATGAACTGATAGCAATCCTGAGTTACATTTAGATGACAGTCACATAATACCATTGTTATTTTTGAAAGAATGCAGTCATTAAATTGTCAAAATCACTTTTAAATGGAAAAAATGAAGAAATAACTCTGTAGGTGTTATCACATGCTGGGCTTTTTTTTTTTTTTTTAAAAACCTGTCCTAGAAGGTGGGATTTGTAAAGATTTATGAATAGGTTTGGTAGTGTCTTCATTTAATTTCTGTTGCTGTCCTAGCAAAATAAAGGTTGTGTGGATTTTATTTCTCACTAATTAGTATGGACAGCCACTTCCAGTAGACAGAAGCAGATTTTCTCTATTAGACCATAAAATCAAATGCATCTTTTTCAAATTGAAATGGATGGGAAAAAAATCTCAGCTGTAGCACTTTCTGAGTACTTAAATGTTAGTAATGTTGTGAAAGAAGGTAAATACATTGCAGAAACCTGTCAGATACAGTGACACTGAGGAGTTTCTAGTCATTTTTCTTCTAAGTTATCAAGGAGCAGCTTTGATACCTGTTTCCAAGATGAAGCAAGTTCTTGAAAAGGAAATAAAAGAGGAAAATAAATTTCATAGTGAAGAGTGAGGCTGAAATGCTAGATGGGTTTTCAGTATAGTTTAGGCTTTGGGTTTGTTTGGTTTTTTTAAATATAGTATTTACTGTTTCATCCGTTAGAGAAACAAGATCTATAATCCTGGTTTGGTTGTTGGCCAACTGGGTGTTACAGACAGGAAGAAGCAGAACTTGAGCATTAGCTATGAAGTACCAATGTATGGTTCTAGCTACCATATATTGCTTTTTGCCCCTTGTAGTGTAAGTTTTCTTCTCTTTGAAGGGTAATTCCTAGTTATTTTCTTGGAATTATTAAGTAATGTTGTTACATGTGTTAAAATTTATTGCATTAATCATTTAACATAATTCAGTTATGCTTTACGAAATGTATGTAATTGAAGCCAAAGGTTTCTGAGGGTATGTAATCTAGCTCATATTTTATTCTATGATCCATTAATTAATTGTATACAGTGATGCATATGCTAATGCGTTATCACTCATGTCCAGTTCACCCTGCAGTTTAAACTGCTGACTATGGAGGGGGAAGGTTTTTTTTATGGAGTGCTGTTGCCTGCAGAAAACACTGGTTTTTTCAGTCATTGTTATGATATTTGCAGTCTCAAATACTTCAAATAAATAGACGAGTTCTGAAGTGAAGCTCTCTCCACTGAAGTCAGTGACAGTTTTGACCTTGATTACTATGGGCCTTGATTTTAAACAGCTTTAAACGGACTGACGATCAGCATTCTGCATTGCTGACCTCAGACAGTGGAATTGGCTTCTACACCATTTTGTATGTGAGGTGGAAAGCTTCGTTAAAATCATCAGGTATCAGAAGCTCCGTACAATAAGCTGGCTTCATTTTTCTGTTGTGGACAGCAGCTCCATCTGGAACAGTGATTTCTACTGACTCTGCTGTGAATTTTGTTCTATCAAGAAGATCAAATCGAGCTAGTCTTAAAAACCCATATTACAAACGGCAATTTAAGGCATAATAGGTAAAGAAAAGTAATACAACTATTAATATTTAATTAAGTGTATATTATGATGATGGTCCTTAGATGCATCATGATGTAGATATCCAAATTAAATAGAATTGTCTTCTATTACGCGTGGTGCACAGTGCCTGAAATGAGCTTATGTAGACTGGTGTGCTATCACGATGCTTCTTGGGACTTAAAATGCCTATGCAAGCTTTTCTTCTTTCCTGTATTGGCTGATGAAATTGTGTAATAGGGTGTTCTGGTGACGTAACTGATAATCGTGTATGAATACACACACACGCAGAGAAATTCCATGTAAAATGTATGTTGCTGCAGTCTGAAAAATTGCAACTCTGCCACTTCAAAATAAAGCAGTGATCTGAAACTAAAATGCTGGCACCATGTCAACCCTTCATTGATTTCCCTCTTCTCTAATGTACTTCCATATTGGTGTGATCACACTGAAATCATGTCCTCACTTGCAGCTTGCGCGTCCTTACCTGCTCTAGAATTCTAGACGGGAAGATGAGAAGGCACGCATGCAGGAGGGCAAGCTTTCAGTCTCTGCTTTGTTAGAAAAAGTATTTTTCCTGTGAAGGCAAATAAGCAAACTTCAGACTCAGAAACCTGCCTAGAAAAAGACAAGTATGAGATTAAAAAGAGAATATATCCTAGTTATAGTAAACCCATTTAGGGAAATGCTTGATAGAAACCATTTAAGGACAATGGAGAAAAAAATTCTCAAAAACGTAACTAAAGCCCAATTTGATAATTGTTTATTTTTAAATAAGTTACCATTAAAGAAATCCACAAAGGAATATTAGTTACAAGTCTGTAGCTGAGTGATTGTATAAGATATTTATCAAATTTGATTTTCATATGCGTTTTTAGTCCAGATCAGTGGGACACCTAATTCACAATACATTAATAATGTCAGCTTTGCAAGGCATATAGAAGTCTAAATCTGCCTAGGTGATAAATATAATTTCTACCTTTATCTCAGTATCAAGATACGATTTAGGCTGTGTTTATGTGTACCATTTGAAGCGTATCGTGAAAGAAGTATAAACAGTTCATAGTGTTGAAAATGAATGAGAAGCTTTGGGAAGAAGAAATCATATTTACTTTTCACCTTCGGATTTATTTCCTCTTTGTAATGAACTTTTAACTCCAATAATTACTTTGTGTAGATAGCAGAACCTTAAATTTTATCATTCATGCAAGGTTTTACAGTCAGGTGATTAAATTAAACTATTGTATATAATTTCTATTAAGGGAAGAATATACTTTGTGATTAGAAATTACACTTTTTTGCACTGTGGACAGAAATGTGGCCATTCATGATCGTGCGGTTCCAATTCATTTAGTGTATGCAAAGGAGTACTAAAGGTAAAAACAGTTTTCTTATCAACGTGGCTAACAATCAGAGGTTGAGTCAAGATCTGAATGCTTTGGAACAGTTAGATTATGAAAATCTTGTTCAACATGTTTGTAGAGATTAGGGCAGTTGCAGTTTGGGAAGATGAATGTAGTTGAATAAATGTTTGACGTGCTATCCCTTAGCGCTACCGTCAGTATTAAAAGTAAAGCAGTTCTTCTAATTCTTTTAAGTTCAGGCATCAGTGATTTAAGAGAGCATATTTGTGTCCATATTCCTTGAAACACCAGTTTCAAGTCTCAGCTAGGTTCTTCCTCCTCTTGGAAACAGAATAAAGATGAGCTGGGTACTTTGTTCATGATAATGGTGTCTTTTAGGTGTGAAATTAAAATTGGATTCAATTTGCTTTGTATTAACATTAAATGCTCGCAATTGCTTAAAAAAAAACCAACGAGATTTTTCCATTGTGCTGTAGTCAAGAGCATCCCTTTCTGCTATGCTAAGCCTATTTCAAAAGTGGCAGTGTTTTGGCAAGGCTGGTAAAGCGGATATTGTATAACCTGATTTGGGACCTTCCAGGCTGAAAGATGCTGTATTAGGTAAATAAAAATATAAACACTTTTCTGATTAGTTACAGCCATCTAGTTCAGATGCAAGACCAAAAAGATTGCAGCCTTGACTCTTAAAATTGCCCTAAGAGGTGAGTTCGTTTTATACAGTCTCAGGACCTGATTAATCTTGTGCCAGTTTTCTCCGCTCTGTACAATCTAAGGCCTGTCACGAGAATAAATGAATAGTGCACTGTATTCTGCTTCTCTTTTAAGGTCTTTGTAGTGAGATTCCAGATTCTGACGGTAGCATGCAATGCTGTTACCCTTCTTGTGACAAAAAGATTGCTCAAAGTGGCACAAAATCAAAACATTTCAGTAAAGAGGACTGAAACGGGAAAAGTTGAAAAGTTTAACCCAGGGATTCTTTCTCAGTCGCAGTCTGGGGAACTAACAACCACCCAAGGTACACCTCTTATTCCTGCAGGCTGGAGCTCGGCTTGCCTCTTGTTATCCTTGGAATTGGGAGCCAGGTCTTCACATCCTCCGGTTTCCCCCACCCCCACAGTAACAGCAAGCGTGTGTAAGCTTTTCAAGTATTTTGGAAGTAGAAAGACTGAAGTTGGAGATAGAGGAATGAACTTTCAAAGCGTTGCATGGCAGATAAGCACACAAATCACATTACTACTAATGGGATTTGTGGGTCTATCTTTCATGCTGTGCTTTGAAAATTCATTCCATTCAGTTTACTGACGTGCATGGGGCAAGAAATCAGTCAGCTTGGAGGGGGGTGTGACCAATTTAAAAAAAATTTGCCTTTTTTGGGTCCCCCTATTTCTTCCATGTGAACACAGTGACAATGGACCATCTTACAGCCTTCCTTCCATCTCCTTTTTCATCTTTAATAACATTTATTCAAAGAAAAGCAATTAATAATTCCCAGCAGAAGTTTTGCTGCTGATTATAACAATACACTCATTCATGGATCCTTTATGGTATTTCTATAAAATGCTTCTTGGGCTGGTTGCTTCATAAAGCAAAAGCCCCGTTCTGAACAGTTTATTGTCTAAAAGAGTTTACATGCTGAGGGTGAAATTATGCCTGAGGATTGCTTTCTAATGTTTAAGATTGTGTGAAGTCCACTTCCCTTCCCGTTGTGTTTTCAAAAAGGCGCAGTATCTCCCGTGTCTGCCCGGTGAGTGGAAGGAGCACGCCTGGCATTTCTGCCCTGGAGGGGAGGCGCCGTGCTCTCCCCTCTCGCGCAGCACGAAGCAAAGATAAGGCAGGGTCTGCCTCTGTTTCCCTCGGCTTACGTCCCAGAAATTCGAGTTCTCCTGTGACCGTGTTTGCAGGGTCGCACTTGGATTAGAGAAGCACAGAGCTGCATTCCCTCTGCAGCCGTGAGAGGCTAGCAGAAATGCTAACCTGATATTTATTACATTCATTGTTTCATAAACTTACTGGGTAATCAGTCCTCACTCGTGGAGTCAGAAAATGCACTCTGTCTCTCTCTTTGTAAAGTTACAAGTTGTTGTTGTTATTTTAAGTAAAACCATTGAAGAGCTCAGGCGTAGTTAAGAGTAGAAACTTGTTGACGGGTAACATAGCAAAGCCTGTATGTGGCTAACAATATCAGCTTAATTCAATTGATGGAGAAGTGGAAAAAAACGTGCTACAACATATAAAAATACACAGCGGTGCCGTTGTAGTTTTTGGAATTCTCTATTTTTAACATTGTAAACTAAAAAGAAGTCACTCTGAGGAGCAAAAGGTCTCGTTCAATGCTATGTGTAGGATAAGTAAGACAGAAAAATGGTTCTTAATATTGTGCTCTCTAGCCATAACACAGGCAAACCTATTGTTTTAATGAAAATAGTGTGATCTGTTAATTCTTAAAGTTGTGTATTTTGGTAATGCTTTAAATGGAGTTCCCAAATTAACTTTCACTTTAATTTATTAAGAAAATACAGTGCATACCAAATAGCATACTGATGATAAAGATGATTTATTGAGAATGAATGACCTTGAAAGTAATTCAACTATTTGATGTTGAGCTTGAACAGTCACAGTCAATAAACAGTACTTTTTGCATACATTCTACAAGAGCAATATTAAATTTAGATCAAGTGATCTATTTTTGAAATACTGCTTTAACCTTTCCTGCAAACAGTTGAATGCTCACAAGTAGAGGAGACAATATGGTCAGGAGTACATCCAAATGTTTTACAGGAGGTCTGTGGGATCTCAGTCATTAATATTACAACACAAGTTCATAAATGCCATAAGTACTGGTAGTCCAGAGAATTTTTTTTTTTTTAACCTGATCTTTAATCTCCGCTATCCAATGTAAAAGTTAAACTCTTCTCTCCTGTGTCCCTGAGATCTCCAACAAGATATTTTGAAAATGTATCTGTCGTAATCATAACTGACTCTGCTTTGCGGTTAATTAGAGTATTTAGTATTGTGCTGGTGAATAACTACAGTAGATGGAGAAACTTGCACAAACTTTGTGGCATGTCAGCAATTGCCATTTTATATACTGCACTCTCAGCCTGTTGCGATGTGCTGAAGCTCATGCCCTAGGATACCTAAAAATCGTGCTGCTTCTAGGAAATGCTTTGTGGCATAAAAATTCCAGGGTTTGCTTGTGATGTGTTGATCCAAACACTCCTTAGATTGTCTGGGCTGGTGGATAGGTAGGGCCATGCTGTGGTACAGTGTAGGGGATAAAAAGGCATCAAACACTTCGAGAAACATGGAGACTAGTGATACGCCGAGGAATGTCGCATGCACGTGGGAGCAGCTGTGTTGGGTCAGATAAAAGTCAAATAAGCCATTAACTTATCTCCAGCATCCAAAAGTGGTTGTCTTGTAAGAACAGGTAAATCATATATATACTTCTCCCTGCTGATCTTCCAGCGTCCTTTCTGAGATGAGTGGAGGGGGCATAACAGTATTCCGTGCTTTGTTCGCTCTTCTCATAATGGTTCAATGTTTGACTTCCTTGAAATTTTCAGGGAGCTTTATCATCTAGCCAAAAATTTCCCTTCAGTTTGATAACAGTCAGCTCAGAGCTCATTATTTTATATGTGGAGTTACGATTACTCCTCTCCAGCGTATGTTGTTTTATCTTAACAGAGTTTGAGTTTCGTCTGCCATTTCATGGCCCAGTTGCCCCGCTGCTTTTTGTCCTTACGCAGTTCTCAGTCAGCCCTTTCCTTGAATAATGCAGTCTCGGCAGCAGACTGTGCCACCGCCCTGCACGGCCTGTTTTCCGTTTGGAATTCCGTCGTATCATATATGATAGGTTTGGAATTTTTTAATACTACTTTAAACTTTCCTGTAGATAATATATCAAAAATGGCAGGTGTCTGCCCAGCAAGTCATGTGGCTTGTGTTTTGCTTTTAGAAAAAGGCCTGGGAATGTGATGAATTTTTGTGAGCTCCCTTGGATACCCTCAGGAGGACTCTGGCATCCTTGTCACAGTCACATGAGGTGTTCAAGGAAGAGCAGTAAGTTCAGGCAGTTAGTCCTGAATTTTAGGAGAGATGTCATTGTTTCTCTAGCAAGGATAGGTGATGCTTGTTCACATTGTTTATTTTAAGACAGTCTCTTTTAAGTAACAAAGACTCATATTTTTTGGTAGTGATTTTCCAGGTACTTTAATATACGTTAAAGTGGAGGAATCACTTCCTGGAGACACTGTTCCTTTCTCCCAGTAGCAGAATATGAAAGGGCATCAGTATAATTGTGAGTCCAGGTTACTGGCTTCAGCAGCTTGCTTTGAGACAACTGCCTCAGCCGTCAATTAATACAAGGGGTCATATATTCCATTCTAGCTGCACACTGACACTGCTTGTATTCCTCCTGCTGCAAACACGGCTGAAGGCTGGCCAGCACAATTAACAAGCAAAGGATGGTGTCAGCCTCTGTAAAACATCTAAGACTTACTGAAATCTGACTTTGTCAGGAATATTTGTTGCCAAGTCCGAATTTTGCAGGAGAGAACTTTTACTGATGTCCACAAGACGAGATACCTTGTACATAAATAACAGTTGCCGAATTGCCCGTCTGACAAAGCCTGGCTGTCCTCTGTGTTTACTTTCCTTTAATCCTGAAACGCGTTAGCAAAATATGGATCTCAGCGGAGATTTAGTTCGGCAAATTCTGATGTGTGTGTTTGTGAACTGTCTTGTAACCTCTTCCAACGTGAGAGGCGCTGGGGAAAGCTTCTTACTTGCTTCGTTATAGCTTCCCAATAATCCGTGCTCCGCAGACGGAAACTGGGGGCGCTAGTTAGAATCCAGTGTAGTGTTTCCAGGCACCATGCAAGTTTTTCCCATGCAGTTCCTCCATTGCTCTTTCCTGACCTTCAGACCCCTGCTATTCCTGTCTCCAGCATCTCTTGAGGAGAGGTTGTCAGCTGTGATGAATTGTGCATTCATTTTGTAATGGGGGCAAGTAATCACTAGGGAATAGGCCTAACACACTCGTTACGCTTGTGACTTGGGTTGAACTTGAACCCATTTCTCCAGAGGAGTAGTAATAGAACATTAACTTACTATGTTTTTCTAGTCTTTTAAGTAACTGTTATTTTATGAATACTAATTGAGATCAGTAAGATCAATTTCTGGTATTCCTGGAGTCTGTGGTATGATCAGGTAGTAACTAGTGAAGAACCGTGAGTCTCAGATGAGTAACGTTTAATACAAAGTAAGCATGTAGTCGTGTTTGATTATTTTTAAATTTTGGGGGATACACTTATTCCTTTCAAGTTATCTGGGTTACCCATCTATATGCACCCAGAATTGTAAAGCGCTAAACTTCTCCTGCTTCATACAAATATTGTGGTGCATTAAAACACTACACAGACCATATGAAAGAAAAAATAGGTGTGCAGATAGTTCTTTGAATATATATACTATAAAATCACAGGCTGCTAAGATTTATTAGGTGCCTTTTGTTCCATCATGTCTGTGGTTCGTTAGGCCTGGTTTGGAAAAATCACACTGATGTTTCTCAAGAGTAAGGATACTGGAATAACAAGAGTTTACATCGTTCTTCACCTCACGAGTGGATGGAAAGGAAACTTCTAGTGTTTCCGCTCCCCTATAATACAATAGCCTACATACAGCAAATAGGCTTTTAGTGTTCATTTGCTAATGTTCATGATATAATGGACCAATTTCTTTTTCACATGAAAAGGGGCTGGGCTGCTGCAGTTAAACGTAATATGACTAGATGTGTCCTGGCAAAGTGAGATCATAGATTGATGGGTTCATTTTGGATGACAATAATTTAGGGTTTAGTAAGGGTGACCATCTGGAAAATTAATATATGGAAACATTCTGAATTCTCTTCACTTTTATAACCTCCCCATCTTTTTGAGTCACTCAGGGAATATTGACTTTTCTAACAAGCAAACAGTGTATATCTCTCAGACCTCAGCTGGGAAGATGCAGGGGGAATGGGGGGAATGGTGGATTGTTAATCCGCGTGTTTCTCCCTTTAAGAAGGAACGCCACAGAGTAGAGGGGTAAGTGCAACACCCGATTCTGCTCTGCCTATTAGCAGATACGGAGCTGTACTCCAGGGAGATCTATGGCGCATGAAGACATGGGAGGTCTTTCGTTTTAAAAATACATGGTCAAGAGTGACAGGAGAGCACAAAGGGAAGAGCTTGGAAACCATTGTCCATTAGACTAAACTCCAAACAGAGCGGGCATTGGGTTTATGGCCAGAACGAGAGAAGACTGAACGAAGAGAGGGGACGCTGCTGAGTCTTAGAGAACATTCAAGACAGTTTTGCGTGTAGGTTTTGTCATTTTTCTGTGGATTTGTATAGCTTTGGGGATTTCTTAAAATAGTATGTGATTCACTCTAGCAACCTCTCTCTTGTGGAAGTCTTAGATTGATCCTTGACAGCTCTACCACCTGGAGTGAGGAACGAGTTCTCTGCTTTTGTTCTTGATGGCTGTGCATATTTAGCTTCCAGGTGCTTTTGCTCTGTGTGTATGTGTGTGTTGCTGGGGTGGGAGTGAGAGGTCGATTATTACTTTTTACCTAAACCTCAAGGGGTTTGCGTCTTCAAGATTTATTGTTTCTATATTGTTGGTTTTTAGGGAATATAAATACACAATTCACTATCTTGAGTTAGTAGATGTGAGTGTTAAATGAACCAGATAAATTCTGCCATGCACAATGTTTGAAAATATATTTGATACCTGATCAGAGACAAGAATTTAGAAAATATGCTTAATGTTGAAGGGAAAAAAACCCAAGTACCTACAAAACATACTCAAGTACCCTGTAAAATGTAATTTATGAATACACCATACATGTAACAGGTGAAATGACATTTTTTTGTGTTTTGAATCTTCAGGGATGTGTTTGTCCCTGAAGGTGAATCTGTAAACCAAACGTAGAGCTCTGGAAATGCGTTCGAGTGGGCTGTTAAGGAAAATCGGCGTTCACCTTGGTGATCAGCTTTGGATCTAGCTGAGTATCCCGGCTCAGCTGTCTGGTGAATGTCCTTTCAGATGTGTCCAGTACTGTAATATCCAATGAAAATGTGTCGTTGGGGGAGAAGGCAAAGCCACAGCATTGCAGATTATTTAGTCGTAGTTTCAAAAAAAAAAAAACCCCAAACTCCAAAACTACACAATAGAAAAAATAGGAAAGAGGCACAAATTCACTAGCCCAAATTTCTTTTCTGACACACAGGCACTGCACTTCTGAGTGGATCCCCGTATTTCTAATTAAACGGGCTTCTACTTATTCCTTTGCTCGAGGCGTTTTTGTTTGATTAACAGAACAAAAGGTTAATCGTATGAATTTGCCATCTCATAGCGTTCTGAAGCAGGAGAGAATAGGTAGCTCCTTGCTCTCCCTGCTGGGCTGCCAGTCAGGTTTGCGATGTGCCACGCAAACGCGGAGCTTTCCCTCAGGCCCCTGTGACATACTTTTCTCCAGCTATTCTTGGGAGAATGTGAACGTTCCTCATGTGCATGACTCCGGCTGTCTTGGTGGAAGATTGTAGATCATGTAATGGCTACGTGAGCTGTGCAGGAGATTCGCATCTTTTCTCTGTAAGGGACTATAGCAGACATGCAAAACCCTGCCTGGTTAGGAAGGAGCTCTAATTGTTCGCCCTTAATGTGCATCTATGATTAAAACACAGAGTAATGGAGTTATTAATGAAATCATGGCATGCTTGGAAGCAGATGGATCAGAGTTTTTCTTTATACCATGTTAATAGGATCTTTTATAATTTCTTGTCTGAATTTACCTGGTAATTATAAGTTAGCAACTATAATTGTCTTGGACAGACTATTAGTTATGATTTCTTTATCTCTTTGTTGTAAGGAATGGTTCACACTTGAAGCAGCAGACTTTCATCCCTGCAAGTGACCTACATTTATGGTTACACTTGCAATAAAAAAAAAAAAAAAATTGCATCTTTGAATAGACACACAGAGAGTATAAAACACAAAAGTCTAATTCTCCTCTATGACTTGTTTTCGTTCGGGGGCTCTGAAATTCCGGTAATCTTACGGGGGTGGCCCAGCTGACCTCTGTCTTTGGAGCCCCGGCGTGTGCGCATCGCCTGGGAATTGCTGACAGCACAAACACAGCACAAGCTGCTCCGCTACCTGCCGGCCCCCTCACGTCTACAGCACAGATGATGTCTCTCACTCGATGGGGAGAGTCTGTATAGGCTAGCGACTTGCTTGCTCTTTCAGCTTTATGCATAATTCTTCAGTTTCATTGCCATACTGAGAAGCAAATTAGTTGCTTGAGATTAGACCGAAAAGCCTTTGAAAGTGTTTTGTTTTGGCGAAACAAAAAAGTTGTAATTGAATAAAATATTTGATCCCATATAAAATTTTTGTGTATTTCCCAGGGATTCTTAAACATTCCCTAGAAATAAATTTTGAGTAGTTTCTGAGCAGAACATCATAGTTGGTAATTTTTAAAGTAACAGATGCTTTAATGTCTCTTTCAAGTCTTTTTTTTTCCTAATAGAAAAAAAAATTGCCAATTCAGCATGAATGCAAAATCTGGCAACTGCCCTCTTCCACAAAATGCCCGCGGATTGTAGTTACTAGTGTTAGACATCTGCTTGGCCCCTAGGTATGTCTAGGGGAAGGTGGTGTTGTGAAAGCCGTCTTGCTTCTCAGCTGCTTTTGTCAAAAATACGGAGGCTGAACTCTGCCTAGATTGTGTGCTGAGAGACTTCCAGGAGTTGGGATAGATGGTTTCTGGGGGTGAGGGGTGCTTTGTTTTGTTTTCTTGGGTTTTAGGAATGTGTATATCAGTCGGTCACATCTAAGTGGATTCCCTGTATTCGGAGATTATCTGAGTGATGGCTCAAGCAGTGTAAATTGCAGTTCCTGTGATAACTCTTTTGCCTTACCTATCCCTAATGTTTTATCTCTGAACACTTAGCTATATGGCCACTGACGGTCCATTTGTGACCACTCCAGTGCTTCTACAATTGCTTATAATTGGACACAAAATATTTGCTAATTTTATGGGGATCTGACACTGCAGAAGCGAACAACTGTAAGGTTGCCCGTAATCAAATGTATTTTCTGCCCCTAAACTGACAGTGGATCCCCTCAAATCCCATTTTAGTATATAACTGCAAATACTGTTCTCTGTGGTATGTAGGTTTACATGCACCCTACGTAAACAGGAAGAGTGCTGATGGTGGAAGTAAAGAATATGAATAAAAAAATCTTTGTGAGCTTTTCCGTCCCTCCCCACTCCTCTATATTGGGAGGATGCCATAGGGATAATAGGATGAAAGTATGGAGATGTATTCAGGTAGCTTCTGTTTATACAAGGTGAAGATGCACATAAATCCCCTGGCTGAGTGATTCAGACCTGTCAAGACTCATGCATTATGCGCAGGACTTATTCAATTAGCCCCTGCCGCTGGGCCTATAACTCATGCACTGGCGAGGGGGGTGCCGTGGCCCTTCTCCCGCTCCGTGTGGTGGGTGTCGGGCGCAGCTGCGGGGCCTGGGCCGGACCTGGGGGTCTGCCCCGGCGACAGGGACATGGGAGAGACCGGGCTGCTGTGCTGCTGCTGCCAGGGAGCTCTGCTGGCAGCAGACCTTCCCTGGCCTGGGCTATGGTGGCTCGCTGCTGTGTGGCCCCGGTGGCTGAGTTTCACCCACTGGATTAGAAAAAAACCGTGAGGTTAAAGATTGTCAAAGACCTGGGTTTGTCAGCAAAGTTTCATCTGCAAAATGAAGACAGAGGCTGTTAAATCTGTTGATTTAGATAAATGGTAATAAACACAAAATAATTGCATTACAACGTCATTAGTATACATGGGGCTCAAGATAATTTTATAATCAACCTATAAATTATCACATGTAACTTAAACTCAGAGCTAGTGTTTGCGGTCGTGCTTTTTTTCCCTAGAACGTACGCCCCTGTAACGTGTGCATCGGAAAGGTAGGGCGCCATGCCAAGGGCTGAACAAAACGCTTACCTCTCTGTTTTGATAGCTGTAAGCGTTTTTCCTTTTGTGTTCCGGTAATTTAGAAGATCTGAAAAGTGAACAAAAGTAAGACTGATTTATGCGAGTCACCAGGGCTTGCTTTCGGGTTGCTTTTTGTTGTTTGTTGCCTTTTTGTTTAGCTTATTAGCATTCCCCTGAGAGAAGTCGCAAAAGATGCTTAATTGTCGTGAGCTGTGTTGTCACCCCCAACGTTTCCCGGTGCGCTCACTGTCCCCGCCTTTGTGTCCCGGCAGCGATGCACCTGCTGGGGCTGAACTGGCAGCTCCAGCCCGCCGACGGACACACCTTCAACAACGGCATGCGGCCGGGGCCGCCGGGCGCCGAGGACGGGGCGACGGTGCCATCTGGAGGCAGAGGTGAGGCTGCGGCTCCGGGCCCTCGGCGCTGCGCGGGCTTCGCGCTCCTGCCGTTCCTCGGCGGTAGGCACCCGCGCTGGGGAGGGAGGCGGAATCTTTGTTTAAGGCGGGTTTTGGCATCGCCGGGGTTTTCGGCGTGTCTGCTGCTTCGCTGCGGCTGTGCTTACGCTGTCTCTCTGCATCACTGCGCAAAATCGTGCCATGGCTCGAACCTCACCCGCTAACGAAGATGTGCTCCCTCGGGCGCTGAGGAAGACGTGCTCGGTCAGAGAATGTACGGTTTACTGGCTATACGTCCTGTTTCCAGGTATAGCTTACAGATCTCAAAGAAAGAGAAAAAGCTGGATTTAGTAGGCAAGTACATTCTTCTGCCTGTGAGAAATCAAGAACTTTGGCTTCCAGCTGGAACCAAATCCCTGTTTTTTCTTCTTTCTCAGATGTAATTCTAATAGAAAACATCAAGGACAGCAGAATTTGGCCCTCAGTGAATAATCTGTCCTGTGATACTAGTATGAGGAATGTAGGCAACATTTTTTTCTCCTAAAAAAAAAAAAAAGTGTGTTCCAGTGGAGGATGATAGAGACAGGGCAATGAGAAGAATGAGGGAAAATCTAGAAACAGAAATACTTTCTTAAACTGAGAAAGTATATATTGAAAATGCAGAGAAATTACATGCCGTGAAAAGGATTTAATAGTTTATATTGAATGCTTTTTTACCGGTGAGGTTCAGGTGTTTTCTTTCGTACATTGCAATAAGGCTTTTCCTGGTTATTACGGAAATGATGATAAGAAGACAGAACCGAACGTTTCAATTAGTCAAAGCACCTCACAGGCCGTAGTGCACCAAAACAGAAAGAGAAGTAAGAGCACTTGCTGGTGGTCCACAGAAGAATTTTGTTCAGAGCTGAGCACCTGTGGCTCATGTTAAACTTGCTGATTGCTGAAGCCAGCGTTAGAAACAAATGCTAACACAAGGTACTTGCATTGGATATATTGGGAAAAAATCAGATAAAATAGAGCTGGGAAAGGAAGCTGAGTTGTTCTTTGCTATGCCTGATCATTTCATGGATTTGCCTCAGCTTCTTCACATTTTCCATGGAGGTACTAATTTTGGCTTCTTCCTTTTCATGAAATCCTGCATCCTAGTGGCTGCAAAAAAACTGTAGATTTTCAGACTACAAGTTTGTTGGCTTGGCTTTCATCTCTGGCTGACTGTAGGTCAAACTGGATGAACAGCACATCCCTAAGTACAAGGCAGAGTGTTTGTATTACTGCTGAACTTCTTCCAGATCGTGCACAGGTGAGAGACCCTATGGTTTTAGGCAGGAACCTGAAGAGCTCAGGTCTGCAATTATGGTCACTTAGCAGACAACTGCCGTGCTTAACACGTGTCCAGATTCCCTCCCCTGCAGCTTTTCGTTGCCATCTCCGTGCAAATATAGGGCAGCGGGATTGTTGAATTGGAATGTGCTCATCTGCCTGGGGCACTTCAGTGCAAATTCTGGCAGTTTATCCCAGCCCCACTCTAATTAGCTTTGCACATTTGAAGAGGCTGAGATGCCGGCTGTTTTGGGAGCGGTAACCTCCTGTAGAGGAGACAAGGAGACAGAACTGCTAGTTACGGCTTAAATTGCCTCAGTTAGCTTTCCTCGGAGCATGTTGGAAAAGTTTACGTGTTCTTCTGACATTTTATAGAAGGTTGCTGAAATGTTGATAATCTGGGGGAAGGGGAGAGAACAATATTTAGGCAAGTAATCTTCCACAGTGGAATAATAGGAATGACAGGTTTGGATGAACACGAGGAATAGCTAACAGACAAATTCTCATAGCAGGGAAGGGTGAAAAGTTTTTCTGCCTCACCTTCCCTTCTGTTATGTCCAAGTTAATATTGCTGTCCCAGCAGTTTTTAGGAAAGCCTCTGACAGCTTTTAACACAACAACCGTTTCAGGACTCAGGGCTCTGGCTGTGGAGGGTGACCTTTCTATAATTGACACAACTCAGGATGAAGCCATTCTTTTCAAAACATGGGTCTCCCAAAGAAACCTTTAACCCCTAGACTGAGAACGGCCACTTAAACGCAAGCTGTGCCTACTCAGCAAGCAAGGCATTTTAAAGTAGAGCAATTTGAAAGGGGAAAAAAAAAAAAGCAGATATTTCAATTTGATCTGCTTGTTCCTTATTAAGAGACTAAATTCTGGCATGAAATAATAAAACTGCAATTTAAGAGGAATGTCAATTACTGTATTACTGCATTCATATCTTAATGAAAACAAAATTCACTATTAAGATAACACAGTTGCAGGTTTTTTGTAATTACACACTACGTCTTGCTAATACCGAGGATGTCTGAAAGGAGTAGGCAAGTGCAATGGGTAGAAGAATCCTCAGTGCTGCTGTAAAACTCCACGTGAAGCCCACAATGCTCCGACTGGAAACAAAACAGGAGATAGCTGCTTTTTTTTTTTTTTTTGCCTTTGGGCTCCGGAAGTTGTGCCGAACTAGGGATTTAGATTAAGAGGCAAAAGTAAGGAAAAATTCCTTTCTTAATACAAACGATAAGGTAGTATCCCTTCACAGTACGTAAAACCCAAACAGTTGGCACTGCCGTAGAATTATGGAATTGCTACAGGGATGAGAGAGGTAGTAATGACATTAAAAAAAACTTTCTGAGAGCGAAGCCCATTTGTCTGCTACAGTTCCATAAGGATAATGTTAGAATTTTGGTATAATAAATCTAAATTAGAGGGGAAAAGGGGAGAGGAAAAAAAAAAAAGGCATGTTTTGGAATAATTGCTTCTTCACAAAAAATGAATTGGATGACCTTATGGGATTTTTCTGCGCCTAGATTCTGTTAATCTATGCCAAAAATATATTCTACATTTAAAATTATGTAGTGGGCTAGGCACACATTTCCATAAAATATGTGACTATCTGTGTGCTGTTTCCTTTCTAATTGACAGAGTATACTATAAAAGTCAACTTTAATCATTTCAGAGGACACCTAAGATAAACTACCATTTATGTGGAAATATCCAAACTAACTCCATCTGCAAATCCAAGTAAAGAATGCTTTGGTGTAGAGTTTTTCTGTGTATGACATACTGTCTTTGGTGTGCTCACAAATTTAGCAGATTGTCTACTAATTCAAAATTGACTTAGTATTTTTTTATCTTGGTTATTTGCTATGGCTATGCAATATAAAGCTGAAAAACACAGTAGGAGACTGTGGTCTCTGATCCTAGAAACCCACATTTTAAAAGATACCAAAGATAATTAGGGGCAAGGATTGTGGACCTGAAAGATCACTTCAGTGACCGTAAATATAATAAAAGGAAAAGGCAGATTTGAATGTGTGTTCTGATACTCATGTAGTTCAGGGTTTGTGTCTCTGTGGACCAAACATGCTTGATCCATGCTCAGTTTATGAGGTATTTCACTTAGTCTACCACAGTGCGTGGATTTTGAAAAGACAATTACAGTTAATTAAATGGTAAAAGTATTGAAATGTCATGACAAATACTTGTTTCCAGTTATCAAATTCAGCATTGTAAATATAATGGCAGTAACGAAATGAAGGAAGTTAAATTTGCTCTTAAATATGGCACCATCTTACTTGCTTGAGATGAGAGAGGGGGGAAACAGATTTCTACTAATCCAGCAGAAACTTACCTTGAATAGCTATGGAAAGCTAAACTCAGCAGTCATTGCGAAGCTGTCTAGGTTGTCTTCAGCTCTCTCTGAATAATTTTGAGACCTCTGCCAGATGCTGAGACTCCAAGTCACGTTTTGGTTTGCACACAGAAATGATTATTTTCTAATCAATAAGATATTTTATTAGCAATGCAGCAGACAGGCAATGTTAAAGGAATAACAAAATTATGAAATGGGAAGATGTGCCACCCTTACGTATGTATGAGTTGGGGTTCGGGTGCAAACAGACTAGGCTCTGACTTGAACGCCGGAGACACCGGTGCTACCCCCAGCTGTGTTTCTGCTCGCCGGCCAGCGTGAGGACTCCAGAACTCCAGGAGAGAGCTCTTTCTCATGTTGCGAAAGACAAAAAGATGAAAAACTCGTACCTTACTAACAACGTAAACAACATGAGTCTTCTGGTTTCTACTGTTTCCTTTCAGACGCTTTAAAACAGATGATCAAAATGTAATAACAATCAATGTATTTTAAATGTCACTTCCGTTACCTTCATTCAATTTAATCAAGACGTGCCATCATTTTCCAGGTGAATTAATCTTATTAAGTAGTTATGTGGCTAATGTAATGTAGATCTTAATTAACAGGTTAGCAAGCAGAAGTATTAATATGGACGCTGTGAAGGCTTGCAGATGTGGTCTTCTGAAAAACACCAGGCTTCTAGGGCTGCCTTAGCAGAAGCAAAGTATTTGACTAAGTCCCTCAGGACAGAAGAGGAGTTTTATTGTTGTGATTGTGTTGATGGTGACGGTATGAGTTGCTGTGTTTAAAGTTAGGTGATGAAGTGTATTGTATACCATCAGAGACGATTCTTATGTTCATCTAGTAATTCATACTAGAAATTCATGCTGGTATATATTTGTTCCTTGTGAAATGCCGTGAACTAACAGATCGTAATTTTATTTCAGTTACAATTTGCTTTTGATTCTGAAAACACTGAATCTGTGAAGCCATGCCTGCGTGAATGTCAAGGTGTACCTAAATTTTTAGGTGTCTCAGGGTATTAAGGCATGTTTCTTAACTCTACCTGCAGCGCCAGATCGTTTGACTGCAGCTGAGCCAGAGCAGTGGTGTTAAGCAGCTGCTCTCTGCAGAATTTCTTTCCTTTCACCACAATAGAAATGTGAGATACTGACCAGAAAACCCAAGATTTTGATTTTGTTTCAGAAACTGGTTTACTGGACTCCTGAAAGCTCGTACAAATTCAGAAGCTTCCTTCCTCCTCACTTCACAAAATAGAGCTCATTTAGTACCTCAGCATCTTCAGCGTAACTGAAGTTCAAGATGTGTCATAGCAGCTTCTCCAGACAAACTCTGATTTCCTGGCTTTTTACTTTGTTGTAGCTGTGGGAATTTGTCATCAGCAGTCACTCCATTGTACACATTTCAAAAATAGTCTGTTTTCACCTGGGTCCTAGGGCACTTAGGGATTACTAGTAAATATTTTGAAGCATAAGTTCATGTAGGAAGTGATCGGTGTGGTAATAGCGCATCGCACTGATTTTTCCACAGGAGAAATTCGTATAGAAAAGACATTTTCTAACCATAGTAATTCCCACGCATTCATTTTTGGCAAAAAGTTCAGTGGAGTATATTTTTGTATTGAATAGTCTCCTTTACACAGCTGTACCATGAATTTCTTTGGAATCCCGAGTCATCTGTGAAAATCCCTAGAGAAAAATAAGTTAGATAAAAACATAAGGAAAGCTATGCCTGCAGCAGTGATTTATCAGAAATGCAAAGGTACAGAAGAGAAGTAAAAGAGAATTCTCTTTAACTGACATTGGTGATATTTGTTCCTTGTATTTGATTTTAAGTTGTCCCGATTTTCTTTGTAGTTCGTTATGGATCCGCTGCAATGGTTATTCTGCTAGATATTTTTCAAGAGTGTTATCAAGATGCGATTTACAGTCGTCACCGTCATAAAGGCACACAGTCAAAGCGCTGGAGTTAATTGCTATTTAAATGTGATGTCTGTAGCGTGACACTGCTGGTAGCCAGATTTCATTTTTATTTTTTAATTTTAACTACAGTATGGGAGAGGAGCCTGTAATAAATACTCAAGTAAATCTGGTTTCAGTGTAGACAGGGATCTGCCTCCATGGCTGACACTGCTTGCCATCAGTTAAATTAAAGGCTGGCGGGGCATGTCCTATCAGATGCCACCTTGAAACTGACCTCCAGCTCAAAGATGAGGCCTGCTGACAAGTTAGCAGGGGGACTTTGCGTTGCTGTTGTCATGTGTTGCCTATTTGATAGCTTCGAAGGCAAATATACTTGAGTGCTAAAACAGTCTTTTCAAATACATATGCCAAAATAGTAATTCAACTGGGTAAATAACACAGCAGTTTAAATGAATAAGTGTTATTTAGTTGATAAATATATGTTTGACTGAGTGATTGAAATGGCTCCCCTGGGTAAGATGAAGAAGTGTGCATTTAAAACTTGCTTTTGTAGATGTTTATAGAGAGGAAATCACAGAAAAAAAAATAATCAAGTATCCATGGGGTTATAAGATAAACAGACGAAACTCTAAAACAGTCACCCACAGCAGAAGTAATGATGTTGGGATTTATTTGTTCACAATAGTATGAGTTGTTTGGGTTTGTCTTTCTTCCCAGATTTGTCAGTTTGTCACATCTGTAACTTCACTTAAATGCAGTTGATGTTGTTTGAATGTGATCTGCAGTGGTCCATCAAAATGGAAAAGCTTCTAAAAATAGCTGGAGGCAGCGAGCCAGGTGGCAAGATACATGCTCTACATTAGGAGGTGAAGACTGAAGGAAGCTATAAAAAAAAAAGTTTGAGAGTCTCTAGAGACAGATTGTATAAGTGAAGCTGTTAATGCAGAAAAAGCCATTGCAAATATAAAGCTAGGATGATGTTCTGCTTTTCAGGTTTAAAAAAATAATCTTAAGCCTATTGACTAAGAAAAGAGGGTCAGTGGTTGTATCTACTTTGCATTTCACTGCTATTTCTAACGTGGGGAGGAAGGAACATGAAGTGGCCGATGTTGAGACACCTCCTGTAGTATTTTTATGTGACTGCTCTGTATTACTCATCTTCAATGTGAGACTTTTTAATAGATCGTTGTTAATATTTCTGTTTTACAAGTAGTCATCTGAGAACATCAAGATCATGACCAAGTCAGGCACAGTGCCTGTGTCAAAGCAAGGAGTTAGAACCAAGACACTCACGCTAGTCTCCTGGCTCCTCCCAACAGGAGTAACTCATCAGGAATATAGTATCATTCAGTAATGCTTAATCTTTGCAGCTCTGAGAGCTTGCTGGACTTAAAACTTTGTAAGTTGTTAGTTAAACTTGCAACTATTAAACTTACGCTTTAGTGCAACTTCAAGCATTTCTAAATTGTGTTATTTCAGCATTGTGATGTAGAGCCATAAAAACAGGATCCGATGTATTAAATTCTTAAAATCAAAAATAAGGATTCCTTTCAGCATGCCAGAGGTGAGGCAGCAGCTGTGTCTCACAGACATGTACAAAAATACAGACTTGAGAATATGGGGTCATCATTCTGTTAACTTCTTTCTTGTAGGTTAAGTCGATCGTGATCACTTGTGATAGTTGCTCATCTAACCTGCTCTTAAAATCCTCTGCTATGTTGAACCCCTACAGCTGTCACAGCTCTTTTCCTAGGTAGATTTTCCTGAGACACTGAAATGTTCCAGAAGGAATGGTTTGGGCAACTCGAAACCGTGTCATTTATGTTGTAGAGAAAAAAAAAAAAAAAGGATCTATGGGAGTTGCTTCCAAAGATAATGCCAAACTGAACCGGATCATTTTGGTATTAGGAACCTGAATTGTGTCTCTAGGCTGAGTGGTAACTACAAATTTAGTTGTGTGATCTGCAGTTTTCACCAGTTTTTAAGCTAGTAACTTCAAAATTTTCATGAGAAAGGTAAAGGAAAGGTCTTTTTCTAATAACTTTTTGTTGGGAAAGTTTAACATCCAATATATTTGCTTACCTGTGAGGTGCATGCCGAAGTTGTGGGAATGTAACTCTGGTTCTCTTGGTGACTGGAATATTCTCTTTTTAGCTTAATTGATGTATTTGAGGATTCTTGACTCCTGAAAAAATGCCCTTTCCCAGATAGAAATAGAAAACAGAATTTTGGCTGAGAGGCTGAGGCTAAATTCCACCAGAAATACTAAAACTTGAGTCTCCGTAAGAATTAAATTTTTTTGCAAAGTTACAATTCTAGGGAATATATACTTGGCAGACTTGGAAGCAATGTAATTAGCAAAAGTCATTGATGGTGGTGTTTTGGAGCTGCTGTAATAGCCAAAGAAACCAACAGAGATTATGGTGGTCTTAACATCTGCGCGCTCAGTAAGCTTGCTGCACCGGATAAGAGTCGGGTAGGTACAATGGCTGAAGCAATATTCAGTATAATTTCTACTTGATGTAGATGAAAAACACATGACTCGGTGATTTGTAACGCAGATTTATGTATGAGAGCATTCTAACACCACGTCACTTCTTAAAGGGTTCTGAGGAGGATTCGGTTTTCTAAAACTTATTCTGTGGCATACGCTATTTATGTGTGGTAGTAGCTGTTTCAGTACTTAATATCCCTTTTATATATATGTGTGTGTGTTAGATATATGTTTAGGACATGAGGGAAGTGATTATAAGCTGCTTATTTTTTAACTAATTGGAATATTAGATTTGTGATGCTAATAGAAGCCGTCTGTCTGAATGTACATGGCCGCTGCTCCACTGAATTCTAGAACTGTATTAAAAGTTATGAAGTATTATATATATACTGTATTAAAAAGTATAAAGGTAAAGTATTGCTTATAAAGAAACTAAATGAGGAGCAGATTCCAACATGGGGGGAGGCTACTGATTTCAAACAGATCTAAGCTCCAGATTCCCACCCGTCTTATGTGTGGATTTCAGAAATAGATTACATTTACTGACATCAGTTTTCTTTATGTCAAGGATTTCCACTAGCTTCCATGGACTGGAGCAGCTCTGTTGTAGTTAAGAAATTAATCAAACTGAAAAAAATATATAATGCAGATAATTCATTGAATATAAGGAGTCTGTGGACAGAGTCAGAATACTGGAAGAGGCACCGGTCTCTTAATCTTCCCAGCTTTATTACTTACACAGCTTTTATCATAATAATGATGTCTGCTGTAATACTTCCTGGAAATAGCTTTTTCTTTGACTGTTTCACTTTGACTATGGATATACTGATCCTGAAGAACAAGGCTCTTCAGAGTGCGTCAAGGAGTCTGTTCTCAGATTAAATACAGTCGATGTTCATTTAAGTACGCGCAGTCCGCTTCCAAAGAAATAATTCACGGCACACTTTTTAAGAATGCTGAAAAAATTCATTATGTATTACCGTAACTTGGAATCGTGACGTGAAGTCAGTGTAACGTTGTACTCCAAGGAGATGAAGGAGCCCTCGGTCTTAGGCTGAGTTCCCAGCTCTGCCAGTGACAGCATTCAACAGGTGACTTTATGTGCGCTGTACCTGGCCTTCCTATCCAGGTGGGAAGGACTAATTTAAATTCTAGGGAGATGGTGCCTGGCTTCATTTAGGTAGGAACTTTGACACATCCGCCGTTGCAGTAGTCCATTAGAATTGAAGTCATGTAGGTTTTACGAAACATTACATGTTTGAATCTGGTTGCTATCGGTGTTCTTGGGCGGCTCTAAAGGCACACTGCTTGACATTCTCAGCCATTTTTCCTTTCTTTGCAGCCTGTCTTTGTAGCTTCTCCTTTCTTTTTTTCTTAGTGCTGTGCTTGTCGAACCATTAACATAAAAAATGAAAAAACAAACAAGTTGCCAAAAACTGTATAGCAGTTGGTATTCAGAGCATTCTTTTACCATTTCAAAACACTGCCAACATAATATCTCTCATTATGTACAAGTGTAAGTGCTGCTAACATAGATAATTTGGAATCTATAATTGAAACCATGCTATTGCAGCTCTCTCAATTAAAGATAGTCAAGACAGAAGAGCTGTTGTGTACTTACCTGCTGGAATTATATGTCATTCTGTGCCATCCTCTTACAATCATACAGGGCTGGAATATATTTCAAAAGTAACTTGCCATTTATTGAAAATAGCATTACACCATGAAAAAAACATTAAGTAAACATTGAGCTTTTAACAAAAACTGTCAGGTTGTATCGGCAATATCACTACCACCTAGTGTGTATTAATAGTGATATTAATGGTACCTTTAAATTTCTGTGGTTGTTAACAGATATTTTCTGTGGTTTTCTGGTCTTTATAGTGTCTGTTGTAATAATTTTCAAATGGATTTATCACCGCGTTGTTTGCGAATATGGAACAGAAAATCAAACCTTGCGGTATACTGTAGCTTGAAAGTACTGCTAACTCTTCACTTATCGCACTCCATGTTTAAAATATGTGTAACCTCGCAACCATCCCGTTCAGCTGAGAGCAGAAGGGATTTGCACCGTGTTTTAAAGCTTGACTATTTCATGGGCTGGAAGCCAGAGCGCTCAACCAGAAAGGTCTCCTATCTTGTCTTCAATAATGCATGCTGAAGAACCATCAAATGATGGATTTTAACTAATGACAGCACAGGGGAGAAGGACTTGTAGCTAGTCCCTGCTTCAGGCAGAGAGAACTGAAAAGGCAGCACGTTGAGTTGTACTAACTTCTTTCAAGAAGGAGAAGATGCGTGTTAGAGTACAGACCCTGTTCTCTGTGTCATTTTCTGTGCATTTTATTTCTTCTGTCAACTCTCTAGTCTGTGTCCTGGAGTTTATTGGACTACCTTACTGTATAAAACAACGATAATAAAAATTTGCCATCAGTTAATTTAGATTGAAGTTACACCTTCAGTTCACCTTTCTGATATATTTTTTTTTATACCCTGGTTGCGTACGAGACGCAACTGAAAAGAGCACAGGGAGATTCGTCTGTGCTTAATTGGCTCTCTACTGTTACTATATTTGATCGGTAAAGAGCAATTGCAGAGTTAAAGGGTTAGAGGGATTAGAATATTGCAGATGCTCCACAGAAAAAGGTTCACAGCCGCCTTACTTCAAATATAGTGGCCAAGCTCTTCCATACTGATGGAAACAGCAGGCAGATTGCATCGGAATAAGAAAGGAAAGTTACAGTTTGATTTAAAAGGTGGCATTACCACACGTGTTCATCTTGCATGAATAAAAATACCTGTATTAAATGTGGTTATCTCATTTGATCTATATTTGCTTTTATTTTATAGGACCATGGGTCACTAGGAATAGCAGCATAGACAGCGGAGAAACAGAAGTTGGCCGCAGGGTCACCCAGGAAGTGCCCCCTGGAGTGTTTTGGCGCTCTCAGATTCATGTCAGCCAGCCACAGTTCCTGAAGTTCAACATATCCTTAGGGAAGGATGCTCTTTTTGGTGTTTATATAAGAAGAGGACTTCCACCATCACATGCCCAGGTACTTTATCAATGTATTTGTTGGCTTTAAATGTCAAAGTGCAAAAGTTCAGAGCATCTGTGTTAGATTTATGTTGGAGCTTATGGAGCTCAAGGTTAAGGATTCCTGGTAATTACTTAATTTGTGATGTTTGACTGAACACCCTGATATTAAGATTTCTAGGTTATTACATACCTCAACAGTACATTGATAAAAGAAGTAATCCATGATGTTCTTGCCATTCAGGTTTTTAAGATAACTTGCAGTTTGGCACACGAGGTTTTGAATCTCTGATGAAATCTTGGCACCAATTGGGATAAACCTATCCGGTTATACACCAGTGATGTTGCAAAAATGATGAATGATCAAACTAACAGTATCAAAGCACTGTATATGGTTGGAATGCGTGCACAGCTAGGTGTGTTAACATATCATTTTCTATCTTCATAGAAGTTTTAATCTCCACAGGCTGTTGGAATGGCATCACTGGGACATGCAACAGACCTTGGCATCACTGCTCCCCAGCCGTGTTAGAGAACATACTGCAGTGGCATGTGTTTGAGAGCTTTAATTTTACTGCTTTTCCCTCAAGGACAGTATTTAGGTATAATATCTGACTCAGACGTGGGGCAAGTCTTGCAGGTGGGAAACCCATTTCTTCTTGATTTCGAAACAGCCTCAAAGACGAAAACTCAGTAACACCACATTTCTACAGTGACCCTGTAGTACAGAGCTAAAGGCTGTAAGTAAAGATAGTTTTAAAGTTAGTGAGACCAAACTTAAGTATCTTTTTCTCCTAGGTTGTGCAGCGGGAGTTTTAATTTCTTTGCTGCAAGAAGATATAGCTATATTTTCTGTTACAGAGATATTTTTTTTATTATATTGAGAAATCATTAATGTGAATGGAAAGATTCCCATTTACTTAGATTAGAACTGTAATGAGAAATAATATATTTGCAGTTACACGTAGTAAAAGGAAACAGCCTCCATTCTTTAGAGTGCAAGGGAAGTAGAAATAACAACAATGTTTTGGAAAGGACCCTTCCTTTCATGCGTATGCTTGCCGCTAAAAATCAGTTCTTCACTCAGAAATGATCACCTAAACTTAAAACGCTTTATATATAGTATATGATTCACAAAAAGCAAACGTAGAACTCTGTGATCCCTTTTGGGAAAGCTCCATTTAATGTTTCTAGACGCCTTGCCCTGATTTGCAAAGAACTGCTGCTACTGCTTTTTTTTTTTCTTTTTATTTAGCAAAGCAAACTGTAATTCCATAAATGCTTAAAATGCATGATCTGAGCTAAAAGCCCAGAGGCTTTAACATAATTGCGTTGTTACATATTGCCATATAGGGAAAGTGTGTTCATATTGCCTGCAAGAAGATATCAACCCTCAGTGAACTGTGTCCATGCGCGTGCACAAACTCATGGTACACACAGTGAACCGATTAGTTTTCTGGGGAAAACTACACTTAACATTAACTGAATTTTGGATCTGTTTCCAAATGTGAGGCAAATTTATGGAACTATTCTGCATTGTCTTTTGTTCCTTGGTGTTTATTCTTGCCCGTAGTCTGAATTGAGAGCGAAAATCTTTAAACGGAGCTGGGAGGAGAGGAGAGAAGAGATTTACAGAGAGATATGATCTCTACGTCTAAGAATTTGTGAACAAGGAGCTTTGACTATAAACTCCATCAGCTTCCTGTAGTATGCTGTTTTAAAGTGTTCTGTGAGTTATTGAATGGATATATCCGTCTGGGAAGAAATAAGGATCACCAGTCCACATCCCAAGGAGGGGAGGGCGAGTGGTCAGTTTTCCACATAGCTAGAGGTTAGCATACAGCATCCTGAAGTTCCGTACAAAGACTAGATAAATTGGGGAAATTGTAGAGGCTGGTGACTACTTTTCAGCCATTTCCACGCATCCATGCAACACAGAAGATAGCCACAGAGAGTATGTGCCAGGGTGGGAGCATTTCTTAAGAACGTTTTGATTTTGGCTGTAATGTTTCAATATGTTGTCTTGAGGGCAAAATTATGTCTATGGATCTCTAACTGTTGCAATGAGGTAATGGCATAATTCATTGAGCATGTCTCATTTGATTCAGAATTTTGGCATTCACTTCCCCTATCATTCCACCATGAAAAAAAACAGCAATTTAGCCGAGGAAAACAAACAGAAGTATAAATCCTGAAGTGAAAATGGCTGAGGGCAACCAAAGCTCCTAAGCAATCATCGCAGTTTGCTATAAATACAAGTTAATTATAATTGTCTGACTTAAGACATGATGGAGGTACGCCTGTGTCTTTTATGAGAAATCCAGTTGGATGGAACTGGTAGTACAAAATATTTTTTAATTCAAGCTGAACTTTAATTTCTATTGCACTGTGATCAAACGTACTTGTTCTAGCTTTCATTACGATGTTCTTATCTGAGAAGGCTATGATCAGGCAAAGTTGCTCTTCTTTCTTTCACTCCAACTTACGTGGATAGGATATAAATTCTGTGACCTTTCTGTTGAATTAAATAATGAGAAATATCAACTGTGCTTCCTACTGAGCTGGATTCCTCCTCGGAGAACCTGTTTTCCACTCTTTGGAGGAAGGAATTCCGACTCTCTTCCATAACAGTAGTTAATGAAGTCCACCGGTGTAATCTGCAGAATTGCTTTCCCATGTTCATGCAGGGTCCTGGTGCTTGTCAACAGGGTGGTACAGCAGAAGATTGATTGGCGTTTTTGCCCAGCAATCAAAATTCAGCCAAGCTGCTACCGAGAGAAATAATTTCAGAAAAAGAAAGGCAAGCTGTTACAGACCTGAGTTAGTGAAAAGAAGCGTTGTTCTGACAGAAAGGAGCAGAATGGTTTTGTATTGATGAAAATAGTCTGAAGTTGACACCAGACGATATTTTAAAATTGAAATTTAAAATCCTTGTTTCTGCAGGTTAGGGACATGATCTGTAAAGCAGCGAACAACTACACTTGACAGTTCATCACTGATCAGCGCTGATATGTCAAGCCAAGTAAAATCCTTTGTGGGAGCAAGTCAATAATCAGCAAATTAGGTACATGATTAACCTGAGACAACAAGATGCAGTTCCTGTCTGAGAGCCCTGCTGAGATTTAACCTTCTCAGTATTACTGTTTAGCAAATATTCCAAATGCCTGGTTTAGTCAGTCAAACTGATGTAGCTGTAAACTTGTCTAGAAGCAGCCTTGCGAGCTGTGTGTGCAGGGAATGGAGCTCTGGAGCAGAGGTAAAAAGGCAGTTTTGAGTGGCAGGCAGACTACAAACAGGAATGCATTGTTTTCAAGCAGAATTCTTCCAACCTGTGTAGTACTACCTAGAAATAATGAAATGTGCGTTGCAGGCTTGAATGATAAATAGGAAATTAGTAGAAGATAGTCATATTAATAAAATTGATAATGTATAGAAAATGAACTGTAAATGTCAAATAACGCATGAAGCGACTCTACAGAGATTACAGCAATTATGATGTTACTACGCATTGGTAGAACATTCCAAATGACGCATGAAATAAGGTAACCTTATAGAAACATCACTGTAATGTCTGTAGAAGGCAGTGCATGGAGTTGTATTGTTTTCAGTTCCAGCAGAGTGTTTTATACTTACAAATTTTTCATGTCAAACTGAAAACTGTTTTCATTTAGAACAGGAGTTGGCTTTGTTTGAAACAACTTGAATAGCTGGGGACCTTCAGAGTTACCTTTGTTTTTTAGCCAGTGCTCAAACACGTTTCGGTGCTCTGACCACCTTGAAGTTATCTGATGGCAAGAGTGCTGCTGTTACCGAACGCTGTGCTGCGTTGTGCTGATTGCGTTGTGTCACATTCAGATGTTGAAACGAATCGGTTGGCTGGCGCTGTGGGTATCAGATGTTTCATGGGTGTGTTTTAATGAATAATTATCAACTGGATTTTATGAAGAACTAATTTTAAAGCACTTTGCAAACAAGCGTCCCTGACATATGTTTTCTTGGCTGCTTAGGTATTACAGGGCTTTGGCAAATGGTAGCCACAACGCCAGACATGGTTTTTCCTTCTTTCTCTGCCCCCTGCCCCCCAGCAGTGAATATGAGTCCATTGTTAAGACAAGAGCTCCAAGAAATCTTTCCTTTCAATTCCTAATTTCAAACGCTGCTAGGGATTTTGTGGAGGCATGCAAATAATTTCAAATCTAAGAAATAAACGCAGATTGTGCAGGCTCTCTGCGTTTTCAGTCCTGACCCTTGCAAGCTCTCTTTGTTTCGCTGTGCTTTCACAACCAGGTCACTTCTTGCACGCAGCTGGGCTCAGCCGGCCTGTGCTATATGGATGGCATAGCACAATGTGGTCACTGCCATGTACGTTAAGTTCCAAAACTGTTTTTCTGACTCCTCATGGTTACTGGAAAAAGTCATTATTAGCCTACGAATAAAATGCATTGGAGGATAGAAAGTACTGAAGGACAAATTATAAAAACAAGTTGCCCTGAAATAACTTAGTATGAGATTTAGGTTTGTAAATAGAAGTATGCAGTAAGGTTTTGGTATGCTGTGTAGGAAAAGTATACAAACTCACTGAGAATGTGAATTTGGAATTTGTTTAGAGAAGCAGGCTGGCAAGTTACTTGCTTATATGGAGCTTTAATCATTGTAAGTACTCCCTCCTGCAAAACTGAACTCTGAAGTCGTTTGGGATTTCTGGTGCATTTTGTTTCTGAGCAGTTATTGCCATTTTTGCGTGACTTTTGGTATGAAGCCATGAAATATAAAGGGTCATTAAAACAAAAGAAAAGTCAGTGAAACTTCCAAATTGCTACAGAGATTTAGTTTGGTTTGACAGATCCATTCCCCAATTCATGTGATTGAGTTGTCTCTTCCTTAGCAGCTGTGTGTTAGCTTAAAAATTCCACACTTGCTTCTTAATGCTCATGAAAGTACTTTCATTCTTTTCCTAGATGGGTCTTCTAATCTGTGCACGTTTGTCAATAAGTAGCTCTAAAGCAAGAGTGGTATCTTCAGCACAACATTATATAGTAATTAATCATGCAAGTGTGGTAAATCAGAAAATCAACAGGGCCACAAGAAGCAAAATGATGCTTCAGCCAGCTATGTGAAGAAATCTCATGCGGTTGTGAATTCGCGGTACCTTCTTGGTGACTCTTCAGACACAGATTTTAGATTTTGGGGGTACATATACCTAGTAGTTGCCGACACATTAAGATTTGTACGCCCGGAGAACCACCAGCAGACACGTTATCTTCCTTCTTTTTTCCTCAATCCTGAGGAATCCAAAGAGGGATAAAAATTTAGCGTTATATTCTGGATCGGTTTGCACTGGCACTTCACCATTCATAAAGTTATACAGGTTTAGTCATTTTGCTTTTGCCTGAGCGTGCAATAGTTCTTCATAGTTTGATTAAAGAGGGGCAATACCAGTCTTAATTTTACCGAAGTTAAAAGTCATGCCAAGGTACCTGCTCTCACCAGGTCACACCCCATCACTGTGAAAAGAGATTCTGCAGCTAAAACTACTTCACGCAGTTTCAGCCTGAACACTCTTCCCCTTCGATCTTGCCAACTGCTGAGCCTTCTTTACTATATGAGGTAGAATCAGCATCAAACAGAGGGGAGGCAGAGGAACCTGCCAGCACAAGCAGAGACGAACAGCATGTTGCCAGTGAGAAATGTCAGCTTTTATTGCTACTTCCTTAGTTGACCCTTTGTGAATGATTGTTCTGAAGAGCAAGGTTTCTTTTTCCCAAGATGTTGCCCGAGTAATAACATTTCCCAAGGAGGTGATGAGTCTGTCCTTAACCTCTGACTGTTGGACAATAGGTTTTACCAGTATTTCCAAATGTCATTGATTTAAGAGGTAGATATATATGTGAGTTTGGCACCTCTGATACTCCGAAAGTTACTGATATGCCAGAATTCTCTAAATCTCTGGTGTGTGTTGGCTTAAATGTACTGATTCACCTGATTTACCTTCTCCTGCAAAAATCCTGTGTGAAAAGAGGCTCAAGTGGATGGCAAGCTGATATTAACAGTTTGGTGAAAGTTTTTATTCTACTTCTCCTAGTCTTTCCTGTGATTAAAGGCATGGGAAGGCACGGATAGTGCACTTACTGTGACAATAGCTCTCAACATTAGTCAATTTGGGCTCAGATTCCTACCCTGCCATGGATTTCCTTTGTGGCTGCGTATTGCTGTCAGTTCCACATGTGTAACAGGAAGGTGATAGTACTTCCATACTTTCCCGGTTGTTGTAAGGCTAAGCGTATCAAGGACTCTATATTGCTCATATATAACTGTTACAAAATTTCAAACGGAAAGGTCAGCTTTTATACCCCAGTTTTAGATAGATGTGTAGCATGGCACTAAAGCGTTAAATCAGTCCCTCCGTCTATCTCTTCTACTAGAAGGCAGAATCATTATTTTGTTGCGTATTGTGTAGTATTTACTAGACCGCAGTGAGGGGAATGCAGTGTACAAGACAGCCCTCTGTGGCTGTTTTGTCTTTTTAGGATGCAAGATTACAGTTTTCTATTTAAACCGAAAGCAGGTGAAGGTGCTTTCTCAGCGCTGTCGCAAGCACAGACTCTATGTGCTGGAGATAACGGAGGGAAATGCGATGAAACTACTGGCAAGCAAGCACATAGAATTACTGTATTTTATTGAGCACATGCATCTTTCTTTAGACATGTCTGTCTATCTACTCCTACGTAGATAAATGTTTCTAAAACAAGATGTGTTTTCATAGGGGACTTGTTATACAACTATCAAAAGATTAGATATATTGTTTTTGTCGTTTCTTAAGGGCTTCCCTTAGATAGGGACTATGAGAGCTAGTAAGTTGAGCACAGCATCAGCTTGAGAGCTCCAGAACCGCAGGTGTTAAAGACAGGAAAAAAGCCTATTAAGATAGCTAAGTCCAGCTGCTTTGTTATGCAGAGTTATTCCCTGTTGTAGATTAATCAGTATTTCTTCCAGTCCTGTTTAATTGTGTGATGCGGTGGCATCTCCATTGGGAGGCTATTACTGAGCTTAATAGATGGGAGGCTTATCTGACATTCATCTTAAATTTCTTTCTTTCTTTTTTTAGTTTCGTGCCATTAACGGTGCTGTCCCTCTTATACTCTAAATAATCACTTGCTCTGTTTGATCCCTTTTCCAAAGATTAATAACAGTCTACCTTGCTTGGAAACCATCCAACCAGAAATTCTCAGTTTTCCTTAATATAAATTCAATTCCTTCAGCCACTTGATTTGTGTTATTCCTTTCCATGCTCCCGCTGGTTTTTGTGTCCCTGATCGTTCCACATACAAACTCAGGTAAGCAACTCTTACTCCGTGATGTAAAACTTGTACAGTGTATTTTTATCAGGGGCTGAGTTACCTAATATTAGACAAACACATTTTCTGTTTGTGCTGTTCCTGTTTGTTTCCACGTTCCGGGGGCTTCCATTCAATTACGTGTCTGGAGCTACATCTGGGACTTCTGTTCCTCTGGCCACAGGAATTTATTGTAGGCGATTCCTTAGAAAAGGGGGGATGTCTCATAGCCTGAAGGTTCCCAGCTTTGAAGGCCGTGTAGGAACCTAAAATTTGATGGGCCAAATCACTGATTTCAGCTTCTTTCTCAAAACCCAACCTGTCAAGAAATGCCATTTGGTACATTTTTTGATCACCTGTGCAGAGCAAAGATGGATAATTCTGTGTCGCTGTTTAAGAAAGAGTCCCAGAATCTCTGTGTGTTCCAGGGTCAACTAGTAAATATCGCTTTCACCTTGACATGTCTTCCAGAAATATCATTTTATGACAAGGTAGAAGAGAAAACGTAGTGTCAGATTTTGAGGTGAAATACCATTCTGTATTCAGGTCTGTCTGTTTGGGGTTTTGTTTGTTTGCGTTGGTTTTTGTTTGGTTTTGGTTTTTTTTCTTTTCTTTTTTTTTCCTGTTTGTTTTGTTTTGTTTTTTTTTACCCTGCAGTATGATTTCATGGAACGCTTGGACGGGAAGGAGAAATGGAGTGTGGTGGAGTCCCCCCGGGAGCGCCGAAGCATCCAGACGCTTGTTCAGAACGAGGCTGTGTTTGTTCAGTACCTGGATGCGGGTTTGTGGCACCTGGCGTTTTACAACGACGGCAAGGACAAAGAAGTGGTCTCCTTCAGTACGGTTATTTTGGGTACGTATCTCCACAAGCTGAGCATTTCTCCTCTCTGTTTATACCTTCCCTTACTTACAGTCATAATACTTTCTCGCGGTCTTCGCTATGCGGCCTGTTTATCCTTATGCTGAGTTGTGCGTTTTTTTCTCAATGCCACTCTGTTAAAAAGCCTGGTAACGGGGTGCTGATTTTAATTTGCTGATTTCTCTTTTAAGATTTTAGCATTCCCGTAGATCTTGAGTTTAGTTCTGGAAAACGAGACTCAGATAAGTTCAGTCAGGGTTGAAGCATTCCCCAGTTAATATTCCTCTCCTTAATCTCTGTCATTTTTATACTTCTTATTTGCTTCTCTGGAGAAACTGCTTTCTGCCCCGGTGGAATAGTATCCAACAGGAGAGCTGTTTAATCTTCGCAGAAAGACAGCACAAGAAACTGATACCTGCAAAGGAGGATATTGTTTGCGGAGACCCCAGAGATTAATCGAGTCCGTTAATTAGCCATATGCTGTTTTACAGCATACTGCTCACCTGATAGTGGGTCATCTCTTCAACATGGTGGAATCAAGAGGAGAAGGACATCTACTCTATGATCTGAGAAGCCAGCAGTTTTGTTAGAAGAATAGGGTTACGTTTAGTGGGAAATCAAACTGAGTCTAAATTCTCCAAGCTTTATTAGAAGATTTGTTGAACTTTGAAGCACCTTAATGAACTTTGCTGAATATCTTTCCACAGTGGCATAAAAAATTCTGAGATAGTCTATGTGGTATTCTCTCCTGGATGGTGAAGTGTTAAATGGTGCTATGTTGTATAAATCTGTGATTTCTGTTAGTTTTGGGAAAGAGAAACTACAAAAAGTCCAAGTGAGTCTTTAAGCTTGATGAAAAATAGTTGGAGGTGTTTTCCAGTCGTGCCTGATTAATGATATGAAACTTAATTTTTTCCTTTTACATTAGTATAAAATTCAGTTTGTTGGCTTAAGTCCCAAAGCGTGTAGGAGGATAGCCAATACTGTGTCACTAAGTATGACTATAAGTGTTTCTGTTAGCCTCAATTAAGATGAAAAAATGATTTTTCTTCTTGTGTGTGGTTTTGCAAGAGTTACTAGGTGCTATGCATGTTGAGAGAGAGAGAGATATTTGCATATTTGCCCGTAGAAGGCCTTTTCTGCCTCTCCAAAAACAACAAGAGCATTTGTGCTTATATCTTCTGATGCGCCTATCGTGCTTAGAAAACCTTCAGATATGATAAGATGTCCTTAAAAGAGTTCGCTGGTCTAGGCGACAGCTTTCGAGAGTATCAAAGGTCTAATAGTCAGGTAGACTACTTGATAGTGCAATAATAGTAATTGGACTGAAATGTAGAGAAAAGTATAGTGTTTCATCCAGTTCAGAGGTTCTTCTGCAAACACCTAGTATCAGACGTTTCATAATCAAAGGATCTGAGACAGCTGAAAGTTTCTCTGATGTGGAAGAGAAGAAAGAATAACAGAAATGATGTTAACTCCCAGACAATACTAAATTTACCATGAATACATAGAAAATGCTTTTGTGTGCTATGAAGCAAAATAATAATTAAATCTATAGACAAGGTTCTTCATGAGATAAATTGATATCTTTGGGCACTAGGTTTCAATTTTTCTTTTAGTCGTTTACATGAATCATTTCAAGAAGCCATGATAATGACATCTCTGAAAATTTGCTTTAGAGTTTTTTGGGTTTTTTTATTTAGTGTCCTGCGACTGTGAAATTAGATTTGAAGTTGTGCTTAAATCTCTTTCCCCTTTTCAGTTTAATTTGACAGAAAAATACCTGGTACGGTTCTGCTAATTCCAAATCCAAAATTCATTTTCTGTGTCGTACAGCTGCTATTTGTTTGGTGTCTGGGACTGACAGAGCCAAGTAGTTCGGGCCCACAGGTCCCACAACAACAGGGCATAATAATGAAGAGTAACAACATTCCGATTAGGTTTTTGTTCCAATAATTCGGCATTGAAAATATGTTCTGCTGAAATCCAACAGCTTTCAAACGAAAGTGATTTTAAGAATTAATTTCAAAATCGGAATTTTATTTCTACGTTGTTATTATGCAAAGTAGTGTATATATTATCCAAATAATAACAGAAATTGTGGGAAGTAAGTATTTTGGTGCAGCTGCAATGTTATCATCAGGCTGGTGTGCTTCTCAGATTGTTGAAGTAACCAGCACTTCAGCCAGTCGCTTGAACTCTGGCGTTAAACCTCGTCCTCTGTTTTTACAGGACTCTTCTTCATCCTCTTGCATAGCTGCTTGCACCTTTTTTATTATTTTTTTTAGCGTAAAGAATGTTTGCCCGAGCAATGCTCAGCAGTTACTTCCGTCGGCTTCATTAATGAGGCTTTAAATGTCTGTAGAAGGAAAAGAAGGTACGCTCCTTAGGATAATGAGTTTCACATGGAAGAGCGGTTGTGCAAGATCGAAGTCTCATTGCAAAAGGGAGACTGTAGATTTTCCTGACGAAGCATTATGTTTGCTACATAATATGAGTTCAGACCTAGCTGTAGATGTCTGAAGAGGCAGACCTGTCTACCTGTTGGAGCCAGGGGCTTGAGCGCTATCAGAAGACTTTGGGTTCTGATGGTGCTCAGAGTCTTAATATGTGACTTCAGTGTATCACGGTGTATCACTCTACACTTACTCCTGCTGCCATAAAATTTGGTACCTTTCTGCTTCACCTGAACTTTGTGGTGTTAATAATATTAGGGGTTGTTCTTCCAAGTATTGAAGACAAAACAAAATGAAGAAAAATTAAGCAAAGAATTTGTAGCCTAAATAGGAACGAGCTAATGTGCCTGTGATGCTTACATTTCAGATTCAGTGCAAGACTGCCCACGTAATTGTCACGGGAATGGCGAGTGTGTATCAGGTGTTTGCCACTGTTTTCCAGGATTTCATGGAGCAGATTGTGCTAAAGGTATCATTTTCCCTTTGTTTACAAATAAGCGCAGTGTGTGTTTGTGATGTACGGTATGGATCTACAGCGCCTGCTAGTTAGCATGGGTCCAAGCTAGATTCAAATAGATCAATATGCATTTTTCTTTCTTAGATCTCTTAGTTAAATGTGATCAAGTGGAAGTATTGCTACATTGCTGATGAGCTTGCATAGCTACAACTTTTTTTGTGTCAAAGATAGTAAGCAGAAATGGCAGAGAAGACTTATTTTCTGTAAAAGTGGATGAATTATCATCAGTGCTTTCTGATTATCATTAACTGGGCTGCAACAGAAGACTGATTATCTTCATTGACAGCATGTAATGTATATTCTGTCTTGGCTGAGCCTGACTTCTAGTGCATAGCATCTTTCTTGCATATAAAATTACTCTTTGACCAAAGGAAGTTTGCCTTTTTTAGGAAAATAAGTAGCACTTGATATAGTCTTAAAATAAACCTTTCCTTAAATGTCGATTGTAAATTTTAACAACTTAAATTGGGAGATGCATGAGTATTAAGGATTAAACAGAGATCTGAAACACATCTGTGGATTGGCAGTATGTGTTTACTAAGTTTTTCTGAGAGTTTGGGATAGCTGTCATAGGGAAAAGATTGATTAAGGAGGACCCCTGTAGTTTGTGCAGCTAGTATCACATATGTTGTCTAAAATCAGTGACTTGGTTGTGTTCCCCGCTGTTCCTGAGCACAGTCATAACATTTTATAGTTTGCTTCCTTCTTAGTTTGTGTGAGGTTTAGGCGCACTATCAATATCAATATGTGCTTGCAGTTGTTTTTCACAGGGATAGGGTTGTTAGTGTTCAAAGGGGAAGGCCTGGTGTTCGAGAACTTTTTGAAAGGCCTCAGAAATGTGCTCATCAGACTCCTGATCTCGTCCTGAGGGCAGATTATTGTGCCCCACCTCTTTCACAGGCGTAGCAGGGTGGCATCCAGCGTTCCCTTGCATGTCTGTGAAATACTCCGTGAATAGCTGTTACTCCAGTGCTACCGGAGCGAGTAATTTCCATTCCGTGTCTCCATATTTGGCTCTTGAAGGTGCCCCAAGGGCCTTGGAAAGCTAACGATGTCGCATCACTGCTAACCCTACTTCTTTTAAAGAACGCTTCAAATACAGCGTGTGTGTTGCTTGATTAACTGAGAAATTAAGGTACTTGGCAAATATATGGAGTAGAGGTATCTGTGTATTACAAAGTAACTGGTGTGATAATGTGTGCTATAAATACACGTTGACAGCCATATGCATTTCTGTGGTGTTAACCTGTGAAAGCGTGCATGCAGTGACTGTGTGCTTCACTGCCACTCTCCACACATCTGCAGCCATTAAATCAGCCCATTTGCATTTTGAGTTGTGGAGCAATCCTGCATTCTGTACCGAACCTCTGTGGAACACTGTATTCTGTGTTAATGCTAGAAAATACTTCATTCAGGCTATGTCAGATAAATAGCTTTTTTATAGGGTACTTGTCAACTTTATCTGTCAGGCCTCTCCTCCCCCTCAGTACATTCCCTCTGCTCCCCGCTTTGTCCTTTCTGTGCTGTCTCTTTCCCCTCAAAAGCAGAAGTGGTTTCTTGGAAGCTTCTTTCAACTCTCGTAGCGTTTTCTTGCCAGACATCACGGGATCTCTGAAGAACAAAGAAGCTTGAAAGCCACATAAAATGGCAAAATGGGAGTGTTGACAGCATTCTCGTGTTTCAGAGCAAGCACATAGCTGCACATCTAGATACTGTGAGACGCCCCCACAAGTGTGCGGCTGACTTAGGGTGCAAGGGCTGTGTCCCTCACCCGTTTCACAGGCACTGTCATACCCCTCCTCGTGTCCGCAGATTTTTCTGCTTACTTGAATGCCGATTATATGTGAGAGCAGTTTCAGAAGACAGGAATCAAAATCGGGATTGTATGCATGGTAAAACACAGTAAAATGAGATAGAGAATTAAATCTTTTCTAGCGTAGTGTATGTATGGAAACATGTTTAATATACATTTACTGTAAAGTTAAATTTATATTTAAGCTGTCACAAGTATGGAAGGATAATGATTTTCTTTCCATCTGATTTTTTTATTATTATTATTATTACTATTTCCCTAGGAACACATCTTTCAATGTTTCAGTTCTCCACTGTAAAATAATTTGAGGCAAGACTCAAATAGAGAAACGTGGAGAACGTGTGAACAAGCTCCTCGGATGGCTTTTAGAACTTGATTCATGCAATAACGCAGCAGTTTAAGAGCTTCACGTTGGGTGAAACCCGAGTTTGATAGATATGAAGCAGGATCCTGTAGAGCAGTGAATCCTCGGTTACAGGGCTCATCTCGAGGGCATCAGAGGCCATGAATCTTCAGGGGAGTCACCTGCAAGCTATTGGCAGGCACTGCGCAGCTACTCCCTCTGTTACCTTACACCATCCATGTAGTTCGAAAAGGTAAAAATGAAGGGAATCTACGTGACATAGCACAGATTTGACTTCCGATCCATTAGTTCCAGGGAAATACCATGAAAATTATTAGGAAGAGAGGAACTTTTGGCCCAACCCACAGGCTGAAATACACTTTCATTGATTGAAGTGGGGGAAATTTCACCCCCTCAGACACTCTTGCCAAATACTTGGGGGTTTTATTTCTCTCCCTGAGGAAATAAATATATCTGAGGAAATAACTTATTCTCAGGTGGCCAGTATCAACAGATTTACTCCATCCTTGCTCAGGCAAGATTCCCTTTGAAATCATTTGGAGTTTAACCTCATTAAGAATTCCATCTAACACACAAAAAAGGTAACGATACCTTTTAATTTCATGCGGATAAAATATGGCATATAAAGAAAAAGAAAGTCTGATAATCAAAAGATAAGTCAGTGGGTGGAGTTGTATCCTCATAAAGAATATGTGGCTAATTAAAGCCAGGGGAAGATTTGCAGTAAATTGAACTGCACTGTGAGTAACCTCTCGTGCACAATTAGCTGTAGGAGTTACTGATAAGAAGCGATGCGATGGCCAAGGATCGATTAAAGAATCAGATGTGCAGCTATGATTGTGTTATTTTGGTGTCTTGTCACTTTTTTATATTCACCTCTATTTTTCTGTAACCTCTCTGACATCACCACCCAGGCATATCAAGATGTCCTTCTTGCTTAGTGTCCCCACTGTTAATGTCTGATAATAGTTTGGTCTTTTAACTGCCGAGTTCTGTGGTAGATCTGCAGGCAGGCATCCTTCCTTGTGTCCTGCTTTTCACCATTTGTAGAGTTCAGTGTTACAATGAGTTGGGTTCCTAGAAGTGACTCAGCGTTGGCTGTAATTTCATTTCATCTCATAATATTTTTGAAGGACGTGCAACTCTTCCACTCCTTTAACAAAAATACTTCCAATGACACTGTCATATTCTGTTTTGCAAATGTGTTCAGACCCCGCTTTGATTTTGCATTTTAAAATGCTAGGATTTGCATCATAAGCATATTTAGCTAATCTGAAAAGGTGAAACAATGTACCAGCAGGTGGGATTTCTACATTGACCTGGTGAGCATAGCCTCGTAAGAGATGGTGTCCGATTTGTAGAAGGAAAAAACTTAAGTAGCTCGTGTTAGCTGCCGTGAGCTTGCCATTCAGCAGATGCTTTTAGTCGATTATGCAATGTAATAAGAAACATGTTTAATGTTTTAATCTAAATGGATTCCAGGCTTTTAGATTTTTTTTAAAACAGAAATTTGTACCATGTTTGATTGGTTGACTTTTAATCTGATTTTAAGAACTCTAATGATTCAGATTTATGTTATACGCGGTTTCTTTTCCTGTGGGTTTTTCATTATTTTATTTCCATTCTGTTTGTTTTTGGCTTACTGGCAAAGGACGGCGCCACTTTAATAAGTATAAAAAGAAGGGTAGGTTTTTTTAAAATTTCTTTTTATTTCTTTTGCGACATCTGTTTAGTTTGAAATAGTTACTAAGCTGTAGTCTATCCCTTTATAAATTTATTCTAATGGATTTGCTGTTTCTCATGATTGCCCGCACCACAATAAGAGTTCCCACTGCTGCCATTTTCTTTGTTATGTGTGTACTGTTAACCTCTATAAAAATGTAAAAAGCTGTCAATTATTAGGTAAGTAAGGTATAATTGCTAGAAGTAGCAACTCTTAACTTTTTCTCAGTTGTTATTCAAATTTCAGTTGTTTCAGACTCTTCTTGCTCTGAGGTTATTCAGAGGCATGTTGCTTGGGCAATGGTGCGTAAAGGAATGGTTTTTCATCCATTGAATACTCTGCTTGAAACTATTCTCTTAGTGCCATGTCCGGAACGCTCCCAGTGGCATAAGAGGTTCTGGGAGTGATTGCAGCGGGGAAAACATGAATTTTGGAGTGCATCTTGCTGAATAATTCAGTGCTCAGTACATTGCTGTAGAGACGTGGTGCATCAGAATGAGTGGTGTCCTGCATATGCTGGTAACGTATAGCAGTTAGTACTTCCACTCTGTGGGAGTAAGGAAAACAATACTTGCCTTCATAACTTGGCTAGAAATGTTAGGAAATGAAAATAGCGCAAGCAGATAGAAGCTCAGCGGACTTTGAAGGGAAAGGTGAGAGGTGATACTGAATAGCCTTCCTCCTTTGCCTGTCCCGCATACGTTGGTAGCCTGACAGAAGAGAAGGGCCCCATGGCGGTGAGGTAGCACTGCGGGTCTTCCATGGCACAGTCCAACTGGTGAATGCGCGTCTTGAGCTACTCCAGTGAATCACTGCAAATTCAGGCAATGACAGATTATAGATCAGACAAGTGAAGAAGATCGCATTAAGCATGATGATACCCAAGGCAGATTGGTTTGGCAGAGAAAAGAGTGGGAGAGGAACAATAATGTAGGAAACTCGCCATTTTTGTGGCACTGGAAAGACACTGTCGTGAGCAATAGTACTTGTTAAAGCTAATCTATTGTGGTTAGTGCTTTACAAGCAAACCAAATAAATAAAACCGGCACCTGCCTCCTGGAATTTACCATGTCAATACAAGTTGAAAGGGAATGAATGGGAACCAACTGACGGGCGTGGAGACCTAAAGAAAGTGATAGGCGGTGTTATAAACACACTAGCAGCGTGGCTGTTGTCAGTTTTGGGGAACACTGCTTTAAAAGGCAGTTTTAAAGAGGGATAATGGGGCAGATAGATAACATCATGTGGATAATGGCGGGCAAATGGGGCCTCCAAGGGAGACAGGGCATAGGAAAGAGTCCAGAAAAGCTCATTTTAAATATGACTTTCAAAAGCCTTCTAAGTCACTGGGAAGTTGAAGTCAAAATTCTAGCAGTGAGCAGTCTGGGGTGAAGCAGGTGTGTAAATGAAGTTGGAGGATGAAGTTCGTGTGCCACGTGATAGGAGGAAAGGACCTGACACGCACCTGGGAAAGAAGAGCCGCATAGCTGAAGGTTAGATTAACAGATTAACAACGTGATTTTTGCAGCGCTATTGCACACAGGCATGACTGAAGAAGGCTGAATTTATCAACGCCGGAGAAAAAGGTGCTGATTTAATGTAGATTTTTATTTGCTGGAAGCTAAGGCAAGACTTCTGACAAAGATATGCAATGCAGAAGAAATCTGTGAGACTTTGTAAAAGCCTGAACGTGAGGCAAAAGGAAACAGATGAGTCAAAAATAACATCCAGATTATGAACTTTAATGACAGGTAGAGCAATGGTATTGCCCAGTGTGACAGAGCAAGAATGCAGGCGAGGGCTCAGAAGTAGCGGGCTAGAGAGAAAAGAGAAACTGGAGAAATAACAACTTTATTGGCAAGCATTTTATGTGTTCATAATCATAGCGTGTCTCATCACTTACACTGTACTCATAAAAAAAAAAAAAGAAGTGTGCTTTTCTTTGGAAATGCTGCATTCATGACTTGTCACCCACACGTATCTCTCATCCTCTCTTGCAGTTGACAAAATTCAGCATGTTCAGCTCCTCTCTTAGTATCTCTGTCTGGGTGGGTTTGTTTTTGGGTTTAGTGTGTTTATGTGTGTATGTGTGCCAACTGACGTGTGTGCTGCAGCAGCAGCACAGCCCTGGCTTGTCACTCAAATCTTCTCTCGCAGTGGGTGGAAGCATCATTTTGGTACTTGAACAGACGAGGCTGTCTTTGGCAATGTTCCTCTCCAGCAGTTCCCACCTCTCTGACTCAGTACCTTAAAATGCCTTTGAAATAAATTTTCTTATCGTTTTTCCCAGTCTCACGTTTTATTAGCAGACGTTTTTCATTTCTAGCAAACCAATCATATCCTCACTTGCCTTCCAATGAGTTCTATGTACAGGGCAGTGCTTCCCTGTCTGCCCTGTTTTCTTAGTTTTACGGAACTGCAGTACGCTCTGAAAAAGGTTTTGTGCCATTAACTGTGCCTAAAACAATTACAGAACAAATAAATGGACGTGTAACCTATTTTGACAATGATTGACAGTCATTGCCATCTAGCAGGTGCTAGCTTGCCTGCATGAGATGGGATAGTAGCTTTGATCCAGTGTCAGGTAGACAAGTAGAGCCAACACAAAATCCACCACTTTAACTCTTTCTAATTGGCAGTTTAAACAGGAGCCAAGAACTGAAGGGGTCACAAGCCGAATTCGTTCTGATTGTTAGCGGTCATGGCTCCGAAAGGGGCTCAGGACACGCAGTCAGTAGTGTGACAAGGAATGGAATACAAGAACCATCGTTTCCAGTCTGCAGCTTTCCTCATCAGGCCTTGTGAACTCTGATGGAGATTAGAGGTGAAAACAGGGGACTGGCGAGTCCGGACTCCTGAATTCTACAACAGATAACTTGTTAAATTTCTGCTACAACACAAGCCATTTAGCATCCTAACATAGCATTACTCTTCAAGAACACGTGCCTGTCCCTATAGTTCATTGTGGATTAGATGTGAGGATTAGTAGATCTTTGCAAGGCACGCGCTAGTCGTAGGAAGATGGTGACGTAAGAGCGCTCAGATAACTCCCTGCCTGCGCCAGCCTAGAAATTGGTGCTTCATATCTTTTGCTTTCTGTGTAAGGGAATATTTACAAAGTTGAAATAGGACCCAGGAGCTACTTTTAGCATTGTGAGTATTTGAGAAAACAGACTTTAAAAATAAGGATTTCAACAAGCAAAATATTAACTTCTCATTGTTCTTAAAGTTTTTATGGCTTCTGCTGATTCCAGCATTGAATTCAGGGTTATACAGAATCTATCTACAGAAGAACTTCTCCCGAATAATTTCAAGTGCGGGCACTCCTGTTTAGAAGCATGTCCTTCCTACTGTTTGTTATTGTTCTGCCTTTTCAGTGCAGCAAAAAAGCTTTAAATTTTTTTCAGGTATTTCTTTAATGTTGTTAAATATACCCAATACTTGCATCTAGTTATAGCAACTTAATTTACATTTGTTTTTTATATTAAACCAACAGAAAACATACAGCCAAGTTTGTGCCTGTGTGCATTGCATTACCCTTTCATACGTTTCTAAATTAATGATGCAGAGTACGAACTTAAAATTATGTATGACTCCTTTTCCCAAAGAGCTTTCAAGACAGTGGTGCAGCTAAGAAGGTAGACTTATTTCTATAGGAGAAAAATTCAAAGACAAAACTAACAGAATGAAGAAAAAAATGGGAAAAGCTGAGGAATTCTGTAATGAAGGAGGAGGGAAATAACTGAGAAAAGTTGCTAATGCCACTGCTGAACAAAAGATGATAGGTAAAAATAAGTGGGCATGTAAGTAGTTACGAGTCTGATTCCAGGGAGCACTGGAGCATCTGTTTGTGATCACCCATCACCCAGCCTGTAGAAATTCAGAGACCAACGGCAGAGCCAAAGGCAGCACCGTAGCTGAGGCCTACAAACTGGAACCAAGTTCTCTTGGCTTCGTAGAAGGAAGTTTACTTTGGTTATGTTCAAGATGGAAAGCATATGGAGACACAGTAAAATCTTATTCATGGATTTTTCTTCAGCGGCATTATAGTAATATTTTCATACTTAGTAGAAGCAGGATACGTTCATGTGATGTCTCACAGCTGCTTTTGAAGCCCACTCTTTTATCAGTTACTCTAGCTTTATCTTTCTGCCCTTTTTATACACGTGCAGCAACAGCACATCTATTTGCACAAATGTTTTCTGTTTCAATGGGATCCCAATAAATAAAAATGCTTCAAAAGGTTCCCAGTGAGGCAAGGAGGTGGACGCGCACACAAATACAGCAGGATGCAAACCGCTGTGCAGCTTATTTTCGGGCAAGCCAAAAATCTTGCTTCCAATCTTATAATACCTCCGTCGGTGGCTTTGTGTTCTAACTATGCTCTGCTGAGTTGATTTGTGCTCACTGTGATGTATGCTTTGTAATTTGTTTTTGTGTTTAATTGGTTAGCTTATTTAATTGTGTTGCAATCTACATTTTGTTTTTCGATTGCATTGTCTCCATGGACTTGTACTGGTATTTGTTTATTTCATTAAGTTGTAAGAGTTTGTCTTTGCAGTTGTGTTGGGATCATCTTGGAGTCCTTGCGATGATAGTAAATGTCATTGGAGCAACTATGATTAAGTAGTATTGTAAATCACGTTATAGAAATACAGCTGTTAAGAGATGCCATCCCTGAATAACAGAAACAGCCCTGAATCACAGCTTCAGATTTCAGCTCGCATGGCTTTTTTTCATATCTACGTTATATCTAGACTTGAACCTGTAATTTAGATCTTTTCCTATATTAGACCCTATTTGAATGAGATTAAATTCAGTTAGCTGTCATCCCCCTTCGCTTTCTCAAACAAACAAAAAAATTTCTAATTCTAATGTAGAAAAATCTTTAAATATCTGCAGCTAACGTGGAACTGTGCAATTAATCATGTTATGATTTAAATCTTTTCTGGTAAATTTAATAAGGCCAATAGTAGTAACTAAAATGAGAGCAAAGCAACCTGGGTCTTAAATACCCTGAATACTGCAGGGCGTGATGCAGCCCTACATCTCCTGCACTGCGGTTTAGCCAGAGCTAAACCATTACAGAAGTAATAGGTTTTACACCGTTCACTGGGAATGGTATAAAGTCTTACCAAAAATATTTGAAGAAATGTTTCACTTGTTCATTTCTTTTTCTAGATGCATGAATGACTTCATGGTGTTAGTGCCTCTCTGTTATGAATCACAACACATACGGTTGGAAGGATGATTCTGGTATTTGGTGTTTGCCCTTACTGCTGCTTTTTGTGAACTTGAACCATCATCTCTTTGATTCCTCGCTGGCTCTTCCCATTGAGAGAGCTACTGAAACCTCTGAAATCATTTAGTTTTCCCTTCCTCCTCAGTTTTTCTAGTGATGAAGTTATCAAGACATACAAATGAAGATCTACATGCTTGTCTATGACAGTAGTCGATTTCGACATCTGTTTATTTCCATCTGTTGACAGAAAGTAAAATTTATTTCTCTGCATATTCTTGTAGTCATATCAACTTCACTGCTTATATCTAACGCAGGAATTTCACAGCTCTGATTCTGTGTTAACCAGTTCCCACAGAAAAAGAGTTTTAGATTGCAAGGCAATGTTTTCAGGATGTTTCTATCCACCATCTACATTTTCCTCCAATCCCATGTATCATGCAGAGATTTGCAAAGAATTCTTCCCTCTTTTTTTTTTTTTTTTTATTGCCTTTATTTTCAAAGGCAAAAATACATGGCAAGCTGATCAGTCACGTTCTCCTGTGGTAAACCAGAACCAGTGCAGGGTAACTTCCATTGCCTTGAATGCAGTGAGGCACATGAAAAAGAACTTGAACTGGGCTGCTCTTTAATGATGTTGTAGATAGGGAGGGCTCTAACCGGGTTGCCTGCACATCAGCCTACCATTTTGCAAATCATCTTAGTGTACTGCGTGGAGAACCACGATCTTCCCTTTAGTGTAGGTAGTGGTGGTTGCAGAGCCGCCGCGATAGCAGAGAGGGAGCAAGCAGGCCGACGAAGTGTTGGCTCCGGCGCGTACTGACAAGAGAAAGTCCTCGAGACAGCTGAACCCTGGCGCAGCTAGCTGATTTTTCAAGTGTCTTGCTGCACTCAAATGCCCTCTTTTCTCTCTGTCTCCAATTTGTAGTTTGTTTTATACCACTCGAAAATATTTCTTTGTATTCAGCTGTGGCTTTTCCAGTGAGGCAGTACAGTGGTCTTTTTCTCTCCCCCCTCAGGACTTCAATATCTTTAGAGAACTAAGACCTAGATCTTTGTTGATGGCTAGCTAGATTGTCTAAGCTCATATTCATGCCAGCGGTAGTGGGGCTTCAGCCTTTCAATCCACCACTAAATTAGTTCCAATGTATCTGACATTTGCTTAATTTTTATTTTCCCTATCCTTACAGAGTGCATTGTTATTGTTATTATAAATGTTATAAGGGTTGATTCATGAAGGAGAATTTTCTTGTACCAAGTGACCAACCCCAAAGCGATAATTTTTAAAATTTGCTGCTGTTCTGGAAATTGCTGCTAGATAGTGTGGAAGACGTATAGACATAGATCTTTTTGTAATGGTTGTAAGCAAAGCAGTTATCTAATGGAAGTAAATACTCTGTAGAATGGTAGAGGAGGGAACAGCAAGTGTTGTCTTTTTGACAGATAAGGTCACACTGAAGGCAATGAGAAAAACTGTGACCTTTTTGATAAATTTTGGCCAGAGCAAAAGTTTGCTGAGTGTTCAGAAGAATGTAAATATTCATTGTGCAATTAATGCTGTTCAGTCACTTCTATAAAAATCCTGCCATTTTTTTTGTAGAACAGCTTAAGTACTTATCGATTGAGAACTTCTATAACTCCCAAAATGGAGGCATCCCCATATCTCTACAGGTATTTTAAATGAATTGAATTAATCATAGGCTTAAAAGTCTCTAGTGATCTTCGTTAACTTTCCTGGGTTTAATTAAAACATCTGTGCGCTTTTAATTTATCGATTCATCCAACTCATATGTCATGTTTTTAACACACCCCAGCATGCTCTGCATCATTTTTAACCCGATTTCCACTTAACTAAAGCAATTAAATCACCCCGGATTAATTAAAGCATCCATACTTTAGTGCTTAAGTCAGCGTGTGCTGCTTTCCCCAAATGGTTTCTGAATGTCAGAGATTTGACACACCTGATAGGTTTTTTGTCCTTCTGGAAATTCTTCTGTGAATCTCCTTCTTGCTTACTAATGTGCGGTCTGACAGAGCTAGGCAGGGGAGCTTGCTACGGCTGGGCTTTGGGCAGCTGCGGTAAGGACTGCAGAGCAGGAGTACTACGAAAGCTGTATGTTTCATCTTCACGCCGCCCTGCTGCATGCAAGCATAGAGTAGCGCTACTGTTAACTCATTTAAATTACGCCTGTGTTCTGTAGTCCCAGTAAACAGTTTCCTGAAGCAACTAATAAAGCGTATGACGTCCGGAAGAGTTATTCATAGTTGTTCATTCTTCTGCTTCTGGGTGAATTTCTACAAGATGACTTCTGCTTGGAAGAGCACAAGGTCTTAGAGCAACCTGAAAGATGTTCTAGATCTTCCTAATTGTCACTGTTCTTAAGAACATTTCAGCCGGAGGGAAGGTAGTGATCTCTGAAGAGCAGGCAGTCTAGTCAAACACCATTCCTCCTGACCATGCAAATATCATGTTTGCGAGGCATAAGGATGATAGCAAATGGGCCTGGATTCATCCCATCACCCATTCGGGAATTATTTTCTTGGGGCTAAGTTTGCTAGGGGTGGGGCAGCTCCTTACCAGGAAAGTAGCATAAAAATAACGTAAAGCAATAAAAGTGAAACAGCATAAACCATGGAGTGGTCTGAAAGTTATTTCAGATTTTCATATCCATACATGAACTCTAGTTAAAACTAACAGGCATGCAGACAAGTAGTGAAATGTGTGCCCAACTGATTAAAATAAAAACACAAAATATGAAGGAAAGTGTTGTCAAACAAAGCAATTGATTTTTTTAACTATAAATAGGAATACTGACATATTTAATGTCTCCTAATTTTTAGAAATATCTTATAGGCAAGCACTTGGTGTAAACGTAGGTGTGATAATTCGTTATGTTTCAGTGGTGTTTTGTTTAAAATAATAATAATGTAAAGTCTAGAGCCAACATTTGGGATCGGGTTGTCAGAAATTAACTTCTCAAATAACTGGGCTGATTTTCTAAAATCTAATGTTTGCAATTCCTTTGGTTTTAGTGGCTTTGTGGTTTTTAAGCCATTTAGAAATTCAGATTGTTTGTTATCTAGATAGGTGTAACTTCACTTTAGGAGGTTGACTGTAGGCAACAACTTGGTTGTAGCTTTTGGAGTGAATCTAAAATTATTCAGGGGTTTGGTATACAATTGTAGTAGGATTCAGCTCTAGGACCAGTAAAATATGTCTTCACCTGCATACATCTTAATCTAATTAAGGGAAATTAGCATTTGTAGACTAAATGCTACATACGCGTCACCAAGATAAGACCAAAAGAGAAAAACGCCCGTACAGTGTGACCTTATTCACATTTTTTAGGTATTCAGAACCAGGCAGTTGTAGATGACATCGGGTTTGGATCTTTCCTGTATTTCTACTCCAGTTTGGGTCTGACCTGGGTTGCATTTATTGGTTTCAGATTAGACTGTCATAAACGGTAATCCACCTTCTTCATGTACTGGCAAAGTCATACATAATCTCTCAGCAGTAGCAGCTTAATCTCTGCTAAAAGGAAGTCCAAGTGGGAGCTATTATAGAGTCTGAGTTAATTATCCCCCAGAGGAACTGCGCTCAGAAGGTTCGCTGGTGAGGTTCAGTGGTGAGAAGTTTGACCTACATCTGTCTTCAGTACGATTCCCGGTGGTCAGTGAAACAAAGAACAACTTGATTTCTATTATGCTAGTATGTGTTTCTTTTTTTTATATAACTAGGACTTTGTGCAGCTCTGTCCAAAGAGCATATCAAAACTGCCCAATCCGTAGGTTCAGACAATTTTTGAGAGGCAACTATAGAATGTTGATATGATTGAAAAACATTTACTCTGTTTCGTGATACATAATGACTTCCCCCAGATTTAGGAACACTGGGCTGACGTGCACTAATGAGTATAGGGAAGAAATGTTTGGGCAAAACCAGACTCAAAAAAATTTGGGCATTCTTCTTGAAGAGAAGACTCAAAATGTGTCATATGTTTGGAAATAGAACCAATTTTTTGCCTGATCTCACGTGAACTTTGTGTAAACCTCAACAAGTGCTATGCATGCTAAAATGAGTGCGTATCCTCCACTGTTGGATCATACTGGTCAGAGTAGACTAGTTAGACGTACAAATATGTGACCACATGTACGGAACAGGTGATCCTTGTACAGTTTTGTAAGCGCGTGTGCCATCAGGTACATTTCTTTTAATCTGTGTTCTTTAGCAAAAGTTTCAGGAGTGAAACTCACTTCCTCCTCCTAAACAGGAACATCTACAGACAAAAATAATCTTTATTTCCCTTAGGTCTGACAAAGTTCTGTACAGTTCAACAAGGGCGGCACATACCCTATGGAGGAGTATAAATAGCGTCTCTTCAGAATGTTTTTTTCTGAGTGTGTTTGTATAGAGGGTATATTACGGAAGCAAAGCTGTAATGGCTCAGACCAAAATTCCATTTTACCCAGGGTTTCAGCTCTGATGGTGGCATCAAGCACATAGTTGAGGAGAAGTAAAATTCGTAGCTGTCTTTGATGCTTCTCCAGCAAATTCTTTCTGTTCTAGAGATTGCTTGTGTTAGGACTTCCTACAGTAGATGATGTCTCTTTATATATGGTAGCCTTTGTAGATTTTCATCCCACAAATTTGGCTTATTTATGTGTTCAATCAGAGAATATTCTTCCATGAGTTTTAACTTTTCAAGTAATCTTGTCAAAATTGGTTGATGGAAGCGTTAGCAGTACTTAGGATGTAAGGGCACTTTTGATGGTGTCTGAGTGCTCTGTTAGTGCAGCCTTAAACTTGCACTTCAACACTCAGTCCTGATTTTCCTCACTGCTTACATTGGGAATAGGCAGTCAAGCTCATCTTCTATGCGCACCAACTTGTGGTGAGAAGAACCTGGTTAATATGCAAGATGAGGGCTTACAAGCATTATGGATGCCACCATTCTGGTCCTTGCTCAAACAGTACCTCAAACAGGCTTGATGCAATTTTGTCCGTCTGGACCAGTGACTCCCCTCACCAACCTGCCATGAGCATCTTGCCACAGAATTCTGTCGTACATATTTTGAAATATTTTGACTTGATACGGGGTGACTCCTGACAACTTGTCTGAGCTCTGAGTAAGCCTGTAGATGGCACAAAGGAAGCTAACCTTCTAATGCCCCATTTGAAAATTTACATTTGGATGTAAAACTGAGCTGCTTGCAAAATAAGAGCAATGTAAGGGCATTGCTTGTGACCTGGTCCAGGACAGGGAAGCATTGCAGATGCAAGTTCAAAAACCTTCCAAGCCTGCATGTTTTTATGCCCAGAAACTCATATAGCTTTCAAGAGAAGTATACCAATTTGTCTATTTTATGAGGAGGAACTGGAACAAGTCTGCGTTAGAGAACTGACAGCCTAGATCCTAGTGGTACAAGGCGCTCTTTGCACCAGGGTAATGTTTGCTCTACAGCAAGAGGAACGAAGCCAGAACTCTGCCTTCAAATCCTGTTTGGACCTTCAAGTAGCAGGGGAAGCCCTCTCAACCAAGCAGCTGTGTAACTAAACCAAGTTCTGCAACAGCCTCCAAGAGTCTGACTGCTCAGATACCCGTTACTGGTTTCTTGCCATGCTCTAGAAGAACACCACTGGTGAGTATGTACTTGTGAATACAGTAGGGGTGGGTGAAAGCAGTGTGTACACAGACTGCAGCTGGGGTAACTGTGTGTTAAATGTCACTGGACAAAATGGTGGCTTTTGATGCCAGACCATTTGGGCGTTATCCCTTACCATCTCCCCTCCTAGTGCATGTGTAACAGGCTGTTATCAAATCACCTTTCCTCATGCGTCAGGGAATACTACCATTACTCTGAAATACCTATCCAAAGATAACCTTTAGAGACAAAACTTTTAAAGGGATGTTCATCTGGTCTTTCCTGCTCAGTTCATGCTCTTAAACGTGTGCAGCCTACAGGACTCAATGGTCTGTAGTATCCATTGAGCCGGGATCCATGTTAAGAACTTAGTCTGGTTTTGTTCTAATAGATGACAAGAACTCTACATGACTCTTGAGTTGTTTGCACTTTAATTGAAGCCACGTGGATGTAAAGTTAGAGTGGGCCGTTTGGTGTCTCGCCCTGCAGCAACATGGTCTAGTAAATAAGTGTAGCAGACTTCTTTTTAGGCTGCCTGCTCCTGTTTTCTATGGAAGAGCAGTTTGATTCTCTGTTCCTCACTTAGGACAGCCTATAAACCCGTAGCAGAAGCATTAATGAAGAGCTATTTATTACAGCAGTGACAAGCCAGCTTCTTAGAAACTACACTTGCTTGCATTCTCGCCTACATGTTTCTCCTGTGGTCTTACTGACATGGCAGTCTTGGAAACGCCAAAATCTAACCAAGAACCTCGGAAACTTTTCTTATTCTCAAAGCGATATTCCTGTTACGTAGTTTGTAGAATAACCCCAGCAGAGGGTTGTAGATTAAACTTTGTGGCTTTAGGTTGCAAGTGTCTTAATCTTAACTGTATTCATTTCATCCCTAAGGTTAAATGATAGATTCTGTCATTTTTCCGAAGTCAGTTCTGGTGTCGCTAACATCTTGGTAATGCGTACTGCAGTGGCAGACCACTGAAGGCAGATTACTGTTCAACTTATATACGAGCTTCACAAGGACTGAACACATGAACCACAGGACAAACTCTGACCTGGTAGAAGCATGAAGAGAGCAGTAAAAAGCTGTGACGTGGCTTTTAGCTTTACTTAAATTCCTGAAGCACCACAGCAGAGTAAGGGAACACTCAAAATCTACTGTGGGAGGAACTCTTTAGCCCAAGACCCAGCACCATCTAGTAATCTTTCTTCTGCCCTGCCAGTCTCTGCTGTCCTAGAAGTTGAACCCTGAAAGTTCAGATCAAAATGACCTACGAATGGCCTTCCCGTAACCATGTTCCCTATGGGAGCAAGGTGAGGAGAGAAGCAATCTTACAGCAGCAGGTGGCTGACACAGTATTAACTAGCGAGGTCTAGAGTGGTCACACTGTAGTTGGTTGTTGGGGTTTTTTTATTTATTTATTTTAATAGTGGATTTATTTCTGCTCGGTCCCTCTTGCAGGGGACTGTGCTGTTCAAATAGAGTTACTGCCTTTGTTTGAGTTTTGACTCCAGAGGAGAGGTTTGTAGAACAGAAGTTCTTTCAGGTGTTCAGTGCCACAGTTGACCTGTAACACAACGAAACAACAAAAGTTATTCCTCGCTTGTATCCAGCTTGTAAGTCAGCTCTAACTTTTTCTCTTTATAACTACTTGAACAAATGCAGTTCGCTGAAGGGAACTGTTTACTACCTACTGATGCATTTAGCTTTCCTCTGGGACCTTTTCTTTCTATGCAGCTGTATTACAGCATGGTGAGGAGGTTGAGGGGCAAAAGCAAGCCATATGCTGGCGTGTCCCAGCGTAGTGGGAAAATCCACATTGAGCAACCATTAATAATGATAACATTGAGTCTCTGCAGTGGCTCGGAAGCACGTGGAGAATTTGCATCTAACAATATTACTTCCTTCTGTGGTGGACTTGAACAAAGGGACTGCAAGCTTAACCGCCACGTACAGGAGCTGAGACGTGCCTTGGTCTAGAGAGAGAGATTTTTGTGTTAAGATGAGGCACAGATAAAGGGACAGTATCTCTACAACGTGTCAGGGTGTGAGAGGTGGCACTGAGAAACTTGCCACTCATGATTGCTCCAGGTCTTCAGGCCAAGCTGCCTTCTGATCCCTCACCTCCAGATCCTCTGCACCATGGCAAGTAAAGGGAGCAGGACTGATGCGATTACCTTTCTTACAGCGATTTGGGAAAATGTATCAGTGTCAGCCCAAGCGAGACCTTTAATTGCAATGAAATGGAGAGTTATGGACAAAGGACTTGTTTGTGTCCCCAGGTCTTCATGCCTGAAGAGTGGAAGTGGTCCTAGTTTGATCCCTTTCTTTATGGCTCCCCTGTATGACTTGCAGCAGCAACAGTTCGCCTGTCTAGGCAGTGAAAAGCTGCGCGTGCTGGGGAACTGAGATGGACTCCGTGATGGAATGCACGCAGGCAGAAGGCAGAGTTAGTCGTACTGCCTTCAAGTAGCTACTGGTTCAGTGCGTTGTGTATCATGGAAGGGCGTTTCATGATGGTGTGCAAAAAGATGTAAAAGAGGCTGTCCTAGAGGGCAGTACGGACATAACGGATATTAGTCTGGATTGTAATTCCATCCAGCTGGTGTAGTGAACCTTATTCTGAAACCAGCTGCAAAAAGCAAAACCAGTAGAACCAGCATAAAATTTTTCACTGCACTCAGTAAAGCACTTGTCACATCATATATCACATCTGAAATCAGAAAGTTGCTGCTGGAAATTATATTGTATTCAGATTTGTATTCATTTTTGGAGCGAGGAAGAAAAAGATTGAACAAGACTCAGTAAGAGAGAACACCAGGAATGAAGTAGAATGAAGTCCTGTTGCTACCAAAAGACAGATAATGTGGCCCTAAGACAGAAGAGGGAATAGCAAAAATCCCCATACTAATTTTGTTATTATTCTACTGTAGAAAAAATAGGCTAAAGAAGATTATACATGTGACATGTGGCCCATCAACCTGTAGTCTCAATTGAAATATTTCTCGGCACTCTTAAGTTTTAGCTGACATCTCAGGTTACAAATCTGAATATCTTCTTTTCTGATCATTTTTTTCCCATTTCAAATAAGAAAATTCTTGAAAAAAAATCTGTCCTGAAATGTGTTTTTGCAGCAGATCAATGGGACAGCTGAGATTAATAAGGGTTACAGGACTGAACAGTGGAGAAGTTGTATAACTGGACAATTACACATTTCTTTGTAGGAAATCAATTACTTGGGTTCTTCTCGATCATTCAGGTTAAAGGGATAATAGAAGCAAGAAGACATTAGGACCTTTTAATGATTAATAGTAGCTTTTGAGTATATTTTTGGCACTGTAAAACTAGCTGTTAGTTTCTAATTACTTTGAAGGGTGAAAAGACAGGGAAATACTTGTCTGTCTTTATCAAACTGCATCCGAGAGAAGAGCACAAAAGCGTACCTTTTCTCAAAGATTCACTTCATTACTCCCACTTTCTGTTATTCCTCTGTTATTTTTTCCATTTCTCCGGCCGGTGACCACACATTCAGTCTTTGGCAGGCATGTAAGTTCGCAGATTGTCGTGTTCACATGGGAGACGTGGGCATACAGGAGTGTGAATATGCCTTAGTGTAACATTTCTGTGCAACTGGCTTTTAATAAACCACTTGTTTCTTTCCATTGCTCTGCATATGTATAACATCTGATTCCTGGCATCCGAGACCTGCTGACTACCTTTATTATTCATAGGCTTCACTTCATTTGCATAAATGAATACTTGCTCAGGATGTGTCTGACCCTCTTAATAATACAAGAGGGAGGGATAAGGGTTAATGGTGTTTCTTGCCAATACATGCAGGGTAAAAGCAGTCGCTCTGGGATTTGGGAAAACAAGGTTCAGCAGGGACAGTGGTGGCAAGGTGCAGTTGTTGCAGATGAAGGCTTGTCTTATTCCTGTGTTCAAGATTCTTACACTGAAAAAAAAAACAAGTCAAAGGGTCTAAAAAAGTTTTGGGACATTACATTAAGAAAGTGTTATGGAAGAAGAAAGATGCTATATAACAAAATGTTCTGGGGACTGAATGTTTTCTGTTCTGCTACCTGTGAAAATTGGATGTTACCTAGTGGAACGAAGCAGAGTGATGTCAGACTCAAATCCGTTCACGTTACCTCATTAGTTATCCCAAACACCTTCAATAGTCTATATAGAATAATAGCTGTATTCTCAGAATGCCCAACACGTGCGTGCTTTATTAAACAGTAATCAGATGATTTCTCTGGGAAATGGAGAACTGAACTACTACAAATTATCTTAGATTTTTCCCCCAGTAAATTAGCATATGTGACTATAGGTGTAAGTATTTGGTAGTGGACCTTTAGTGCACTTTTACACGAGTACATGTATGACCCTGTATGCTGTTTTTCTTTCATTCGATTTTGCAGCTGCGTGCCCGGTTCTGTGCAGTGGCAATGGTCAGTACTCTAAAGGCACCTGCTTGTGCTACAGTGGCTGGAAAGGTCCAGAATGCGATGTACCCGTCAGCCAGTGTATTGATCCCTCATGTGGAGGTCACGGTTCCTGCATCGAAGGGAACTGTGTCTGTTCTGTTGGCTATAAAGGAGAAAACTGTGAAGAAGGTAGGACTTTTTTTTTTCTATGTTGTGAGTTTGTTTTCTGGGGTTTGGATTTATTTAATGGGTAGGAAAAAAAGAAAGAACAGAATGAAAATGTAAATTTAAAACCACTGGAGCAAATTATTCTAAAAGAGGGGTAAAAATGTAGTCCATCACAATTTTACTCGTCTGTCAAAGTTCAGACAAAACTTCTGGCCTTCTGGAACATTGTTTTGAAGTATTAAGAACATCTGCCACAAGTAAACCTGAATAATTCCTTTGTTGAAGAGTTGAAGATAAATGTTTCCTTATGGATTATATTTATTGAAACACAGAGGAAAAAGGAGCAACGGTACACCAAATCGTATAGCTGCAGCTCCACACAAAGCAAACGTATCATCCTCTATTAAGACGGAAGTTGATGAAACAAATTTGCAAGGCTTAAGTATCCATGATACTTAGAACCTTCATGTAGGGCAAATTACTGCTGTTAGCTGCAATCACATGGGATTAAAGAAAGGGAGATGACGCGCACAAATGATAACTGTCCTTTGAATGCAGAAAAGCCCTTCACTTGAAAGTGTCCAGTTCCTTGTGTACGTAGAAACAGCAGATTTAACCAAATAACCCATGAAAAATCTGGTCATATATTAAGCTCAGTATTGATCTTATTTTTAACAGTTATTTCTGTTAGAATGCACAACGTAAATTGGACTGGTTTTCTTTTTAAAATATATCAGTATGGTTTTAAAGGGGAATTTTAACTCCCCAGGCGAGTGTGAAATAGACCGTTCAGTATACCTTGGCACAGCTTCAGAGCGGTAATAGTTCAAGCTACTTTATGATGACATTCCAGAGTTTATGAATCCTCCAAAAGGAGGAACAGCTTGAGGACTAAAGTGACAGGACTGGAGCTGCCATGGGTTTAGGACTAAATAGTCTGTATGGAGCGCTCTGGGTGGGATGCAGAGCTGCCCACCACTTAGTATCAGTTTTTTCCTCACACTATAGTAAACAGCTGTTTCTCCCATCAGAAAACAAAGGGAAGAAAACTGTGGGGACCTAAACCGCTAAAGGTTTTATTCTTTGATCCTGGACCGCAGTCATCACCTTTAGGACAAGATCTTGCATTAGTCTGAGTGAACTTATTTTGCTAAAAGCAAAAAAAAAAAAAAAGCAAGGATTCTCACTAGTAGGACTGCCACCACTGCAACTGTTTGTTCAGTTCGTTCCTGTCATCTCCTCCCAGGAAAGCTTCACGACACAACACTGCTTATTAGAGCTCTAATCCAGAACGTAATTAAGTCCATAGGGTTTTTCCATTGTTTTTGATGGGCCACGCTTTCAGCTATATCCAGAGAATTCTGTAATGTCCTTTTTGTCTGCCGGAATTGATAGTTCTCAGTTCACCCTCACTGTATGATTATAGGAAATATTAAAAAAAATACCTGAAACGCCTTGCTATAGCTAGCATTCTCATCAAAATCAAAGGTGGAAAAGACTGTCTTTGCCATGCTGTACAACATGCAGTCTGTTCCCCAGGAATGCAGAAGCTCTCTGTCTGGTACTAACTGCAGTCGCGTTTTGTGTTGTCGTAGAAATGCTGGTATTAGAGAGACTATGGTAGATGGCCTCAAATGATCTTTCTTTCATTTGCTTCTGTAAACTTTACCTTGTAAGCAGTTCCTCCCTCGTCTCAATTGTGATTTCCGGTTCCATACATGGAATTCTCTCTCTACTTTCAGTTCTCTAGAATGGCTGTGGAATACCTGAGCTAGACATCTTGAATCTCACTCCTGTAAGAGAAATAGGCTCTTGTAGTGCTTTATTCAGCTTACCCTAAGGTCAAAGTTTGAAATGGGTGAAACAAACACACCACCAGCTCCAGAAAAGTTTGTAGAACAAGCTAGCGTGTATCTCTTTCCAAAGGTGTTAATGTTAGTGCCATTCAAAGTCGCAAAAGCTACAAAACATTGCCAGACAACAAAGTTTTTGGGGAAGTGAATTACCATGTGAGGTAAAAGGATATACGGTTATTATATATTATATATATAATAATATAGTTATTATATATTATATATATACAGATATTAATTAACAGTGTGCTTGAAAAGATAAATTTTTTCTTAAAAAGATAAATGGTTTACAAAGGCAGGAGGTATTGACTGCAAAATTGGAAGGGGCCAATAACATGACAAGAAAGGTTAAAATAACCTTTGCATACATCACTGGGCAATAAATAATTCAATAAATTAATTTACAAGTAAATAAAAAACAACCATCATGTTTCTACTCTAAAATTCCACTTGTTCTGTACAAATTTCTCACATATCACCGTTCTATGACTGTATGATTACTTCAAGCCCTACAGGGAAAAGGGTATAACATGAAGTAGAGCCTCTCCAGTTGCAGGTAATCGTCTGATCTTATTTAAAGTTTTTGTATGAATTCAAATTCTACCATTCTAATGGCAGAATGATACAAATAAATATATCTCTATTTATATATAAATATATGAAATCTCCTCTGTTGATTTGAGCTTCCAAAAGGAGTGGTGAAAGTGGATTCATTCACCGTTTTCCACTAGGATATCGAATAAGAACAAGTGGGTCAGCATTTTTTCTTCCCGTTAGCTTTTTATTTCTGATATTCGTCATGGTCGTGTTGTTCAAACAATTTACCTGAAATGAAAGTGGCACCAAAATCAATATTTGTGATGCACAATTTTTGCAGCATAAACACTGTTGTTCTATTAACAAATTTGCACACAAGATGAAGTGGTATATTTGACGGGTTTCGTTCGCTCTGCTTTGGGGAGAGACAAGCAAAATTGCCAAATTAGGTTAAGTTGAGGGGGGTTTTCTTGTCACTTTCATGGTCGAGTCATTTTTCAATGACATTTAACTTCGTAAGTGTAATTCATGGCTCTTTGGGGGTTTTATGGTACATATTGTTCAGAAAACTCCTTGACCTCCTTTTTTGTCCTTAGGGATATAAATTGCTTTCAGTACCTTTTTTGTCAAATCTACAGAGGGCCCAACACTAAATGAGCTCTAATGATCTGAGCTGCCAAGGGGCTCTGAGTTCTAAGTCTAACATACTTACTTGCTAAGGCGCATTCTCCTTTGTTTAAACACCAGAGAAGCTCCATTTATAAATCCTTATTAAATACCGCTGTAAACCCTTCTAAAGACTTGGGGCCAGAACCTTTGCAGCAGAAGTCAGTGCAGTTCTATTGCAGGTAATCGCATTATGCTAATTTTAGCAGCTGAGGATCTGGCCCAAGATGATAACTCTAAGACCATGTATTAAAATAGAACAAGATTTGAGTTCAAAGGAAAAACTCTCTTCAGTTTAAACTTGGAAAGCTATTACCTACCCACATGATAGAACAAAACAGCTATAAAGTATATTTGTCTAGAACAATGGACAAAAGGGGGTTAGCGTGTTATTCTATAAAACAAGGGAGATGGGGGGCTTAGGGGTATTGATAGGCTTGGTCTGTGGAAATAAATCTCAGCTGCATGAATACTGTAATTCAGGATAGAGGAAAGACAATTTATGTATCAGACGGTGGTGGTTTTCATATGCTCCGCGTTGCTTTCATTAATATTTTCCTTTGAGAAGGAAGATGATACATTTCTGAAATGGAGAGTGCGTTAGGACTCATCAGTGTCTCCTAAAGTTAACTGTCCTGCCACATACAATGTTATCCGTATATTACCCTTTTTAATTTTCCACTAAAATATCATCATTTAAAAAAAAAAAAAATAGACTAAATTTAGGAGGAAAAAAGTAACCTTCATCCTAAAAGTGAATTGACCTAAATCCTTGTGTTCTTTATTGATTTAGTTTAGTAAGATTGTTGTATCGCAGCTCTGTGTCTATCAGGTTCAACAGAAATAGTATGAAAGACATATTCTAAACTTCGTACAGTTTCTAATTTTGTTAAGCACCAAGAAGGAATAACAGCAAAGGACAAGCATTCTGGATAATTTTAGAACAATTTATTAATTTATAAAATCTTATCTGAACTGAACCACGAAACAATGTTCGTTTACCTATAAATACGAAATTGCATTATAATATTTTTATGTCCAATTAACTAAGCATTACATCTTAAATAAAAATAAAAAACCTATAGTCAGTGTTGTCATTAAAACGAAAATCTTATAAGAAATTTTATAGTATTTTATTCCTGTCCTACTGTAATCTGAATTAAAATCAAAACTATTCTGATAACTCCTGTTATTGCATCTCTAAATGTGGCTGCCTCAATCCTCTGCGTTGTATCTAATCTATATACTTCCTTAAAATCTCCTGCAACTACAGAAAATAATTTAACAAGACTCTATGTTTATAGAAAAGTTGAGATTTGAAAGATCAAGTATTGTTCACATGAGGTAGAGTGAAAATGTCTCTGCCTTAATTTAGAAGGATCAATTTGGAAAAGATGAGAGATAAATCACTTTCATTATAAACTCAGATCTTCCTGGAGCTGCAAGAGAGAATGCCAATCATTCTTGGTCCTTCTGTTGTGAGCTAATATATACCAGTCATGAGATGAATTCGTTTCATTTAGGACATGAATTTGACCTTGGCCCTCAATTCCACAGCAAAAGGCAGTTGGTAAAACCTCTATGTTGGTATTTGCGGTAGAGCATAGTAAACTTACACAAATTCGTGATATAAGATAAAAATCTGGAAAACCGTAACGTTACTGATAGAGTTTATTTGAAAGACAGCTCACAACATTCCTTTATTTATCAGGATTGAAATGGCAACTGAAATTTCATTGAGTGGGTTTCCATCATAACTATTTTCACTTTCTTATTCTGTTGTTTCTGGATTGAGAAAAGATTAAATCTGTATCTATGTCCGGTTTTCTTTATTTCTTTGAGAGGAATTTTCTGCTGGTTAGAAGATGGGTTGCAGTAACTAGGACTCTCAGTTTCGAATACGGATCAAATGGTCAGAAGTGCCTAAATAATTTAGGAGTCTAAATGAAGCTGAAAGCCACTGATATTTTGACTTCTGGGTATTTAAAGCGGGTATCATAATGTTATTCTCACAATGCTCTAGCATTTCAATAGTAATAGTAGCAGTATTGATGAAGATAATCCAGAGGAAAATATCCTTTAAAATGTGCAATGTATTCAGTTAGTTTTTTGTTATTTAAATATGATACATGAATCATTGGCAGGTCAGTGTATTTCAGCAGAAATGTCCCCAGGTGATTGTTTATGCGTGGAGCTCTTATTACGTCTATTTAAGTGTTATTTTTAAGTCTTTGTGCTTCTTCACCGCAGCATTCCTGCAGTAGGCGTTACTTGTTCGGTCGCACCCTGCTTTACTTGGAGCTAATGTAAAACACAAATTACTTTCCCATTCTCCAACCAGGTGTTAATAGGACTTGAAGAACTACATCAATTTGCTTTATTTATCACAGTGACACAAATATTTCAGAGTGCGCATCTACATGTTTTTCAAACATCGTATTGGGTGAGCTGACCTTTCTCTACGTTGTGTTTTTGTTTTCTTCTGTAGTTGATTGCTTAGATCCCACGTGCTCCAACCACGGAGTCTGTGTGAATGGGGAATGTCTCTGCAGCCCGGGTTGGGGTGGAATCAATTGTGAGCTTCCCAGAGCCCAGTGTCCAGACCAGTGCAGTGGGCACGGTACCTACCTGTCCGACACGGGGCTTTGTAGCTGTGATCCCAACTGGATGGGTCCCGACTGCTCCGTCGGTAAGAAAAATATTTTTTTCCTGATTTTGCAATAACGTTCTCATTTTGTTAAGATGTTAATATCTATGGCAAGTTTGAAATGCAAAGAATTTAGAAAATTGTCTTTGGAACATGTTTGGTCCTGTTTAGTTACTTTGGGAAGAAGCGTGTATATATCTTAGGTACTGTTTTTTGTGACATTCTTCATTTGGGACTGTCAGCTGCGGGGCGAGGGGGATGCAGGTTAGGAGTTTCTATTTCACTCTAATACTGACCCTCGTTTGGACTGAAAAAGTTACTTCAGTGCTTCACAGCTGTTTCCCAACTGTAAATGAAAAATTCCATAATTTATAACTATGTTTATAATGCTTGGGGAATGGAAAACACTACAGTTAAGTACAGTTTTGGGGTTTGCTTTACTGTGCATCAAAATGCTACTCATTTATGCAAAACATCACAAAACAGAAAAATCTCTTTTCAAATAATGGGTATTTTTTCCCCTTTCAGTTGTACACAGAGTATCTGAAAAAGTAGTTTTAGAGCAAGAGACACTAAAAAGCAGGCACAAAAGTGTAGGCTAAAAAACTTCTTCATCCTCTCCAAAGCTACAGTTGTAAAACTTGATTATTCTAACAGAAGGAGCTAAAGAGAAAAAAACCAAGTTTTGACAAGACAGCAAATACTCTATTTGTGGGAAAGTATACTGGGAATTTTGCATTTATGTTGTAAGCTGAGCCTTGAGACAGAGCTGCAGGTCATAAGCACGTCTCTCCAAATAATATTTACAGTTCTCACACTTATTCAGGTATTTTTTAAGATTAATGACTTAGAAGCCCTACCAGTGGAATGAATATCAGGAAGTATATTTTCTGCTTCACGCATCAGCGGCCAGAAAAATTTGTGAATGAGAGTTTCACTGTCAATTTCTTTGGTGACACTTGAGGCGAAAGACCCCTCTGTTTGCTCTTCTACAAGTCCAGCTGGCAGAGCGCAGTAACGGCAGCGGATAAGTGACCATGGTAGTAATAGGATTCCAACAGCTCTCCCTTGAAAGTGTCTTTTAGCCATCACTCCTAGAATCTAAGTGACCCTGGATTGTCACCGTTCTCTGCTGAATGAGCTTTAGGTGAGTTTCAGTCTCACTCTTAGCAAATCAATGTCTGTGTCAAGATCACCGGAGGAGCAGGTTGGAGTTAAACAGAGCTAAGTGCTCCCCTTCTGCGCCGGCCTCCGAAACTTCTTTGTATCTGAAGAGGACACAGCTCTACAGCGATTTTCCCAGCATACACTAGCAGATTTTTTAAAATGACTTTTTAATACGATTTCATTTGTCTTTAAGCAGAAGTTAAGCCATGGGCTTTGAACTGAATATGAACAGGCCAGCTTTTGATGGCAGAAACGTGCCTGTTCGACCCACTTTTCCCTCCACGACGAGGTTGCTGCCTCTGCCCCGCTGGCAGGCGCTGGCTATAATCTGTCTTCTTTTCTCCTCCTAGAAGTGTGCTCTGTAGACTGTGGCACCCACGGGGTGTGCATCGGCGGAGCATGTCGCTGTGAAGAAGGGTGGACAGGAGTGGCTTGTGACCAGCGTGTGTGTCATCCCCGTTGTACGGAGCACGGAACTTGTAAAGATGGGAAATGTGAATGCAGAGAGGGCTGGAATGGGGAGCACTGCACCATTGGTAGGCAAACGACAGGCACCGAAACAGGCACATATTGCTTTCTTTTCATAAATCGTAGAAACATAGTTACTGTTGTGTATTGTAACAGGCTGTTCCTTTAAGGACCCTAGTGCTTTCAGATATTATCTCTGACTCAAAATGTGTCGGGTGAAATGCAGATGAGCTTTTGGAATCATTTAAAATCAGTAACAAACTGATTTGTAGAGGAAAAAAAACACCCAACAACAAATTCCGCAGCCAATGAACATTAGTAAGTAAAGATGTAACAAATGGTCCATCACGGTATCATCTGAGCCAAGATTTTCAAACTTAACTAAACATTCCTTTGTGTGAATGGCATCTTCTTTAATTTCCTGGTCTGACGCATCGGTGCTCTCCTGCTATTATACATCACGTCGGAAACGCATCACCACCGTCACCACACAGAGCAGGGGTCAAGTTGGGGAGGAATAAGCGTTCCCGGCGTTACAGAAATGGCTCCCTAGCATTCTTCCGTGTTGCGCTGTGACAGCAGGCAGGGTGTTTGCATATAGACAGTCCCAGCATGGGGGGGCCCTGGCGGCAGTGCGGCACGCTGCTGTACCCGTTCCTAATAGCCTGCTGCTCAGCGCAGCACCGGCATCATGCAGAGCGCCGTGACTAACACCGTTGCGTCTCAGCTGTGATGTGTCAGCCTGGGAAGTTCAAAAAGGTTCTATTTACACAAAGCGATGATGTTCTAGCCTCTCAATTGCCATACTTGAAAATTTATTCTGAAAAGGAATTAATTGTTCCGAAGTGAAGTTCTTTATTTTGTCTCTACAAGCAGTCAGGTAGTGTATTGGGATTATTTTGTAAAGTTTTCCCTATGCTGTAATCAAAAATGGGAAATTCTGAGCAGTCACATCTCTTCTGAGAAGCCTGAGCGAAATTATCTGGAAAAAGAGTATCCAACTGCCAAGACAACGTGAGATTCAGGATTGTTCTCCAAACAATTTTTGGAGTACTGTGAGATACGCCTCACAGTGAGTCCAAATCCACGGCCGTATTGTTTTAATTATCTTCAAGTGGTAAATTTAACAAGGAAAAGGAGCAGGTCAATTCAGATTTTCGTGGCAATCGGGGACCCTAATGGGACAGTCCTATTACAAGTGAATTGTTATTTTTTTACTTAAAAGTATGGTGAGATTCTTGCATCCCTCAAGCTGTTTTTCTTTTTCATTCCCCTCTGATTTTTCCCTGGGTCTACAAACCATTTCTGATACACACATGAGTTGGAAACTAAAAGTATACTCTTATTGGAGAGAAGAAAAAAATAAGAAAAAGAAAAATAGATACATATTTTTGAGGCATATCCTTTGATGTTGTGGTGCTGCATGCTTCCACCACACTATGCTAATATGATTTAAATCAAAGCTTTTATGACTGAACACTTTGTCACCAGCATAGATGCAGAGTGTTTTTTCACAATTGCTTTCTGACTTCCATCGTATCAACATATCTCTGCTAGACTAATCCAGGCATTTTGTTTTTATATTAAGTACTTCCCAGATCTTTACAAAATGCCTAGTACTTAAAATTTTTTGCCATTAAATTGTGTAATAATTGCTTATTTTAAGAGTTGCTGCTTTGGGCAAAATTTGTTTTGCTTTATAGTCTTTTATTAATAAGCCTATGTTTAGAGATGATTAGTGTATTTGAAAGTCTTCGTTACTGTGCACACAAAAAGATGCCTCGCGCTGATATCTTAAAAGAATTCTGAAAACGACAAGCCAAACTAGTGAACTCTGGAGTGAGATTTTAGTCTAATTTTCAGAGCTGTGAAATATTTTCCCTATTATTGATGTATATAATCAATTCTTCCTTTCAGAGAAAGGGTGCTACTGCTGAAGTGGTTAAAATAGCATAAGCTTTTTTTGTTTGGTATGTATGAGAAAGATTTCCTTGAAACTTAACGCGGGTCTGCCTGCGGCAAAGATGTGACTAGGGCAAAAAATTTAAGTTTGCCCCCATAGTTATCGTACATTAAAATTTATGCGGTCAGAAGTTGCCTGCTGTATGTAGACAGATATATATCGCTGTGACGGGTCTGTATTAGTGAGAATTATCATACGCTTATATTGTCAGGCCTAATCGTGAGGCCGTGCGCAAAGCGTGATGCCAGAAATGGAATTCAGTTCAGAGGGACAGCTCAGCTTCAGCCCAGCGGCGCGGGTTTCGTGGGGCTGAAACAGGGAGAGCGTTCGGAGGATAAGGGTGGTAAAACTAATTTTTGTCAGTATTTGTACAAAAAATGCTAGAAGTTACAATTGGAAAATCTGTCTTTAGGGTGAATTGATGCTTTGGAACAAGGATGAGTTGCTCAGGATGTTCTAAGTGTTAGTGTGAAGAGCTAAAGTGTACTTCTATTTTATGGAATCTCATTTTAATTTAGAGTACTCCCTTTATGGTTTAGCTGCCAACTGCAAGGCAGACAGACTATTTAATGGCAGAATTACTCACTGAGGATTGTCCACCTAAAAAGATAATACTCAGTAATGCAAATTTGATGTATTTAAACCTTGATTTTTAATTTAAAAAAAATTGGTTTATTTTATTTTTTTTAATCCAAAGGCGCTGGTTTAGTCCTGTTTGGAAGGTACCTGGCAAACTATATACTCTGTTTGTCCTAAGGCAAAGCCAGGCCGGACCAGAGTAAAATAGCATGTGAGCCGAGTTTGAATTTCTCCCTTCCTTGTATGTGGTTTGAATTTTTGAATACCCATCTTAGGTCTCCGGGAGCAAAGAATAGCCAGGCTTACCGCACAAGTCCCATATGGACTTCAAGCAGCAAAACGCGAATCCTCTAAGAGAGTTTCTTTACTCTGAATTTCCATTTACTGCTACACCCAGCCTGAAATCTCTTGAAGTCAATAGAAAAACTTGCTTTTGATTCCAGTGACTTTAGGCCAAGCCCACTTAGAACAAATCGATCTAATTTGTGAGGAAAAAAAATGGGTTTCTATATACAAGCCAAAATACATTTTCTTTTGTTTGTGATTCTTTGCCAATTTCATGAGCTATATTCATATGGCGGTGGAAAAGAAATCATTATAGCAACTGCAGGTATCCAGGTTCATTCAGGATCTTTTATTATATTTAATATCAAATTACGCCTTTATAGATGATTGACAGAATGCATGCTCTTTGGCATTTCGATGTTGAGTGTCTAAGATCAAAAAATTTAACAAAAAGGCAGTTTCTGTCTGCGTTACCTGCATTTTAAGAAACTGGCTCTGGAAAGTCTCCCGGACTGCCGCTATTAGCTCAGGGTTAAAAAGCTGTTGGTGCAAAGCAGCTTTTACTTCTGTGCGGCAACAGAGTTACGTATAAAAGTCAGTCAGTGAAAATTCCAAATTACACAGATTTTGATAAAACTGTATGCAAATAATACAAAAACGAAAGGAGCGGTGTCTGGTCTTGCTGAAATGCTGTACGTAGCGGAGCAGAACTCTGCACCAGGCACCACTTTTCACTTTGCCTACTTAAGGTAAGAAGAAAAATTGCTTGCTGGAGTGATGATAAAGAAAATGAATCTTTTCCCAGAGCAAAAATAGACCTGTCAGGATATGTTTATTAAGTGATTACTATTCATTGATTGCAATTATGGAGGAAGTTATAACTAAATAATAGAGGGTAATCTCAATGAGGGAAAAAAATATTGGAAAACTAATAACAAAGCAAAAGACCAAGATACAGCAGTTGCTAAATCTTGAACCAATTTCATGCCAGCATTTTAAGATGGAGGATTTAGCTTTCCCTTGAATCATCTGAGTGTTGTTAAAGCATGCTGTTATAAAACAGATCTGTTACTTCCACTGAAAATGATACTCGGGTGTTTAAAACTGTTGGTTTTAAACTGTCGTGGAAGGTGTTCCCGTATAAACTGTCAGGACTGTGTACTAAGGACAGTGTGATATGTAGGGAGATCTTAAAAGCAGTCAAAAATACCATTTAAAAAGCATAATTCCATCTGTAATGCATGCCCCTGCAGCATGAAATATGACTGTTATTAAGTCATTGGTAAAAATCTCACTGCGAGAACAGTGAAACCAGGATTTAATCCTAAATATTTATGCGTAAAATTTACAAGTCTGCAAACCTGCTGTATCGTGTAAGGTAAGCTCTCACCAAAAGATGATCTCTGAGGTTCTTCTGGCATCCTGTCACGTTTCCAAAGCCTTGCTCTTGTCTGCTCCATCCTACATTAGATGTAGGTTGAGCACTCCTGCTTTCAGACAGAAGGTGGCAAAGGATTGTAGTAAAGAATATTTGATAATACGGATACTCTACTTACGATCAAGATAATTCTTATCTTCTCTGTTCCTTTTTTGTTTTTAATTTTCAATGCAAATGAGCTGTACCTCCTTTGAGAGCCGCAGAAGCTGAAGCTCCAACTATCTCCCTGCTAGGCAGAAGACAAACAGGGGTGATGTGTGCGTCTGCTGGCTCCGCTTCCTGGCCTTGCTGCCGCCTTTCAGAATCGAACTCCAGAGGTGGGGATCCGGCACTGCCTTTCCCCCACCGAGTCCTTGGCCTCTGTACTGAAAATGTCAAGTGGTAGGGCATGCTCCGTAGTAAATAAGGGATTTGGAAATCTGTATTAGCCCGGTAACTCATCCGCTAGGTTTTCAGGGCCTTAAATAGAGAAGAAAGATTTGAAAGAACCTCGTCCTGTCACCTACGTGGTGGGAAATAACCTACAATTTTCAGATATGTAAAAATGTGCAGGAAAAAGAGGCGTCTCTGTGGCCGGGGTGATTAAGATACGGAGTTTAAGTTACAGTATGGGAGATTTGGGTTAGGTGTCAGGGGAAACCTTGTAACCGTAAATGAAAAACTGAAGTGTTTTTTCTAAGAAAGTTGTGGAATCCTCATCAATGGAGCTTTTGGCAACAATTTAGACAAACATGTCAGGAATAGCAGAGAGGTAATTCCTTCTGCCATGGGGCAGAAAGCTGTCTAGAAAATCATTGAACTGTAGGAGCTCTATTCCAGTCTGATTTTAAGTGAGCTTAACAGGAAGCATTCCTTCTAAGTACCTTATTTTATAATGGCCTATGTTAAGATTTGTACTGTCATCCCCTTCAAGAATCTAATGCCGCTCTTAGAAGTAGAATTGATCATTTATCCAACCAAGGAGACCAATTTGTGTGTTCTGTATTTGCAGAACAATGGGTCGTCAATGTATTTATTGGGCCACTCTGAAACATCCAAACAAAGAGCAAATATTACACCCAGTAGGTAAATACTTCAAATCCTCTCCCTTTGAAGTACGGAGACTCGCCCAACTGAACGCTAGGTGGATAGTATTCCACCTCTGTATTTCCAAAAAAAAAAGTGTTTACTAAATAGCCCCCGCCCCAGCCCAGTGTTTTGGGAAGACCATGCCCTTTCCAGCTTTTAGGCATGTCTTTATTTTTTGTAGACTGGAAGGAAATACCACATATAAAGGGTAAAGATTTAGATTTTTACCTTATCATGAAGTCAATAATCGATAGAAACATTAATAATGCAGCATTGTGTTATCTTTGGATACAGCAGGATATTTTTGTCCCGTGATAATGCTCTTCATGTCAAAGATTTTTTTCTTCTACTACTGATTTTTCTTGTTGTAATTACAACAGTAATGATTCAAAGATGAGGCAATTTTCAGGAGAGATGGAAAGTGTGTGGGAGGAGACAGTGGAAAGCCATCGTATGTGACAAAGAGCAATTTAGAAGGAGCTGGATGTATTAGACTTCTCTGATGCACTTCTAGCTTAAAATTAATCTGTAACAGTTTATAACCTATCAAGGCATAAAAACCCCTCTAATGATGATGACAGAAATTTAGATTGCATGCTCTGTAGAGGGAGGAACGCATTTTTTCATTTTATTTGAAAAATGCATAGAATATTTGGGTCATGACCACTTTTCTTTACTGATGATACAGAAATATGTTGGTAATATATATGACGATGGGACCAGAAATGTTAGAGACGTTGGCTGTTTCTGTATCTGCAGATTGAGGTTCATCACCTGGATAATACAGTTGTCCTATTGTTTTTACATCTGGTGGCAGGTTTCTTGATAAGCGCATCTGTGATGCAGGCCTTCAGGTACGCGGTGTCAAGCTTTCATTTGGAGTGTGATAGGGTGGTGTCCCCCCCCGCGCCCGCCCTGCGCGTCTCTTCATCAAAACAGAAGCTACCTCATGAATTCATCTGAGACGTTCTCAATGATTTCTCTCATTCTCTGCACATAATTTACATTTTAATTTCCGCCGTGCGAGCATAGAGAGACTCATAAGGTAGAAGTTTTCCTTGTGAAGGGACGTTTTGGTCACATATGTTGTATTATATCATGCCACATTTTATAACCAAAACCAAGGAAATGCGCTAGTCAATTAGACCAGTGGCCATCTAGTCCAGCATCACTGTGCTTTAGCAAAGATGCGAGTTCCCTGTAAATAAGGAATTAGAAATTTCTTCCTGGAAAGGTGATACTTTTTATCTTTTCCAACTACATTTGCTATTGCGCTGCTTTGTGGTTTTGTAAATGTGTCATCGTTTATTTCACATCCAAAACTTCTGAAGAAAGTCTCTCATCTATATATTTTTGTTTCCGATTTGTACCTTGGTAAATTCCTATCCCGGTAACTAAAATCTATTTTGATACTTTTGTGTATCAGGGATGAATAAACTTTCTAAACAATTTCTGTAGCACTAAGGAACCCAGAACTACCGTATGCATCCTTTTACATTATCAGAGCTGAGCAAGATAGCGGATAATATATATATTTGGAAGGAAATATTCTATGTATAGATTTGTATACAGTGAGAGTGGTTTGACTTTCAGAGAGTTTAGAAACAGAATTCCTTTTCATTTGCAGCTGGGGATCTTTTTTGGCTAAAAGGCAAGCTTATTCATGAGGAAGAACTTTCCTGTTTGCATTCTTTGCTGAGGGCTTCCTGTAAATGATTGAAATATGTCACAGTGCAGTGTCAGAACACTCGAGTGGCTTTTTTCTTTCTCTATATATAGGATATTTGCAGAACATGACCTTACTTCTTCCCTTTCTAGCCCCAAAAATTTAATGAGTGTGTTTTCAGCAAAGCTTCCTGCATTTTGTCTGGTACTTCAAAGATGCACCCAGCAGAAACTGGTGAATAGTTTTCCAAACTGAAATCACATTTCTTTTTTTTCCTTTTGGAGGGGCTTCTACATGAGTTATATTGATTTTCTGGCCAATTCTTGAACTCTTAAAAGACCACAGAAAGAGGGGGAGGGCGATCAATCAGGCAGCTGATCTAACTTTTGAAAGGGCAAAACTGATTTTGCTGTTCATAGGAGTATTCACAGCGCCAGGCAATCTCCTCTTCTTCCCCAGATAATGTTTTCTGGGTTAGTTTGTACCCTGTGGTGTCAAGCACAGCTTCAGAAAGTGAGTGAATTACATGGTGTTGCTGGATACAAAACAACAAAGATAAGGGAATGCTCGTGAGAAGTCAGCGACATAGGATGTATAGGTAGAATCGTGGTACCACATCTTGAGAACTATATATGTAAATACATATATGTAATATTTATACTTACTAAGAAACAAATACAAAAGAGAACAGTATCTGCCCATCCTTTTGAGGCCTCCTTGTTAAAAGATCTCTTCCTTAATCGCTTGCATTCTTGCTTACACATTCTCAAAGTGTAATTCTTGTATCTTCAGTATCAGTTTCACATAGTCTTTCATGCTTGAAGATGCAAATGGAGGCAAATGCGTTTTGCCTGACTGCTGCAAACTCTGTGGAATAACAATTCAGACACGAGGCCTTACCTTTGCAGCTTCTTGACAATTTTGTCTCCGATTCCTACATAGTATCAAATTAACAGTAGGACGCATTCGAAGTTAGAAGCTTGTGTTCCTAAGATATTTGATGCTTTTGAAATTCTCTACTTAGTGTTTTCTTAGTTTAATGTTGTATTAAAACGTTAGTGTCAAAAAGAAAAAGGGAAAAAATGGTCTCCGTAGCATCTCTGAAGTGTCAGTTCAGGATTTTGCTGTGTGATCTATTTAGGGCTTTGGGGAAAAAATGAAACTATTGAAAGTTTTCTCTTTAAACTGTCAGTTATCTCTTGTGCAGTAACTACTCACTGAGGATGAAATACACACTGATGTTGAATATTGATACGTCCTCCTTTCACTAAAAGCCCTTACAAATACAATTTTTTAAAAGATCTTAAGGATTGAATGTGGGGACTTGTTCAGGGTACCGGCTATGAGGTAACTTCAGCCATTCTTATTGAACAAAGTTTTTACAAAATTTATGTTATTCAGCTCTATTCTTTTGTTCTTTCTTTCCATTCCTATTCTGACCTGCTTATGAAATGCTTATTAGGATAACCTGATTTCTGGAGATTATTCCTGTAGGTAGCCTCAGTCTATTTCATTTTAAATGTGGTTTTTCTATACATATACGAAGAAGCAAAGTTTTCTGTCCAACAGAAATCATCATATAACATAGTATATCTTGTTTACCCAGAGAAATGACAAACATTGGTTACGTATCTGAAATGTAAGAACTAAATACAAACCTGAGCGTTCTCGAAGGTGTTGAGGTCTGAGGTTTTGGTCCATGTTCATCTCTGTATGTTGAAAGTGCAGATGGTTGGACTAATATTGGGGTCATTATTGCCTGATTTATAGTTGCCAAGAAAATTGTAACTAAGTGTTTAGATTTCTGCAATTTCCAGGACGTACTTCTGTAGTGTTTTCAGTGATATGGTATTGATTGTCATATAGCTGTCCATCTCGTTCTGTCAGTTGTACTCGAAACACGTCCATGCTGGGAGAGAGAGAGACAAAGCAACACTGGTGTCCCATTAATCTAGCGGCAGTTCACAGTTATAGTACTAAAAGCCAAAGGAAAAGTGGGACATGAGAAATTAAGGTTACTGTATTTATCCTCATTCTCTCTTCATTCAATAACAGGTTAAGAGCAGAAAGGATTGATGGTCCAGCTGTCTCCTTGGAGATTTTCAAATCTGAGCGCTCACCCTTTAGCAGTGGGTGCTACACACTTGACTTAAACATTTCACTCTAAGTAAATACTTCTCTCAAACAGTTAAACAGTTTTCATGGAATAGTAGTAACTTTTGTTTTCACAAAGACTTCAGCGTGACGTGGATCATAACATTATCCCTAATGACAATTTAGGCAGAAGAGGTATGTTTGTCTGCTTGTCCATGTGATGCTTTTCTGGCTCTCGGTCTACTGAACTTAGAAGATACTTTTACTCCTGCCTTACTGTAATCTGCCGGTTCTACGGCCCATGACCAGCGTCTAACATCTGGGAATCGTTGCCTTTTCTTGTGCTGTCTCATTGGTTCTTGGGAGCCGTGCAGTGAGTCGCAGATGCTCAAGTGTAAAACACTTTCTGCATCCTCTCAAACACAGCTTACATGATGGCACTGAATTCCTATTCAGCTCATTTCTGTTTTCTCTGCGGTACAACGCCTTTTAAAAGGCTGTGGGTTTCCTCCATTCTGTAAATAGGGAGACGTAATTTTCACGAACTGCCAGTCAATGTCAGGGTTTATTGCTTTTTCCTGATCCCATTGTATTTTTAGTTCCTGTTCACAGTTTATAACAGTCCAGCGCAGAGCAGGTTGATCAACTCGGCATCAATAGACAGGGGCCTGCTTTTAAAATGCTGTAAAATAAGATACCATACAGAATAGCTGCAAGGAAAGGTTTAAGTGTTTCTTCTTCAATGTTGTGGAGTGATTAGGGTAGACTGAACTACACGAGCTAGCAGGTAATCTTTCCTATAATTAAAAAGTATATACACTTCCAACATTTTAGTATATTTTTACAGAAACCCATAGAAAGTAAAGATGAATCTCTTCTGTATTCATTCCAGTTAATCATAAAATTGCAGATGAGATTTTTTTTTTTTTTAGGTAGATGTTGAAAGAGTAAAGTTATTCATGAGTGTGACAAATGAGTAAGATTCATAATGTATCTAGACCACATATGTTTTAATTTGCCTTCAAATAGTTTTTCAGAGCATTGAACAACTGAGCTAAAGAACCACAGTGCATCAAGGTGCAGTCCCTGTTCTGAAGAGAAATAGTAATGATAGTAGCTTTACTACCTAAGAAATAAATATAATGGTGTAATCATGATTACAAAACATTGTTTTTAATTAAAAACTAAATCAGTTGGTAGTGAAAAAATATTACTAGGTTGTGGTTTTAGGCTAGAAATGATACTAATAGGACAGTTACCCAAAAGAACAAAATAACAGGAAAAAAAAAGAAGATCAGTTTAGGAATAACGTTTACCTAGCACATGGTGATTTATTGATCTTAAAAGTAGTACTGCTTCAAAGACTTGTATTTTCCAATTGTTAGGAATCAAAAGGCATTGCTGAGCTTCTTGTGGGATGCGTTGCTCAAGAGTAGCTCCGAAGCTGTTTTTGTAAATTCAGCATGCACAAACACAGGCCCCCGAATGTCCCAGGAGATGCTGATTCTCCTAAAACCAGAGACACATTAGTACAGATGAAAGAACTGACTTTTTGTTTTAGCCACTGGGAATACCCAGGAGTAGAATTCAGGTTCCTAATGTAGTATGCTGCCATCAACTTTTCAGCACATTTTGAATATAAACTGATCTGACTTCTTTGCTTTCCTTTTAATAAAGCAAGGCAAAATGTGTATATGCTGGGTTATAGATCACTTCTCTCTGAAATTAATCGAGGAATTAGCATTATAGCATACAGTTTCACAATGCAAGATAGTGTGCCCAGAATTAAGCAGTTACAGAAAAGGCAGTTGGGTGTCTCTCTCCCTCTTCCCTATTTTCTTGTATTTTTAAATTGCAGAGTCACTTGCATTTGAACAAGAGAAGTATTACTGAAAGAAGGAAGCCGTGGATCGTTACTTACTGCTGAAAAGTGAAAGCACGATATGAATTTGTTAAAATGTTAACAGATTCTGATTAATTCGACTCCTTACATTATTATTATTTTTCAGAGTAATTTGATAACAGTACAGGAAAAATAATGGCAATGTGCCTTTTCTTGTTTCAAAAAAAAAAAAAAAACAAACTGAAAAGATGTTTTAGATTTAAGACAGAAAATCGCTGCATAGGAGTTAGGAATATGAAATGAAGGTTGACATTGCTCACCATGCAGCATTGTTAATAGATAGTTGAATTTGGGGGAGAAAGCGTATAGTGACATAGATTTTTATATCCAATGCATCTTTTTGTTGGCTTCTTTGCAAACTAAGGCTAAAATTGCTTTTTGTTACTGCCTCCCTTGGATCGTTATTAATTGATTCTTTATCATGAAGCCGATCCATATATATCTTCATTGTGTCCTGTGAATGCTTGAAACTTTTTTTTTTTTCCAAAATAAGTCAGAAATATTGATTTAGAGTGGAGAAAGCCTTCAGTATTAAGAGAACAGGTTATTAGAGTCAAGGTCACATTGTTTGTGAGAGCTGAGAGGGCAACAGTCGCTTGAAGGAAATACTTGGTGAGTGTTGCAGTATAGAAAATGTAAAACTTGTGTACACAGGTCTGCACTCGTTGCTCCTGCGTTATCCCTCTACAGAGATGTTTACGAACCAGAAGCCTAAACAATGTATATACTGCGTTACTCTTGCACCAGGAGCTGGAAGGCTGAGGGGGACATGAATTAATCTATACTGATGCCCAGGCATTCGCTTGCGGTTGCAGCTTTCCTTAATTCAAATCCAGAGGGGCCTGCAGAGGTTATCAGTTTTAGGATTTTTTCATTGCAGTCTTTTGTTATATATTCTCTAACAGTTTTGATTGCTCATATGCTGAAGAAAAAGGAGAATCAAAATTGGTCTCTCACCCCCCCCCTTAATTTCAAAGAGAAGTTCATATCCTTTATCAAAAGACTTAATTACATATGAGATATCAGTCAAATACCAAATTTTGTGGATACACTGAAGTGTCTCCTGAAATTGTTAATATTTTCATACCACATGAAATTTTGTTAAAATTAAATGAAGGCAGTGCTTATTAAAACCCGGTGATTTCTCCATTCCGTTTAATCTTTCAATCTTCCATGCACAGAGAATGCGATAAGTAAAGTCTGTCGTCTTTCACCAGGATTTGTATTGCTAGTTACCATGAAATTCCTAAAATCCTTATTACCTAATTTGAAAGCGTTACTGCGTGGAATGTTTTAAGTATGAGATGCTTTGTAAAGGGAAATATCCATTCAGCAGAATTGAGGTAATTTAACATATTTGCCTTCCATTTAAAACTGCATCTGTTTATTCGACCTTTATGGTTACAGTTTCCCCTGCTATACTAAGGATTTTTGTCAGCATTTCTGAGATAAAACACCGTATTTTTAAAAATTTCTAGCAAGGTCTGTATAATCTGTCTGATTTCTTAAGGTGAATGTTTCTATTGATGTTAAATGGGAGCTTTCTTAAAAGTTATTTGCAGAATATGCCCCTAGATCTTAATTATTTATTTTCTGTATTTTATTGCTTGAGATAAAATCTGAGGAGAGATGTCATTCAAACGTGAACAAATGACAGTGAAGGGGAAAGGAAGATGCCTGTTCTTTTCAACGCTGCTGCTATTTTTTTTTTTGTCCTGTGGCTAAAAATTACAGGTTTATTAAAGATGTTTCACAGGGCTGCGGCTACTGATCCTTACCTGAAGTAGGTAGCTTTGTTCCAGCTTAGGAAATAATTAAAATTAGTAAGTTGCTTCATTCAGAATGAGAAGCGGGTATGCATGCTGGAAAATGCAGGTAAATGTCTCCAGTTTACTGGTTTGCACTCTGAGGAGGACGGCGACGTCATTAAACTGCAGGATAGTTTTTCCAGTAAGTGATACCCAGTTAAGAAGGATTTTTGCAGACACTTCCTAACCGCTTACAGAAGTTATTACAGTAAATTGGATTTGCACTATGCCTGATTAAATGTATTCCCGCGTACCTATTTACTCTGAAACCTAAAGCCATTCCAGAGTTCGCTTCCCTTGATTAAGAGCCGTGGAGATCTCGTAAACTCAATAGAGTCAAACTGCATCAGTCCTCAGGTGAGAGACCTCCAACTGACATTTTGGTGTTGCAAGGTGTTCTTTTGTTCGCCGGTCATGGAATAGAGAGTGGAGCATTATGGAAGTCCTCTGCAGGTTATGGTAGGGCAGCACTTCGCACTTTCTGCTCCGAACTGAGGAAATATTGCTGCACGGTGGGAAATATACTGCTTGGTTTCACAGCTTTGAACAAATTTTTACTGGCTAAGGGAAAGCCTAATTAATACGTGTTTTTAACGTTCCTTGGAATGTGGTAACAGTTCAACTGTGGATACGAGATGAAAAATTATACTATATCCAATTGAAATCATGGGAAACGGAGAGAGTACGGTAACCAAAGCTATAATTTTATTTGAACACTGAGGGTTAATAATGCTAATTAATGACCTGGATGGAAGACAGAAAAGTGACATTTCCTTGACTTCTATTTGATATGTTTAGAGATACTATCAGCTACGCATGCTGTATTTTCAGTCTCGCAAAGAGTAAATTGCACAAAACTGTAGCAAATTGTCCTGTAGATGTCCCGTGCACAGCTTTTCTTTGGTATTGTTGTTTTGGGGTGGGGCTCTTTTGTTATTGGAAAAGCACTGACCTTCTGACTGGTCTTTGTTTTTAATAATGTTAAGCCTGCTTTTCTGTTTTTTTTGTTTTTTTTTTTAACTGAAGCCAATATCACCACAACACATAGTTGTGCCCCTTGTCACCTGACATGAATCAGTGACTGTAGTGGATTAATCCAATGTATTGATCATACAATCGTATTGAAGCCAAGGTGGAGCCATCTCTAGATTTCTTGGCTGCGTCTCCAACTCGCTTAAATGTTGTGTTTCTCCTCCTGAGAGAAGCGCTCCTAGCAAGGAGTCCCGTTAAAACTAATAACATCCTGCCTGTCCCAGCGGGGCTTAAAACTCCGTCAAACATAGATGCAAGGCAGCCAAGTTAAAAGCCCTGGTTGGTTCTTCTGATGGCTTAGCTGAGACATGGAAAAGAAATATTCTGTCTATAAACAGAAAGGCTTAAGTATTTGTTCCAGAGGGTTACGGTCGTTTCTAGCGAGGCCAGGGGAGGAGCAGAGCTGTCCCTTGACACGTAGTAAATATTTTTAATATAAAGCAAGCGGAGCTTAAGGAGTCTTTTCCCTTTCAAATTTCTTCCAAGTGCAGATTAAATACCCTTGGCTTTTTGGGGGGTGAAATTGTGAAGATGATCTCCGTAGTAGATCAAAATCAGTTTCCCACGTTTATTTAGTATTTAAATATCAAGGCAACTGGCTGCGTTTGCAGGATTATGAGGTTTTTCCCTTCACTACTCAGGCAGATAAAGAAGGAACAAAAGGAGAGCTATCCTACGCTTTGTGCGTGCAGGATTAAAAACAGTTTGTTTGTGAAAACAACTTTTTATTTCTGTAGCTTTTATTACTTATTTGTGCAGTTGGTAGATATAAAAATTGGAAAATTGTGTGATATTCCTGAGGGTTATGTGTACTGAAAAGGGTTGCAGAGTGGATGCATAGCGCTTTAGAATTAAAGGCATGTTTATAAAATATATTTTATGTAGTGAAATATTCATCTTCTGTCCTGCATCCGCCAAACAACTCAGCGTACAGAAATACTCACAACACACAGAATGTATTGTTTATGTATTTTAATTTGTTTTACATATGTAGCCTATGTGGCAGAGTACTGCTCTTATATTGTAGGCATTATTTCATCCTTTTTATTTGTATGTATTTAAACTCCGTGAATTCTAGCTCTAACAAACATGTGAGATATATTTATTTTAATATTCACATATCCATTATTTTTCATCGCTACTTAATCATATTTTACTGCCATGAAGAGTTAGGATTCCTGCAAGCCAGAAGGGGTATGAGAAGCATTTAGTGTACGTTACTAAGGCTTTTTTTATTCCACGCTATCCCACAATACTTCTGAAAAAATTTATTTTTTTCTTCAACGCTTTCTTCTGATTTTCCTTTGGGACAGCTGAAGGGTTTGGACTCCAATAAAAAGCAGCCTTTTACTGGAATCCATATAATTAATACTTTAAGAAGATCAGCTGCAAAATATAATACATCTGCCTAGAAAACACTTTTCATCCTGAAGGGGTTCCAAAGTTCTGTACCAAATTAAGGGATATTTGCTCTTAGAGCATACTAATCCGTTACGCAGTAATGGAGGAAAGTGCATGCTTATGTTAAGGCTCATATTTATTCTTCTGATAGAGACAACCCGCACACTTAGAGAGGATCTGCATTTGCATGGCTGAAAGTTAATTGCCAAATTATAAATTCTATGCAGACATCAATATCTGACGAGTAGCAAGTAATTATTTTGTAATAATGCCTGAGAAAACTGGGATTCCCTGCCCTGAGAATTGTGAATTATAAGCTCTTAAACTGAAGGGTTCATAGATAATTCAGGTTGGAAGGGATGTCAGGAGGTCATCTAGTCCAACCTCCTCCTTGAAGACCTTAGTTATGAGGTCAGACGTGGGACTCGGGCCCGTAGTTTTAAGGCAGACTGACTCAAACCCTCGTGCTTGTACATTGGATGGGCTGTTGCTCACCACTTGGCGCCCAGGCTAAGCATCTTTGTAGCATATTGAGCAACATGAGTATAGAATATCTGCTTGTTCTCGCTGTCGTGCCCTATTTGTGCGTGCGTGTGTGTGCACACATCCCATTCCCGCACATCTGTGAATTCAAATAGGATTAGAAATACCAGTGTAAAGTCCTGTTAAGTAGTACTGGGGTAAGGGAAACAGTTCTGTTTGGTCACTGTAAATGCTGCTGAGCTTACTAGAGCATTTTGGTTGACTTAAACTCCTCTGCTTTGTAAAGCTATTTGTATATGAGAGGAGTTATGGTCAAAGAAATGCAGTTGGTATTTGGAGCAAAAGTGGATAATATGTGATTTATTTTTTTAAAATATATATGTAAGACCTTATTTATAGAGTGAAGGAATTCATTCCAGAGTTTTGAACTGGTTTCTTAAAATCTCCACCTCCTACGCGGATTAGATTAGCTTTTGTCAGTTTAGCAGAGCTCCTGGCCCCAGTTTCCATCCCTCTACCTTGGGCAGTCTCTTAAATATCCTGAGCCTCCCAGATAAGAAGTAAGGCCTTGGACTTGATTTTGCCTTTCTTTAGTAAGCCAGTGGGGAGAGAATTAAAATAATATTTGATGTGCCTGTTCTTGTTAAGAAGAAATGCTTCAGTATCCACCTAGCTGAATTTGGCTGATGCGGGTAGATGTTGGGTTGCGGAGCAGCGCGCGGCGCCTCAGAAGGGCCGGCAGCAGGGCTCCTGCGTGCCCTGCCTGCAGGGTTTGTGAAGTGAAGGAACGTACTCTGAAGTTAATGACTGAACTGGGAACTGTCTCTTCCCCGAAAGTCAAAAACTGCATTAGGGCTGGAACGTTAGTTTAGCTTTAGTAGGACTTTATAAAAATGTTTGGAAATGGAAAATTTGATGATACTGGTGATGTTTTGCTCGAAGGCATACATCCAAGGGTTGCTTCTTTGTGGAATGGTCAGGCTCCTGCCAGTCTGATGAAAGGAAATGCCCATTTCTAAGTGATTCATTGCCTCGGCCAGGAGAAGCACTGGTCATCCAGGACCCTTTCAGGAGGGAGGAAGGGCTGTAAAACCAGCAGCAGCAGTTTATAATCCGAGGGGTTTCACCATGCTCGGTAGCCAGTTAACGCATAGAAACCAGAGAGAGCACATGCTTTCCTGAAGAACGACCAATATGCTAACTATTACATGAAGGGCCCGGGTCCAGCAAACTGCCGTGAACCTTGAGGCTGTGCAGTAGCTGATTGAAATCCTTGTAATTCCGTTGAATTTGGCTGAATTTTGCCAATGCGGACACGCTTGTGTCCTGGCCCTCTACTGATACAGCTGCGAAAGATCGAGAGTCAGTCTGGTCAGTGAAGAAGGATGTGATCCCAAGGAAGTCTAGCCACTTCATATTTAACGGTTAATTTTACATTCTTGTCAGTTTTTCTCAGCCAGATAAACTTTTCACTGTTTGCAGCATGCCTTGTGTCTGACAGGGCAGATGCCAAGGCCTTGTGTGTCGCGTCAGCTCTCATGTTCCGCACGGCATACCTGTTGGTGGTTTGCTTGTTCGCCCTGATTCTGTCTCTGTGTTGCTTCTGAAGAAACCGGAGATTGAAAGTTGGCCTTGTTACTGTTTTGTATTAGACCGTTGTTGTTTGCATGTAAGCTAAAAATAATTTTATTCTTACCAAATCTAATTTAGAGAAGTAAATTCAGAGGTAAATGTGTGAGCACAGGAGAGGACAGTGCTTCACACTTAATTACAAGTATCCTGTTTGTAGAATAGTTTTAGGTCTACATAAGTCCTAAGGAATTACTTTTATGTGGTTATATTTAATGTACTTATACATTTAGCTTGGCAGAAAATGTCTGATTTCACTTGGTTTGGCATTTACAGTCCCTGCCTCTGCACTGAAACTTTGTTGGAACAAATACTCTTGCTTAAAAGTATTTCCTGAGCAGTAAAGCTACTGACGGTGATTCTCCTTTAAAACGTAAAGTCGGGGAAATGCTGCGTGGCATTTGTGTCTTGAGAAAAGCAAGCCAGTGACAATGTAGTCTCCTCTGCTGACCCATCGGGGCATTCATAGAGAAAAAGTACATCTGCCTCACTGGAGGGTTTTCAATCAAACGAGAGGTCTGGGAGGACTCTGCGCTACCAGACAAAGCCTTGCTAGCAATAAGCGCTCCTGCCCTTTGCAGCCCTCATCTTGTGCTTTTTATATCAGCAGGGCCTTAGATTGTGAATATTTGAAATCGGGGCCTACCTTTGTGGCATCTTGATGTATACAGGGATTTTAGAAGTTCATCTCTGAGCAGGCGAAGGGTAGGGCTTGCCTCTAATATTATACAGGCTGCATTCCCGGCATCATTAAGTTGGGTTCCACTTTGGATAAGCATGGCACCACGCCATCTCCACTGGCAAGCTTCATCTGCCGGGGGCGCGGGATGCAGTAGCAGCATCCTCTGTTGTCTGGGCTCTGTATGAAAACTGCATAAAGGAACGTGAAACTAGAAGAATCTTTAAAACCACATCACTTCGTGCTTTCCTCCAAAGTTAGAATAGAATACTACAGGCACTTCAGTAAGTTGGTGTGATTCTGGAAAAATGAGGTCATTTTTGTTGAATTTTATAAATTTCAGTTAGCCAAATGAAACTGAGCTTTTGAAATCTGATGTCTGGGATTTGACAGCATGATATCAAGTATCCTTTTGCCAGATATAGACATCACTTAACATAAAAATTATGTTGTTTTTTTTCCTCTTCGTCTCTCCTTATGACACAGAGGGTAGAACAGGTAAGGAGTACGGAAATGTGACACGTCTTTGTGCACCAGCGTGCATGAGATTCTTGAAGCTTTCTAGCAAATAAGTCTATCTAAAAGTATACCAATACTTTGGCAAAATGTTTATTCAAAAAAGTTCAAATGCGTATTTTTGAAAAGCTGTGGCCGCCACATATTTCAAATAATAAAAAAGCAACTTGCATTGTGTGCAAGGAGGTTGAGTAGCAATTACTGTGTGAATCCTAATTTTTATGAACAAATGACTGAAACTCCATGCCATAGCAGTGTGATTAATGTAGGGATTTTAGTTATCACATTTTAATTAGGTTATATATTCTTTTAAATATGAGGTCAGCGTTTTGCTCGTTACTCTTCAATTGACTGAATTTACACATCCTGTCCGATAGGTCACTTTATCATTACACTGACACTAAACTATTTATATAGACGTTATTTTAGAGATAAATCCAGCTTGAGAACGCTTCTTTCTCAGAAACACATATTACAAAGGATGATGCCAGTCCGTGTATCCCATATCAGAAACATTAATACAATAAAAGATTATGGTTGTGGTACTGGTTTTATGAACGCAATTTCACCCGGAATTATATTCTAAATGGATTTTGTTACAGTAAGATTAATTTGAAAGACACAGCTATCTTAAATACAAATTTTACTGCATCTCTAATGTATTTTTTTATAGGGTATATGAATATAAGTTGAATGCGAGTCTTGTTTGAAAAGAATACGCTGTGTAACTTGAATGTGCTGCTAGGGTCACATTTTAGCTCGTGCTCAGAATCTCAGCCAGTAATCTGCTTGGCCTAAAGAGGAGACGGTGTAGCTACTGCAGCTTTTGGGCTGTGTCTTTACTTACGTCCGTATGTTTTGTATAACTGCTTTGCTTACGCTGGTACGCGTCTGAACCCACTGTCACCTGATCCTTGATAAAGCCACTGTGGGCAGAGCTGGGTTCTGTGCAGGGTGTGATGTGGAGGTTCTGCGTTAAGGTTAGCAATGTCGGGGTGTGCAGGCAGCGTACCTGCTTACCACACTCATTCCATCCCTTAGCCCCGCCTGCGGTCTGCCGACGTCGGGGGGGCTGTGTGGGGACATCCCACGTTCGCAGGACTGGATCTGGCCTCCTGCCTACAGCAGAGCACTTGGTCTCTTGGCATTGCAGAACCTTCTCAGTCTCATGACTACAATTCCCATCAATGCACTCTCCCTTCCTTCTGAAACTCTTTTATATATGTATCTATATATAAATAGCGCGAATTCTTGGGCTCAGCTGAAGCTCTTTGTGTATACTGAACCTTCTGAGCAGACATGATTTTTTGGTAGTTGATCTGTTTGGTTTCAAGTCTCAGGACAGTGTAGCACAAACTGTCACCCTCTTTCCCCACCCAGCTGTGGGCAGCTCGAAGCGGGGGGTTCACACCAACAGCTGGAGACAGTTAGAGAACTCGTTGGTTGCGCACAAGACGGTGTCTCCCTCCAAGACAGTAATGGGAGCCCAGCAGCTTGAGGCACTTAAAATGAAGTTGGATAAAACAGGACAATCCCTTGTTAACAAGGCATGGTGCTCTGAAACCCGTGGGGTTTTTTTTCAATCTCAAATTTTTGTGACCTATATTACAACATGAGCTTTCCTCTGTCTTCTTTTTTTTTTGTGTGTGTGTGTCTGTGTGTGTATCTTTTTTTTTAATAGTTTTTTTTTTCTCTGGGAAGATGCAAGTGACTTTTCTTAATACTTCCTTTTAATACCAGCATTTCCCCTTTGTGTGAGGTTTACTTCTCTTCTAAAGAGTCACACATGTTTTTCTCACGTTTTCCTATTTCGTTTGGAAAGCTGGATGTTCTGTGAGTTCCTACCTTTAAATGTGAAAGACAGAAATTGCATAGATACATAGGAAGTACGATTTAGAAGGAAATGCTGTTATGGCTTACATATCCCAGGCAATTTAAGGAACCTTACTTAACTTTCATAATTGTCTGCCTGCGCAAAAAGTATTAGAGTGGAGGAAATCAGGATTCTGGATTCTTGAAACTTACTTCTCATCCTTCCCATTTTTTTAGCCTGTTCAATAAATAAAAGTGTAGCTGGCCCAGTCTTTAGTTTTAACTCAGGCATGGATTCGTCTCCCTCAGCACATCTGCAAGTAGTTATTTATTCCATACGTTCCTTTGTTTGATATCCGGCTTAAAGAAATACTTAGGGTATCTAAAACATTTTAAACAATGTTTTCTCTCAAAAATAACAAGGGAAAAAGAAAGGAGGAGGGAAGCCAGGCAGAGCATCTTGGTGACAAATGCTTCAGTGCCACGGAGAAGCTCCTGCTCGGTGTGAGCACTCTCTGGAACTGCAGGCAGCGCTGCCGTGGTGCTTGAGCAGTGAAATCAGGCTTTTTATTACACTGAAAGGCTGGGTTAATTCTTAACAATTTGTCAATCTGTGTGACTGTCCTGCTTTGAAGACCTGAGCCGGTGCTTCCGGATGGCTCTGGCCTGTCCTGGAGCTCTCCAGACTCACTCAAAGGAGCCTCAGCTTTCACTCAGCCAGTACTATATGGCATTGACGTACGTTCAGTTACATCGTTTGGGTTTATTTTGGTTGAAATACTATTTTGTAAAATGTAACTTCTGTGAGCCTACCGTAATACTTTGTGTCTTTTTTTGTTTGTATGCCCTTTCTTTGGTTTTAACTAAGCCCTTCAGGCTTTGGAATTGAAGGATTAAAAAATAACAATAGCAAATAAAAAGTGTAATTTTATTTTCAATGTTGCTAGGTACCTTGTTCTATGTACCTCATTTATTATTTGTTAGATAGCCGTAGGCATACCAGCAACTCACTGAAGGAATGAATAGAAAATATGAAAACAGTGATTATCCTCTAAAATCCAAATTAAACAGGCTATTGTCATTACTGCTTTTAAGTCATTTCTCTATATACTGTAGGTACCTTCGTATCCCAGACTACTTTTATTTGCTACAGTTCTGTAGTTAACGGCTGTAATGAGAAGAGAAGGATTTAAACGTGATTCAAACGTAATTTAAATGTTCCTCTTGAAACTCACGTGTATCCTGTGAGCGAGAAAACACGGTGCTGTACAACATACTCTTTACTGCAGGGCATCTTCACCCATAGGACCACCTGGTCCAGCGTAAATTCAAGGTTATGAAAAGGCTCCGCTCTCTGCCAGCGCGCTTTGGATCAGGATGTGTGAAATGGGGTTAGGCAGAAAGATGAACAGGAGCTACGACATTGCAGACTATAGCTGCACTACCTGTGCACCAAAGCGGGAGAGGTGCGGGGAGCCCGCTCCGCCTGCTTGGAGATATCGTTTGGACGAGTTTGGGGCATAGATGGCTGATAGACAGCTTTGGGTCAGAAAGACACAGAAGATGTAACCTCTTTATTTACGTCGAATTTTCAACGTGCAAACCGAGTAGAGGCTGTAACCATTGTCCGCTTCTCTAAGTGGTTACGAGATATCCCCTGGAGAGACGTTCCTTTTTTTTCCTCCATCTTTCCTATTCCCCTTTTTCCTTTAATTATACTAAGAGGCTTATACTCAAAGTCTGAAAACTTTAAAAAGAGCATGATTTCTCTAACTTCTCTTTCCCTGGCTCTCCTTTCCCTTCCCTCTTCTCCAGAATGATTTGCCCCACCGTGAGCGGGAATTCTGATGATTATTAAGGTTTAGACTGAAACCACAAATTAATTGGGCAGCGTGTGTTTATATTTTGATTTACTTAAAATGTTTGTTTTGGAGATTTAAAGTAGTTCATGCGAAGGAAAATCTATATATGCCTGGGTAGCTGGGTACACGTGTATTTGTATACCTAGAGTTTGTTAGTATCAGTGGAATGAAAAGGAATTTGGTGCAGAATTTAACCCAGATGGGATTACAATTTTTGATGTACTGCCTAGATACTGGAAATTAATTTGCTGAGTTCAAAAATGAATTAATCACCTTACAATTTAATCTCAGAATAATTTCACTGTAGATAAAACCTATGAGTATTCCCTCGTAAATATATCCGGCGCTATCACTTTCTTAGAAACAAGCACTGTCCATATTGATTTCGTTTACTATTCATAATGATTCTGCAGACTTTCTTGTTAAATTCAGCTTTTCATAAATATCTCGTAAGTTTAGAAAATATGAAACTATAGAAATAGATAAAGTTTACATAGGTCTGGAGGGAGCAGTAGACTTAATTTTGCTCACAATGACCTTGGTAACAGCAATGTTTCTTGTTTTCTAGACTCTCTATTTGTTTTTCTGTTGTTATTATGAAACGCACTTTAATTTGTATTGTTACAGCATCTTCTAGGCCCCATCGTGGACTGTGGCAATGTGGAGCTCTACAAACAAATAACAAAATCTCGTATTTTAAACTCATTTTGTCTTTTGGATTATAAGGACTTTCAAACAGGAGCTTTCTTTTCCTATTGTGTCTGACCAAAGGTCTTGAACATTTTGATCCTTTTTTCATGAATATTAGTAATGTAAAATAAGATGAATGTAACAATTGCATATATATGGTAGTAGTTGACTAAATACTCCTTTTCATATTGACGTGTTCTCGTATCTCATAGTGTTTTTTTAAATAGTGTCCTGTTCTTCTGATACTACATTATTTACTTAGCATCCGTGGTAGATCCTCTTCCTCTTAGTGTTAGGCACAGTCAAGAGAAAGAAATCTAATTCATTCCTAGAAGAAGGAACTCAACTATTTTATGGCAAAGATACCACAGTTTTATTTTTATTATTATTAAGCCACAGTCCTCTCATGTTGTTACTGAGTATTCTTTTGTACTGTGTGTCACCTTTCGTTGCAATGTGCTGTGATCATCGCGCATTGGAAGGAACACGCTGAGGAAACGTAAGCGAAGGGCTTTCAAGCACTGAAGGCCAATGCAGGTGTATAGGGGGCAAGTGTCCCCGTGCACTGAAACAGATCAATATGCCAGATCTCTGCTTACTGAATTGTAGAGTTTCAGAGTCGTCTTCAGGTCCTTGTGATCTACAAATCAGGGCTCTCATGCTACTTACTGCTGTAAATGTGGTAGGATATTAACTTGCCAAGAAATGGGCTTTTTTAAACTATGAGCAAGTTCAGAACGTAACAGCCTGTTTGAACAAAGAGAAGCAAGAAACACTGTGAAATCCATTAATGAATTTGTTCTGTTGCTCCAATTTAGTTGGGGAGCTGAAAAAAAGACTAAGAGAGGAAATAAATTCAGGCATTAAACACTAGCCCTGGTGTTGCAGAACTGCACGCGTATAGAGATTGTTCTGTTCGGTGAGAATGCTAAGAAGTGTTTGGGGATCTCACATGTACAAAACGCCACTTTACATCATTCTCTGTTAGATCCAGAGATATAATGCCTTTCTTTTCTCCTTTCCCTTTACTGCTACTTTCCAGCATTTATTTTACATGAAGCTGGGCATTTTGTCTGTCCGTGGTATGGAGAGGAATGAGTTTTAGTACTCTGATTTTGAAACCTTCTCTTGCTCTGATGGTCCCACACAATGCTAGTGACAGTTTCCTGATGCTATATCGTAAGAAGTACTGAAATCTTTCTTGCTGTTTCAGTTGTAAATGCGTATGTACCTGCCTTAAAGCTCCCAGTAAGCAGTCCCAGAGACAAGTTGGAGACGGAAAGAGAAGGGAGGCTGCATTAGTGTTTCACCTCTCGCAGCAGCAGCCTGTGCAGAGACATTGCTAGAAGTGTGAGACGCTTGAACTGCTGTTGCCCATACTCTGCCTGTTCTGTGAATAAATAGGTTGTCAATCTAGCACTTTAAACAAGCACTTTCTTCTTTTTTAACCCAGCTTTTTGACATTTTCCATTAAGCATACTGTAATGGAAAAGATGAGTAGAATTTCTCTACGCACCAGGAATAGCAACCTGTCTGCTTAGCACGAAGGGCCCTTTGCTGTGCTGTGGGCTGAGAGCTTCATACCACGGCGGATTACTTCTTAAGGTTAGATGTTGATAGCCCTTCCCTCTGTGACTACCTTACTCTCTCTTTGACTACCTTACTCTGGGAGTGAATTCATAAGACAGCCAGGAGGTAACACGCTGCTCGGTGAGAGCCGGGACTGCAGGATGAAAGCAAGCTTTAACAAAGCACTTAGTGTTAGGATATGCTCCGTACAGTGTGCGTTTCCAGCAAAGAGCACATGGCCGGCTGTGAACACAGGGCATTTGCTGAGGCTCCGAGGGCTCCTCAGTCAGGCACTTTGTGACCTTGTCCACTGTCAAAACCCATCGAAGTGCGTTGAAGCCCGTTAGCCATGTGCAAATGCTTTGTGTGCAGAGGATCTTCGTCTGTACTAATCACTGCACACGTGCACGTGGAGGAAGATTTAAACAGAGAGATTCAGTGCGCTGCCTAAATATCAACTTTTTTGTAAGAAAACTTGTTACTAATAGGTCATAATGGAGCTCTGATGTCTAGTTGGTCAACAAGCTGTTAGAACAAATTTTGGTCTAACAGACTATAATACTATGTAAATGTTTCCTTGAGGAAAGACAGGCATAAACAGAAATGCACATATGCACATGCACAGGTACAGAAACACATGTAACCATGCAAAATATCTAAATAGTTGTCCATACTTAAAGCTGTTTTGAAAGTTAATACATCATTAATTTAATAGGCCTTTTAAGGAAGACGTTATTGTCAAAGTACTTGGATCTTACTGTCATCTACTGCTGTTTTTTTCCCTTCCCTCTGATATTTATGTTATTGAAACATGAAGTCTGTCTCTGGAAGGCCGCAGTTAAATAAACTCTGTAGAGGTAGCATAGAGTTTCCTAGCAACATCATGTCTATACCAGTGATGCTTGCCTCTCTCCTTAAGCTAAAAGCAAAGTCATGTCCATTAATCCCCAGCTGCACGTAAAACTTTTCAGAGATTTTGCTAGCTCCCTACTGTTCATGTTTTCGTCTTGCTCATATGCTGCAAAGCAAACTGCTTCGGTGATTTAATTCTCTTCAGTGCCTCAGTATAAAGCCAACTGTGTGTGTATATTCACAATCGCTATTTGTTTTTCGTTTAAAACAAATAATTTGTCATACAGAACGGTGCTTCCCCTCAAGCATTATTATTCAAACAACCTGACAAATGAAAGAGATAAAATAAATGCCTTGAAAATATATTACCTGTGCTGCAAAGTAAGTGCAATTCTTTATAGCTAAGATATGTAATGCAAAAATAACCTTACATTTACATGAAAGGGGCACCGTATTTTTTTACTACAGAACAGCATTGAAATAAAACTGTGAGGACTTGTTTCTATCTGCTGATAGCTTTCTCTGTAAAACAAACTGATCGGTCTTGGCCCTGTTGACAGAGGTCGGCTGTCTTACTCCACTGTGCCAGTGCTAGAAGTGATGAAGGTGCAGGCACCTTGGTAGGACAATGCACAGAAACTTTGGTTGCTGTTATCTATAAAGAACCTTTTCTGTGGGACAGCTGAGGTCCCAAAGGTCTCAGTGCAGCACCTTCCACAGGACCAGCATTCTTTCTTTTTTAAAAAAAAATAGGTAAGGAAACTATCAGAATTACCTTGAAAATTAATGTGTCTGTGGACTACTTAGTCCTATTAGAATTTAATTAATCACTATGAATGTATCAGGTAACAACCCAACGAGGAAGAGTAAATGTGAATGCTTGCATATTGCCATACCGGTTGTGTGAGTGCCCTGGGTACAAGGCAGCTCGCTTTTCCGCACGGAAAGCTCCTGCAGCAGCGTGAAAACCAGTGTGGGGTCAGAGGAACTTCTCTCTAACATCACCTGGCTACAGCGAAGGCGGCTGGGCCGAGTTAGGAGGAGACACAAACTCAGAGCTGTGGCTTTCTGACCGGGTTTATAGAAACACACAAGCAGTCTAAATTAGGGATTTCTGGAAGGCTATTCAACCTTTCAGCACTTAAATGAAAGCTGTGCGAGTTTGACAGTTGCTCCATTCCCGGTCACCTGCAGAGGCCAAGGGGCACAAAGGCGACTTACTGTCATCTTGGTCTTTCTCCAGCGCTGCACATGTGAAGTGGTGCTGCTCAGACAAAGCAAACATATTTATTTGCTTTCAGGATATTTCCCACTGCTGACTTCCTCACTTAGAGCTGGTGACGAGAGTATCCACACTCCAGTAGGGTGCCCATTAGTTCCTTGGTGCTCTTAAAATGCCTGGGGGAGCGAGCGGAGTATTTAATTAATAGTCACAGCTTGGGGTCACGGTGGCTGATGCAAAGGACTAACCCAGCAAGTCGATGAGACCTCAAAGGGCTGCAGCGGATCCCTGCAGATTTTAATGCCGACAGTGACCCATCGCTGCCAGTGGAGGGGAAAATGAGAGGGAGTGAAGCTTTGTGAGCTGTTTGGAGGTTAAATTTTCTGCCCAAGATCAACAGCAATGAAATTAATTATTCCATGTTCTCTGGTGACTGTAGAGATGGCAGGATTAGGCTGTATTTCCAACCCAAAGGAGAGAGCTTGTGAATGGTTGGGATGCAACACCTACTGTCAGCGTGGCAACACAGCCTTCTCCTCCTGCTCAGACTGATGGAAAGGTGCTGCCAGAGGTCTGCTGCAGGACTCTCCAATCTTCTTTCGCCTCCGCAGACAAATAGGCACGCTTGCGTGGATTGGATGTTGATGGATTGGATTGTATGTGCTAAGGCTCCAAGCACCTTACAGGGTGGAATTTGTTTTTCTTACCTTTTTTCATAATGAATATCCAGTAAGTTACAGTATTGCCTCCTGAGACTCATTTAGTTTCAGGAGAAAGCGGTGGAGTTCTATTATCTATGGACACTTTATTAGAATATGCAAGCACCCTAGCAAATTAATATTTTTGTTCCTAATTCAGCTCTTGCTATACAATAGGTCACGTCGTATCCGTAGTCCACTCAAAACATTCAGCTTTTGTGGGATATCTCTTCTAACGTATCTTTCAGAAAGCATGAAATGCTACATCATAATACAAGTAAACCTAGGGAAGTAAACTTAGTGTTAAATAAGTAGGTCTGCTAAAGTGACTGTTGAAGACGGAAAATATTTTCAAAGCTATTTATAGAAACTTTGTGTTTAGAGAAGCTTTGGAGAATTATGCAGCACACTGTAAAAGGGACTCTGAACATTGACAGGCTTGTTGCAGAAGCCATTCTCCTTCATATAGGTGTATGCACATACAGCGGGAAAAATAAGAGGCTGTGATCTTCTGTCAGCACACTCTTATTTCTGTCTACTGCCTTTAACTCAAGATCTCAACCTTTACAGGGTTCTTAAAACATACTGTGGCTGATGGTAGGACTCCTCCTCTTTTGGCTTGAGTTAAATCCCCGTTTCTCTGAGGCATCCCCTTTCTTTACCCTCCCTCTCATCCCAGGGCGGTGGCTCTGGGCCAGGAGAGCGTTTGTCCCGCCAGCAGGAACGAGCCTTTTTGTCTGCACAGTAATATTGTCAGAAGTCTGAGTGGCAGTGTGAATGAGTGTGGCTTGTACTTACCTTCTCCATTTCTTCAACCAGATGGCTGCCCTGATTTGTGCAATGGCAACGGGAGATGCACGCTGGGTCAGAACAGCTGGCAGTGTGTCTGCCAGACCGGCTGGAGGGGGCCTGGATGCAACGTTGCCATGGAAACCGCCTGTGCCGATAACAAGGATAATGAGGGAGGTGAGCAAAAAGTCTTTCAATTCCCAGTCCCAAAAGAACAGAGGGTTATACACGCTTTCTTCGAGAGTCATTTTCCTTCAGAAAGACTTTGGCTGTCATTGTTGTCAAGTGGTGGTGGTGTTACATTTCTTTTGAAACCATTGAGGCTGGGCGAGCTGTGGCCTTGTGGAGAGATGTGGTGACCCACAACGCCTGCCTTGGGAGCGGGCAGGCAGACTCGGTCCCACCCCACATCCCACCGAAGCCCGCGGTGGAGAGCATGGCTCAGCGGACCAGAACTTTTTCCTGTGGGCTCTTGGCGCGTGTGACTTGCCAGAGAACTTACTGCGCCTGTGTGCACAAGCATAGCGGCTGATTGAGGAGGATATTTAGCAACGTTTTTCCTGCTCTGCGCTAGAGGACAGGGTCACGCTCTCGTGTACACAACCTGTGTAAGTGGCTGTAGCTTGCTGTCGTATCGCACAGTTCACGTGCCAGGCTGAGTGAGGTGCACTGAACAGTCATATGCGGTAAGGTTTTGACCTCCCGGTTCAGTTTTCTCACTGCTTTATCAGGCGTATCCCTATTAAATATAGGATGTGTGTTCTGTGTTTACCTTCAAAGATGGCTTTAGTTTATGTCATTTTATAGAGCCTTCCATGGTGGATTAGGCTATGCTGGGCTGAAAGCATTTCTGGGAAGTTGCGCCATCTAAATAAGATTGCTTCATCTATCTCCTTCATTTGAAGAAGCTTTCTTATACCTTCCGTTACAATAAGGTCATGTAGATCCTTTTTCACATGCTTCTGCTCTTCATTAAAAGTCATCAAACATCAGACACGGCTTTCTTCCTTGAGACTCGTTCACTTTTCTTTGGCCAATAATTAATCTAAAGAGCACACCTGTTGTTTGTTGATGAATAAATGTTTTACTCATGGTATTTCCTAAAACTGCAAAGAAGCATTGGGTTTATTTGAAAGGCTGCTTCTAGGGTAAAACTGTCATTAAAATCAGTGCTTTAATTTTATATAAAATTTCAGGGTGTAGAAATTGTCTGTAAGTCCCAAACTGAGGAATAGGTGTATTTGATTTTGATTACGTGATATTAACCACATCTGAATATCATCTGCTAGTTTTAAGCTGTAAATCCTTTGTTAATTCCTTGGTTTTACTGATCCCTGAGATCAGTGCTTAGAGAAATATTTTAGAAGAGATAGAGCTGATTCAGTTTCAGAAAACTGGAATTTACTTTGTAACTGTTGCTGAATTGTAAAGAGCAGAATCTAATGGCCAAATTACATTAGTTGGCCTTTAACTACACAAAAACCCCCTCTAAACCTGTGTTAAGATGCAGTGTAAGAAACTAAAAGGTGAAGTGCTCAGGTTTGCAGTTTTTACAGGCTTTGAAGGTTATAAAGGAAAATTTGAAAATGGGTGTATCATCAGATTTTCCTCAAAACAAGGCATGAGTTTGGAAAACATTATTCGAAATACTGGAATAAGATGTTCACTTACTTATCCAAGACAATATTCTGCACTTGTAAAACAGACAGGCAAACAGGGAAAAAAATGACCAGTGAAACCAGTCACCTGTTCATCCCAATTTAAAATTGCAAAATTCTAAAACTTAATTCCTGGAAGGCCAATGGCAGTTCATTGAAGTCAAAAATACATAGAATAAATATTCCATGCGATGGACATATAATATTAATCAGCATTACCATGCAAGGTGCATAGATTCTGGTTTACCATAGTGGCACCTGAAAGAAAAAGAAAGACTAAGAGGAGATCTCTTCAGACGTTCTCAACGCTTCCAGGTTGAAGTCCGATTTTCCAAAGGCAGAGCGATTGCTGCCCATTGCTTCTTGTGGAAGTGTAGGTAGTTTGTAAATCTATGGCTGTCCCAAGGTCTAAACAACCTGAGAAGTCCATCTGACCTGCACGTTTTCACATGGGGGTTTTGTGATAAAGGCAAGTTTTTCTATAAGGGAGCTGAGGTGATACTCAGCCCCTGTTCAGCTACCTGTTTCTCCACATAATTGCAAGGTCTATTTGAGAAGCCCAAGAGAACAAACCCTTTGACTCAGCCACGCTGTGTTTTGTCCATGGCGCAGGTGGCACAGGCTAAGTTACCCACAGGCTGTGTGGCACCGCAGGACTCTTCTGTCGCTCTCACGCCTTAGTGATTTTTGCTGTTTCAGTTTGATTATATTGTGGATTTCAGATTTCTTGGAGATGGCACAGGGTCCTTTCCAATATGTGCAGTAAGGACAGAGTCATAGAATCATAAAATCTTCATGGTTGGAAAGGACCTTCGAGATCATCGAGTCCAACCATACACACACAAAAAAAACCCCTACAATCTCTGTCACTAGAGCATGCCCCGAAGCGCCAAATCTACATGTTTCTTAAATACCTCTAGGGATGGTGACTCAACCACCGCCCTGGGCAGGCTGTTCAGTGCCTGACCGCTCTTTCAGTAAAGTAAGTCTTGCCAATATCTGATCTAAACCTCCCCTGCCGCAGCTTCAGACGATTTCCTCTGGTCCTGTCATTATTCACCTGGGAGAAGAGGCCAACACCCACCTCTCTACACCCTCCTTTCAGGGAGTTGTAGAGGGCAATGAGGTCTCCCCTCAGCCTCCTCTCCTCCAAACTAAACATGCCCAGCTCCCTCAACCTCTCCTCACATGACCTGGTCTCCAGACCCCTCACCAGCTCAGTAGCTCTCAATTGTCAGTCACAGGAGCTACAACAAAACTCAAAACTGAACATAACATTAATCACTTAATACTTAGTATCTTAAAGTGCAGTTCTGCCTTTGCCTTAAGCTGTGCTACTCTTTATGTGCCTGGTTCACTACCTATCTGGCCAGGAACGCGTCCTGTGACCTGTATGTTCATTAATGCTGGCACAGGGGAGACCTCAGGAGCGTGCAGGAATGGAGAGGAAGGAAGGGATGCGTGCTGTGTGCTTCAAGGTACACCTTAATGTAATTGTGACTGTGTATAGAAAGAAACAGATAAAATTAAGTTTTCTCATTAAACAAAGCTGAAAACTGTACTATGGGAATCAATGTTAAAGATTCAGCTGGTTACCAGAACCTCAAGTTTCACATCAAGCGCAAGATTATTGGAAGTTAAAGCAATCATCTCTCCTCCCAGTCACTCTTTTCTTTTGAAACTTAACCGAGTTTATTTGCAGCACGATGTTGAACTCATTTGCTGCTCCATTAACAGTATTGCTCTGTTAACATAAGCAAGTAGCTCTGCAGTAGTACTGAAGACACAAACTGTTCTTTTGAAAGACAGTAGGGTAGCTAAAAATACAATTTTTTTTTCTAAATGAGATCCTTGTTTGGACAGCTGAACCTCCTTCCTTTTCCATCCATCTAGTCATGTTTTTAAAATAGAGTTGCTTCAGCGTGTCACTGAACTGCAGCAATCATTTTCTGTCTTCCATTGTTCCCCGTGCAGCAACAGTTTTAACATATTTTGGTGCTCTTTCACTGTTCAGCCATTCTTATTGCAATTGTATCTCACAATCAGATTCAAAGGCCTTGGGCCAAGTCTTCATTTCATGGATGTCAAGAAGAGCATTGCCACTGACTCCAAAGGGATTCCCATTTTTCCTGTTTTGTCTTATTATCTGCCACAATGCAAACTCCATACCATAGTTCAAAAAGAGAAAAATGAAAGATTATACTTAATATTTTCTTTCCATTTTAGATGAATGCCCTTTAGTTGCTTTATTCCTAGAAGAGGCAGATGTGTCCCTGTCTTGTCGAGACTTAGGAATCTTCATTTCAAATGAGACGTCGGTGTGTATTACTCACATAAATAAAAGAGGATTCCAGAGCAGAGAGAGGAGAGAGCGTCCAGAGCTGTTTTCTCCTCTTAGAGCTGTTCAGGTGGGGCCGTGCCTGACCCCGGCTAGCACTGGCACGTTCACCTCTAGTTCTCCTTACCGTCACAAGCCAAATCTAGGTATGGGCTTAACTGGGTCTTCAGTATGAACCTCTCTAGGGTGGCTGTGGTGCATAGGCTACTCTGCTGAAAAAGCTTGAAAGTCTCTTATTTAATTAGTTGTTTGTCTATTTGTTTCTCTCTCTCTCTCTCTATTTATTTATTTATTTTTTAGGAGGAAGCCTAACTGAGAGGTAAAGGTTTTCTGGCATTGACTCACTTTCAAGATCTTTTTTAATTGGAAAATGTTTCTGTTTTCCAAAACATGTTTGGATTACATAATTTACTCACTGCGGACACTTCTAAATCTAATCCCTTTCTTTAATCACTCCCTCAGTAGTCTAATAGTTATTAGGCATCTTTGGGAGGGATTAGAAATAGCTTTATTTTAAGACCTATAATTGTGATTACAATGTATAATCCCCCCAATAGACATGTATAACTCATTTTATTCACCATGGATTTATTTTAGGAAATTAAGGGATTAGAAATGGTATTTTCAGGAATGAGAGAAGGTACGTTACTTTATAAACTCATGTTTCTTTTGACATATTGCATAAGGAAATGGCTACAGTGGCTAGTTATACGCATCTTTTTACAGTAAATATTTTATAATAATTTGCTTGTTACTAAATTGAAAAATGTTTTTATTATCTTGGAACAGTCTTCATAAATTGTGTATGTTTAACTAGATTTCACCTTAGACCTTACAGACCTCCAAGTAAAATGGACAATGTAATGCATAGCAAAAATCGTATTTCTTTTCTAAAGAATAGTTTCAGTAGATGTTGGATGCAGCTGATGCCAGGAGCTCATGTTGGAGGGGCCTTTGTCCTGAGCTCAGTGGGGTAATTTGGGGGAGATATTTAAGAACTCTGGCCTCTGCAGAAGCAGCCCTGTCAGGAGCCCCCTATCACCCACTGGGGTTGCTCCTTCTAGGCTTTTCTTTTCCTTCTTTCTCTCTTCTCCCACCTTTTGAATCCTTTCAAATTTACTTTCTCATGTTTTTATAGTTTTTATCAACAATACAGTTAAACGATGTAATCTCAGAGAAAGAAGAACAGAAAAGAACCAAAATTTTGGTCAGTTGGTTTGTTTCAGATTTGATCAGGAGGCAGAGGGCAGGTACATGCGGGTTAAAAGAAAAAAAGAAAAGCTTAAATGCAATCATTGCTTACATCACTTCACAGATCACTTTTTTCCTCAAAATGTAATTGTGTGTGGAGGGAAAGGAAGCAACCTGTAGCAGTATAGAATACTAAGCTAAACAGAATGAGGAATCCCGTGTTTGTTATGCAAAGTGGGACATTATTTTTAAAATACGTTTTAATTTATTTCCAGTTGGCTTTTCACAGAGAGTTGTGCATATCTCAGAAGGCAAATTTTGCCCTTCAGTTTGTTACTATATAGCTGTAACCTCACCAAGAAATACAGTTGGCAGTAATTCTGTTTGGCACAATACTTTAAAGATAATGAATGAGAGAAAGCCAGCTATCTGCTCCGGTATGAATTCTCTTCAACACATGAGAAAAATACATTTCTAGAGAAGTTCACTGTCAGGACAGTGCACTTGACTGATTGAAAGGCTGTTTATTTGAGTTGTCTTAGAAAACTCATCTCTGAAATTAGACTGAAAGAAAATAGAAAGAAAAGAGAAGTGTCTTCCTGCAATAAACATTTAGAAAAAAATTGCTTTTAGAAAATTACAAATCCAGAGACTTGATAATGCATCAGGCTCGTGACATTTAAGATAATACAAGTATTTCACAGCACAAAAGCAAATCATGTAATTTAGCTTGCCTCAACAAGCGTTGCCTCAGCAGGGGTCTCTAATTCAGCACAGACAAAAGATTTTATGAAGTTCTCAATATAAATACCCAGAATACTCTCGGCGCAGAAAATACCTTCCCAGAGCCTGTACAATAGTCAGTTTTAGAACATTAAATGTAATGAGTAGTTGAAATCTATTGTGGATGGGAGCCAGAGTGAGTTATGTAGGCTCGAGTATAAAATCTGCATCAAAACTAGACATTATGTAAGTTTGACAAGAGCTAATGAGCGTGCGTCTATGTGATTTTGTTAAAACTTCATGTCAGCCTCTAATCGCCTTTACGCACATTAGCCAGCTTATCCTTACACTGTCCCTCACGGGACGTGTTACTACAATAACACGCTCTTACAACCCATGGAGAAGAGAAAGCAAGAAACTCACCGACTGCAAATTCGTGGTTTGAAAAGCCACTGGTTGCTGCATGGGTATCCGTGTGCACACTGGAACTAAATGAGCATGGTCGTTTTTAAGATTGTTTTCATCTTGGAGGCCTCGTGGTCATCTCTGCTCTAAGCGATGTGAGATTTGAAGTCGGGGCATCAGTAATCCACCAGTACTCACAGGGTGTGAAGGACCACCGCGCGCTCGGTGCGTAGCTGGAGCTACACCTGCAGTGGCTTCTTCCAGCTGGTGCTCGTAGCTGAGGGTCTTCCTGCGCCTACCAGAGCCCTGGGCAGCACACGGATCCCCGGTGGGCAAGTGAAGTGGGGCTCTTGCTCTACCCATGTCATATTCCAGGGTACTTCAAAACCTCATTAAGGAGCTTTGTGGGGATTCGTAGGCACGCCCAGCTTACACAGAAGCCAGGTTTATTCTGCTTTACCACAATTTGGGATTTACAGTCCAGCTTTCCCTCAAAGTTAACTTTATGGTTCTGAAGATACTGTTGTGCTCACAGTTTGTTACAAAAGCCAGTGGTATAATCCTGACATTTTACGGAGAGGCTTTCCAGTTTGGCTAACTGAGGAACAGGGCTGGAACAGGACAAGAAGCGTTTCCTTTCTTGTTAGCGCCAGGAACTTCTGCGGAATTATTTTGAATGATGTATGCCAACGTAGCTAACAGTAATCAGATCAAGCTACAAACGTGAAAATTTGGGTTAAATATTAGCTAAAACTTCCTGGTAATAAGATGTACTGGGCTGTGGAATAGCCTGGCTGTGGAAACAGTTCTGCATGCAATTTTAGAGCTCAATTAAAATATTTCTGTGTTGGCAGAGAGAAGGCCTACTCTTTTGATAATCTGATAGAGCATCTCTAATTCTTTCACCTTGGGTATATTAATACTACACATAATTAAAATCGGATCATGATAAATTAACTAATTTGCCCTTAGGGTGATCAAAGGCCCTTTTGCCCTCAAGGCTCATAGTAGCTGCTGTTCCCCCCCCCCCGGCCCTCACCTCCATTTTAATCATCAGTCTGAAATGTTTATTGGAAAAAGAAAAATTTCCAGGAATTACGGTCTGAAAGTCACCAGCTCCTGAAGCTGGTGAAGTGTAAGGATGCCCTCTACTGAGCGTGGGCTCAGAAGTTTTGTTTTGGAAACAAAATTGTCCCCTGCTGGGTGCAGAAAGCGTTTTCTCGAGCGTCTGGATGTCAGGTCAAAGTTGACTCGTTCTAACGTGCATCATGAATTGAACCTGAAGCACAACCTTCAAGTATTTGAAGAAGAGTGGAAATTAAAGATAATTTACGTGTAGTAATTTAAAAAAAAAAACAAACGCAAACCAATAGCTCAAGCATCAACTTTCCAAAGAAAGGTGTAGCACAATTCTGGAATCCGGTCACCTTGCACGTAGGGAGAAGTATATTCAGTGGTAAAGGAAAACTGATTATGAGAGGTTCTAAATGGGTTAGCAGTAACACATACCACTATTTCTACTGAGTGCTTTTAAGGCCTTGTAATCATGTTCAAGGGGAACACGGTAATAATGCCATCTTAAAATATGGCGTACACAAGTAGATCATTTTACTTACATGCAATACTTTACAATTTTCTTTTTGCTGTATAGTTAAGTTTGCCAAAAAGCTTGTGGAACAGTTTATGGAAGGTCAAGAAATGTGTATCCATTAGCAGAAATGAAGCATTCAAGAGGAACACCATGTCACTTGATTTGGTTTTGAAAAGAATTCAGAATTCAGAAGAACCGCAAACCACAATGGAGAGCTAGTCCTGTGCTGCCAGTTTAAATCAGATCCACGTTTGCTAGTTCTTTCTTCGCAGTTAAGGCCAAGTCAGGACTTCTTTTGGTCTCAAGTCGTTGGAGGAGGTTCAGCGCCATCTGAAGTCCCTCCACCGCCTCCTCCCCTCAGCGTACAGAGTCTCAGAGAGCTGCGAACTGGCCGCTTGAAACTCAGATGTGTGTGCTATGAAAAGCAGCAGTATCTTGGTGAAGCTAATGGTGGGGGTTTTGTCATTGAATTAACCATATAAATAATTCAGTGTGCCTGAGGAAATCTGGAAGACAAGCTCTGAAATATATATTAAAAAACAAAGTACTGAATTCTAATTAAAACTCGTGCTTATGGCAGAGTTTTCTCTTACAGAAGGTATGTTTTTCTAGCCCTTGTTTTAATCAACTGAGTCTAATGCAGCTAATTGATTCTGTAACAATTGACTTCATATGCCGTGTTACAATATGGCTGGAGAAAGGGGCTGAGAGAAACCTCGTGAAGTGCAAGGTCCTGCACCGGGGGAGGAACAACTGCAGGCACAAATGTGTGCTGGGAAACACTTTTTTATCGTGAGGGTGACGGAGCGCTGGAGCAGGTTGTGGAGTCTCCACCCTTGGAGATATTCAAAAGCTGTCTGGGCATGGTCCTGGGCTTTTGGTAGCCTTGCTCGAGCAGGGGGGTTGGACCAGATGACCTCCAGAGGGCCTTGCCAGCCTCAGCCATTCTGTGATAGTACATCCAGATAGCAAATTAGGCAAACGCGTACTAGAAACAAATATATTCTGACAGTAAGCAATACTCGTTCGTACATAGAGTCGGAGATTTCAGAGCAACTAGGTAAATTAATAGCAGCAATGCAACTATAGCAAGAAGGTAAATAATAGCAGCGATGCAGCTACGAGTGCAAACGGTATTGCGGTGTATAAGCCTGTGACAGCAAACAGCAGTGCTCAGGTTCTGGCTGCGTGTGCTGAACAGATCCATACCTCAGTTCTGCTGTTGCAACAAGCTGGATCAACTAGTTTGCATATGGTAAAAATATCTTAATTCCTGAATCCTGCCATCTGGGAATAAATTAGTGTGGGGAAATATATCATATATTATAAGTAATAGTCTTCCAAACAAGTAAATCATGTATATTTATGTTAAGGTGTATGCCTGTCTTTTCTAAATATTCTTGTAAGCATCTCTGAAAGTATGCAAATCTGAATTCACATAACCGCACAAAAACCTTCCTACATGAAAGGAATCGTACACGGGTTTCTCCCTGGTATTGAGTTGGAGATGTTTCTGGCCTCCCAGGTCCTGAACTGGCAATTCAGAGCAGTTTGATTGCCTGCTTGATTGTTTGTGAGATAACGGTGAGATTGGCAGTGACAGGGTAATTTACTGAAGATTGCGATGTCAGACTATATCCAAGGGGGCTTGCGAGCATAAAGCTGTGATTCGCATGACTGACAGGATGCTGACGGATTGATATGCCAATTGAAAGTTCATGGTGTCATCAGGAGGGTTTGGTCACAGCATCCCATAATCTGCTGCATGATGAGGTCGTTACAGACGTGACATACCCTCACCCCTAATAACAGGTATAGCACAAATACGGTGCAGCTTGAACAGGTAAATGTAAATTTGTCAAAGGGGAGTAATTTCTATCCTGTGTTTTGCTTCTGTTATTTCTAATGTGTTGATAGGATTCTCCTGACTGGTGGTCATCGGAGTAAAAGGACTGAGCGGACTGAGCAGTGGGCGGCTTTATGTTCATAGCTGTAGAGGTGTCACAAACCAAGAAAGAACGCAGAATGCTGAGAAGTTGTTCTCGGCGCTTAATAGGAAAACTGCCTTGAGTTATAATCTGAAGCTAAAATTGTCCGTACAATGATGACATAAACTGGGTGGAAAATGGACTCCAGTAAAAAACAAAATTCCTGCTGCCGCATTGGAAAGGATTTCAAGATCAATGGAGCTCTTAATGTGAATGGGCGACAGCCCTTAACGCAATGTATAGCTCTGCCAACGAGGTAGTTCGTCTGACGTAAATTTCCTTAGAGGGCTGAATGAAACATTGTCAGCATACCTTGGCAATTTTGTCCTCAAAACAGAAACAGTCGTTTCAGGCACACACAATCCGTTGGAAATACAAGGCTAATCGTAAAATAGGAAAGCTTTCTGTAGGCTTAGGTTTCGGTTTGGGTTGGGTTTTCTCTTGTTTTTGTTGTCGTCTTTCCAGTTACTGTGGGGTAACGGTGTAGGGTACTGCCGGTCTGTTGTGCATGTGAAAAACTTGAAAATACATGAGTCGTGATCTTGCTCTGAGGTGCTTTTGTCAGCCGACCTACTGGAATGTTCTGTCTTGTGTGTGATACTCCGTATGTGCCCAGGCCATATTTGTATTCAAAAATCTGATTAATATGCCTTCGGGAGTCTCTGAAAGTTTACAGACCTAAGTAGATTGCAGACTGAACGCCTGATTCTGCCCAGAGTAGATGAAAAAATGTTTCTAACTTGTTAGAGGTTATAATATTTTGAAGTAAATGGTTATTAATTTCTAAATTACAGTAAAACTCCATTGAGAGAACGTATGTCACTTACATGATGAGAGCAAAGGAAAGGATGATGCTAGAAGTTGTTACTCTATGTGCTAAAAGTATTCAGTTGTGATTTATCTAAGTATACAGATCAGTCTCACCATTGAGGATTCCTTTTTAATTTCTGGTATTTAAATTCTATTTTAAAAAAAAAAAAAAAAACAACTTAAGAAACACTCTTGATGGACAACCTAATATGTAATATGACAACTGAGCCCACCAGCTTTGTGAGTGATCCATCCTTATCCAAGCATGACAACAAGTTTGGATTCAGATATTTATGGGAGCTGGGAGTTCCAGCAGCATTTCCCTATTAATTGCCAAAATGGGTACAATGTAGTTTTTATTTTACTTAGGTAATGACAACTTACTCTGTCACCCCCATCTCCTTCTCTCGTATCCCCAGGACAAATGAAACTCTTACAGCCCAGCAAGGAAATCTAAAGACTTTGTAAAACAAACAGTTGAAAAGATTTTGGGGAAAAAAAAACAACTGCAAAACAAACAGAAAACCTAAGCCAAAAATTCTGTACTCCTTCCACTATTCCTTCTTCCTGATTTCAGCCCTTAACAGATTTCTTTGGGATTGATTCTCATCTAAAACAGGCGTAAATTAATTGTGGCAGTAATGGTGTTTAAGCGGTGTACTTGAGAAGGTCTCATCCTCGTTGCATTATTGGTTCACTTGCCAGTTTTATGGCGTAGAGCTGTTACGAAGAATAAGCATTAACATTTTTTCCCCAGGGCCTTAAGATGTCCGTTGGATATTATTGCTTGATAGCACTGTGCAGCCGGCTGAGTCTCGATGATTCTTACCTTTCAGATGGCTTGGTTGACTGCCTAGACCCAGACTGCTGCCTCCAGTCTACTTGTCAAAATAGCCTGCTGTGCCGGGGTTCTCGTGATCCTCTTGACATCATACAACAGAGCCATTCTGGTTCCCCAGCTGTGAAGTCATTCTATGATCGAATCAAGCTCTTAGTGGGGAAGGACAGCACTCATATCATCCCAGGAGAAAATCCCTTCAACAGCAGGTAGCGGCTATAAATATGACGCTGTGTCTGTGCAGTTGCATTGTATGGGAAGATTTCTCTCAGAGACTTTATTCATGTTTTAACATGAGATGCTGCTTTCAGGTGCGTCACATGTCTCCGTCTCAGGCATCGTTCCCATACAGCACTCTGCTGTAATGTATGATGTGACCTTTATTTTATAACACTGAGGTTTAATAGCATTTTAACATAACCTAGAAGAGGTTCCTCCCACTGAGCAGGAGCTTCTGAGGTTTATCTTCTATGAAGACTGCGATCTAGAACCAGGGAAAAGACAAACTAGTTTCCAGTTAGAAAAAGATTGCATTTTATTTACTGCCGCTAACCCAAGTTTCAATAATGAAATAACATTTCAAATTATTTTTAAAATACATTAACTTACGGGTTTTTATTGTTTATTCCTTATCTAAAACTGTTTTATTTGCTGTTTTACTTGCATCACCAATACATCTGTCTAGGTTTTCATTTTCTTTTTGTATGTCTGTTCTCCCTGTGATTATTAATTATATATTTACGATTAATCTAAAAGCCAGCACATCATTCATTGATATTTGATGCCATTGGACACTTCCGAGAAGAGCGGTTCTATTTATCAATATTACTCAAATATGTCTTCATGGAACGATGCTAAGAAATTGATGAATATGTTAATTATGTTCATATTGCCAAAGTTAAAACTGAAGAAAGAACTTGATTTGAGATAATGCCCAAAAGATTGGACTTCATTACAAGAAACTGTTTTCAGGCGGGAGTTCACTATAGGCTTACTGGGTGATGTAGAGCAAGTCCCTAGAGATTTGTCTGTAAGATGAGGATCATAATGTTTCTGGATACACCAGGCAGGTCCCCATTGCATTCATTCCTATGATGCTCAAATAGCACGATAATTGCTATATCCTATCCGAAAAGCCCTGTTCTATAAAATACACGCTTTAGTCTAGTCTATAAAATACTCTATGCATATACACACATGGAGTTGTTTGGAAAAATGGAAGAGAATTGATCTGTTTTCATCTAAATTTGTTGTGATTTTTTTTTTTTTTTCTCATCAGTTCTGTAAAAAGAAAACGGGGGAAATCTTGCCGTTTTCTGCAATGTTGCATGAAAAGGAAAACAAGACGAGAGAAGCTTACTAATTCATGAGACTGAATAATTGGTCCGAAAAGGAATACAGGCTACAGCATAAAAAGCATAGAGTCCCGGGGGTGGTTGGTACGTGCTGCTCTGTATATGGTACAGTCAGCAAAGTTTCCTGGAGTGAAAACAAGCAAACAGTTTCCTGTTATATATTGTATGCTAACCTGTGCTGGAGCTGTTGCCTCATTAAGCCCCCCGGAATGAAAATTAGTGTATTCCCTCTATCTGTATTTCACTACCATCTGATAATGTTTAGTTGTGTTATTAACATGATCCAACACTTTATTCCTAGATCTTGATGTATCTTAAAAAAGCAGGTGATTGTCATTCCAACTTTCTAGACAAGCGTAGGGATAACACAGACATTCTTGCGCCATCCAAGGAATTTTAGAAATTATATTAGAAATAATCAAGTTGTTTACAGATGGATATGGGTTGGAGTCCTCAAAACAGTCTAAGAATTAGAGCTCTAGACTAAGTGGGAGCTGGGCACTTCAGTCCTGAGGCTCCTTTGAAACACTCTCATTTCAAATTTTAGATTTTTATTTAAAAAATATGTTTTCTAAGGTTCCTCATGGCAGGAGTCTTAGTTCTGTTTTATTCAGCTGACGTGTGTTGCGTATTTCAACGTATCTTTGCAAGTGGCGTATTAATGACATTTTAAAATTGGCCTTAGCCTCTAAGTTGTGAAGGTGCTGTTGAGAATTCTGCAGCCCAGCTGTTAATTTTGGTACCAATTTTAGGCAAATCTAATGTCTAGTGTCAAATTGAAAGCTTTAAAAATAAAGTTTTTGACTTTTTAAAAGTGTCACAGGGTTAGACTCCAAGTTTCGTGTGTACTGAACCTGCCATAGTCTCAAGAAGTAGCTACCATGAAAGATCATGGCTTCTTTCTTTTCTTAGCTCAACATCTTATTCCATTGAAAAAGATGAAAAAATGGGACAAAATAGTGGTTATGACTTTTTTCCAGTACTACTATAAGAAAAAGAAGTTATTTCCTACCCTGCTAAAGCAATAAATAACAACATGTATTGATTGCAACGTTATTTAGACCTTGCTGAGCATTTCTGTGCAGAAACAGGATGAAATGAAGTTTTCAGGGGAAAAAAAAAATAGCTACATCTCTTTACACATTTAACTTCCAAGTTTAAAAAAAAAAAAAGGACTTAATGTGTCTGCTTAATTTGTCAGTTACATTTTTAAAAGATTACCAAAATAAAAGGTTGTTCTGTGTATGACTGTTACACAACATATTACTTCTTATAAGTCCAGATTTTGCCTAAAAACTTTAATATCCATTGTGTTCCATATTTTGGCGTTTTAGAAATAAAAGGGAAGATTATTGGCCAAAATGTTCTTATTCAAATTATTTCCTGAAATAATAAAATTGAAAGTAGAAAAAATTATCATGAATATTATTAGTTCTCTTCTGCCATATGATGATTTCTTTCTAAATCTTCTTTCTGCACTGTTTCCCTATAGAACCTTGAGTGACTGTCTTCCTACAACAATTTCTGTGTGTTTGTACGATAAAATAATTCAAGCAAAATTAATAACGCCAAGACAATTATCTTGGTCCAATGTGTTCCCAAGTAGATTTTCTCGACAGGTATCTTTTTCTAGTAAATTCTGTATTCTGTTAATAAAATGTTGATTTCGGATATTAAAATTTGACCTGGAGGGTCAAGAAATAGTTGAAAGTTCTAAAAGAAAAGTAACAGAAATAGCTCATTTTCATTAATTAGTTTGTTTTTTATGTACTATTTAAGAAAATACCTTGTTTGGAATAAAAATATGAGGAAGTAGTTGTTAAATAGCCATTATAATACAGTTAGAAATTTACATCACAGCACCTTGAACATTTCAGAGAGTTAATAGAAAAGACCTGAAAACAACCTCTGATATTACCGATGAAAATCGATGTTCTCTGATGTGTACATCACTTTAGAAAGGCAAGCCCTAGGGGATAATGCAAGCGTTACAGCTGTCCCAGAATTCAACTGCATTTTGTCAGCGTTGGGCAAAACACAGCTCACTTTAATCCCCTGTCCTACAGCTGGGGCTGTAGGCACCGCGGTGTCGGGATGCCGGGACTGTAGGCACCACGGGACTGTAGGCACCGCGGTGTCGGGATGCCGGGACTGTAGGCACCACGGGACTGTAGGCACCGCGGTGTCGGGATGCCGGGACTGTAGGCACCACGGGACTGTAGGCACCGCGGTGTCGGGATGCCGGGACTGTAGGCACTGCGGTGTTGGGATGCCAGGACTGTAGGACACTGCAGTGTCGGGGTGCCGTGCCTGTTGGTGTGCCCAAAGCCTGCCAAGGTTCAGGGGCAGCTGCAGTCCCACCAGCACAAACTCGGTGCGGAAACGGGGCTTCTTTTCTGCCACTCTCTATAGCTACAGGTGAGAGTTGGTGGATCATGCTGGAAGCATGTAGCGCTGAGATAGAAATCTTTTCACCTCGGACTACAACAAAATGCAATTTTGTGATCCCTGAGGTGTTATGGCTTGCAGCGGGATTTATCTTTCTCCCTCTTTTCCAGGATCACCTTCTCCTTTTTTCACATTTCCAATGTAGAAATGGAAAGTATCTGCAAGGAGCTTCTCCGTTTCCATCTCCCTTGTACCGTGCAGCTGCCCCCACTCACCAATCTGCTTCTCTCAGGGCAGGGGGAAGGTGGAAGGGGAAGGGACAGGGGATGGAGACTCCTCTCCGGCGGGGAGAGGCGAGGGGCAGGACCAGACGGGCCGTGGCGAGAGGGAGCAGTGGGGTTGCTGCTTCCAGCGCTCAGGAGGCTGAGGAGGCAGCCAGGCAGGCAGCAGTGACTCCTGCCCGCTGTGCACTTAGCAGCAGCAAAGCACTCTTAAATTAAAAGGGCTGACTGTGCCTCTTCCAGGAATAACCCATCTTCATCTCCTAGAGGTTAAGCAAAGTTGGCTATGAAAACTCTTTATTTTGCCTGTGCGTAAAGCTGGCCTTAGAACCAAGTCCTTTCTCCTGTTGACAAAGTGAAAAGCAAGGGTTACAAATCAGGACCAAATGCGGTGTACAAACATGGGTCACTCCCTAAGATGATGGAATGTGAACCTTAATTTGGGAAATTGGTTATATAGTAAAGAGGTATGGCATTACACCATATTTTTCAAGTGTATTAGGCATCCACAGACGCGCTGTTGTACCCAGGGCGACTTTTGGGAAGTGCTCAATCATTGTGTCAGTGGGACGTCAGGGTCATAGTTCTGGCTTGGCTGAATGTGAGGTAGCTTTCTGCTCCGCAAAGCCTCATTAAACAATGAGACGAAGCCTCATTAGACACGGAAGGCACTAACTCCCATTCTGTATACACAGACTTCACTGCACAGATAAGCAGTTTCTTGATTTACGTATATAAGAGGGGGCTGGGCAATATTGTGGTATCTTCAGTATTGGAAAAATCTTTGGAGGAAATTGGATTTAGAGTAAATGAGGCACAAGTGTTCCGCTGCCCAGTTTATAAACAACGTAACTTTGCTTTTGTAACTAACTTTAGTACCTTTCATTTTCTTTCTTTTTCAGTCTCGTGTCTCTTATAAGAGGCCAAGTGGTGACTACAGATGGAACGCCTCTAGTTGGGGTCAATGTGTCATTTGTCAAGTATCCAAAGTACGGCTATACCATCACTCGGCAGGATGGCACGTGAGTTTGCTTGCTTCATTGAGTACCGATTTTGTATGTAGTATCTTTGCTGATTAACAGATGGTGTGATCTAATGGAACCATGTGGTATCACGCATTGCATTCCTCCCAGGGCAAAGAGCTATTAAGTAAACACAAAAGTAATTTTTCACGTGGCATTTTGAACACTAACTGCAAGTAAATACGAAAAGTCTGACTTCGGATAATAATGTGTTAGTAGGCAGACTCCTTTCAAATAAATTGCTCTGTAACTGTGAAAACATTTGTGGACTACAGTAATATCCAGCTGAGACCAGAAATATTTTATTTTAAAATGCAAGGCAGGCTAACACTGCTAGAAAAAAATGGTGTCTTTATAGACTAGTATATTTTGTTAAAAGTTCCCTTCAGCCTTTCTTTCCTTTTGAAGATCCACTATCTTTTGAGTTTCTACAGGGTAGAATGTAATCAAAAGATTCTAATTGAATATATTTAGACAATTTCCTGCTGTGCAAAAAAGTGCTTTTTTCCCCCTTGTATTTGATATGCACATAAATTCAGATAAACAAAAATCAATGTGACATGGTTTATCTAGTTTACTGGCTGTGGTAACTAGAACAGTATATCTGTGACACATGCATTGTAAACATTTGCCCTTTTATCTTGATCTTGCATGCAAACAATTGAATTGAAAAAATTAATATGAGTCAACTGAACTATAGGGAGTATTTCATTTCCACATTTCCTAGGATATTATTTTGTTATCATAAAAATATAATGTTGTTGATTTCGGTGGTTTAATACAGTAAATGGCGAGATGAACTATATTTAGATCTGAACAGATTATTGAAATCGTTGAGTAATTTGTTCCTTTGCCGTGAAACAACTGAATCTACTTCTGTTGTCAGAACAGCCTGGAAGTGTTTTACTCGTTTAGGCCAGATTTCAAAATGCCTGCGCAGCGCCACAGTACTGCTGTGGTTATGTAGGGGCTGGGAGTAAATACCTAACCTCTCCGCAAAATGATAGATCAGTTTTCCTGGGGACAGGAATTCTTACCTTATTTGTAGAACACAAACAGCAGAACTTTTCATTATTGTTCTCTTACTGCCGTACGACCCATTCTGTGCTTGATGGACAGCATCTTTTAGGAAAGGGATAATTGAGTGTCCAGCTCAGTATGACCTTGGCTTCTTTGCTGATTTTATATAAAAAGGTGACTTGTAACAATAAATGTTTTGGTTTGTTTGTTGTGTATTTTTAAATTATTTAATGCCAATTTTGTAATATATAGGAACAAGGTTTGTCTGGGTGACTTCAAATCATTGCTTGTCTTGACTGGATTTCTGTTGTCTAATTGCCAGAGGTTCACATTCCATCACTGATCATTTGAAGCACGACACTTAAAAATATACCTGTTGCTATAGGTATACCTACATACCTATTTCACTAGCCGGGAATGCTATTACTGGGATTATTCAGTCTTGTCACTTCTAAAGCCCGCATTTTTCTAGGTTTGACTTGGTTGCAAATGGCGGAGCATCCCTAACCTTGCACTTTGAACGGGCCCCATTTATGAGTCAGGAAAGGACAGTATGGTTGCCGTGGAATAACTTCTATGCCATGGACACGCTTGTGATGAAGACAGAGGAGAACTCCATTCCCAGCTGTGATCTAAGTGGTTTTGTCCGTCCCGATCCAGTCATCATTTCATCACCACTTTCAACTTTCTTCAGTGATGCTCCTGGCCGGAATCCCATTGTACCAGAAACCCAGGTAAGAGCAGCGTGGGTGAAAAGGATACAGAAATCGGTGGTCAGATGCTAGCACTGACCTGAGCGTTTACCACAGAGTCACCATTTGTCCCCTGGAATTGCTGTGGCAGATCCCTCCGTAGACTTGCATTCATTCTGACAGATACCAGGTTTCCTGATGAGGTCTGCAGGAGATATCCTAGGTTTGTGTCGCCCAGACACTTTTATCTTTGACTGCCTTGCACCTTCTCATTATCATGCAATATATCAAGTATGTGTCTCCATTTCAGTTGACAGCTTAGGTGTTTCAAGAGACTTTTGCACAGGCTTGGTGTGTGCTGCTAACCACAGGCTGTTTTCTTGTATGTTATTTAGGACAAAGAAAAACTCCACTGGTACTAGTGTTTCACTGCTTCATTCAGTTAGTCTTTACTTCATACTAACTGTGAGTGGAAGTAACGGGAAGTTAGCGGAAGTTAGCAGAAGTTTCTGTGACTATTTCTTATATTCCCCTTGTATATAACTTGCAGTAAAACTACTTGTACTTACTTGCGCTTTTGACAGCAGTGGGCTCTTAAAAAGAAGTGTACGCTGATGCCAAATAATTATTTGTTCAGAAATGTCAGCTGGATTGCATGACTGCACTGATTTGAGGATAACCATTCCCAGTAGCAGAAAGTCATAAGTTCGTAAGAGTATGCAAGGCTATGTTATTCTAAAAAAAAAATAACAAAGCACTAATGTAAAACGTTTGATCTTTTCCCTGTTCAGGTTCTTCATGAAGAAATCGAGATCCCTGGCTCTAGCATAAAGCTGAGCTACCTGAGTTCCCGTACTGCTGGATACAAATCCTTACTTAAGATTGCCATGACTCAGTCACTTGTGCCACTGAATCTAATCAAAGTTCATTTGATGGTAGCGGTAGAAGGGCATCTGTTTCAAAAATCGTTTCAGGCATCTCCCAACTTGGCATATACATTTATCTGGGACAAAACAGATGCATATGGTCAGAAGGTTTATGGGTTGTCAGATGCTGTAGGTAAGTCAGCATATACAAGCTCCAAAACTTTCCCAATAACACCTGTAATTCTTAGTGAGAAACCCGCAAAGATTTCTTATGGAAAAGCAAATTTAGACCAAACAGTTCTTGTCTTCCTGACACAATTTATCTTTTTATTATGTTTCTTTTACACATTAAAGATCACATTCAGAGGGTCTAAACCCCATCAACATGCCTGTGTTTCCTGATCGGTAGCTGACTTAGAAGGTTTAGACCAGACAATGGGAAAAACTGGCCACAGGAACTTAGGTGAAACCTAGTCCATCACTATGTTTTTATTTTCTTTCAGTTAACTAATGAACCTCGTGCTGGACTGGCTGGCATCCTTCAGTGCCTTTGGATTTTCATGCATGCTGTTATTATAGCCCCTTGTGGTACAATACATTTGAAATTAAAGTGGTGTTTTTCTAATGCTGTTCAGTCTTGTAGTTGTACAGCTGGTTTTAGTTCACTTGGTTCTAGTGGGTGGGAAAAGAAATGATCATAATATTTTTAAGTTTTCATTTTCATTTGAACCTCAGGACAGTTTTGATACAATGCTAAAAATGAGCATCAGAGCTGTGCCAGTGGGGAAAGAAAAACTTACTTGGAAAATCTTATTTCTTTTCTGTGTTTTCTAAAATCTTCTTTGCTATAGCTTTTCTTTCTTACATTATCGCATAAAGTTTTTCTTTCCTGAGTAATGCTTACAGTGTTTGTGTGCTTAGAAGCACACAAACTTTTCAGTGCCCCTTGGTATACGGTATGTAAAATAAACCAACTAAATAAACGCGGTGAACATCTGGCAAATTAAGAGTTTGGTCTTGTCCGGTTATCTGATAGAATAATTTTATTATATTTTAAAAATTATATTTCTCACTCTCCTCTCACCAAGCCGGTCGCTTCCCAATGCCAGCTATTCAAAGAGAAGTGCTCAGATCCCTGCAGAGTACATGTGAATGAAGTTTCACATTTGTGTCTAGTGGAAGATCTGAATTTAATATTGTAGAATAAAAGAGAGGAATATAATCACTCCGTCATCTTGAGGGGGCTGGGGAACTGGAATGCTGAATGATTTGACTGTGCTCTGGACATTTAATTCAGTGTTTGTTCAGCAAGTGTATTAGATTTTGTTCATTTCATTTCAGTTTCTGTGGGTTTTGAATATGAGACTTGCCCCAGTCTCATTTTATGGGAGAAGAGGACAGCACTGCTGCAAGGATTTGAACTAGATCCTTCAAATTTAGGAGGATGGTCTTTGAATAAACATCACGTCCTTAATGTCAAGAGTGGTGAGTTAGTTAATTCCGTGTATTTTCTGTGTTATATGGAGTTTTGTCTGTGAACGCTTTTTATTTGCATTACATTTACCCTTTAAAAATGCAGTTTCTCCACAATCTTTGTTTCATCTTTCTCAGTAAGGTATGGGACATGTTCCAGTTCTCAGAAAATTTTTGTAGAATTTCAATGGATGTTTTACTGTTCCACACACCATGACTTTCTTAAAGTCCAAATCTTTATCCTCTGTTCTGTTGCTCATTTATTCCCCCATAATGTTTTTCGGTGTTCCTTCCCTGTTTTTCTGATCCTAACCACACCTGTTCCTCTTGTTTGACCTTTTTCCCTCTAATATGAGAGGGAGCTTAAAAGGAGTGTGAATCTGTGATGAGATACGGAGTATCATTTGTTTTTTTTCTTTTGTCACCCATTTGGTTTTTTCCTCACTTCTCTTTGTCTTTACATATCCTAAGCTGAGTGTTCCCTGGTCTTCATGTTTTATGAGAGGTTCTCAAGGTTAGCTTAGTTCATTTGATCCCTGTAAAGTGTTTTCTACGGCCTCCCTGCTGATCCCTGCATTAACAAATTGCAAACTATATTGTTGCTCAAGAAACCTATAGTAGTGCTCAGAATAGGCAAGCTCAGGCTACTTGAACACACTGCAAGTGCTGTGCCGCAGATCAAACACTGTTGAGATAGCCATTTGGATAGTGCATGGTACTCGCTGGCGTCACCGGTGGGGAGCCAGTTACTTTACATTAGGATCATACAACTGCATTTCCAAAAGAACAGGAGGCTAAAAGTTTCTGGCCAGACATCTGCGATTTTTGGTATGTTGAAAATGGTCACTCTGTCAGAGAATCCGCTCCCTTCTTGGAGCAGGGGTCTGCTCTTTGAACAGGTATTTTGAAAGGAAATCCTGTCTTAAAGGCATTTCTTGAAACCTAATAAAGATCCTTACCACTAGCTTCCCTCTTGCCTTTCATCACTGATCCGTAGCAGCCCTTCTAGGAGTTTAATTTTCTGTGCTATCCTCTTCTCTGGCATCTCCAGTTCTCATTCTTCATTTTCCATGAAAAAAAGCATGAAAGACTGCAAGGTGTAAAGAGAACAATAAGGGCGACACAAAATTCCAAACAAAACTTAACACAGGAAACTGGAGTGAGGGGATTCAGGGACACAAACAAGGATCACGTCCTCTCCACTGTTTGCCTTCTCGCTTCCCAGTCAATAGGACAGTCTAAAGCATTGTGCCGGGCAAGGGGGATGTATGGCAGTGTTTTCTTTCATAATGAATACCAAAGAACTCTGGATTTAGGTTTGGGCCCGTGGTTGTGTATGTGTGTGGTTTTTAGCAGAGAATCTTCATTACACCTTCATTTTTACCACTGCAAAGCTCTTTCGCTCTTTTTGCACCGTCAAAGAACCAAGTGCCGGAGTCATTGCAGTGTACAGTCCTTCACAGCAGCAGTTGAAAGAGAACTACCTGAACTCCCCTGCAATGAATGACTGTAATAACCGCTTCTTCTCCTCTTCATTATTAGGTATATTGCACAAAGGCAACGGAGAAAATCAGTTTCTAACTCAGCAGCCGGCTGTGATAACCAGCATTATGGGGAATGGGCGCCGAAGAAGCATATCCTGCCCTAGCTGCAATGGTCTGGCAGAAGGAAATAAGCTTTTGGCCCCTGTAGCACTGGCAGTGGGTATTGATGGAAGTCTCTTTGTTGGAGATTTTAATTATATTCGGCGTATCTTCCCGTCCAGGAATGTTACTAGTATATTGGAGCTAAGGTAAGTGTTAATCTTAGAGCTTCATTTCTGTAGCCTGTGCTCAAATCAGCCTTTACCATTACTTTTTATAATTTTGTAAAACATTGTCACTTTCAACCTATTTAAATTCCAGTGGAGAAATGGGGCACAGAAATGCGTAGTTCAAAGCCTGTAGCTTATCAGAGCAATGACTATAGACAAGGACTAAAGAGTACAAACCAACTTGTACAAAAAGCACAAACCACCTTCTTCTGTCCTGTTGGTGATCATTTGATACAATCTCCCCTCGGTACTATACATCATTTAGTTTTGATTGAAAACTACAGAATTGACTGCCCTTAGGTACTGAGCCACGGTGACAAGCAAACGTGTAACAGTCTTATGAGGTTTGAAAGAAGGTTTTCCCATCGATGGTTTTGAGAGCCACTTTCTCACTTCTTTCCCATACTCGTAAGTCTGTTTCTGTAGGTTGGCAAGTGCTGTTAAAGTTGACATACAGAGTCATTCTGCATCATCAGAACTCTTTTGAAGATTGTCTCTCTGTCCCCACATCCGGCCCCTTCCCCCCACAACATTTAGATTTAGTCACTTAATAGGGAAGGCTTGAGTGTAGAGTGTACCACTTCACCCATTTCTGTTCCATCTCCTTTTTTCATTCTTCTAGGAGAGGCAAGAGCTATTGCTTCAAACTGTAACTCATGTAACTGGACCTTATAGTTATGGCACTGTTGAGTATTTGCAGAAAAACGAGGAAAAGTAGCTTACGTGGCCGGCCTTCTGATACTTCTGCAGCCCGCTCAGGCAATAGGATTAGTGCTCTTGGAAATGGGATATAGCTGCAAAGCACATTGAGGGAATTTAGGTCATTAGCCTTTTTTTTAATGATACGGCCAATAACCAATTCCTGTGCTTCCACTGTACTTTTAGTTTTTAATTAGTGGGAAAAAGTGCAAAATGATCGGGCTGTTAGAGAATAGGAGGCCTAGCTCTATTTTACACCTCTCTTCCATTCATGTCATTCTGTTGATGTCACTGTTGTGAATTCTGATTTATATAAGAGAAAAGAGATCTGATTCAGGACAATTGTACTCTGAAATCACTCTCTGACACCTACCTCATATGCCATCAGGCTGCCTTATTATATTTAAAAAAAAAAAAAAGAAAGAAGAGTCATAGATTACGCAGTGCTTTCTGCTAGCAGATCAGTGTAAACCGCAGAAGGTCGCTGGTATGGATGTGTGACCTGCTATAAATATTTGTGTCAATACACACTATAACTCTGCATTATGTAGAATATGCTGATTATTTTTTTTCTAATTTGTTCAGTTCTGTTTAGCTTTCTAGAAAATAGGACTACATCTTTACAGGTGAAGAGAAACATTTTCAGATTAGGGTACTTAATATGAGGCATTTATATGCCCCTCACTTCCTAATATCAGCCAGTGACAAAGTTTCCTAGCACACCTGATATTTGAAAATGTTGTCTCCAAGTTTACAACAGCAGTAGTCTGAGAACTTTGCTTTCTCTCTATGCGAGAGAGAACTTGGGCTTTTCAGCACGTGTGAGGGAAAATGGAAAAGGACATAAGCAAAGAAACAAAAGATGGATTTAATCTGCCTTTGTCCACTTTCTCTTTTCTTTTATGACATCTGCTTTCCATAGCGTAGATTCTTTAGCTTCTGTTAGGCCATTAGCAGCAAACAATAAAGCTATTGTATTTCGAGTGCTGTTGGTCAGCTGCAAATGACTTGACACACAGATTTTTAGGATTTGCAGTGATCTCTTTTGCCCCCTGTTCCTCTAAAGGGAATTAAGGTCCATTCCAGCAAACATTATCTATAGTGGTAATTGTGATTCAGTGGTCATCTTAAAATCTGTACAAGCTACATGCATAAGAGTTTAAAGATTTGAGCCATTTAAGTATGAATAAGAGCAGAGTCCTCAGCTAGTATCAAGCAGCTTGAATAATGTTGCAAATAGTATGTCCATAAGTATTACAAACCAAATACAGCACTTTATTTAGATTTCAGAATGGATGTAATTTTGGTTTTGCATAAGCCAGTATAAGTCTCGAGTACCTTTGTAAGTCAGACTATCCCAGTGTGCATATTTGCTTCACAGTGTCCTTTACAGAGGTGCCCGATCTGCGGGGCTGACAGGAATTCTGACTCGAGAGTGTTGCATGTCACGCTTAACGTTGGTATTGCAAGTTTGGGGCTGTGCGTTGAGTGCTGCAGCTCAGGAGTCATGCACTCCTTTGTTTCATTCAGTGGACATTCCTCATCGGAAATGACGTAAACACTGTGAAACACTGGTGTGGAGAATGTATTCATTTACCGCTGGGAAGTAGAGAACACTTTTCCTTTGACTTTGTGTCTAGAGAGAAAACTAGGGGTCAATTAATGCTATACATCTCCCATTGTACAGTATCTTCCTGCTCACTTAGGGGTTTTTTTACCCTAAGATTTGCTCTGGTGGGCTTAAATAGGTACCAAGTAGCATCCAATCTTGCTTTAAGCAATTATTTTAGAGACCGGGGGGAGAGGGTAGTAGAAATTTGTGTAGAAATAGCCTGTTGGAAAACTATTTTGATCAAAGAGGTTGCCTCCAACCGGCGGACAATATCCTAAGCCCAGTGCTTGCACCTTCCCAGTTCTGTATTCGAAAAACTGCCAGTTTATCTCACTCCTAGCCCAGAAGCTACATGTATTTCCAATGCTTCAATGGTCCAGAAAGTTTCCTGTAAAATATACGGGGGGTGGGGGTTGGGGGCAGGGTGTCCTAGTAGGGAACTAGCTTGCAGCTCTGTCACTCCCAGTCGCTCTTCATCCGTAAACCCAGCTAAGGCCAGTGCTGAAAAAAGATATCTTCTCCTGTGTCCTTTTGTAAAATTAAACAAATACTATGTTTGCTTTACCATCTATTCTTCAGCTAACTGTTTGTTCTTTTTTCTTCTGTTCCCTTTCTATAAAGAAATAAAGAGTTTAAACATAGGTAAGACACGAGCTCTTTCCCATATAATTTGATATGGTTTGTTTGCTTCATTGTGTTTGCTTTTTGTGTTGTGCTTCTTGTGTAATGTTATGTTCTTCATGTACCATATATAGAAACATTTTTATGTGCTAATTGTGTGTTATGAATATGATAAGCGTTAGCAATTATGAAATGCAGTCAAAAAGCAACCAAATAAGTTCTGACAGTAATTAGAAATTTCTAGTAGAATGCAAGTATAATGAACCCCAAGCTAACGTCTATATAAACACGTCTCCCTGCTGTCTATAATTGGTCTAAATGGTTGAGGTAAACTACAACAGCAGTTTTACAAATGCCAAAAAGGTTCACAAAAGCACTAATGACTGCAAATAGGTCAAAAACTCATTTTCCGGTCATTAATGATTTTCTGAACTCTCTGTCCTTTTTCATAATTTAGTTGCTATTTTTTTTCATCAAATAGATTTAACAGTCAGTCGGCCTGTGGGGCTGGTTGTGTGCAACCACTAGGTGCAGTCACTGTAAGATGCATGAGGGAGGCATAACCTTTCCGGACATTAGGAGAAAAGACTTTTCATCATCTCACCTGAGCACTAGGCCTCCTGGATGGCAGCAGCGTAGGAAATGCTGGTACCTTCTCCCATGCCCCACCTGGGACGGGAGGGATGTTTACCCTGGAGAATATCGAGGGCAAGAACAAGAAGAGCTGTTGTAAACTGTTCCATAGCGTTCTGTGCCTCACCCTTTTAAAAATATACTTTCCATTACTATAATACAAGTTACATGCAAAAGATGTCTGGACTAAACACTGTAATTTCCCCTTTACTTTGGTATGGCAAGTGTAACTCCACTAAATTTTCTTATCTGGATGAATTCTTTCACAATTTGCTAATGATTATTGGTGATGCTGGAGGATCATCATTTGCAACTAGAAGCTTAGTTAATTTTTCAGGTGCTTAGAGATTTGCTCTGGGCAGCTTCTCTTTTTGGTTAAATTTAAAGAAAAGCTTTAGTTGCACTGTTGTGGATTTGATGCACGTGGGAGAAGACTAGGGAGGACGAGCTGATGCTGCCTGCGCTGGCTGTCAGGCAGCAGGGTCCCTCGCAGACCCCAGTAAGGCTGCAGGCGGTGGAAACTGCTGCCTCCACCCGGCAGGGCGAGGGGAGGAGGCACGATGGGCAGAGACCTCTGAGCAACACCGAATGGTATGGAAAGTCCCTTAAAACAAGGTGCATTCCTTGGCTCCCTATAATTCAATTAAAATATTACAATGGCGCAGAGAAAAGAGAGGCAGAGGTCTTTAAGTGCTCAGATGCTAGTTTGTGAAATATTTACTACTCATTTATGAAATACATCCCTGTTTGAGGTAATCATCTTGTAGTTTCTTTGGGGACACGGTGAGTGCATGTTGCCTTCCGCTAGTCATTTTCTGCCAGAGTCCCTCAAATATTTTATGTGGAGAGTCTTCCACTGTCTGTTCCCTCACTGAGCTCAGGAAAGAGCAAAGGGCTGTGCAGCAGCTCTGCAGCGAGTCACTCCCTGATCTGGAACTAAAGCTGGTGACTGACTCCCTGGTAAAACTGCCCTGAGGGAGACTGCGGAGGAGAAGGGTAGGGTGAGCTCCGTGGGCACGCTGATGACTGCAGGAGAGGAGAGGGAAATAAGCCCACGTTCTCCCATTGCTCTTTACCCTGACTCATACCTTATCCTATCCTGGTAACAGTGGGCATACCCAAGGCTGGCTGTGGGCAGAAGGGAAGCGGGGGTGTGCTCACTCAGGAAGGCAGGCACATGCTGGTAGAATCACATCCAGTCTCGCCGAGTGGCGGCTGCTCGTGTCAGGCAGCAGAGCAGCTCCCCAGGCGCTGTTGTGAGCAGCTCCCGTCACTCAGCCCAGGCGAGGCCCCTGCCTCCGGCAGCAAGCAGCTACGTCTGTGCCCAGCTCCAGGTTGTACCTGCCTCGGGTCTCCCGAGGTGGGTGCCACAAGTTTTAGAAGGGCCAGCAGCGAGCCCGCAGCTGCAGCACTCGGGTCTTGGCTCGTCTGCCACTGTTGCAAAGCCTTGAGCTGAGTCTGGGTGTCTTTGTGAAGTACGGCACAACACTAGTGTCACAATAAACTTGGTTCTTCAGTGTTAAGGGAAAAGTGTGGTGGAAGAAGAGAGCAGAACCTCAAAAAAGTGACAAATGTGCAGGTGTTTGTATGGCTCAAATACTCCAGAGACTGGAGAAGTCTTGTAAATGGAAAGAAATAATTTTCTAGGTGGCAAAGAAGATGGAGCGTTGTTTTGGAGGGATGAGAATAAGGGTCGTGAGGGATTTGTTTTGGAGGGATGAGAATAAGGGAGGAATGTGATAAGGGTCTAGTGAAGAGATGCAGTCTGCTGCTGAATATAAGGAGAGGAACTTGGGGAATAAAGGGATTGTGCTCTAATCTCAAGCATGTCACTAGTCTCCCTGCATAACTTCGTCTATACCACTTAACCTCTCTGTGCCTCAGTTTCCTCCTCTGTAAAATGGGTATAATGCCCATCTTTTTAAAGTACTTTGAGATCCATGCATGAAATAAACCTGCCAAGTATTTTTTGTTTACTGTATTTTTTCATCTCTAATTTCTACACTCCTAGACTTCAGCAGATGGTACTACCTCTGCCTACTGAATTTTGATCAAACCAATCCCTTCCTACTTTCTACAGTTTTAGAACAAACTATTACTGACCTAAAATCATGACGCGTCAAAGACTGGCATAGAGGAAGATAACTGTAGAAAGTGATATTTTTGGGCCTCCTCATTCCTCCAAATCTGGTCACGACCACATGAATGCCTTTGTGGTCTTTGTGCTGCGAATAATCCATCTGCCGAAAGTGGCCTTACTATAGTTTCAGCGAGTCTGATCAAGAAATGGCTTATGTCCATCATAACTTACCTCTGTGTATCCTCACTCTTGGAGACGGGCACTTTTGCCGCATGAAACTAGGAGTGTGGATATTTGGAGGCAAATGTATCTGGTTACTGGTAAGTAACCTTCATTTTTTTTCTTCCTGTCTTCATTTGTCTTCTATGCTTTGAAACCACCATTGTCCTTATTTATGCTCACCCATAGGCTCCAAAGGCTGGAAAAATTCACATCATGCTTAAAATCCAACTAAATTGAGTTAAACTAGCCAGGCAAGATTTTGAAAATATTTCTGCACTGCAGTTCTGTGTGTGTGAATGTATATATATATGTGTATAGATATATATATATATATATAGCGAAGATTGACATTTCTCAATTTGCAGATGATTTGCTAAAGTAGTTCCAAAATGTGACAAGCTGTCAAAAAACATACATTTCAGCAGGGAAGTAGCTTTCCATATGAGCACCCATTCTAATCGCAAACTGAGGACCAGTTTTCCAATAACAGAAGGTTTGGAGTTAAAGTCAGACACTTGGGGGGTCTCTGGTTTTAGTTAGGTAACCAACTTCATCTGCCATAAATGACATCCTTGATAAGAATGAATGAGAACAAATTTGCTTTAGGAATAAATTTGTTATGCCTCTGCCTCCTATTTATACAGACCTCACAAATCTTGTGGCATAATATAAGTAACTCTGAAGATGAGTCCTTGATGTTACTCCTATGACTTCTGCTTTCAAGGGAAGTTAAACAAGGTGGCGGGGAGGGGGGGCAACAGGCAGAGATAAGCCAAAGAGAATTGACCTGGAGCAGATCTAAAGGGCTAAAGAGATCAAGAAGAAAGTCTGCTGCGCAGCTTTGGCTTATTGGACTCTGCTGTGCAAGGTTTGGTGTAGCAGGATGAATGAGATTTGAAATGACAATCCTTCTGGAACACTGACCAGGCCCTAATCAAGTTAGGTCCTCAGACGGTGGTCCTTCAGACCCCACCTCTGTACGAAGGTGTCAGACTTTCTTTCCAGATCTCTCTGTGCCTGATGAGTATCTAAGCTCTGAACGCCTGTGAAGATTCTAGACTGCTCAGCTCTTTCTGTTTTATGCTTTCTTTTTCTCTAAAGCAACAATCCCGCTCATAAATACTATCTGGCCGTGGACCCTGTTTCAGGCTCACTGTACGTATCGGACACCAATAGTCGACGGATATACAAAGTCAAGTCCCTCACTGGCATGAAAGACCTAGCTGGTAACTCTGAAGTGGTAGCAGGGACTGGAGAGCAATGCCTGCCCTTTGACGAAGCCAGATGTGGGGATGGAGGGAAGGCAGTGGACGCAACCCTAATGAGCCCTCGAGGTAAAGTAGGAAAAGAAGCTGGAGACCATGACTGCGTGAGGCTAGGCTGGATGTGGAAATAATTATCTGGCAATTAAAACACTCCTTGCTCGGTAATTTTTATTCTGGGCTTTAATTACAGTGGATTGGCAAGTGTTCGTGCTTTGTTTAGCTAAAGCAAACTTTATTACCCCAACACTGAATGCTGCAAAAGGAGAACAGAACACAAATTAGCAGGGTACCGCTCACTCCAAGAAGCAAGCATGTAAACTGGGAAACAAATTACTGTTGGAGATACAGTCTTTGGGGAGAAAAACTGCCTGCTGTGGCTTTTTTCCGAGGTTTTATTCTATTTATCCCCTTCTTCTTCAGAGGGGAAGGAAAAATAAAAGGATTTTTTCCCTTTCCAGTTTCTAATTTTTTACAAGAAGTTTTCAAGATGATGCAGAGATCTGGGGATGTATTTCTTTTTAAGATCTTTTCCTTTCTTTCATCTTAACTGTAAGGATGAATTAATCAGGTGTACTGCCAGGTGTTTCAAACATCTTTGGGTTTTATTTCGATGGTTGAAAACAACTACATGATGGTAAAAGCGGGTAAAAATGAAAGGTCCTGTTTCTTTGTAATTGTTTCAGTTAATACATACGGAGTATAGTAACAGGACAGAGCTGCTTGCATGTTTTACGTTAAGCCTCTACATAAAAATCTAGAAGATAAAGCTGTATCTTCTGTTACTGGCCAATAGGATGAGCACTGTAACCATTTGAAGACAGAATGTTTAGATCAATATTTTATTTTCAGCCCAAGAAACGGACAAGGCAGTGCGCCAAATCAAAGCAGGAAAGGCAAGTGAGAAAAAGGCTGCCCTCCTTCACACCAGGCAGCAGCGTCCTTCTGTTCCTCCGAGGGAGCACCCTTTCATTCTGTGCCTTTCCTCTCGAAGGACTCCCAATGTGACAGGCATTGACCCTTTCCTTTTCTTCTAGGCTGGAAACCCCTTTGTCTTCATCTGGAAACACCAGATGTTCCTCCCATATTCCTTACTGCAACAGGTCAAAGAATTAAAAACCATCCTGAAAGAACACGATGTCCTCTTAATTTTTCAAAATTTTTAAAGCAATTTTAAAAGGTTTCTAAAATTTCTTCATCCTTATTAAATCCTTCAGATGAAGAAAGCAACGCCTCAGATGTCTGAGATTAAAATTTAGGAGATTTTTTTTTTTTTAAATTGGGTTTATGTAATAAATCATAGAGAGTTTGAATTTAGAACTAAGCTGATGCATTCTGCTGGTTCTTTGGCATGTTTCGGGGGTTTGTGTGGTTTTCTTTTCTTCAAAGGCCCAAAGAATAAACTTGCTTGATGCCATTTATTCAGCAGAACTGCAGGCACTTGGAGGGTTCCGGGACCCGTGCTCAGGTTGGAAGGGAGGAAAGAACAGGGGAAGCGAACACACGTCACCGCCTTGTAAACTTGGTAATAAGATGAAGCCTGTCTTGAAGGTAGGAGCATCACTGCTTCACTGATGCCTGGTTTTTATATCTGCAGGAATTGCAGTGGATAAGTATGGACTCATGTATTTTGTTGATGCCACTATGATCAGAAAAGTGGATCAGAACGGAATTATATCGACCCTGCTGGGCTCCAATGACCTAACTGCCGTTCGACCTCTCAGCTGTGATTCCAGCATGGATGTCACCCAGGTAGACTCTTACTGCATTTATTTTCTTCTCTGCCTTAGAAGAGATGGGCATCTATTTTGGATGACTGCCTGGCCACTTAAGAAATACATTATGCAGCACAAGATGATAGCGTATTTGATTCATTTCTGAAATGAGTGAACAATCCTTTTACTGTGGCTAACACAGGTTATTTATGCAACTATAGAGAAATAAGGTTGAGATAATGGGAGTTACTGTCTTAATTGCCTGTTTTTCTGTAATTATTGTAGAGCTTCCACAATGTAGCATTCATTCTTTGCACAGAAACACAATTAGCCAAAGTTACCACTGCACGTAGCTTTAATATTTCCGAAAAACAAAGTCGTTGTTTGAAATAGTTGCCGTTCATGACTTGGTTTCGTGATTTACGCTGATAAACCCCTCACTAATTTGCTGTTGTTACACGTGGAATTTTGAACACTAGAAGTGTACTTTTCAGTTACGAGTTTTACAGTAATAATTTGTGCAACTCATAGGTACGGCTGGAGTGGCCTACTGATCTCGCTGTCAATCCCATGGACAACTCACTTTATGTCCTAGAGAACAATGTTATTTTACGGATCACAGAAAATCATCAAGTTAGCATTATTGCTGGACGCCCCATGCACTGCCAGGTTCCTGGTATAGACTACTCTCTTAGCAAACTGGCTATTCATTCTGCACTTGAATCAGCCAGTGCCATTGCCATCTCACACACAGGAGTTCTTTACATCAGTGAGACAGATGAAAAAAAAATTAATCGGCTACGCCAGGTAACTACCAATGGAGAAATATGCCTTCTTGCAGGGGCAGCTTCAGACTGTGATTGCAAAAATGATGTCAACTGTAATTGCTATTCTGGGGATGATGGGTATGCCACTGATGCCATCTTAAATTCACCATCTTCCTTAGCTGTGGCCCCAGATGGTACCATCTACATAGCTGATCTTGGAAATATCCGCATTAGGGCTGTCAGTAAAAACAGGCCCATTCTTAATTCTTTTAACCAATATGAAGCTGCATCTCCAGGAGAACAGGAGCTGTATGTCTTCAATGCTGACGGGATTCACCAGTACACTCTCAGCCTTGTTACCGGGGAGTACTTGTACAATTTCACCTATAGCAGCGATAACGATGTCACGGAGGTGATGGACAACAATGGCAACTCCTTGAAGGTCCGTCGGGATGCCAGTGGGATGCCCCGCCATTTACTGATGCCGGATAATCAGATTGTCACGCTGGCTGTTGGCACTAATGGTGGACTCAAGCTAGTCTCAACACAGACCCTGGAGCTCGGATTAATGACATATAACGGAAACAGTGGTCTCTTAGCAACGAAGAGTGATGAAACAGGATGGACAACATTTTATGAGTAAGAATGTTTTTGGATATATTAAGAGTACATTTATTTTTCAAATGGTAGTGAGTAGGCCCTAAACTGACCCTACTGAAATTTGTGGTAGGCTTTTCACTGATACTGAATAAGGCCGTTAACATCTCAGTCTAGCGTGATACTGGAAATGGTTAAGTGGCTTCTTGACTTCATCGGTTTTGCCTTTGGGTGGGTACCGGACCACCTAAATTCCTGCCCGCAGTTTGAGGCCGGTGGGGAATCTCACCCACCTCCGGCAGGAAGGACCATGCACCGCCCTCGGGAACCCGGGTGTGATTGCCCGGGTTGGGGCCCCGCTCTCAGCCCTCAGCGGGGCTGCAGGGAACTCACTGCCAGGGCAGCCCCAGCGACCCGCGGCTCCTCCTGAGCTGCCTCTCCCTAGGAACCCTAGTCCTGCCGTTTCTTTCGGAACTCAGATTATATATATCTTTCTGTTCAGACCCGTATATTACTCATGGTGGTTAAAATGTTGATTAACTTCACTGATTGTTCATTCTTGAGACAAGCGAGGAAATGAGATCCCCGTAACTTCCATCATTTGTAGATAACCCAAAAGCACGCTGGTGTTCATGAGCATATAGATTAAAAAGACAGAACTTCCTCTTTAAATGAAATTCGTCAGAGATGAAGTTCAAAACTATATTAAAAATCTAGAAAAACTAGTCAGCTTTTTGTCAATAGTTACCCTGTTCTTGGTAGTCTTATTGCCATTTATTGATCAAAACAATTTTTAAAACAGAAGCTAAATGATACGTTGAAAATATATGTAACTTTTAAGTACGGCAAGTCTGATGCCATATATTGTGTTTGAAGTAGCTAATTAATTAATGATTACTAAATAGCATTTCTCAAATTAGTGGGTAGAAAGTATGAATAGGGCTTTATTTTTAATTTTAAATTGCAGGCTTATTTTTAAGGTTACAGACGTAGCAATGATGCACGCCTATTTTAGTTTATTAACGCGTTCGTCTTGGCCACCACTTTCTTTTTTTTTAGATAAAATATAAGTAACGCAGGAATAAAAAGAATTATGTTCAGTCTGCTCAAAATACGTCAAAAATCAGCATTGCGCATCAGTTTTCTGTGCACTCTGTGTTTCGTTTCCGTAAAAGGGAAGGCAGTGCCCTCTCGTGGTCCCCTTCTGATGTGATCCTGGAAATTGAACCACTAGGATTTTTTCACCTCGCCTCTGGGTAGAGATGTGGAGGTTTTTTCTCCTTAATATTTTGCAAAGAGTATTTCTTTACCATACGTTAGTTACAAAAATAATCCCTTTATGGGAACGCATGAAGGTATTACCGGCCGATTACAAGATCAGGTAAAAGCTCACTGTACCAGACAGTGGTAAAATCTCACGCTATTGCTGATGAGATGTGGATGCCCTTCTAGGTAGGGGTTTGGGTTTTGTTTTTTCCTCAATAGCTAGCTCAAGATTCAGAGCAGAAGTCATATGAACTAGTTATTTCTCAAACCGGCAGTAATTAACTGTAGAATATTAAGTAGCAAAGTAATTTAAAACTCTACGTGAAAATCAAAGAAACATTAAAAGGTCGTCAGAAAGTTCCAAGTTACAAAACTGGTGTAACCGGTGGCTGAGAACCACATGAAGTACTAAGTTAGCGTGATTGATTAGAGAAACTGTACTACAATTCCTAAGTAAATCTAGAAGGTGGGTGCTTTGATGTTTTTCTGAGGTGCATCTAAAAACATAGTGTAATGTGTATATAGTGCTTACACATTTACTAGGGTTTTTTTCAAGATCAAATAAGAAAAGATGTGCAACCCTTGCCTCAGGTCGGTGGGAGTCAAATGCCATATTTAGGTCTAAATAGTAGTAACTTCAACGAGGCGGCAGGATTTATCCCAGATTTGTACATACATTCTCATAAGCATAGAGCCCGTAGATGAGAACAGTATTGACTTTTTTGACATTAAAAATGCATATACTTTCTTTATAGTGCGTGTTTAAAATAAACTATACGTGGTGACTGTTATCTAGGTTAGGAAAAAAGCCATAAAACGCCACTCACAAAGATGTTAAAAGAAGATACGTATTTCTATACGTGCAGGGAAAATCCTATGTGAGGTCTAGAAAATAGCTATGCAGTCAAGAGACTCATTACAAAATACCAGAAACATAGAGACATCTCCTGTAGGCTGATCCTCAGCAGCTGACTTATGGTAACTCCTTAATATGCTTTGTCATCTCATGCACCCCCCACAGCTGAGGGGTTTATTAATAAGATGATGAGAATTATTTAAATCAAATTTACAAACCTAAACAATCACAGTCCACAGTCACTCAATGCCGGTCTCTGGTGTATATTTTTTTCTTCGAAGCAGTTCCAAGGGGAAAATGCTGTATTCATCACTATGCAATTTCTTTTGGTAGCTATAAGTTAATATCGATGGAAGATGAAAGACGTACTTAGCCAATGAGAGTTTGTAAGGACAGCAAAATAGTTTTCTGTGCCATTAAATTCATGCATTCATACAGAGATCAAAATTGTTAATATGGCAGCAGAACTGGAAAAGAGCAGATATCTTTTTAGTAGTAAAATAATACGTGAACTGAAGTTTAGGAACCCTTCTGAAAAATTTATTTCAGTGCATTTATATCAACCAGACGTTGAAGTGCTGTGCTATCCTATTGGGCATATTCCTCTCTTTTATCTGAAACTGCACCCTGAAAATGCTCACAGTATTAAATTTGTGCATTATGTCTAGGTATGCGTGTGTATATGCAGAGAAATGCATACACAAGCTCTTTTTGTGTGTGTACCCACACTCCATATGTATTTTATGTATATACAGTGGATGTGCGTATGCACGCAGTTCATTTGCAGTAGGAATAAGCAAGGCTCTTAAATAATACAACAGCTAACAGCAGGCTCACATGGGGTAATTTAAGCTTGGTTTTGGGCATGAAGCACGATCTTCGAAGCGGTCCTCAGTGGTGTTCCACTTGGTCTTGGCAGCATCCTGAGAGAATGCTGCAGTTTTCTTCTGGTATCAGCTTGGTTTTTATAAGGGAGAGAAAATAGGGACAGATGCAAATGTATGTGGATCTGCACCTTGCCCTGCTCTATGGTAACTCAAAAGCTGCTGTTACTCCTTTCCGCAATGCTGTATATGGCACTGTCCTAGCTACTCCCACCTACAAACTGTCAAGCAGTACACATTTCAAACCTCAAAGACCAGAAAGGTAGCAATAAAAATTGGTAAGACGTAGAGGTGCCATAATGTTGGACGTGGGAGAAGCGCCTAGCGTGCATTTGCACAAGCCTGCTGCAGGGATGGGCAGGTCAGACGTGTGTAGCTATCTGAGAAGGTTACAAATGCTCAGATGTGGCTCACGGTTGTCTATATGGTGTCCATCACGTCCCTTGTGTGACCGAGTTGGCAGCCCAGCACGTGCGAGCCGCCGGGCTGTCAGGAACCGTCTCCAGGCTGCTGGCAGAACCAGGCAACAGCTTTCCTGTCTGCCCGGGGCGCCGGCGGCTGGAGTTACCCAGCGCTGCCCTGGGAACTGCGCTCTCGGAAAGCCCTGCCTGCTCGGGCAGGCTTGGTCACAGTTAGCAATATGTTAGCACGTTAGTCGTGGGCACAGGGAGATGCTGCTTTTTTAAAATACTGGGATTAAGAAAGGATCCCTCCCCTTGTAACTTTATTAGTAGAAAAACTTGGGATGAAACCTTACTCTAACCGAAGTCAGTAAGGAAAGCTCAGGAATTGCAGTGTATCCAGAACCCACCTCATTTGAAGATATAAAGATTGCCTTATCAGATCCGATTCATCTAGCCTGACGCTGTGTCATAGGCTGTGATTTGTAGTGGCTGCTGCTGAAGAAGACACCAAGAAGTCCCGTGTTAATTAGCGTATTTTCCATTGCAAAATTTTCTTTTTTTTACTTCATTTGAACCACGTTCGTATCATGAAGAAGAAAGGTGCATAACCATTTAATTCCTATATAGCTTTATTTTTATTATTCAGATAAATGTCTGGGTGTTGTATTCTGCTAAGCACTTGCTCTCACATAATACATAAATTTAAAAAAAAAAAAAAAACAACTCAGTAATATGTCACGTCTAAATTTTGTAGTACCAAAAAGGTTTCGGGTTTATGAATTTTGAATTTTTTACCTTTAAGGTATTTTTTTTTAAATAGGACTTTATTGATGCAATGGACAAAGTAGGAATGCCTTCTTTAAACACTGGTGTTGCAGTGCGTATACGTCATTTAAGTAGTGAATTTTTTATATGTCTAGCTCGTAAACTAAATGGTCTGCAGATCTTCATAGGGAGTACTTAGGTATGTGTCACTGTAAGCGTGTCCATCACTTGCTTATAAACTCCGTTAATCTCTGCCATTGCTGATTTCAAAAATTGTTACCAGCACTGAGAAACGTGCCCCATGGCGGGGGGCAAAACACTGATTTCTAGAAATAGCATTAGAATACTTTCATTTTGCTGTTTCAGTCTCTGTACATCCTCATTCATATTTACTTTTTAGGCTGCCCTTGCGCTTTGAACAGAGATTTTCAGCGAGTAGCCCACAGCAATCCCCAGGAATTTTTCCTGGGTTAATTAAAAACCCAGCAATGTGAATGAAGAGTTTAAATCAGTGTCTCATTTGCATTGCCTAAAATATATTTGCTGATGGGGAGTTTTGCCAGCCATTTTTCTGGATGTTCACCAAGCTCTGCATAGTCACGCTGAGGCCGCTCGTGGACTTTTCTAGTTTATCCTAAATAATATTGTCTCTTCTCTGATATTTGACACCTAAGTATTTTCTTCATCACTCTGCTGATCACTAAACATACCAAAGTGGTCCACATACAGACTCGTAGGGCATAACTAATTATTAACTTTCTGGATTTTTGAAACTGTCCGGTTTTTGTACCTTTTGTTTTTCCATGCTAGATGGATGCTTGGCTGGATCAAGTTCTTCCCTCATCTGTACTTTATGAGTGCTTTTCAGTATTTTTTTGTGAAGACCCTTATATAGACTTAACTAAACACCCTTTTGTAGATTATCTCGAGATTATCATTTATCCAGTATCTTGTTGATATGGTAAAAAAAAAATATTATATCTTCATATGGGTAGAAACTTACGAATTTCATTAAGAAAAATCATGTTGCTTAATCTTTATTTGATCCTGAACTGCTTAAATGCTTAAAACAACTATTATTGGTCCCTTTTAGGTCGCGTGATGCTTTGTTTTATTGATTTACTTCTTTGCCTAATACTTCCATTGGTTCTGGTAAGGCTTGTTGCTCCACAGGTGATTTTTTTTTTTTCCTTCCTCCCCAATATTCAGTTGAATGGGTGCAACCATTTGCAATGGATTTGAAAGGCATAATTTATATTTGTATTAACGGAGGAGCCCATTTGTGTATTTATTTTGGAGATATCCTGTACCTTTCGGGTGGCCTACTTTGAGGTTTCTGAATGATTTAATTGTAAAAAGTCCTGTTGAAAGCACTGATTTTTTTTCATCTTTACAGCTAACCACGACGTACAAAGAACTCCGCTAGCTCCGTGATACTAAATGTGCTCCTCTTCTCTTCTGTTACTCTCAGGCAGTGCAATGGATTTACCAGTTCTCTTCCAGGATTTCTGCGTTCGAAGGATGACCAGTTGGTTTCAATCTCTACCTAAACTTTTCCCTTTATCTACACAGGACATTTTTTCTTGCCTTTCTGCTGTTTAGAAGTATGTGCGGTTTGGTAGCGGCTGGGTGAGAGACTCTTGCACAAGTAGAGAATTGCAGCAAGCAGAGTGTCAGACTCGCATACTGATTTTGTTTCAGGTCCCCATTTCTTGCCCTTAAGACCCAAGGGATTGCTTCTTTAGCATACGTATGCACACCAATATAGCAGACTAAAGGAAAGGCAGAAACAGTGTGATTTGATTTCAGGCAGCATTCCTTCTTTCCCCCCTCCTCAGGCTTTATACCTCTAAATAAATTTATCTCAGTACACTCATGGAGAGCACTTTTTCTTTTTTTTTTTTTTTTTATATTTATGCCTCTGGAGCACTTAATTCATCTTCTAAGGTATACTCTGAGTGCTGACTGCTGCCCTTTGTGCAACTCCAGCCTGTCCTGTGCTTTAACTTCTCATCATTCATCTTTATGAGCCAAAATACTGACCCCAAAATGCAGTTCAATACCACAGATAAGATCTAAATGAAATTATTGTGTTCTCAAGCTGATGTCTTTTTTAATCTCTTATAGCACGTTTATTCCATGACATGTCACTTAAGAGCATACTTAGTAGTTTCCACTAAGTATTCAATTGCAAATGTGCAGTGTATGCAATTGTATATTGTGGTATCTATCACAAGTCCACCTCCTTAGAGTGAAAAGTAACTATTAAAATACAGATGAGTTTACTAATTATAATTGTTTGAGCCAAATATCACTCTGTATATCCATGATAATTGAATTAATTTATTAATTTTAGAGACGCTAGCCTGGATTTACACTCATGTAGTTGAGATCAGTATCTCTAAAAATTATTATTTCATCATTATAGACTCTTTCAAGAACAGAGAAATAGGTATGGCCAGGATGTTCTTGAAAATCTGGTTCATTCTGGGGTTTTTTTGCACAGATGTGGTGCATTATTAATACATTGGGTATTGAAATGAACATATATCCTCATGCTTTTTTGCTCTCACTAACTTTTCTATTAGCTATGATCATGAAGGGCGTCTGACCAATGTAACACGTCCCACTGGAGTGGTAACTAGCCTTCATCGAGAAATGGAAAAGTCTATTACCATCGACATTGAGAATTCTAATCGGGATGACGATGTCACGGTCATCACAAATCTCTCCTCTGTGGAGGCTTCCTATACAGTTGTTCAAGGTACCAAAGCACACTTCTCAGCACATCTAACCACACACACAACTTGAGACAGCAATTAGCAAAAGATTCGTGTCATTAGTACACTCACGAGCAGGGGAAAAACCGCGTAAGGTTTGCAAGAAAAACTCCCATAAAGCTCGTTCCTAAAATGACAGGTCTTCAGGACAGGTAAGAGACATTTCACAGTCACGCTTTGTGTCAAATATCTACGGTCGTTACCAGCTGGTGTGAGCTAGTCCTGCCGTTACGTCGTGGGTCAGCTGCACTGTACCCACTCGCATATTTCTCTGTACTTCACTGCAAAATTAGTTCTGACGTCAGCGCCACAGAGGTGCAGTCTGACTGCTGAGCGTTGGCTGCCCGGCTGGGGATCCTTCTGCAGAGTGGAGGCTCAGCCTCCTGCTATTCCAAATGAAATCTGCCAAATCTATACACTGCCATCAAATAAAACGTAGAACAGCCAGGGCAGGGGATGATCTTGTGCCACAGCGCTTCCGAGAACAGTGTTGCAGCCCAAGTGTGGCAGGAGAGACCAGCAACGAAGTGGTTAAATGTTTGTGTAGAGCTTTCCAGCACCACCCGGGCGTTGTATCTGGTGGAACAAAAAACGGTCAGTTGTCAAAGGTAGACTGAAAGGAATTAATTTGGTGAGTGATGGGGGGTTTTTTTTAATTAAGATATAATGTCACTGGAATAAGAATATCATCATCAAACAATAGTCTCCTCCTGACATAAATGTCAACATTTGTAGACTATTATACCGTGGCATGTCTGGTTGCAAAGACTTTATTTCTCTTATACCGGATGATTCATTATGTGGATGCTGTCCTTCTGTCAGACAAATAGCGATGCTTTGGCGACAGTTGCACGCTGTAGCGCTCCATCCTGGCCGGGAACGGGCTCGGCTGTGTCACACAGCTGGGGAACTGCACGGCCATAAAAGTACAGGATGAATTTTATAACTTTTCTCCGACAGCCAAAAGGCCGGGTGTGCACCCCAGGCCCACGCACTTGTGGGGGGTGGCAGGAAGGCAGGCGAGTAAAGGGCTGTGGCTGCCGCCTTGCACTGCTGGAGCCTCACACCTTGCGGATTTAAAGCCAAACTGCAATTCTGTACAAAGCCTCTGCACGGAGACAGTTTTTAAACAGAGGGAAAGAAAAAGAAGCGCTTACTTCTTCCCACTCATAAAAAGTCCAGCAGTCTTTTTGTTTTTCTTTTTTTTTTTTTTTTTTTTAATTATTGTCCTGGAGTTCAATGGTTTGTTGTTTATCCAGCAGTTCAGCTTTCAGTTTTTGTTTATATTAGAAATAAATTACCTGGCTGAACACATATCACTGTGCATTTTGACTCACAATTAAGACCAAAGGGAAAACATAATGAAATAAACACAGTATCTCTCTGCAGGCTCACTGTTACACTACTGTTCTTTACATGAATCAGTAACATCTGTAATTTCCACCATAGTACCACGTAAATGGTAATTGCAGGCTGACTTCATTTAACATCAACAGGAGTGCAATAAAAAACCAATCAAATTAAGCTATATGTTTTCTTTATGACTGGAGTAGCTAAATTATTTTCTTTTCGTTATTGCTGTAGATCAAGTGAGGAACAGCTACCAGCTCTGTAATAATGGTACTTTGAGAGTGATGTATGCCAATGGCATGAGCATTAGCTTTCACAGCGAACCTCATGTCCTGGCTGGGACTGTGACTCCCACCATAGGACGATGTAATATTTCTCTACCAATGGAAAATGGTTTAAACTCAATTGAATGGCGTCTGAGGAAGGAGCAGATTAAAGGCAAAGTGACTGTGTTTGGAAGAAAGCTCAGGGTAAGTAGAATCTGTCATTACAATAATGATCTTTTCTTTTGTGGGCAGAAAATTAATTTTGCCTTTTGAAGGACATGTCTTCCCTGTTTTTACTTGTTAAAAATGTACAGCTCTGGGACTGTCTTTGGTACGGCAGTCTTCTCTGTATTTGAGAGGTCGGTTAACTGCGTGGGATCATCTGCTGCAATCAGCGACAGAAGCTTCATTACTGAAAGTATTTCAAAAGGGGTTGGTAAAAATACCGGGAATATTGCTTCAAGTCACTCCGCTGCTGAAGGCGGGGGGGAAATCCGACCACTCAGCATTTGTAAAAATGCTATGGCACACTTAACCACAGTTAGTCCTGGGGAGCAAACGCAATTACAGCTTGAGCAGTTACGTTCTGCTTCTGTAAAATCCCCCTACAGAGTCATTGAGACAGGCATATCGTGTTTATTCCCTTTCCCAAATGGCACGATTGGAAAATAATTGCCATAATTACAAAGTCATAAGCATAGGATAAGAAAGACACTCAGGTCATGTAATCCATCCCCTGCCAAATTAAAGATCTGCTGCAGCCGGATTAATCCCATTCTGCGCTTAGCTGGCCTGGTTTTCGCTCCTGAAGTATCTCAGCTTTCACTGGCTGCTTCAGGATGTACAGTTTTGGGAAGGCTTTGAGATACCGGGCAGAAAACAAAGATAGTGCTGATCAAGTCCTGCTTCTTTTAATAATTCTTTCAACAGCATTGGACGTGAGATACAGCTCTATGTGTTCAAGACGATATATTGAATGCAATATATGTAAAAACAACTATGTGGTGATTTACCAAAAAATATTAAGAATCGGATGTTAAATGTTAAATTAACAAGTCTTTCCTTACTCTGACAAATGCTCAGAAGGCACCTATTGGGGAGAGGGGGAAGGGTAGACAAAAAATGGAATGAGATTAGCAGCTAATCCTTAATGACTAAATTTCATGGCTGTGTAATTGATTTTTGATGTGTTGACCTGCAGAAGTTGATTGTAAGTAGGAAATAGATCAGCTCTGCGTTTCGACTAGGTGTTCAAAATAAAAACAAATAGGACCCTGAAATGAAATCGCTGTAATCCTAACTCTCAATACTAAAAATTTAATAGAGGTACTTGTGGTAATTAGCTGAAGTTAAACACGTCTTGGAGTTGAAACCTTGCCTGAGATGGGGTTTCTTGCATCGTGTTTATGCAAATCAAAACACCGCTTTGTCTAGCAACACCTCAACATTTAATTGTCTGGTGTTAGTTCCTGTAACAATAATCACATATCCATTTAGCTCTTTTAAATGAAAATCACTATGAGATTATAACAGGTTGAGTGGACTGAAAATGAAATCTGAAAATGAGGGAGAAAGCATCGAATTTATTTGCATCTCATTTATCCTAATTCATCTTTATAAATTGTTCAGTGAATGAAACGGAGCAAGTGTGTTGGAACACTGTGGGGAGCAGGTGGCAGGCAGGGGCGGCGGTGGCAGCGGGGACGGCTGTGGCACACGTAGCGGTACGGGGGTGGGGGCACTGCTGCAGAACTAAGGCAGCGCCGGCACGACCAGCAGGAGAGCCTGGGGAGCCACCTCCTGAATCCCCAATTCGGCATCAAGTCTTACTGAAGGGGATTCTTACGCGGGGTTCACCTCTTACCAGTACTTACTGGAGCCCATACGCCTTTTCTTCAATACTTGAAGGGGGCTTGTAAGGAAGATGGGGACAGATTTTTTAGTAGGTCCTGTTGCGATAGGACAAGGGCTAATGGTTTTAAACCAAAAGAGGGTAGATTTAGATATAAGGAAGAAATTTTTCACACTGGGGGTGGTGAAACACTGGCCCAGGTTGCCCAGAGAGGTGGTAGATGCCCCATGCCTGGAAGCATTCATGGTCACGTTGGACGGGGCTCTGACCATCCTGATGTAGTTGAAGGTGTCCCTCCCTGCTCATTGCAGAGGCGTTGGACTAGGTGGCTTTTAAATGTCCCTTCCAAACCCGACTATTCTATGATTCAGTGGTTCTTCAGGTAGTGCTGCTACCCGTGCCCCCAGCCCTGCTCATCCGTGCTACAGCTCATCGCAGCTGTACGTGTGCCTCTGCAGACACGCCTGGGCAGACTTCATTAAGCCAAGAAAGGAAGACCTGCACTTCACCTTTATGTTATCCCACTTACTGTCCACTACTATTTTATGCACCACATGTTCAGTGTCTTGTGGTAGTTTCAGATAAAGTCTCAATAAGAAACCCTTCCGATGAGGTTTTGTTACGGTGCAGCATCATGTAGGTGATTTTTGTTGCAAGACCTTTACCCAAGGCACGAAGAGCTCTTCCCTGCTGCCACGCGTCCAGCAGCAGCCACGGGAAAACCAGATATGCATGTAGGTAGTGGAACAAAAGACAAAGAGCTTGTTAAGTAATCTTCAGTCATGATACTTGTAATAGTGTTATTAGTTTTCCCAGGAAGAGTGGGAGTTAGTCATTCTGTTTGGGTTGCTATATAATTAACATGACACTACAATTACACTCTCTGGTTTTTACTTATTTCTACAAATGAAAATTAAGTTACTGAATTATCCAAGCAGGTGCTTCTTCATTCTCCAAGTGATGTTTGTGTGTGCGCATAACTCTCGTCTATGTAATCATTAAAAAAACTCAAATGCTTTAGTTTTCTATGGAAAAAATACTAACATTTATAATGTTTTTGAGAAAAGGGAGTCAGACTTTCCTATGCGCAGATTACAGTTGCAGTTACTGTAATGGAGGGAAGAAATCCCAAGTACTTTATGAGGCTTCAGGAATTAAAAATCAAAACAAACCAAACAAAACCCCAAAAGCTAAAATTCAGTTTGTAATCTTTCTTGAAAGACTTTGGAGAAGTGAAAGGTCTCCTCTGCTTCCCCGCGAGCTCTGCGAAGGAAAGGGTTTTGATACGTCTCTGTCATCAGGGTTGACCCCACACTTACAAAAACTAGAGTAACCAGTTGAGAAAGCACTGATGTTGAGTTTGCCTTCCCTGGCTTTGTTTCCATGAGAGCAGAATATGATTTCTTTTGCCAACGTGTTTTAAAAAATACGCTATCTTTTCTTTGAATCACAGGAGAAGCTGTTGCTGGGATAACCTTCGGGAAAACCTACAGAAAAGAGCTTTTTCTAATAATTGCCCACTGAGGAAATTCAAAATGTTAAAGAGCTACATTTTATTAATGGAAAAAATTAGGATAATGAGTGATAATTTGAAATAATTATTTCTTTACAAACACAAAATTGTATTAATTTTAAATTTGCTTTCTGTATCGCTGAATTCCTACAGAGTTGGTTGGGATGGGAATTGGGTTTACCCCTGCCAGTGAAAATATCTCAGAATAACTTTTATGTCCTCGAGAAAGGCTCAGGGTTAATTTACATATTGTTTGATGTGCAGTTTAATTTTGGATAAGAGAAAGCGTTGCTTAATCAAAGCTACTGTAAAATATAAACTGAAGAACAAATTCCCAGAAACTGATGAATACTTTTTAAGTAGTCGTTGCTCTCAAATTATATCTAATTTAAGGACTTCTACTTTATTAATGAGGCATGTGCAATTAAATTACTTAAGAAGCTTCATCAGATTACAGCATTAACCTGAATTCTGTGGCTTAGCCTCCAGTGAATATATTTATGTATTTCTCTTTATAGCACTCTCCCTAGAAGCCTCTCCATTTGGCATTCTTACCCTCCTTTGTTTCTGTTTTGCTCTGTTGTTAAAAAGGTAAAAATAAAAAATCTGGGACTGAAAGACTTCATGCTGTACTTTGATTTGGAAATTGTAGCTGAAAAAAATGGGGGGGGAAGAAAAATATTTAATTATTTAGCACTTTTTTTCCCTCAAAACTCAAAGTCCACCTTTCCCAGCCTGTATGACCAGGTATTTTAGTCAGAAGAAATTAAACCCATCCCAAGCGATCAGGTTGGTGAGGGTTACATATTTGAATATCATGAGAAGTAGAAAGCAAAAGCCAGTTAATAGGAAGATGTCCTACACGTTTCAAAAATGTGGGGAAGTTGAGTTCTCCTTTGTGCATGCCATTTTCACGCTGAAAATCCATAGAGGTGTAGCGCCCACTGCGGACTGAGTACGGCCTTCTTTCATTCAATAGGTGCACGGAAGGAATTTACTGTCCATTGATTACGACCGGAACATACGCACAGAAAAAATCTATGACGATCACCGGAAATTTACACTGAGGATAATTTACGATCAACTGGGACGGCCTTTCCTTTGGCTACCCAGCAGCGGCCTGGCTGCTGTCAACGTGTCTTACTTCTTCAACGGGCGCCTGGCTGGGCTGCAGCGGGGTGCCATGAGCGAGAGAACAGATATCGATAAGCAAGGCAGGATCATATCGCGCATGTTTGCAGATGGGAAAGTTTGGAGCTACACCTACCTAGAAAAAGTAGGTGATGCTGTTTTACCTTCTGACATTGGCTACAAAGAGACAAAGTACTGCTGGGCTTCGTTTTAAGCTCTCTACGTAACATGCACACAAATTATCCAAAATTTGGCATATTCCAGCTGTTAACAATCCCTTTGTACCTGGTCTCAAAATTCCTTATTTTACAATTAGTCAACTGAATTTGAATAATTTTTAATGGGAAATATTCGTCATGGCTTGCGTCTTTTGATATTTTCCTGAAAGTGATTAAGCTGCTATATAATGGCATAAACTAACACAATGAATCGTGCTTAATTAAGACAAAAAATCCATGACTAAACCTGACAAAAGGTTCAAGTAGAAACAGGTAATTCACCTCTAATCATTATTTCTTAAATGACAACGTGGTAATGCATTTTTACTTAGCCTCATGAGGACATTTCAGTCACGAAAGTGTCTTAAATACTTTGGAACTGCAGATTATTTTCCCTTTTCCTTCTCTGAATCTGTTATTTTAAGCAAAGCAGAGCTGATGTTCTCTGCTTTGTTTCTCACGTTTCACAGTAACAGTTGTGAATTACAGCTGCTAGCCAAAAGATAAATCACGTCATTTATCCAACTCCTCTGCATCCCTTAAAAGAAAAAAAGAAAGTCCTCCCAAAGGGAGGGTAGCTAATAGGTTGCTAGCCTACACTTTCCCCAGAGTGGCAGCATATTGATTTCCAAGTAGCAGATCCTCTCATCTGACAATATTCCTGAGCAGCTTCGTTCCCCCAACTGATGTATCTGTGTCTCTTTGTATTCGTTTAACATTAGCGCCTCTTCAGTAAACTTTTCTTTTCTTTAATACCCTCTCAGAGGTCACATGCTGAAAGACAGTAACTGTATTAATGTTTTTTCCTATAGTCGATGGTACTACTGCTTCAGAGTCAACGACAGTACATTTTCGAGTATGACTCTTCAGACCGACTTCACGCTGTTACTATGCCTAGCGTTGCTCGGCACAGCATGTCAACTCACACCTCGATTGGCTACATTAGAAATATTTATAATCCTCCCGAGAGCAATGCGTCAGTGATTTTTGATTACAGTGATGATGGGAGGATTTTGAAAACATCATTTTTAGGTACCGGCCGACAAGTCTTCTACAAGTATGGAAAGCTATCCAAATTATCTGAAATTGTTTATGACAGCACTGCAGTTACTTTTGGATATGATGAAACGACGGGTGTCCTAAAAATGGTGAATTTGCAAAGTGGAGGATTTTCCTGTACGATCCGCTATCGTAAAATTGGTCCTCTCGTTGACAAACAAATCTACAGATTCTCTGAAGAAGGCATGGTCAATGCAAGGTTCGATTATACATACCATGACAATAGCTTTCGAATCGCAAGCATCAAACCCATAATAAGTGAGACGCCTCTTCCAGTTGATCTGTACCGTTACGATGAGATTTCTGGCAAAGTAGAGCATTTTGGCAAATTTGGAGTTATTTATTATGATATAAATCAAATTATTACTACAGCGGTTATGACACTGAGTAAGCACTTCGACACCCATGGACGCATTAAAGAAGTTCAATATGAAATGTTCAGATCGCTGATGTACTGGATGACCGTACAGTATGACAGCATGGGAAGGGTAACGAAAAGAGAACTGAAGCTTGGTCCGTATGCCAACACAACCAAGTACACCTACGATTACGACGGAGATGGGCAACTGCAAAGCGTAGCAGTAAATGATAGGCCAACCTGGCGTTACAGTTACGATCTGAATGGAAACCTTCATCTCTTGAATCCTGGAAACAGCGTCCGATTGATGCCTCTGCGCTATGACCTGAGAGACAGGATTACGCGCTTAGGTGACATACCGTACAAGATTGATGATGATGGATTCCTGTGTCAGCGAGGCTCAGATGTGTTTGAGTACAACTCGAAAGGACTCTTAACGAGAGCTTACAACAAAGCAAATGGGTGGAGTGTTCAGTACCGTTATGATGGACTCGGCCGAAGGGCGTCCTGTAAGACTAACCTGGGGCATCATCTACAGTACTTTTATGCTGATCTTCACAATCCAACAAGGGTAACTCATGTCTACAATCATTCCAATTCGGAAATTACCTCTTTGTACTACGATCTGCAAGGCCACCTCTTTGCGATGGAGAGTAGCAGCGGGGAAGAATATTACGTTGCCTCTGATAACACAGGCACTCCATTAGCCGTGTTCAGCATCAATGGCCTCATGATCAAACAGCTTCAGTACACAGCATATGGGGAGATTTATTACGACTCTAACCCTGATTTCCAGCTGGTTATCGGGTTCCATGGAGGGCTGTATGATCCTTTAACCAAACTCGTCCATTTTACCCAAAGGGACTATGATGTCCTGGCTGGACGCTGGACATCTCCTGATTACACCATGTGGAAAAACATTGGTAAAGAACCCGCTCCTTTCAATCTGTACATGTTCAAGAGTAACAACCCTCTCAGCAATGAACTGGATCTAAAGAACTATGTAACAGGTGAGACTTCATTAAGTTTCTTATAAATAACAGTACGGTTTGGAAGCTGATTTGGGAAAGAAATCAGCCTTCTCCTTACTAGCCATTTGCCGAGTCCTCCCATCAAGGCTGGGCCGTTTTCCTTTTTGTGCTATGAAACGGGTTGGCTAGTCCTGATTCTTTGGTACTGCTTCTCCTCCAATGAAGGGTGTTAAATGAGAAGCCAAAATGAATTATGGGGGCAGGGGGGTGAATTTTGGGTAAATACTCAATTTCAGCACAGCCACAGTGCTCTTCCTGTTGAACTAGTACTGTATGGAGCTGTGCTCATTCTCATTTTACGTGAAGAAAAAGGAAGTCGCCTACAAGAATCACTGGCAGGGTAGTTGCAGAATCGGGAACCAGAACTGCTCGGCATCTCTTCCCTTCAGGGCTACTTTCAAAATTAACTGCTGACTGAGCCCACGGGCACATTATGAATTAGCACCAAGAACGGATTTAATTAAACCTCTTTTTCCCATTTAACTTTCAATATGCAAACAGTCTTTAGTCTTTAAAACAAATATCTTGGTGTTTTCTAAAATGATTTCCTCCTGAAAGACCATGAAATGTTGTGGAATGTGTAGAGCTTAGAAAGAGAAACAATAAAGTAGTTTTGATCGCGTATGTTAGAATTGGGTAAAACTTGTAACCTCTTCTTAATTAGTAATAATTTTTCACTTAGTAAGATCACACAGTACTTGGACTAGCTGCTGGCAATTTCTAAAAAGAAAGGTAATTAGTATGTCTTCAGGAAAATCTTTTTTCAGAATTGAATATGCAGTATACAATAATTAGAGCAGTGATATCATTTTTAAAAAGGAGCTATCTTAATTTTAGCAGTAATTTGAATTTCAAGAAAAGCGTGCATTTCCTTCAAAGAAAATCATAGCAAGTTTCAGTAGTATGTTGGGACTCAACTGGATGTGTAACGCTCCATAGGTTCTACTGTCGCTACTTTGTAATTTGAAGATAGTGTGATTTGTATCTGATCGTGTGAAAATATTGGCAGCTAAAATTACCATGGGATCAAATTCTGTTGTCCTAAATTCAACAAAATTCCTATTTTCATCCACTGCTGTTTGGTTTAGATTTTCAGTCTCGTCTCATGATGTTTTGCTACGTTGTGAAATGGCATTAATTTAATTTATCCATCCGCTGGGTGACATCTAGGAAGATGTATTGCGTTTTGGTATAACACACACCCTGTAGTCTGTAAAAATACTTTGCTGCTGCTGAAAATATTTGTTGCTGTATGGACTAAACAGATTATCTTGCACAAGACGTTATTATGGGGGCACCTGGGTTGTCATAGCTTAAAGAAAACAAACAGAAAACAAAAAAAAAATACTTCCCCACCCCAGTCCCTTCTTACTGTTAACCCCGACCCTGCTTTATTCACGGCTTTTGCTGAAAAGGAATTCCTGGAGCAAGTGCAGTGCTGCAAAGCACATCAGCTAAGGAAAACAGTGACTACTTTGTATGTAGGTCCTCCTCTTCTTTTGGGGGATTAGGGCAGCCAAAGTGAATTTTTTGGGGAGATACCATTATACCATAAAATAAATTGAAACCTTAAAAAGGAGCGGTAACCCTCTGCTGTCCAAAGCTAGAGGAAAAATATGGTAGGCACTGTGTGATGGGAGATACGTACAAATATCTGCATAGAAGCAGAATATTTTACGACTTACTTTAGTGTCAGAATGGTAAGAAAAGAAGACTCTTGCTGTCAGCTGTCCATAACCAAGAAGTATTACGCTTTTTATGATGCAACATTACCTTTGCTAGAAACGGGGGGAAAACGGTCTTTGGGACAGCCGGCGGGTGCCGTGTTGTGTCCGAGCAGGTCCCGGCGGTGTGTCCATCCGGGCAGGAGCGTGCCGGTGGGCAGGGAGCAGAGCACCCGGCCGCGCTCCTGCCTCTCCGCAAACACACAGCTCGCTCACACGAAGAAGCGGCAATCGCAGCATCAGGAGCCATCGAAGGCCAGTGAGGAGGGAAGTCACTGTAAAACACAGGAGAGATTTTTAAACAAAAATGGTCATGAACGTAAGTCCAAATCAAATGAGAAGTGCCCGTGCTCCCACGCTGCTTCTGATCTCCGTGGCAGCTGGAAAAGAGAAGCAGGAAACTTCTGTAAAATGGGGCTATGGGCTTTTTTTCTTTTGGTTAAAAACATCACTTTGGTAACTAAAATACATCATTAGTTCTTAATACCTGCTGAGTGAGAATTACTGTTATTAATTTAGTTACTTAGCTTTTTCAACTAGATATGAAGACAGAGTTTTACTGGTCGAACGCAGAGCTGGAACTTGCCGAGGCTCAGCCCAGAGCTGAGCTGGAACTTTCCCATGCAGCTCCTGCCTTTCCCTACTGGGCCCGGTACCTAAATTTAGACATCTGAATTACGCGCTTAGCTTCTCGCTGCATTTAATGGAGCCTCCCGAGACCCGATGACAGTTAATAGAAGTAGGACATAGAAAAGAAGCCGTGCATTTTCCCAAAGGACTTTGCAGAAGTTTTTAGGAGTACTAACCTAATAAAACATCATTTTACAGTACAGTTTGTAGGTTAAAGTCGCCACATCAGAAGGTGTCAGAGGTGGAACAAATCCTGCGTACAGTAAAATGTCTGGATGATCCATGTGCTGTAATAGGAAAAGGATGAAAGACGTGGTATATCCCTGATGAATTATTTAGGGTAAATTTGAAGCAGTATCTCCTGTCCCTGTTCAGGTGGATTACTACAATTCTGCAAAATGCCATGCTGTAATGTAAATTATGAGTTCCGCTGCTACTTGAAATTAAGGAGGTCGAGGATGGATTTCCAGCATTTTTTTTGATTTCTTGTATTTATTACACGTGTTTATTTCTCACTTGACTGCTTACTTTTGATTTTTAGATGTCAAAAGCTGGTTGGTGATGTTTGGATTTCAGCTTAGCAACATTATACCTGGTTTCCCTAGAGCGAAAATGTACTTTGTGTCACCGCCATACGAGCTGTCTGAGAGTCAAGCATGTGAAAACGGACAGGTAGGCAGAAAGATGAAGTTATTTTTCTTGATAAATTTGCCCCACTCTATGAATAGAACTGCTGGCTCTTCTGCGGTTACAGCAGAAGGCCAAGTGTTTATTTCAGCGTAAAATGAAGTGAGTATAGCTAGATTTTGTACTAATGAACATATGCCTTCTTGCCAGCCTTTGCCGTTATCATAATTACAGTGCCATTAGTTTGTCTTTTATTGAGTTCTTCCTTGATTAACAAGTTGTAACTCGATTAACTTGATTAGCAATGGCAAAGGAAGACTTTCTCAGGGTAATTCATCATCTGTTGTACCTTTGGTAAAACCATCCTAACAACACACGTGTTGCAATAAACTTAGGTTGGTACGTGCTGTACTGCTAAGAAATGGCTCTGCTGCTCACCCTGTAATAGGATTTCTCATCGTTTCTGTCTGATGCTTTTGACGGTTAGAGGCTTTGGTTTGCTGCTCCCGTTGCTCCAGTTAACTGTGGTTACAGCATCCATACGTACTTGTCAGGTTAAGGGTGGAAAATGGTATACGCTTTCAACGTATATAATAAATTCCAACCCACTTCCAATAAACTTAACAAGAGTACTAGGCCAGACTTAGTCTTCGCTAGGCTTACTTGACATTTGTGGTAATACAACAGAAATGATCGTATAAGCCTAAACGTACCGCTTTCACAGGCTTCTAAGTCATTTGAGAGTCTAAATCCTCTCTTCAGAAATTGCTTTGGAATTTTGGAGCCCAAATTTCATCTATTTTCAAAAAGACTTATATTCATAAGCATTTTAGTCATATAGACTGGTTGAAATCTCTGGGCAAAAGTGTCCAGAAGTTAAGTGACATCTTTTAATAGATTTATTCTGTTGGGTTTTGGCTCTGATTAAAATTGTGCTAGACTTGGGTCTTACTTATTCTTGTAATGGACATTATGTAATTTGCCAAAATTGAATTTGTGGTACATACGTGCTACAGAGGGTGATTGATGAGAAATATTTTATTTGGTATTACTGGTAGCAAAATCATTTGCCAAATGAGTATTTACCTGATCCTGAACGGGATATGTAGAGGAGCGGGTAACTGGGGGTGGTCTTCCCATAATGTAGAATCTTTCACTCCATGGCTTTCCTTTAAAAAAGCGAAGCAAAGATTAGTGTCAGTCTCCGAAATGAATATTTTCAGATCTCTATCTTCTTTGGTGTTTGTTTTGTTTTGTTTTGTTTTGCTTTCCCCAGCTAATTACAGGAGTTCAGCAGACGACGGAAAGACACAACCAAGCTTTCATGGCTCTTGAGGGACAGGTCATATCTAAAAGATTACATGCCAATATTAGAGAAAAAGCAGGTCACTGGTTCGCAACAACCACTCCAATCATTGGGAAAGGAATCATGTTTGCTGTGAAGGAAGGCCGTGTAACCACTGGCATTTCCAGCATAGCCACAGACGATAGCAGAAAGATCGCCTCTGTCCTTAACAGTGCGCACTACCTGGAAAAAATGCACTACAGCATCGAGGGGAAGGACACCCACTACTTTGTCAAGATAGGCTCGGCCGACGGCGACCTCGTCACCCTCGCGATGACCAGCGGGCGGAAGGTCCTGGAGAGCGGCGTCAACGTCACCGTCTCCCAGCCCACTCTCCTCGTCAACGGGAGGACTCGAAGGTTTACCAATATCGAGTTTCAGTATTCCACCCTGCTGATCAACATCCGCTACGGGCTCAGCCCCGACACGCTGGACGAGGAGAAGGCGAGAGTGTTAGACCAGGCTCGGCAGCGAGCCCTGGGGTCAGCCTGGGCCAAAGAGCAGCAGAAGGCACGGGATGGCCGAGAGGGCAGCCGCGTATGGACAGACGGAGAGAAGCAGCAGCTTCTGAACACGGGAAGGGTTCAAGGTTACGAGGGATATTATGTCCTGCCCGTGGAGCAGTACCCAGAGCTAGCAGACAGTAGCAGCAACATCCAGTTTTTAAGACAGAATGAAATGGGAAAGAGGTAACAAATTAACCTGCTGTCATCCTTTGCTGGATGAATCAGTAGTCGTAACTGTTATCTCCTCTCCTAAGGAGATGAAGACCTAAATGGGGGCACTAGGCTGAGCTACTTTGGGATAGTAAGTGGCAAAAAAGCTCATATTTTTTGAGTTAAATGCTACTGTTCAAGTGATTAAAAACCACATCCTGAAGTGGACTAAAGCCAGACTGAAAACTCTAACCATACAAATTAAAAAGTACCCCTGAAATATTACCCACTTGTTCTGGGTCTAAAGAAAAACAAAAAGAAGGCCTCGTATTGTATTACCTCACTCCATTCACACGTGAGCAAACTAAGAAATCCAAGTGGGCCACTTTCACTAACCAGCTGATGAAACACAGATGATTCAGACTGCTCGTTTGATAAATATCCAAGAGGTTTTCATTTAAAGCAAAATACAGGTGCATTTAAAACATGACTTTGGGGTGATTTGTGTGTAGCAACTGGAGGACAATGAGAATGCAAGTGAGAGCGCACTGGAAATAGTAAAGAAAAATATATTTAAAAGTAACAAAACCACACTTGCACTCTGACCCTCCACTTGTCTGGCCTGAAGCTTAACTTATTCAAAGAGGGCAGAGTGTAGAGTTACATTCAAAACGGTGGCTATAAATCACTACAAATAAATTTCATACTCTGTTTGTCTTTGAAGATTTCCATTGTGGACAGTATAACACAGTTACAGGGTGTAGTCTGTTTAGATTCAGTAGTTTGTTGGTATCAGTTCCAGTAGAGCTGTGGGCATTGTGTTACACTATTGCAAATGGGCACCACGTCAGATCACCCTGTACATACATCAGCCAGAAGGCACAATCACTGTTTCAGATTTAAAAATTATTAGTGTGTTTGTTTGGTCGAGAAACTGAGACAATCACATTACAGTCACCACGAGAAAAAAAAAAAAAAAAAAAGAAAAAAAAAGTCTAATAAGAACTTTGGTACAAGAACTTTTTTGTAATATACATGTATGAATTGTTCATTGAGTTTTTATATTAATTTTAATTTGCTGCTAAGCAAAGACTAGAGACAGGCAAAGATAATTTATGGCAAAGTGTTTAAATTGTTTATACATAAATAAAGTCTCTAAAACTCCTGTGAATGACTTGTCTTCCATTGTGAAATTTTTTTCAAATGAAAAAATATTAGTCTGTCGCTGTCACCTAATGCACGCAGCATCTTGTATGTCGGAGCGGCTTGCTGTTGTTGGACCCTGGATTCTGCAGAGGGCTGGTGCTTTGATCTCGGGGCCAGCAGAGTCCCACACACATCACCCAAAACTCTGTTTAGGACACAGCAGCGAAGTGGTAAATGCTTCAGAAACCCCCTCTGCGCCTCACGACTGGCAACCCTCAAACTGCCACCTTTCAATCCCGGAATTAGTTGAATTGCGCTGAAGTATCCTCCAAACAGTAACATAATATTAAATGGAAGACGGGAGGCCGTGCTGTGAGCCAGGGGGTCTCCACGAAATCTGTCTCCTTTGGGAGATTGCTTATTTCTGCCACGTTTAAAAACTGGCGGTAAGATCAAAGACCCCCTCCCAGGCAGACAGTCGCTCCTGATGATGTTAAAAGGGAACCATCCATCAGCCGCAGCCCTGCTGCTTTTAGCTCATCGAAGGACGTAGCCAGGGACCTCCACTTAATTTTGAGAACAGTTTTGCTTTTGGCGTTGCAAACGAGGCTTTTAATGATTGATGATATCGACAGAGGCGCTCGGGTTGGTTATGGGCATTAATTCACTCTGGGGCATTTTGAAAGCAGACCAGTCCGGTGGCCGCGTGGTGCAACGCCCGCAGCACTCGGCAAGTGCATCTAACTTTTGCCGTGCCAACAAGAGCCGCCCCGTCCCGACGGCAGCGTGGCAGCCCCGTGCCTGCCCCGTGCAGCGCGCGCTGCAGCCCCGGCCCCTCACTCGTCCCCTGGAGGGTGAGCCTGGGTACACTTCCCGATGAAGCCCTGTACGTCCATCGCTGCAGAGGTTTTCCTGTGCTGGTGGACTTGAAGTGCTGTTACCTTATCACGCTGCTCTGTACGAGTGAAACTTCTTAAAGAACTATTGTTAATTTTTTTATAATGGAGGCATAAAACATGAAATCACAAGGTGGAGACGCTTTGCGTTATCACATTTGTCCCGGATTACCCTTGCCCCGTACTGGTAAGCTTCTTAGGTCATTTTATGGAATGGAATTTTTCTCACAGTTGAGAGGGTTGAAATGGGAACCTGTTGCACAGTCCCCGATGTCCTTTATTCTGTTACTGTTCTCCTAAGGCTGAAACTCCTCAGATTTAGAGATTCTGCTGCTTCAAAAAGAAACTCAGTTAAACTAGAAGTGAAGTACCCTTTTTAATATCAATTACTGTGGGAGGAGATGTAACAGATGTGAAGGGGATGCACTCCCTACCCAGCTCCTTTGCAAGGGACATACACGTCATCAGGAAGGTGTGGACTTTGGAAGGTGGTCCAGCCATGCCAGCTAAATACGCACCAGAGACCGTTTATCCAGGGCTATCCGTGGTTTCCAAAGCCTGTGTGCAGCTCGGCGCGGGTCCCGTGGGAAGCCCCAGGGGTGCCCCTGAGCTCTTAGAGCCAACTGACTGTTGTGCCGGACCCGACCGAGGTGGTCCCCAACCCTTACCTCGGCTCTGCCACCGCGCTTTCTTTGTGTTCCCGTACAGACTTGCCGACACATTTTACGTGTATCCACATGGGCAAACTCTCCCGGCCTGTCCTTTTGGCAAGTAAACCGCGGTGTGTCCCGTTACTTACAAAACCCTTGTGTGGTGCATCAAAGAGATTGGAGGAATTCCTGTATTTTGTAATTGTGACAAAGAGCTAGATGCTCTCGTCTGGAAAAATAGCTGACCCTTGGAGGCCATACTAGAGAGCTTTTCACTTAACGAATGGAGGAGATACCTGGACTGACGTGGCCACGGCCAACCACTTATTGCCTCCTCTCCTGTGGTCCCATCTGAGTTGCCCGTTTCTTTTTATCCCTTTCCCTTTCCGCAGCCCTCCCTTTCCTCGCTCCCCTCAGACTGCTATCTCCTGTTCCTCTCGCAGCTCTTGCTTTTTCTCTCTCCTCCGTGCTAAACTTTTCCATATGGAAAAGGTGATCAACCTAAAGCAATGCCAAGGAGACATGAACCGTGCTCCTTCTTATGGGAGAGTAGTGAAGTGGTGGCTTTAACAGTGACATTGTGGCCGTGTCCCCAGCAGTGTTGCCACCAGGCGAGGCGGAGGGCAGCCGTGTAAGGACCTGCCCGAGGAGCGCTGCTCACTGCGGGACGGCCCCGTGCCTGAGCCCACGACAGACCAAGGGCTACCAAACCACGTTCGCCCGGCTCGCTCACTCGGGCGTAAGCCGCGTGTCTGCAGAGCCAAAACAAATCCAAGAACAGGCTTCTGCTTGAAGCTAAACCCAGATGGAGAACAGCACTAGAGTACGTTCCTTTTTTCCCATTGGACTGCTGCAACTGAAGGAGTTTGGTATTTACAACCTTGCATTTCAGCTTGAAATAACTGTTTTCCTTCCTGGCTTAGCCCAAAGCCTGGGACGTGGCTGTCGGTGTCGGTGCGTGTCTCGGCACACCCTGCTCCTCACCGCCACTGCTGTTTTGCCTCTCGAGGTCGCCCTCCGGGGCATTGTGGCCACGTGATGGCAGTTCTGCCCAGGGGATGCTCAGAGGCCTTTCCTCTCACGCTGCCGTGCCCACACCGGTCCCCAGCAGCGCCACGGCCGCCTTCCGTGTGGCCTCCTGTGACCCCGATAAAGGCACCGACAGAAGCTCCTCCTAAAGCTGGGCCAGACCAATGCATCCACAACACTCCCATGGGAACGAATGTGGGGAAGGAAGCATTTAGACCCTTCTTATTTTTCTTTTCTCTTTCCTACCTGGAGTGCAAGAGCTGACACGCGCTGGGCTCTGAGAATGCGCAGAACCAGTCTGAAACCTGCGTAGGAGCCCGGCTCTGGTACTGCTGGTTTTCACCTCCCATCCCTTGGGTCATGTTGTCTCTCGAAAGTTTCCTGACAGAAATCAAGGTGCCAACAGTGTTCTGCCTCTCTCATGTTACCCCATAAGCCCCTGAGCTTCACGTAGCCCAGGCTCATCATTGCTGTAAGAGCAGAAGAGCTACATATTCCTCCTCTGCACTGGACGTGGCCGTAGCACCTCCTCCTAAGGCACTCTGTTGTTTGTTGGTCAAGAGTTGCCTGTGCACACAAGCATCGGCCTTCCCCAGGATCCAAGAAAACCACGTCAGAACTGAGTGCCATTGAATGATGTGCATTAACCGCTTTGTGCTATAATTTCTGTCAGGTTGACCCTTTTGCTGGCAGTCTTGCCAACAGAGATGATCGAACATGGGACAGCGTTCGACAGTCACCTTTGAGGCTACAGCCCTAGGAAACTCAAAAGGCAAAGTTTCTGCCACCCTGTCGTACTGTCCTGTGTTCACCTGGGGATCTTGCATGAGAACCACATGTTAAGGTCAGTCATATACTCAGGTGGCTTTTATTTTAACTACACCTGTTCAAAGGTGAGATGAGGACCATGGTTTAGTGGTGGTTTTGGCAGTGTTAGGTTGATGGTTGGACTCAATGATCTTAAAGATCCCTTCCAACCTAGACAATTCTATGATTCTCTCTTACTTTACAAGCTAAGGTGGGATGGCCTTACAAGTCCTACACCATCCAAATGTTAAGCACAAGCCCTTAATTGCAGGAAATAAATACATATTTTATCTGGAAGACAAGACCTTCTATAGCTGTATTTTTTTCTCCGAAGAGGAACAAAGAGGAACTAAGAGTAGATGTCCCTGGGCAATTTTGAATGTGGGAATGGGGAATGGGTCTTTACCGGCCAGGTGTAGAGTGTAACAGGCCCCCCGATTTAGCTAAGCTGGGTGACGAAGAGGTTTCGGGACCCCACTGCCTCTGAGCTGCTTCTGAGCTTTTCTGCCAACAAGGAAAGTTCCTTCCCAACCTCTTCCGGTACAGCCTGCAGCACAAAGGTTTGTTATTTACAGGATTACTTAGTTTAAACCTTACTCATTTCATTTGAAATCTGCCACTCCTCTGGAATCAAACTGACTACTCCACCTCCGCGGCACCAAGAGCCGAGGGCTCACACAGGAGTTTAACGCAGGGTCACCATCCGCCACAGTACAGTTGCTGAGGCAGCTGCGGAAGACGTTTCACTCACCAGATCTCTGAATTAGCAGAGAGAACTTAACAGCCTTACGGTCACTTTCAGCCCGTGGAAAATAGTGCCGGAGTGCTGGCCCTGGCAGGTGGCTCCTTTGGGCAGAGGCCATCACTGGAGGCTGCGGGTGGGGGGTACCAGCACACATACGCTGTATGCTGTAACTGCTTGTTCAGGCCCATCATATATAAACAATTCTCTCTCCCTTGCCATGTGTGTCTGTTAGCTCCCAATAAACGTAGTTTTGTGCACTGCTTGAACAGCCCTGGAGGGGTTCAAGGCCAGGCTGGACGGGGCTTGGAGCAACCTGGTCGGGTGGGAGGTGTCCCTGCCCAGGGCAGGGGGTGGCACTGGATGATCCTTAAGGCCCCTTCCAACTCTAGCCATTCGATGGCCAGGAGCTGTAGAAAGGCAAATATTATGCCAGTGTCAAAGCACAAACTCCCCTGGGTTGACAAAGCCTTTTCTGCTCCTGCCTAACCCGAGGCAGCAGAGCTAGAGTCGGGGTCAGGAACTGTGTGTGTGTCTGCAGCAACACCTGACGGGTGATGACCTGAGCAAATAGGAAGAATGAGTGGTAATTAACAAGCAGCCAAGGCTGGGTCGCACAACAGTCATCACAACAGGCTTTGCAGTGCCCTCACGGCTGGACCCATTGGCGATTTTAATCTCAGCTGACCAAGAGCTCCCTATGTCGGCTCAGCCTCCCCACCACCACCACCACCAAAAATAAGTAAAACCCGAGGGGTTTTACACGGGTGCGATGTGCTCAGGTGCCCGAGCCAGGCACTCAGCCGGACGAGCCAGGCAGGGAAACAGCCTGGCAGGGAGAGCAGGGACTCGGCCCTGCCAGCATCTCCCACACGACGTTTGGGGGGCTGCCCGTGAGCACCCTGCACGCTGCAGGCCGGTCAGCCTCTGCTGCCACCGGCCACAGGAGCCACTTCTTGCCCTGGGGAACGTGGGGTTTGCACCAGAGCAAGAGTCAGTGCCCCAGCAGACGCCTTGCACCCGCCCTGTGCTTCAGCTCACCCGCGGCTCTGCTGGTGCCACCGACCCTGCCCAGGCTCCCCACACCTCCGGCGGCGGCAGTGGGGTGTTCCTCCTTCCAGTTCTGCAGTAGCTCTTCAAAATACACATCTACTGTAACAGGTTAGGTTTTCCCTTCTTGTTAGTTAAAATATCTGCGTAGCATTTTAGCCTCTACCGAGGATTTAATGGTTCTGGGGTTAGAGTCGCGCTACTTCTGTGGTGCTTCTGAGCCAAGGAGAAGAAAAAAAAAAAAAGCAAGTAACAAAATAAGAACACCATGGGAGAGAGCTGTGTGCCAGTTTTCAGAGAGCAGCAAGTGAATGCAGCCAATTTATAAACCCTTCACAAATAGGGTTTACAATGGAAGTGGCAGTTAAGCCATCGTGAGTACAGAAGGTGGCAGGCAGCGTGCTGTAACGCCGTCCGAGCTGTGTCACAGCAGCTCAACAGTGTTGCTATTGGAAAAATTATATTTACAGAAGTTTTACATCTTTAGATGACAGCTTCTGGCAGGCTTTAGTCTAATTTTGTGGCTGCGTATAGCAAGAAAACCCGCCAGCGGAATTGTGTTGACTGCACTAGTGCCTTTTCTGCTAAAGCCCGGCCCTTGTGACTGTGCCGGGTACCTCTCCCTCCCCAAACTTCATTAACTGAAGCAATCCTGTAAATGAAAGTAAGATATGAAGAAACATCACTCAGTGCTATAAATCAGTAAGCCAACTATTTCATTTCTAGTGGTCAGCAATAGTCAATGCCTCAACAGGCTCTTCTTGATAAATCAGATTTTTTTCATCTGTCAGATGTTCTTCCTGGAGATAAAAATCAGATTCCTGCCTGCCTCTGTGAGCTGTAGTGATTTATTTTTATTGAGACAACCCCGTCTTAATGCCTTGGTCTCTGCCCAGGTGGAGAAAGCAGGCCACTAAAAAGCCCATGACAAAGCATCTGAGAGGAGAGTTTTGACACCTCGTGGGACCCTCCTTAGAGCCGAAGGGTGGGGAGGGAGGAGGCTGATGGAGGGCTTGGGGCCCAGCTCCTTTCTTTAGGTTTCCCAGTCACAGGGTGGGTGAGGCTGACCCACTGTTAAGAGCAGGGGCTCAGAACCACGTCCAGCAGGGTTTTTAATATCTACGCGGCGACCACAAGGTGCCTGGGCAACCCGTTCCAGTGCTCAGTCACCCTCACAGTAAGTGTTCCTTATGCTTTTCTGTATTTCTGCTTGCGCCTGTTGCCCCCTGTCCTGTCACTGGGTACCGCTGAGATAACCCTCATCACTACTCACCGTTACTCCTCCCTTCAGATATTCGTGCACACTGATAAGGGCCCCCTGGAGCCGCCTCCTGTCCAGGATGAACAGTCCCAGCTCCCTCAGCCTCTCCCCTCTGTCAGATGCTCCAGTCCCTTCACCATCTTCATGCCCCTTTGCTGGACTCTCTCCAGTACGTCCATGTCTGTCTTGCACAGGGTCACCCAGACCCAGCACTCCAGACCTGTCTCACCAGTGCTGGCAGAGGCGCAGGATCACCTCAACCTGCTGGTGACGCTCTGCCTAACGCAACCCAAGGTGCTGCTGTTGTCCCGCTTTGCCACAAAGGCACGTTGATGGCTCATGGTCAATCTGTTGTCCCCCGGGTCCTTTCCCGGAAAGCTGCTGTGCAGCTGGGTGGCCCCCGGCTTGTACTGGTGCTTGGGGTTGTTCTTCCCCAGGTGCAGGACTCTGCGCTTGCCTTGGCTGAACTTCATGAGGTTCCCATCGGCCCCGTTCTTCAGCCCGTCCGGCAGAACACCCTCTGGTTTATCAGCCGCTCTGCCCAGAGTGCCGGCCTGTGTGCGTCCCACCGCCCCGTGCTGCTGCCGTGGGACACCCACACGGGGCTCTCGGTGACTGTGGGTTTGGGAGTCACAAGCCATGCTGGTGGAAACGCGAAAGTTCGTATTTTTGGGCCAGAAAGGCTGAGGCAGCGCTGTGCCTGGTGAGGTGACAAATGACCAAGAGAAACCTGCTTAGAGGAGGAGGCTTCCCTGACTTCTGAACAAATAACGGGCCAGTAAAAACAGGAAATCACACCGAACCAATTGAATTTTCTGTCAACTGTGTTCTCTATCAAAAGGCTGAGGGAAAGTTTTAAACTTTTTTTTTTTTTTTTGGTGACAAGTGTGTGGCCCCGTTCCTAACTCCCACCCGCAGCACCAGGGCGGACCTGCCTCTGCTCTTGCGGAGGAGCTCAGCGCTGGTGGTGGCCTCGGCTCCCCCCGAGCTCGGCAGAGCCCCCACGCCGAGCGGCTGGGTGGCAGCTGCTGATGTCCCATGGAGGACAGCCAGGGCCTGGGCATTGGCAAAGGAGCTGACGCTGGGATCGGAGACTCTCACCCCTGTAAGAGCAGCTCCAGCTCCACTGGGGCGGTCTCCCATCTGGGTTCAGCAGCTCCCAATTATTGTCCCAATTATTGCGAGGGAGAAAAGACACATTCGGCTCCTAGCGTGTGCTGCGAGGGATCTCCACGCGCTCGGGGAGGACAGAGGCCAGGTCTTCCCAGCAATGTCGAGGGAAGATTGCAGTGCAGTGCCTCCAGCGGGCACGCAGGGGTCTAATAAAGCAACAGAGAGAAGGGTTTGGAAAAAAGAACAAAAACAACACTGCTTTATTTGTAGGTGAAAAAAACCCTCAGAGCACCCAAAGGTCATAGTTAGGAATTTATTCCCTCGCTGCAGGCTTGTTTGCTGAAAGATAAGGATCTTTGGTGCAGGTGTGCAAAGTGCCAAGGATCGTGAAGGCAGAGTAAACCCGCGGCTGAGCGAGGTGCTCGTGGCAGCTCCAGGAATCGCGAGGACTGTCCCTGTCACAGGTGTCCTGGACGTATCCCCTTCTTCCCAGGCAGAGCTCAGCTGACGGAGGGTTTAAGGATGCTGCCGTGTTAGAGCCAGCCTTGCCCGTGGCAGGGGGTGGCCAGGACATTTGCGCTGCTGTAAATATTGACCCGTGGCTTTGGAGAACCCTGATTCAGCGGGGGGGAATGTCCTGCAGACCGCAGTAGCTGGCCCTGTTTCACAAACAGCCCTGTGCGTGTACTCGCTCACAGCTCCCGCTGACGGCAAGCTACTTCTGAGCAGAGCAACCAAAAAAAAAAAAACCCAAACCAAACCACCCAGAGCAAAGGATTGGAAAAAAAACGGTTTCAGACCCAGCAGGTGGTTGTTCGGGTGGGCAGCGACGCGGCTGTAGCTCAAGGAGCAGCTGGTCAGTGTGAGCCTGAGGAGCCCTGCGTCCCCCGGGTCACGGGAGGTGGGGGAGTCTGGACGGGTCGGGGGGGCTCCGTTCAGACGGGTCCCACGGGCTGGGTGCCACAAACGCACTTGTGTTATCACAAGGCTTTCAGCGGCTGGGGCTTCTTAAGGCTTCCAGACTCCCCCCTAGGTCTCCTGCCTTTGCTCTCCAATCTGGCTTCAGCTGCCATGGGACGTAGTCTTGACTTTTCCCTTAGATACGCCATTTTATCCTCTGCACTCACAAAAGCAAGTGATATTTTTACTACTTACTTAATAAACAAACGTGGGGGGTTCTGCTCAATTTTTTCAATGCTTAAGGTAGCACAAAGGACTGCATTATGTTTACGAATGCTGTTCATGACAAACGGCATGACAAAGGTAGCTTGAAATTTAACATCAAAAATCCAGAATCTGCTGCCCGAGGCTTTGATAAAAGGCGGCTGAATTAAACTTTCCTCTTTGTCAGAAACCTTCATTTAGTTTGATTGGCTTATGATGAGCCTTAAACCTTCCCACACTTCTTTTCCAGCTGCTGTTTTACTGTATTTAGTTTTAAAAACTTGTTTATCGATGGCTCTTTCTCTTCCATTCCCTGCCAGCTTTGCCACAAGCCCGTAGGAGATGCCTATGTGGCTTAAGTCAGTCTGGTGGCTGCTTCACGGGGCAAGTGCAGGAGTCTCGTGGGTGACGCTGCAGCCGAGGGAGGGGATTCTCCCCCTCTACTCCACTCTCGTGAGATCCCACCTGCAGTGCTGCCTCCGGCTCTGGAGTCCTCAGCACAAGAAGGACACGGAGCTGTTGGAGCGGGTCCAGCGGAGGCCACGAAGATGATCCGAGGGCTGGAGTCCCTCTGCTGTGAGGACAGGCTGAGAGAGTTGGGGTTGTTCAGCCTGGAGAAGAGAAGGCTCCAGGGAGACCTTAGAGCCCCTTCCAGTCCCTAAAAAGGGCCTCCAGGAAATCTGGGGAGGGACTCTGGATCAGGGAGGGGAGCCATAGGATGAGGGGAAATGGTTTTAAATGGAAAGAGGGGAGATTTAGGTTAGATATGAGGAAGAAATTTTTCACTCTGAGGGTGGTGAGCCCCTGGCCCAGGTTGCCCAGAGAAGCCGTGGCTGCCCCATCCCTGGAGGGGTTCAAGGCCAGGTTGGACGGGGCTTGGGGCAACCTGGGCTGGTGGGAGGTGTCCCTGCCCAGGGCAGGGGGTGGCACTGGCTGGGCTTTAAGTTCCCTTCCCACCCAAACCATTCTATGATTCTATGATGGGATAAAAGAAAAAAAATACACTATTTGTCCTGGTTTCAGCTGGGAAAGAGTTAATTTTCTTCCTAGTGATTGCTGTGAAAGGAATGTCAATAATGCCTATTGTTTTTAGTTGTTGCTAAGTGATGTTTACACTATCTAAGGACTTTTTTCAGCTTCCCATAGAAGCACAGACAGAAGGATGGAGTGGCCAGTGAAATAGTCCATGCCATGGCCATCATGCTCAGTGTGTCAATGGGGGCTGGCGGGGGGCTGAAGGAGAGGTCAGGGACCGGGGGGTTTGTCCCAGGGAGAGGTGATATTTGCTGCGCAGAGCCGTGCCGGCTTGGCCGGGGCCGTCAGCGAGGGTGGGAACGGGAACAAAGGCTGGAGGGATGGGAGCTGCTTTGTTTCCTGCATAGACACGCAAGAATGTACGAAACCATAAATCAGAAAACATAATAAAAGATAAAATGTGGGTTTGATTTTAATACAGCAGGATGGTTGTACAGCAGAATGTACGCTCTCCCAGCGCGCTGTGGGGAACTACCGAGATTCCCTGGGTTTGATCACCGCTCCCAGCTCTGCTCCTCCGTAATGTGAGGTGGGAAACAGGAGAAAAAATAAAATTGTCAGAAAGGAAGACCTTAACCGTAGCCTAAAGGGACAAAATATCCCCAGAGCTTTGCTGTCCGTAGCGTTAAGCAGCCTCGCTGGATCACTGAGGATGTGTCTCTGTAGCAAACCAGCATCTCCCTGCTGGATGCATTTGTGGGAGAGTGATCAGCACGGTTCCGAAAGAGCAAGTGAGATGATTCGTTCCCGACAGTGCCTGGCTAGGGCACGGTTCAACAGGGACATGGTGGTGGCCTTGGCAGTGCTGAGTTAATGGTTGGACTTGATGATCTTAAAGGTCTTTTCCAACCTAAACGATTCTATAGCATCTTCTTTCAGAAATGAACTAGGCGGAGACCTCTTACGACCCTCTGTGAGAGGCCAGAACACAGCAGAAACCCAGCCAGAAGGCTTCCCGGGGCCATGGGTCCTCTTTAATGGTCCCCTGGAACTCTGGCCACCCCTCGCACCTCTCCTGGGCCACAGCACAGCACGTGTGAGGAAGCGTCGCACCAAACCCCGCGCCGGGTACAGAACAAATTGGGATGTCAGCTGCTTTTCTGTCCTTTTTGCTTTTTTTTTGAAGGCCTCCAGCAATGGGTCTTTAAAGGAGTAGTTTGAAAGAAAACAATGAAAGTTTACAGAAAGTTCCTTTGGTGTTGGGACGGGAAGGGAAGGTCCGGCAGGTTGTGTGCGCTCTTCCCTGCCTCCGGGGCTCTTCCCGCCCGGCTGGAAACAGCTTCTGGGAACGGGAAAGCTTTGGGTTGCTTCCAAAATGAAACATTCCATCTTTCCAAAGCTGGTTTTGACTTTTTTTTTTTTTTTTTTTTTTAAAAAAAGCCATTTGGAAAGTGAAAAAAAATTGGCATACAGTTTGGGGGTGGGGAAGAGGCTTTCTACAAGGAAAAGGCAACCCTCCATAGAAACGTCAAGTTGGAGGCTTCAACCAAAATGCGGTATTTCAGGAAAACGTAATTGTTCCCTGGCAATTGATTTTAAAACAATTTTTCCTCCTATTTCAGTTCAGACACTTGAAGATATTGTCTAAGAGGCCAATATTGCGCTCTAGTAGCTTTTGACGTGTGTGTTTTTGTTATTCGCAGTCGATTAAGAACAGAGCTTTAAGTGCCGAGTATGAAAATACAGACTTTTAATGCATTGGGGAAGAAAAAAACCAAACCACCAAAACCCCAAGCAGCGAGCATCCAGCTTCCCCCCAGCAGAAACCACCATCAGAAAATGCCTGCGCTTGTTACTGAATAATTTGTGACCCGGCGGGTGGTGGACTGGGCAGAGCAGGATGGGCCGGCGGCGTGGGGCCGGGGAGGTCACGCTGGAGACATTGAACCCCGGCCAAAATAAAAAAAATAAAAAAAAAAAAAAAAAAAAAGAGGTTTCTGCAGACTTTGTTCCCTGCTCTGTTCTTCCCTTTCACATAGGTAAGCGCTTACCCACCAACCAAACCTTCCCTTTCTTTGCTCATGAGAAAACAATCACCTGTTTGTTTATTGCTTTGCAGTTCAAACAGACGCTGATCACGCTGAATTCTTTTGTTGTGAGTGTAAGCGGTAAAAGGGAATAAGTTACCACAAGCACATTGCTGATTACATTCATAAATTCATGCGGTTCAATGAGAGGGTTTTGTTTTTGGTTTTTTTCACGAGTTAAAAAATAAAGGGAAAAATAAGACCTTTCAACTTTAGTCAGAAATATTTACTTCAATATAATAAATACTTATATTTATCTCAAAAGCAACTATCTTTAAAAAACTTACACAATTACTTTCTTCATAAACGCAGCTGATGATATCTGGAAAAGAAAAGGTATTTGGTCAGCTTCTTTACTTATAGCTTTTCTCTATATGATCTACACACGCTCTGAAAATTTGAAAAAACACTTTAAAATGAAACATGCCTTTTGGAAGAGTGCGTGAACGTAAGACCGGAAATACAGGAATATGAAAACACACATTAATTTCTTATCACTTTGTTATTTACTTCTTCTCTTGTAATATTTAAAAACATTAGTTGTTGCTCATTATTTTTTTCTGCAGTTACAGTTCCCCCTTTTAAATGTCTTCAGGACTTTGCTGGGTGTTTTACAAAGGGAGAAACACCATTATTCACGCAATTAAAAGCTGTACAGAGAAAATGCGGCTATCGGTGGCTATCCCAGTGCCGCGCAGAAACCCACTGCTGGCCACTGGCTGGGGCCCTGGGCTGCCGGCAGTGCCGGTGTCGGCTCGCTGGTGCGGCGCCGCTCCCCCAGGAACCACAACCTTCCCTTAGAGCTGTGGACGCACACAGGGTTTGTTCCCTTTTTCTTTGCTTTATTATTAATTTAAAAGTCTCGTGGATGGTCCCGTTCATAGAAGCAATGCATTCAGTGGCCCCCTCCAGGGGGGGCTTCAGATAAAAAAGGGGTTAAATCAGGCAATTTTCCAAATGCCTTGCTTTCAGTTTTACTTGCCTTCATTTTCTTCCCTGCTCAACCACTTCATCAGCCAACTGCTACTGCGGTCTGCTTCGGCCTCTGGAGAATTAGCGGTTCTGACTCCCAGCAGGTTGTCAGAAAGCCTGAAAGAAGTTATCCTACCCTCGAAATCTGGCACAAAAATGAGATGTTATTTCTACTCGTCTCCCTCGCTTTTACTTTTCCTCCCCAGGCCTTGGTGGCTCCCCTCTTCCCATCCTCCGGTTTCCTTGTGCATCCCAGTGCTTGGCAGGGATCCCCGCTCCATTCTGCTCTTTCAATAGCTGGAGCTCTACAAAACTTTTTGCTTTTTCCCCTGGGGAACCAGCTGGCGCTCCCCGGGGAAAACGCGACCCAACCGCACGCACAACTCCCGCCATCGCCACAGAGCGCGGGTCGCCCTGCCATTGCACGGGCTTTCATTGTCGTGGGCAGTCTCTTCAAGCCGAAATTACTGAAATCCGGGGACAGGAGCCCGGGGAGGGCACGTCCTCGTGGCTCCATCCATGGGGCACTGCAGCTGGCTCCATCCATGGGGCACTGCCGGAGCCACGCTCGGGAATGGCAACAGCCCAGCCATGGTGGCAGCGGCACGGGAAAGGACACAACCATGGACACCCTGGCCTGGGGCAGGACCTTCTGGTGCTACCCTGACCTGTTTTTGTAACCCTGCGCTCCTGGCGATGGCCTCCCTGCATCTGCACACCCAGCTGCAAGGAGCTTCCGCTCCTGAAGCCGCAGAAATGGAAAAGTCACCCCCGTGGAGACCCCCCCCGGGCAGCCCCGGTGGCTGCGCCGCTTGTGCCAGCAAACACGGCCCGGCGCCGCGCCCCCGGGGGAGCCCAGGCGGAGTCGGGGGCTGCGCTGCGGGGGTCCCGCAGCGCCGGGGGTCCCTGTGCCGTTGGGGGGTCCCTGTGCTGCCGGGGGTCCCTTCATTCCCGAGGGGTCCCCGCACCGCCGGGGTCCCGCCGCAGCCCGGATGGCAGCGCACCGGCGGGCAGGGAGCCCTCAGAGCCCGAGGGGCGTCCCCGGTGCGGGATGAGTTCGGGTGCCGGTCCGCGAGTGCCGCCCCCCGGCACCACGGGCCCGCGTCCCGGGGCACCCAGCAGACCCCGCGCTGCTTTCCGCCGCCATCACCGCACCCCGTCCTGCCGGCGGGGCCGGGCTGGGCGCGGCAGCGGCGCCCTGCACCCCTGGCCTCCTGTCTGCCGCCCTGCGGCGCCCACACACCGGGGCCCCCACACCGGGACCCCCACACCGGGACCCCCACACCGGGACCCCCACACCGGGCCCCGCCGCACGTGCCCCCCCTCCCCGCCGGCAGGGGGCGCTCTGGTGCGCGCGGGGCGGGCGGGGCCGCGCCGCGGGGGCGGGGCCGCCCCGGGACCGGCCGCGCGGCCGCCGGCGGGGCGGCAGGAAATGGAGGCGTGAGGGGCCGGGCGGGCCGGGGTTCCCCCGCCGCAGGGCCGACCGCCGGCTCGCCCTCCCCGCACCGCCCCCGCCCGCCTCAGCCGGCTCCGCCCCCGCCGCGGGGCCGGCATGTGAGGCTGCCCGGCGGCGGCGGCGCTTCCCTGCGCGGCTGGGCCGGCGCGGCCCCCGTACCGCTCCTCGCTGCCCGCGGGAGGGGAGGCCCGGCCCGGCCCGGCCCTGCCCCCGCCGCCTCGCCGCGGAGCGGAGCGGTGGATGGGGCAGCGCGGCCGGCGGTGGGGACGATGCCGCGGAAGGAGCTGCCGCTGCCCGAGGGCTGGGAGGAGGCGCGGGACTACGACGGGAAGGTGTACTACATCGACCACGGCAGCCGCACCACCAGCTGGGTCGACCCCCGCGACAGGTGGGTGGCGGGGCCGGGTGGTGGTGGTGTCGCACCGGGGCCTCCTCCCCTCCCCTGGCCGGGCTGCGGGGCACGGCGCCTGTCGGAGGGGGGGCTGCCGCCCGGCGCGGCCTCCCCTCGCCCCCGGGGTGCCCGGGCGGTACCTGCTGCCGCCCCCCGGCCCGGCGAGAGAGGGGTTTTCCTTACCCGCGTCCCCGGCGGGGCACCTGCCCGCTGCGCGGGAGGCGAGGGGTGGCGGACGTCAGCGAGGTGGTTGTTTTGCCGTTCGCATCTTGCTGCCCACCTGCGCTCCCGTCTGCGGGCGTCGTGCGGACCCGCATCCCGCAGCGCCGGCATCAGCGCGGCCGCGGGAGCGGAGGGTGGCAGGGCGGGCAGTCCCCGCGGCCGCGGCGGGGTCTCGGCAGGGACCGGCGGAGCGGGGTCGGGGGGGGCTCGGTGGGTCGGAGGGGGCTCGGTGGGTTGGGTCGTGCCGCGGTGGCCCACCTCCGCAGGCAGCTCTGCGGCCTCGGTCAGCGTGGCCGTTGCGGAGGTCGCTGGCTTCAGGGCGCGTTTCTGATGGCCCCCGTCTCCCTCCTGCTCCCCAGCGGTCTCCGCCTGCTCCTGCCTGCTCTGAGGAACTCTTTACCTGTGCTTAAAAGTTAGAGAAAGCAGCCTACTGTTCAAGACCCGGGTCATTTTCTAAGCAACGCTCTGTCCTAGCACGTTCTGGCTCCGTGCTCACGGCGGTTATGGTGAGCCCGGGTATTGTAGCTCGACCATGTGGGAAGCTCAACTTCTGGATCTCTGTTGAAATCAGAAGTTCTGTAATTCACATCTAATGCTCTGTTTGCCGAAGCTCCCGGACACACGACTCAAAAATCCATCTTGATGAGCTGGGAATTCCAGCAATCTGAATCTGTTGATAAGTTTTACATGCTTCCCCCCCCATTTGACAGTGAGTGTTCCCCTTGTGATGGGGCAGGTAGTGTAATTCCTGAATTTGTTTTCATTTCTTTCCCTTGCCCCAGTGATCGGTTCCTTGAAGGGGCTTCCATTGTTGGCAGGATGGCAGCACTTTGCCTTCTCTCTGGTTCTGCTTTGATGTTTTTTTGTTAAGCGTGGAGGTGAATGATTGTCCAATTTTATGAGATTTTAAGGAGTGTTCTGCATTCCAGGAATAATCCTTGTGTGTACTGTACACAAATGTAACCTGCAGCTGGCTGGGGGTTTTGAACTTGTTTTGAGGCTTCTATTTTGGTAATATGCTCAAGAAGAGCTAAAACACGGTTGCTTCAAGGTGTGTTTTTTAACTGTCATAAGTCAATACAGGCTTAAATTAGGAATGCTTTCCTGGCATCTTTATTTTGTTACAGAGGATGAAGCCAAGTGAGAAATATAATAGGCCTGGTACTGGATTATAAAAATTCTCATCTGTCCTTGGTTAGCGATTCAAAAATGACAATAATGACTAAATGGGTGCCTTATTTATGCATGTGTACTGAGCTGTTGCAGAAACATTACATACTCACCACTGTTAATGGAGAATATTCACATACATACTGATAAGTCCTATCATATGACATATTTGCTGTGCACATAGAAATATACCTGAATACTCACGGCCCTGACGAGCTTTGCATCTGAGTCATCTTCTAGTAGCGCTACCAAGACAACAAGCTCTGTTGGACACTCCCCCTGAAAATCCTCAAGGTTTTGAAGAGTTTATTGGTCCAACACTAGAACAACTATGTGACACAACATTTACTTATCACCTGGGGGACCATGTGCTTGCATAAGCCAAAGCCCTGCTCTGACATACAGGAAAGAAGTTTCTCTTTCAGTGAACTGCCACTGTGTGAAAACCAGCTGATGGGGAATTTCTGATCAGCTCAAGTCATAAGATAACTACTTCCTGCAGTAGTGAGCTTGGGTTTGTGCACAGCTCATTGGACTTTAACAGTGTATTTTAAGTTTAAATATTTAAAGCGTAGCCTTTTACAAATCATCTTTAAAATTGCCACAGCCGAGAGGTTGATTTGTGTATTCGCTACAGTGCTCTCTGTGCTGTGCTTACACATGCTGCCTTTTACCCAGAGAAAAGCAACAGATACTAGGAAACATGGCTCTAAAACTGCAAGTTTGAGGGATGTGGAGACAGATGTGTGCGTTTGGGCTCTCTCTGAACCCAGTTGCTTGTCAGTAGGACTGTATCTTTGTAATATTTATCAATTTATTCAGGGAGCAACAACTGGTAGCTAAAGATAGGACGCACAGGTTTTTAAACCTTCCCTAAATCTTTCATTCTAGCTTAATTTAGTGGAAATAAGCATGAGCAGAGATACCATCTAGCTTCAGGGCATGAGCTTGCCCATTGTTTTTGTGACCACAGTTGGTGTGAGGTTTGTGGTTGTGCTAACTGAGGTGGGTTTAATAGGCTGCTGGGGAAGCAGGCCTGGCTGGGGGCACGCAGGGGGTGTGAGGTGGGACCTCAGCTGGCCTTGGACTGCATGAAATCAAAAGCTGGGCTGGTGAAGGTGGTGGGGCTGGTGGTTTTCCAGCTCTTGCGTAATGCAGGACACCAGTCCTGCTGGTGGGCTGTTGGTAAGAGGGGCCATTAGACTTTGCCAGTAGGAAGTCACTGGCACCTGGTGGCATCTCACTCTCCTGTAAAGCTGCCTTGAGTGATGCTCGGTGCCTGATTCTGTGATTTCAGGTGCTTGAAATCTTGACTGAAGCAACTGCATGTCAGGGCGCTCTTGCCTCATACCTTTTAAGGGTGTACTAGACTTGAGGGCAGTCCTGGGAAGCCTGTGGATGTTAAGAGCATTTTGGGAAATCATCTAAGGTTAAATAATCGGTATAATTTTGTGACGTACCTGTTACTGTACCTGTGGTATGGTGTAACAGAAAAGAATCGAGGTACCTTGTAAGCATGAATTTTTGGGTTAAAAAGCTGTAAGGCAGTTCTGGTGACCAGGTGGGGGTAAAAAAACCTCCATAAACCTACTGTGGTTTTACTTGTGTAAAACAAAGCTCATTGATAGATGATTTTTTTTTTTGTAGATTTGCTTGAAATTAAATAATTCACGACTTGGATACGGTGTAATGGGAGCTCAAACCTTACTGAGCTAGGGAAAGAAATTTGTCATTCCTAGTTTTAAAAGCAAGCATGATCTTTCAGTTATGTGCCGGTACATACCGTTTGATAAAACATGCGAGAGAGTTGCCCCAGTTGCTTTTTTAACACAGAGGGTGTGTCTGCACTGATGACCAAATAGAAAATAAGAATGGTGTGTCAAAACGTTAGCACCAGCTGCTGTTTGTTGTTAAACATCAGTGGAAATTGGTAACTGCACCAACAGAGCGCCCCGAGTGAGATTTCTGCTTTCATCAGACATAGGGTTAGAGGTGGGTATCTGGGTTCTGGTGGGTGTGCTCGCCTTGGGGGGGTTCTTGGTTTAGGGGAACCTCTGCTCTCCCTCAAACTATCTTGGAAGAGGATGGGGTTTTTTTCACTTCTCTCTGCCTTTCAACCCAGAAGCTTCCTGGTTACACTGAGGATTTGGAGATGCCTGATAACCCGTCCCGGTCACCAATATTTGTGTTCTCATACTCTTCCTGCTGGCATGGTGGTATAAGCAGTTTTTTCTAGGTTATTTTACGTGGAGCTGACTGAGCTTCTCATTTTATTACAATTACTGGACTCCTGTTGAGAGTGAAAGCTAGTGAAATAGGAGCGCTTCTAGCTTAAGTTTGGTGAAGCTACTAAACAGCAGCAGATGTTTTCTGTTTTGGGAGACAGCAGTGCCTCAGTTGGTGGCCCTTCATTTCTTGAAGGCTCTTATTGATGTAAAGGGTTGGAGACGTTTATTAAATGAAAGCCCAGATCCTGTAGTTGCTTCCCGAAATCCCTTCCTGCTCCATGTGGAGGTTTTTCGAGGCTGAACCTCCAAAGTAAAGCTTTGCTGAAGAGAATTGGCGAAGAGGTTTGCCAAGGTTCAGGGCCAATATATGCCAATGTATGTTTCGTCACATGTAGAAGACCTTGTGCATTTAAAATAGTTAGGGCCACCTATTTACTCAGGAAGAGCTGGGTTTGCTGAGACTGAGGATCTTGCTAGGCATGCCGTATAGAGAGCACAGTCATCTAGCCGTACGCCTCTAGGTCCACCTTCTAGGCGTGATGTGAAATGCTGCGGGGTATTTTGTCTCACCTGCATTATTCTGATCTTGAAGCTTTTCATCCCCAGTCTGCTCTGCACGCTTGGTCTCCGAGCTTCCTGTATTAAAGATTTAGAAATGTGAGCATCAAGCTAAAATTCCATATGTAACTGTCCACTACTCGGATTACTTGCCTATAGCATAACTGTAATCACTGCAATAAAGCTAAATATAGCTAAGTTAAATGTGGACGTTCTCCAAAGTGAAACGGCTAGAAGAAGGGAGGGCAGTGAAAAGCGTCAAGAATAAAAGGAGCTGTGCTTTCCTGTAGATAAAAATCAGTAAGCGTAAGGAGAAGGGAGAAAAATTCTCGAAGATGGACCATTTGTCTTCCTTAGGTTTTTCTTTCCTCACTGGCAGCAGCGTAGGTTGTGCAGCTGAAGGCTGCTAGTTTGATGCCCACTGTTGCCTTTCTTTACTGATAGCTAGCCAAACACCCTGTCGTATCTATGTGAATCTGCTGCTTTCTTGTGTTTACACTCCCCAAAATAGCTGATTATTTTATAAAGAACAGGCAGTTTGGCGTGTGCCCTGAGAAGCCGTTGATGAGTACAGAAGGGATTGACAGAAATAGAATCTTTGTAGTTGTCTAAGTGCCATCTCTGGGAACAGGTGTCTTAATGTGTAGGACTTGTGCTGTTCTTAGGAATTTTTTTCACAGCAAATGAAAAATTAATTGGTTTATCTAAGTGCTAATATATAGGGAGGCAAGGACAGCAAGTAAGGTTATTGTGACACCTCACATTTTTTTTAATTCATCAATATCAAGAGCCTTCCAAGGTGAATTAACACAGGCTGCATCTGTAATTGGAAAAAGTGGATTGGAGCTGAAATCAATCAGACCTCTTCAGTTATGAAAAATCAAACTTTCTGGTTTTGTTTTGTGGTGGCGTTTTTTTCCCCTGAGAGTCCCCAGACAAACCCCGTGGAAGGATGTATCGATCTCTTTGGAGGCTGCAGGGGACCGCTCGCAGAGCCAGTGTGCTTCCTCACTTGTGCAAACTCACAGCCGGGGAGGGCAGCTGGGAGCGACAGGTATGATGCTCTGTAATAAGGGCATCCCTGCTAAAGGTGTGGTGCGCACACGTGTGTAGTGGCAGAGGATGTTGGCAGTGACTTTAGAGCTAATGAAAGCATTATTTTTGTCTTGCTTCCCTATGGAACTTGAGGGGAAAAAAAAAAGAAAAACATGAAGTTTTGTTCAGCTCAGCAGCTTTTTAGTGCATCTTGTGGAATTCTGAGTCTTAAAAGATCAAAATTGCTTTTGAAGAAATCTCTGTAAATCACATTGTTTAGAACTATGTAGGTTGAGCTTCATCTTCTGCTCTGGCAAGGTCATTTTGCTTAGAAGATCAGTTCTTTAATTTTACCTCAAAGACTGATAGCTTGTGAAGTTAGGGATGCTGCCACATACCGAAAACTTACTTGGCATGGGGACCAACAATTTCATTCCTATGTAGGTCACGTATTTTCATATTGAAGTATTTTTCTTGATATCCATCCAGTGGAATGGCAGAAAATTGGCTAGTAAATCCCAGAAGGTGTGAGTATGGCAGGTGAGAGGTGGCTGCTGTCTTGGTCACCTGGGGCGGGTGCTCGGTGGTGCTGCTGATGGGACACCTTAAGCTGCTGCTGGAGTTAAATTCCGTATCGCTGCAGGGAGCAAGGTACAGAAACTGTTCTGGCTGAGAAATGTTATTTTACTGCCTGGGTTTATTTTACAGAAACAGTTGATCCAGACTGTGTATGCCTGGGCAGAAACTTGTGCTGGCGCAGCCGGGGCTGAGCAGGTGCATGGGAGGTGTGGGAGTGGAGCTGGCTCTGGGGGCAACTGGGGAATGGCTGCTGAGGGGGCACTTGTGAAACTGTCCCCAGGCACTTGACCTGGTCAGGCTCTCTGCCAGCCCGGCTGAGGAGGTGTTCCCAGAGCTGGAGGTGCTTAGCTTTGCCCCGTGATTTCTGAACGAGTTTTACAGGAAGAGTGGATTTTTCACTCGCTGGAGCCCAGATGAAGCCAGCAGTGGGGCAGAACATCTCCTAAATGTGCCATTTGCACTGGTGTCTTCATAGCTAGCATAGTTACGGGAAGATGAGCTTGCAGCAAACTTTTCCATGTCTGAATCTGATTTAAATTCCCCTACCTTGTGCCAGAAAATTTATTGGAAGACATGGGAAGACTTGTCCAAAAAAGTTTAACGAAATAACTTGTACATAAAGAAATGATGTGTGCTAGGTGGCTGAGGGTACTCCTGTCACTGACCTGGCACACCGCCTTTTTGGACTGGGATCTGATCTCAATTACTGGAGGGATCTATTGTTAAATGATTGATTCATATTCTGTGCTCCTGGAGGTGACTGCAGGCTGCCAAGGCTAGCCTTGCGCTCTGCTCAGCGTGCCGAGGAGCCTCGCTGCCCCACAACGCGTTCCTGCACGTGTTACGGAGACATGTCGCTTTCTGCCAGGATTGAAATGTTCTGGGCTTGACTTGACACTGGGTTGTGTCAAGTATGAGAGAACTTCAAGTCTTTCTCAAAGAGGGGGAGAGAGCACACAGGCGGCTTGGGAAAATCTTGCCGATGCTCTCCCTGTGCAGGGGCTGCCTGCCTGGACCTGGTGGCCTTGAGTGCCCCACCAGCAGCACAAAGTGTTAGCTGAAAAAAATAAATGAATAAAGGGGGGTGGCAGCAGCCAGGTAAAGTCAGGTGGAGGTATGTAAACTAGTGCTGCTACATACACATCTATGAGAGCTATGTAGATCGACCGCTTCCTTGGAGAGGAATACTTTTGATGCTGGCTTGTTGCCATTCATGAGACCTGTTTAGTAAGGTTACGTGCTTTGCTTGTGGTAATGAAGACTTAGCTTGAACTGCTCAAATAAAACCCCGAGTTCTTGTTCACAAAGCCTAAGGTTACCGCTCCCCCCTCCCTGTTAAGCTACATGCATAGATAATTGGCTGAACAAACAACAGACAAAACTGCTCCCGATAGAATAATAACTGCTTTTCACTGCCACTCATCCAGTCAAGTGACATCTGGAAGACTCTCTGGCTAGTCACAGGAGATTTGGTGTGTAACAGGAAGATGCAAAGAAGCCAAATCCTACAGCTGTCAGTGTTCTCTGGTTTTTCATGCTTTTGGATGGGTTCTGCTGGCTTGGTTTGTTCTCTGTTTACGCTGGTGCTTACGGCTTCCACCCCAGCCACGATGTTCTGCAACATAAGTACCCAACACATTTAAAAAGCAGATGAATTGCTTTCTCAATCTTGTAGAGGTGCTGTGGGGATTAATTAGTTCTGACAAAGTGCTTTCTGGCTGGGATGTCAAGCTGATGTTTCAGGACTAATGGTACTGTTCAGTGAAACTATTTAGTTCTCCTCAAATGGCTAATCACTGTTTTAGAAGAATTTACTCTGTGGTGGAAGTCTTTATTGATTTAAAGCACGCAATAAACAGTATTGATTTGCAAGAGGCAGTCATTCATATCTGCTCTATGCAGAGTTGAGACGTAAGGTGGTCATGTAAGTATTTTGAACTAAAATGTAAGTCAAGCTGTTGCTTAAATGGCCCTGCAACAACTTGAAAATTTCTCATATGTGACTTACAACTGCCTTAATAGCCTTGTACTCAGAACAAGGGCAGTCCCCTGCTAAGGAGAGGGCTCTCTGCTATTTCATCCCACCCTACCACAGGGAGGATGGCCTGCAGAGGAACAGCAGTGGCCAAAATAATCTTCTGGACCCTTAGAGCAGCATAGGAAAACGTAGGTAGCCCCAGAACTGCTATATAAAGCTGTGCTGTGGATAACTTTGCAGTTAATTTTGCTTGTGCCAGACCCAACTTTTGATTTCATGTGGCATCTGAGCCAGCTGAGCCTCTGCAGCTGCTGTGAGACATGCTGGTGGCCCAGCTGCACAGGCTGTCCCCTTGCCCATGCAGCCTCCAAGCCATCCAGTGCACAGTCCTGCGGAACGTCCTTTGAGGGGCTCAGGCAGGTTGCCACCATGGGTTGGCAGCAACAATCTGTTGGACCGTGGCATCTAACCCCCGAGTGAATGGGAAGAGTCATCTCACTGACAGCTTCATCCTGGTCACTTGAAGTTCTCACAGTTGGACTCTTTGAAAAGACTGAGCGTGCTTTTGAGCTGCTTATCCAAATTATCTCAAAGGGAATTTGGGTGGAGATGATAATGGAAAGTATGTGACTGTCCCATGTGATGCATCCATGCAAATTATCCAGCCTGTTTCCCGTGAAGTCTCTCGGGTTGGTGGCCTGTCTTGGGTGGTGCTGGGTCAGCCAGCCTGATTCAGGCTGCAGAGAAGCTGGCAGTAACCCCCTTGGGAGGTGGAGTTTATCGTACTTGTTTGGTAGAACTGGGTTTCTCTGCAGCCACTGAAATGCGAGGGAGGAGGTGTGTGGGTGGGAGCAGGGAAGCAGGTGGCACTCCAGGAATGGGGCAGCTCTTGTCCTGGGGTGGCAGGGACCGGGCAGGCGGGGGAGGGTGGGCTCCCCCTGGCCTGTGTTGCAGTAGTGCACTGGGGACAAGAGGAAATAGCCTTAAGTTGCTCCATGGGAGGTTTAGATTGGATATTAGGAAAAACTTCTTCACTGAAAGGGTTGTCAAGCATTGGAACAGGCTGTCCAGGGCAGCGGTGGAATCGCCATCCCTGGTGGTATTTAAAAGACGGGTAGACATGGTATTAAGGGACGTGGTTTAGTGGTGGTCTTGGCAGTGTTAGGTTGATGGTTGGACTCAATGATCTTAAAGGTCCCTTCCAACCCAGACAATTCTATGATTCTATGGTGCTCTAAAGCCGAAAACTCTGCTCACCCCAGTGCTGCTTTCCCTGAGGGGAACTCTTCAGCCTGTCTGCTCCATAGGGCTCCCTGGCTCACTGGGGGTTGTGAAGATTTCTGAGGCAGCCTGCATGTGCTGAGCTTCTGCGTCTGATGTCACTGATGGAGGAGATGTGACAGTTCTACTGCAACAGTGCACACAGGGTAAGGTCCACGCTCAATTAGTGATGCTTCTCTAGTTTTTTACAGCTGTCAGATTGTTGCAGTGCTCTTTAGACAGGCTTTTGCTGTTCAGCCCCGACCTTTGTTCAGAATGGTGCCACTTTTGTTCCTCTGATGTGACTTTGGTTCAGTCTTCTTGTTGCTGCTTATGACTTTTGCTGTTTTGATGGGACGAGAGTGGCTCAGCTGGCGAGAGACCTTCCTTCTTTGGAAGACCTTCTTTGGAAGGTCTCTGCTGCCACAGCAACTTCTTTCATCTTTTTAGGATCTTTTCTAGATGCTTCCTATGAGTAGTGGAGTGATCCTGTGTAGCAAGGATGGAAACTCTTCTCAAGGGAGAACTTGGTATGAAAATGAAGTCTTTTTAAGATAAAATGGTAAGGCTTATCTAAATTAGGGTGACCTGTACTGTATTTAGTGTTCCAGGTGACTTTTTCATCCTCATTTGTGTTTTTTAAAAAAAGATAAATCCTCAACGTGAATAACACTTTTGTATTGCAGGGTTTTGGCGTGGTTAAACTTGAAATCAAATTGGCACTTTGAACAGACTTTTTTTTTGTTGGAGCATGTATGTGGTGATGCTCAGGTATATTTGATTAGTGGTGTGTGTTAACCCTGCAGAGAATAAAGAGGTTAAACTCTTCTGTTCAGTATATTATTCAAGATTTCTCAACACCTGATCTCTCTCCACTTCAGTAGTCAGTTCACCCGCTTGCTTAAATTTTTCTGAAATTCCTTGAAGTTATCTCTACATCCAGCTAACCTAAATCACTTCTCAGCCAGCAAGGCAGTAAGCCAAACCTGCAATTTGTCTTTTCTTACGTCACTAGTAAGGATTTTACACTGCAAGATCTAAGCATCAAAGTTAAACAATCTGTTGCCTTGATGGGCACCGATTATTTAATTCTTATGTGGACACATAGGCTTTAGGCTGGTTAACAGCTAGTTCTCAAAGTAAGTTTTCCAATATTCTAGACAAAGGCAGATTTGTCTGGTAAAGAGATCTCCTTACAGTCCTCCATGAGTGTTATTCTGTCTTATTTTAACCGATACAGGCAGGAAAGTGAAATGTCATAGCTGCTACCATGTCCCACGGCTTTCTGGGGCACCAAGGTTTTGCAAGGTATATTGGACCTCATAACTTTTCTTTTTTTTGCTTTTTAAATGTGAACGTAGAAGCTTCCAGATTTAACTTAAATCCAGTCTGTCAAATATCAATGTGATATCTTTTCAGTTGATATGGTCTATAATTCCAAATAAGGGTAGATATATTGTCATATGTCATCTGTTAACTATTCATAGACTATTGTACGGCGTTGTTAGTTTCTCATGCCACTGGCTCACTGGTAATTAAATTTAGAAGGTATCTGCCATCATGGTCTCTACTGGATGCTAAGGGAAGCATAACCTGAATGTAAATACTTTCTTAAAGCATATGTTGTTGGCTTACCTGATCTCTTATACTCCTTAGGCATTACTCCTCATTTACTTTTTAATATTTCTTTTTAGGAGAAGAATGTGTGGGTGGAAAGGGTGTATGTGGCTGAGGAACTCGGCTTGGTCATTTGCAAAAGGGTCGGTCGCATAGATAAAAATCTCAGTTTGCAAAGACAAATTTGCAACTGAACTGGTCACACAGAGTCCTCCACTTGGGCTTGTTTTCACACATCCTTTGTAAATGCCACTCTTATCCCTAAAGCAAATGTTCTGTATTGAATTTTCTCATCTTTATTCTCTCTTTGTCCAGTAGTTTGTGGCTAATACCCCATAGTGCTTCCTGGTTTATTTTCTATCTGCTTCCCAGGCACAGGCTCCTGCAGTTTTGAGTGGTAGTTCTGACAAGTTGTGTTACATCTTCAGCAGCTTGGATGGGCTGGTGGTCCTCCCTGGTGTGGTCACTATGGTTCTGAGTCAGGTGCTGTGGTGCTTCTTCCTTCCCATCGGGAAAAGATTCCTCGATTACTGGAGGAAGACATGACTGCAGCTGAACATGCCACAGTTCACAGCCTGGTTTTGATGTGTGAACAGGCAGTGACTGTTTCGGGGTGGGAGGACTTGGTCTTGTGTCAGACCATGTCCTGTCATGTCTCCGTGGCTGCTGCCGGAGCCCTTGTGCTCTCTACTGCAGGGCAGCAAGACGAGGGCTGGGACTAGATGGCTGCTCCCACCAGGTCCTTGAAAGAGGAAGGCAGCTGGTGCGGTTAACTCCTCGGTGTTTAGTGTTTTGCTGTGTAGTAACAAAAATGAGAACAGTGCAAGTGGTAATTCGTACCCGTAATCGTTCTGCTTGGAAACCTGCTAGTGACACTTGCCTCTGATGGAGTGCTGTGTGTTGGTAAGCGTTTCTTCGCAATCGGATTTATTACAGAATAGACTTGCAGTGAAATAACCTAAAATAAATAATTTTAACAATGCCCTTTAAAGGCATTATTGTTTGAATTACTTCCCTGGAGTAGCTGGGCAGATGTGTGGCAACACCTCTTTGAATGGCAGTAGTGCCTATTAACAAATATTTTGTTGAAGACAGGCTGAAATGCTGCTTTGATCCAGCTGCTTCGTGACCAGCCTAGATACTCGATGAAAGGTGTAGGGAATAGTGGAGTTATGTCAGTATGAATTAAGGATGTTACATTAAGATTTTATTATTTATGTTGCTTCCTAGGTACTTATGGAGGGTTTACTTCCCCTCAGCTGGTGTCCTTGCGGCTCCAGGCAAGCTGTTAGCTTGTCCTTTCATGCCTTTGTGTTCCCAGCTCTGATGCTCGGAGCGCTCCTTTTCCCAGTGATTGTTGCTTCTACTTTCTCTCCCACAAGCTGTATAACACTGTTGCTTCATTCTCTTATGGCCATACTTGCAGAGTCTTTAAAGCCTTTCATAAAGTAAGCATTTTGCCTGATGGGAGAAGGAGGTTTACAGAGTTTTAAAAAAAAAAAAAAAGGGCAAGAAATACACTGTAGATAATAGATTCCAAAAATGCAAATTTGTTTAAGCAACTCCTTAAAAAGAAGGGAGGGAGTAAGGAGTTGAAGATTAAAACCAGTGTTTATATACATGTAGAAGCTGGAGGCAAAGCAATCCATTCATAAATATACAATAGGATTTATGTCATGGTGAGAAGTGCTACATGCATATTCATGTGTAATTTGCAAATCCTTTAGCGATTAAATACTTTACTCCAAACTCTAGAACTAAATAACCTTCTTGTTGAAATGAGATGTCCAAAGGCTCTAATGGTTCTCCAGTGAAGGGGAAAGGCTGGGTGGTGTAATAGATATGATACTCTAATTTTCACTCTATTAAAAGATTTTTTTTAATGTGCTTTGGGTGTTATTTTATTAGGATAATCAGTTCGTCTTGAACAAAACACGAGAAGCAGAGACTTGCAAGAAATATTGTAAAGCTTATCACACTAAGAAAAGCAAATAGACTTGGAAACTTGTTAGGATGTTTTTCTCGACTGATTTTAATGTCAAATACCTTTGTCTAAACTTTCATATCCTGTAGGTAAGGAAGGAGGCAGATGAGTAATAGAGCTTGGAGTGCTGATGTCTGAAAAGAAGTATCCTTTGTACAAGTGAAGTGAATCGCCTTTAAAGGATGTAGCCTCGGTTCTTCATGTAACACTAAAAAAGTATGAATATGAATGCACTGTTGCTGATGCTTTTGGTTTTCAAAAGCTTTAGAATATTATAGGCAAAGTATACACCTTCCAACATAATGATTGGGGAAAAATACTGCTATATAATAACAGTTTCCTGCCACTTGGGTTGTTATGGCTGGTGAGTGCTCTGTGACAGCGCAGAGTTTCTGGGTAAGGTGGGGTGATGTGACTGCTTTATCTTGCCCTTCTGTCATCGGACCGAATGACAGTCTGCAAATGGCACTGCAACTGACAGGCACCCTGCTGAAAAAACAGAGTTCAGCGTATGCCTCTAATACTGTCGTGATAAGATAAGGTTTGGACTTGTCCTGCGATTGTGTTATATGTCCCGTGCCTGCCCTCGCCTCCCTCAGGGTCCTTTCGCAGCTGGATGCAGTGCGTCTGTGTCCTCTCTACGTTCACCAGCGGCTTTGCCTTGCAGCAGACTGGTGGCCAGGTACCATTGGACTTCTGTGATGGCAGGTGTTCCTGTACTGCTGTGCTCAGTTACCAAAGAACCACATTTTTTGGGGATTAAAGTTCTGCCCTGTTCTTAAAACTGGACCTACGCACATTCGGTTACATCAACCTAAATATTCAGTTTACGCTTTGGGAAAGCTGTGGTTTATTTTTTTATCTGGACCATCACAAAGCATTGCTTACTGCGCTCTCTCCTGGTGTTCCTGGTGGCTCATTTTGGCATTGCTCCTTTTTGTAGCTTTATGAGCTCCTTTGTGCATCAGTTTTGTGTTGGGAAGAATATAAAGTACATCCATGCTGGATGGGAAAAGCCAGCAAAGTTCTTGAGTTCTTTCCTCTCCACTGAGGTTAGTCCCTCTTGGAAAGTGGTGTTGTCTGATTTAGCTTTCCTGCTCCTGTTCTGTAACAGCCAGCTCCTGGGATGCTTTGATTCAACTGAACAAGAAGACAGGGCAGTGCACTCAATTCACTAAGGACTACGTATGCATTTTTCTGTCTGGCACAGGTGTAACAAATTGCCCTTTTAGTCCTGTTTACTTGTTTTTCTCATTCGGTCACAGGTAGGGTCTGCTCCTTGGTGGTCAGAGAAGAGCCCTGGGTTTCCCGTTGCTGTCTTGCGTTGTGATCAGGGAGCCATGTAGCAGAGGTGATATCGCTTTGGTGCCTGGGGGCTCTGCTGTAGAAAGCTGTACTTCGGTTGATTTGAAGTAGTGTTTCCAGGTAACTGAAAAGTTGTTGCTTTTACAGTGAGCACTGAGAATTTGTTATCGTCTGCCATGTCAGGGCATCGGTGTGTCTAGGCTGGTCACGTAAGGGGGGGAAAATGCAGCACTGGGTACTTGAAGAATATGAATTGGTTTAGTTCCATAGAAAGGACAAAGTTGGGGTAAACAAACCCAGTCCTTCTTAGGCTGAACCCTGAGTGGGTGACTTCTTGGCTTTATATGGTGGACACTTAATGATTCAGGTGCAGACAGGGGAGTGAATGAGGTGCAGAGTGTGATGTTTCTTGTTACTGTGAGGCTGTGAGCTGGTTTTATGGCAATATTTTGTATTCTATTCTACTGAGGAAAAATAGAAGGGATTAATTTATTAGCAAACCTCATTTTTTAAATGAGGGCTGCTTAGCTAGAAGCTGGATGGGATGTGAATTCGATTCCCGACCCCCATTTAGTAACCGTAAGTGATTGCCTCTGGATCCACCTCAAAAGAGTGCAGTGAACCATTGCTTACAGTAATGTGACCACTTGTACATTTGCTGGTGGAAAAGGCAAAAAGCTTTGCCCTAGAGCCTTGGTTGTGGTCGGAGTGCATCATTTAGTCTTGCCCTATTGTGCTGCTGGAGGTCTGGCTGAGCACAAGCCCCACTGGTGGGGCTGGAGCAGGCTGAGGAGCGACTGAGCCTTCTGGCCGCGGGAGGTGGCCGTTCCCTCAACCCTGGTGCCCATCCGTCCCCTCACTGAGGTTGCTGGCACACAGAAAAGGGCTCCCTCTTTTTCTGGGCACAGTTTTTGCTGCTGCAGTAAGTTGAAATGGCCCAAGGACTGTCTTTTGCAGCAGTGACCTGCTGGGTGGGAGCGACTTTCCTGCAAAATGTGGTTCCTCTGGAAGTCATGGCTTGTTCCTGAGCCACAGTTGGTGTGGTTGTGCTGTGCTTGCCTGGCACCGCGGGTGGTGAGAATGGGTTCAGCGAGGCAGCCATGTCACTTGTAGTTTGTCTTTCAAAGCAGACAGCTTAAATATCAGATAGATGCTTTCTCGGTGCTGTGCTGTGGGCTGTAATTCCATCTGCTGCGAAACTGTGAAGGTGACACCTAAAAAGGTTTGCACTTCTTTCTGGATCTCTTCCCTGTATCTTCCGCGTGCATAACGGGAGGCACCATTTTACCTGCATGTTGGCCTTGCTCAGCATGTGGTTGCTCGGGAGCCTAGCAAAACACTCAACATCTTTCTCTGAAATGCTGTTAGAGAGAATTTCAATGTCATGTTTCATTCATCTCAAGCGCTGCAGTTTCTGCAATATCACTGTCCTTTGTCTTCTCTGGTCCGGAACGGTAGCAGCATCTGTTTATGCCATTGATTTGGCAATTATTAGAAGGACATTGAATAAAGGGCATTATTAATGGGAGGAGGAGTGTTCAAAGACCTCTGCCAGTAAGGTCTGTGTTTTTAATAGTTCTGCAGATTCATCACTGATTTTGGAACTTGATAGCAAGTTGGTTCTCTGGATCAGTCTGTAGGTTACCTTACAGATACTAGCCAAGGGCAAGAGGACTATTTCGTTTGTCAGAGGATTTCAGCTTGGTCTTTGCAGATGAGCTGAACTGTGGATAATGATTTATTAAGCTGAGCTGATAGGAGTTAAGTTAATATACATGTTGAGAATTCTGCATTGATGGTGTAGATCAGCATTTGAGTAGAAATGAATAAAATGGATAATACAGTGAAACTATTTGCGGAAAATACTGGCATGGGAGTTGCATTTCATTCAGGTGCTGATGGTGAAGTACTGCTCAGTTAAGCAGCAAATTTCACACCTGTGAGCTCTTGTGATGGCTTGCTTAAGACCAGATATACGGTGCTATAAGGCACAATGTCAGATCCATTAAACACAGCTTTGACTTAAAAAGAAGGATGGAAATGAATAGCTGAGATATTTTAGGTAATCGCCTTGAGCAACAGTGATGGTTGTATTCGAAGAGCTTCAGTAAGTTATAAACAAGTTACAGCTGAGGCCAGATCAGGCAACTGATAATGTGCAGAGTGCTTGGTGTAATTTGGTTGGAGAGAGCACATGTGGTGTGTGCAGGCTGTGCTCCTTGGCGTCTGTCCCGTGCTGCGGTGCGTACCTGCAGAGCTCCGGTTCCGATAACCCTTCCCACCTCCCCGTCTGCTTTAGTTTTACCTGAAGGATCTTGCTACAAATACTGGTTTTTACTGAATAAGGCTTAAAATGGGGTTTTACTTGTTCAGCTGCTTCTTATCCTTTGGCAGCTAGAAAGGCTATGAAAACTGATAGTTATGGAGGAAAAAATGTTGTTGAGGGATCTTGGAACAAAATAGTATTTTACACTGTCTGAAAAAAACCCCCCAGATTTTTCCTTTTTTTTGGTGGGTGGAAGAAGGGGAAGCATGGCTGAGGTAAGCTGGACAAGGAGGTCTTCCTAACAGTGTTAGCTGTACAGCATTTAAATGGGGCATAGAGAAGGCTGGCTCTGACTTAATTTTTCAGAATCTTGCTCTGTAAATTTCAAGGAAAGGTACTGCTTAAGGTAACTGGAGATGAGAACAATGTAAACGTATAGAGAGACATCCTGTTCTGGAATTTGACATCTCTTTACATGTGAGCATCTCCTTCTGGAGGTGTTAGGTTGGAAATCCAGTGGTGGTGATTTAAATAGGCAAATTTGCTAGTACTTTCTTGTGTGAGCAAGGTGGATCTATAAAGGAGTTGAACATAGCAATTGAGTTGCTAATTAACTTGGCTCTTAAGCATGGCTTTTTGGAAAGTAATGCTGCCTCTTGTCCCATTCCTCCCGGAAAGGCAGGCTGTGCTCTGGCTGATGTCCCTGGTGACCCACGGCATTTCGTGCCCCACAAGAAAAATCTCAGGAATGAAATGTCTTGTGCCTTAAAGCACCTGCAGATCCTGTGACTTGTTTGATGGGTTGCTGTACAAGGAAGGCTTATTTTGTGAGGAGAGCATAGGGGTATCTGCACCGTCTTTTCCTGGTTACATCCTCTGCTTTGAAAACTGAAAGAGAAGATACCCGGTTACAGATGAGCAGGTGCTGGGGCCTGATATGGCATAAAGAAAGATGTGATTTGCTACTGTACCTTGTGAGGTTTCTGTGGCCTCATGGGACTTTAAAGAGCTCATTTTGACCAACTTGTATTTTCCAAGACAACTCTTAGAGTTCGTATCTTCTGCTTCCCCTGACTTGCAGGGAAGAGAAATATGTGGAAGTAGTTTGGCTTGACTCATTACAAAGCCACTAAATAATAGTTTGTGCTTTATGCACCAAATGCTTAAAATCCTTCTATTTTGGAGTTCATGTTAAATAATCATGCTAAATGGCAATGCACAGAAGGTAAAAATGGAAAACCCAGTGCCGAATACATCCCTCTGAAAGTACAGCCTATAAGGTGATTCCTTAGGCTAGGGCATTCCCTAGTATGGTGCCATGCTATAGGGATGAAGCCAGTTGTATTAAGGGGGTGTAGAGCTCACCTGCAGGTAAAGTTGGATATTTGGAGATCTGGGAAGTTAAAGTGAGACCCTCAGCAGACGAAATCCTTTTAAAAATAAGAAATGCTGGAAACATCGTATAACCCATGAACACCACAGCTATTGCTCTCATTTTTTTTCGTAAAAAGCACTGGGGTGCTCTGGAGAGAGCCGTCGCCTGAAAGCAGCGGTGGCAGAATCGGGCACTAGTAAATGAAGGCAAAATGACTGAAGGGGAGAGACAGCATCTCTGACTGGAATTATCTGCCTGGCAAACACCTAGCACAGGGATCTCCATCTGGTGTGGGCTTGGCTGCCGAGGAGTGGCTGCTGCCATCAGAACCGAGGTCCCTGCCTGCCGGAGTTTAATCCTGGCCTTCTGCTGGGATTAAACCCGGCAGGCAGGGCTGCTGGCTCCGACGTGGAGCTCTTTGTCTTCACTGCCCATCACCTGCACTGCTGCTTTGTCCTCACTAACATCACCCTCGCAGCTTCAGAATATGGCTTAAACATTCTGCCGTGCTCTGCTTGCAGATGATTGGAGTGGTAAAAAAGGGAATGGGGATTTTAAGCGTGGTTGTGGGAGCAATATGTGCACCGGGGGTCACACAGAGCCAGGCACTCAGCTTTGTATTCAGATGGGCTGGCCAGCGAGCTGCAGACATTCCAGATACTTGTGTTCATTTTGGCTGTATCCAGGCACGCACTCACAAAGAGCAAGATGCGTGCAGTGAAGTATAAATCCCGTCCCCTAATGACTCAAAGCACCGTTGTGTGCGCATACATGCTTAACAGATTGTATAATTAGCTGGCTTTGTAAGCAGGCAGCATGTATGATTCTCCAGTAGTTATCTACAAATCTTACGTGGTGTGAGGGAGCGTCTGTGGGTCCTTGAGCTCGTTGTCATTCGTGCACGAATGACTGCTGGGTGGGGAAGAGGGGGCTGCATCCCCTGTGCCCGGGGGAGTGGGGCTCCCCAGGCCCGGCACCATCACCGCTGCTTTTCCTCGGAGCCCTGTCTGGCCGGCAGCTCTTCCCCCTCGGCGGCTGATGCCGGGCTGGTTTGCCTGGCTGCTCTGGGGGTGTGGGGACGGGGTGACATGGCTGTCCCCAAAGGCAGCCTCCACGCTGCCTTGAAGACAGGCTCACCGGATTGTGTGGTCATGTTCTTTAGCGCGCACCACGTGAGTCTTGGCCCGTGAGTTTTATGAGGCTTTGGCCCAGCCTTCAACCTGTTTTTATATTAAATATTTATTTAGAAATATTAATCCTGGAGGTCACAAGCCTTGTTGCAGAGAGCAGGAACCACTGGTCCCGCTGGCGAAGGAGCTGCGGTGCTGCTGCGCTCACCCTCGGGGAGCCGGGTAGCTAACCGGGCTGGCTGGGGGGGCTGCCGCAGGGAATGCCATGGGTTGTGCCGCAGTCCGGGAGATGCGGAGGGTGGGAACATGCACCAGGGCCCAGGGCTGCGTGCTTGGGATTGCACTGGAGCTGGGGAGGAGCCGGCAGGGAAGTGAACATGACCTTGAAAATCCTTATCGAGATGAAAAGGTGCAGTCAGCGAGCACATTCTTCCGCCGGCCGGGCTGGGCGTAGCGTGCCACCCGTCTGGGCTGATGGGGAGCCCGACAAACAGCTCCCTCTCAGGTCTTCAGGACACCGCTTCCCATGGCAGGGTGTCCATTGGCCCCATGGCAGGGCTGGCCTGATCCAAGGGTGCGCCTAAATCTAAGGGACCAGCTTCTAAAGCTGACCGATTCTATGCCTTCATTTATAAGTAATAAGAAGTCTGAAGGCAGTAGCAAGGCAAAGTCTGGCAGCTGGAGAAGATGGGCCACTTGAGAGGACCAGTTTTAATTACGATTCCATGGCAGATGAAGCTCATCTATGAGTTTGGTGCCCAGCAATCTGGTGAGCAGCCAGACAGCTCATCACAACCAGCGAGGGGGGTGGCGGCTTTCCCCAGCGCTGCTTCTGTTCCTGACACTCCTCCGTTGCTGGCATGCTGTCCGCCTGCCGAGTCCCGCTAACCCGGCTGTAAATTCACTCGGCAGAAAAGTCTGGGTACTCCCGTGTTGTGTTACTGAATGGAAGCAGCTCGTGGGAGGGCTTGGACAGGGACTGAGCTGCGGGACTGGGAAGAGGAGCAAGGAAAGGGTGTGTGGGGTGGAAGGCGAGAGGGATGATTTTTGTGGGAGTGACAAACCCTTAGCCTGGCTCAGTTGCTGATGTCTTTGTGCTGTGGACCTGACACAATTCTCCCTCCCTCCCCTGTACTAGCACACGTCCTTGTACAGTCACATGCCAATTCAGGTTAAGAAACTGCATTGCCTAGAAATCGAGCCTTTTTAAAAATGCTTTTTGGGTGCATTTAGTCCTAAAGCACGTCCCAGGGAAGTGTCACGGTACAGATAAAGCAACCCTTGTAGTGCAAAGAGGAAATCAACACTTACTACTACAACTGTGAATATGTGCCGTAAAATGATAAGTGCTGCATTACTGAAGAAATCCAAGTGTCGTTACAGCTTGACCGTGGCACTTCTATTTCTGAGACTGTGCTGCAAATCTGGGAGCAGATACTTATAACTTATTGTGTTTTTTTTTTTCCTCTTGACAAGGATAGAATAAAAACTTCTCTCTTTCTCCATGGGTATATGAACTTACTCTTGTGTGCTCTCTGTTTTTTGTTACAGGAATCCAGGTGTTTGCCAGTGTCTTTTAGATAATTCCTTTCTAAATGCTTAGCTTAGAGCATTTGGGCAAAAATCTTGTCTCGCTTATCAAATTCAGATCCTTTTCAGTTTTAGAGGATCTAGATGCGTGCTAGGAATTTGCATGTGTGCTAATGATCTTGGGAAGTCTGGTTCTAGCAGCTATGGAATGGTGTGGCCTCTGCTCAGGGAGATGGAGCTGGGCTCACTCCTGCTGGCTGGGGCTTGCTCTAGTGTGTGAGGACTTGTCTCCCAGCTGAATGAGCTGAATTGACTCGCTTGGGAGTGCGATGAGTAGTCTTGCCATCACCTCTGATGCTCTTGTGGAAGTAGTATTTGGTCCTGTTGAGTGGTGGAGCTGGCTCTCTGGAAGAGCAAGAGACAAACTACAGAGAAGGATGAATTTGCTAACAGTGGGAAGCATAACACCAAAGCAAAGATAATGTGCTAAGGCAATTAGTTTCTTTTGTCTAAAATATTTCTCTTATAAGAAATACTTACTGCTTCCAAAGGGATTTAGAGTAGTTGACTTGACTTTGCTATCAGGAGTTGATAATCTTTCAAGGTCCAAACGAGTTTTGCACATCTGTTGTATGAGGAAGAAGTGGGGATGGGAGAAGTAGGAATACAGCAGGACACAAACAATCTAAGGTGGTTTTGGTCACCTTCACCAGAGTATATTGGAAAGAGGAAGACTGTTCCTTTGGGAGGAGGTTTCTGTGCTCTTTTCTCATACACTACAGTAAAATAGTAGCTAAATATTAATAGTAAGACTATGTAAGGTGTGTCTCTGACACATACCTAGACCATGAAGTGTGAGCAGCAGTGATGAAGTGGCACCTCTGAGTCTTCGCTTAGTGGAAAGAAATGCTGTGTGTTCTGAACTGAGAAATAAGTAAAAAGCTTTTTGTACTTGGTAGCTCTGTAAAGGTCTATTGGACACTTAAAAAAAATTACGATACGCTGCATTAGATAGAAACTTGGTTAACTGCCTCAGGCCGAAAGACATAGTAGTGCCTTCTCCACGAGGCCTTTACAGCAAAATAACTGTCAGTTACCCCATAGTAAAAGATGACACTTTCACACACATGAACACGCACGTTTGAAGATCCCACCTTGCTTTTTTGGCAACCAGTTATAATTTGTGATCAGGATATTGTTTATTGTTCGTATGTAACTGCTGAGCCCTTCTACTTACACCCTCTTTGAACAATTGATACCGATGGCATCCATGAGCTTGTGTTTATAGAGGTCCTCAAATAATACTCCCTGCAATAATATTTGAGTTGTAAACAGTATTGGGAAATGAATTTTTCATAAGTAGTTTTCCCTTTCCTTCACGTGTTGCTTCTGGGATTTGTCTCAAATTTTTTACATTTTGAGTTAGACTAAAATGTTCCTCCTGGTCAGGAGACGAGACAACTCAGTATAATGAAATTGCTGAATTTAAGAGTTACTGTCCCCTTTCTCAGTCTCATACACCAATCTAGAATGCTTTAGGAAAACTCAGTTATTTTTCCGGTGGCTGTGTAAATTCTGTGCAAAGAGGAGGGAAAGGGTGCCCCAGGAGCACCCTGGAGGAGGCTGCTGGCTGTGTGCTGGTGTTTCGGGAGGGAGTGGGCAGCTCTCCTGGTGTCACACGTTCCAACTGTGGAGACTCCCTGTGCACGGGGGTCTCCTCACCACCCCCAGACCTGGCAGCTGGGAATTGCAAGGAGTGCTATGAGCAGTATCCCGGTTTCAAGATACCGTGGTGCTGATATGTTTGGCTTTGCCTGTGATGAAGTGCATCTTTCTCCTGAACCTGAAGAAGGCACAGCTTCAGGGTCTTGAGAGTAGACAGTAGCAATACCATAATCCTTCTGCCAGTTTGATCTGAGCTGTGCTCCCTGAGTCTCTGGCCTGCGCCTCTCTGCAGATGGACTGCTTGCTTTCTTCCTGAGCTGAGTGCTGGGCCTGCAGATCTTCAGCAGGCTGCTTGTGACACTTTGGAGCTGGCAGGAGGACTGCAAGGGGGCTTTAAGCTGTGCGAGATGGGTGGGGAAGGGGAACGCAAAGAGCAAGTGGCATTATGATTTCGATGTTTATACAGATTTAATCTGTTGGCAAAATATATTGAGAGTGGATCATTCAAAATAAATGATGTTTCTAAGAGCAAATCAGTTAAACTCACTTGGTAATGCAAATCTCATTTTTGCTGTCCCCAAATGAGCAGGCAACTTCAATAGTTGTTGATTTGCATTGACTCCCTTGCAATGTGTGAAGTATTGAGCTACGTTTTGTGCTTTGTACAGTTCTGTCTATAAACACAGTTTGGAATTTTTTTTTTTTGTGGCTTAACTACATAGTAAATCAAGGCTTTGTTACTTTGGATGAAATGTACTAAATGTATTAGCTTTATACTCCTATCTTGTGCTTCTAACTCTTTATATCTCCCAAAGCTGTACTCTCCCGAGGTTGTTCTAGACATCTGTTCTTGTTTTGACATTTCTGTTTATTTTTATACAGTATGACTTTTCAGGAACTGAGAAGGCATTGCATCAACACTAATAGCAACAGTAGTAGATAGTAAAGCTGATATTGTGAATTCCAGCTGCTTATGTGCTTCAGCAGTTGCCGCATCCATGAGCTGAGTGCGGTGCAACCTAGGCTTCCTCCTCTCTGGAGCAGAAGTGAGGTGCCATGCCGTCATTTCCAAAGGCTGTCCTCAGTGCTAACACACAAGGCTGAGCGTTGAAATAGTTTTGGTTTGTGACTCTTGAAGGATATGGCATGGGTTACAGTTTGCAGGGCAGTGCTTATGCCTAAGTACGTGTTCTGTATCTCAAATTCACAACTGCTTTGCAACTAGAAGGATTTTTGTTCTTCTGTGTTCTCCACTGCTCCAAGTTCATCTCGACCAGGTATCTCCTCTGATTCTTACAGGCAGCCAGAAATAGGCCTGTTCATAGCTGGTACTGCTGAGTTTACAATGGCACTGGGGTGGCCTGTGTCCTCCTGTGACTGCACTTGGCCTCTCTAGAGTTCGCTTGACTTGGTAGCTTCCTGTGTGAAGCTGGATTGAGATCTATCTGCACAGGATTTCCGAGTTGACAGGCTGCTGTCAGATCAGAGAGCAGTGAAGTAATGTTTCCAGAACTGATCTAGGCATTGCATAAAAGCAAAGTGGTTGCAGCCAATCGGTCTTAGGGCAAAGAGCAGGAGAGGCTGTGGTGATGCCCTGCTGCTTGCCTAGACTGTTCTGCAAGTGATGCAGAGCAAAGAGCCTGTGAATGTTGCTGTTTGGGATCAGGAACATCAAATAGCTATATAAGAGTGTTTATAACGCAGAAATAGCAAGCAGGCAGTGCTACTAAAGCTGCTGTACAGAGTTAGTAATTAGCCCAGCGCTAGTGCGTGAACCAGGGAGCAGCATACAAACTACGTGTGTGTAAAACCAGCCTCCCGTACTTCCTTTACCCCTTTCTAAATACGCTTCCTACCAGAAAGGCTTGGTTTCTACACTGGGTAGACTAGGGACCCTAGATGAGCCCAGTGAAGCCATTCTAGTGCTGTCTGTTTTCCCTCTTGGGGGGGGGGGGGGGGGGGGGATAAAAGGCATGGGAGTTGGTAGTGTTGCAGGAGGTATTTGCTGTCATACTGCACTTTTTCACAGGAGAGGTATAACATGCTGGCAAGAAATATAGCAACATGCATTGCTTCTCAAAGAATTAAGGCTTTTAATCACTATATGTGAAGTGAAAATCCAGTGCCTGATGACGTCAGATTGTGGGGTGAACCACAAATCCTTTCCCGTTTATAGACATCCAGGCAGTCAGCCCAGTGCTCACTGTGCTGCCCGTGCCTGCCCCTGCGTGTCATCGTCCATGGGATAACGTGTGCCTGAACGCCAAGGTACAGCAATTGTTCAATACTTGCCTCATTGCCAAAATCTCAAGTATTTATCTTTTTCTAACAGTAGCTATTGGTTCCCTGCTATAGGAGCTGTATTGGGGGGGGAGTCAGCCCTGTACGCCTCTTTAACTTGAGACATCTTGCCAATGTAAACTGCTGCCACCCACAATAAAGGCAGCCTTTCAGCGAAGTAGGAGTGCGGGCTGCAAGAACAGAGACAAGCCTTACAGTTCATAATCTCCCAAATATGTCAAGAAACCAGTCTAACTACTCTGTCTGGATGTTTGGTAGACAATTTACCCCTTACTGAGAAGTGACCAGTCCCCTTCTTTGAGAACAGTCGAACCTTGAGTGAAGGGAGAGCTGATTTAGTTAATCTAGTCAGGCTGCGCAGGCGGCAAGGCTGCTTCTCATCCTAGAAATAAACGAAGGCAGATTTTAAAAAACAACCTCAGCTATTTAAAACTAAAGACATTTGAATTACTTGCATGGTTAAATTCCAACTCTTGCATGCTTTTAGTTCAGTAGTGTTGCGCTGTTCTCCCCAAGTTGTACCTTACTCTTTTATATCTTTTCAGCTTAATTGGTTCAGGAAAGCATGCAGGATATACAGGCTGGCAGGCAAGTTAATGTTGTGAGAAGCCTCAGCTCCCATTTCCTGACTCTTTAACCTTGAACTATCCCAGGAATTTTGCATTTGAGTGATTAAGAAGGTATGACTGACCTCCTGCCTCTCTCCTGCTAGCAGAACCAGTTTGTTAATCTCTGGGAATGATCTAAAATCTGTAAGTGGTTTTTCATAGTCTTCTCCTTGCGAATAACTTAGTAGTTCTTTGCTTCCAGGGGTAAATGATCTCTACTGAAAAGAAATGCCCAGGCAAACAGACTGTCACTGTGTGCAAAGGAGAGCTTGTAAACATGCAAGCCTTTTCCAAAGTGGATGAACAAGCAAGCACCTAACTGTTAGGCTGATACGTGCTAGGCATGCTCCTTGTGGCTGGTGGGGTGGTAAATTGTGTATTCCGTAGCTCAATGCTTCCATGAATCTGTTTGAGTAATAGAAATGTATTACTATTAAAAGTATAAATGTATTTGTGTCTGGAATGCTCAAGATACAGGCTATTGCATGACTTCAGGTGTCTTTGGTGTCTCCTGATCTGCTTTGCGTAGAATCTACTTGGGCAGCAGGTGACTAGCTTCTGTACAAAAATTAGAATTTGGATGTTACCCGCTCATGCGAACGAAGTAGAGGGTCCAAATTGGCAAATTACATACAACTCAAGATCATCTTAATGAGGTGCAGGGGTTATTCTCATGTGCTGGCCAAAGAGCAGTAGAGGACATCGCTGTGTTCTTGAGCATGAATAAAACTGTTTAAAATTAAGATAGCTTGGAAAAGAAACTCAGTGGCTAGACGTTGGGCTTGCTTATCCCAGAGGTGGCCCAATGCATGGAGTGTCAGGGACCAGGAGGGGATGCAAGATGAGAGATCTTTGGGAGGCTGAGAAGATGCTCAATAACCATGGCAACTAAGGAAACCACTTAGAAGAAGATAGCTCCGCAGTCTGAGTTGCTTGAGATGTTGTGTTGGTTTTTTAGGGCGTTGTTATTGGTGATCAGGTTATAGTTTAATCAAATTTGTTTGGTTTACAGCAACAATTTCAAATAAGCTGTTTTTCTCAGACTTGACCCCATTTTTACTGTAGGGGGTGTAGTTCTATTCCTAGTTCTCCTTTATCACAGCAAGACCAGGACCAGGCTGCAATGCCGTGCACACTTGACAGTCACTGAAATGACATCTGTTTTGGGGTAACTACAAGTTCAGGGTGCCTGTGCCTTTGTGTGGGTCTTGGAATAATGTCTGGCTTCCAAAACTTTGAAATGTCGTGTTTGATCTGTCATCAAATTGCAGCACAGTTAAGAAGCTTCCCAAATTTGTGGTCACTTCTTAAAGGCTTCTACTTGTTCCCTGGGAAGTGCTTCCCTATTCATAGTTCTTACCTGCTCATGGTGGTCCTCAGTTACGCCTTTCTTCTCCCCTTGGTGTCGAGGTCTCCCTTTCTGAAACCACTGCAGTAGCTGAGGTTTTGGTGCAATTGAGGGTGCCGTTTGGCCCAGAGCTGCTTGTTGTGTCACTGCTGAGGAGATGGCTGTTAGGGATGAGCTGTTCTCATCACCTTTTCCCTAAATTGCAGTCAGAGTGGGAATCCAAGGGAGTGTTTCATCGTGCCCAGGTGTGTGGTGACGGGGTGAGGAAAGCTTTGCCAGCAAGATGATAAAACAGGGCCTCTTCGCTGCCACACCTCCAGCCTCCAAGGGCAGCTCTCCCTGCAGTGAGAGAAGATGCTCCCAGGGAAAATAGTTACTATAGTGACGGATAGCCCTGCTGTGTTTGAGGGCTGGATCGCTAAGTTGAGTAATAAATGTGTAGGAGTCTATTTTTAAAAGCTTTTGTGAGGAGGAGATTGCTGTAGTCCTAGAAAATTCGTCTGCAAAGTGATAGGTTTTTCTGTGCTGAAGTTTAAAAATAATCATCGTCTGTCTTGAGGATGGGATGACCTCATTAGAAACAAAGAAGCTTGTATGTCATGGTGTCGAGACTCCTGGCAGTGATTCTTGCAGCAGCCTTCTGGGTTACAGTAGGAGCTCAGCCCATTAGCAGGTTCCTCGAACTCGGACCCACGGGGATCTTGTGTACAGCTGTCCCCGTGTCCCAGCTGGAATCGAGGTGCTTTTAGCCCCTTCTCTGTCCTGGTCTGGGTAGCACATAATGAGCAGTGAGTTTTATTCAAATGAGAAATGAAGAAATGCTGTAGTAAGAAAATAATTGGAGTAGAAGCCACTGAAAATAAAACCTGACTCTAAGCTTCTCCCACAAAATGCTCTGTTTAAAAACTGTTTGGTTTTGTAAGAGAAAAGGTACAAGTGGAAATATCTGCCAGAACTCATAATTTTGTTGTCTTGCTTGACTTCTTGCCCGTGAAACCTGTATGCCACATACACTTGCTGCGTACCCGTGGGTGCAGGAGGGAAGGGGAGAGATGAACGGAGCTGTTGGTTTTTGATGGCGAATGCTGTAGCTGTAAGAGGAGCTGACGTGAAGGTCCCAAGTGATCAGGTGCCACCTTTGCGCCTGATGCAGTGAGCTGCTGCTATCAGTACAGTGACCTGTCGGAAATTCCCTGGTGTGTAGTTTCACCCATATAGAGTCATGAAGGATTTTGTGTAAGGCCGTGTGATCTGTGCTGAACTCATTAAAATAAAGCTCTGGTGTTTAAATGGCTTTGCTGTGTTATGGGGGGCTGAGGAACCCTGCAAACATAGGGATTAATCGGGTTTACGTACAGCGTAGAAAGCTGGCAAGCCACTGCTGGTTTATAAACGCTTAATGTCTCGGTGACCCAGGCGCAGCGTTTGTGGTCTGCACGTACATGCACATACGGACTCACAGACACGAGCCTGACTTTAAAGCTGGGTGGGGGTTTGTGAGATTGCCGTAGGCCACCAGTTGGCACTGAAATCCAATCTCTACAAAAATAACATTTCCTGTTTTAAGAAGTTCAGAATTGATTTCTGTTACCTTTGTAGCATTAGCTCCAGATTTGTAAGTGGCACAGTTCACCCATCTCCTCCTCCTGTCAGGAACCTCTCTGATCTCAGAACTGTGTTTAACAAACCTTCTGTCAATCAAAAACTTGTTATACAAGGATTATTTGCCTTCAGTTTCCTGTGTAATGAGGTTTTTGATTGACAACAGTGGAGTTAAAGACTATAGAAAGGCTTTCTGAATCTGAGATGAGCAAGTTTCCATTTAATAGTGTTTGCACATGATAACATTGGCTTCCAGTTTTATCTGTGAAAGAAGCTGAAGGTGATAGATCAAAAATTATAAGAAATAGAGAAAGCCTTCTCATTTAAAAACGATGCGACTTACAAACTAGAGCTAGGAAACTAACTTTCTATTTCCCGCTCTGGGAGCGGGATTTGAACGTTGTTTGCTGTACAAGTACTTGAGCTATTGGGGACAAGCGTTTTGCAAAGATGGAAGTGTCTCTGTGTGTTCACTGGCCGGTGGGTGGGCAATGGCTTTCCCTTCCTCCTGCCTCTGCCTGAAGACTGTGAGATACTCCAGAGGTTAGGAAGTTGCTAATAGGTGTGATGCCGTTATATTTTACCTCTGTTTTCAAGATAAGTTTCTGAAATGGTGTCCTTGACCTGCTGCGTGTGGTGGTTGATGAGGGTACCTGGTTTCCAGGTGTCCTAATGAGCAATTACACTTGCTGAAGTAAACTTGAATTTCTTGAATGAAATCAAATGAAAAAATAACATTGAAAACCAAGAAAATATGATAGAAATTGATAGATCTAAGTTGACATGTCTTTTCCCAAACACTAAATGTTCCTAAAAATGACCCTCATTAAAACTAATGGGGAAAGGGCAGTCACAGGTAAGATGAACAGGAGGTACAGGTGAGATGATAGGAGATGAACATGTGGGTTACTTTTTGGTGAGCCAGAGTTAGGCGATGATCTACAAATATCTTCTCTAGCTCAAGCTGGTTTCACTTGTAGAAACACACCAAGTTTAGCCTCCAGCGTAGAAGCAGATGAAGCGCCTCAGGGATAGCTCTGGTCTAACTGATGCTCTAAAGGGCATCAGAGCAAAGGGAGCGTGGCCGGAAGATGCAGACAAATTCATGTGTCTGAAAGCGTCGTCTCTCTTAACTAGCCTAGTTTGGGTTTAATAAAAAATGCTATACCTACAGACTAAGTTTTCCCCCTCGGTTCCCGCTTTGTGACTGGAGATCAGATGTCAAAAGTCAGGATTTTCTGAACTTCTGGGTGCATTGCTTTCTTCTGAAAGCTGGATGAATGTATCTGGAGGTTTCCCTAACTGAGGAGGGTAGGGAATGCGTAAATCATTTTGTAGGTTTCCTTCCTTAGTTATAAGCACAGTGGGTGAAAGGGGTCCATTTTTCTAGATTGCTGCTTTAAGTCTAGCTACAGAGAGGACCTATTATATGATAATGTGGTTTGACTGAGTTGATGAGATTTTTCCAAAGCTCCTAGGGAGCTTTGTGAATTGCAAAGGAGATGTTTCAAAAGAAATAGTTCTGTAGATGTGCCCTAGCTTTAACTTCTCAAATGCAGGAACAGTCCTGTTTTATGCGGAAATACTGCACTAACTGGATCATGTCTTGCTGTGAGAAAAGAAACTTTACCTTTTGCTTGTTTAATCCGCTGTGCTACATTGTGGGTGTGCTTAGAGAGATGCTTGATTTTGGACACCTTCTGGAAAATTGGTTTATTTCAGTCTTCAAAACAACCCCTAAAATTGTATCTTAAAACAAGGAAATAATCTCCTTTTTCTTTTTGTGCTTTATTCATAGTCTGGCTCATATTGCTTGTCTTTCATCTGTGATTGTAGCATTGCTTCTTTGATTTGTGCTGGTTTTTCCTACAACAGCAAGGGAAAGGAGTTTAGAAGAGTAAGTCATTTGGTTATGAAGCTGCAGTTATTTGGGGAAATAGCTATATGACATATGTTGTCTGTAACAAATGGAATTACTCTCTTAATTCTGAAACTAATTGCTCTTCCGTTTGCTAGGTGAATGACAGATTTCTCCTTTAATGAATACTTACCCCTCTGTACAAATGAGATAGTCGCAAGCTTGCGGTCAGCCAGGGAGGACAGCAGTGGTCCGTGCTTGGTGGTGGGCGCTCCTTGTGAGATATGCTGAGAATCTGAATCTCAAAGGTGAAATTATTGTCTGTTTCTGAGCCTTAGTAACTGGCAAGTCTCCAGCTGGCCTGTGTCATCACTATAGCAGACTGATCCTGCCTTGCTTTTTCTCCCCTTTTTCCAAAACTCCAACACAAAGAACTGAATGAGTGGAGTTCATGCATTATGCTTCGTATGGAAAATAGGAATAAGCATCCTGCAGTTGCTTGGTCCTGGCTTCCTATCAAGTCTGACAGTTCCTGAGCACATCTAGAAAGGAATTCAGCTGCTTCTAGCAAAATAGGACTGGACAAAAGCTAAACAGAAGCAGTAAGAGTTTGGTATTAAACATTGGGGCATCAAAGTTGGCACTACAACACTATTCCCTGATGAAAGTAGTCCCGAGTCCTGGGGCTGATAGTGCACTTAATGCTGTGTTGTTTTTTTTTTTTTTTTAAAAAAGTTTGATTTTAATCTTAGATGTGATTCTTGAGTAGAATTCTGCTGCAGAAAACTCTGCTCAGTGTGTAATACAAATTAAGCTACTGAAGTGTGTTTTATACCTGCAGCACACCCTCACCTAATACATTTTAAGTATAGGTTTAATTACTGCCCTGTGTTGAGGGATGTTTGCTTGGATCACTTGCCGAAAATGTTGAGCACTGTGGCTGGAACGTGGGAAAGGTATGGATTCTAGTTTAATCAATCCATAGGGCTGAGTGGAAACTGCTGTACAAGGTTGGAGACTGCAAACCCAGGGTGAAATGACACCTCTTCTGACAAAGCTCTCTACAGAAGTAGCAAAACAGCAATCACAAACCCAATTCACAGCAGTATTTTGAGTGTTACTAATCGAACGACCACTTGGACTCTGCGTGGCCTAGATGGCACACTCTAGCCCTTCTGACTTTAAATATATTTTTACAAATAAATAAATATAACTGTTCCTCCTTTCCCTTGTTCCAAATAACATCTAATAAACATTGAATTTAGGCTTTACCAGTGAAAACTTTTCACTGATTTTTTTTTTTTTCTTATAAAATACTTGGCCACGGAAGAACAATGTCATGCTTATCAGGGCAATCAAATAATTACAACACAAGTCCTCAGCAGTTACAATGAAGTACCATCAAGCTGGTTTTCCTGATGTGTGTGAATTTGAGACCAGCCCTTGGACAGCTTTTAAAAATCAGCTTGATTCTGAAGTGTCAAGAAAATAAGCAGAGACCAGTTCTTGCGGTTGTCTTTTGGTTTGGTTTTTTGGTTTGTCTTTTTTTTTTTTTTTGCAAGCGCATGACCATCCTGAAGATGCTGAGGCTTTTCTGCATTTGTTTTGGTAGGCTTGAAGGAGCAAGCACCCTCAGGAGCGCTCCCAAGGAGCCTGCTTTGCCCAGGGGGGCTATGCTGTGGTCATGCAGGGCAAGCTGTGTTCCCCACTACCTGCCGTGTCATTCCAGCGTGTCTCTGCCCCTCTAAGGGATGAGAGCAGGTCCTGCGGAGTCTGGCATTCAGCACTGCTCCTTCCCTCTTCTTTGCCTGTCCTCCTTCCATTTGCTTTTATTTAATGTTAGCAGTTCAGTGTTCAGAGAGGTGAAAGTGCCAAGTTAAAATTGCCGACACGTTTGCAACAGCATTTTCGTCCGTGTTATCTCCAGAGAGTTGCTTGTATCTAACCTTGCTCTGCATTTTTACCCTTGTGCGTCTTTGACTTGATCAACTCAGAGCAGCACGTACTGGCTACTCTGGGGCTGAGGAAACGGCTTGGTCCACAGGGAAAAAAGTGGGATAAAGGATAAGACTCAGAAGTGTTGAGATTCTGTTTTATTTTCAGGTAATCTCTCTTTTCTATACAAACATGCTTTTGGGTAGTCAGTCTAGATTAAGAACAGTAAAAATAAACTATTGAGAAGGTTTCACAGTTTGATGTTGTGAAGCTCGAGTTATTTTTTTGCACTTTTTTGCTTTAAATTTAATTGAAGTTTTCTGAGAAAATAGTGGTTCAAGCACTGCTTCAGATGGCAAAGGCAATAATTTGACGGTGAAATGCAGCAGCAGGTACTTAAAGATCTTAGTGGCTTACAAAGCTTTTACAGAAATGTGCTCACCTCATTCTTAGCATATGCTATGACTTCCAGATCATGTCTTGGGGGGAATTATGTTAGTCGTTAAATGTTGATTTTATTTTGAACCTCTTATGGTTGGAGGGTTTTTCCTAAAATTCCCCTGTACACTAATGAGTGACTGTAAGATGTTAATATGAGGCTATCGGTTGGTTGGTGCCTTTAGATGAAGCGTGCTCAAAACTTAATAAAACTCTTTATCTGCTCAATTAGCTTTGGATATGAAAGACTTTCTGCAAATCTGTTCAGTTTCTTACAGCGGGTTGGAAACTTGCTTTCTTAGCCACCTTACCTTCCTGTGGCATGCCGCTTGTACGTGGCAGTGTTCGGTACAGTTCCATGGCCGCTTTTTGACCATTTGCTCATAGCATGTGCAGCATAAGTGCTGGAGAGGGGCTGTCGTGCTTTACGGTGTCCTCTGCATTCTGCCCAAAGGGCTCTTCTGCTAAGTCCGATTCACGGGCCCCAACACCAAGTGATGGCCCTCCTTCCAGACAGGCCACGTTGGGGTTGTGCAATGGATCTATGGGCCTGTGGCATATTATGCTGTTGGCAGCTGGATCTGTGAGATACCTGCAAGCTCCGTTCTTCCTGGCTTGTACCTCCCTGCAGTGATACGTTTGGTTAGTAGTTTTGTTGGGAGCAAAGGGAGGAAAGGGGCGTGATTTCAGTGACTAAAATCTGTGGGGTCCCTCAAGGAGTGGATGCTCTAAGCTTTGTTTCTAGCCACGGCACACAAGCCTTCAGACTGTTGCTGGATGTGATCTCTAATATAAAAAACTCATCAGACCAGTATTGCGGAAATACTTCCCTGTTTGGACGGAGTGGGTTACACGTTTTCAGGAAGCTGAGAAACTAATCCAGTTTGTCATTAATGAAACAGAACATATTGCAATGCAAATGAGTGGAGTTGCATGACAAGTGGTCCCACAGTCCTCAGCACTCGCTATTGATTGTGCAGTCTTAATTATTCATGCTATGCAAATTGCATTTCTCATCTCGCTCCTTCTTGTCTACATATTTTTGATACAGGACTTGCCTGCAAACAGCCCTGTTCTTTCACTTGAGAGACGAGGATTGTTTCTAGCGAAGTTCTTAATGTTCCTTTGTCGAGCGAGTACATGCGGAGTCAGGCAAGGCTCGGGAGCTCTGTCAGAATGAATTCTTCTTACTGTAACTTCAGATGAAGAAAGGGAAGAGTCTTTGTGGAGTATTATTTGATAAGAACAAAAGCTTTAAAACAGTTTTCAACTTTCTTTGTTTTCTATACTGAAGCCCTTGTGGTACTTATTTTCTGGTCAGTTGTTTGGAATAGACATGTGGGAGCGTTCTTTTATTCATCCTAAATATTATTTTGCATTTCAGGTATACTAAACCACTAACCTTTGCAGACTGCATTAGTGATGAATTGCCGTTAGGATGGGAAGAAGCTTATGACCCTCAGGTTGGAGTTTATTACATAGACCACAACACCAGTAAGTGACATATTATTGTATTTTTGCAGAGTGATTGTTTTCTACCTGTGTTTAAAATGTACTTAACACAAAACCACAAAATCGGTAACAGCGTGTTTTAGAGTAGGTGAGATCTGCAGCCTGTGAAATCAAATCCTGTCCTTCTCCACCGTACAAGTTACTTCCCTCTCTAAACCAGGAATTTGAGATCTTTTAATTTGCAGTCTTCAAATCAGCAGTCATGTTCAAGCTAATAGCATGGACACACCTCCGAAAGATTTGGCTCTGATGAGGAGTCTGACTAGGTAGCAATGATCTGGAGTTTGTCCTTAGCCTGGAATTTGTCCTTGTGGCAGGACCATTGGAAAGAGGGCAAAGGTCTTGTGTTGATTCCTCTGGCAGGGGGAGCGGAATGAGCTCCCTTTGCTGCAGGAGTTCACACTGCCTTTACTGGAGAGGAAGCTCTCAAGTGGGCTTGGGATGTCCTGAGAATTGTGCAAGTTGGAAAAGAGTTAAGTTCAGGCTTGTGGTATTTTCATTCTGTATCCCCAAACTAAGCCACTGCTTACTGTCTTTGTTAGATTACTTGAAAGACCAGAAGTGTTAAGCTTTATAAGCTGATTTGAATTATAAAAAAAAAAAAAAAAAAAATACAGAACTTGATATCATTACAGACATTGTTAGGCAATGTGTATTGGGTTGTGCTAGAACAAGTCCCCTGAAAAAAGTTATAAACAAAATAAATCAGTGACTCTGATTCTCTTTACAGAACAGCTCCAATTGCAGTCCAGAAGTTCACAGCAGAACCATGCCCAGGCCCTTTTGGAGGTGCTTGTAACTCATGCAAAGACAAAAGCTTTTAAAAGACAAAAGTGCCTTGAAACTGTTGGGTTTTGGGGTGGTTTTTTGTGGTTTTGTTTTTTGGTTTTTTTTTTTCTTCAATTGAGAACTGCAGCAATTTTTTTCAGCAAGTCATGAGTTCTTTTTTAAATAAAAATGTGGATGTCGTTTTTTTGGTGGTTTTTTTTTTTTCCTTTGGCTACCTTCACACCCTTCCCTTTTTCAGAAAAGCCACATTTGCATTTGGCCTGAGACTGTACCTTCTAGGTTTTAGCAACTTCTCTTCGGTATTAAAAATGCAGAATGAAAAAAGCCTATTCTTAAAAAGGACTAACTACCCTCTGCGACACAAAGAGCAAATGTCTCCAGATGTGAAGGTGACACAAATATTTTTACATAAAGCTTATGTCATCCCAATATCACAGTATGCGCATATCTTTAAATGGGTTTATCCTAATTATTTTTCTGTGAGGCAGGGGATGTTGATTTTTCCATTTTCAGGAAAGGATAGTGGGGAAGAAAGGGTAGACAAGCCTCCAGGATCACAGAAAGGAGATCTGCAGGGGAGAGGACTGGACAAACTTTGCTTGAGACGGTGCTAAATTGCAAGACACAAATTGGGGTCTCCTGTAGGTCTGTAAGACCCTGTCTTGTGTCCCTTGCACTTCCAAAAGAAAGCACTCTGGAGAGTTAACGATGAGGTTGCCTTTTAAAGATGGTCTGAATCTTAATGCTTTTTCCAGTCTCTCACTTGGGTCTGGGTTATTCCTGTGCTGACCACACTTACAAAAGGAGTAAGAGCTGAGTTTAGAAGTCTTGGTAAGGCTTTTCTTAACTTCAGAAGTCTTGACTTCTGAATGATTTAAATGTTTTCATGACTGTGTGCCGCCAGGAAGAGAGAAGAGCCTGGGCAAGCTCTCCAGAGGGGTCAAGACTATGATTGGATTTCTCTTCCCTTCTCTGGTGGTTGGAGGTTTGCCGGGATGGATCAGGTGCTGGGACGTGGGAGGTGCCTACCAGGGTGCTGCAGGCCAAGAACAGCCCAGAGAGAGGGGCATGCCACCTTCCAGTGTCTCTGAAGGGCTTTGCTGCGTTTAGCAGCAGTGTTGGATTAAGAGGTTCCTGCCAATTCAGGTTTTTGGGGAAGCTGTTTGTTCCTAGTGAAACAGCTGTGGGGCTTGGTGGTTTTTCCCTTGGATCAGTTCCCTCTGCTGGTTTATCAGGCAGTGACATTGCTGTAGATGTAAGCCTCTGCAGTTGCTGCGGGAGCTGGCATCATCCCCAAGAGAAATAACATCCAGCCCACCTTCTGAAGTGGACATCAGGGTCACCTCTGACTGCAGGAAAAACTTGGCTCCAGTAAAATGAGAGGATGTATCCAAGAGTCTTTTCCTTGTCTCCTCTGAACTTTCTGTTCACTTTGAGATGTATTTTTATTTTCTCATTTGTCTTCCTCCCCTATCCACACTGGAGAAAGCTGAGTGCTTGTTGTCACCGTGGCCCATCCTAGCCAAAACTGTGGCATTAACTTACTCTGCTGGCATTCCCCTAGACATGGATGGCTAGCTGTGGTCCTGGGGGGACGCAGTCCAGGTACAGGATAAAAGACCTTGATTTGAAGCCTGCTGTGGCACATGCAGGCATGTTGGACCCTCCTGAGTGTTTCAGCTAGCAGAAACAGAGGTGGTGGAGTCTCTGTCTCTGGAGACATTCCAAACCCGCCTGGACGCGTTCCTGTCCAACCTGCTCTAGGTGACCCTGCTCTGGCAGAGGGGTTGGACTAGATGATCTCCAGAGGTCCCTTCCAACCCTGACGATTCTGTGAAACTGCAGCTTGTAGGTGGGATGAACCAAACATGATCTTAGTTGTACATTTGAGTTGTCCGTGGGGTGAATGCCCAAAGATCTGGTTGCAGGTCTGAGCCCTGCGTGGTCCGGGCAGTTATCCCTGGTCTGTGCCTCTCAAAAGCACCACAGCCTTCAAAGGGCGTGCAGAGAAGCCTTCAAACCATGCTGATACCTGGTTAATAGCAGCAGCTCTTAAAAAGTTTCACTTCCATGGGATGTCACAGGCTACAAGACTTGACATAGAATTTCAATTAAAAGGTTAAAAAGAGAAGCAAAATCATGACCCTGTTTCTTATGCCAGCTCTAATCCAAATCATGATAAAGCAAACCATATCCACTTACCTTCAGCTAATCAAGAGCCTCATCGTTGTGGCTGATGTTGAAGTATCCTCTGGAGAGTGTCCAAAACCTTCTTTGGCGCCAAGGTCTCTTGCAGATTCCCTGTGCAGGAAGGAAGCCTCATCAGAGGGTGTGAAGGGAATGGAGGCACGTTGGTTCTTGCTGTACACTTGAAGTCTGTGAGACTAATTATCAGAAACGAGCCCAAGGACAGACCTAAATTAAATCTAAAGCCAGGAGACATTAAAAAAACTGAGATGGAGAACACTTCTAACCTTCTCTCTGAGGCAAAATAAATACAATTAAATTGAGCTGAGTACCCAGAATATTCCTAATACAGTATTAATGCACAGCCCTGAGTGTCTCTCTAGGGGAGAACTTCTTTGGAATTTGATTTGCACAAAGAAATGGTGATTTTCTTGCCAGATGCTGATGCAAGCATAGTAAGACTACATTCTTCGAACATGAAACAATCAGATTTATTTATGACAAGCTCAACATTAAATTAAAAATTCACAAGACAACAAATGATGTAATAGCCTGCATTTCTGTAGTCCTTTCATCTAACTTTTGAATGTACTTTGTGTTTCTCAGTAGCTGGGGCAGATCAAGAGCCCTTGGCCAACGTTTTCATAGATTGTTATTGCATGTTTGAAAATCAAAGTGGCAGCCAAGGGGATACAGTTAGTGCTGTGGTTACTGAAAAGGTTGAGGTGAATGTTGAGAAAAACGGGAACAAAGCAGTTTTGGTAATGAAGCGCGTTGTCCATCCCCTCCGCGAGCTGACATTCACTTTGTCGGGTGGTGTATACGCTTGGGGCAGCGTCAGTGTTTCACCACCTAAGGGAGGTGTTCAGGATTGTAGATTTTTACAGTCGTCTCCTGGTTGCTTATAATGGAGGGACTCCCCTGCAGCAGCTTCTGCTGCCCTTCTTGCAATTATCAGAAGAATGGGCTGTTAGTTTAAGGGAAAACTGGAAATAACCAAGCTCGAAGAAGCCATAGGTACAGGTAGACTTATGACCCAGTGTCCTGAATTAGACTTCAAGAGTTGTGGGTACGTTGCCAACACACTCATTAAGCTTGAAATTAAGAGTCCTGAGTCATTGGTTGCTGGTGCTTGTTTGTGCAGCCTGGCCCGGGCAACCTGCGTGTCTGGGAATACGGGGGCATCTCTCTGGGGAACCTGCACCAGACTTTCCCCTTCTGGCTCAGCTCTGGAGTAAAGGGCGTTATTCCACCTGGGTGTGGGTAATGGTTATTTGGAAAATGGCATTTGGGGGCAAGAATAGAGATGGGAGCCTGGGGTTTTCACACTCTTACAGTCGATACGCTGCTGTGTCTTTCTGGCTTTTCTTTTGCTCCCTCTATGAGAGACCACAGTGCTGTCTGGGAAGGTGCCAGCACCTACAGTTGGCACAAGGAGATGCTTTTTCATCAAGTTATTTTGGGGCAATTTTTTTGGTCCAGGCTTAGCTTTGGTATTACATCAGCTGAAACGTTGCTTCTGCTAGCAGGACTTTTTGTTGACGTACTTCTACAAACTATACTGTTAGTGCCTTAAAAGTTTTCTTTTTTAATCATCTTTTGCAGCTTCTTTAAGATTTGCTATGTAACTTGAAATGCCATGTGTTCTTCCGGGTCTTGAGATCCTGTTAAAACAAGCTATTGCTGGAATATCCTGTAATTTTCTCCTCAGCATGATCATGGACAGCTTGTGAAAATGGTTGAGTGTCCATCCCTTGGGTAAAATCCTTTATTCCTAGTTCTGCTCCTAGGATTATTGTCAAACTGTTCTCTTCCCTAAATGCTGTGTATTGTGGTGTTAGTCTTACGCCCGACTCACTTAAGAGCTGCTCATACCTTCCACTGTGGCAGCTTTTACTAAATATTTAAAGAGGCTCTTAAGATATGCAGATTAGATTCCTACTGATAGTTTCAAGCAGCTCTTTTATATTAATTATTCATTATGTGGTAACTATGCGTCCTTATTCAAGCATGGTAGTTTAGACAGTTTAGAGCACTTAGTCGACTGAATATTGGAACCTGTTCCAGGCAAGAACATATAATAGCCTTGAAAGAGAAATGAAAAATATTTTGGACACTTCTTCACAAAACTGAGACAAATACTGACAATAAATTTGCCTAATTAGTATTAGGACTAGCTGTATGTCTGTGACCTTATGCGTTTTTCATTATTAGAAACCTGAAAAGCAATGTATTGGTTTTGTTGGGGTAACAGAGATGGAAGTGGTGTAGCTGTTTGTGACTGCGTTGCCTACGTTACCAAAAAATATTTTTCTTAAACTCCGCCTCCTGTATTCTGCAGTGATTTACTGCTGTGCCCGCTTTCAGTAAGGAAATGTTTATTCCTCTTCTGAGACTCTGTTTATATAATGTCGTTTGAGATGCTTTCATGAATGTATTCCGTGACATAACGAGTCTTTATTTTTATTTACCTATGGAATCTTGAGTGAGAAGGTTTTCTTTCCCCTCTTTGATAAAAGGCACTTGGCAGCCAAAGAGGACGGGCAGAGCTGTAATTGCTTTCATGTTGTCAGATGCAGTATAATGCAGTCATGTGGCAATGATGTTTTCTGAAAGTTTTTTATCAGTGAAGTAGGAGAGGTATTTTATTAGTAATGTTATAAAGCAGTTACAGTAAAGATAAGTCTAACAGTCAGTGTCAGTATCTTAGAGCTTGTGTGTGCCTGTGCTCGTGTGGATGCTCTAAGAGGCAGAACCAGGTTGGCCTCAGCAGCAGAGGGCTTGGAGAGTTGGGTGATGATTTTGTCATGAATTATTCTATATGGTGATTCAGCATGGTAGAGCTCATTGGAGTTCATTGAGGATCAGTGGTGACCTCCTAAGAAAAAAAGGAAAATGTCATTATTCCCCTTTTTTATGGGGCAAGGGGCTATTTTGAAGTATTGCCATAAATGGTGGAGCATCTCCAGGCAGCAATACAGCTGTACAAAAGTGTAACTGCTTTCCATTGATCTTTCCTCCTTCTGCTTTCTCTCCAAGAAACTACACAGATAGAAGACCCTCGTGTGCAGTGGCGGCGGGAGCAGGAGCATATGCTGAAAGACTATCTTGTCCTGGCCCAGGAGGCGATTGCTGCGCAGAAGGAGATCTATCAAGTGAAGCAGCAGAGGCTTGAATTGGCCCAGCAAGAATATCGGCAGCTGCATGATGTTTGGGAGCACAAACTGGGCTCTCAGACCAGCTGTGAGTAGTTAGTCAACTCGTATCCAGTGACCTGCTCAGTCATGGACCCACTAGGACAGGAAACTGCTTGAAGCTGGTCCTCTGATAGAGCACTGGGATGTGTTGTGCTGTGGCACTCGCCACGTTTGCTCAGTTTGTCTCAAAAGCAATAGCTGCCTAGCACCCGTTTGATGAAGGGTAATTGCTAGGAAACGCTATTGCAGTTGGCTCGGTCACTGGAGTCGGTGTGCAGATTTTCAGCATGGGCTTAGGCAGATGTGAAAAAATGTGGTGGTTGGCTCAATGTGAAAAATAATAAAGTTAGGTGGTATTTTCTGTGATTCTTCTGCCTGAAGTATAGAAACAAGGCAAGAAGGCTCATCTCAGATAGCATTCCTAGGCCCTTTTGGAGTTTAACATCCCAGGTAGCTGGGTAACTGTCTTGGGGGGATGAGGGTCTGTGTTCTGTGCCATGTAAAAGCTAACATTGCTGGATTATCTCTCTGCATATGAAGAACGTTGTTTTGTGCTCCCTTTTCTTTGTCACACAGGAAACATCAATACCCGTTGCTTCAGGAGTTGGTGCAGAAATGTTTATAGAAGGCCAAATTTCCTCTTTATTGTTACTAGTTAGGAGGTAGAAAATGTCTCGAGGAGGGTTTATTTCCTGCAAGTCTTCCAGAATTTTTTTTTATAATCCTTAGTATTGCAGACTTTTTATGTTCTTGCTAGCCACATCAATGGACTGACCTCCCCCTGCTTCGCCCTTGCTATGTTATGTCTTATGGTGGTGAATTCCACTGGCTAATCCTGTGCCTGATGTTAAAAAGTATTTAAGTAGTTTTCTGTCAATTGAAGGTTTCTTATTTGACTAGGGTCCTGTCCATCATCTCTGAAGTACAGGTTTTTGTCTTTTCTTAAGAGCACTCTACCCTAGTACTGGTATACGGGAGCAGTACACTAAGAACACCAAGAACATGAACTACATTGGCGTGATGCGATCTGTCTTTAAAAAGACACCCAAACAGAAAACTAGAAATGCTTTCCCGTGTTTTATAGGGCATAAACTGATGGCTGCAAGGATCAAAATATCTCCCTTGCCTACAGCTACCTCTAGCAACATTGCTCATTGGGGAGCTTCTGTACCTTCTGAACCAGAAGGGTTTTAACCGCTGCTGAGAAGAGAAATCTGCTCTTAATGGGACATTGATTTAATGCGGTGTGACACACTGTATGATTGGTCATGTCCTCAAGGCTGTAAGAAGGCTTGCAGCGCATTTTTCAGTTTCTTCTCCTTCTTTGCTTTTCTTTGTTTCCAAACATTCGGTGGATTGTTTACTCAACAAGAAAGTCTGAAAAATAAATAAATAAAGTAAACCTTTATGCAGTGCCTGTCCCTTCAGTTCTGTTAAATCTTTTTGGAAATGCGGGGAGCCACACTGTTGAGTGGAGTGAACGTGTTTGGGAGTCTGAGTTAAGTGTGTTAACCTGGAACAAATCAAGACTTTGGAGATGCGGGACATGCTCTGGCCTCTTTGGTTTACACTTTTTCTGGAGTACTTGACTGCACTATTGTCTTTCCCTGCCTTTGAGGGGTGAGAAGAGATCCGGAAAATGGGTAAAAGGCCTGCATCAGTGATGTGTGGAGATCTGGGTGTGCAGGAGTGATGGGAGGTCTTGATTTGTGATGGGGGTGGTAGAAGAGTAGGGAGGAAGGTAGAGCTGCTGAACCGAGTGTTGTGTTTGTTCTAGTGCTCTCTGGCTCATCGTCAAGTTCCAAGTATGACCCGGAGATCCTCAAAGCGGAGATTGCTACTACAAAATCCAGGGTAAGTAGTACGAACGGACCTTGGCTTGCCATGAGTAATCTTCTGATATTTCCAAACCTCGTGGCAAATACTAAAAGGAGATGCCAAAGCAGTTGAAAGAGCTAATGTTGCCATTCTTAATCTAGGAGATAATTTATCAGAATTCTCAAACATTGCCGACTTAAGAGTTTGAAACCCTTTTTTTCCCTTAGACTTTAGACTCCCTTGGAAGCTGGCAGTACACGCTGTTGCACAGCTGGGCTGTGGGGTATGGAGCTGCGTGCCGGCTCCTCGGTGTGCCGCAGCGCTGGGGAGCTGAGAGCTCTCTCCAGGGACTGGCAGCTGTTTTGTCGTGGGCTTAGTGCGGGTTGTTAGCAGCGGCAATGCGTGTTCCCATGCAGAGCTCCGTTTGGGAAGAAGAAAGGACTAAAGTAAAGTAGGTCAGTCTGGTCTCTGTGGAGGAATATAAAACAGCGAGCTGTAGGGTCAGTGGATTTACAATATGTATTATCATCCTGCTGCGTTACTCATGCAGTGGGGCCTTTCAGTTTGGTATCTTGGAGGATGGCTTCTCTCACTGCAGTGTAACTCCTGTCCTGATGCCTAATGGTTGTTTTTTTTCAATGACTTGGGACGGTGTTAAACATTACTGAGTAAAATCAACATGTGTGTCATTCCCGTCTCTTTTGAGTTTTTCTCAGCTTTTCTGCTTATGAGGTTGGAACTTCCCTTGAGCCCCTTATTAAGTGGCGTAATATCTGGGAACTGGATAAATCCCTAGCCAGTGATGGCGTCCTGATGAGGATGCAGTCAGGGCTGTTGAGATGAACTGATTATCTGGAAACTTTCTTTAGAGTACTGTCTACACTGAGCAAGTTTTGAATTGAATGAGTAGTGCTGTACCTAAATATTCATATAATGTATCATTCTAAAAATGTGACACCTTGTTATAGGTTAATAAACTCAAGAGAGAAGTAGCTCACATGAAGCAAGAGCTCCAGTACAAAGAGCATGGATTTCAGACACTGAAGAAGTAAGTTTGTTCTCAAGATCTTATTTTGAGTAAAGAACATGTCTGGCTTGTAATGCATCCCCCTCCACATTTATAAATAGCTGCCTAAATAACGTAAGCTGAAATATGTTGCTGCTGATATCTTTAGGCATATGCAACTGAAAACAGTACACAGCCATGGGGGTAGTTCTCTTAAATCAATGCCTGTATGTGATTGACCGCATCAGGACTGACTTCATGGCAAAAAGATTTTGAACCAGGATCTCACCAGTTCAGTGGTATTCCGTTTTACTCGGTATTGCTCAATATGGGTGACGCAGTACAGCCTATTGTCTTAGCTACAACAACTATTGTTTTAGGGCACTGAGGAAAAATTTGGGGTGGAGTGGAAGGGGAGGAAAAGTTTCGGGTGCTTACCTTCGTATGAATAGACATCTGGCATGTTTTAAATAATGTCACTGGTTAATATCTTATTTATTATAACTGCCGACTGTGTTAGAACTCCTTTGAGACGAGGCGGCTTGTAATTAGGTTGTGCAAGCAAATACATCCGTGCAGCGAGGTCTGTGCCTCGTTTTTGAAATCATGACTGAAAACAAGGTAATTCTCATAGATGGCTAAGGTGATCCGCTCTGGGTTAGAAGCAAGGTAACTAGCAGCCATCTGACGAGGCATACTGTTTGGGGGGTTTCCTGTGCATCTTTGTCCTCCCCAAGGAGTCAAAGGGATGATGTGTCTAAAATCAGAGTTCTGAAGCTTAGTGTACTTCTGAGTGGAGTAAATTCAGCGGTGATGAGTGGGGTTCTTTGTTCTTCCTATTGTCTTTATTATACTTTGGAGTGTGTGTTTTCTTAAAAATTAATGTCAAGATGCATGCACCTAGGATGATTAAATTAACTGGACTTTATAAAGTGTTAGCTTACTGTGTTTTTTTTTTTTAATTTCCATGCAGAATTGACATGAAAATGTCTGATACTCAAGGTGGCTACAAACTTGATGAGGCACAAGCCATTTTAAGTGAAATGAAAGCTCTCAAGAAGGCCATCACATCAGGGGAGAAGGAAAAACAAGACCTCATTCAGGTATTGGAACAGGATGATTTGTGTCACCATTGCTATCAGATTGAATTTCGGAGAAGTAATTTAAGTATTTTGTATTTCAGATGTGTAATTGAGATATTTGTTAACACATGTTAATTCTGTATCGTGGTTGGACTGCAGCCTTTTTGTTCTCCAGATCCTGGAAATAAGTAATATAAAATATAGCAACAGACAGTAGTAAGCACTTGCTTGCGCGTTTGTGTCAGGCTTTATTGGTCAAGAATGAGCCAGTGTGACTGTAGTGCTGTCAAGGAGCAGATCAGGAGAAACCATGAGAACGCTGTGGCCCCCTTGGTCTGCCATCTCCAGCAGAGAGCCTGTCTGTCTGGGCAAGATGGTGTGCTAATGCCCCTGGGCTGCAACCCAGCCGTGCCTCACCTCGTGTTTGCGGAGTCTGAGTGCGCACAGTAAACGTGGTCAGATCTTAATCATGTAGTTTAGGCTAAAGCTATGTAGATGCTGAGGTACTTTGAGCAGAAGTGAGCTCACCTCATGACTTTTTATGATTTTAGAGCTTAGCCAGGTTAAAAGACAGCTTTGTGAACGACAGAGGATCCCAGTCAGACTTGTGGGCCAGCAGCATGTCCGTGGAAAGCTCCAGCCCTCTGTTACCCCGGCAGTACCTGGATGTCAGCTCCCAGACGGATGTTTCGGGAAATGTGAGTAACGCGGGAGAAACCAAGTGCATGTGGAGACATTCCTCTGAACTCCGTGTAGTACTGCCTTCATAGGAGTTTCCAGGCATGGGCACATCTACGAAGTGGTACCTTCTCCTGGTTTAAAATTCAGTGTCACCTTCATTTTTGTGTGCCATGTTAATGGATCTCTAAAGGCAACCTGCTGTTTCCCTGCACTGTCTCTAATAGAACAACCCATGTGGGAATAAAAGGGAAGGAAGTTTTATTTTGCCTGTAGGTTTAACTTCTTGTGATACAAATACTCCCTTAGCTCTCTATAGCAGTGATGTGCTGCTAGACGAGAAACATTCAGCAGCTACGTATGGGCTAAGCCCTAATGAGGACTCTTCCCTTAAGAGTGCGTTTGGCTTTTAGTGTGTTACGAGTGAGAATGATAGCATGTGTGCAGATATTTTGATGCCATCAAATGTGTAGTACTCATAAACCTTCAGTCCCACTCATGCAACAGGATCATAACTGTCAGGTTGGTGCCAGCCTCAGCAAGGGCTCGGTCAGCGCTGTGGGTACATGGCGTGTCTCACAGGACATCACAGAAGGCCCTCCTGTGAACCTTTACTTCAATGTTTGCAGCCACCTTCAGTAAGGGCCACACGTGTGACTAAAGATCTGCAGGTTTGGGCAGGATGGGATATCCCTTGTCTTTAAGACTTTACAACCAAAGCAAGCTGTCATCCAAAACAAAATGCAGTGCGGCACTTAAAGATTGCAAACAGGGTTTTTAAGTATTTGAAGCAATCATGAAAAATTTAATCAAAGGCAATATTTTCCGAATCTGTGATAGGTTTTAACTAGTAAAGGAGTTTGACAAGAGCAAGTGTAACTTGTAACATCATCAATTTCAATAAGGAATATGAAAAGAGGAGTGATTATTAAGTTGCTGATTTTATGTTTTGTGTCTCAGTTCATTACCAGCAGCAATAACCAGTTGGCTGAGAAAGTGAGATTACGCCTCCAGTATGAAGAAGCAAAGAGAAGGTAATTCTTTGGGCTGTTGTACCTTTTGGCTGTTACACAGCTTTTTCTGAAGATACATTTTGCTAGCAAAAGTGCCACTCGGATCGAAACCCAGCATTACTGCTAAACAAACGTGGTAATTTTTGAGCCAGTGAGGCAATAGCCTTTCTGGGCCAACGTTATCATTCAAGAAATAAATAACCATCCTAGAAATTACTAAGGAGTGACTAATACGTGAAGAATTCAGTCTGGCCACACCTGTGGGGACATAAGTGGTTTTGCTGCCTGTTGCCAATGCTTCCCCATTCCTAATAAGGAGTCTGTACCGCAAGGCATCTCCTTACCTGATCCGAAATGAAATGAGTGCATGGCTTTAAGTCAGATAAGGAGAAACATACGTTGCGTTAACACCTACCTTATCAAAATATGGTCAATGACTACAATTTCAGAGCTCGTCTGCTTATCTGTAAGAATGTAAGTGTTCACCCTTGCCCTCTGATCTGAGATGAACGAAGAATAGATTTAAAAATATCATATCTACTTAGCAGGCTAATTTAGGCAACATTTTTCTGGGTTTTACTTTTTAATAGATAATAGCTAACACAACCGGTTAGAAAGTAACTGTATTTTTATGGATAAATACTCTAGTTAAACAAAAAACCAACAAGCAATATTTAGACTTTGGCTGGACTAGTCCTCATTCAGCAATGTAACCGTCAGTGGTGGTGATTTCAATTTTAACTTCTCTAAAGGGACTTTGCAATTCCAGAAAAGCAAACTTCAGATGCATGTTACAATCTGTGCTTGCAATATATGTGAAGAGAAGGATTTTTCTCCAGTCTCTGGACTGGCTCCCAACATAAGAAGGACATGGACCTGTTGGAGTGGGTCCAGAGGAGGCCACAAAAATGATCAGCACCTCTCCTATAAAGGCGGGCTGAAAGAGCTGGGGTGGTTCAACCTGGAGAAGAGAAGGCTCCGGGGACACCTTCCAGTATCTGAAGGGGGCCTACAAGAAAGCTGGAGAGGGACTTTGTAAAAAGTCGCATAGTGACAGGACAAGGGGTAATGGCTTTAAACTGGAAGAGGCTAGATACAGATTAGGTATCAGGGAGACGTTTTTCACTCTGAGGGTGGTGAGCCTCTGGCCCAGGTTGCCCAGAGAAGCCGTGGCTGCCCCATCCCTGGAGGGGTTCAAGGCCAGGCTGGATGAGGCTCTGAGCAACCTGGGCTGGTGGGAGATGTCCCTGCCCAGGGCAGGGGGTTGGAACAAGATGATCTGTAAGGTCCCTTCCAACTCAAAGCATTCTGTGAGGAAAGGTGGGTCTGAATGGGCATGAACAATTGATGCTAAAATGAAAAGATCTCCAGCTAACAGAGCACTGTGGTTTTGGCATAGTCTTCAGCAGGAGCTGCAGAAGCAAATACCTTAAGTGGTTTTAAGCTGGAACAGTACTATGGATATAGTGACTCACAAGGAACCTTCTGCTCCTGTGAAAATTCCTCCTTGTGATGTTAGAAGTGTTTCCTGTCCTCACAGCACAATATTAAAATGTTCCAAAAGCACAACAGAAGAGCAAGTGTTTTGCCCACGCACGTATTAGGAAGGGAGCCAATGGTGGAAATACATCTGTCTTACGAGCTCTGCACTATCTGGAAAGGTAAAAATTAAGCCCTTGCAATCAAGATGATCCCATATTGTTTAGGTTAGAACTACTAGATTTATTAAGGGCTGATGATTTTGAAAGTGGACTGTAGCAGACGCTGTTTATAGTATTGTTGTGGACCAGACTAAAGCCCCAGATGTAGGTGAATATCCTGCTGAACTTCACCATGCCAGAAGAAAAGTCCTTTTCTTTCACGACGCAGCGAGATGAGAGAGCCCTAAAGCAGATAATGTTAAACCTGCAAAAAAGAACAAAGGGCAACCACAGTGACAGACCTTTAGCTTAATTGGTTTGGAAACCGATAATGGGTATCCTGACAAAAGAGATGTCAGTGCTACATCTTAACAAGGAGATAGCTACTGCAGCGTAAATGTCATCAGGGATGCCACTAAATTATGTTGTACGATTTCAGACACATTGTAGTAACTCAGTTGTGTAGCCCTTGCACTCTGTGCACTTAGTTCCTCCAACAGTTAAACTTCCGCTTGGGTTTTGTGTGACTGGTGGTAACTCTGGGCGTTTAAAAGTATATTTTACAATCTCCTAAGATGGAATTTTTCCGTGTCAGCAGCATTGCAACAATAGTGGGTATTTGACTGGTCATTTTTTTGACCACAGCTCCGAGTTTGATTTTTTTTTTTTTTCTGAAGAACAGAGGCTGATCTGATAAAGAGTTGTTAATTAGTGGTTGTGGGTGCACATCTTAATGTGCACGTGGTCTGAACGATCTCCAAAGAGACTAAAAATTTTGCACGTTATGCCTATATCACAGATAAGTACCAGCTTTCCTCATTAAAAATAAAAAAAGAGGCTTGATATGACAATGAATAAATCATCCAACTATCTTTTCTAGGTGATGAGAAAACAGTTAAATAAAACTTGAACTTCCTGTTCTGTATTTCGCTAAGCCTTGCGAGCTGGTGGCCATTCAGAAAGACTGTGTGACCCGAGCCCGGTATTGCTGGTTTTTTGCCATGCAAACCTAGCGTGGCTCGGCTGGGATATAGTTCAGACTCGGTCACTCAATGCTGAAAGGCTGGAGTTTTCAGCCAAATGCCAGACAGTCTGCAAAGCGTTTCTTTTGTAACGATGCTGTTTTATTGGAAAAATAGAATACATGAACCTCCTTTTAACTGAGAAGGGGAAAAAGAATGATGATTTACACAGGGTAAAACTTGAGGTTAGTGTAATAAAGCTGTTAGACTCGGAAATGCATAGAGAACAAATTCCAGTGGAAAAGCCACATCCATGGAAATGTATGCCAGAAGTGATCAGATTAGTGCCAACCAATCCTCTTAAACTCATATCCCTTCAAAATGCACAGAGGAATTCTTGGATTATGAATTAATGCCACTGTTAATTCTTCATTGGAGCACAGTGTTTCACTTAATCAGGCACTCAAAAACAAGCTCCTAAGAAGACCTAAAAATAGTTGAGCTGCATATCTATCAATTATGGAACTTTAATTAGAGTAAGCAACCTGCTGTGGGAAATGGGTTTACAGAAAGTGAGGCTTCTCTTCAGAAAGGTGATCTCTGGTCTCTCTCCTGTGATGGAGGAGGCAGGTCAGTCTGTGTGAGCCTAATCCTTCACAGGCTCTCTCGGGGATCGAGTTCCCCTTGGCCTCCGCAGCTTGGGAGACAAAGCTTTATTCTTCGAGGCCATTCAGCAGTGGTGTAGCTGCTGCTGCCCAGATCTGCATCTTATTACTTACTCCACACTCTGGTTTTGCTAGTCGGCATTCAGTTTTGCTCTGTGCCTGCATGTGTGCTGGTTTGCTGGAGGAGGTGCACGCGTCCTGTGCGCTTCTCTAGCATAAACCAAATTCTAGAGAGAGATGAATGCAGATCAGTACCCACAACTATTTGTTGTGCCCAATTTAAGTTCAGTAATTCTGTCACCGGATTACAAAGCCCTTTTCAAGGGGAGATGAATATTGGACTTTCATTTTACGTGTACAGCATTTCACTTCCATTTCTTATGCATTTACTAAACCTGAGTGAGAGATTAATCTGAGTTAATCACGTGAAGGGGCATGTATGCCTTGGCTCTCTGGTCTTCAGTCAGGTAATTATTTTTGCAAATATCTTGCCTTATATTGCAAGATACTTTTTCTCCTTCTTTGCCCTCTAAGCTTTTGTAATTTCTCCACCCCAGCCCACTCTGCCCTCCCCATTCCCTGCTCCCCACTCAGTCATTTTTGGTTGTGCAAGTTCCAGAAATGCAGGTCCTCAATAACTCTAATTCAGCTTTAGCTGTACTATTGCTTCTCACCAAGCTACTGTGATCACCTCTTCAGGTCACGAGGAGTTGTAGGTCGGTGAGTCCAAAGGAGACAGCTTCCTTTGGGGAGACTGACATTATTGCCCTCGGTTCCGTATCCTCGCCCGCTGCTGGTTTTTTTGCTTCCCTCTGTATGTTGCATTGCAAAGTTGATCGTTTGTGGAGCGAACTGATGAGCAGTTCAGATACTTGGGAAATAGGGAATGAGCAGATAGTTGGAGTGAGCAACCTCCTTACCTGGCACGAGCTGTGCTGTCCTCTGCTGTCAATCAAAGCTCTTGCTAAATTCTAGCTCTGGGTTGCTGTTACTTTTAGTAATCATCGTCCTGTCTGAGATGATGTGGTATGGTGCTGAAGGATTAGCGACACGGGCTTTAAATGGAAATCTGTAATGATACCTCTAATGAAAATAGACTTTAAATTTTATGCAAATAAGTGGCTTTGGGTTTAGGTAGGATCGTATTGCCTCTTCGACTCACCACATCCTCAGGTGCACATTGCACCAGAAGTAGCCTCGCGCTTTAATGTGTCCCAAATGCTTAGTGTTGAGTCAATAGTTGGGTTCTTCCAGTAGCAGAATGCGTGTGATTAACTTCCTCATTGTTAATCAAAATGAGTTTCCAAAATTTTGAGTAACCACCGATCTTATCAGCCTATCTGAATCGTATATGGAGAGTATACAGTTCTTTTCCATAAAACTGATGAAAGATCAGATATTTACTGCATGACACTCTCCACTGTGAGGTCATTAGCTGTAAGGCATATGAAGCACCCTCTAATATATCTGACGGCTTTTTTTGAGATCCAGAATTCCTGTTACACTATTCCCGGACTGGTGGACACTGTGGGTTAGCTAGAGACTTAGTTTGCCAGTGGGAGCAAACCTGAGTTAAAATCCCATTCTGCACGTCAACCTTCCAGCAGTGCCATCACTTGTCAGCGCCCTGGTAAGGAGGGCATGAGGGTGAGGGTGGTTGTCCCTGAGCTGAGAGCCTTCTTCAGGGCAGTGGAAGGTGTGGTTGGTCGTGGTTCACCTTCCTGTGTCTGTGGAGCAGTAGCTCAGACACTCCTCACTGAATAACTGCTTTCTTTTTGCTGCAGAATAGCAAACCTGAAAATACAACTGGCTAAGCTTGACAGCGAGGCCTGGCCTGGCGTGCTGGACTCTGAGCGGGATCGTCTAATATTAATTAATGAGAAGGAGGAGCTCTTAAAAGAAATGCGATTTATTAGCCCCAGAAAATGGACTCGAGGAGAGGTGGAGAGACTGGAGACGGAGAGAAGGCGCCTAGAGGAAGACCTTCAGGCTGCTAGAGACACTCAGAGCAAAGCTCTAACTGAGAGGTAGGTTACAGGCATAGGACCGAGCTTGCCTCGTTGGACAAGAGGTAACGGGGAGTGAGCAGTGACATCCCCCAGGTGAACGCTGAGAGCAGTGTTTCCAAGGAGACCGTTTCTACTTTTGAGGTTTCTGAAATCCTCTCCCAACAGAAACTGCCTGCCAGTCTTACTCCCCAGATGGGGAAAGGTGGTTGGTCCTACAGATGGATCCTCCATGAGAATGTAAGAAATGCTCAAAATAGCCTGGTATGATGTGAGTGTACTATAATGTTTCTGTATGCAGCCAGCTCCCTGCAGCAGCTTCTACAGTTGCTGTGCAGTCTGGAGCTTAGTAAATGTCAACAGATGGAATTGTAAATCTTTAAAATTTGGTGTTCTGAGCATCCTTGTATGTGATTCCTGTAGGAACTGGTATTTGACAGGGCTGTGGGAGTTGCATGGAATATCCTCTGAATCTGAACTAGCTGAAAAAAATGCCAGCTATCCTCCCTAATTTCACTTGTGTTGCAGGGGAAGATCTCATGGGAATGTACAGTGAGGATGGATACTGCATTAGGCATTGCCTACAAGTGCTTTACAATCTGGGTGTATTAATGTGGATGGCTATGGCAATGTTGTTTTAGCTGCAGTCTCTTGAATACATATGGAATAGGCGTGTTGCATTCACTCTCTCTGTGGCTCTGTATTTTAATTTCTTCTACGTGCTCAGTGTCCAGGCTACACCAATTTTCTACATAGTCTCTTCATGGTTTTGTCACGCTGGGAAAAATGTAGGCATCTCAGATGCTTCAGCTGCAGGACTTCTACCAGCCTGAAATACCTGTGTTTCGACAAATGTTTCCCGTCTTGCCATAAGAGGAACACTTTAGTTTGTGATTTTTAGGATTATGGCCCTGTTCTAGTGTGCCAAAGAAATAGCATGTTTCTGGAGAAGGATTTCTCGTCTGGAGGCCTGTTAAGTTAGAGAATGAGCGCCCAAGTGGACATGTTTGTCTCAAACCAGTTCAGGTGTGAAATGAAACTGAGATGTTGCTGAAGTCCGTAATTCATGTAAAGCCATAATGAGATGGTTAATAACTAAATCATGTAAACCTTAGTCATCCATGGGCCTTACTGAAAGCAAATGAAAGCATTTACACCTCTATTAGCACAGGAAGTATAAGAACGCAATAGTGTACAGTGAGTAAAATCTGCTGGACTTGTTTTTTTGAGGCCTGATCTTTTCTTCTGTCTTCCCTTAGATTAAAGTTGAATAGCAAAAGGAATCAGCTGGTCCGAGAACTGGAAGAAACAACGCGATTAGTTGCCATGTTGCACACTCAGCTGAAGAGGTATGTAACCTTTTACAGAAGTGGTAGGTGCTTTAACTGCACATGGTGTAACTGCCTTTCTCTGCTAACAATTTCATCTCCCAGCTGAGAGGTGTAAAAGGCCTTTCGGTTGTAGTCGTGCCCTAAGACCCCTGTGTAGTCAGTGGAAAGAGAAGCCTCGAGGATTATGCGTCCCACTCAGTTTAGATAGGTCCTTCAGAATGGGATAAATAACCTTGTGGTGGTGCCTCTGACAACAGAAAGAGTTTCTGCAATCCCATCTATTTTGGACTAAGGATAGCTGAGATTTATATTCTACTAATGTTTGAATTACTGCAGTATCATATTAATAAAGTATGTTAAAGTCAGCTTAACGCTCACACAGCAAGTAAAGTGAATCTTAGTAATGCAACTACACGTTACTGTATGAGTGCCATGATAGTATTTCTCTAAATTAATTCGAACTGTGTTGTGGCTTGCGGTGTAGACAATGTATTGAGATTTCCCTGAATCTGTTGTGGTTCATATGGCATATAGAAATGTTTCTGCAGTCGTAATGTGGTCTGGTTGTTCAGGCTGTAGTTTTGGAAGGGCACGGGATTACTGTTTCCAGACAAATGCATGACTGCAGGCAGTAAGGCCAAATCATCATTAGCTAAAATTATGTTTTTATCTTTTCTGATTAGGAAGAGAGTCTGGTGGGGTTTTTGTTTGGTTGAGGGTTTTCCTATTAGTGTGTATTGAATTTACTCTGTTTGTAGCTTCTGCTCCACTTGGATTCTGTTTCATTTTGTGAAGATGACACCGAAAAGACTGGAAAGAAATCATAGTGCAAGTCTGACATGTAAATAAGCCACTATGGAGAATAGCTATCTGTGATGCTCTTATGCAGTGGAAATGCATCATATTTTCATTTCATCTAGCTGATTAGGGATCTTTTGAGGTGACCAAGAAGCATGTGAAACTAATTTCTTCCTAACTATGTGCCCAGTGTTCTTGGCATGCTCCTCCATAATAATAAGCATTTGTTATTAACCCCATAATGCGAAATGTCTGGCATGCAAAGGTATGCACAAAATGAAGTTGAGCCCAGTTTGTTGATAGCGAAAAGGTTAATTAAAACTCCCCCTCCCTTTTGATGGTGTGAAATATGCTGAAAAGCTGTAAATTTATTAGTCCTCACCAGATCTATATATACTGCCAAAATGCAAAAACATGTATCATGGTTCAGTTATGTTTCACTCAAAAGGTTTTTTGAACAAACGTGGTACAGTGCACATCTGTCATACAAATGCAGAAGACATTTTGTGCCAAAATTGTACTAAATTCTGCATACTTGCCTTTTTTGCATAAGGTCATGGGCATAATTATATGAATGTAGCTTCTAGCTTTTACCCCATAAATAATAAATAAGGGATTATTAGGCTTATTAGCATCCTCACTGTTCTTCACTGGGGCAACTTAAGCCACTTATACATATGCAGAAATTTTTCAATAGCTAATCCGTATCTGAAGAGAGGGTTAAGGGTCTTTAAACAGCCAGTAATGAGCAAGGTATTTAATATCTGGAGCAGGAGTGTTGGTTTAAATGGAATTTCTAGGGATGGTGTCTGTTGTAGTCAGTACGGGAAGATTTGTTGGGTCTTCTGAGCAGGAAACAGTGTGCTGTGGTGTCTGGGCTTTCTCATCTGGACAGACGTCTATTCAGCACCTGCTTAAAATTAATTTTGCTGCCAGTTATGTTCTGAAACTAGATCTCTAGGGATAAATAATTTGTGTGAACTGATTTCACAGCCCAGCCCCAGCTCTTCCCCTTGCTCTCCTGGCCCTGTATTCCGTGTAGCAGTCTCTCACGTAGGTAAATCCTGCCAGTTTTCTGGTAACTGCTGGCTGTTGTGATCTCTGAGGGCCAGCTCCAGGCAGCTGTGATCTGCCTTTTGGCTGGGGGTCCAAGATTGAGGCAAATGGAAGAAAATTGCCATGCAGACAGACAGTTGGTTGCAATAACTTTGTCTTCTTGCGTGGGCCTTGGTTTTTGTGGCCTGCTTTGGAGATTAACAGGAACTATAGAGATTTTTTTTTTCCAGACGGATGGGGGAGGAGGATGTTGTCACTAATTTTAAATTGGTTTGAAACTATTAATTAGAGTTGCTTTGGCTAAACAAGGACTCTTACGAGGTTGATATGGTGAGTAGAAAAATGTGTATGAACTGTATTTGTTTTTAATTGAAAAGTGACCCAACTTTTCCACTGGGTAGACTGTGGTTCTGGATTGTTGTGGGGACTAATGCGTGTGGCCTGAGCTAACAAAATAAAACGTACCACGTGGGCTTAGAGATTTGGTGACATTGCAGCGTTTCCCTGAGAAATCAGAAGATACAGCATAATGGTTTTCTGACTTGTTTCCTTCAGTCTCTCCACCAGCATGCTTTCCCTCTCCTCGAGCAGCAGCCCTGGCTCTCTTGCATCTAGCAGAGGATCTCTTGCCACCTCCAGCCAGGACTCTTCCACCTCAGCCAGTTTCACTGATCTCTACTACGAGCACCTGGAGCAGTTGGAGCAGTTGGACTCAGACTATCAAAACAAGCTTGACTTGCTCTTAGAAGGAGCCACTGGATTTAGACCGTCAGGCTGTATCACCACTATTCACGAAAATGAAGTAGCGAAAACTCACAAAGCAGACACCCCCAGTCGCATACAGGCTCTGAGATCATTGTCTGGTACTCCAAAATCCATGACATCGCTATCTCCAAGGTCATCTCTCTCTTCTCCGTCTCCACCTTGCTCTCCACTGGTGATAGACCCACTCCTAACTGGTGATGCCTTTTCAAGCCATATGGATTTTGATGATGCAGAGATAAGTACAAATCTCTCAGAACTCACCCTGAACACTGGGAGTGGCAACGGTAGACTGGAAGAGCCTAGAGCAGGAGATAAACATCTAGGTCAAGGTATGGTAACAAACTGTTTGCATGCACATGCATGCATTTATTTTTAATGTAGTTTATAAAGCATTAAGAAGCAAGTATTTCAAAAGCTGTCAGTCATCTCGATATCTTCGTGTTGAAAACTGTATTCAACTGTGTGTTCTGCCTTGCTTGGGAGAAAGGGTTGGTATTTTAATTTGTACACCAAAAATACTGCTGATCTGATGAGTCTGTATCTAGGGGTGTTTTTAGTGTGCTTATATGCATGTGTACACAAATTAGAGGGATTTAATGTGCAAATATAAATGGTTGTGGTGGAATGTACTTAACTATTCAGAATGTCCTCTAGTGTTTTGGGTCTGAAACTGGGAGGCATGTAATGCCATATTGACACAAACTTTTTGGCCAAGCTTTTGAAGAAGACTGGGAAAGGCACTTAGTTAATAGTTAACAAATGATAATAAAAATCCTTCCCTGCCACCTCAGCATACATAATGTCTTGCTCTGGTTCCCAGTAAATCAGTGGCAATGAATTTATTAACTTCAGCTGAGCAGACATGTCAAGGCTGTGCTTGAGTTTCTGCTGCTTTGAGGGGGATGGTCTCTTAGCAACAAAAACGTGTTTAGATTGCGAGCGTGATAAAATAAGGCATTTAGAGATAGTGGATGTTCTCATAGATGCATATGGCTTATTGGTGGGTGGGAAGGGCTCGTCCCCTTTTAGAATGACGGCTGGGCTGAAGAGGATGGGAAGCAGCAGGCAGCAGTCAGGGCACTCGTGCTGGGGCCTGTCTGAAGCCCTTGCAACTGTCGTTGGGTTAAATCCAGTGGAGATGAGTGAAATGACTGGATTTGTAACTGCTTTACAAGAGGAGCTTTAAAGGCAATATAAACTTGCAAGCTCTAGTCCTGTGACCCAGCAGTGCAGTTTGTTTCGGTTTTTCACAGACCAGCCTATATGTGTGAATAAAGGGAGCTAGCACCACGTTATCCTTGCCTTCTGCTTTGGGAAGGCTCGTACTGTTTAAAATACAACAAAAGACATGCATGTAGCTCTTCCCCTTTGAGCTACCGTTTTTCTACAAGCAAAAAGGTATTATGCCTTTGAGTAGGAAACAGTAATTATTCTTATTAGAACTGGGTGCTGATTAGTTTTAACCTTTTTAGCTCTTCAAGATTTGTCAGGGCTGTTAAAGTGAAAGCTCAGGTGTTAAGCAGATTAAGTGATTATTGCTGTTAGCCAGTCAGCAGACAAAATAATCACCATAAGTAGTTTATTTCAGGGCAATAACGAGATGAGATTTTACTCCTCAGGCATTTTGAAGGGGGGTTCAGTGTAACACCCGAAATGCAGTGGCTGGATCTGGGGTGGTCGGTACTTGGCCTCATGGGCAAAGCGTGCTCACGTGGTCCTGTAAGTAGAGCTGAATAGTATATATCGGAGGGATTTGCTTTTTGGTTCTCCTAGAGCAGAACCACTGCTACCTTTGAAGCTAAACTAAGGTTTCCTCTCTCACCTGAGTGACACCTGAGCGATGCAGGTGAAACTAATAGCAAAACCTGGAACGTGGCAGAGTCTGGCATTCTCTGAGGAAATGGCGCGGATGTGAGGACGGTGCCTGGTGTGGCCCTCCAAGGCCTTGTTGTGGTGTGTCCAGGAGAGCCTATGGAAGGGGAAATGGCAGGAAGTGAAGAACAAACTTTAAATTCTTTATATGAGTAGGAAAAAAATGTGAAAAAACACAGGAAGTGCTATCTGCCTGCTTGGAAATATAGAAAAGAGTTGAGTCATTTCTGAACTCTTCCATAAACTTTTTTTAGTGCGATACCTCTTTAGAGACTTAAAACAGAAAATCCAAATTTTGTGTTGATTAGCCACATGAAAAAGTTACAGGTTTGGTGTGTGTGTGTGTGTGTGACTTGCAGGGCTGAGCTTCCAAGTCATTTGCAAAAAAAAGTAAGGAAAAGGATGGCTGCGTGATGAGTCCATTTCAGGGAACCCGTTTGTCTTTGTTCAGATTTACACTTTAGCATTCTGCTGTACAAACGAATACCCACTTCATTGCTGGGTTTTGTGCACCCTCTGTGTTCGCCCCCCCTTTGGCCACAAGGTACTTGGGTGAAGTGGTCAAGAATGAAGACTTTTGGGGTTGAAATAACTAAGTGGCATTGGCAATTGAAGGAGAAAAAGAGGTTGACTGTGCTGGAGTCTTGCCTGCGGTGTCCTTCCTGGTGAGAGAGCCTCATGCAGAGGGTTCATTGGGAGCAGTGTGTAAAAACTCAACCAAGCTGCGCTAGAAAGCCAGCCAATGGGGAGGAAACTATTTTCCTATTAAAACCATGGGATGAGGAGTACAAAGCAGCTCTAAGGAAGGAAGAGCCATAGCTTTGGCCCTGCCCGCATATCTCCAGCATAGCCCAGGGTAAGCGGAGTGCAGCAGGGGCCGGGCCCTCGCACACGCCAGGAGGGAGGAGGGATTAAACTCTGAATGCCCGTATTAAATGGATCCATTTGTTTCAGCTAATGACTGACCCATTGTGTTACAGATGCTAACTTTTATTCATGTGGTTTGGCCTATGGGCATAAGGTCTGGACATTTATTTCTGCCCTACAGTTCCATGGGAATACCAAGATAAAAAATACCATACAGTGGTGGTGTGAAAAAGCACATGGGTAAATGGGCCCAAATTGCACAGGTGCATGCAATATATTGGTGTTACCTGTAGCACCCTCTACTGTTGGTTGTAGAACAAGTCCTTATATTATTCCGTAACCCTATGTTGAGCTTGCACACTTCATGCTTTTTGCATCATTTTTTTTCAAAGCTGCTTTTAATTCTTTAAGTGGCTTTGTGAGACTGGGAAAAAAACAAAAACAAAAAACAAACTAAACAAAAAAAACCTAACCAAACTTGCTTTGTAATAAAGAAAATATGGAATGGAAACCATATATTGGTATGGGGGCACGTGCTTTCCTAAGGCTACAGGAAAGAGGGACGATTTGTGTAGGATGGAAGCCCCTTGGAGAGGAGTGCGTTGCTGCACTTCTGCTCGCAGTCTGTCAGCGCGGCACCTCCTCGCCCTCGGAACAGGCGCCCCAAAGGCAGGGAGAGCCAAGAGCTGGGTCCGTCCCAGCCCTCGTTAGCCACCTTGGCAGACAGAGTTCTCCAGACTCTTGGCTGAAGCATATCTCTGCAGATGTAAGTGCCATGGCTCAAGGGAAAAGGTGCAGAATTTGCAGAAGTTTCCAGGCCGTATCTTCCTGTGTTTTGTAGCACAAGAAATCTAAGTGAGATAACACCTCTGTGCAAAACTCCTTGCTTCAGCTTCCTTGGTTTCTCTCCCCTATCTCCTTTTCCCTGCATTTCTGCGTGTGGCTGCTACTTCAAATGCTATAATTTCTCTTGCTAACCTGGTCTGTCTGGACCTATCTTCTCTCCTGTGTACACCAACCTTTTGGGTTTAGGGGTAGGCAGGTGGTGGGTTTTTGCTGTTCCCCTTCCTTGAAGCTAAACTTGGTCTAAGCTCTCCAGGTAGTATATACCCCTAAGCATAATCCATACTTGGCCAGAGCTTGGTCATTAGTGTTGCCCTAGCTGCTGCTCTTTGGGTAGCTGGGACCAGAAGGCCTACTGCCTGCTTAAGGGTGACTTGCAGTAGGAGCTGTTTTGTTGGTTCATATTTATAACTTCACTAGAATTCAGAAGTTCTGCTTCTTCTGCATGTTGCCCATCTTGTCAAGGGTATACCTCCCTGCCTTTCCAGTGCTTTGAAAGCCTCTCCTCACATTGCCTGCGAGGACGGGCACCCATGGAGGTGCCGGCGGTAGCCAGTTGTAACACCCTCAGCACGATTGGTGTGTAACCTCAGCCTGTGGGTACGCGATGGCAGCACCCAAGTATTAGATGGGCATTGAGTGCAATGAAGCACTGCTCTCACCTCCACCACGTAGGCTGTTCCTCTGGTTGTCCAGGGGCTTTTTGTTCTCCAGGGCAGCTGGGCACGTTCCTGAAGCACTGACTTCACAGTGGCTGTTGAGCGCAGCCCGCCTACCTGTGTCCTCTCTGTCTTCAGAAACGTGCCGTTGCTTAACAATACTTGGGTGGGGAAAAAATGCAATTCAGGGGGAGGATAAGAAAAAATGCTGCTCCTGATCCAGACGGTTCACTTTCATTAACACTTGTTTTTGATTTTCCTCTGTGCTTCTCTGATAGGTATAAATACAGCTGGAGGGACGGCACTGAAGGTGGCGTGTGTGTCAGCTGCAGTGTCCGATGAATCTGTTGCTGGAGATAGCGGGGTATATGAGGCGTCTGTGCAAAGGTAGACATCAGATCTCTCTCTAGGAAGAAGCCAATGACAGCTTTGCACACAAGAGTCAGCTGGAATAATGCTGGTTCTGATCTTTTTTTGTAATTTGGTGGCTAAAGTTCTCAATCTCAGATTTCTTAGTACTTCTGCAAAAACTGTGAGCAGGCTGAGTTTGATTATCAAAGTGACCCACGCTTCCCATAATAGAAGTAGCTGAAAGCAAGCTCACGGAGCAGTGTTTGAACAGCTGGTCTGTTTGTGAAGGTGCTGGTAAGCTGTGACTGCTGCCTTGACCGCGGTGGCGGAGCCATCTGGCAGGTGTAAAGTTCCACGCCTGCCAGTCAGTTCTTGTGTCAATGACAGCCCTCAGTCAGCCTGAGAGGACTTTGGGATGTTTAAGGCAGGCAGCAGAAACACCTTGAACTGCCTCGTGGATGTGTACACGCTGCCATGCAGCTCCCGAGTGCTTGGATGCAGAATGTGATTTCCGCAGCACTTCTTCCCTTGGTGCATAGTTTACAGCCGGAGCTGGGCATCGCGGCTCTTGCTGGGTTTCTGGACCTCCCTTACTGCTTGCTAAACCTGTCTGGGGTGGTTTCACAAAAGTTCACTGGAAGGTATTGACCTTATTGATACCTGGCTTGGCTGCATCTAATGTGGGTTTTCCTACTGTTTTTATTGGCTTTGAGATGAATTATGGGGTCATTTGTTGCAAGACATGACTGTAGAGGTGAAAAATTGTTCATCTCATATTCCCCATGTTCATTATCTTCATTAATTCTCTAGATAAATGAGTAATCTTTTACATTTACAGCACAATTCACTTTGACAAGAATGTGCAATGTTTCTGTAAGGTCGACCTCATGGGTCCAGGCCAGGCAGTCAGACAGTTGGGTGTCTTATGGCCCCTGTGTCCCCCTCAAGGGGATGGGGAGCTATGGAGAGGGGAGGAGGGATAGTTGGTGACAATTACAGAAGGCATCCCATGCACACTCACACATCTGATGTTACTTAGAGTTCTCTGGGTTGTTGACTTACCAACCTTCATAATGACTACAGTATCATTTTGATGCCTATAATAAATGGTGAGGGTAGAATGAGCAATACATTTGTCCTCTGGAGCTGAAATGTAATGAAATACAAGAGAGTGCTAAGTAATATGGAAAATACTTAGAAGAATGCTAATCCTGTTTTAATGTGCTACAGCATAGCCTCCGAGTCAATTAGACAATGACTGTAGTTTGGGGGACTTTCAGTGCATAAAACTTGGGAAGAGGTGGAAAATGATGCAGGTAGCTCTTTCAAGGAAGACCAGTCAGTGTACTCTGTCACTTTTAATGTGCTTAGGGAAGTTTGATTTCTTAAAGAAACAAAGGAATGACTTAAATCTAATCAAACTTCAGAATTTTTGCTGTCATGATGCGGAACAGGATTGTAGTTGTTAAGTCTTATTTCTGTGGCTGGGCAGTCAGCTGTCTTTACTAAAATCCAGTCAAGGGAACCCTTTAAAAATCCCCCACTGCCTTATTTTTGCACAGTCTTTTGTGTGGCTTTTTTGGCAGTGAAGGGGAAAGGCATATGACTTTCTGCTGATAAGCACTGTAATACATACCTCTAAGGATGATTGCACTTACTTCTTAAATGGGCTTTCTTTTAGCTGCTAATTTTACAAAGTCCATATACCCAACCCCTGAATGGAAGGGAAAAGCTCTTGTATCACCTAAATGCTAGCACTTCAATAAGAGGGAAATCAGGTCCTTAATTGTCTTTGATTTCTTTCAGACCATGTGTGTCAGAAATGATGGTGTTTGACAGTGATGATACAGAAGCAGTTGGGACAGCTAAAGTGCAAATTGCGATGAGGTAAGCGCTACACATTTTTATTGGATTTTCCTTCAAATGGAAAGAATGATATATGGGATTTAAAAGATAGTGCTTTCTGTTTTCTTATTCTTTTTATTCTGTCCTATTATTTTAGCTAACTGATGCCCTCTTTGTAGTGTAATTGAGAATTACACTCGACTTAGGAGGTTCTTGGCCCAGTTATCCTCTCCCATGTCAGTGGAAATCGACTGGTGGCAGTGGGGTATGAGGGTGCAAACCAGCAATGGGAGCGCTGATGGTGCTGGGCTGGAGAGAGAACGCCTTTTGCTGGCTTGCATTCTCCATCAGCGTGCAGCTTGTGGGGGCAAAACTGCTGGGAGCGAATGACAATCACAATCATCGGCCATGCCTGAATCCCACAAGTAGTGGGTAAGGGACGGAGGCATCTTCCTTAAATGACTTAGTGGAAGATTATTTATGATTTGAGGAGAAATAGTAGTGCAAAACTCTCTTGTCATGGCCATCAACGGTAAAACGGTGGTTACCCATAACATCTTTGCTGTTGTACTACAGGTATTTTTACTTGTAACTTTTTTATATTACAGTTATTATATGTCTTTCAAAAGGTTTTCTTTACAATACAGCAATTTAACTAGACCCCAGGAAAAGCGATGTGTGTCAGGTCAAATCTGTAGGCCATTGTGTCTGAATTTCTAAGTTCTGGATGTTCTGGACTGTTCTGAATTCTGGATGTTCTAGTAGCAAAACTTCAGGTAATATGAAACTGGTTTTGTTTTAAACTATAGGGAAGCCACGGTCCCCTGAGAGTTTTGTCTTGTTTGTAAATTTTTGATGTTGTTTGTTTGTGTTAATGAAACAAGTAGAATGCTCATTCATGGAGTCCAAGGCAGACTTCTCTAATAACAGTGCTTTTTTGTGTCTTTCCAATTCAGATATGATGACAAAAATAAACAATTTGCGATACTGGTCATCCAGCTGAGTAATGTTCCAGCACTGCTGTTACAACAAGATCAAAAAGTGTAAGTGGGTGAAATAAACGAGCTTGAAGTATTTGTATGAGGTTCCAGTAGGAATTAAACAGATGTTGGCTTCTGTTTTTTCACGCTTTCTGAAATACTTCTGCACTTCGTTATGCATAGCAACATTTATGAACTTGTAAGCCCACAAACTGAAATAAGATGCAGTTTTTTCCTCAAAGGTCTGTATTTGGTAGGAAAAGACTTGTCTGGAATTAGCACTAGCCAGCAAGGTTCTTAACTGTGGCACTGCCTGGAGCAACTGCGTCGAGTAGAGGAAGGGGCGTTTGTTCTGCTACAGAACTCACCCTCGGACACCTGCACAGATGCATGTGTGGGGAAACATACGGCTTCTACCAGACCCATCCTAGGCATAAGCTTTTTAAATTCAGCTGCGTGCTGGATAACCTGACAAAAGTTTGATTCATTTTTGCGTAGCCGTTTCTGCCTACAAAGGGTCTGTTAGCAGCGTGACAAGTTGCACAGACGTAAACAACGACGATAAACATAATCCCATGGTGTTCGATTACAAGATTCAGAAGGATGAAGTCTACGGCAACTCATGCCACCTCATGTCTCTGATGTTGTGATGAGGTGTTCCTTTTTTCTCAGTTGACTGATATTCCAAAGAATAGGATAGGACGCTCACGTCCACAGTGCTTAGGATGAATTTCACTTACAGACTTATGGAGCTGTTGCAATAGAGGGAGTTGCAAACCTGCACGGCAGTACTGATTGCGATGCTTTTCTTCAATAGGAATATTCGCGTGGCTGTCCTGCCCTGTTCAGAAAGCACAAGCTGCTTGTTCCGCACGAGGCCAGTGGAAGCTTCAGACAATCTTGTGTACAATGAAGTATTTTGGGTTTCTATCTCTTACCCGGCTTTACGCCAGAAGACTTTAAGAGTCGATGTTTGCACTGTAGATAAGTCTCACCTTGAAGAATGTTTGGTTAGTATTAATCTCTATTTTAATATCTTTGTGTTTGTTTCTTCTTTTGAATTAGACACAATTTTAAACTTTGAAATGTGGCAATTTCTGTGACAGTTTTCTTGATAATCCGTAGCTATATGATCTCTCCCACACAGTGTTCTTCGCAGTAATGATTGTGATCAGGAAAAAAAAAAATCTATTAGATAAATAGAACCAGAACTACTGGTAACTTTGTCAGACTATAGATTTCCCTCGTCTCACGATTTCACGTGAAACTCTACCTATTTTTCTTCCTTTTGGAAACGCATGTTGTAATGTAATTGAGAATGGACCTCTTACAGGAATTTGGAAGCCACAGTAGAATATTAAAGATCTCTAAAGGATTTTTTAAAAAACTGCTATTAATCTACACTATTAAAAGCCATATAAGTATCATTTTTTGAGTGCTAATATTGCCATGGCCAGCCGCTCTGTGTTGTTAGAAGAGCTTTTTTTGTTGTTCAGTATTACCTGAGCAAGTTGATTGTAACAGAAGTATTTCCGGAGTATTGCTCTCCAGAACACGAGTAGGGTGCGTTGAGCTGGGATATGAGCAACATTAAGTTACAGAAAAGTCCTTCACGTGTTCTGCAGCATCTCCCGTGGCTGGAGGGTACATGTTTTATGGTGCTTCTGCATTTCTTCCTTCACTTGCTTTGCAAAGCACACTTTGGTTCAGGAAAACATCGGTTTTCCAAATGGGGTTTTTCCTCTTTTGGCAGAGTGTATGGTCATAGAGTACCTGAGCTCCAGGTGGGAGCACGCTAACTCCAGGAGGCGTGCTCAGCATGCAGCCTGCCCCACTGCGCTGGTGCAACGGAGTCCACTCAGACATGGATTAAATAAATTGCAAATCAGTTTTACTTTGGTTTTGAATATGTCAGGTTGTGTACTAAATATAAGGCAGTAAAAAATGACAAGGAAGAGGAATGGAATAGACAAAACTAAAGCATCTCAGTCTGAGGCAGTGATTTTTGTCAGCCTTGCAGACTTCTTGAAAGGGAGTCTTCATCTCCTGTTCCTTTCTCTCTTTCCTTTGAAGCTCTGGTTGTAATTTATCCTGCCTGCAGTAGCACTGTTCATATTTCTGGATTCTTGTACACGGGAGCTGTAGTGAAGCACTTGCTACTTGGATCGGAAACCCTAGACAATGTTAAAAATAATTAAGCATAAAGCATTACTAGTGCTGTTGAAATGGGGATAAACAGGGCAATTTTTCTTTTTGTCAAAATTGCTGAAGTCAAGCAGTCCTGGTTTTTTGCTCTCATTTCTTGTTACTGATGTGGTAGTGGTTCATTCTAGTATCACACTAAAACTGTGGTTTTGCTCTCAATAGGGTGGAGCACAAATTAGCCTTGCTGAAATATGTAGATCCGGAGAGAAATCAACTCGTTGGTATAACCTCCTTAGTTATAAGTATCTGCAGAAGAAAACCAGGAAAAGTAAACAAGGAAACATCCACTCTGAAGTACCCTGCACTGAAAAAACAGTAAGAACAACTGCTGAAATCAAACAAATCTCTTCTAAACAGCAGTAATGAGAGGGTTTATGTGGCTGAAGAACTGTTACGATAGACAAGAAGTGAAGGCTGGTGTCGTTATATTTAGACCTTGAAAATGTCATTAAGTGTGGCAAAATAATTAACACGTCAGTTGCAGATATGCCCTTGTCCTGGGCTAAATACTTACTGAAATCTGTTCCTCGCGAAGCCGGGGGATGTGGTATGTGGTCTGGTGTAAGTGATGTGTGAGCTCTTGCCTTTCTTCCCACTAGACAGTTCACCTCGCTGCGATGAACTTGCTGAATGAGTCAAGATACGGACTTACCTTTGCACGTGCATGGCATGCAGTATGCTCAGCCTGTACCTGTACACGTGCATATGCTAATGTAACTGGGGGAGGTGGGCCAGGTGCACTCACACAGGCTTGACTGAGCGCTGTATGTGCCATGGGCTGCTCGAACAACGCGGGTGTAGAGACTACCACTCTCTCCTGCCACCAGACGAGAGCTGGCTGGGGCTGTCAGGACCAGAAAGTCTGGGTACTTTGCCGTTTGTGAGAGTCTTATCTTCACAAGGAGCCTTTTCGTCTCCTCAGGACTCTGTCTCAGCACTCTTAGAGCAGACAGCCGTTGAACTGGAAGCTGTGGAGAAGAAACTGGAGGAAAGTAGAAGCACTTTAACTGGTGGAGAGAGTTGGTAGGTAGCATCCCACCGTTGGAGTGTTGTGGGATGATCAGAGCATTTGGGGATTCATGCGCAGAGAAAAAAGCAGATGATACAGAGCTGTGGGACGCTGCTTCTGTCTCTGTTTTGCTGAGAAATCCTGTTTGTTCTGTTCTGGCAGTTATGCTTGGGAAGCGAGAACAAAGATGATAAACGTTAAAAATAGTTAATAGCACTATGTTAATTTTGCTATTTTTACAATGTTCTATGGACATCCATGAAAGCTCCACTGTAAGGTGCAAGGCTTTGCTTGAATATTAATTTTTGGCTGTTGTTTACATGGTTCCAGTTCAGATTTTATTAACGAAGCCCAACATTTGAAATAAAAAGCAAGCCTGACCAATGGGTTTGATGGAGAAGCCAGCTGTGAGTTCGAAGGAGCTGAAAAGGATGTTAAAACAATGCTTCGATTTTGTCCAGCATCACTTTTTAAAGTAAGATTAATGGCATCCTGAGAGCTCACCTTAAGCTCAGACCACATGGCTGAACCCTCGGCTTGCTTCTTTTGAAGAAAGATCAGTATGAAGTTTTTGGCTGTAATGGTTGCCTTCTGGTGCAGCTTCGCTCCAGTTCCAATTATTCCCTTAAAAGCCTGTGTTTGTGTCATCTCAGTGGCTACAGGACCTGCCAGGTACAGCTGGCTGCCTTGGGGATGCATTTCAGGAGGTAACTCCTGCTGCAACACCAGAGTATTGGGCACAATAGGCCAGTTCGATAACAAAGCTGTTCTTAACAGGCAAGACGAAGAGGTTCCTGATCAGGAAGAACAGGATGAGATCAGTGAAACTGAAGCAGAGGAGGAGGAGGAATTCTGTGCCGGAAAATCGCTATGGGAAGCAGAAGAAAGTCTGAATTCCCAGCTGCACATGGAAATAGCAGTGAAGGTAAAGTCAAGGGCCTTTTGAACAGAAAGATGAGTTAAGCTTCCCATTGCTCGGCTGATTGGGTTGCTGTGGAGCTGAGCAAGGCTACAGCAGTTAGTTAGTTGAAAGTTCGTCATTGATGATTAAATGTTTATCTACCTGAAAGCTTGTTAATAACTCTACAGGACCACTTGATCCCAGAGTTAATATAGCATCGTTTCATGCCTCCTTTTTGCTGCTCATTACAGTGGCTTTGACCTTGTTTAATTCTGAATGTAGTTGCAGTCGAACAAACGTGTGCTGTACACGTGTTCTCTGTGCTGGATTTGGATCTTTGCTGCAGATGCACAACAAGTAAGGGAAAGGTCTTTAAAATCATACCTCTGTTCTGTGTGAGATTGCCAGGTCACATTGATGCACTGGATCAACAGGCAAAGCTTGTTGGAATCAATTGTGTTGTACAGCGATCAATAGATGCGGAGCCCTTAGGGAGTGATACAGCTAATGTAGCAGCTACTGAGTTCAAAGAGTGAAGTGTCAGGACGCCCTGCATGAAAAGGGCTTAAGAGTATCTGGTTTTGAATGTGATGCCTCTGGGAGTGAAAGCGGAGACGTATCACAGATGGCTGTCAGACAGCCCTGGGTATGTGTCATCGGTAAGATGGCGAGCTGGCATTTACACTGCAGGATCTGTCTTTCAGGTGGATAAAGAGACAAACACAGAGAGCCTTGCACAGTCTTCTACTGTAGTTCGTCCAAAAGACAAGAGAGCAACAAATCCACCCCAAACGCAGTTTGTCAGAGGTAGCACTATCATCCGCTCAAAAACATTTTCACCAGGACCACAAAGCCAATATGTGTGTCGGGTAAGGAGAACACAATCCTGAGGTTATAAAGGCTGTTTTTCATTAATGAATGCATGATATCAGTGTTCACTTCGTCTGAATTTTTCACAGAGATCTGACACTGCTTTCTTCTCTCCCCCTTTGACTTCAAAAATCGCTCCCTCCTAGACAGTATCTTTCCTTGGAACTAATAGTATTAAGCAAAAAATTTATAAAATGCGTATGTGCACGTATGTTCGTGGTACATGCAGCAAACTAACCTGGAAGGGCTGCTGTAAGACAGTGATGAATAAGCTGCACGTCAAACCCTTTCCTGCTGCTTTGAGGCTGTTCTGTGCTAACTTGAACTGAGTTAGCTGTGTCCACCTGACTTTAGGTGAGGTGAACATGAAAGCTCGATAGAAATGGAAAGGTAAGTACCTGATGATGTCACCAAAAAAAACATGGAAGCTTGAAAGTCTCCAGTGTGCTTTATCTGAAGGTAACTGAACAGGCCGCGTGCTGGGTCAGGATGTCACTTCCACTGCTTTGAAATGTTTGTTCCCAATTATTTCCTGGATTGAGGGTCAGCCTAAACTATAAATAACTCCTCTTTTTAAATTGAATCGGCAAAGAAGCAAGCGCTGCCTTTTATCACGCATGACCTGTCCTAAGTGGGCACGCTCTTAATACAGCTGAGACAAATTTGAGGTGCAGGTTTTCTCTGATTCAGAAGCAGGTGCTTCCATAGAAACAAACCTTATTTAATTTGCGGCAGTGGCCTGTGCTTGGGTGATAGAGGTCCTGTGTCCCAGCACATGCAGATCCCACACACTTCTTTCCCCTGCCCCCAGCTTTGAGAAGGAATATGAGAACGGAATTAAACCCTACTTGAGTTGAGCTCTTTTTAAGGGTCTAGAGACAATCACAAAAGAAGGCAGACGGTGTGTAACATGTGTGTAACATGACAACTCAACAAAGTTGAAAAACCCAGGGGGATAGCTTACAGGTAACCTACCTCTTGCACCAGTAGCTTAAAATACAGGTGACTGGAGAAAAGAGAAATCTCTAATAGAATATTCCCATGTTCTACAGATGCTAGAAAAGAGTAAATTTTTTTCTTTTATTGCTTTGAGCTTATTTTCCTAGGCTGTTTTGCCCAGGTAGAGTCCCGTGTTATACCCTAACCTACTGTCTCTCTCTCCGTGCAGTCTATCCCCAAAAAGGGACAGAGTTCAAAGCTTGTGGGAGGATCTGGCCATGCCAAATGGGTTGTGTGTTGTGCACTCAGATTGGGGTGGCAGCTGTCTTCTGGAGCCTTTCACAAAACTTCATAGTTCTGATTACATCGCTGCTTATAATCACTTACAGAACCCTCTGATTTTGCTAATAATGTGTGTACGCACTGCATGTATTTGTTTAATGAAAAATATGTGGTTTTCACTTTAATTTTCAGCTGAATCGCAGTGATAGTGACAGTTCAACACTATCCAAAAAGCCCCCCTTCGTTCGAAACGCAATGGAAAGACGAAGTGTCAGAGTGAAACGGGTAAAAACATCACCGCTTTTTTTTTTTTTTCTCTAGAATAGACACTTGCAAAAAAACAGAAAATGTTTTCAAGGAAGAATTTGCAAATATAAATCTGTTGCCACGTGCTTTCATTCACTTTTCTTTGTGTGTGAGAAGTCTCTGAAGGCTAATTTTCTTTGATAAATCAGAATATGACAGGAATGCTTAAGTTGGAACTCATTTAGAACAATCAATTTAGGAAGATGGTATTTTCCATTTTGTCAGAGCCAAAGTAGCACAGATAGTTTTGCTGTGCTTATTGTTGCAAGATTCTTAAGTACTTACAATAAATGTGAAGAGCTGGGGCAAAGGGTGAGGAGATTGATGTCTCAGATGCTCAGGTGAGCCTGTTGTAGTGATTCTGTGGCACACAGTTGTACGCCTGTGCCTGTTGTGATGGCAATCACAGAAATTCCCCCGGGATACTCACGCTGAGCTCCTGAGGAGATGGCTATGTTTGAAACTAGCAGAAGGCAACATAATATGTTACTGGAAAAAAACGAACAGGTTTTTCTGCTGCATTATGGATGCATCTGAAGATGTGACATTAAACTTAGGAGCAACGTGTGCAAACAAGAAGGAATTTAGTGGAAACACCAAAATCAAAAGGCTTATCTGTAAGACTTGCTTGAGTTTGTACTTTCTGTCTTGAAATGGATTGGAAAGCAGGATCAATAGAGATGCTTTGTGCTAAGAGAAGTTCTGGAAGAATGGGTCTCACGATGTATTTGGCTCTTCGTGGGGGAGTGGTCAGGATAGTTCTCATCTCTGTGTTCATACACCCCTTCTTTTCTAGCCTTCAATCAAGTCCTTCGGTACGGAGCGCCTAATCCGCACTTCGCTAGACCTGGAGCTGGACCTGCAAGCTTCAAAAACATGGCATGATCGGCTGGTTCAGGAGATCTCGGTGCTGAGAGAACTGAAGGAACAGCTAGAACAAGCTCAAAGTCAGGGTGAAAAAGAGTTGCCGCAGTGGGTGAAGGATGATGAGAGATTTCGACTGCTGCTGAGGCTAGTGGAAAAACGAGTGAGTAATACCCTGCCTTTGGATTACATTTGAGGTGTTTGAGAAATGTAATTTGAGAAACAGGGTACTTTGGACAGTCAGGAAGTGAAGCCTTAGCACTACAGTCACTTGTGTCTTCCACTTATGGCTCTATCAGGCAAGGGATTGGCACTGGAAGTGGCAGTCCTTGGGTGTCTGTCCATTCTCAGGTGTGGTATTTACAGACTGCAGAGTCTGTGCCTGCCTTCCCACAGATACGAGAGTTGGAAGGTAGCAGTTACGTCTCTTACTTCTTCTAAGAGAAATAATGGCTGCATAAAACTTGTGCATGGATGACACTTGGCTTTAGAGTAGGATCCTTATGCATATGAAGTGATAATATTAGTCAGCCAATAGCAGAATTTCTGGTTTTAGGAGCTTCGTAGTATGCGTCTTCCTGCTTTTGAAGGGTGGACTGCAGGGCAGGAATCGAAAGGAGACAGGACTGATTACCAAGAATGTCAACAAACAGTTCATTAAACAATTTTATTGTATGAAAGTTGTCTTTCAGCTTTGTAAGCATTATCACTTTTGCTGGAGCTTGACCCCTTTTTAACTTCCTGCAGAGTTCTGTTAATCCTGAACCCGTGCATTTACCAGCACAGAGATTTCCTGCCTTAGCACAGGTGCAAACATGAGAAGTCAACCAATGCCAGCTGTTTTGTGAAGTGCAGCCTCCCATAGTGTGTGGTGTGTCGTGGTTAGCACTTCCAAAGAGCTGGAAGAAGACCTTACAAAAAGCTCTCTCCGTTACAGTGGTTAGCTGACAAGCCTTCAGTTTAGCTTCTGTGGCTCGTGATTCCAGAGTCAACAGTTTCCAAGCCCCTCAGACCTGCAGCTGAAATACCGCAGGTATTTGGAGATCAGTTGGGATAAAATGATTCCTCCTTGAAACACAAACATCTCTCTTCCATTGTTTGTTTAGGTGGAAAAAACAGAACACAAGTGTGAGCTCAAGGCCGATAAAATGATGAGAGCTGCTGCCAAGGATGTCCACAGGCTGCGAGGGCAGAGTCGGAAGGAGCCTCTGGAAGTACAGTCATTCAGGTGAGCACCTCACTAGTAAAGGGGAGGAAAAATTGACTGCTGCCATGATTTTTCTGTGAGTGACTAAGATGGTGATGAGGAAGTATTTAACTGTTTCGCTTAAACAAAAATTTCTGTATTTTTATATCAAAGTATAAGGTCTGCGAGTCGGGGAAACTAGCTGCAGCCCTGCATGTGACCTCAAAGGAACCAGCAGTACTCCAAATCGTTCCCCAGCTGGCAACAAATCCACAAATCCTTTGTTTAATACAGACACGGCCCTTTGCTTGCCTAAGTAACGTATCTAGAAAGCACAGAAAGAGCTCATACCTGAGCCTTTCTGAAATGGCTTTTTGATAAGGTCAGCGTTGTGAATTTTAACTGTAAGGACGCCTCATGTCTGATACGTAAAGAAGAGGTGTAGGTTGTGAGAGGATGTGCTGCTGCTCTTCGTGGTGGCAGCTGGTGGGATAAATTTTAACGTGGATGATGGACATTTCTGGCAAGGCTTCTGTGGCATTAACAAATCGTCATCTTTTTTTAGAGAGAAGATGGCATTTTTCACACGGCCGAGGATAAACATTCCAACGCTCTCTGCGGATGATGTGTGATCACCGTGAAGTATTTGCTTTCCAGACAATTCTACAAATGCAGTTTGGGTTTTGACGTTATTTATGTGCTATTATGAAGGTACCAAGGCATTTGTATATTAGGGCTTTTGTCAGTATGTGGATGTTTTGAAGATTTTTAGGTTAAAGTTATATCATCACAGAAACCAGCATTAAAGTGACAAGATTGTATAGTTTGTATATTTAGGAATGTATTTTTGGGAAATAGAATTTTAAATAAGAACAAATGCAGCGTAAGGTGCTGTTATTCTTAAATAATGCTGTTTAGACTTTTTGTACAGCTCTACCTTTTAGAGATTTTACTGCAATAAAATAAATTTGAAGGAACCTCACCCCTACCTTCTATGATGTTCTGCATCGGACTCTCCTCCGAGTGATGTATTTTGTACCCTGTGGGGAATGCAGGGAGCCAGTTTTGACTCCCAAGTGCTGTGAACGAATTCTCTGTGAGCTGTGAAGCATTTGTGTTTCCTGCCAGGTCATAAAAGTGGGTGTGAAGTTCAGGATACTTGCACTTTTAACATTTGTACTGCAGCTCATGTCTGTAATGGGTCTGTTAAGGTAACTTGAGGAGCCCCTTGAAACCACTGCTGTGGGAGGAGGGCTGCAGGTTTTAAGTCCATTTTAGGTTTTTCCAATAAAGTGACCTTTCTGGACAAACCTGCCTTCTTGCTTTTTGTCTTGTGTGGATCTTCTCATCAACTGGCACGTAAATTGTTGGGGTTTTTTTCTGCCACTGGCTGGAAGTATATGGCTTTTAAGGTGTTTTGTTCTGTAAATCCTTCAGACCAGGCATTTTTGTGAGGCGGCTGGTGGATATACTCCGGAGTAACTTGGGTGCTCCTGGGATTTTCCCTTTGGTTCTAAATACAGGTTTTACTAAAGGTGCTGGAGATGTAATTCACCTGCGCCCTGGTTTGTTACAGAAAAATGTTATTTTGCACATAGCTGGGTAAGAGCTACGTGATGCCTTGCAAACCCCAGACCCAGTGTCTTTGGGCCGAGCCCCTCCTCGCTGTGCTCTGCAACGTCGCTGTGTCCCATGGGAGGCTGGAACTGACAGGGTTTGTTGTTTCTACTCCCTGCCTTTCCCTGGGAGGGAGCTCATGGTGCGCCTGCTTCGGGCCTCTTGGCTCGCAGGAGGCCTGGGCAGCCCCAGGGAGACACATTACACCCCAGACGCCCATTTTCTACCCACCCACACCCGGTAGGGCCTGGACGTTTCTCAAAAAATATTTCACCTTTGGATAGCAGGCCCGTCACACACGGGACTGGGGCTGGGGGAGCCTTTCCCTCCCGAACGCCTGTAACGAGGTGCAAAATGGCTTTTTGTACGTTACAAACCCACCCGGGGGAGCCGGGGCGCGGTGAGACCCCTAACGAAGGGGCTCCAGCCACAGGGAGGTGCCTGGGTCCTCCACGCCGCCCCGGGGCGCTGTCACCGCTAACCGGACTCTCCCCCCCCCCCCCCCGTATGCTTTCCGCTTCCGCCGGCGCCACTTCCGCTTCCGGCCCCTCGAGGATGGAGGCGCGCGTGGCGCAGTCGGCAGCGCGGTTGGCGCGGCAGGTGCGGGACGGGGTTCGGCCTTGAGGGGGCCCGGGGCTCGGCGGGGGAGCGGGGCCGGGGACAGGCTGCCCGGCGGGGGAGCGGGCCCCAGGATAGGCTGCGGGGCCGGGGACAGGCCGCGGGGGAGCGGGGCCGGGGGCAGGCCGCCCGGCTCTCCCTGGAAGCCTCCGCGGCCGCTGGAGCCCCAGGCGGGTCTCTGGGCAGAGCGAGGCCCCGGCGGGCGCTCGGGGAGGCGGGGGCTGGTCTGGGACGGAGAGGCAGAAGGCGGGCAGGGGACTGAGGCACCTTCCGCAGCCGCTTCCTTTCCTGTGGAGACAAAAAGCGGAGTAAAACCACTCTCGTTTCTCAGCCTGTGTCGTGAGTCAGGGCTGCCGTTCACTCACGGCACGTTTCAGCGAGGGTGAGGGTTGAAGATGCAGTTCTGCTAAAAACTTCCCAAAAAAGACCCCAGGAAGCTGCCAAACACGGGTTTGTGCGGTGCCGCCCTGGTTCTCCGTGCTGTTCCTCCAGCCGGTTGCTCACCCGGCAAGGGTCGCCCTGCGGCCGGGCGGGGCGGGAGGGAGGGAGCCCGGCCCTCGGGAGGGGCAGCACCGGCTCCGGCGGGGCCGGGAAGCCCAGGGCAGCGCTCTCGGAGGAGCTGTTGGAGGGCAGGTGTGCTAATGGCAGTCCTGGCTTTCCCCAGCAGGATTACTGCAGCCATAAGGCGCATTGGGTTGGGAAAAAAGATTGTGACAACCCTTTCCCTTTTCGGTGACTGTAATAATTAAAAAAAAAAAAAATAGGGTTGCCAGGTCCATCCTAGGCAATAACTGATATTGACAGTAGACTACAAAGGCAGCTTCAGGAAAATTTTGAATTCTACACCTTAACTTCTCGTATATTGCCCCAAGAGAACGTAACTGAGAGGTTCTGGCTTATGTTTTTTTGCCTACCTTACACATGTGTTCTTAAGCAACTATTGGGTATGTCTTCTACTCGCAATTCAAACAAACAGTAAGCACTGCCATAAAATACTGACATAATAAATCTGGCTGTTGAATCTCTGGAGTTCCCTTTTGCCTTTGTTTTTGCGTTTCTCCTTTGTAGGTGCTAGGAGAGGAAGGGCATCACGGGTATTCTGGATCCTTTGCCATCACTGTTGTCTGGTATTTAGTCTGTAAATAAACTTCAGTCACTCCAGAGCAAAGCAAGAGGGACAACGTTCAGCTCTTTAACTCCAGGATGCTGAAGGAGGCCATGTGGAATTACTGCGCCTGAATCTACCCATCGCTTTGCTCCCAGCCACTTACTCCCTGCTGCCAGCTCCAGCAAGCCCTGGAGCCCATTGTGAGCTGGTCGGCAGGAATCATTAGCTCTTTGGGAAAATAACCCAACGGAGAGCAAAGAGTGTGTGCCTAATTATTGCACTGAGACAGCTCAGAAAAAGCTTGGCAGAGTAGGAGCAGAGATAAAACTGTGGAGGAGGCAAGAAGGAAGTGAGGTGCTGTGACCCTTTTGCTATGCTTTCTCAGGCTGTTTTCTCTCTTTTTTTAGGGGGGGTGGGGTGCATGTATTTGGGTTTTTTTTAATGTGATGGAGAAAAGCTCTATTGCACTAAAGCCCAGAGACAGAAGCTTATGTCAGTTTCATGCTAATTCAGTGGGAATGTCTTTGGAAGACATTCTTATGTGCTAAGGGAAAATGTAAGGATGATTTTGGTCCTTTGAAAAAGCTATAGTTTTTTTGTATTTGCAGGTAGGGGGAAGATTTCTAGTACTCAGCTGACCAAAGAGCCCTTGGAGATGTCAGCATGGCCTCATGTATTTCCCGCAGCTTCTCATGAGGTGGTCATCAGGTATGACCCTTTACTGACAAGTTGTGATATGTCCAGGGCTGTGCAGGTAGAGTAATCCAGGGGATGAAACTTTATGTCTTGAACAGCAGCTTTTCCCTTCCTTTTCTCAGCTACACATTTTATAGATCAGAGGTGTATTGGCCTTGTCTGTCTTCCTCACTTGGGTGGTACTGTGAGAGAGGAGTTACAAGGCGTATCTGTAGTTTAACATAGTAGTTTGTTTTTCAGAAAGAATATAGAATTTATATCCCTTTAATGACATCTTGCATTCATAGGTGATTTGCTAGAGAATTAGGTTTATCACAGATTGCTGTGATAAGGCACGTTTATAACACATGAAAGTCTGAAGACCTTTTTCCGGGCAAGCTCAGCAATATGGTTATGGATGTGGGGGTCATAGAATCATGGACTATCTTAAGTTGGAAGGGACCTGTAAGGATCATCGAGTCCCAACTCCCTGCTCCTCGCAGCACTACCTAAAACTAAACCATATGACTAAGCATTGTCCAGACGCTCCCTCAGCTGACGGACTTGGTGCCTTGATCACTTCCCTGGGGAGCCTGTTCCAGTGACCCACCGCCCTCTCAGTGAAGTGCCTTTTCCTAATGTCCAATCTGAGCTTCCCCTGGCACGGCTTCTTTCTGTTTCCTTGTGTCCTGTAGCTGGTCACCAGAGAAGAGGGTCGTGTGTGGGGTTCCCCTCCTGACTGGACCATGAACCAGGGTGCCCCTGTTGCCAGTTTTGAAGCTGTGGGCTGTACTCAGAGTGCAGCTGTCTCAGCCCAGCTGTTGTGATCTTAACCCCAGCAATTTTGGAACTCAGGTGTAATCATTGCTGAGTTCAGGCTTTTCTGATGGGCAATTTTGAACGAAAAGTTCGTTTCATCCTTTGTATTAGCAGTTGATGAGCACAAAAAGGGAGACTTAAATGGCAGCAGCAATATTGGGGCAGGCAGCTAGACCACCATGGTGAAACCTTTTGCTTTCAGTTCACGCTCAAGTGACGTGAAGACTGCTACCGGCGCTTTCTGCAGAAGAGGAGCACAAAACATAATAGGAAAATGTGCCATTCTGGGCTGACACGTTGGGCTTGGTCAAATCTGAAATGTGGCCAGCCTGAATGCCTCCTATCTGCACGTGTCTGTGCGGGGAATTTACTATTTTGGTGCGGTCATGGGAAAGAAGTAGGTGAGACTTACTGAACTGTGGCATTGTTTTAGAGTTCTTTACCTCCTGGCCGAATCCGAGCAATTAGGATACTAGTTGTCACCCTCTATTTGTGTGGGAAAAGCTGCTTGGGCCAGGTGTCTGCCCTCGGGGTCGGTGATTTCCTCAGAACCCTTGTTCTGGGTTCTGGCCGTGCACACAGATAAACCTCTTTACTCATCATCTCTTGTAGTCTAGCAATGTGGAAAGAAGCCTTCAGTAAGGTACTGGTCATCTCGCCTCCTGCGAGTCTTTGCTTGGGTGGCCAGAGGCATTTGTGATTATGGAGGAAAATCCAAATTGAATTTCTGTTCTGTAACGTTTGCCAATGGTACGGAAATGTCTCGGTGGCCATAGCTTTTAGGAGATCTTTTAATGCAGGGGGAATAAGTTAGCTTCTTGTTTGCTTCGATATATTGTGATTTTAATTTCAAAAGCAGAATGCTGATTTCTGGATCTGGACAATGTTTGTCCTCAATGCAGAACTTTCCTAGGGATCTGACTTGCTCACCTGTCCTGAAGCTGGTGACTCTGCTAGAGAGGAGGCAATACTGGGTGGACACAGAATTTACAGATAATGTGATACTGAGAGTACAACATATCTTTGTGCTTTTCTTAAAGCACATTCTGGGGGTGGGGGTGGGGGATGACTTATGCGTGTCACTGCTCCAGTGTTCCTTTAAGTCAGTCAGCAATAATGCTTACTTAAACTTACAGTGAAACAACTGTAAAGTAATGCAATGAAATTCTCTTGTGGTATTTGAAACTTGAAGTTCAGTCTGAACATTTTTTGAATGGGTCTGTAATTTAGATGAAATGCTACCAGGTCAGACCAGTAAGAAAAGTCAAAAATAAAAAAATACATTTTCTGTTGATTATGCCGGGGAAGGTATGTATATGTATGTGAGAGAAAAAGTCGGATTTTGGGGATGGTCTTTCTTGGGTTAAAAAAAGAAGTAATAGGCTGCAAAAGGAAAATCTGTGATGAACTGTTTGAAGTGAGTTAGATTTGAGATACAGCTGTGCTGTTCAATGATTTTAGTTGGCTAAATGACAAACCAGAGGTTTTGATAAGGGTTTTTTTTTTCTCCAAGTCCTGTTCCTTCACATCTGAACCTGCAGGAAGCATCCTGTTCTCCTGTAGCAGAGGAGACCTCGAGGCTGTACCGTGTGCTGGAAGCTGAAGTGCAAATGAAGAATGACCTCAAAAGTACTTACTTTGAGCTTGCTCCACAAACAGCCCAATCTTAAGATTGTTTTGGCTCAGCTCAGTTTTTTTGAGCGTCTGCAGTTAGTTATAGTGGCATTTGTGGGAGCTGTTGTTCAGGTGGACATATAAGACCAGAAATTTGATGGCCTGTTTTTTTCCTTAATTAAATGTTCTGATTGTTTCAAGAGCAACAAAGTAAATAAACCCTTTTTGATAAGATTTGGTGGCCTATTTGACAGCAGTAATAGCCGGAGCTGCCTCCTGGTGGGGGAGAGCCTGAATGGTTCGGGCGAGGGGCTGGCGCGCCGGAGCAGGGAGTGCTCACCACCTCTTGTAGCTGCCTCTCCCTCCATTGCGGCATTGAGTCGCTTACATTTTCGATAGCCTCCAGACTTCCGTTTGTGAGCCAGGTTTGTGGCTGATGGGCACAGAGCCTGTTGTGGGGGCGGGTAAGAGATGGACAACAGAGATAAAGTTTCAGATATTTGGTTTCTTTAGGCCATGGGGTGAGGAAAATTGCTGCAACCATTGGGCTCAGACTGCCTGTTGAAGCATTTGCCTCTGTCCCGGGCTGTGAAGTCTGGAGGGGCATGGGGAAGTTTGTTTATTTGGAGCATAGAGGTCCACCTCAAATTCCTGATTGCTCTTGAATGCCTCATGTCAGTTTTTAAGGAAGAAGTCACACTGAAGGTAGGGAAAGAAAGGTTGAGTGGCGAGGTGGAAATGAGTGCACGCTGCAGCAATGCCCCTATGAATTCCCCTGTGAAGCAGCACGCTCTACTTCTTGCCATTCCTGTCTCCAGCCGGCATTTGAGCTTGCTGGGCTTGTGTGAGTGATTGTGGTTTCTTCCTCTGGAAGAGAAGCTGTGGCCTATGAGATGGTGAAACCGGCTGAAGACGGCTTCAGGGAATTTTGAGTCAAACCATTTGATGTATTTATTAGATTTAAAAAGATGGAGAAAGTGCTTATTTGGGAATATGTTTATTGGCATGGCCTGTTGTCTTTCTTGCACTTCTGCCTTGATATTAATGAGATTATTATCTCACTGACTTTTTTTAAGACTGTTTCAGATTCCCTGTTTTTGACACAAATAGAAACGCCTTTAAGCATTGTTTGGAAGTACTCAACTTACATGTCATTGCTGTTACCTTTATGAGGCAAAACTAGAATCTTATCTGAGATCTTGCAGCTCTTCGCCTTCAATCCCCTTCCCCCCCAGTAATTGTTGTGTGACAGTTTAATTTGCTTTTCAGGAAAACGAGATCAAGTTGTTAACTGCAGAAATTGACCGCCTGAAGAACTTTGGGTGCTTGGGAATCTCCCCGAGCTTGGAAGGGTTGCGAGACGAAAACGCAAAACTTAAGTATCGGTTAAATTTCCTTCAAAAGGTAAGGGAATAAAGAATTAATGCCGTAGCACGTGGTTTTGTTCTCATTAAGGCAAGCTAAATAAATGATGTCAGTTTGTTACAGCTAGTCATGTGCGACAGCATGGTCACTCTGCGTTCTGGCACCTTAATTGTTGGTAGCACATCAGATATTTCTTGATTCCTTAAACAGAACCCTACTTTATGGAAAATTTCAGTAGGTTAATGAGCCCACACCGTCAAGTCCTTGCAGTTCGTGTAGCGGGCAGCCCAGCTGAGGTCTCTACTAGCATCACTGACAAGGTGTGTGGAGTAATGCAGCCTTGCATTCAGGGGAAGTGTTTGTACGGGGAGCTTCAAAGGGAGAAGCAGCTCTTGAATCACATGTGTTTTATGTTGTATATGTTGCTCCTGTGCCTAGAGGTGTCAGCCAAATCTGTCAGCCGTGCTCTGCCAGGCAGTCAAGGAAAAAAGTGGGAGGTAACGGCTCCTCAGATGTTGTGAATTTAGCCTTCTGGATTTTGTTTTTTCAGAGCCTTCAAGAGGAAAGAAGTAAAACGGCAAAAAGCATGATTAATATCAACAGCCGTCTTCAGGAGATCTTTGGAGCTGCTATTCGGGCTGCCTACCCAGACTTGGAAAACCCTCCACTAGTAGTAACACCAAGTCAACAGCCCAAATTTGGGGATTACCAGTGTAACAGCGCCATGGGCATAACACAGGTAAATCTGAACCATCTTGCAAAGAGAAGAAAAAATGGGGATGTCATCTGTTGGAAGCTAAGTGATAGACAGCACAGTGAGAGGTGCAATATTGGACCTGTGTCAGGCTTGTTGCATGCCTCCAGGCTGAGAATTCAGTGAGTTATCGAATGGCATTTTAGGGGAAGCATTGGCCTTTACAGAGTAGACCTTTAAACCTCTCTTTTGGTGACTGGTATGAGTTACATGTGTGTCACACAGAAAAACGGTGGCATCTAAATCGTATCAGGGTCCAAGTGCTGCATTGATCTCCTAACGATGTGCAATTAACTACCAATTAGTGAGCTATATGTTTGGAACCAATATCAGCAAAACAATAATTGACAATTTTGGACAGCTGAAACATGTTGATAAACACCTACAAATCTCTGAGCGCTCTTCTGTAATGCCAGGAAAATATGATGTCCCCGCACACGTTTGCACAGAGTTATGTGCAGACCCTCCCTTCTCAGAGGGCAGGTAGGTTACAAACACACACCCCGTCTCCAGGAGCGGGGGTTCCCTCGCTGTGCACACCTCCTGTTGGTGTGGGTGCTGCAGCTTCCCAACGCCCACTAACGCACACGGCAGCGAGAAGGGCCCAGGGCTTCCCTGCGCGCCCGGGTCCCTGCGCACTGCATCCTGAACTGCCCTCCGCGAGCAGAGCGGGCCACACGTGGCATCCGATGGCACGGGTCATTGTCGGGCCTGAGGCTGTGGTGCGCATGGAGCACCTTCTCAGTGTCCAGCCAGGCGTAGACTACTGCTCAGGCACCGTCCTTCCTACTGCTCTAGCTGACTGTTTTGTTTCAAAAGTCTCTTGTTAATTCCCTGGCTGCAGCTGAATTTGGCCGATTGTTGTTGTATTCCTTTAAGCATTTTCAGTTTCGTGACAAATGCTCTTTCAGGCAGATTTGAGTGTGCTATTCTGCAACTTTTTGTGCTCATGTTCCTATCTAACTGCCTGTTGTTATCCAAGCATGTGCTGAGGGTTGGCTGTGTGGGCATCCCCACATGTATGGTTGGTGGCATCTATGTTTTTTCTTGTTACAGTGTTCTGATCTTGGAGGTTTTCAGGTGACTGTAAGAATGGTTCCACTTTACAGGTGTGTGCAAAGGAAGGAGTGGGGTTTTTTAACCTGGCAGTTACTTTTGAAAATTGTGGTACTGCTGCTTTCTGGAAGATATTTGGCCAAAGAGGACCCAAACAGACTAAGAGACACTTCAGGAGTTGCTCAGTGGGCTGGGACTGTGCTGAAGTCAAACCAGGAGGTAGGGGAGAAAGAAGGTAGTGCATTCTAGCTGAGGTGCTAAAGTGCCCAGACTTTCAATGCATTGATGCCTTTGAGTGAAGAGATAGACTCTTTGTAATTACAGACCTTTTATTTTGCAATCTCAACAGAAGCAACTTTTTTTTTTAGTGTTCTGTTGTCAGTTTACCTTTATTAATCTATTAGACTGCTAATCTTGACATTGAACTTGCACCGACACGCATGGGGATTCTGCTCTCCCAGGTTGTCATCTGCAGCCGCTCTGTCTGTCCTCCTGCCACAAAGGAGTTTGACTCCCGGGCAGCATCGATACGTGCTAGCCAGCAGGCTCTTGGGCTGAAGTGCCAAGGCGGAAACAGCCCTCACAAATATGTGTCATCTTCCCTTGGTCTCGTTAGCATATTGTGACTGGGCTCCCGCCAGAGGAGCACCCTGGGTGACTGCACTGACACGGGCTTTCTGAGCTTTGCGATTTTTTTTGACCGCTGCTTTACCCCAATTAAGTCGCAGTTGGGATTCTCGAGCAGTCTTGGCTCAGTGTTGGCATTATTCACATAACTCGATGTCTGAACGGTCCCCTTCAAGCCAGGGTTGGGTTCCTAATCCTGGGCTTGGCTGTAGAGTTTGTTCCCTGGAAGGGCACGCCGGCTAAGCTGGGCCTGAGCTTGGCAATACTCACACAGGCAGCACACTCAGAGCATATCAGCACAGCAGAGCCGGGGGATGCAGCGCAGTCATTTCCCTCTGAGAGCAGCAGGTAGGTACTTGCCATCGCCCTGCATTTTAGGGACTTGACTGTGATGCAGGTCTCCCCGTAGAGCCTTGCTCCTGCCGGGTGTCCCCTGTGCAGAGCTGGAACACTGGTCACCGCGACCGCCAGAGGAGCAGGTAGAGCGCTGACTCAGGGCAGCACTGGTACGTGCCGGGCAGCAACCTCTCCCTGCAATGCGGCGATGTGGAAACAGCCCTCACAAGTGGGTATTGTGTTCCTGGGAGCTCGTTAGCGTATTAATGCCTGGGGTTTGAGCCAGGAGCTCTGCTTGCTCCTTAGAGTAATAGGAGTACGGTGACTGTTTCGGGAATGGTTCAGATAGCAAGCCTGTAATCTGGTATAGCATGCCCGTAATCTGGTTTTGCATTTATTTTTCCTGTAGTTTGCACTTTAGGTAGCATTAAAGGCTACAGAGGGGGTTTTTTCTTGCCCATTCTAAGTGCTTACCATCTTGTAGGGATCCTGTTATGATCGAATGTATGACAGGTTAAACAGGAAGCTGAAACTTAAGTAGAAGTCACGTTTTGCAGCAGACTGCAAGTTATCAAATGCAAGCAGTGGAGAATGTAAATTCTAAATGGAGTGTTTTTCATGGCCTTGATGAGCGTGAGGTGATAGATTGTTTTCAAACACGTCACAGTAAGAATGGAAAATCACGTGCTCAGAAGCAAGTAGTTGTGGTCATTTTATACAGCGTGAATGTAGTATTTTGCAAGGGACAGGTTGGGCCAGCTCACAGAATCCTAAGGGGTGTTTTTCTAAGGTCTGCGAAAAGCTATGTGAGAGGGTGCTTTGGGAATGGACAGAGAACTTTTGGACTAGATGATCTTTGAAGGTCTCTTCCAACCCAAACTGTTCCGATTCTGCCATGTGAACTTGGCGTCATGTTACTGGAGTTCCTCACAGTGGGCCGTTTATGCCTGCAGGCAGAAGAAGAGCCACTTTACTAGCAGTTTCTCTGATGCTCTTTGAAGAAAACTGGACAGTGTTAGCATTATCTTTGGTTGCTTGGGTTGTTGCATTTTATTTCTTTCTTTATTTGTTTGCTTATTAAGTCTGAACCTAAGGTAGGACTGAAGGCAGTTTGGTTTGGTTGCTTTTAGTCATAAATCAGCAGACTTGCTCTGAAACCACACTCAGCATCTACTGTAAGCACAGTTCAAAACTTCCAAGTACGAAGGCTGGCAGAGCTGAAGATACCTGTGAGACTGATGAACAAGATTTTGTGGCGATGTGAAGGGCTTTGCCAACTGTGTTGATTTTTAAAGAGTTTGTCCCTTTTACTATCTTAGAGAAATACGGATTTGCCAAACCATTTAACGGGTTTTGAAAAATAGCCTGGAAGATTTTCTTTTGACGTAGGGACTACCCTTTAATTGCCATTAGCAAAAGGGAGTGAACGTATTGGGTCTAATTAGACTTCTGCTGCATAGACAGAGCTGTTCTAATCTGTAAAATTTGCTAAAGATGTTTTTCTTTGTGTGTGTCTCCACATTACGAAGCTAGAGGATCGTGAGGATCTTTCAGTGCCGCAGTATCTGTGCTTTCTGTTTCACTATGCAGATTGTTTTGGAGGATTGAATTTTACTTGGTCTTTTGGTTGTGTTTCAGATACTGCTCAAAACCAAGGAACAGAAGGTTAGCCCAAGGGAAATCGCTGAGAAAATAACAAAAAATATTCCTGCCAATGAATGCATTGAGAAGGTTGAAATTGCCGGTCCTGGTAAGCGTGTTTCATGTTACACGCTTTATATGTTTTAAAGCTGATATGGTGGTTTTATACTGGATGGTGATACGGGAAGCTGAGTTGAGTTCAACTATTTTGTGATTTAAAGCTGCAGTTATGGGGTGTATTAGCTGCTTCTGTCTTTGTGAGCTTTGTAGTGCTCAGACTTGTGCAGCAGCAGCAAATCTGCCTCTCTATTAGAATTGGCAAGTGCAATCCTGAGCCCTTTAATTAGCAATTTTTCCAGTGATCCTTAAGGAACCAGCTTTCCCCCTTCAAATATTGGTGATGGGTATCAGGCAACAGTCATGAAATCACAGCAAAAATTGATATGCCCTTCTCGCTATTGCTTGCATGTTGAGGAGAGCTTGTCCTCTCAGCACTGAGATGCTGGAGTAGCATGGAGGTTATTAATTGCTGCATCTGGTTTGTCCCTGTGACCCAGGAAGAAATACAGGGGCCCATATTCCTTAGGGCTGCAGCGTAAACACAAAAATCACATGGCACAGCCCTTCAAGTGCTTGGGCAGAAGCTTGTTCATTAGCTCTGTGAAGCAGGAGAAGTAAAACGGGTCGTTCCACAAGCATGGATTATTCCGGGTGTAACTATAGGGTTTAGGATATTGATTTTAAAAAAAGGAGACAAAGCAGGATTTGGTTTGCGTTCTGCAAACTCTGGCAAGATTATTTATTTTCTCATTAAAAAAATTTTTTATAAATTCAGCTTTGAGTGACAGTGTGGAAAAAAGAGTTATGTCAGTGGACTAGCTTGAGGAATCTAACTCCTACAGTAAAGGCTATAGAGGTGTGAAACAGACTCTTGTAATCTGGGAACAGAAATTGTCTTCTAGTGACAGCTTTGTTGTCCTGTTGCTGAAAAATGCTTTTGTTTTATCAAGCTAATTTCATATGTTCTTGTCCTTGACGTGAGGAAACAGAAATCCAAGAGGGAAGGCAACAAGTAATGGCTTGAGGCATTTCTGCAATCCCAGCACTCATTGCTTGTTTTCTCCTCTAAAGGTTTTATCAACGTCCACTTGAGAAAGGATTTTGTATCAAAGCAGCTGAGCAGTTTATTGATAAATGGAGTTCAACCACCGGCTGTGGGCAAAAGGAAAAAGGTAGGGCAGTGAGCACTAGGCAGCCTGCTCCCATATAGATGAAACACCATGGACTGCAGGTAGCTTTGAAATTCCCCCGTGAAGTGATCTGTTGAGCAGACATCCACGTCAGCTGGTTGTTACAGCGGAGTAAATGGGATGGGACTGAGGGAGTGGGGGCTGTGGCGTAAGCCACGTGTACCTGGTGTGGTCTCTGCTGGGTGAGGCTCAGGGCTCCCGGCAATGGTGTGTTGTGCCAGGGTTGGTCTGGGAGTGATGCCTGACCCTCTGCTGGGTGGATGCAGGCTGGAAGCCTGCTCTGGTGTCCCCGCTGGGCTTCCTCTGTTGCTCTGTGCCGTTGGCAGCAAAGAGAGTGTCAGCCGTCAGTGGAGGCGAGCCTTGTACCCCCCTGCTGGCCCCCCACCCCCAACAAAACCCAGGTTAAACACGTGGGGTGTGATAATGACTGCTGCCTTTTATTAATTTCTTCCTTTGGTACTGTGTCGAAGGTCGTGGTGGATTTTTCATCCCCTAACATTGCAAAGGAGATGCATGTTGGCCACCTGCGGTCTACCATCATTGGAGAAAGTATGTGCCGACTGTTCGAATTTGCAGGTTATGATGTTTTGAGGTGAGAATTTTCTTTTGGGTGGGTGGGGTTGCTTGGCATGCTTTGGCCTGTATTGTTTGGATTTTTTTATAAACACATAACAAATAATCCTTTATGTTTAGTAAGATACTAAGCTGAGGAAGTGTAGCAGGGTTAGGAATCAAGATAGGCAGCAGCTTCATTGCAGTGAAATTGGGGGGGGCTTGCCTGTTTTTGGTTTCTGGTATTATGGGTATTTCTTCTTTCAGAATGTATATTTTTAAAATGCGCATGTTTTAAAGCATATGTTTGAGAAATCATTATTGTTGTACTTTTCAATTGCTTCAAGGTTAAACCATTTAGGAGATTGGGGCACCCAGTTTGGAATGCTCATTGCTCACCTCCAAGACAAATTTCCGGATTACTTAACTGTTTCTCCTCCCATTGGGGATCTCCAAGCTTTTTACAAGGTATTTGTAGCAAATAAATATGATATTTATGTCAGCATCTGAAAAGCAGATTGAGCAGCTTTTCAAATTGCAGCATAGTCTTGGAGAAACAAAAGAATTGAATCGCTGTTAATAGATTATTGCAATAACGTGCCACTGGGTAATTAATTGTGGTATCTGGTATTGAGTTGTCCGTATGGGGCACGATTAAAGGAGTTTGTAAGCATGCCGCCTCTCTGTCCTTTGAGATGAGTATGCTTGGAGAGCCTGTTATGAGTGTTAGCTTGTTTCAGGGGAGAAAGAGGTGCTTTTTCATGTGGTGTGTTTTACCGTAGGAATCCAAGAGGAGGTTTGACACAGAGGAGGAATTTAAGAAACGTGCCTACCAATGTGTGGTGCTGCTGCAGAGCAAAAACCCAGACTTCATCAAAGCGTGGGAACTGATCTGTGACGTGTCGCGGAAAGGTGACTTTGCCAGATCCAGAAACATGTCTCAGCAGTAGAACAGTGTGGCTTTCCTCACCTTTATGACCATCCTCTAGTTTTCTTTTGAAAATCATTGCCGCACTGCTATGAGAAGCTTAAAGCAAAAAGCCGGTACAACCAAAGTACTGGGCTGTCTGTGGAGGCTTTCGGATAAATCTTTTGTCTCCTGAGTCCTAGTCTGATGGCTTCACCAAGAGATGGAGAATGCCTTTAGGGACTTGCTGTCCCCATTGGTAAACATATGCCACTAATTCCCACTGCGTGCATTTAATGGAAGTACTTTGTTCTGTTTCCCTCCTCAAGAGTTCCAAAAAATCTACAACTGCTTGGACATCACACTCATAGAGAGAGGAGAATCATTCTACCACGAGATGATGAAAGACATTGTGAAAGAATTTGAAGATAAAGGTGAGGCTTTTGGTCACAGAGTCAGAAATTCTGCAGCTGTCAGGATGAGCGAGGTAACCTCGCTCCTCTGGAGCAAGACTTAGGACTGGTATTTTTGAAGTTGCACGTTCCCCACCCTTGCTCTTTGTCTCAGCCACATTCCCTGAGTGGATCTTTTGTGGTGTTTCCTCCCAAAGAAGCATTAGGAGAATTGATTCTTCTATGTTTCGTTCAGAAAGCTTGAATCTTTCTTGCTGACACCAAAAGCACTTTGCCTGTGATGTTTATAGGCAATAGCATGAGGTACTACTGGATTTTATTGTATCCTTAGTCAAGGAGCGATATATGACAGAATTCCTGGTCTTAATGTTGTGCCTGTGTGGGAACTTTGTCTGAGAAATTCTGTAAAGACGGTGGCATTTTTGGATCATGTTGACTTTGAGGCTGGCAAGAAGCCAAATGGCGTGTGACAAGAGTCTGGTTTTATGTGTTTCCTGTCTGGATTTGGCAGTTTTTGAATCTCACCATCTGAAGAGTTCTGATTAGCTTTATCTCTGAAAGACTTTGTGCAAAGTCCTCGTTGCATCTCTGTAGATTTTCTGTTGCCTTTAATGCCATACTTTGTGATGCGGTTTTTGTGGCTGTAAAGGTGCATCTGGATGCCAGTGACAGGAGTTTTTAAATCCAATTTGCTCTCTTCTGGTAAGGCCAGATCTGTACATACCCGCTTCCTTGTGCATAGTGTGAGCTCTGGAAGTGCAGTAGAGCACATGACTTGGTTGGTGAGGGAGTTCTGTTTTAGGTTTTTTCATATTTTGAGCCATTATTTGATAATGCGAGTGCATGGATTTTTCTTTCTGGTAGCATCTGGGAAGGCAAATGTTTCTGCCTATGCTGGCCCACAAACCTCCCCATTCCGTACAGCACAGAATGTTTTCCATTGCTTTTCTAGGATTTGTCCAGGTTGATGATGGCCGGAAGATCGTATTTGTCCCAGGTTTCCCTGTCCCGTTGACGATCATGAAATCAGATGGAGGTTACACATACGACACATCTGACTTAGCTGCTCTTAAACACAGGCTGTGTGAAGAGAAGGCTGATATCCTTATTTATGTTGTCGATAGCGGCCAGGTGAGTATGCCAACCTCTGCTGACACTGCCGGTACAGGTCGTCAGAAAGTGTGTTAAATGACAGATGCAAGAGTAACATAGGCAGAACGCCATAGGTTTTTTAGTGGGGTATATTTACTCTTGTCCTTAGGAGTGTAAGGGTGAATCTAGCTTGGTGGCTGGCGGTCTCCATGAAGAGCGCCTAGAACTGATTGATTAGGGAGAGACTCAGGTACCAGTGGAGGCGGGTGAAGCCTAAATCTCAGTAGGTCTGGAGTGAGATTTGTACTGCGTATACTTGGGTCCCTCCTTTCCTGAGGAAATGCAAGATTGTCAGCTCTGAATCCGAGCAGCAATGGGAATTTGCCAGTTGCTGCTTCTGTAAGCCAGGAAAACTCTTTGACAGGTTGAACTTTCTGAAGTGGAATTTTTCTGTGATGCTAGAAAGATTTTAAGTCTCATTGTGAAAGCTGCATTGTGAAGGAAGTAAAGCTGGGAAGAAAACTGTACCTGGAGGAGTGGGTTGAGAACCAGTTGTTGGTATTTGTTCCTTGCAGTCAGTGCATTTGCAAACAGTGTTTGCAGCTGGACAGATGATCGGCTGGTATGATCCCAAAGTAACCAGAGTGGCCCATGCTGCATTTGGAGTGGTGCTGGGAGAAGACAAGTAAGTCTTGGGATTTAGGTTTTCCTCTCTGTGTGCTCTGAAGAGGATGTTTGGGTGAATGCAGAAGGTTTGCTCTTATTTGTTGACAAGTATGTATGTGGCATGCCAAAAAAAAAAGCACCGCATATGTAACTGTGTGACTTCATTGTGTGTCATGGTCCTTGATCCACATAGTCACCTGACCATAGCGGTCAGGTTCATTCTTGGGCCTGGCTTCTGCTGCCTGGCATTTGGGGAGGGGCACTGGGAGTGGCTGGTGGAAGTGCAGTGGAAGATGATGTGAATACTGGGAGATGGCAGTGGTAAAGGCTGTGATTTCCATTACTGTCTGTCTGCCTCATGGTGGATGAAACGAACGTTGGGAAAAGGACCTCTGTGTCCTGGTCTGTAAGCCAGGCCCTTGTGCTCCAGAGTTGTTCGTGTGTCTCTGTGAAGGTGTGGTTAAACCAGTGCGCTCTGACGGTCACATGCCACTGCGGACTGGGTGGTTCTGCTGTAGCTTTGTTATAAAAATAAAGGTGACTTGCTGGGCTGGGCAGGGGTCTGGCACTGGTATTCCTAATGTCTGGAACTGGGTCAGTTCTGACTGTTGGAGCCTTTCTGGTCACCCCTCCCCACCCACCCCATGGGTGTTCTCTGAGATTCTCATGTTTTCTGGGAGTGTTTTGCCTCTTACGCAGATCATTTTGGCTGTGTGTTTTCAGGAAGAAGTTCAAAACTCGTTCAGGGGATACAGTGCGTCTCATAGATCTGCTGGAAGAGGGGCTGAAACGCGCCATGGACAAGCTGAAAGACAAGGAACGGGACAAGGTCGTTCTGACAAATTGCTTATCTTTCCTGAGAACTTCCCAGATTTGTTCACAAACTTAAAGTTTCTGCATTCTGTATGTGACACTGCCAAACCGCCCAGGAGATGCCATGGGTTTTGTACGCAACCAGTGTGATTATTTGATAGCAGTTTGGGCAAGTTGCTGTCATGGGGAAAGAGCATCCCTGAGTACATAGCAGTGAGAAAATGGGAGCTGCAGGCAGCACGCTGGCCTCTGGCCGGTACTGCAGAGCTTCTTGAGGAGGGGGGAGGAGAACTGGGCCTGGCAGGGCAGCTGGACGCATGGGTACCATGAGGTCTTATTGGTGTGATGCACAGCGGTGACTCCCCCAGGATGCAGAAGGTGGTGGTAGAATATAAAGTTGCAGCCTTGGCCTGCTGGGCTAGCAGTGACTTCTGGCGGTGGATGGCTTGGGATCTGCAGGGGGCTTTGGCATCAGGCTTCATCCTTTCCCTTGGAGGCTGCGTCTGACTTTGCTGGAAGCCTGTTGCTTAATGAGATTTCTGTCTGTCTTGGATCCTGATGGCCTCAAGTGTGGGACATGGCCCTGGACGGTGTGGGACATGGAATGGAACGGAAGGACCAAACTCTGACCAAGCACTGCGTAAGGCAGTGGAATTGGGAAGTGCAGCTCCTTGGTGCTGTGCAGTGTACGGTGACGGTGAAAGGTCCCTTTTTAAACAGGAACATGAGGAAGCACAGAAAAAAAACGCCTTGAAAGTCTCAAGGGCTCACATGAGTCAGACGCAGAGTGCTTTGCCAGGCTGACAGGGCACTGTTCTACCAGAGAGGGGTTCTGTGAGCGTTTGGACTGTCCAAAATGGTCTATAAGAGTAGGAGGGCCACGTGTTCGTTACATCTACCCGCAGTCTGTAAGAAGCAGGAGCACAGTATGAGTGTAAAACCTGTATGGCATCATCGGGCACAGAAGTCCCGCAGGCTTTCAGGAGTCGATGGAGTCAGCCTTAACCTGCGCAGTGCCATTTGATTGCAGGAGAAGTGAGGGGCAGATACGGGGTTATCTGGTATCCCAAGGTGGAAAAGTGGGAGTGAGCCTCGTGGGTAAAATCCCCTCAGCAGCCTGGGTTTTCCTCTTGAGCCATGCTGAGTGGCCAAGGCTGCGTGTTGCGGTTTGTGATGGCAACGTAGCATTCTTCCTCATGACTGTAACCTGTTTTGAAATTGCAACAGGTCCTCACGGAAGAAGAGCTGAAAGCTGCCCAGACGTCTGTCGCTTTTGGATGCATTAAATATGCAGATCTCTCCCACAACAGACTAAACGATTATGTATTCTCCTTTGACAAGATGCTGGATGACCGAGGAAACACAGCTGCATATTTGCTGTATGCCTTCACACGGATCAGGTGGGTTGAGCGTGCTGGGAGTCACTTGGAGCTGGTCTCTGATGCTCTCTGCATCTTTATTGCAAAGGGAGATGTGGGGAAGGGGGTGACTTAGCTGCATCAGTGCTGTTAGGGGTAGTTGGTAAGAGAAGCCAGCCACGCTGGTATGCGCCATAGGCAAGATTTTATTTGTCAACAGAAATGGCGTCCTCTGCTATCTGGAACAGGGCTCCTTTGTGCGACATGCATCCCGGGCTTTTAGCTAGCAGGGAGGGGACTGTGGGAGTTCCTGGTAATTCCCTTAGAGGTTTTAGGTGGTTGCAGAGGGGCGAGCCTGTGTTTCAGCAGCTGCTCACCTCAGGTGTCTCCGTACCCCACACAGTTGTTCCGGCACCCTCAGCCCTGGTCTGCGTGGCAGCATCGGCTGTCCTTGCCAATCCATGTGCCCAGAGCACATCCCTCCCCGTTTCCCTGCAGGGCCCTGTTGGATCGCTCCAAAGGCAGTGCCTCCCTGTCGTTCCCAGGGCTCGTTCCTTTCCTGGCAACCCAGGACTGGGTGAATGGGGAGATGAGCGGGTGGCTTGTGCTGGCCCTTGGGCTGGTTCAGCAGTGGGACCCTCACAAGCAGACTGTGTTTTGGACCGTTTCAGGGCCATTGCTCGCCTGGCCAATATTGATGAGCAGATGCTGCGGAAGGCAGCCAGGGAGGAGGTCCTCATCCTTGACCATGAGAAGGAGTGGAAACTGGGCAAGTGCATCCTGAGGTTCCCTGAGATCCTGCAGAAGATCCTGGAGGACTTGTTATTGCACACACTCTGTGACTACCTTTATGAGCTGGCCACCACCTTCACTGAGTTCTACGACAACTGCTACTGCGTTGAGAAAGACAGGCAGAGTGGTGAGTGTTGGCCTGGGGGGTGCATGTGCCTGTGTCACATACCACGGTACAGGCAATCTGCGAGGTGTTGCCCTATGCTGGGAAGGCCGTTGTCACGCTGTGGTCCATGGCGGAGGACTGAAGGTGCCTGGCACAGCCTGTGTCATCATCTGCCTGTGAAGCAGGCAGGTTGAGTAGAGAGTTGCGAGCAACCGGGTACCTGGAAACACGACGGCTGGTCAGTCTGCCTGGGCTGGGGAGGATGGGAGGGGGCTCAGTGTGCCCAGCCCCAGGGCCAGGTTGTGAGTGGATGGGGTTCCCCAGGGGAAGGCGGCATTAATTGTTCTGAGCAGCTGCTCCAGCTCCTCCGTGGTGTTTTGCAGGCCAGATCGTGAAGGTCAACATGTGGAGACTGCTGCTGTGCGAAGCCACTGCCACCATCATGGCCAAAGGATTCGACATCCTGGGGATTAAGCCGGTGCAGAGGATGTAGCTGTGCCCTGCGGGGTGACAATAAAGGGACTAAACAACTGGAGGTGTCTGTGTCTGTTGGGGTGGAGTTGCGGTGAGGGAAGATGCTGTAGGGGAGCAGTACCCCTTAGGAGAGGATGGAGGGGAGGGAAGGGAAGAAGGAAAGTAAGAAGGGGAGAGAACGGGAGCATGGCTTCAGAAGCTGCAGGTACAGAGGCAGACGAGGGGTCATGGGAACTGCTCAGAGCAATTCTCTGTGCAGGAACCAAACCCCACAGACCCACACCTAGGGCTGCTCTCCTTCGGTCTGCAGAGTTTAAGCACTGAGAACTCAAACACCCAAGAGCACCCCCAGGAAGCCCTCCAGCCACAGAGCCACCCACTCCCAGAGCCAGCCTTACCCTGATGACTCCCACCCGCCTCTTTACCTTATTTGCCAGGTGTGAGCAGACCACTGGCTTTTGGTGAGCAGATCTCTGGCATCCCTCAGCAGAGCACCGAGCTCTCAAGGGACCCAAGCAGTCTCATCCCAGCCCAGCAGTGCGAGGCCCTGGTGCTCAGGATGGTTGTCTCATGGAAGTCATTAGTGAGCTGATCAAGGCAACAGTCAGGTACCTGCAAAAGAGAACAAACATCACACTCAAGGACTGAACTTCAATGTAACACACCAGGACAATGGAGTACAGGTTCTGAGGTGTGCCTCCTACAAGCAAACACACGCAAAACACACGCACCCGCATCACTGCCCTGTGCGGGTGGCCTGTACCAGCCCTCGAAAAAATGGGTGGCTTCCCGAGCGGCTCTGAGAGGACAGCCGTGTTAGGCTGCACGCTGGGGGAGCAGCACCGCCAGCTGCCAGCAGTGCTGCTGTAGGCAGGCAGCAGTTTTACCTGGAGGAGCAGATCAATTAACTGCATTCCCTCAGAGGACGGCCCAAGGGAAATGCCTTTCCCTGCAGCAGCAATGTTTTGAATCCCTACAGACTTGGCAAGCTCCTTTGCTGGGTGCGTATCGATCTGGAGCAACCACAAGGCCAATTACAAGGCAGTGGGGCTGTGGCTCCTGCCTTTGCTTTGGGATTTGTTGGAAGCTCCGCTGTGCGACGTAAAGCAGCACAGAAATGAGGCTTTAAACCATTAGAGAGTAGGTGTTACATTTGATTTAGGTGCTCACTGACGTGTGTATAGGTACAAATACATCTGTTCATAGATACAAAAGGTACATATATCTATTTATCTGATACCCCAGGTTCTTTCCCAGAGGCAGCTGGGGAGGGCTGGGCTATGACAGCTAGGCAGCACCTGCTGGGCATGTGTCTGGCACACACGCACACATCAGTGCAAACGTGCGTTCCCGACGCTGGCTGAACAATGGCCACAGACAAAACCAGGGTGAGCTCTGCTGCCACGCTGGCAGCAGCATGACAGCCGTATGCGCTGGGGGCTTCACCAGCTGCCCAAACCACATGCTGTGCTACCTGACCTCCTCCACACGCGCCGGCGCCGTGGCCATGCCCTCCTTCCTCCCAAGGCTGGGCCGGGCACAGGCAGGAGGGCAGCCCCCTCTGGGGCACCCACCATGGAGCTGGGGAGATGCAGGGCCGGGGCGCTAGGCACAGTACCATGGGGGAGCAGATTGTGGCCAGCAGGTCGAGGGAGGTGATTCTGCCCCTCTACTCCGCTCTGGTGAGACCCCACCTGGAGTGCTGTGTCCAGCTCTGGAGCCCCCAGCATCAGAAGGACCTGTTGGAGCGGGTCCAGAGGAGGCCACAAAGATGATCAAAGGGCTGGAGCACCTCTGCTATAAAGGCAGGCTGAGAGAGCTGGGGGTGTTCAGCCTGGAGAAGAGAAGGCTCCGGGGAGACATAGAGCCCCTTCCAGTATCTGAGGGGGGCCTACGAGAAAGCTGGAGAGGGACTTTTTACAAGGTCATCTAGTGACAGCACCAGGGGTGATGGCTTCAAACTGGAAGAGGACAGAATTAGATTAGGTATCAGGAAGAAATTTTCACTCTGAGGGTGGTGAGCCCCTGGCTCAGGTTGCCCAGAGAAGCCGTGGCTGCCCCATCCCTGGAGGGGTTCAAGGCCAGGCTGGACGGGGCTTGGAGCAACCTGTGGGAGGTGTCCCTGCCCAGGGCGGGGGGGGGGGTGGAACTAGATGGTCTTTAAGGTCCCTTCCAACCCGAACTGTTCTATGATTCTATGGTAGGGCTGGGCAGCACCTCACCAGCCAGGACCCCATCCCACTGTACCTGAGGGAGATGCAGGGCAAGCCCAGGAATGGCAGTGGCGGCCAACCAAAGGTCCTGGTTGCGGGTGCGTCCATCAGTGCCAAGGCCAGGCCGGGCAGGGTCAGGTTCAGTGCTGGTAATGGCATCTGCCGCAGTCCAGTGATGCCCAGCAATGGCCACAGTGACCAGGCAGGGCCAGGCATCAGGGTGCAGTTCCAGAGCGGCGGGTGTGTGTCCAGGCGCAGGCATGGCCGAGGCTGCCCGCTGAGCTGCCTGCGGCCTCTCCTCCAGGTCTCCATCAGAGGGGGACCAGCCCTCACCCTCCAGGCGGTCCCCGAGTGCCGGCAGGGCCCCGGAGCCCCGCAGTGAGGGGCAGCCCCACAGCTCATGGTGGTGGTGGCGCTTGTGAAGTGCCCTGGTCGTAGCAGAGAGTGCAGGGCGTCCGCAGCTCCCTGCAGAGCTATTTCGGGGGCGCCATGCAGCCAGGGACGGGGCCAGCTCCCGTGGGGCCAGGGCAGACGGAAGGGTGTGGGGCAGGCATCAGGGCAGCCCCAGGGGCCGGGCAGAGGGGTTCAGGCGATCGCTGAGGAAATGGGGACACAGGGTTGGGCTGGGGTGGAGGGGTCACTCAGGAGCCCTGGCTGGGCTGGGGACGGATGCCATGGCGAGATGGGCTGGGGGTGGGTGTCACTCAGAAGCAAGGGGCTGGTTGTGGGTTGGGGGTCAGTGCAGGGGGGGCTTGGGTCAGGGCCATGGGTCCCTTCAGGGGAGCCATGGGACAGCGGCCCTGGCCCAGCCATGGTGCTGTGAGAGAAGGCCCCAGATGGCAGCACCAAGGGCTGGCGGCTCCCAGGGGCAAAGGGGCCAGGAGTCGAGTGGGATAACCTTGCTCTGGCAGGGGGGTTGGACTAGATGATCTCCAGAGGTCCCTTCCAACCATTCTATGCTTCTAACAGGGCTGGCAGGGTGGCACCCGGCCCCACAGTACCTGAGCCGGGCCAGAGGTGGCAGCCAGGGTCAGCCAAGAGTCCAGGTCATCAGACACATCCATTGGTGGTGATGCGGCCGAGCTTGAGCCAGGAAGGTGAGCCAGCAAGGGAGGTCAGGATCAGGTCCAGCGACAGCAACCAGGGTCAGCCACAGTCTCATGATCGCTGGGCAAGTCCATAATGACGAGGAAAGGCCGCGGTCAAGCTGGGAAGTCAGTCTGTGGGTCAAGGTCCGGGTCCAGATTACTGGGGTCCATGGCACAGGCATGGCTGTTGGTCCAGCCAAGCCCAGGCAGCAAAACCTCAGCTTCAGCCCGCTCCCACAAGAAGAGATGGCTGACCCTGGCCAGGGCCTCCCTGCAGGAGCATATGGCAGCCCCTGTCCCACAGGTACTACCTAGGTTGTCCCCCAGCCCCCCCACCGCAGTTGGGGGTTGGAGGGAGAGCTGGAGGAATGCTCTCACAGCCTTTACAAACAGTTGCAGTAAAATCTGCAGTGACGTTAATTTTCTCAGTACTGGATTCAGCAGGACTCGCAGCGATCACGGGCTCTGCTAGGCTGGCAGGGACGTCTGCAGGGCTCTGCCCCAAGCTGCTGCTCAAGGCAGGCCGTCAGGGTGTCATGGCCTTGGCCAGGGTGGGAACACCCCTGCCCTGCTCCGGGCTTGTGCCTGGCTACAGCCAGTGACGTACCTGGAAGAGCCTGTTGCACTCCATTATCATGTGGGCCAAGCCCTGCGTTGCTGCCAGGTTCTCGCTCAGCTCCCTCTGGTCCGGCTTCCCCAGGCTGCACTTCCTCTGACTGGACCTATGGAGAGGGGCCGGCAGAAAAGGCAGAAGGCTGCGTGAGCAAGATGCCGCGAACCACAAGGCCAAGGTACCCGGGGGCTGGAAACCGGCAGCTTCGGCAAAACCGCACTGCACTGACGGACCCGTCCGTGCTCACGGTGCGTTACTGCAGCGAGGTCCACAGCAGCATTCCCTCCCAGCACACCCCGAAAGGGCCCGGGGCAGTAATGTATGCCCAAGAAAGGCAAGGCAAGGCTTTTTATTCCCCAAACACATCATTTGGTCAAAGACAGCAATGACCCCCCCAAACTGATTTGTGTGTAGCCTTCAAATATCAAGCTCCTTTGATACCCTGCAAAGCCCATGCAGAACCTTTTAAGTCCTTTGGCCCAAACCACACCAAACACATTTCAAAACCAATCCCCTCTTTTAATTCATAATCATTATATGACATCATTAATCCTGGCTTCTGATACTTTTATCTGTGTGCATTCCTGCCAAATGGCTTGAAAATTGGGTGGAAGATAAGAGCCCTCAGCTTTGCTCCTCAAAGTCATACGTGTCAGCTTCTACCCTTTGAAGTCGGAACCCTGCTCTGTGCATTAATAACCCTGCATTAATGCCCGGTTACAAAAAAGCTAAAGCTTCAAAGCATCCTGGCTTCTAAATAGTGACAACAAAGAGAAAACTCAGCTTCTATTTCTGGTCCTAATATTTCAGAATAATGTTTGTGTAAACCAAAGAGGTACAGCTCTCAAAGCACGTCTCCCAGGAGCTCAAACGCAACGGCAACCCAGGACGGACCTGCTGCCACCCCAGCCCCTCCGCATCCCCGCTGCCCTCCCAACGCCGCAGGGCTCCCTGCCCGTGTGCCGGCTCAGCCCGGGGAGGGCCAGGCAGCCCTGGGCTCCAGTCACGCTTAGGCACTGTCGGATGCGTTGTGCCATTCAAAAGCACAGTCCTTAGTGTTTTCTTTCCCCTCTCTGTGCTACCCAGAGCCCGCGTTATTATCCTGAAAGATGCCGACAGCACATCTGACAGCTTCTGCTTTGAAACCCGTCCTCATCTTTAGATCCCCATGTGAGGCGATGCGCTCGCTGCTCTGATGGGTGCACAATGTTTCCATCACAGGCGGCTGTCCTCTCCTACCCCGAGACGTGCCTGTCCATAGGCAGGAGCATGGAGTAAAGCAAACAGCCCTGCCTCGGGAGGCCAGATAAGGCACGAATGCTCTCAGAGATTATTTGTCTACTTTGGCCCAAGGGCACCTTCCTCCCTGCACGTACAAACAGGGCATGTTATGCAACCCAGATACTTTTACTTATTAAGATAAATTTACAGAATCCCTGTGGCCCGGTTTGGCAGGACCGATGCCTTTATCACCCAGCAGAACTAGTGCCAGCGGCTGCTGCAGGGCCTGAAAGCTGCACCTGGGCTTAGGTTGCCAGTGCAGGAGCTACACTTTCAATGGCCAGCACCACCGTAATGCAAACAGTGGGCCACATGCTGGATTCCTGGCCAGCTGGACCCGTGGGCAGCTGCAAACGGTACGTCAATCGTGACGGAGGCAGGCTGGCTCACATGCGGACTATTCGGGAGCATGATAGCGGGGCCTTACCGCTGTTCTCTACACTGGACAATGAGCTGCTGGATCACTCCATGCTTGGGGGGGTCACAGAATCGTTTTGGCGTGAAAAGACCTTTAAGATCATCGAGTCCAACCGTTAACCAAGCACTCCCAAGGTACCACTAAACCACGTCCCTCAGCGCTGCATCTATATGTCTTTTAAATACCTCCAGGGATGGTGACTCAACCACTTCCCTGGACCTGAACAGCCATATTTGAGACAAACCCCAAGACATCCCTGAAGAGCAGACACCGATCCTAGGCCAGCTACAGAAAGCATTCTTCCAGCAAACACCACTGTCGTTCAAAATCCGCCTGGACACATTCCTGTGCAACCTGCTCTAAGTGACCCTGCGCTGGCAGGGGGGTTGGACTGGATGATCTCCAGAGGGCCCTTCCAACCCTACCATTCTGTGATTCTGTGACAGCAGCAATGCCACCGTTAAGATGCTAATACCTAGTGGAGGAGGAGGAACTATCCCGTCTCAGAGTGTTGAGGTGAAACAAAGAAGGTGCAAGACAGACAGCAATGTTGGTTGGGGTCATCTGGTTTTCCTCAACAAAAGCAACCACATCTCGCAGAAAGAACAGGAGGATTTTCAAAGCTTCTCGGTTTTCCTTTGGGAGGAGGAGAATAGCAGCCTGGACGGCCTGAAACTGCTGATCCTTTGGCACGTCTGAAAAGAGAAAAAAATGATGAAAATCCTCTGAGACTCGCAAAGGAAGCATCCATCAACAGAGTCCCAAGCGTGGCATTGAAATTGCAGGTTCATCCTTTTCTCGTCACTCTAGCTCACAACAGACAACGCACAGGCCATTACCACAGTCACATCACACAAGGACAGTTCTCTGCTGTTCCTGTCAAGATGCACATTCACACCCAGTGATGCTGGTGCTTGACTTGTAATTTATCTTGAGGACCATGCTAATGAACTTATCCTAAACCGTCTCCGGTTACAATCCAAATAAGGGCTCGTGTCCCCATAAAATACTACTCTGGACCGATCCTTTGAAGCAGACAGCTACTCTACTGTCTTTTCTTTCCAGCGTCAGGCATGACAAGAACAGATGCTCTCAGTTAACTCAATTGAGAGAACAACATTTTTGCCAACTGATTTTTAATTCACACTGAAAGCCAACGAGACTGCCCAAACAGCTCCCGCAGGAGAGCAGGTATGGTTCATCCTGCCACGTGTCCCCCTCTCATGAGGATTTCTCCGATTTATGCCACTACGAAGGGTAGAAGATCACTCCTCTTTCCCTTCAAGTAGATGCACATACGAGGAACACACAAAATGTGCTTCTTGGTGAAAGCAGCACATTTCTTGTCTCCAAAAGATAGTAATTTGATCTGGGCACTCGCTCAAGTCATATGTGGCACAAGCTGGCTGAGTGGGGTAATTCAGTCATTTGCTGTTTCTATCCCAAAACAAGAAACGGGAGGTGGACAGTGGCCAGGTTATAATAAATGGAAGAAAAGGGTTGCACATTCATTGGACACAGGGATTGTGGACCTCCTTACAAAAAGGATTCGTGGATGCAAAAAGGAAAGTTGCATCAATAAACCAATAAACCATTTTCAGACAAAATTCTAAAAGCCTGACAGGTTAAAAAATAAAAGCCAACCAAACTTTCACGAACCTACACCATACACAGGACAGCAGCAGCTCATGTACTCAGGTCCATAAAAGTGACATAAAGCAGGCTGAAAGCTAGTCCACTCTGATATCTCATACTTTGACTTTCAAAACCTTCTCTCAAAAGAGGCAAAAAAATTGCCTGTAGCAACATCGTCATAAGCCCCTACAGCAAGTTCCTTCCCCAACCCGCCTGCTTTTTGAAAGGGAGTTCCTTGAGGGGTAAGTGCTGAAGACGGAGCCTGCTTAAAACGACATTCAATGCTAGATTTCCATTTCACATTTCCTTCTTTTTTAAGGTTGAGTATCTAGGACAGTAACAGTGAGAGCAGAGGCAGAAAGCTGCTGGTGTTTCCAGGCAAAGATGCTGCTTCACAGCAACTGTGCTTGGGCACCTTAATAAAGACATTTCATCAATGTAACACGTCTTCTTGCGCAAGGAGCTACTTCATACCATGAACAAGGGGACGAGATTCTTAATTTTGCATGAGAAAAGGACTGTTTGAAAACACAGCTTAGGAGGGCTGCTACAACCTATGTTATTACGCTCATCCTTCAAAGAGCAAACACACAATGTTAGAAAATAGCTGACCCATAGGATGCGGATGTGAAGCTTCGAAGTCCAGAGCCACAATGAACTCATCTTTTCAGAAACGTCCTGCCTGCCTGGTCTCCTCTGACCACAAGAGGACATGGCATTAGTCCTAGTCTGGCCACTGCCTCGTACAGCTGAATATTAAGGTATTCAAGGAACTGGAACACTATAGCTTTTGTTACCTACATTGGTAGATGTGGAGGAAGGATTCACAGAGCCTGCTGGTAAATATAGGCTCGGGAAGGTCTCGGAAATACTGCTTCACCATATCGGCCACATCAAATGCTGATTGCCCTTCGTAACATACGTTGTTTGGGTTGCTTTCATTCATTTCTCTCAAAGACAGAATCCTGGATTTGACACCAGATTTTCGGAACAAGCCAACCTGCAGGTAAAAGAAAATGTTAAAGACTAAGAGAGGAGTCATCAGGAATCAACGCTCTGACAAATCATTGATCCTTCACTCTCCTTTTGATAGCTAAGAAACTGTGGTAGTGGGACCTAACACCAGAAGACTTTTGTGTCATTAGAAGCAGCGTGGGTATTCCTCCCCGGCAAACCATGACTGATGCCCACAGAACCAGCTGTGAAAGACGTGCTAGTTTTCATGTCTGTTTGCTTGCTTGCTTTTTATTTAATGCAAAATTGCTCTTTTTGACTTTTAAAATCATTAGTATTGACTAACACTTGAGCAGGCTGCGTTCACATTTTGGAACGGCAAGTTTCCAGTGCACCGCTGTGTGTTCATCCAAAAGCAACCGTACATTGATGTCCACGCTAGAGCAAACAAACACTCCACATGGGAGGATCTCACAGAGGTCGGTTTAACTTCTGATACGTCTTATCCATCTAATGCTTCTATGGGTTGGCAAAGGGCAGTTACCGTTCTGAGGGAAATTATGATTTTATTTTTAATACTAATGTCAATCCAGTTTCAGAGAAAACTTTTAGATTTAGAAGTTTCCCATGAACTCGACATCAACAAAGCTGCTGCTGAACGTTTCACTGTGGGACACTAAGACAGTATTTACATTCATCAGTTTATTTATATTAACTGAATAGATACAACGACCTCAAAAGGAAACACACTGCCTTCATAAGAAACTGACTGCTTACATTCCAGTATGTGCCATCAAACTGCACTGTAACATTTTGTGCACACATTTGTGTCGTTCAGCGCACTATTACACGCCTATACAACTGCACAGCATAGAACGAAGAAAGCCCTTTCTTTCACTGATACGTCTCATGTCACCGGCTCCCCCGTTTCCGCACCTATGCTATAGAAATAGCAGATCAACACAGGCTTTCACTGCCGTGCACAGGCACACATCTCCGCTTAGTGGATAAATGCCAATGGGAGAGCCAGAAAAAGATGTCACAGGCACTGCTCTAATATGTTTTATCTCTGCCTAGTGGTACATTTCAGCTGAAACAAGATTAGTTTTCACATTAGCCCTACCAGCAACCACAGAACAGAGGGAATATGGACATCGTGGGGTGGATTTACTTCCTAAGGGAGCGGAGACATGCTGCCTCACCAGGAGACAGCTTGACTGCCTGCACCGGGAGAACTGGCTGCAGGCGATTTCAGCGAGGCAGGGCACAAAAATACAACACGGGAGTGAAGGTATTCCCAGAAGGAAACAGCACCTGCTCAGACCTACACCCTTCTGCCTTAGGGGGCAAGAAAGTCCCTCGCAAAAGCTGGAAGCAGAGACTGGCTGCCGGGAGCAGATCCTTTTAGGGAACAGAGCTGCTCTGGGCTGCATCGAGTTCATACCTGGTCAAGAAAGTGGCTTCTTAAATAGTCCAGTGCTTGCAGGATGCCGTTAGGCAGTGGGTGGCTTGTTCGCTGAACATTCAGAAGCAAAGGAACCCCAAACACATTTTTGTCCTTGTAGTCAGAGGCTTTTACTTTTTTAATGAACTTTGGTATAGTCCTGAAAACAAAAACCGGCGCATGCAACTTATTAGCTCTCCAGCACAATTCCTCCTGCTGCTTCAGCTACAGGCATGGGAAAGGATTTAGTTATACTTGCCACGACCCCAAATTCTGACACGTACCTGTACACACAGCATCATAAAATAGACAGAAAGTCCTTAAGGGCAATTACAGGAGTGACAAACTCATTTCAAAACTGAAATTATCTAATAAAGCATCCTCATGTGACATACGTTCCATCCCTTTGGGCCACTGCAGGCTTTTTTCACTTCTTTCTGTATTCAAGTACCCGATCCCTATCACAAGACGCTAACTGATATTTCTATGTCTGTGTTGTGATTTTAATTCAAACTGGGGTTGATGCTGAAGAGGTGGATTCTCAGCCCAGCCAGCTCTCACCTCAGGTCCTGCGAAGGACCTCTGACAAAGCCCTGCAAACGGGCAAATTTAGAGAGAAACCAGAACATGCTTTACAATCAGTAACAATGTGACCGCCAGCGGGAAGCAAAAGAGCAATCCATAGCAGAGGAAATCCTGGAGCCACTAAAATAACCATGAAACTGCCAGCGATTTAACAGGATGAAATTCCTCATCTGGGACGTGTGTAATCGAGGCAGACAAGGAAAATTCACCTGCTCGCACTAAATCCTCTCTTTCCAACACTGGTTGCTTTAGTATTAGACAACTTACCAGTTCCAGCCCTGCTTGCTGGAAGGGGAGTATCTGTCCATCAGCGCAGTGAGTTTCAACAAAGCCAGCTTTTGTGTCCGGGCTAGCTGGGCAGCTGACTGGCTATCAGTCTGGCTGGAAAGGCTATCCAAGCTCACGCTCTCGTCCACAGACCAGTGTTGCTTCCCATGCCTATGGGATAAAGATTGTTTAAGCTTAGGACTATCTCCGTTATCCCCGTTAGACTTCTGCCTGCATCTGTGAAGCTCCTAAGACTCTAAATGACCTGCAGCTCCCAAGCTGCTTAGTTGCATTTAAAGGCAGTACTTCTCACCCAGGAGGTTCTCTGGCGATACAAAATGTTTCAATAAGAAATGCAGCAAGCTAGCCGTAAAGTCTCATTCCAAATGTCTAACTAAGTGCTCATGCAAATTATGGGCGCCCTACTCTCAAGAGAGGTCAGAGCAGACGTAGATACCAGAGTGCCCACAGGCCAGAAGTACCTGGCACCAGCGGCGCAGACCCTGCTACCCAGAACAGACATCCTTAGGAATACTTTGTTCTGGAAAAGCAATTACATTTTGAATGGAGAGAATCAATGGGGAATGGTTCCCAAGGGGCAGTCTGCTAGGGAAACCCAGGGATGGCTGACCTGTTGGTCTTCTTTGAGTCTGTCATGTATGTCAGGTCTGCAGGACTGATCTCCTTGCCCATTTCAGAGCTGCTCTCTCCCTCAACAGTTGGGAGCTCTGCTGTCTTATCTTCCGAGACGTCTGTTTCGAGACAGATTTCTTTAGGTGAGGATGGATACAAAGAGGTCAAGTCACTGGCAAAGTCTGAATCCCCATCATCTGAGAACTTCTCTGTCCACTGATCAACCAACTTTTTGAGACCGTTGACATCTTCTATAACATTGTTCAGTTCTGAAAAAACATCATCATCACCAACTTGTGCTGCTTCCAAATTATCAAGTTCGATATCGGGCATGTTGTCATATACACTTAGCCTGTTATTTGTGCATGAAAGGGGACTCCTGGGGGCTTTGGAGTCCTTGGAACTGCTTCTGCTCCGGTTCCTCCTGCATCCATGGAAACTCCCAGTTCTCCAGTTGATGGAAGAGTTGTCTACTGGAGCCAGGGAGCTGTTCGTAAGTGCTTTGGGGAAAGTGCCAGGTTTATGGCCTTGTGGTATTTGAAACATCTGGTTCATTTGTAACTTCGTGTCATTTTTTAGGTTTTGTTCAGATAGATCATTCCACAGCAAGAGCTTGCGAGAATCCAAGTCCTCTGCATACACCCCCTTTACTTCACAGTGGCTTCGTGGTTTTATAATAGGACTTGTAGCACCTACTGTGCTGCTATTTTCAGACTGATTGCTGCTATTGCAACTCTGGGGAGAAAAGGAAGAACCGTTCTTTGTTTGGATGCCAGAGAGGTCAGAAATATTTACACAGTTCAGCATCTTCATCTTTTCTTCATTAAGTCCTTCCAGAAGAACAGGTTCACTTATTATGGGTTTGGCCTTTGACTGACCACTCCTTAAGTTGCAGCTCCTTAAGTGCAACTTCTCCATTTTCTTTAGAAGGCTCTTTCTTTTTTTATATGGTGACTTATCCAAAAGCTTCTCCTCACTGGTGGCATTTAAAAATTCACTGTGGGGAAGAGAACAACTAAAGGTAGAGTCCAATGAAGCTACCTTAATTGAGGAACATCTTGAGGAACTTGCGCTGGTTTCCACACCTTCAAAAGGCTTTGGGAAGCTACCAGTGTCACTGTCACCACTGCTAGTACTGTGAACTGAGGACACATCATGTTTCTCGCCGTGTTCCAGAAAGACAGTATCCTCGTTGCTGATGCTCTTCAGTATTGGACTGCCTGGGGCTGACGTGCTAGCACCTTCCTGTCCTGGGAAGCCTTCTGTGCTCTCAATACGAGCCCATCTCTGACTGCACCTCTCATAAGCCCATTTGTTACTTATTGCACATGGTTCATCATCTTCAGAGTCATCACTCTTAGAAGGGGGGGAAAAAAAAGTACAGTTCAAAGGCAAAGTTTGGCAAACTTTAAATTACCAAAAAATGTGACAAAAAGGGAGACTTAAATTTTCTGCCTACCTCCAAGACCAACACATGGAAATGTAACCATTCAGTTACTGAATGTCTGCCCTGAGATGAAAAACATGCTGACAAATTACTCCCAAGCACGCTGACAAATCTAGTAAGTTTACCACAGGAAAAGATGATAGATTTGATCTGAGGATGAAAAATTCTGTTTTGCTGCAAATCCAAAGGTTTTGGAAGATAATTGTAGTGGGTTTACATGGCCTTTCCTACAGCCAAACAAATCAAACCCTCTTTCACACCTCTGTGACCAAAACTCATCCATTTTCAGGTAAAGAAGCATCTGGCTGCAGGACCGCGGAACATCAATATCTGGCATGGCCTCTTGGCAACCTCAGCCTCACCGCCATTTGCCCCAGGTGCTCCATTTGCTGGACCGTCCCCACGCCAAGCGAGCGCCTTGCCAGCAAACTGTTAGAGAGACGGGAATGACCTCTCTCTTCTCTGTGGACCCACTCTGGCCCCATTCTTCCCTGACAGCAGAGTGGAACTTTCAAAAAAAATAGACATTTTCCCAAAAGATGACATTATTTTCTTGCTCGTCCTGCAGTTAATCCATGGTACCTAAGAGGCTTTACAATCCTTGTGTTAATCAGCCAAGATGTGGCTATAACTATTTTATCTACTGCCGTTTTTTGCAGGGCACGACAAAGCCGGCACAGCTAAAACCTATCCAGCTTCTACTGGCAGGACATTGGGCGCTGGCTGACACTATTTGGATTGTCCATTCTAATTTATTAGCCTTCATTCGGTCAATAGGAGTGAAGTTTTACTTTCAGACCTTAAATAAGATGTGAAACTACTAAGGAAAGCAATAAACGACACGCTGAGGTGGGGTCTTGATGCAACTATTGGACAGTAATGATGTGTGTCAAATTATTTTTTAAAAAGTAATTTCAAAAAATTGTTTCAAAACCCACCCCTAACCTACCTTACAAAGTTATAAAATGAACACTACATAATTTCAATCTCCATCACTACGTTTTTCATCAGAAAATGCAAATGGAAGAGCTTTGCGGGATGGAAGAGGATAAAAAGAAAAGGTCAGAATTTTAACCTTTTAAAAACAGGTTTTTGATATAGTAGCTAAAGACATTTTTAATGAGAAAATTAACTATATTTTACAAACATACGCGGTTCCTCTGACGTCTTATTTCCACTTTCATTGATGCACACTTGTTCAATGTGTTCAACCGTCTAGGGTATAAGAAAAAACACAGAAGTTTTAAATTTAAACTATTTTATTTCCTGAAAAAGACGTGCACCAAAGTAGTTGTGAACTTCTACCATGGAGTCTCCATTATTGGTGTCAAAGACTGACATTCTGTTCGAGGTTCTCCATACATTTTGCCAAAACCAGTGCCAACCAACAACCCCGTGATGTTCACAGTTCCAGTTTTGCCATCTTAAAATTAGAGAAGACGACCACAATTAACCAGTTAATTGAAATCATATTATGAGCTTTAATGACTGTGAAAAACTGTATATTGATTTAAGATTTTGAAAACGAAAGAAACCCTAAGTGGACTTCTTAAAAAAAAAATTAAAAAAAAAAGAAAAGAAAAGAAGACATTAACCTGTATCCTTTGAAGAACTGAAGGACTTTATTATCTACCATTTTAATTAAAATAAGTGGAGTCGATAAGTCCTCAAACTAGTCAGTGACTTAGCTGTCAAAAAATATGTGGCATCAAGAGGGAGACACACATCAAGAAACAAAATATATCCAAAGTGCTCTAATATCTGCTGTGCATTAGAGATGTCTGTGCAAACAGCTCCTGTTGGTGCTCCCGTTACAAGCAGAATCTGAATCCAGGTGACCCAACAATACAGAAAAGGACCAAACCACTTCGCCAGAAGAAGAACTTTCTAGCACCTCAGGGGCTAGAAATTCTTATTGTGTCCCTTGCATCGGCCAAGCGGCATGGATAGTCTGGAATTCACGTCACCTGCTAAACTAGCTTATAATAAGGAGGCTTCAAAAACTGCAGTCAGTAACAAGAAGAATGCCTCTAGGCTATTCTGGCACTCTTACATGGGGCAAGCCCAAAGAGCAACGAGTTTGACTCTCACCGACGATGCAGTTTCACTTGTGTGCTGTGAACAGCTGGGGCAAAATAAGCATTTTAAATCAAGGCCTTTGCTTCTTACTCAAAAAACTATTCAGGAAAACAAAACAGAAAACGTATCTCTTTTTTGCTGTTTATCTCGTGGAACAGCTCTGGGGAAGCTCACTGGTCCGAGGAAATCCCTGCACGCCGTAATACGCAATTCTCAAGGGCAAACTGTCATGCTACCATATGCTTGCCAGGAACCCATTGTTCTTCCTCAGCCTGTGGACGTTTCACATCACAGAAAAGGCAGATTTGATGTTTATTGTAACGTCACTGAGACCTTGGCTGAAGAAGACATGGAGACACGTGCTTACTTTACCTTTACGTGCATAAAACAACCAGCCTCAGTGGTACTAAAGTATGTACTTAAGTGATTTCCTTCAGTCGCAGCATCAGGGACTTTGTTAGTCTCTGACAAAAACTAAGGTATGAAAAGATGAATGACAAATAACTACAGAGCCTGGAGGTATTAAAGATGATTCATAATTAATGTTTACCTGAATAGTGATTCGATCGCATCTCCATCTAAAAATTCATGATCTTTCCTCACAGTTTTTACATCAATAGGAAACTGCATATCTGTAAACAAAGACGTTGAATCTGAAAACTGAGTTATAACCGCAAAGACTTTGAATTTTGCAACGTATTTATCATAGATGAAATAAATCTAAATCTATTTCTATAGCTATATATTCACACAAACATCCTTCAGGTAAGCGAGGATCAGTTCTCAGAGCAAGTGGGAGAATAACTGTAGGTACCTGCTTGCTGCCATTAGTTACGAGTGGACAAGTATTTGCTGCATTTCCAGGAGCTTGCAGTGACTAAGTACTACAGCCAAGAAATATAAAATTGAAGTTTTGCTTTGGTCAGGTTCTCTGCAACTTCTGCCTTCAAGTACAGTATAACACTAGGAGTATTTTACACGAGCTTTTGTGGATGGTAAGGTACAGCGCAGCGGGTGACAGGCGCGTTTGAGGTGTACTGAGCCTGACAAACCACCCTGTGCTTGAAGCTAATCGATACACCAGCTGAAGAGTCCCACGCTCCAGCTCACGAGATTTGGCCTTGCAGACGAGGGAACCAGTGAGATCCATCAGTATCTTCTTGGCTTACTTTTCAAACTTAATTTACCCTGTCAAGTCAGGAGACCACATACACAAGAAGGTAATGCAGAGGATTCATTATCCAGAAGCAGGACAAGATGCATTTCCAACAAACTGTGAGACTGACAGCTCATATCATAAAATGTGCCGTAGTCAAAGGGGAAGCATCTCCATGAGCTGTCATGTTTCATAGTCTACAGCTTTCCCATCTGGCTCTATGGCTCGACTTCGATTTCTAATTTTGCAATGAACAGGGGAGGTGGGAATGAGAGCAGGCAGAAGTTACCGTTAGTTCTTTTAAATGTAGTTCTTTGATAAAAAATCTCTCATAAAATTAGATTAGCTTTTGTTACACTCTATGTTTGTAACAATAAACGTATTTTAAAGAAGAACAGCTTAAGGTCTAAGCACAAGTGTTGTCTGAAAATTACACATGTTCTCAACAAATCCACATCTCCCCCACAAGTAAGAAGCACTCTTTGTAGCTTTAGCAACATGGAAACCTGCTGAAATTGCATTGTTTGACTGTGGCTGGCTGCCTCTGAGCATCTGTTTTAAAAACTTATGATTGCAAGATGACTTTTTCCAACATTCTTTTTCAAAACACCAATAAAATAATTTTGCTCAAGACCATGGGCTGGAGAGCCTCAGATGAGTTTTGGTTGCAATCAGTGAGTCGGAAAAACACCTGGGCACTCCAAGGAAAAGAGCCTGAGAAAATTATAAGCAACTGCAAACCACAAAAGCAGATATTTGACTGTGTTACAGTCTAGCATCAACCAGGAAAGATTTGGTCCTTTACAGAATCTCCTGAGTAACCCAATGAAGGTGTCACTTCTGCAAAAGCACCCACCAGGTTGCTATTTTTCTACAGGTTTTCATGAAGGTATCACAGAATTTGGAAGTGCTTCCATCAAAAGTGTCAGGTTCTGAAAGATTATTTACGTAAACAATTGTATTTGAATTCAGTGTCAGCTGTTTGACAAGCCTTTGGGATCATACCTTCAAATAGTTGAGCGTACTGGGGAAAACCGGCAGCTCTCAGCCAGTCGCAGGCTTCTCTGGCTTCAATTTCTGCATTGAGAACACAAAATTTTTCAATTACAGCGCTCACAAGAGCTAGTGCTTTCACAATATAAGCAAGCTAATTTTATCTGGTGGATTCTCAGACGATCCTGCTTATGAATTTTTTGCTACTGTATTGCTAAAAAGAGAGGCATTCTTGTATCCGACGCACTTACCTAGCTCTGGAGTAGCTCCCACTCCAACATGGGATAGATAGCGAACACACGAGAGTCTAGATATGAGCACATACCTGAGGTGTCGTACATCGGCGTACATCCACTACCCCTGAGATTTGGAGAGTGAGGCATCTGTTATATGTCGAAATGAGTCACCAGAGAAGGGTGTACGATACACATGTCTATGCCCTCGTACAGCAAAGCCCATTCATGCATTCCAGCTCTGAGACATGGTGATAAGACACAAACAAATCCTATAAATAAACTTTAAATGCTATCACAACATTAATAACACTGGACACAGCCTAAGCATTCCCAGAACAAGAGTTCTCCGGAGTACCTGTTGCTAGGCTCTATCAATATTTATTTCCTTGCCAACTACCCACGCAACTTGGCAGTCACTGCAGCACAGCAGATGTCAAGAATTAACAGCTCGTTTTGTGACAATTCATAAAGCCCTATGGCCAACACTGTAACATTCCCACCGGAGCAGGAGCAGCATATAACTTCACAGAATCACACAACACTCACCAGATGCCTCAAAAACATAAACATGTTTAGCGTGCGTACGTGCCAGCAGGCTCTAAACTCGGCAAATACTAGAAATGACTGGGTCTGTTGAAGAGGAGAGGATCCCCACGCTACACTTTTGTGCGTGTCCGCGTGCACTCCAGCACACGTTACAACAGACACCAACCAAAAGGCGCAGATTACTTTGAAAAAAATGTTTTAACAGTACCTTAAAATCAAGCACGCTCAGTAGATGATAGAAACTTTTTTAAAGTGCCTTAAAATGGAGCGTGGAACAGGCAAGGGGAACACACCTCTTTCTTAAAACTATTTTCTTTACACATACACTCAAAGATTGGCATCCCAAGGCGCTTCCAAACCTATCCAAATTCACTGCTTCCTTTGCTCTCGCTTCTCAGTTGTAAGTCATCGGGGCAACCGACTGAGGAAACTCATCAGAAACTTACAGAACTTCCACGATTATATTATTCTACTTCTAAACTTTAAATTATTTCCATTATCACTTGAGTCATTTGGACAATGCCATCCATAACAAAGGCTTTTCTGCACAAAACTCTGTGGCTTTTTCATCTGAGAACAAAGCGATACCACAGGATGATAAGGGTGTTTCTACATAAAACAGATGCATGGCTCCTTTTTTTTCCCCCCAAACTGCAGAACAGAAACTAATTTCTTACACAATAGCCTATATACACTACGCCTACATTTATTACTACAGTCAGTGCCATAATTTATCATAATCTTTATCATAACACAGCAGTTTCTGAATACCAAGACAGGGGACTGATAAAACACAAGCATTGTACTCACCGAGCAAAGTAGGAAAGAAAAAAAAGTCTGTAGAAAAGAGCCAGGAGGGTGACCAATCTCACACTAAAAGTCTTCACAAAGACCCAGGGATTCGCACTTTGAAAAACCCAGTAGACTCACTCAGCCAGCTCAGCGATGGCGAAACCGGAGCTGTTCTCCTTCCAGAACTCACTTTAAACTGGTCAACTCAAGCCCGTGCACGGTGTTCCTGAGCCCGCACAGGAGGGCGACGGGGTACGTGTCGAAGCTTCCCCAGTTCCCAATACGTTGAAAGTACAACTTTATTTTTAGAGCAAACCAAGCTGTGACCAGCAATGCCAATAAGAACGGGCTAGAAAAGATTTTCAATGAATATGACTGAAAATACAATGGCGTTCTCACACTTAAGAGGTGACGGGACAAGGACGCGGGAGCTGGGGCAATTTTCTTTGCTAACGTAAATCTTCAGCGCTTTTAACATACCTTTGCACAGTCCCACTTTGCAACGCCACTGCTGTGTTAGGGGACAACACGTGAAGCACTAAAAAGTTCTTCGCCTGCATGTCTACAATTATTTGCCATTAGATTTACTGCAATTAATTCATTGCTAAAGTAACTACTAAAAGGGTGCTACTGATACTGCAATATTTCAGGGACACCTAAGCTGCCTCCTCCCAGTCCTACTGGAAATTGAAATCATAAACGGATAATGGATGCCTAAGAATTTTACTCTAATGAAATCCCCAGACCAACCTGTATTACAATTATAATGATCGATAGGAGAGGAGGAAATAAAAAGGAAATAAGAAATAATTGCTCAAAAGGAAATAACTGCTCTCCATGGGGCCGCACTCAGTACGGATGTGCGAGCCTACTTTGCTTTTATGGCACATGCAGCCTGAAGGACAAGTGAAAAGGTGTTTGATAGTCATGTCAGAATACAGCTGAAGCGCCCCAGCAGTGCTCTCCGACAGGGACCCCAGAGAGTTCTACAGCTCTGGGAATAAAAGTCACAGAGATGTAAAAGAGCAATAATCAGGAGTAGCATTAACGGCTATATTAACGTACCCACCTTGTAACGACCTAAAGTAACGACCACAGTGCTGGCAACGTGCATGATGCTTTAAGGCATGCATTTGAAAGCTGCCAAACTTCGGTTTCCTACCTAAGATTCCCTCAGGAAAAGCAGATGCAATCTTCCTGAAGATTTTTTGGGGCTATTGAGAGGACCCTTACACTATTTTTTTGGCAAGACAAATAGTATAGACAAACCATTTGTGCAGAAGACCCATTCCTAACTTCTGATCCTGGCTTGGCTTCGCGGCCCGTCTGCTCTGCCTCGCCATGCAATGACGGGATGCACCTTCCCAGCCAGCCCCACTGACGGCTTAGAATGCGCTTTCCCATTTCTGCAGTCACACCGTCACTACAAAAGAATCTTCCAGGTTTACTGACCAACTTTTAAAATAGATGTACTAATAAACACAAGCTGATAGCAATTGCTTAGTTCTTCCTGATGTTAGAATAGCTGCTCAGATGCTTGTTGGAGAGGTTAGCCCTTCCAGAATAGAGACTGACACTGGGGGAGCCTTCGGAAAGCCGGTATGGAGCAGCACCCCCAAATACTACTGCAATTGCAGCATCTCTGCTTGTGACCTAGATGTCACATACAAGAGGACGACAATATTTTAACAGAGCTTTTGGGCACTACCCGCACAACAGAAATGGCAGAGCAACACAAACCTGTCACCTCCTTCTCAGGAACTGATTTCATAATTGAGCAGATGAAAAAAAAAATACCATTTCCTCCAAAGCTTAGTGCGCTACCTTGGAGTAGGGGCTGCCAGCAAAATATCCATGCCAAGGCAGCTGTTTCCCCATGGGCTATGGGTGGTAGGTTACCACCAGATGTTTACGGGAAACAACATGCTGTGCCATCCTACAGCTGCACTACGTTATGCAGCTCTGTTCTGTGCTGAAGATGATTCAGTCCAGTCCCACTGAAAACAGCATTCAAAACCACAGCTGTGCCCCAGCCTGCCTGTCCCAGAGACCCCAGCAAACCTCACCCTCCACGCTGCTGCTCCTTTTTCTCCACTCTGGTGCCATTCTGTGCTCCCTGTTCTCCCCGGAGCCCCAGGAGCTACATCAGGCCAGCTAACACCTCCTCTCCTTCATCCACTTGGGCTTAAGACCTGAAAAACCACGTTCCCCTATCTGAGCACTGCCCTGTTTGCAGGCTGGGGAGCAAACGCAGACTCATCAAGTACTTAGAAAGCAGATGCTACAACGCGCATCAAATCCCTATCAGAATGAACATCAGTGTTAACAGGAATGCTTGGACTAATGACAACTGTGCTGACATTTAGACATTCCCTCTGAGGTGTCTTCCTCACAAGAAGAAGCACTTTATGAACAACAAGCAACCGAAACCACCGAGAAGCTGTCTATGAAACAGGCCAGTCAGCCTGTCTACACGATGATCTCAAACTTCAACTAAAAAAAGTGTGTCAAATTGTCCTTCAATTTTTTAAAAAAACACTTGCTCTAACTAAAAGGGGAGGATACAAATTTCTGCTGCAAAGCATTAGCAGGGTGACCCTTATTCTCAGGATGCAGCGTGACTTTTCAGTTGCCCAGATGTGCTGCCAAAGTCCCGTTTCTTTCCCTTCCCCTGCCTGCGTGCTCCCACCCCTCCTTCCACTGATACTGAGCCTCCGCCAGCAGGCCTGGCCGGCCAAACTGACAGGACGCGATTCACTTTTTTGCGCCTGATTTGCGATGCTTTAGCTTTCCGAGATGGCTACCACGCATTCCAATGAGCACCGGTTGCAAGAGCAGGGCAGCGGTGGGGACATGAAAGGAGAGGCATGGCAACATGCAACCGGCCACCAGTGGCTGGCCACCCTTTGGGCAGCTCAGCATAGTATGAAACCTTAGCCTAAACGTGTCGTTTTCCACAGAGGCGTCTCATTCTAGCTCTCCTATTTCTAAGTAACTCTTCAGAATATTTTTAAAAATCATGGTAGATGCATTACTTTTACTTCTATCTTCATACCACATAGTTTTCCAGTTTTGACGGTTAAGAATCGCATGGCGATCGGGTCGTAATTTATTAAAGGGTTTTGTGTTTAAGTCTGAATCATGCAAAACCATGCCAGCGAGCAAACAGGGGTTTTTGAGAGGTTTTCTTCCTGTTTGCAGCACCTCTACAAGCAGCGCTTGACAAAAGGAATGGATTTTCCCAGCACGCCCGGCTAGGAGACACGACACAGCCTCCCCTCCCCACGGCATGTGAGTGCGGACAGGGGAACAGAGCTCTTGACCTTGACTACATATTACACCAATCCGGAAGGAAACGGGGAAAAAAAAAAAAATCCAAATAATTTTGTTCTGTCCCAGTCTCTGTCATTACATAGGAAGATTTTTTTTTCCCCTCCACATGGCGCTAATCCTCCTACAACAGCAACAGACAAGCCCAGAGCCCCCACCTGGAAACCTGCTTGATGTGGCACAGCACAGCCGACCGCTCCAGCGCAGCGAGACATCGCTCTCGTCACCTCTCATCCCCAACAACTCTCATCCCCCCCAGCCTCCCCTGGCGCTGGAGCCATCCAGCAGTGGTGGAGCTCTGCAGTGCATTTCTCCTAGAGCTCCCGAGCCGTCAGCTGGGAGCTGGCAAGTCCTTTACGCAGTGACTCAGATGCTGTCACTACTGGTCGTGCTGGCAGTAGTGGAAGCGGCATGGCTTTTTCAGGGTCCATTTGGAGATAAAATTACAAGTTTCCCGTTGCATCTTTCTGGTCTGTGTATCTTCCCGGGGTTATAAAAATATACATTACTTCCCCATGACTTAAAGCTGCTAATGAGGTATTTCATTTTATACACGCTCCACGAAAAATGCATTTGCTGCTCTAGAACTATGGTCTCCTGAGGATGTTCAGAACCGCATTATATTTGTGACAGGATTTCCAATAACTTTTTTCTTTCTTAAGTTATCTCCTCTTACTATAAAGCGAGTGTCTGAACATGTTGTCTGACCCATGTTGAAGGCTCAAGTGCGATGCTTTCAAAGCAGGGTGTTTGCACCGACCAGGGTAAGCAGCCGGGGACACGTGAAACTCTCAAACTCTCCAAAAGCTGAGATGGATCATCAATAAGTGGAAACGTGCTTGGAATTGCTTGGAATTTTTCCAGGATGATTTAGGGTCCATGCAGATAGTGAATATAAATGTCTGGAAAAGGAAAAGGCTGAAATATTTGTCCTCTCCTTCCTGCTTTACTATTGTGCTGGTGTTTCGGAACCACAGCCAACTCTTCAGTTATCACAGCTGGGAACTGCAATGCACCCCAGTACTTTGTGGCAACCTTAATTGCATCTTTATCCAGCCCCTTGGCATTAGCGTCCTAAGCTGATTACTAGGATGCTCAAAGTGACATTAGGATCTTCACTGGCATCCTTGTCCTTAGCCTCCCACGTCAGTTACTGGGACCTAGACAAGTTTAAAGGCATTTTCTTTGCAAACCACATTAACTAGCTTGTCAGTGTTGACTAATCTTTTAATTGCTTCTACGTAAGTTAGAGAAGGTAGTGTTTGCTTTACAAGAATTTCAATGGGCTCAAAGGAATTAGGTATCTAACTCCTGTCGACTTTAGGAGAAATGAATGTGTAACTCTCTAATTTCCAAATCCACACTTGAAAATTCTTATTCAATTAAATGGGGCAAGAGACAAGGGATTTAGCTCCCTGCAGTCTAATCCCAGACGTGTTGCTGCTCCGCGCTTCGGTCCTGCTGGCTGTAAAGCAGGAGCAGATACAACATTTCTCTGACGCAGAAGCTCCTTCTGGCTGTTTTTCTACAGGACCCTTGTACACGATTGAGAAATATTTGATGTAAAATTCCTGAGAGGAACTGTAACAGGAAGGGTAATTGCTTGCGTCGATTAGAGCCAATATCAATAAACCTGTAGCACAGAAGTAACAAAACCCAAAACAAGCGTATTGTCTGTGTGCTTTCATCATGCAGCACTAAGTTTTCCAAAATGCCGATAATACCACTCCACATGATATAACTTCAACCTACATGTTAGGAACTACTTAATCCAACAGAGATTGGCCAGTAAGCAATTTTATTTCAAGGGTATGCTGTGCTGACCCTGCTTACAGCTGTTGAGTCCAGGTCAATATAATAAAGCTTACTTGGTCAATGTAATAAAATGTGCTGATATTCCAAGATAGGCTGCGAAGTCAGAAAATCTGCTGAGCGTTTCCTAAATGCATCCAACTATGGAGCAAAAGCAGCAGCTACTAGAAGAGCACAACCCAAAGTGTAGGCAGCCGAGGAACTATGGTCATACACTAATCGTAGAACAGTTAGAGGTGGAAGGGACCTTAAAGCCCAGCCAGTGCCACCCCCTGCCCTGGGCAGGGACACCTCCCACCAGCCCAGGCTGCTCAAAGGCCCGTCCAACCCGGCCTTGAACACTTACTAAAGTAGCGCTGTCGGAGAGGAACGGGAGGTCTCTGCAGCACCCACCTGAATCCTTGCCTGAGGACGTACGTGCCGCGGGGCAGCCGGCTGAGCCCAATGCTCCCAGCCTCTCCTCCTGCCCACAGACCCGGCCGGCAACACCCCGACCCCCTGCCCCAAAGAAAAGCCCCACAGCCCAGCCCCACCACCCCCGACCCACCGGGCTCAAAATCCATTCTGACGGATTACACCCTTTTTTACAAAATTTGCTACTGTTTCATATTTTCCTTCCTAACGAATACCTCAAGTGGCGTCGCTGTTACCCAGCGCAGGAAAACCTAGGACTGAGGCAGCGTGCTGCCGAGGAGGTGCTGTGCCTGGCAGGAGACTTCGTCTTCTTCTTGACTTCGGGGGGGACAGAAGGGGAGCTGGGACCCGGCCACGTGGTGCCGTTATTGTGTTGCAATTAGGTCCCTTGCCACAACAGTTTTCACGGAGCAGACAGAACCTTTACTTTTATTTTGCTTATATAGACCTAGTCTAGACAAAAACCAGTTTGTGGTCTGAAAAATTCATTTTTGCAGTTGAGCAATGGATCTGTGTGCTAAAAAACATCAGCATGCGTTGTGACCTTTGCAACTAACTACATTTCTCTGCGTGGACTGTAGTTCATTGCTGCTATGATTTTATTTTCTGCTTTTAATGACGCTGATTAACTGCTCTGACCCAAAATAGCCCCCTCCTCCAAAAAGCTGTAGATGGTGTATTTTGTCACATTAACTTTAAAGAGAAAAAAGAAAACCTTTTGATGTGATTCTTAAGCCAAGATGAGCTTATAGATTTCTAATAAAAATACACGATCAGCCTTTACAACCTGAACAACCATCTTGCGGGGACACTCAACAAGGTACAGAGTGTCATGGAGGCTGGTCTTTGAAGAACATATTGAAAGTGCTAAAACACGTAAAAATATTTCCCTGGGACTTAACTTTAAATCACTAATATCTTCATAGCCGCTGGCCTGTTAGTCATTACAGTTCTATAGGGCAGGCATAAGGATGGGATGCTGTGTTAATTTACAGAGGCCAAAAGATAATTCAAACTCTATGAACTACTCCAGATAAACAGGTCAGGCTCTAAATTTCGGTACAAAAAATTCTTGTGATGTTTAGGCTCTTACAGTTTGGAACTTAAAACACAGCAGAAAAAAAAAAAAGGAGATTGAATGCAGTGGATAAGCAAAAATTTTCTATTTAAAACAAGAATTCTTCTGGGTTGTGTCACTTTTCTTTTATTTAAATGAAGATTTAAGAAGTGAAGTCATGCGTTGTTCTCTTCATTTCATTTACCCCAATCTCATGTGGGTTCATTATACCCCAATGAAATTGAAATTTATAGGTGTTTCATTAGCATCAGATTAGTTTTCCATATAGCAATCAAATGCAAAATTTGCACAGACTTATGATTTATTTTTCATGCAATTGTTTCCTAAACTGGCAATTTGTGCAGCCCAACAAAAAGGATGTTTGATATCGGCACTGGGCTATACAATATAAATGAAATGAAGGCAGTGTGATATATGGGGTCTAGCTGTGATTAACTACGAAAATGCCTTTTTTGCCAGACCCACCCAAAGCAATCTAAAACGTACACACCCGGCACTGATTAAATTCTCAGCTATGTGCTTGGGTTGGGAAGGCAGAACGTGTAATTTAAATCTGGGGATAACATCAGTAGACTGCTTCCATATGACAGAAATGCTTGAGCTAAACCATGCCGTTTCTCTTCCTCACTCTCATTTTCCTTTGGGCATTTGCCATGAGATGACACCTCATAGCCCTAAAATGCTCATTTTATCTCTCTTTTAGGTAGTTAAGTTACTTTAACAATAAACTTATGGCAAGCTTCCTAGTGTTGAGTGGGTAACTGATCAAGAAAAAGCCTACAGAAGATCGTATGGGGGGACAACTTCAGGATGACACAGCATTAAGTGAAGAATTTCTGAAGGCTTTTCAGTGAGGAATCACATTCCCCTCTCTTGATCATTTTATCCATCCCATACTGCAATGAACCTGGGGGATCCTTCCATCAGCCTCAGACTAGAGGACGTCCAGCCCACAGACAGTAAGTTTACGCCCTGCAGAAGCTGATCCTCAGCACCTATATCCGAAGTACGATATATCTGTTTTCACAGGGGTGTCTGGAATAACGATGTCTCAGTTTCAGAAGAGGCATTTGGGTATTTCCACAGTGTGCCAAACCTGGCCACAGACTTGTGGGGCTACCGATGGAGGTTCCCACACCAGAGGGAAAGATGACAAGAAAATCCATTCCCTGCTCACCTGGGCTTTTCCGTTCCCGCTGCGCAGCTCACCAAGGGCCACCTGGCAACGTTACTACAGCCCCAAAGCTCACACGCCATTGTTGGGACCGAAGCCTGGAAAATGGGATCTCTTCCCCCAGTGGCCATCAGTGCATGATTTCCTCTTTTCTGAAACCACTTACCCTTACCGAAGCCTCTCCTGAACCTTTCTGATGTGTCGCATGACAAGCTGATGCAGCTTCACCAAAGCCCAGCCATCAGCCCGCTGTAGGTCAGGGATTCTGTACACAGCATCTCCAAACCCGTTACATCCCACCTTCCTTAGACACCAAGCTTGCTCAAACATGGTGAAAGATAATCCCAGAGACGGTCCTTTAAAACAACTTCAAAAAATACTGCATGAACAAAATTCATCGTTTTCAAAAATGAGCCTGCCACTTCTAAATTCCTCACTCGTACTTAACCAAAACTGCACAAACCCCCCAAGTCACTGAAGTTCTTTCAGACAGGCACCGTGCCAAGCAATGGAGTCACCTCGCATTACAGCCAGGCTTCTTGCATATCTTCATTCTGGTGTCACTGGAATATTTCCCATGCAAATCCATTCACCAGAGATCACCTCACTCCTTTCTTCCCACCGCCCCCTTGCACTGCCGCCCGCAACAAACACTTTTCAGGAATCAAAGCTGAGAGGAATTTCATTTCTGACTTTCTCTTAGTAAGATCCCAAAGTAATCATTTTCCATTTTCCTTGCTGAGGATCTTGAGTTAACACAGGAGATCAAAAAGTATAACTTCAGCTGTGACTCTACTAGCAGGCATCAAGAAAGGTATTTCTATGGAAACAAGTTGTTCAGAGAAAAGCTGCATGATTAATTAAGGAGTTAGACCAACTGGGAGGAAAAATGCAGAGCAAAACACAGGCAATACATCAAGACAGAGTTAAAAGAGATGAATATTAAAGGTAGTGGGGAAGAATTGTCCGTTATAAAGAAGAAAATTAATCAGCTTGATAGAAAAGGATTTGAAATGGGAAATAATCAGATAAAATTAGGAAAAAAACAGGTTAACAAACCCAAAAACTTCCTGACAAGGAAATCCATTGATTGAAGAGTATTTTCCCAAGGACGAAGACTGAAACTTTATCATCTATGACGCAAGGCAGATTAGACAAACTGCTGGGATGTGTAGTTCAGGGAGCAAAGATGTACGAGCGAAAACCTGGACTGCGTGACTATTTTTCTTCTCCTGTGACAAGAGTAAGCTGAATAAAGTCTTTAACCTTGCTTAAAAAGAGGGGAACAATATTGTTAAAGCCAGATTTTTTGGCTATACTAAAGTGTTGTTGAGACGAAGACAAAACATTAACCCATTGTATTAGAAAAGTAGCATCTAGTTATCATTCTGGCCTTGCTGTCTGCGTGAGAACAGAAATATGAGAAAACAAGCACATGCAATGGCCCCCTGAAATTGACAGTAGATTTTTTTTTCCCCAAAAAAGTAAGATAAAATGGTGTGGCTCCAAGTCAGTCAAAAAGCTGTTGGATTATAGCAAACACATCCCCATGGCTTGTTCGGGCTGTTGTCATTCAAAACCGCTCAGACCTGAGTGGGGTTTTTTTTTCAGTATTCACCATCAGAATCTTAAAACATGATTCACATTTTTTAAATAGTTTTCATAGCATTTTCTCCATCTCCCAATGAACTTTGCTTGGCTGCTTTCACCGGGACCTTCCAGTGAAACCTGCAGCAGATAAAGCTCTCGCATTTCCAAGCTCACCTAGGAAACACAGACCTGGAATCTAGAGATACTCCTGCTATGGATTTTGGTCCAGGACAAGGTCAGGTAACCATTACTTGTCACTTTTATTTCTTCCTTTCTAAACTCAGCCTTCAACAATTAGGTCACAACAACCTACAGCGGTAGGAAACGTACCCCTACCTCTATTAGAAATCCCTGCAAAATAAAAGCCCGGGAGAATTCCCCTCCTATTATCAGATACCTCAACTAAGACAGAATAAAACACAAACTCTTTTTTTTAAAGGGAAAGGTAAATCATCTTTGTTATTCCTGTAGCCCTTAGAATAAGTTGGTCCTTTTATACGGCTGTTTACCTGCTGCTACAATAACCACATCTACTCCATGTTGTTATGAAAGGAAATATTGTGGAACTGCTGATCCTGGAAAACAGCATGGAGTGTTGCTTTGTCCAGCAGGTGACCATGACTTGGGTTGATCTTCACTCCCTTAAATCCCTATGCCCCCATTTCCACTAAAATTGTGCAATCTGCGTCTCATTACAGCAGGTCAAATCTCAAGCTGGAACTTAGCTTTTGTCTTCTGTTGTTAAAAGTCAAGCATTCTTTAAAGAGGAAAACACGATGCTATCACAATGAATTCCAGGGATTTTCTCAAGAAACTTTTATGGTTAGACTAAACAAATTGAAGAATTCTTCCAGAACTAGTGAAGTTCCTAAAATGTGGGTGAGAGAAGGTAGCAACAAAGAACGTAACATCTTGTTTCGTAGATACACCAAGAACATTTAACTTGAGAAAGCTTGGGAGAAATGTGCTTGTAGTGGGCGCATGGAGTTCCCTGAGGAGTCTTCCCTCCAGGGATGTATGTCCGTGTCAAACCCTCCCACCTGGCAGCAGTGCACAGAGGAGTTTAACCGCGTGGTGCAGAGAACAGGGTACCCAGAGCAAAATCGCAGCTCTGACCCCCTGCCAACCGAGAAAAACGAGCAGAGTAAACGCTTTGATTTTCTCAATCCCTTATCTTTTTCTCCTATTTCAAGAGCCAATCACAAAGGCAAAGGTGACACTAAAGGCAGAGCCACCAACACTTCTGAAGTCTCCACGTAAAAGCATTAACGCTGCAGAGTACTGACCTGGACACTTGAGGAGCACAGCTCCACAAAACCCGTCCTCACAGGCAGAAGTCTCTGCGGATGGAAAGCCCTCAACTACCTGATGATGCAACCTTAATTTCAGTTCTTTCTACCAAAATTTAGTCAATGTTTTGGATAAACGGAATTGATTTCAAAGCATACTGAATTCAAATTAACACCAACTTCTAGCTGTTGAAGCTTCAAAAAAATTATTTTGCATAGCTTACAGAAAAGAATATGGTTGTTGCTTGTAATTTCTTACTTTTTCTACTCCCAGTAAAGTATCGTCTCTGAAAGGTTTTGCCATCTCTGTTATTAAAGTGCGTTTCTAGAATCATAAGAATACTTGTGCTTGGTTTATTTACACTCCAGCTAGAGAAGGAAATGAATAAACTGCTGAAATGGTTCTGAGAAAGCTTTTATATCACATCTCTTTATATTTGGACCTGAGATATTTGGGAATAGATGACTCTTAACTCTTTTCACGTGCACTATACATAGGCCCATACAGATTTACTGTCATTAATGCCCGGTTTTTGCTCAAAGCAGTATTATTTCACAAAATGCTTTCCCCAGCAAAGCAATCAGGCTGGTATCTGCTGCTCTCCCTCGTAAATCTTTGAAGCAATAACATGTTCCCTAGAAGGGAACCCTAGAGGGATTTCATGTGAGAAACAAACCCAAAAGAGCAAGCCACGGCATAGCCTTGGCAATGTGTGCCAGGTCCTGCTCAGGCACTGAACACAGTGTCCTGCCTTGGACAGTGGCCGTCCTTGCCAAAGACGTTACTTAAAAGGGGAGAGCCAGAGGATCCCATGGGAGGAGACAAAATGTCAAGAAATATATGAAGTTCCTCTACTTAATACGTGTGGAATTGTATGGAAAAATTATCTTCTTTCAACTCTTCCCACATAAGAAGTCAACAGACTGTAATTAGCTTTGATTCACAGAGCCTTCTTTCACCGCCCCTCTGCCCACTGCCGACTGCCTCCTTGGATACATCATCTGCTGCTGGCAGGTGAGCCTGATGGGACGCCGACGTGGAGGTGGCGATGAGGGATTTGCCAGGTACCGGGGCACGCCAGTTCGGAACGGAGATGGGGATTGTTGTATTTCCCTGGCGCGACCCGCTGCTTCTGAAAATTGGTTGTGCTGGTTATGAATTTGAGTCCACCAGGCACAAGTTTCCGAAAAAAAGGAGGGGAAGAAAATCCAGCAGCAAGTGCTCATTCCTGCCCAGATTATAAAATTCGCTTTGATTGCCTAATACACATACTCCAGTATAAATGGTACTTAACTGAGAGAGCTCCTGGTGAACCAGATGGAGTTCAATATAGGACTCAGCTGCCACTGCTCAACATTTAAATTTTACGTGGAGGAAGGAGTTAGGGAAAGAAACAGCTCGTCTTTGTCTCAAATCTGAGATGCAGTCCATAGTCAGCCGTGTCCCATGTTTTCTGAAGTGATTCTGGAATCTATCCGCCCACCGGCTCCTCCCAGGGGCCTCCACACCGACGCCGCAGAGGTTTTGCGTGGATGCGAACCCTTCGGATGCAGCACCACCACTGCGCCAGGCTTTGGGCTTGGTACGCAGGGAAACAGCGTCACAGATGAAACCTCCTCAAGACATTGCAGTGTGCCACCATTCCTTGTGAAGCGGGTGGTGGAACATACAGATGGACAGAGAGACAGGTCCTTCCCTCCGGCATTCAGACCTTGCTGTGATATTGCTGTGAACCAAGTTGAACAGGATCTGTATCCAAACTCTGGATCCCCTTTCAGTCATCATTCTTGAAAAACAGCATAAAAAACCCTGGCGGTTTCCAGCCTGACCAGAAGAGCAGAATAGTCCCTTGTGCTTGTTTCTCTTCCTGTCTTCATTGTATCTAAGCTGTTGAACAAAGCCACTGGACAGAGGATTCCTCAAAGATCCAGTGGATGCTCATTCCAGCCACAAATCAAAGCAGCTGGACAGGTGAATTTTTTGCCAATCAGCCAAAGCCAGTATTCCTAATTTTAGCAGATTGATTTTACACAGGAAAAGACAGTATGTCTTAACAGCTCAGGAAGCGGCGACAAGCAAGTGCCATACTAGATCAAAGACTATCCCAAGCTTATCTGTGCTTGCGGTCAGATCTGCTTGGTTGGAAATCTCCTGAGAAAAGGTTTGCTTGTGAGTTTTTCCAAGAACTTCCTGCTTTTGAGCTAAAAAAAAAAGTCACAGAATTAAAGACATCTGAATTTCAGTATTTGGGAACTGGTGGTCCAGTGTTTTTACCATCTATGTGGCATTGCCATCAACGTGAGCACTGTGATGCAAAAGAACACGTAGTGTTTTATGCCAAGAGAGCTAGGTACAACAGCTGAAATGAATAAGACGCACTAGAATATGTAAACTTTGGAAATCTCTATAATCTATTGGTGAAATTGCTGATTAGAATAGTAAAATCTCAAAAGTAATGAGGTTTTGATAGAATACTGATTAAACCGATTTAGCAAATACTTACTTGAATTCTCCACAATAGTTTGGTTTGTCCACATGCACGTCCTCCTTTCATTATTGGCAAGCATTTGTGAAACCATAATTTTGCTCAGATGAATAACTGGGAACCAATAGATGTTACATACGACTAGCAAATCTGCTGTTCGGTATGAACAACTAGTATCACAGTAACTTCGAGCAGTTTGCATTCCCCTCATAGGCTGAAACTATTTCCAAAGATATTTGATGAGTGTTTACAAATCTATTTCCAAGAATGTGTCAACAAGAGAGAAGGAAAAAAGTGCGGACGTTAATTTGAGCCAAACCTATCGTTCTAGCTTATGGACTGATTTTATGATATAATTTATTTCATTTGCTGTTTTCCCAACTCAAATTTATCATCAACAGATAATTCTTTGAAATCTTTGAGAACTTTCTAGAAAACACCACAATTCTTTTTCTGTGTTTTTTTTTTTTTTCTGTGCACTCTTTTCTGTGACATATACTTCAACTTTTCATTTGAATTACTAATGTTAGGCCTACAGTAAACTCCTGAAAATGCAATTTGGGAGAAATAATAGCCAAAAGACTTCAATAAATAGCCTCGAAAAATCCCATCAGTAGACGTAGCATTTTCATCTGAGAAGCAGAACAGCTTGTATCAGGACCTCAGAGAAGCTGAGACTCATTTTAGTTTTTCACTTTGGCACTTTAAATGAGATGTCGAAGGGAAAAGGAATAAAGCAACCAATGCCGGGCGGGGGGGGGGGGGCGGGAAGAGACCACGAATCAGAAAGGCAAAGTGTAATATTGCAGTACTAACTTTTAAACCTGTTTTCCAAATGGACAAACTGTACTGTCTAGACAGGTAACTACAGAGGATCTCCCGTCGCAGCCATTATGTGGATTGCGACAAGGGCCAAGAAACAGGTCAATATTCTGAATGTTTCAAAAATAATTTCCTTTAGAAAGTGGGACGACCTTGGAAAGACGACAGTGGTGCTCTAATCACAGATTTCATTTTTACATCATTAGGTCTGGAATGAGTGTCAAATCGACTTAAAGCAATATAAAACTGGATTCAAATGTGACAGTAGGCTCAGCCTCTTTAACGGACTATAATGTATCTGAGCAATGCCTCGTAGCTCATTTTAATCTCTACATGGCAATCGTTTACTGAAAGAAGAGAATACACTTCACATAGGACAGCAGCTTTTATAACATTTTATGAATATTTCAAAGCTCATAAAATAAATATTTAATATAATTAATAGAGAATGTCCAGCTGTCACACCTGTGACAGGAATCCCATTTCCCCTCAGTCCAGCGCCCACCTGTCCTGACCTAAATCGCTCTGTCTAACAATGCCGAGAAGAAACTGCTGGAAGGCCTTGGATTGCAAATTCATCCCCTTGAGCTTCCTAAAAGTCAGTTTTCTAACACTGCAGATGGGCACCGCGTAGGGGCAAATAGCTGACAACCGGGGCAGGGATGCCTGGCAGCCCCGGCAGAGTTTTCCTGTCCCCCGCGTCCCCGCTGTCCCCACGCTCCCCCACCTACCAGGCACCAGGAGACCCCGGGCAGCCGCCTCCCGCCCCCGCCGTGCACCGGCCAGGGGGTGGCCGAGCATCCCTCCGGCTGGCCGGGCTGTGGGCCAGCTGCGCCTGCTCAGCGCCACCCAGCTCCCTCGGCGGGGGCTTTCCAACAGGGAAGGGGACGACTCATTTTGCTCCGTGTTTTATGGACCCAGCGTGTCTCTCGTCAGAGTTTAAGTTGTGTACATAACTCGTGCTGACCTCTTCCTTCTTCTCCGAAGCACTCGCCTGAGCCAGATATCTGTCGGGCGTCACAAGGCTGGTTATTTGACGCACTATTTTTAAATAACTCACAAATATTTAAACAACATTTCTGTCAGCGTTACATGTTTAGAAGACATCCAGAAACGTCGAGAGTGTCCGAGCTGGTTGGCCCAGCGCGAGCAGAGCACCGCGGCCGCTCACCGCGTGGCCTGCGACTCACACCGGCGTGGGCAGAGCCCCTGGCCAGCTTCTCGGAGGCTCGCAGCACCCCGGCAAAAAGCCCTTTGGGAGACAAGCTAGGTACTCCCAGCACAACCGTCTGAGCACAACCAAGCCTTAATTGTGGTTTAGTCGGGATTTGCCTTCTAGGAGATAACAAAGGACCCCAAGTCACTAGTGAAGATATCAACAGCCGGTCTTGGTTCTGGGATCTCTGTCAGGTCCTGCCGCCCCTCCCAGCTCCTCTCCTAGAGGAGATGAAAACACCCATCCTGGCTAACCTGGCCATCCATCCAAACCTTTGCCAACCTAGGAGAGGCTGTAAGCCGAGGTCTGAGGACTAACTGAGCAGCATGAAGTGAAGACAAATCCAGTTGGATTTTAATCCTATTTTAAAATTCATTTAAGAAACATGGCTGTATCTTCCCTAACATCTCCATAACAACAACGTCTCTGACACCAGGTGATGGATGTAAAAAGCACCCACTATCCAGGCACTACTGTAAACCAGTTTCTGTTTTGGAAACACAGCAAGGCCAGTAAAGCTTGGTTTTTAAGACCTTAAAGCCTTTGGGCTGGTTATTGAACTACTTTGCTATAACAGACTTTCAAAACTCAAGAGTATTTCACACATTTCGAATTTGAAGCAGCTTGCTGCTAAGCTGTTCAAATAAGAAATACTGACACTAGACCACCCAAACCACTAAAACCCATTGATAAAAGCACTTCAGAGCAAAAGACCTCGCTTTGCTTTAGCTGACTTCAGATTTCAGCAGTGCCCAGTCCTTGCCTGGGGCTGAGGTGAAGCTTGGTGCCAGCCTATGGAGGATGGGAGGTGCGTACGTACTTGTTTGTGTCCAGGCATAGCACAACTCCCAGCTTATGGAGCCAAACAGTTTTTCCTTAGATGGCTGGGCTGTGTAGGCTATTATAGGACGTGGAGTTGGCAGGTCACAAGAGTATGCGTTGTCCTGAGAGAGGGCTGGCAAGACGTATGAAGCAGACTTCAATTCTTCACCTTCTTTTTTAAGCAATGAGGCAGATAAAGGTGGCGGGGTTAGAATAGTAGAAAATACACATGCCATTTCCTCTGCTTGCCAAATATCCACAAAATTACTTGAGCTAAATGTCATGGGCTGGTGCAGAGTTACATTTGGAAGGTATAAGGTACCCGTTAGCTACCTCGGCAAGGCAACAAGTCAAGTACGCATTCCATACGTAAAAGGCTTTAGAAGGATCAAGAAAAAAGTCCGTTATCCTGTCAATACCAGGATGTCAGCCCAGGCAAGAACCTTATAAGTTGTGCCCTTCAGAAGAGCTAAGTTTCTCGCTTTCTGCAAAACACCTTCGCCTAATATTTTGGATAATACAAGTCTTTTACATATTTCTCAGTAAGATGTTTTGCAGAGAAGGTATCATCTCTATGTCTACCACTGGCAGTGAAATAAAAGGATTCAAGCCTTATGATTCAAATGCCTTTTCCAACACCTTCCCCCTATAGACAAAGTAGGAACCCAGATTTCAGCCAGGGACGTGCCACTTTTTGTAGGTGTAAAATAAACCTGACAAGAACGAACGGGCAGGCAAGTGCGTACTGCACTCCGTGTGTTTCTAAAAGTTTAGGGATATTTACCTTTGCTTAAAAAGCACTGCCACATATTTCAGTGACAGGAGGATTTGTCTTGTCTTCCCACGTTTAAGAATAACTATTGCTGTCAGGTTCCAGCTGGATCCAGGGAATGCTGTGAAGTTTCCAGCTGCGGTATTCAGATAGCCCTTACCTCTGATAACACAGAGTGAGGAAGTATCTGGGCTGATAGGACCTGATGGGATGGTTTACATCAATATCACTTACTCAACTCCACTATAACTTTTTGCAGTTCTTGTAAAGGAGACAGGATAGAAACATAAAGCGCTCATACACTCCCTCTTTTCTCCTCTCCAGAAATGCCCCACTTCATCTTTAAGAAGCAAAACCAGCAAAAGTAAAAAAAAAAAAAAAACGGGCACCGCTCCCTTGCAACATCAAGCCAGCATAAGCAGTGACAGCTCTCACATGAAATATTTTACCATTAATGGCTCCAATAGAAAGTTTTCGGGATGATCTATGGAAGCTCTGCAATCAGAAATATTATAAGCTTTGCTCAGCCCCATTTCAAATTGATGGTTCTCTGATGAGAGGGGAGGTGTCCTCCCTTGTACTGTCACATTTGGAAATCCATTTAAGTCCTTTTGATGTTATTTGAATGACCACTTCTGAAAGGTTACAAAAAATGCCGCTAAGCCATATTTGTTTTTTTCTGAGATGTTTGGAAAGTGTAAACACTTAAATCATGAACCAAGTGCATAGCATTCATATTCACCATACCTTTTAAAAGCATACTTAGCATACCACCGAGAAAGATTACGCTGCTGACAGAAATCAAGCGTCTGGATTAATTTAAAGGAGTGCATTTCACAATCCATCATTCCAGAATAGGAGAACAAGGAACTGCTTAGTGAAATTAAATGGTGAGTTACTCTGGAACAAATTAAAGGAAATTCATCTCTGCGCCGTGTCTAGTCCAGACGTGTAATTCAGGGCTGAAGCTATTAAATGCCAAGCAGTCTAGCTGCATTTCATAAAGACTGCATCATTTTACAACCAATATTTATTTATTTGCACTCTTGCACAACATGGAAAGCAGCAGGATTTGTAACACGAGTTGGCAGTTTCAGGCCAGCGCTCTTCAAGGACTTTTTGAAGGAGAGCAGGTGTGGGAAAACCAGCCTGGGAATGGCGGGGCAGAAGCAAAGCCCTGCTGAGCCAAGAGGAGAGCAAATACAGGGGCTGCTCCTGCTGCGGTGTGTTTGAACCCGCAGCAGGGCCTTCTTCCAGCATGTTCTTCTCCTGGGATGCTTGGCTGGCCACCAGTGGTTGGATTTGGTCCATGTCTCTCCACTAAAGGGCTGACCCTGGCCAATGCGCGCCCAGCTGGTTCAATGGGGGCATTCTGGACTGAAGGCTTGTTTTCTTCCGAGAAAAGGATTTACTTGATAACCCAAGAGCCCACATGCAGAGACAGTCAGGCTCAGCAGAACGTACGGTCTACTGAGAAGATTTTACAAACAGTAGAAAGAAAGAAAGAAATTAAGAGAGGAGTGTAATAAGGAATATCCAGCTGCTGCTCTGCCGGGCTCTGACATATCCATAGAATCATACAATGGTTTGGGTTGGAAGGGACCTTAAAGATTATCTAGTTCCAACTCCGAACCTCCAACCCCCAAATCCGCCTCACCTCCCGAATCTGCAACCCCCCCTTAGTGCCCATGTTCCTTCTGGGCTGCGGGCTCCCACCAGGGGCTATGGCCATGTCCCCTGGGGAAAAGTCCTCCTGTTTTCCCATCTGCTTTGCTCTCTTGCTTCCTTTTTCTCACCATGCAAGGCCAAGAAGCGATGGCGAGAGCGAGCAAGAAAACAATCTCTCTCGCACACACATATACATCCTGGTGCAGAGGAAATGTCTCACACCTCCACACCTTCCGTGTCAGCTTGCAAGCAACGGCTCGTGGAGGGGCCCACTGAGGAGCGAGAACACGCACATCTACCCACGGGATGACGGGAGAGCAAGACTTCAGCCAGCTTGAAGCATGAGAGAAATCCTCAGAGCATAAAGCTCCCTTTTCCCAGGTGGGGCAGACACTGGAAGGGCGGGCAGTGAAGCTGCCTTTTAGGCTGGCAAATGGGCAAACCTGAGGAAACAGCCAGAGGTGAAGTGACTTGCTCAGAGGAAGCCTGGACGGGAGTCAGCAGCACTGCCCTGGCTCCTCTCCCTGTGGAGTGAGGGTGCGTAACTTTTCCCCACAGCAGCGTGTGCCCACAGGCTGTGAGGGGCTGTGCCCCTAAGCTGAGAAGTCCGGCTGTGGGTCAGTCCTCCTACAACCTTGCAAGCATGAAATAACAGCCACGAGCTACCACCTGAAGCTTGCCCAGATGCTGCAATTAGCAAACCTGCCAAGTGGATTTCTTATTTGGTAGCAGGAGCTTATTCCTCTCTTTGCTTCCGACCTAACGCATTTAGGCATATCTTGTAAATCTCATACGCTAATCAGCTTGAGAGTCAATGTTTCCGTAAATTCTGATTTCCAAAGCGCTGTGCTTCACCAGAGCAAAAGAGGCATCTCAGTCCCCCAGGTCCTGTCCGCACGCTCTAGAAAGGAGCAGCACATGGGGGAAGGTGTTGCTCTGAAGGGCTAAGCTAAATCGGAGAAGGCAGAGCGAGAGAGGAGATACACTGCCATTGCACGAGGTCCCACCGCAGGTGAAGGGGCCATGCTGAAGGCAAAACCTCCTTACAAACCTCAGCCTTTAGGGCCAGCTTGCTGCCACGCACTGTCTTTTCGGAAATCAGCATGGGATTATCATTTCCATCACCTTAGCGTGAGTAATCCTGCTCTATTCTAAATGGGAGCTTCTGCTGAAATACCGCACGTTTGTTTTTATGCGTTTGGCAAAACACCTTTTCCTTTTATTGCCTTGGCCAAAATCAGCCCAATTTTTCAGGTTGATTGGGCATTTGGCAGTAATGCACCCAAATGGCCCTCTACTGCTGTATGATAACTGAGTGTCGGCACAGGGAGATTTATAGCAGTGAGCCCCAGGTAAGGATGCTCCATTTTCCTGCAGACTGATTAGTACTGTCTAGTCCAGTGCTTTAAGTGTTTTTTCAAAGAACACATTTGAAGAGCTGAAATGGATACGTATTGTCAGCTTCTGGCAGTTTAAATGCAAACAGCTGCCCTGAAAGCTCTGTGCAGTACCACAAAGAGATGAGCCTCTATGAAAGCTCGTCAATCAAAGAAGATAAATCTTTGTGTCGGTTCCAATTATTGAGATACTCCGGTTAACTCAGGGAATCATAGACATTAGACTGGCTTTAAATGCCCACGTGGTTGGGACCATACCATTGCTCTTGGGAGGCAATTTCACTGTCTGACAGATCAAGAGGCTTTTCTCAGCTAGTTAATTCCAATTAAGTTTTTCCTCTCAATTTCATCCTACTATCCATTATCCTCAGTCAGCTACCCTTAGCAATTCCTCTCCTGCCATGCTCCTCCGGCTAAGACGCCTGGAAATGGTGACATTATTACAAGTACCTGGTGATGACACCCACGAGACCTCCTAGCGCTACAGCCTCAGAGCAAAGACGGTTTCTGCCTTAAAGAGCTTCTTCCAGCTGCTCAGGCCTTTACATAAAGCCATACGCTTCGATTTAGGAGTACCAGTAACCTCCCCTCCTCATGCTTTGCCTCTTTTGTCCTCTGATAAGCTTTGTTTCTTCTGGCTACCCTTACTTCAACTACACAAGCGGGAAGATGAGTTGAGCTGGTGTAACACCAGAAAAGAGCTGCTGCAGAATGGTCTCCTGATACTTTGCTAGAATGCTACAAGCAAGCACCGGTGAAAAGGAAGACACTGCAAGTATAGATCACATAATACAAAAAAAATATTTTTTTTCTGGCATACTGCTGTGTCATGAACCTTACATAAAGGAAAAATTACAGGGGATTCCATTAAATAGTTCCTTTTCTTGCCTCCCTGCAAATTAATGAGAATTACAAAGTGGCTGGGAATCACTGGTGTCTTACCTCTGATCTCGGAATGTGCTGGTCACACAGCTCCCCGGCTTCCCTTCACGACACTGGCGTCTCTCTCATGCGCTCAGGAAGACAAATGGAATTAAACCATCTGTAAACATATTCCTCCAGCTCAGGAAGGTCAAGGGTTTTGCAAGTTTATTTCAAGAAACAAGAGGAATTCAGCCCTTTCACCAGCGCAGCGGTGAGCATCAAAGGGTGGCACACTCCTCTGAGGAAGCAGATCCCCTTACCAGAGGGCGGGTGGAGGAAGCCCCAGAGAAACTGGGCTGGAGGACTATGGAGGGCACCAACACCCCTTCGGCTGGGGCAGTGACCAGCGGGGGACCCAAGGGTCCCAGCTTCCCGGATGGAGGGCTGTGCTCTTGGTCTACTCAGGACAACATGGGATTGTGTCAACCAACCTGGCATGTCGGAGTAACTAGTTTTCACCCTGGCTCTCAGGAGCGGAGAGCAGGAGCCACTGCTGTCTTGACAGTCTTCAGACCATGGCTGGTGGTTCCTGGGACAGGCATTGCATGCTCCCCGAGGGCCCTTGTTAAACCTCAAAGCTCAGCTAAGCAGCCGCAGAGTCTAAAAGGGTCAATACAGTAAGCACCAACTGTAGGAAATGTAAAGAAAGATGTCTCTGTGTGAGAACCAGCATCAGGGCATGCCACACCTCATGAAGATCGCCGTAGATTCATGTGAGGACAGCCTCCCCCTAATTCACTGCAAACTTGAGCAGTCACTCTTCATAACACGGATTTTTCTAGGCACGAGGTGGAGCCAGCATACATGAATGAGTGGGCTGTACTGCAGCGCCCAGTCGCTTCATGGTTTTCTATGTAGAGTAGAGCTTTTATTATTTTGTTTACTTCTTTTTTTGCATCAAAACAGCGTGAAGATATGATTTTTTAAAAGCAGAGTCAGGCTTGCCCAAACTCTAGAAAATGGTCAAAAGCGAGTGTGTTGGATCAGAAAAATCTCTGAAAACTGATGTTTCCTCTGACTGCACCTAGGAGAAAGCCTGGTGGGCTGCCACAACAGCAGCCCCCCACGGCCAGCTTCATGCCGTGGTTTGCGCAGCGCATGCTGGCCCTGGAGAAGGCAGCCCGGCCTCCCCAGCCTGGCCAGGCTTTGACCCAGCACGAGGACCTCAGAGCAGCTCCCGGCTGCCCAGAGGCTCTTTCCTGCTGCCAGTCTTCTGAACCAGCCAGTCCTCTTTCAAGTGCCTTTTTAGCATCTTCACTTAACCATCCGTAGAATTTGAAATTGGCTCCTGTGTGATCATACCTCGTCTGCAGCATGTGTCCCACCACATCTTAAACATTCACCAGTCTTCCTTGAATCGTGAGGGCATGGGCTTGGAGAAAGGAGTTAACATAAGGAGGAGATAAATATTCTACTCATTATCTGCAAAAACAACATCTACTTTAGCCATTTAAAATACATAATCAGTTCAGCGGCAGAATAAGCTGATTATGAAACCTGTAGTTATTTTCTCTGGCAGGACAGAGAGAAGTATTACTAAGAAAAAGAAAACTGGAAGAATTCCAAAATTGCCAAATAGCTGCTCTTGGCTAGAACCTCCATGGTGGGTACAGCAGAATGTACGAAGCCAAATTTGGCCCATGTTGCACCAGCTAAAGTCCAGAGGAACTGCTCGGAGGTCGCCTGAAGTCAAATGCGCAGAACTGGGCAGAAGTCCCGCATAGATTTACACCCGTGATTAATTTTATACTACATGCTGTCCTGCTGAGATCCCAGGGATAAAGTGTGTGCATGGTCAAGTCAAGGTTTGAGCTCCAACCTGGATTTACACCAGTGTAAAGGAAAGCACTACCAGCCCCAGTATTTATGTTATTCCGGCCAAGTAAAAAATGTAGTGGCAGCTGTGAACAGTCCGAAAATCAAAACCCTGATGGGAGGACCTTCAGGCAGAGGTTTGGGTTGTTGTTGCAGCTGACTCTCTGCATCCCCTTTATCTTTTTTTTTTTTCTCCTTTCAGAGATGTTTGACCTTAAATGCAAAAGGATAACATGGGTCAGGAGGAGTGTTTATTATGTATGAGCTATTTTTCTTTCATGTTAGCAAAATCCTTTCGTAGAAGTTGGCAGAAGTCCTTGTTACAGCTAAATTTCAGACCCATGGGTGATCTGGAATTTAACATTATTTATGTCTCAGTATAAAAAAAGCAATGAAAAGGAAGCGAATTCAAAGAAAATAATCAGAACACAGCTGAGGTCTGGTAGCTTTCCTTTTTTAACAATTCAAGTCTATCACTGCCCTTGTCCTCACTGATGTATAACTATTTCACTGGTCTGAGGGTTTGCTATGGGGACGCTGGAGTATTTGTAGAAATGACACATTAAACTTATTTCTATGTTGTTTCACAGGCAAGGGGCACGAAGCACTTCGCAGATTTAAAGAACTAACTCGCACAGCAGAGCTCCTATTTACAGATGTGCCGACACCACCCGCTCACAACACTAAACGCATCGACAGCAGTGCAGAGATTTTGCGGTTTAAATCCTTTGCAGTACAGGTACGGAGAGGAACGCTGAGTGGGGATGAAATCCTGCTGCCACCACTGAGGTCCCGCTCCAACCTCTTGTCCCGCAGCCCCTGGCTTTGCACTGGGTTGGGGTGCCAATCAGCCAGGCTCCACCATCCTCACTCACTCCACGTCGTACGTGGTTTCTCAGCAATTCACCTCCCGGCTCCAGGGAGCTATTTGTACCATAAGAGTAACTGCTGGGCATGAACAACAGATAAAGTCCAGCCCTCTGCTGCCAACGCTGTCCAGACTTACATGGTTGCGGAGCCCATCTTCCTGAAGGGTGGAGTTGCGAAGAACATTTTTAGGAAAGGGCTATTTGTGTTTGCTTATTCCCAGAATGGTCCCAGGGTCAAACCCATACTGGCTGCTTTTCCAAGCCTCGTTTACTTGCACACAAAAAACTAAAGTACAAGTACTTAAAATATTCAGGAATCAGGTTTGCTTCTTGTCCATGTCATTTCACAGCGATCTTCCAACAAAGCTAAAGAAAGCCACAGTTGCTCCTTATACAAACATGCACAAGAGAACACACTCTCAAAAACCGTCTATCATCCCAGGCAGGGGCCAATCCTAGCGATGGGACAAGCTCTGCCCACACTCTCCCTTAGCCACTCACTCGTCCAGAAGCCCTCTCTTCAAACAGACACCACCCCTGGTTGAATAGCTCACCTCCCCGACGCGGAGAACGCATAGGTGACTAAAATAAGAAAGCAAGCAACGCCAGACAGTCCTTCCAAAAATGGCTCGGCAGGAGCTGGAGGAAGCTGTTATTACTCAGCTTGGGGTTGAGATGAGCCTTGAAAAATACATTTAAATGCACTATACTTTTCACTTGGAGGCGTCCTCCCCCTCCAGCATTAGCAGCCATTAAGTATGTGCATGCTTAATGCTTTGCAAGCTCCGCAGCAATCAGGTTGGATCAGCAGAGGGAACTTGCTGTAGTAATTCAGGTGTCTGAGAATGTCAGACCCTGGAGGTACAGCTAGGGTGACATTTTCAGAAGCGTCTAAATTTCTTAGGCTCTTCAAGCTGCATTGAAACTCGCTTGAGGTGAATTTGAGTGGAACTTAGGCTCCCAAATCTCTTTTGTGCTTTAGAAGAGGCGAGCTTCTGTCTTTAAATTTCACAATAAATAACAAGCAGACTCTGCTTGGAAAGTCGGATATAGAGCAGGAGTTTGGATAGCATGATCATAAGCATAAATGAGCACAATTCCTTTGAATATTAAAAGTATGTTTAATGTGGTGCACAAGGTCACACAGCAAATCAATGGGCAAAACTGAATCATAGCCCTAAGGGCACATTACTTGCAATCAGATGCAGGAGTAATTGCACAGACTTAAAAGCAGCATTACATCAACTTAACATACGGCTAGAGAGGGGCTTGGGGGGGGCTCACTGATTTGCTGAAGGGGAGAAAGAGCCAAGAGCAGGGCTGACATTAGATATGAACAGCTAATTTCAACACACAGGTAACCTGGCACTAGAAAGCCTCCTTCTAACTTATTATCCATAAAACTTCCGGTTTTAGTGTCATAGTTTTCAGATTCCACTGCTGGAAATACTAGGAGTCCCCCACCTGAAGGACACATCTTACTGACTATTGGCACTTACTGGCTATTGTTGGGGGAGAACCCAAGATGAAAGGCACCCAGTGACTTGGCTCCCGGTGACATCCAAGCTGGCAGGAGGGCGGTAACGCCTGCTGAGCAGGTATGTCCCTGTGGTGGCAGTGAGAACATGCCCCTTGGCTGCTGGCCCAGCCGCGTGCTTACCAGCCCTACCTGACAACCACTCGCCTCTCATTTCAGCTGTCAAAACTCTATTTATGCTAGTGCTGCATTTCCTGTTTCCTAATCTGGATGGTTCCCTCAGTCGTTTCTCCACTAGAATGCTCACGCATTTTTTTGAAAACATCTAAACAGGAAGAGACCTGACCTCTCCTCCCTGGACATCGTGTGCTCTCTTCTCCTGGCAACAGACACTCACTCCTGTGCCAGCTGCCGCGGCGACTCAGGGACAAGCCGAGGGGTGGATCCCATACCTTGGGATGGCACGTGGGCCCTACTTGTGCGCGCTAAGGATATGCTGGGCTCATCTTGAAATGTTGAGCAGTCTGGGGATGTCACTCAAAGCCCTTCCTATTGATGCCCAGCACGCCCCGCTCCTTCCAGCTCACTGCCGTGCCTGACTGTGCAGACAGATCCCAGCAGGTCATGGAGGAACCACCCCACAGCTCTGAAAGCAAACGAAAAATGCCCATTGACTCAGCTGGTCTGATGTTGAGCCAGATACTTAATTCAGGTAGATATCAGGCAGCTCCTCTCCTGCGCACTTCCACTGGGCACAGAATGGTTTTGGGGGTGGTTTCCACCTGGAGACCTGCTGGCTCTGGGGCATCGTCACTGCCTCCTCATCTGGAAAGATACGTCCCCTGAAGCAGAGCCGTCACATTCCCCACCAGCCAGAAAAGGCCCCAGGGGGGGATTTCACTTTCCCTGCGATGGACAAGCTCTGCACCCCAAGAGCCTGACCTGTGCCGTTGAGACGATGGGTGCCGCAGGCACTGAAGCCCTGTTTGCTGTGCACGCGCTGAGCCCAGCCCCAGCCAGGCTGCAGGACCCACGGGGACATGTGGGGCACCGGGGGGGGACCAGGGGCACTGCCCACTGCCGGGCTCCAGCACCTTTCCCAGGAAGGGCAGTGCTGCCCTCGACAGACACCGTGTGCCAGGGGATTTAGATGGGGCAAACTCCCTAACAGGCTGCATTAACGTGTTACGGAGTCGGGCAGCTCTGAAGGTGCAGCCTAGAGGCAAACTGAAGAGGCGGCTTCCTTACAGCTAGAGAGTGCAGGCTCTCCTGGCAGCAGCAGATCACAGCTCCAGGGGCACTGCGCCCAGCCACAGGGAAACCAGCGCGAGTTCGTATGAATCCAGCCGACACGGGAGTGGGATAAATGCGAAAAAGTCAGGTTCTGACTTCAAGAGGGGGAGAAGCAAATACACTTCCCTTCCAGGAGTATTCACATAGGAAAGGCGTATTCACTTGGGAAAGGAGCAAAGCAACGCTAAAGCCTCTGCCAGACCTTCTGGCTGGGCGGATGACTGCTCCGGGCGAGCCGCTGGCACAGCGAGGAACCCGCCTCGCAGCCCCCGTGCCAGCTCTTCCCCTCCCAGGAGTTGCCCCGGAGCCGTGCTAACACGCTGCTCTTCCACATACCTGGGCGAGCTTTAATTGCCAGGCTCAGGATTCAGCTCTTTCACTGCTGCAAATCAAATGCTGATACCTCTGAGGGCGACAGAACAGCACAAGAGTGAAAAAAATACCCGAAAACCAAGTGAAAGGGAACTCAGGGCCCTGCATGTCTCTGTGCCCACACATTCCTCCTGCGGAGCTCTTGGGCCAGCTGCCTCCCGGCCCGCGCCTTATCTGCACTTCTCCTTGAGAAGCCCTAATGTGTCTGGAAATCAAGTTTAATACATACGCTGGTATCCATTAAACATAGTTGTGTGAGGGCCTTGCAGCAGTTTTTTCAGGCTGCAGAATTATTCTGAGATCAGTGATAACTACAGAAAATTAGATTTATGTTAATTTTAAGTGTAAAAGGGGGGTTTTCCCCCAAAGGGTTGTTGTCCTAAGTCCCAGCACCATCCTACAGAGGGAAACCTGTTAGACAACGCCACCTGCATCTCCACGCGGGAGAAGGCTTCCTTCCTCGTGCTCTGGCAGTGACTGATGCTGGGGCAGGAGGTCTCACCCGGCGTTGGCTGCCCGGAGCAGGATCAGGCTGCGGCTGTCGCCCCGGGGGCTGATGCGCCTTCCCCAGCTCCCACCTCTGCCCTGCACCCGGGGGAGCACGTGGAGCCGGCGCTGCGTGCTCCCACCCGCCGCAGGGATGCTGTCGTCACCACACCGGGGTATTTCCTCCTGGGAACTGCCACAGAAGAAGCACTACCACCACCTCCTCTGCAAGGACCTCGCTCAGCCTTAAGACACTCAGGTGGGACAGCCTGGAGCGGCTTTTGATGGCTTTCCTGGTGTTTACACGCATCTCGCCTTTTCTCCTCTCTGTATGTATCCCGAGCATCCATCCTTCCTCCCCACCAGAACAGGGAGCTGAAACTGGAGTCAGAGGCCCCCAGCACCAGAGGGTGGCCCCTACCCAATAAACCCTTCTCTGGAAGGGCAACCTGCTGTGCTCAAAGCACCTTCTGCTCCGCTAGTTATTGCAGGTGACCGGAATGATGTGGTGGCTCAAGTCTCACTCTCTAAGGAGAAAGCAGCACGCTGTGACCAAAGAAGATCTGTACGTATTCTGGACTGGTGCCATGGGGAGAGGGGGGTGGGGAGAAAGGCAATCCCAGACAAAGCAAAGCAAAATGAGAACGTGTTATTGGTCAGAGAGATTCATGTGGTGAAAATTAATGGCAGCCAGCGGTTTGCAGCTATACCCCATCCATCTTGTCTGTTGCAGAGAGAACACGCACCTCGGTGTGTGTGCAGCGCCATGTCTGACATTCAGGTCACAAGCTGTAGTTTAAATTTCCCCAAGTTCTTCTTTGTTTAATGTCTTATCAGTTTGGAAGCAGTTCAAGGAAAATCCCTGCGATTTCTCCTTCCAGCTGCTTTAAACCACTCTCTACCTTCTGTACTTAGTAGCCTAATCAGCTAAAGCATTGAACATATAGATAAAATATTGAACATATAGAGCCCTCCGCTACGCTGGTCCGATGAGACGCATTGGGCCCACGGCCTCAGTGGTGACAGCAAGAGAGAGTCTGCTACGGATTGAAGGTCACTGAGGTTCAAAATGAGTTTTCTTTGTAGAAAACTTTTGAAAACCACAGGCTTTTTAGGAATGTTTTTATTAAATTATGGACCCTTTTGAAAAACCCTTATGCCCTTACGCCCAAACCTTTACACATCTTCCCATGCTGACGTAGCAGGGAGAGCCAGCAAGGGAACCGTCGGGTTTTCTGGAGATGGGGAGGAGAAAAGGATTAGATACATACATACACACACTTGAAAAAAGGTGTGATTTATAAAGATATTGCTCTGCCTTTTCCCTCTTCAGCAGTGGTGTCTGACAGGGAACTGCTCCCCGCGGCCAGCCTGGGAGTGGGCTCTCAGTCTTTCAAGGTGACTTGTCGGGCACCTCCTGTGGCAGGAAAGTGTGTGAGCTGGGGGGGCTGTGCAGCTGCTGCTTGGAAATAGAGGTCTACTGCTCATAGGCACACACTGCCGTAGGTCGCTCCCCACAGGCTCTGGGGCACCTAGGCTAGTAAGCGCTCCGCTGTGTGTGAAGGTCCCCAGATCTGTCCTGATGGGAGGAGACCGAGGGCACAGGCACGCTGCGATCCAGGGGGGTGGGAAGCGGCTCCCTTCCCCATGCTCCCGGTGCACGAGTCCTGCCTCCCCTCGCAGCGTGCCCGTGTCTGCCCAAAGTCCCCATACGCAAGGGGGGAGCAGTATCCTGCCCAGGGACCTGCTCTCCAGGTTGAAGGCCAGCGTTCAGGGTGCGAGATCCCCACTCGGGCTGGGCAGACCCTGGTCTCGAGATCAGCGATGCTGCTGAACACGAGGAAAGAACCCCACCGTCCACCCCAGGTAACACCTGGATGTGTCATTTGCTCCGTTTGAGATTGTCAAAAACATGCTCATTTTTGATGGTAGATGAATGCAGCAGAGTGATGCCATCATCACTTCGACAGCTACACTTCACTGAGGAACCACCATCGAATGGTGGTACCTTCCACCGGCAGGTTTTAAATGCCGTCCTTCGTTTATTTATTGAGCAAACGCACCATGCTCTAAGCTACTCCTAGCCTTTTAACAATATACCCTTTTTTTATAAAACTGTAACGAGTTTAGAAGATGACTTGCCTATCTCATGACCAGCCTGCCCAAACCCGACCACGTACATATCCTACCGCTGCTCAGCGCAATGTTCAATGAAAAAGCACACAGAATGAAAAAGCGCCGGAACATTCCCGGCGCTGCCGAGCTGATTAAAGATTCAGCTCAGATGAGAGAGGAAGCGCAGGGTCCAGCGCGGTTTCCCGTGTGCCTATAAATAGCTGTTGGACATGGTTTATGCAGAGGTCGGCACCAGACAGCTGCGCCCGCCCCGGCCCCTCGCGCTGGTGGGAACGGGACCCCTGGCAAAACCCGGCCCCCTCAGAGGAAGAGCTTTTGAAACGCATATGGCGCGCTCCTGCTAAATTAACTGAAGCTAATGAGAGTTTGACATTTGCGGCAGTGGGAGAAGGGACACGGGACACCTGCTGGGGGGCAAGGCGTCCCCCTGGGGGTCTCCCCGGGGGTCACCCCTGGGGGCTGGCAGCTGGTGAACCTCTTTATTCACCTGCTGGTCTCGCTGACTTTGCTCAATGACAGGTGAAATGGAATGTTTCCAAAATGCTCTCAAAGAACAGAACGGACATAAGGATGCTGTTTATTTGCTTCAGAGGGACTTTAGGGAACAGCTTCTCCCCGGCTCTGGGTGGGCTGGGGGGGTCCCCGGGCTGGTGGCACGCCCGGTCCCCAGCCACAAACCCAGGCATGCTGTGACATCTAGTGGCAGGTTACCCCCAGAGCCTAGAGAAAGCGATCCTGGACAGGCTTTCCCACAGTCCCTGGACAAGCAGCCACAGGTGTGTCTGCATTTATTACGCACTCTTCACACCCATCTTTATGCGTAATTATATATTTGTGTGTAATGTCAAGCGTAATGGCTATTTCTGCTTAGGCCAAGGTGTGTTGGAGAAAGGGACGGTATGTCCCCCTCGGCAGACAGCTCTCATCTTCCTTGCACGAGGTGGGAAAGTCCCATCCTAGTCTCATCCTAGTCCCATCCTCCTCCCGTCCTAGGTAGCCATCAAGTGACCCGGCACCACCTCCAGAGCCACGGCAGCAGCTGCACCCCACCACAGGAGCAAACTGAGGTTGGGCAGGAGTTCAGCCATTCGCTATTTGACACGGCTTCCCATCCGTGTCCCCCGGCAGCAACCAGTGCTGGTGTTTGACCAGCTCAGGCGGCCGTGCCAACATCTCCCAGAAGCCGAAGGCACTAACAGCCTGCGCACAGCCGGAGAGGTGGAGCAGCAGCCCAGCACATTCACCACCTCCTTCCCCTCCTTTGGCAAGGGTTTATTTAATATTTCACCCTTTTTCTTCAGACTCTGTTCGATTTCATGCACCATCATCAGTGACATATTCAATATTAGCTTGAATAATGATACAGAAATTAAATCAATAGGCTTTGCCTAACAAATAGAAAGGCCCCATCATGCAAGGCTGTGCAGCACGAGTCAGGGACACCATCTGATTGCTGTGCTGCTTTGTGAAAGGAAGGAGGAACAATTACCAAATACAAGGAGTGAAACTGAGAAAAAAGGTCAAATTTCAAGAGGATCCTCCTTCTTGTGTGAGAGTCGGGAGCTGGGAAGGAAAGCGGGAAGCTGCTGAGCAGCCCACGAGCACCAGCCTCTTCGCACAGCCACCCTCTGCCACCCGCCACAAACCTCTATCCCCCCCAAAACACCACACTCCGGACCCATTTCTGGAAGACAACGGAAGCAGCAGCAAGGTCTGCAGTACCACAGCCCCGGAAAGCTGAAACCGGGGTGGCCAGCACAATCCTGCTTCAGCTGCTCATGGTCGCTGAACCCCGCCGAGACCCACAAGTGGTCCCCAGGCTCCAGCAGCTGAAAGTACGAGCCAGAAGTTACTACAGTAAAAACCTACCGAGCTGTCAGCAGGGCCTTTCCTTTGTCTTTTGCCTTTCACAAAGCTTTGTTTTAATGCATAAAACAGCTACTTATTTGATGTTATCTATTCACCAGGGAAGCCAAGTTCCCTTCCCACACAAGCGTGCCTTCCAGCAGCTTCAGGTCCTGCCTTTTCCCAGGAGCGCCAGGGGAAGGGGAAGAGGCGGAGGAGGGACGTTGCTGCAGGCAGGGTGCGCGCTCAGCCCCTCCTTGCACGGGTCTTGCCAGACCACGAGGTTTTTGGCAGGTGTCAGACAGTGCTACCCCTGGAAGTGTTCCTAAACGGTGGACTTCAGAAGATGGAATGGTAGATTTATACCAAAAAGAACAGCAATCCACATGAAAACGCTTCCAGAACCACCTCCCTGTCTCTTAATAGCTCTCTGACACAGGACGAGCACTGGGGACGGGGGTACCCGTGCTCACGACCGGCAGCGCTGCCCCCAGCAGCCCCACGATTCCTGGGGGGGCCTTTGCAGCACCCCAGCAGGTTTCCCCACCGCTGCACACCCCAAACGAGTACTGCCAGGATCTGGGCTGCCCTACTGACGCCTCAGGCTTGGGCTTCATGATGGACACCTCTATTGGCAGCTCTCACCAGTGAACGCAACACGCAGGACAGCAGACAGACAGTGGCCTCTCCCTGCCCAGCACCCCTGGGGGGCAGCAGCCATGGGGCAAGGTGGGTCCTTCCCCATGGCCAGTGGCTCGGCCCCTCCTGCCCTCCCACCAGCATCCCTCTGAGTCGCTTCCCATCGCATTTGCTGTATCGGCACTCAAGTGCATCATGTTTTTATGGTGACCCATTGTCCTCTTACGACTTTAAGCTTTGGTCAACAATTTGTTCATTTCCAAAAGAAAAGTCATTTTCTACCTTGAAAAAGACACCTTTTCCACCGCCTAGAAGACCCGCGTGTACCAATGGATGGATGGTCAGCCCTGGCCTCAAATGCAGCAAACTCATTGTGTTTCTTCTCAGCTCTCGTGCTCGGCACATCGCCAGGGTGACGCAAAGCAATGAGAAATAAATTGACTCAAAACTTGGCCAGAGAGCATCAGCAAACAGAGGGCTGAAAACTCAGCTTGATTTATTTTCTAGAGAGGCAAAGGACAAGAAATGCAGTGTCATTCCCAGTTGTGGCCCTGGCAAATGGTCCCCAAAGCCCACGCGAGAGCAGAGCTGCCAGCGAGGCTGGGCAGCCAGGGCCCCGGCAGCCGTCTGTCAGGGGAGCATCACTGGGAAGGGACGACACGACACTAATTCATTTTCTGAAAACATTCACTGCAACACTTCCACCTCCTGCCCGGAGAATACAAAATGTTTTACATGGAGCAATAAAATAAAAGCCACCATCTGACATGTAGACACTTAATACCCTCCTAGAGATCTGTCAGAGTTACTGTAGGATTTTTGCAGCACTACAAAGCAAGCCTTTGGCAAAGGCGGGAGCTGAAGCTGGCCCAGCTGGTGGCCAGAGCAATGATTGCCCCAGCACAGGGGCACCAGCTCCCACAGGCTGGGGGTGCTGCCGAGGGGCTCCAGCCCTGCCCAAGGTACCTGGCTGCAGCAGGGGCGAGGCGGGAGAGCAACCAAGGGGCCCAGCCAGCTGAGACAGCAAACGCGCTCAACCCGTACCCAAAAACCTCCTCCCGCTCTGGGTAAGACAGGGAGGACCCGGGAGCATGGCTGCGTGCTGAAGCCTGGAGCAGCCCCCCGACGGCTGCGGGCTCAGGGCACCCACCCCAAGGTCCCCTTCTTGGATTCTTTCCTCCCGGTAAACAGATCGCTTTTGCTGCTGCTTTTCAGGAAGAGGCATCAGTGCTCAGGGTGACGTCCCCTCCGGCGGTGATGTTTTCCCAAGGGCCGACATGCTTTCCCCACCGTGACGCACTGCAGCCGCTTTCCCGGCTCCCACGCTGCCCACCCCCTCGCTCCGGGAAAGCTCCCCCTGCCCTGCCGGTGCGCACACAGGCAGGGACGAGACCCCAGTGGCGAGCACCAAGGCACCCGGTGATCCCCCGCGGATCCCCCCTCCCGCTGCGCCGGGCTGACACCCGCTGCGAGACACAGCATTTTTTTTATCTAACGAAGTAAAACCTCCGTTTCTGGGCCAGCCCGTGGAATTTCACGGCCCGTGAGATGTCTAACGAAACAAACCCCGCTCCTGTGCATATGTTCACGGCCACGTGCATCCCCCCCCCCGCCCCACACACCCCCCCCCGCTGCCGCGGGAGGCTCGCTCGGTGCGTGCGGTGGAGCGGCCGCACCGGCGCAGGTTGCTGCTACCCTCTAGAGGAGAAACCTCTGCCCAGCCGAAACCCGCCGGCTCAGAGAGCAGGCTTTGCTCTGCCATTGAATGCCCTGCCTGAGGCTTTCAGATGCTTAAGCATTAGATTTCATGATTTCTAATAACTGCAACTTTTCCTTTTTTTTTTTTTTCTAAATCCAAAACAAAACCTGCCGTTGTAAAACTTGCTGTTTTCTGTCGAAACGAACCCAAACAGAAGCAGCACATCCCAGGAGGGAACAGCCAAACCCACACCTTTGACATTCCGTCCTCCAAAACAGCCCACGCCCTGTTTTCTGGTAATAACGTTAAAGACATAGAATAATCAAGGAAAGAAAATAAACCTCCTCCTACCTTCCATGGGGAGAGTGAACTCCAACGTAGCACTGTCCTGTGCAGAAGTTATTCCTGTGTCCCTGCAAGCGAGCAAGTCCTGCCCAGGGCAACTGAACTCCAACCCCGTCTGCTCAGCTTTAAGCAGGACCGCTGAGATCCCACCCAGGACGGGGTGGAGAATCCTCCCTGGGAAAGAGCAGCTCGGTCACAGCTCCCTCCAGCCGCTCTTCGCATCTTGGCGGGGCTCTGACATGCCGTTTCCTCTCTCTTTCCCTCGTTATTCAGCAGCAGCCCCTTCGGCTGCCGTCTCACATCAGAGTTTGCAACGGGGATTGAGTTTGACAGTGCCAAAGGTGTGGGTGGCACGGGCCCCGGCAAGAAATACTGTCAGGACATAAATGCAGGATACATATAGTTTAAATCAGCTGCAGGACGGAGACAAATGAAATGCGCGGAGGTACGCGAAGCACTAGAGTTACGACAGTGAGAAATCCTCGATAAACTGGAGCGTGGCCCAGCTGAGTGAGCTCAGTGCGGAGCACGCTGCCCAGTGCTATAATGCGGACACCGCCCCTCACACTCCGCTCTCAATTTGCCAGAGGCAATGGGAAAAGCATGCTAAATCTGGTGCTTTTACACAGAAACGCTTACACAGCAAAGGTTATTTTCTTTAAAACAATCTCTGTATCGAATTCATTCTGGCTGGGAAGAGGCCGCTGATCAGGGTTTGAATTTATTTGGCAGTGGGGAAGGTGGCCAGGCCCAGGTGCTCCCGGCGAGGTGGGCTGCACGCACCTCCCCACCAACCCACCTGAGCGCTGGGCTGTTTGGGGTTCCCTGGAGTTTTGAGGCAGGTAGAGACTAGAGGATGCCAGTAGCATATTTGGGCATTAACGTGTTTATTGCCCACCATTCAGTTTTGGACCTATTCCCTCTCTGTTTGAGACTGAACTGCCCGGCACCAGGTGGTTCCCCCAGACCCAGGGAGAGCTCCCATCGCCACTGAGGAAATTTAATTTTACAAGTACAGTGGAGAGATGGAGAAACCAGGCAGCGCACACAGCAGAGATCACTGCCGTTATTGCTGGGAGACCAGAGCTGATCCCTGGTCTCCGTGTTCAGCTGCTCACAGCACACAACAGATGCCTGTCGGGGCACCAGCGCTCGTTACTGATTAACTCTGTGCCACACAGTATCATACCAGGTTAACGACGTTATGCACTAATGAAGGAAAATCCAAAAATGTTTCAGGTCCTTGTGGCTGCCAGACATATACAGCAAACTGAAATAACTCTGATGAAGTTTCTAGTTGGAACACGCTTCCGGATCATTTGTGGAGGGAGACATCCAGCCTCGGGTCCTGGTTACCCTGACCGGGATGTGGTCAGGATAGCCAACAAGGTACGCTGTTGTGACAAGGACAGAAAATAGAAATGCAAGAGGATGTCTGAAAGAACAGTCTTTTCTGACTCTACAAGCCGGAGGAGACGGAGACACAAGCCTCGCTCAGGGCACCCTTCAGAGAAGTGTCACCCCTGGTTGACTGGGGGCGGCACCGCCTGGAGAAGGCAGTGTTCTGCAGGATGCTGGTACCCGCACCGCTGAACCCAGTGCATGCAGTGATACAGAAAAGAGAATAATTACCCTTCAGAAGAGGAGCAGAGCCAAAGCTAAGCTTTGTGAGCAGTCCCACCACCCCAGTCTGCTCCCCACTGCTGCACTGGGCTCTGGGGCTTTCCAGGTCCCATCTCCCGTACTCGCGCACAATTACCACTAACCCATGGAGTCCTGGCACCACTGACTTGCCTGACACCAGCACCGTGTCTTCTAGCCAGCCCCAGTTTCTACAGAGCCGGAGGGGCCCGTCCCATGGCTCCGTGCCCACATGGGATGCCTGCGCCTGCTCCCCGGCGGCGGCCTGACCCCGGCTTCCTTCCCAGCCTCTCTGAACTCCCGGGGCCTCGGAGGAACAGCACCGCGGTATTTTTAGCCTGTTTACAAAGACAGAGCGGTACATTTCTGTGTGGCTTGCAGTGAGCGAGCACGAGTCGCGTAGTCGGTGGGTCAGCTGGCAGCCATCTGGGCAGCAGCGCAGCGGTGGTTTGCCTGGGTAGATGCTGGCATGAGAGGAGGAAAGAGAACCTGAAAGAGCACCAGGAGAACGTGACCATTTTGCTTTTCCTTTCTTTAATAAAATTTTCTTTGAGGCTCTGGGAGTTTCAGCCTCCCTCTGTCAGCGGCCCGGCTCTGCAGGAGCAGCAGCTGCTCCCCTCTGTCACTGCTGGAGACCACGAGTCAGAAGGAACAGCAGGAATCCAGTAGCTGGATCTCCTACATGGTCTCCAGTAAGAGCATTATCCACTTTACCAATTTCTTTTTTGAATTGCGATGCTTGGGCTAAGAACAGCAGCACAGGAGCAATGGCAACAGCTGTTGTCAGAAAAGTAATCAACCTTCTGCAGCTCCTTAAAGTCACCTGGAGTTTGTGCACACACGCCACGTTAGTGTTTTGGCCATCCTGTCATACACGGAGCAATGTATCATCTTCCCCTTTGCAGACCTTTTCAGGGTCACTGATGCCCGTATCCTCACATCTTAAATACTTTTTAATTGGAGTAGTATTGTCATATATGTTGTTTGCATACAGGTGTGCTTCTGTAAGCTCAGAGTCCCCACGCCTCTGCATCTGGTCAGTGCTGGGGAGAGGACACCAGGCAGGTGCCACCTGGTCCGGTTCAGTATGAATGCACTATAGCTCTGCTGTGCCACCAGTGAATGCCATTTGTCCTTCTCCCAGCACTTAGAAGTGGTGAGGTTTTGTTCTAGTTAGCATGTTTTGGTGCAGACAACATTCTAGTTCCTTCTCCAAATGCCACTTCAGTCCGCTACCACCTGCCCACGTTACAAGGGATGGGGCTGCGCATGGCAGAGCACTGGCTGACGTTCATCACGCTGCCCTGCTGCCCCTGAACCTCTCCTTAAAGCAAATGAAGGGCATCTCCAGGCTTCCAGCTAGGTACACACCAAACCCTGCTTCGTTCTGCAGCCAGGAGGACACTCAGCCCAGGCAGCCATCACTTGCTCTTCACAGAGTCCAGGCCAAGCCGAGAAGCAGCCGTATTTGAGCTCTTGCATACGGTGCAGAGTAGTAAATACTACCCATGGCTCTGTCCCTTATATTTAGGAAAAAACATGTCTGTGCTGCTTTCTCACAGTCCAGTGTAACTCGCATGCAACTGTCTGTTCTGGAAGGTCGCCCGGGTCAGAAACGAGTCAACACAAGATGTTTCATCTCCAAGCAGGGCTCAGCAGAGCTGTGTGCTCAGACACAAGCCCAGCAGAGGCCGGGTTATGGGCGGCTGATACGTACAGGCGGGGAATGGATGTCTTGGAAGGAGGCTTGAGCCAACACAAGTCTCTGGTGGTGACTGCAAGACTAAAAAGGTGGGGAAATCTCAACGCATAAGGAGCCAAATCACTACAGTCCCTAAAAAATATGTTCAAAGGTCTGGACCCCCATGCTCTTGCAGGGAGAGCTGGGCAGGTCAGCAGTACTGGGTGCTGTGCCCAGATGAGCAGGAGCAGCGCGGGCTCAGCCCGGGGGGAGCATCTCTCCACACTTGCTCATCCAGCCACGGCAGAGCCCTGCCCTGCTCAGCGAGAGCCCCGGGAGCGGTTCAGCAACACGATTGCTGCTGGAGAGGAGGCAGTGACCTGGCTGAGTGGGGGACAGCCTTGTCCCGCTCCTGGGTATGGCTGGCCGCCTCCTGCAGCACCCTGAGCCCCTCCAGCCCAGGCCGTGTCTCACCTCCCCGCTGCTCCCACCAGGCTCCGCGTCAGGGCTCTGCAACGTGCCCGGCTGCCAGCAGAGCTGCCGGCACAGTGAAAATCACTGCTCCTGCCCTCTCTCTTTTGTACAGGCAAGGCAGGAGAAGAGAGCACCAGGTCGTAATGGAAATATAAAGCCTGCGGTGACCTGCCCTGCAGACAAAGCAACCTCTGGCGATGCCTGTGGTGGAGCTCCCTCCTCCCAGGGTCTGCCAGACCCTGTGTGAGGATCTTGTGCATTCGGCTGCAGACACGCTGTGCGGTGGCAGCATTGGCAGGGGGACGACCATCTCCGCCTGGCCGTGGTGGGCTGCATTAGCCCGGGGACGGGGCTGGGCCAGGCACTGCTGGGGGAAAGGGAGTCAGCATGGCACCAACCGGCGGGAGCCCTCCCCTCAACCCCGCGTCACGGCAGTGGGCAGGGGCGCAGCACGGGCTACAGCACCCTTCATTTTTTTAGGTTTGCATACGGCTTTGGGCAGTCTCCCTGGGTCCTTGTGGCAACACTGCAAAATATTTGTCAAGGCAAACAGTGTCCTGGAAAAAGCCCCCGACAGACCATGGGAGCAGAGCCAGGGGGTGCAGCTGGCCCCCTGCCCCATCCCAGGCAGGGGATGGGCGTCTCAGTCTCCCTGTGCTCCTGCGAGCCCAGGGGAGCTGCCAGGGAGACCCCCGGCACGGAGCACAGCCAGCCGTCCACGGAGAAGGAGAGGAGACAGCACCAAACACGCTGCTAAATCTCTGCTTCCCAGCCCTTCGTACTACACAGCACCTGGACTGGCACAAAGGGATTTGTTCCAAAAGGCTCTGGCTTGTCTCCCCTCACCGAAAGCTCTCGGTATGGCTTTTTTTATGTCCCAAAATAGGGGGATGCAGCCGCTGGGAAGGGCTCACTCAGCTGCCCTTCTGGGGACCCGGCCAAGAGCAGGTCTGATACCATTCTTGGGGCTTTATTGTCTTCTCCTCTGCGTTGACCCAGAAATACAAATGCACTGAAGAGTTCCCTAATTCCTTCACTGGAAAGCCTTATGACAACATTCTTTTTAGAAGAGAACAGAAGTAATAATATTAGGTGGAAGAAAATGTATCTTTTGCTCTACTGAGTACAGCTGCTTTCTTGGTATTAGCTTTGGTTTCAACATCATTAAGTAGAAGAACTAATAACAACTCAGGCATGATTGAACTCAGTCACAATAACTTATAACTCCCCTGTTGTTGTACAGAAAACAATACAATTAGAGTATGAAGAATTACTTTGACAAAGCAAGGAGTTCGTCACGCCTAATTTTCTCCCGTACTTCTCTAAAGGAAGTCTATCAAACACACTATATGCGAAATAATTTTTCTCCTCTGACAAATAACAGATCATGTCCGATATCTGTAGAAACTTGAAAAACTGCAGCTCTAACCCGTATCACCAACAACGGCACGTGTACCAGCACAGCCCTGGGGACAAAGGCCCGCGCGTCTGGTGCAGGCGCTACGGCAGCAGGGGACAGCTTCGGCCAAATGAAGTGCCAGAACAGCTGTCGTGAAAGGCTCCATAGAATTAAAGTACCTTAAAGAGCAGAGGTCCACATTGATAAAAGCTCTTTAGCTTGTATTTGGAATAAGAGACGGCCTCTATGGGTTTTTAAGATAGCTACAGCTTGGGTTTTTGAGAATTACCTAAATTGTGTCACCCTGGGAGCGGATAGGCTGAGTTCAGCCAGGGGCATGGAATAGGAAACTGTTGAAAGACTTTCTATTTTTTGAAGCCTTGTTGTCTAAAGCAAAACCTATTTTGATATACTGTTTCTCTCAATGCGTGTGTATGTATATATTTTCCAATTAACATCAGGATTACTATTTTACAACCTCTTTCTCAGAAACCCAGAATTGCAATAAACTGTGGTCCTGAAGGCTGATCTTTGTGATATGCTCCGGGACCAGAAGTGGGAGTTCGTGCCTTTACACCAGCTGAGGACAGAGGGATGATGCAAACCTTCCTGAGAAATGGCAAATGCCTGAACTCTGAGCTCCTCAAAAGGCTTCCCAATCGTGCTCAGCCTTATTCACACCATCTGGAAAAGTTGTAATTTAAGTAAGGGCTATTGTTTTACAGAAGAAAGAGACCATCCATCCAGCAGAATTTGTGTTACTTTCACTCCCCAGCAAATGCTCGATATTCTACTGACCAGCACATCCCGTGTGTGTACCTGATAAACCCCTCACCGCTCCCAACGGGCTGTAGTGCTGGTCTGGCGGGATGGGCTCCAGGACTGCAAGCACCGACTACGGTTTGGTGCTGCCTTTCAGTCCACCTCAAACGCCTTCGTGCTCCAACGCCAGAGTCGTGACCAGCCCACGCAAATTAAAGCTAGGATTTTCAAAGCGGTTTGAGGACCTTGGAGACCCCCAAATTATAGATCTTACACACAAATACAATTCCCAATGTCCTGTTCCTCCACTGGAAGTCCCAAAATAATCCGACAGCCTTTGCTCCATCCTTGGGGAGGAGCATATCACGCCTCACCAGCGGCATCAATAAACCTCCAAACTGAAACTTATCTTCAGCCCAAAGAATAACTAGCTTCTTGTTTTGAAAGAGGAATAGGGATGTTTTTTCAATAACAGTTAAGCCCCTTGGCACCTCTGAAAGGTCTTCTTATAAAGAGTGAAGTGCCTTGAGGCTCGGGGCGGGGGAAAATAAATCTCAGTTTGGCTGTTGCAGCTTCGACTTATTTTGAATGCAGTCTTGGGTCTGGAGAGGGGGACGGCAAGAGAGAGAACGGCGGATTGCCAGATGGAAATACTGCCACCAAAATCTGTCTCTGCAAAGATGAATGCAAGCCACAGGTGGAAAGGCCTATGCCCAACCCACCAAGTTTCTTAAAACAATTAATCCAGAAAGCCATTTTCAGTAACTAGAACATCTATTACTCTTGCCCTGTCTGCGATGCTGCCAGCTCCCTGCTGGGGCCAGGGCCAGGGCGCCAAAAAGGAGGTGCTTTGCTTAGCGAGCCCAGCGTTCTCCTCTGTGCCTGGCGGCGCAGGGTCCCAGGGCAGCCCCGGACCCCGCCACCCCCGGCTGTCATGGGGCCCCGCACGTGGGACGGCTGCCCCAGGCTCTGCTCCGTGAACGCGTGCTAGCACACGGCCTGAGAGCTCGGCGTGAGGACTTGTGGACAGGGAGCTGGACAGACACAGGTATTATTTTTGACATCCTAGAAAGGCTTCCTGAAAAACCATGCAGGTTCAAGTTCACATGTTTCTGTAAGCACCACGAATGAAGAGAAGCACAGAACTGACCCTTAGCCTGGTTGGCTCACGTTGATTCTCTGAGCAACAGCCACTCCAAAATCCTACATCCTTGCACCAACCACGCCAGCCCCAGATTTGCTGACAACATCAGGTAGAAGAAAAGAAACCTTTAGGAAATGGGCTCTGTGACAGTCATTCTTAAGAGCTTTCCAGTTATGCTTTGGCTTGTAGATACCAGTTACATTTCAAGACACACCAGGGAGATATCAGAGATGCTGATGTTAAAAAGCGAAATGGAAAAGTTGGAGGGTCAGCACCCTGAAGGCAGCGTCAGCCCTCTTGGACCAATCTATGGTTATTTTAATTTTTTATTTTTCAACTTCTTAAAGACAAGTCAATGTTAAGGTCAATAAGAACAATCTGCCATTGTTATTTTTTTATTTATTTTTAAAGACAAGACAACATGAAGGTAAAAATTTGGATTTAGCCAAGGGAGCAAACTTTAAGGGTTTCTGCCATGCATTTGCATCTGTCAGGGACAAGAAGTTCTTGGATCCAGCTAAAGAAAACATTATATATATTTTTTACCCAACAATTGCACAGCGCTGTTTCCATACGCTTTCACTATGCAGTATAGCAGAAACCTTCCTGCAAAGCACAGGCACCAGACAAGCCGCTCGGGGGGTGTAACCACGCGTGTTCCCAGGTGACGCTTGGCACCAAACCCACCCTGTTCCTCCTCGGGCTTGCCCGTTTCCCGGCAGCGCGGACCAAGCAGGGCACGGCCACCCCAGGCAGCGCGGGTCCCGCTGGCCGTGCACCAGTCCACGCTGCCTTTTGGGGCACCTGGCCTGCCCTGGCAGAAAAGAAATGGTGCAAAATCCAGGGATCTTGGAGTGACAGATCCACTAATATTTGTTATGGAGTACCAGCAGAAGGAGCCTGGTCAGGCCTTTGCTTCACATCAGCCCTCAGGATCGCCTGCTGCTTTACAACCCCCCTCCTGCAGGTGTCCATCCTTCACCCCGGTATCGCTCTGAGGGGCGCAGATTTACAGATTGAAAGGATCGAATTGGAGATTTTACATTTCACTTATTTTAGTCAAGCTACTCCCCACTACCTACTCTCTTACGTTTTGCCCGAGTTGTTCGTTGCAGTCCTTGTGAAGATCAGCAACACCCAAGAGCATAACGGCGACAAATGGCAGCGGGAAGAAAGAACGAACTGGAGCACAAGTTCCCTATTTGGCCTTGCATCAAATTGGCTCCTACCGCAGTCAGTCCAGGCAAAAACAGTGATGGATTTTTTTTTTTTACCCCCTGTCCACTAAAATCTTTGGAGTTCAACTGAAAAATAACCTCAGTGCTGGGCCACCCGCAATAGCTGTTAACAGGAGGTGAAAGTACTTTGTGCACTCTGAGGGGGTCTGGAAAGATTTGCTCCATCACACCTGGGTTTATCCAGAACTTCTGTATATCAGCTTCACTCTGAAAATCTGCCTGATCTGAACTCAAAGCTCTGGAAGAAACTCCTTGTGTTCACCTACCTAGTGTTCCGCACTGCTCCTAAAAACATATATATTTTTACCACAAAGTACCAGGCTTAAAGTTCCCAAAGGTCCTGCCAGCAACACTTGCTGTTCCAGAGGAGGTTTTGTTTAGCGTGCATTTCATAAGCACCGATGCCATCCTGCCGCGCAATGCTGGCATTTCCCTCCCCAGGCAGCAGGCCAGCAGCCTGTTTGCGCACTAGCAGCTAGTTTCTCAGAAAGTGACTTTTGCTATATTGTCCCAAGTTCTTTATATATCATCACACAAAAGCTGGTATCTAAGGGAATATTCCTTCATTTACTCCCTCAGGCTTATTTCTGGGCCTGTCCTCGCAACTCCTTGCAGTCTTACAGGTTTAAAAATTACCCGTGTGCCTTGAGAAGAGGCTGCTGGGCACCGGGCAGCTGACGGACACCTTCATCTTTTAAAATGCCTACAAAACTCCGGCCAAAGAACAAGTATAAATATTGAAAGCTAGAAATAAAATTCTAGCTATATCTGAAGTTTCACAGCTCTCGATCCACTCGGTCCCACAAAGGAAAAAAACCATCACGGGCAAAGGCAGCGCCCTGGTACGACACACCGGGACGACACATGACACGGCAGCATTAAAAGGAGCGCGCTTGCCAAAAAAGTAGACATGGTCCCATTCCTTGATCAAGGCCACAGCCCTGATGCTCATTTCCCACCAGCTCGGGATTACATATGCCTTTGGACTGACCTGCGAGGCGTTTTTCCCTTGCGCTCTTCCAGAAGCCGTCCCAGCCCTTGCCGCTGGAGCCCCCCGGGTGGTCGCTCAGGCATCGCCTCAGGCGGGGCTTCCTGGGTGCCTCCATCCTCCCCCCGACGGATGCAGCCTCTCGGGGAGAAACTGCAGCACGTTGGGGCCAAAGCAAGTCCGTTCTCCCAGTGTTTTCCTCTTCGTCTGGGCTGGCAAAGCTCCTGCACAGGAGAAGCCGGCGGGCAGTTGGTGAACATCCCTCTGGCAAGAGCAGGGAGCGGAGCCCAGTGCCTGCGCAGAGCTCTGCCGCTCGGCTCCCTCCTGCTGTAAACACAGCCCTTCCTGCCGCCCAGGGAATCGATTGCCGCCCGCAATAAATAAAGAGCGAGGCAGCGCGTGTTTGGGAACACTCCACCTTCGCATTCCCAATGGCGCTGCTGTAACCGTCCGTGGAGCGGTGTCCCCCTCCTCTCTGGGCTTGGTAATCCACCCCGTCTCTGCAGCAGGTCACGTCCCTGCCTTTACCAGTGTGCAGTTGTTTATTTGGGATGGGTTTTGTGGTTTCTTCAGGGGTTTTTAGTATTTATTTTGAACAGAGCAGCCTGGTCTAGTAGGAGAGTGGGAAGCTTCTCCTGTGTTATAGGATTAACCTAACCACTCAGAAGAGGTCTCCAGGACTGAGATTTATCAGTTCCCTGAGGAACATCCTCAGAGAAGCCCTGCTCCAAAGGCACTTCTGCCCTGCGCTATCTGCTCTCCCACGCACTCGCTGCCCTGTACACAGGTGAGGAACGCTCCGGCCTTGCAGCCTTGTTTTACTTACGCAAACACAGCCTGGCACAGATGCAGCAAGACAGAGGGAAACCATCTTCCCAGGCACCACAGCTCCCTCCAAACACCTTTTCACAGGGTGTCCTTGGCTCTGTCTTTGCTGTAAGGGCAAACTCCAGAATCACAACTGACGCTGCCTGGGCAGGGGCTGGAAGCAGCGACTGGGACGTATAAAAATCCTCTGCCCCATACTCGTCCAGCTACCTGCTTGTAACACGGCGCCCACTTAAACACGGTCTTACAAGAGCCTGCTGGAAGAAGTAGAGGCACGTCCAATCGTTAAATTTAGGTTCCCTCCCCATCGGGGACATGAGAGTGAAATAGCTTTATAATGGATGGACAAAAAGCAAATACCTACCATGTAGCTCAGCAGTGATGAAGCTCCTTGGCAAAATCTGTCCTGAAAAAGTAAAGAAATTGATGGGGAAATAACTTGAATGGCTGCTGGTGTTACATATGGGCTTTAAACATCCACCATTGCTATTTCTGGCAGGAGGTGTGGGTCTGATATCTCACAGGACTAAGTTTTGACAGTATTTGTTGAAGCAAGCTCAGCACACAGCAATAGTTACCGGGCTGCTCCAGCACACACATCAGCGTCACACGCACTCGTCTACACCTCAGCTGATAAACCACCAGCCCCCACAGCTGGGTGCTCTCCTCACCGAGCACACAGCTGCATCCAGGGGAGGTCTGAGAGCACCCCGGGAGTCTATAGAGCTGATTCCTTATGTCGGGGACTGATACTGCAAGCCTGCATCCTGATTAAGACAACTTAATTAACGTCCCCCAGCAGAAGGGAATCTGAGGACTGGAGGCAGGGCTGATGACAGGCGCGGTGACTGCTCTGAGGCTGTAAACCGCAGCATTAAGTATCTTCTCCTCAGCGCCGCCACACACTTCAGACCCGCAGAGCAGGGTAGTTCTCAGCCACACGTGATGCATTCGATACAATAAACTTATAGGCAGAGCTGATTTTTTTTTTTTGGCCTGAATTTCTAAGACACTTGAAGTTAGTATCGCGACGAAGAGAAAGCAACTAAATACATGCTTCCATTTCAAAGAGAGTCATTCAGGGTTTTGGACAAATGCAATCCTGAGATATGCCCGTGGGTGTATCTGTGCCATGCAAGCGGCCGTTCCCCACGCCTCCCCGCCCAGGAAAGGCTGAGAGCAGCGGGCTCATCCTGCGCAGACACCTCCCTGGCCACGTTCTGGATGCATTACAGCGAACAACCCTTCCACGCAAATGAGACTTAACGGAATGAAGGCATTTAGGTTTTAAAACCAACATAAGCGGCCACCTGAAGAGGGATGGCAGAGATACACATCGCAACTTGCGCAAGAGGCTGGTTTGCGTGCCAGTGCCTGGAGAGCTGCATAGGGGGACACAGAGACACCCTGACACCTCCGAGCACGAGGGCTGGGTGCCCCTCAGACATCTCCTGCGGACGGCTGACGGCTCCCTGCGTGGGGCCAGCACGGGGTCCTCCTCCCAGAGCACGGAGTCAGCTTGGAGTTTGGTGCCTCTGCGCAGTCCCAGCCACAGCAGCACTGGCACGATCCTGCTGCGCCGCACAGAACTCCTCCTGCTTCACGGCATTGCTAACTTGATGCCTCATGAGTCTGGGAGAGTCACCTCCAACTTCATGGAGACAGCACAGCTATAAAGAAGAAAATCTGCTTCATAAAGCCAAAAAAATCAAGAATGAACAGTCAGAAAATGCATATAAAGGAACTAAAGTACCTCCCATTATTTCCCAGGCATGACCCTGGGCTTAAACATGAGGCAGGCTGAAAATGAAGCTGTGCGTAGGAAAAAGCAGCAAAGTTGCTCCACATTCCTAGAAGCTTCTCACATTCGCATCTCCACCTTGGGACTCCTGCAAAGGCCAAAACATTTCCTGAAACTTCGAGCCATTTCGAGATGAAGTGAACATCCTCACTCAGCAGATGTCTTTAGGAAACTCGGGCGTTTTTAAATTATCCATAATGGTAGAACAACAGATTTGAACACAAAAAAGGCTGACAGCTAGTCATTAGAGTCACTGCAAAAATAATCTGAACCTGTCCATAACATTAAAGGCTAAGATACAAGTGTTTTTATGTACCATTTAGCATCTCCCTTGTGGAGAACTTGAGCATTTGTGCATCTGGGTTTCATCTGCACCCAGATGAGACCGTGGGTGTGATGTTTTATCTTGAGCTGGCTGCAGCTGGTAACAATGTGTTTGGATACTACCACTCTCTCTCAGATATATTTAAAGAGGTGTGTGAACATGTGCATACTGTTAAAAAAGATAATTAATGACTTAACAGCTAAGGTTAAACTGGAGTCATTCTTTTGCCCAAAGAGACAGCTTTATTAGCCAGCACGGAGGAGTGTTTATTCAGAGTTAAATAAAGAAAAATACAGTTTGAAGATAAGTGGCTTATCATTTAGCCAAAGATTTCTTATAGCACGGAAGGCATACGGTCAGAGCCAGCCAAGAAATGCCCTGTGTCTGCAGCAGGCAGGCACCGAGCGGCAGGGCTGGGCAACGGCATCAAAACCTGCCGAAAGCCTGGAGAAAGAGGGATGTGTGGTTTTTTCTTTACATGCAAAATTTGGCCATCTCAGCTGCTAGATACGGACGTCAGAGATTTCCTTCCCATCTCTAGTTTACCAGCTAAAGCTGTCATTTCCCAAGACAGACCGCACTAAGGGAGAGGTTTCCCTGCCAGAGGGAGGTTATAACTAGATCAGATAGCCCTGGTTAATGTTCACACTCAGAGCAAAGAGCAAACCTGCTATCTGTCGTCCACAGCGTTATTTACAAACACCACGGTGGTAAAAGCAGCCTGTATCTCTCTCTCTTATCCCAAGTCATACTCCTCCATGACAAATAGCGACAGGGAGGTTTCTTCTTTCCTCCTCAAGAGGAGGAGTGTTCAAACAAGATTTTAGAGTCAATTATGTAAGGCAGGACAAACCAGCACTATGTTAAAGGGCTGAGACATATCAGCAGTTGTGTTTTCTTGGGCAAGCCAGCTGTCACTTCTGGGGACTGCCTTTACAGAGGAATTAGCATAGCGATCACATTTAGTTAAACCAGTCTGAAACAGCCATAGGAAAGCTTTGGTCACCTGATGTAAGCCTATTATACTGAACCGAGCAAACGCCCTCCTGCGCGGCAGGGGGGACCCCGTCAGCCGCCAGCTGTCTCAGGGACACAGGTACTTCCCACCCTCCGGACAGACCCTCCGCAAGGGGCTGCACCCGTCCGATTGCTGAAGTCGGTGTCTCCTATCTCGGATTCGTCATTTCCAAAAAACACAAGCAAGCACATACTTGTCACCTATACGCCAAACCAGGGGGGACTGCAGGCATCATCAGAGAGCCTGTGGAGAGCTGTAGAACCTGACATCAGAGTCACAGAAAGGCAGGAACAGGCAAACTGTCACACACAGGCTAACATTCCCATTTCTTTCCCAGCAAATCCTGTTGCCAAAGGTGAGAGACCTTCAAGGAGCAACGAGCGAGGACCAAGCTACCAACTGCAGCAGGCACAACCCTGCCAGTCCTGGCACCTCTGCGGGGATGAGACTTTTCACAGAGGCAAAGGGCAGACTCACACGAGCTTTAACCCTAGCGAGCACATCGCCTGGGGCACGGACGGCTGGAAAACAGGAGTCCTGAAAAGGCCAGGGCCAGAGCTGCTAAAACGAGGAGCGGGCTCAGCCCGTCCGTGTGGAAAGACCTGCGGGCATGATGAACTGTCACAGGTTTGTCTCCCTGTGTCAGGATGAGCTGTTGCCCCCGCAGCAGCGCTGCCACCAGGAGCCGATGCTCAGCTGCTTCCCATAACCCTTCTCCCTGCTTCCTTCTTCCTTCCCCCAGAGAAGTTTTTTGGCTTGTTACACGTTACGTTCCCAATGTACAGAACCCCGCAATAGTGTAGTTGTTTGTAGTTTATACAGACTAAGATTCATTCAATACCCTTGTGGAAAAGTTGTGGAAATCAATGGGATTATAGGAGCCCACTGAAGCCAGGATACTTACTCAATGGACAGCTGGTTGTCATCAATTCTTATGTTTCAGTCAATTTGTTATTCTGACACCCTTAAGCTATGGATTTCCTTTTAAATGATAAGTGTCGTATAGGTTTGGTTATTTAAAATTCTGCTTTACCATAATTGTTCTGTGGAACATATGAAACTTTTACACCAGGAGAACAGCAGACAGCCTTCCAATAAGGCTGGGAGTCTGTGCCAGCACAGGGATTTTCACGCTATTTTAAGCATTTACAAGTTGTCTCAAGCCTTAAATGATAAAAACATCAAGTAGTGAGAGTGCACTGAACTCAATATTTTGCTATTCAGCTAGCCTAGTGGGAACATGCTAGTGCAAATATTTAAATGTAAGCACCAGCTGGAGGCATTTCCTGCAGCTGCCGCCACAAGGCATTAATCGGGTGTTAACCAAAACCACTGGATTCGCGCGAAGGCGAGACCCGGGAGCTGCTGCCCTAGAAGGAAAGGTATTAGCTACAGCCAGGGTGCCCTTACGGTGAAGGAACACAGATCCGCTTTAATAATAGCACCCAGGATGAAGGTGACAACAGATGACTTAAAAGGACCAAGGCAGGTTTTGCGGAAACAATTTAGAGGCTTAAGGAAGATTTTATTAAGCCTAAATCACTAAAGAAAACTTGTTTGAGCAGTTTCCCTTCATCACCCTGCCACAGACAGGGTTTGTGGGAGGAGAGGTACGTATTGCCCAGGGCCACAGAGGAGCCCATGGCACATCCACACCTCCTGCTGCTCTTTCAGCCTATTTACGCGCATCCCATCGGGCTCACAAGTGCTTTTACTGGCACTGCTGGACAAATAATCCATTTGTATGTCATCCCCTGAAACACAGCCATACCAAGCACATGGGGCATCGAAGGGCGTTGAGTCCTGGCTGGCCCAGCTTGCCCTCCTACAAGCCACGCTCAGCCCACCTCAGCTGCCACCCAGCTCCGCGGGCATTGCTGCAGGTGCTGAGGGAAGCCCCTGGCTCTGGCCGGGCCAGACCCCAATTCAAGCCTGTGCAGGCTTTTGGGAATATCTAGAGGTAGAGATAAAAACCCGGAATAGGTTTAGTACTCACCAGACCCAAACCAGCGACTCCTGCATGCTGAGGAATGATAAGCGACATGCTGGGGAGAGGCTGTGTCCTGCGGAGCTGCTCTGTGGGGGTGCGAGGCAGTCACCTGCTTAAAAAACAAAAGAGAACATCGTTTTTTAAAAAAATAGGGATTGGAAAATAATGTTTAAAAAATTAAGGCTTGTTTTCCATCAATTTACCCAAAGGCTATCCATAGTCAAGTAGCAGGGAAAGCAAAACCCAGAGCTGAAGGAACAATTTCTTTAATTTATTTTTAAAATAAGATGCTCTCAATTTCCCAGGAAATTCTCCAGGGGGACAATATTGCATGAAAAAAACCCAGCTTTACTTTTCATAGTCTCAGAATGATACATTTATAAGCCTATACCAGGCTAAAAATTGACAGCTCCAGAGGATCACCACGTCTCTGAAGAAAGAATGAAGAGCCAAGAAGCAGGTTATTAGAGCCTGAAAATATATTCACTTTAAATAAAATACTGTTGTTACATGCGTGGGAGTAGCACAGGGTAGGACAGCAGTCTTGTATTTCTTCAGAGAACACAGGCATTCAAATGAAATCATGAATGATACTATAAACTAGAACCATATTTCAAATAAACATGTAAGTGACAAGTGTTATTTCAACACGTCTAGTTTCATATCTGTTGAAAGAGCTGTTAAGAAGTCTCTCTAAAAGTGCTGGAATTTTTTTTTTTTGCTTCAGCAACACTTTCCATCAGCACGAGCTGCAGTGACTGGGCAGGAGGCTGTTAGGTGTGACATTTGTTTTAGTATTTTGTTGACACCCTCTGATTTGGAAAAATCTGTTCCAAATCCTACATTCCAGTAACTAAAGTGAGTAGAGACCAGCCATGTGTTAATCAAATATTGCCAGGAGTGACCGAAAGCCTTATTGTGCCATCAAATTGCATACTAGCACTTTTTTTTTTTCATGTTAAACTGCATGTGCTAAGCATGACAGCCCGTGAAGTGTGAAACCCAGCTTTACCTTCAATATTGCATCTATTCATGAAAGGTGATCTCTACGCCAGTGTTTCACCTTTCAAGCAGCAAAGGCTTAACCTCTCCGGCGGAGCAGCCCCATCGGTTTATGCCCCTGTCGTGCAGAACTTGCTGCCAGCAGGAACAGGACCAGCACCACATGCCTCACCGCCGAGCCCTGCAGCAGCTGCGTGAGCCTGTGAACGCCGAAGAGAAGCGAAACACATCCCAAAATCACATCAGGTTTCAGGTCATACACTCACAAGCAGTTCCATTAATGAGCACGTGCTGCTGTTGATCGTCATTGCCCTCCGCGTGGCGGTGGCAGAGGTTCCCCAGGGTCAGTCCAGGGGTGCAGCATCCCCGTGTCCTCACCTGTGGTGGGGGCGCAGCCCAGGGGTGCTCCAAACCCCAACATCCATGAAAACACCCCAGATTGAGCAGATGTCCCAGAGCACTGTCTAGGTTGGATAAAACACAGTTTAACAAAACTTAGCAAATATATTTGAAAATAACCTTAGAACTAAGCTGAGATAGGCTCATTTCTTTAGTGGTTTCAGCTTCCCAGTGAAGCCCACCTGGAACCAACCACCACTGCAAGGAGAAAGAGTTGCAGAAACCAGCACAAACTAACAGACGGCGATAAGGTGATGGGAGCAGGTTTGGATTGCCTTGGTCCAGAAGAGCTAGACCAACCTCTGCAAGAATAGATGAGGGACATGCAAACTTGCAGGGAGGAGCTCTAGCGCTGGAGTTCTAGCTGTGACTCCTGTTACAAACACATTACTTGGAGTAAAACAATCAAACAAACAAAATCTTGCTCATCAAGACACTTAAATTTAAGTATTCTTTCTGTACAAGATGTTTAATAATTCTCCCTGAAAGTTACCAAAGACATGTGCCAAGGAGCTCGTGACTCAAGGGTGAGTGCTCCAGAGACCCCCATGCACAAGCGGGACCTGCAGCTGACCCAGCCTGGATTTGCAGTTTCAGTTCTAGAGTGTCACATCTTCAGTCCCGTGTATTAGTCACCACCTGCAAAGGAGATGAAAACTCTAGAAGAAAAAGCAAAAAAAACCCTAAAAGAGGTGGTGGTGTTAGCTCAGGCACGTGGATGCTGGCAGCTCCCCAGCGCACAACCCGGCACTGTCACCCCCTCCGCGATGACCTGCCCCAGGGCCTGCCACCAGGAGCCTGCCGAGATCCACCCACGCTCCTTCAGACTCACAGACAGGCCCCAGAGGTTTTGCACACAGGTTTTGTCTGGGCTTCTCGACAGAGGCCATCGCTGTTCCAGCAAGTTTATGTTCCTAGGATGCAGCTCGGAGCCAATGTCAGCGCTGGGCCCACAGTAACATCTTCCGCAGCTGCCAGAAGCCACCGTGCCACAGCGCTGGCTTTGCTCCGAAAGCAGGGGCAGCCACGCAGGTTGCGCAACGGGCAGCTTGCTGCTAGTAACAGCTAAGCTGCTGAAGCTGGGGGGCTTTTAATTTTTCAGAAGGACCTCTTGTAACTCTTAGGAGTCATATATAGGCTGGGCCAGTTAAAAAAACCAACCAACAAACCCCACAGTTCTCATGTGAAAGCGTGCTTTCAAAAATGGGTTTTGGTCAAAATTTAAATGTCTCTGATGGTTGGCATGTAAATGTAACAACAGAGATGATAAGGAGATGCACACTTGAAATAAGGTACCAAATTGTAACAATAAGGGCAATTTAGGTCTTTTAAAAATTATCAAGGGTTGTGATAGATTAAATAATTTTAAAAATTAAGGTTAGATTTATTCTAGAACAGGCACTAGAGGTAGCTAAATCTGAAATTCATTTAGAGGACTGTTGCTGCCTCTGCTACGCAGTATTCATACCACAGCACAGCGAAGGCTCCTGCTCCGCATGTAACCGAGCATCCTCCCGAAGCGCACGGTGCTGGCTCCAAGGTGCCAGGGGCATCTCTGTGGCACCACCAGAGCCCTTCTCGCCAAAAACGGCCTAGCTCGCCTCCACGGAAAGGAACGTCTCCATATCTTTTGCCTACAGGCACTCGCCCAGCGAGCTCAGGTAACACAGGGGAGAGGGCACCCCCCGCCGCCTCTCGCTGCTCCCGTCGGGGAGCACAGCTCTCCCCTTTCTCACCCACCGGGTCCGGTACCAGACGGACAGAAGGACAAATAAAAAGCGAGCACAGGGCGGCAGGCGCCCCCACGCACCGCAGCAGGAAAAGATACGACGCTCTCCCCGTCGGGGAATCGAACCCCGGTCTCCCGCGTGACAGGCGGGGATACTCACCACTATACTAACGAGGAGCGATTACACCACCCGCATAGTCATTATCTGAGCGGCCACCGAGTGTGTCAATTACCGCTTCTTTATCGGTTCCTTCGCAACGGGACCGCTTTTCCCTCCTGTCACTCTACCGCGCTCCCTGCAGGTCACCATGGTCGCTCTGGCTGGAGCAACCGCCCCCGGCAGCACGGAGAGAATGGCCAAAATACCCACTGTTTGCCCCAACTTGGCCTCTCCCGGGTGCACAAGCTCCACTCGCATCAACCCGGTCAAGAGCAGACACCATCTGTACTACTTCGGCTTAAAAAAGCACTCACTGCAAAGCTTCCTGTGTAAAGGCTATGCTCGAGCTTCAGTATTTACTTTACACACAAACACACACTATATATATCTATAGGAAGTACACTTTAAAGAATGCCTAAACGCAGCCCTGACACTTATTGCAGCAGTCCAGAATCGCTACTCCATTGCTACCAAAGCGATTCAGGAGTTCGCATTCATATGTGTAAGAACATGATGTTGTATCGCATTCATGTCCACAGACGGGGCGTGTCAGAGTCTGAGTTAAGATCCATTACCAACACCGAAAAGTTTAAAAAAAGTAAAGTAAAGAAAACTGTTGAAGATTCAGAAACATTTGTCTCCCCATCCAAACTGCTGCCAGTTCTGGAAAACTAAGAAATACACACTGAGAATACACGGAAAACTCAATAGAAGAGACTTCACTCCTAGATTTCATAAGGGCTGAAGAAGTTAAAGGAAAACATGATAAAAACTACATGGGGGTGTGCATCTAGCATCACTGTCATGGGCAACAGGCAAGAGGGGACTCCCACCCGTCCTGATCAGTCAGATCCAGCTGTAGGTAGGGGAAATCACCACACCAAGGCAGCGCCTAGAGAGCCACAGGTGGGAAATGAGCTGTTATTTTTGTGTCAAGATTCATTTTGGGTTTTTTAGTTGATACAGAGGAAATGGACACAGAGCCGAAGCACAACCACAGCTAGTGAACTGTCACCGAACAGCTTAAAATTAATACTGCATTAATTTCCCAGGCTGGAACACACTGTGGAGTGTTTTGTAACCATATCTGTGTGCTAAGGGTGCCTCCTGCGTACGGTGGGGTTTGCCTAAAGCTCTTCTCCTGGCCTGGCAGCTGAGCTGTTTGCATTGGCAACTCCCTGCCGCCCTCCCAGTGCCAGGTCCCAGTATGCAGGAGAAGAGCAGCCGAAAATGAAGAACCTGAAATCACACACCTTATATGAGATCCCCAGCAGTCCCGTTCTCACCCCATCAAAGCAAAGAGCAGCACTATTTGGTGTGAAAGATGCTTATAACGTCTACGATGCATTCCTAGTGGAAGCTGGAACTGATTTTTTAGAACTGTCCATAGCAGAATTTAAGATCTATTTGTTTGAATGTTCATTCTCCATGTCATCGGTTTTCCTGTGGTATCAGAATCAATTAAACCCTCAGAGAACTGCCAGACTGAAGCATTTTGCTCTCTCACATAGGTCTCCGTTCGAGCTGACAAACAAATAAATACCCATAAAATGCTGGGGGCAGCTGGGGTGTTAACTCAGAGGTAGTAATGGATTAACTGAAAAGAGCTGAAGGAGCTACAGGCTCCGGCTGTCACCTCTACACCTAGTGCAAACGATGGCTAGAGAGGCCGGATGGCTTCTGAACTGATCCCATTTATAAGTTGCCAAGCAAAAGGTCTCACACTGTTGAAATTCATCCCCTTTCCCAGCAGATCAGAAACTGAGGTTAAGCCTCAGGCCAGCCCAGGACCTCTGGCCAGAAGGCCCTGCCTGCGAGCCACCCACAGCAATGCCGGCGGGAGGGAACGTGGGAAGGGAAGGCAGGTGGTGTAAAGCAGACCGGTTTCCAGAGGGTGGGGAATGGTGGCTCTCTTAAAAACTGGCTGCCATTATACACCCCAAACTGAAAGCTGGATCAATTGCAATTTAAAAATAAATAAATGTAACGGCCTGCAAAGAGATCAGGTTATTGGATTTTGAACAGTTGCAATTCCCCTGGTGCCAATTTACAGAGTCTTACTGACCGGGGGTTTCTGTTTGTTTGGGTTGTGGCTTTCCGCCCCCTTACCCTTTCCAGTAAGAACAAGCGTGCTCTACTCTTGGGGTGTTTCTGCGCACCATTAGCTCAGCAACGTGCCTTTTGTGAAAGGTAAACCCTTTACTAAAACCTCTGCTTCACCAGGCACAAACGACTAACACACTTGGTGGGAAGAAGGAAGAGAGACATCCGTGAGCAGGTTTGTGTCGTCCAGCACTAACCTCGTCACAAGTCCCAGAGCTGGCTTCAAACAGCAACTCAGCATTCCCATAGCCCGCGCACAGCTCTCCAACCGCGACCTGAAAAGTCTTCCTTAAAAAGTAACGCCTTTTCCTCTTGGTTTTAAATTACTGATGTAAATCCTTGTACTCCCTACACATTCCCTGGGAAATCTTGGTGTCTATTATCAGATGACATCAGTAACTCTCCACAGAGAGCAAGCCAGCAAAAGCCTGTGATATAAAAAGTACATCAACAGATTACATCAGGGACAACTCAGTAACTTGCTTATCAGGGCACACCTGGGTTATGAAAGCCTCACAGCCTTTTGTACAGCCCCTTCAGAGAAGGGAGGAGAACACTGTACTACTCACAGGCGGCAGGCTGATCTCCAAGCTAATAAGCAGCCATAAACCTGTAGATCTTGGTTAAGATTTTAAATCAGATTCTCCCAGTGCAGAGTGTTCCTTAAGTGAAACATAACTCTGTGAAAATTAAATGAAGAACTGAGCAAAGCCTCTCAACTTCTCCCTAGAAGAGGTTACGCTTCTCCAGTGTATCCGTCACCCTGAAATGCTGAAACAAAATGTTCTTTCTAGTAAGAAAAGTTCCAGACAGGTAGGTGATACGACTGCTAGGGATCGTCCTGGAAAGAGGTATATCTACCCCAAATGAGAAAACACAGAATTCTCTGGTTCTTGCTGTCATGAGCGGACTCTAGGGACACATGGCCTCTGGTAAGACCTTGCCAGGGAACTGAAGTGATAAACCATAACAAATCGATCATAGCAGAAAAGCAGTAAGGGGCTGTAAACTCAGAACAAAGTCAAATACTGCACATGACATCAGCTCTGGAGTTAACAGCTAGCACTGCTTCCAGGTCAACGACACTGACTTAGAGCTCTTTTCAAAAGCAGTGAACTTAATTTGCTGCAGCCAGTTCCTCCAGTGACACCTCTCTCCCCGCTACATCTCTAACACCACCGACTTGGGTGCTAGCTCTCTGCATTTACTGTGCAAAGCGCCTCTCCTTGCGTTCCCTTGCTACCAACACCCGCTCCCTTGCTGCTTCCAGGCTTGCACTCCTCTGCTGACACCAGCCTCTGACCACCAGTCCCTGGCCAAAACTCTGAGCCATCTGCCTTGATATGCCCCACCCCAATATATCAGTCTCCTTCAACAGAACCACCCTATGATCCCTAGTAAGAAAAGGCACAGAAAAGGCCATGGTAGTCAGCACCTTCTTTGCCTCAGGTTCTCACTTTTAAGGTCTGCCCTCAGGCTTTCAGCTCCTCGAGCCTGGTAGCAGAAGTGGTGGAGTGAGGCATTCCCCATGGGAGAGGAAAATTGTTAAGGAGCCCTGGAGCTGCCTGGGCACAGAGGATGCCCTGGGACCAGACAGGCTCTGTCTGAGGGTGAGGATGGAGCTGACTACTGGCAGGTCATGGCCACCAAGGAAGGTTCCTGATGGCAGAAGACAGCGAGATGTTCCACACATACACACATCCTCAAGAAGGTCGGGGCGGGGGGGGTGTGTGCTGTGTGCGCTACAGGCTGGCCAGCTTCACCCCAGTGCCCGGGAAGGCCACAGAGCCAGTGCACACATCCAGGCACACAACGGACATGGCAGCAATCAGAACAGCATGGCTTTACCAAGGGCAAATTGTGCCCGAGAGCTTTCTGTGATGACTGGCTCTGTAGCTAACAGAGGAGCATCGGATGTTGTTTATCCTGACTTTAGCAAGGGCTTTGACATTATCTCTCATAGTTAGAGCCAAATTGGTGAAATACAGAGTGAACATGTAGACAACAGGGTAGAGGGAAAACTGGCTGAGCAACCAGACTCAAAAGGCTATGAAAAGGACTACAGAAACTACTCAAAATTTAATTTGCAAGTGATCTCTTAGGTGCTTATTCTGCCTTAAAATCACACAGGCTGCAGGCACGTTACCTTTCAGGACTTGCAGAGTCTGAAGTTTGGCTATGAATCTTCACTCTGTCTTGGTTTTTCTTCCCCCCCAGTTGATGGAATGTATTTTATCATCTGCTTGAAATATGCTGTCATTTTGGATCCCTCTTCCTTTCCGGTTTCATCATGCAAAATTCTGCTAGAACACTTCCTCTAGTCATTGCTCAATATGTAGGCTGTGTTAGGGCAAAGAAATGATATGTAAATTTCCTTTATAATTACGTAAACAATGCAGAATGCTGCAATAAAACCACAGCCAAAAGCTTCTCTCAGTCAACACTGCTCAGCCAGAATCTAAAGGGTTATGAGGATAAGGTGTTTGTACACCACAGAGGTATCTGTCCCCACGTTAAAAGTTTGCCAAGTTGCTCAGCAACTCAAACGTGTTTCTGAGATCTTAAGCCCTCTCAGTGCCCACATTTCCTTTCTGTGTGGCGTAACTGTATGTTCTTCCCAGGAAGGTCACCTTCATGAACTGAAGGGACTGTTGTGTACTTGGAAGAGAAATTTTTACCTATAAAGTTCATATTGCTTCTTCCGTAACTGATCATGACTCTGCCGCAAGAGAGCTACTCTCATCATTTCCCTTCCTGCATGCCCCTGCCAGGGTTCGCAGCAGGAGTCTGGGCCAGCCGGAGTCACTGCAGCCTCCGGGAGGCAATTTGCCCCGGGACCCTGCAAGGCTACAAAGAAGCCACCATTGCCAAATTAACTCTCTCCACTATATACTTAGGGGTTGCATAAAAATTCTCTCCCCATCCTGCCCGCAGACACAGAGCAACGCTGATTGCCCTGTAGCCCTAAAGATGCACCTCCCCGAGGCAGAGATGGTCGCACTGCAGCAGGTGACGTTCGGAGTCCCCTGGGAGCGGTGCTCTGCCTGCTCCCTACAGCCTGGGATCTGCAGAATGTGGTGGTCAACCACCCCGGTACCTCCCGCACACTGCGCACAAGGTGACTCCTGCTACTTCTTTGGTGCTCTAGCCTGAAACAGCACAAAGTGGATATACTTAGTGAACACCTGTTGATGGACAGAGATGCCTTTAGAGCAGGAGGGGTTTCACTCCGGGACAAAATGCAAACTTCGTTTTTCATCTACAGTTCTAAAGAGAGCAAAGTTACAAGGATTATTAAAGGTTTGCATTTCTGACTCTAATAAAAATTCAAATACAGTCAGCTGAATAGTCTTACAGTGAGAGGAAGTCACTTGTTTCATACTAATTTTATTTTTAATCAGATCCACAGATAAGATAGAACTAAACGAAGCTCACACAGCTTACCCCATCCCCTGAGCTTGCACCCAGGCTGCACCAGGAAGCAGTTAAGGAGCCCAGCTGAAATGCAAACCAGCTTCCACAAAAGGCTACTACAGTTCACTCAAAGAAAGAAGAGAGATTTCCACAAAAAAAAAAAGATGGCAAACCAAACAAACCAACACCCCATAAACTTGTAAAGGAACTTGTATTTCTTACAAGCTCCTTTCTCCTAGTTAAAAAGAATCACTGTGGTGCAGAGCTCCCCTTTGCCAGACTCAATGGAGATACAACATGGAATGGAATTTTTAGGGTTTATTTTCTGGCAGTTTAGGCAAAGATCGATAGTTTGGATGGCTAACGTATTTGTACAGTGAACCCTGAAGAAAAGTCTCTGACACAGCAAGCTCGTCGCAAGATGCACTGCCAGCATGCTGCTGTGGCACAGACTTCATTCCTGACAACTTCCTGCCTGTTAGGCATCCAGTCAGAACAGCTTCAGGACAATGTAATTTGGCTTTTCCAAAACATAAGCAAAGAACAACAGAGTAATTGCAGTTTATATATAACATGCGATTTATAGATGAAGTATTTTATTCACCAGGAAAAATACCACTCTGAGTTACCTGTGTGCGTGAATCAGCATGTGCTCTCAAGTTAATTTGGAAAGCAAAAGCTTCCAGAAGCTTCACAGCACGCTTTCTACTTCAGGACTGCAAAACCAGCGTTCTTTAGAACATCAAAACCAGGACTGGAATCTAAGAACTGTGAAGCATAGGCTTTTATTAAAGGAGAGGAATAAAAGACAATGAAAACCATACCAGTCGCGTTTCCTTAGTATAAAAGGTTATGTCACAACCCCCAGTATCAAGTATCACAGCAATTTATGATCCTAAAGGAAAAAGAAAAACACACCCAGAAATCCCTCCCTCAAACCCCAGAAACGCAGGCAAAACAATGAACAATCTCAAATTATTTATTAGGAAAAGACAAAGTACTGTTTCAACATTCATACAGAACAAACGGTAATAAAACCAGGAAAATAAACTGTAAAAAGTAGGCCCATCACAGAGGAGCTGGGTTATGACAAAGTAAACGAAATCCAAACTTCATTCATGCAAACAAGCAGTAAAGAATTATTTACAGTTTCGATGGGATGAATTACAGCATTGGCTATATTTGGGCCCCAACAAAATTACTCAGTGACATATTAAAGGGATCCAATCTGTACATTCAGCAATGAGAATCTATAAAAAGAAAAATAATTTAAACAATTTACAAGAGCTGTATTACAGATGGCATAAAGTTATCATTTACAAGAGCTGTATTAACAGGTGACAAAGGTATTAATCAGTAACTTATGAATAAAAATTTGTAGCATATATTTTTACATCACATCTTCAGTGTCTGAACAGTAAACAAGAAAGTGGAGACAAAATATGAGAGTGCAATGTAACACAATAAGGCAACTTAACCAAATGGCTCTTCGGAGAACTTCCATCCTACAGGGGTTTACGATTTATAAATTCGCCTGTCCCTTTTGCTAACTAACTAAAACAAATATTTGAAGACAGCAATTGGTGATTAGAAGGCCTGCATATGACGAGACAGTAGATGGAAAATTAAATACTCATTTGTTAAAACGCCAAAACTCAGAAACGTAAAAAAGTGCAGATTATCAAAAGCCCTGTATATCTTATTTCTATAACATCAACACACTAATTTTCATGTTCTAGATGTCATAATTCAATATGTCTCAAAATACTAATTCACTAGTCTTATAATTAAATTCTTTTATAATGCACAAGCTGAAACTAATATACCTCCTCCCAATGCTTGTATTTACAATGTTCTGAAATTGATGCTAGAAGAACTGTGAAATGCTAGCAATTCATAGCAAAGATTAGCAACTGATACATCATATTCCAGTTTATTTTATAGGCAAGGCTAATTAACATATTTAGCTTTTAAAATTATTTTAAATGGGTATTTTCGGATTTTCAACACCTTCCCCAAATGCTTACGGTCATGGCTGATTTTCTTGACGTTTTAGCAGAGAACAAAAGCCAATCATGTTCCACTTGATACTGTTTGTTTGAACAGCCACAATGACAAAACAAGATGAAGGATAACACTGAAATCCAGCAATGAAAACCCATCTGTATCGTAGCACACAAGGGGAATGTTACGGGCCTTACAGAAAGCAGCACAGGAAGCCAAACCTGCCAATGACTTGCCACATTAATAAACACAGTCCACACACTCTAAAAGAAACAAAAAAGGGAAACTTGAAATAAGGCCAAAAAATATTGGCAAACGATGAATTTTAAGTCTGTCAAAAGGACCAGGCCATAAATATTTTATTTACAATTTCTATTTAGAATCTTTATTTTCAACAAATGATTTAGCACCAGCAGGAATATGCCAAGTAGCATTACTGTGTTCCCCAGGCAGAAAACCTTGAGGCCAAATCTTGCTCCTTAAGTTTAAAACAGTCCACATTTAAGAGAATCATCTACTCAAGTAACTAAAGTAAGCAGGATTTGGCACTCAGTTATGCAAGCCTAGACTGCTCAAATATATTCCATTAGCACATTAATAGTTACAAATATATTACAGCATCTTTTGAGATGTTTTCAGAAAGTGTGTTTTTTAGAATACTTAATATGCTTTATATGCGTGAAGAAAACAAAATAAAACAGGCTTCTTTGCAGACTTTTAAAAAACAATTAGTAATTTTATCACAGATGACAGAATACTGGCAATGTACTTTGGAGTATATCAGTAAAACTTGAAAGAACGTAAGCAGGGAATTATCCCTCTATACTGTAATAAAGCATTTTTTTTTTTTTATCTCCCATGGTCATGTCTGAGGCCTTAATTCACCCATTTTATCCATAACGATTAAGTTTGCCCCCTCTCACTGTGCGTTAACAGGAAACAGAAAAATTAATACAAAACAGTAACTATATGTGTCGAGTGCGTTCCTAGCTCTGTGCTGTGATCTATAGGTCTCTGTCAAATACTTCTAATCTGAGTCACAGATTTGTTCACTTTTTAAATTAAGCAAAGCTCTATTACATATTACATGTTTTTTAAACCTACGTAATCCAGAAAGCCCTGTCTCTAGGCAAACACTATTCTCATTATGTGCGCAAATGGACTTGGGATAAAAAGCTGACCACAACTAGCTCAACAGAACTGCACTGACCTTCATCTCTGTTCTGAACTCAACCGAACTGTTTCCTCACGATTATAGCCATCTAGTATCCAGAACATTAAGAGCGAGAGTGATATTTAAAAATAGGTTGAATGCAAATTTAGGTATTAACATAAGTTGATGACTGAATGCATAAGACACCATCTAGTCTTTAAGAAGCACAGATTTGCTCTTGATAGAAGACACTTTAATTAGTTCCAACTGTTATTCTGAAACATTTAGAAATGAGAAGTTATTGCAACTTAATCCAGAAGTAGATACTTCCTGAAGACCTCTGCTGGACAGAGACAAAGAGCTAGTATTACAACCCTTAAAGGCAATATAATCACCTTGCATGTATACTACCATCAACTCAAATGCAAGGAGAAATCTCACAGTACTACTGAAGGAATATTTAATTCATTATGAGAAGCTTCCATGCTGTAACTCTCAGGAGGTGTTGAGGGAGAGGGAGAGGGAGAGGGAGAGGGAGAGGGAGAGGGAGAGGGAGAGGGAGAGGGAGAGGGAGAGGGAGAGGGAGAGGGAGAGGGAGAGGGAGAGGGATCTTCAAAAGGCAGGTCAGATAGCTGAACACGCTTTGAAAATCTGGACCAAACTATAAGACAAAGGAAGTGTACCAGTGCTGCTTCTCTCCGAACTGTTACATTTATTGAGGCTTTCCTAAAAGAATGAAGAAGTGTTTATACTTAAACCTCTGCTACCTTCAGTAAAGAACACTGAGGACATGTTCATTCCAGCTTGCTAAATATTTAAAATGTATCGTGGAAGTTGTTCCCTTCTCATTCAAATTGCAGTTATCGTAGTAGAACTCGAAAGGTGAAAGTGGTTAAGTTTAACAGCCATATCAACTTGGAATAGCTTCATCTAAAAATGAACTACTTTGGCCAGAAAGAATCCATACTTATCTGACTAAAAACTTGCATGATCTTTACTGATAGAATAAAACTGTGCATAATACTTAAAAAGACCAAGCTGGAGGGATGAGACCATGAAATGCAAAAGCATTACCCCAATATAAGGGCTACAGGGATAGGAAGCCAGAAACCTGATGATGTTTTCCTGGCATCCCTAGCTACACTGGACTGAAGGGATCGTTTCCATGGCAAATAAAAATATCTGCCATTTCTCTTGTAAGCAACACTGTTTAGGAAACCTCCTGGATAAAGTCCCAAGTACCAGCAAAACTGGCATTATATGAAAAAATTAAAAGGCACTCACATGGCTGATTGAGCTGAAAACGATTACACATTCAAAATGAGCTTTACACTTTACTTTAGAAGAAGAAATTTCACACAACTTTCCTCTAGAAGTGGTTCCACTTGAAAAGACAACAGTAGCCCTGAGAAAGCCTCAAATTTTCTCTACTCTTCATTGAATCAATTCACTCTAAAGCTGCTTCAACCAGTTAGCTTTCAGGAAAAGAAATGGCAATGGTGAAAGTAAAAACAGAGACGATCAGGAAAAAGCAACTTACTTCAAGTGATTTGCATGAAAAAAACCAAGCCTTTTCAACCCATTTAGAAGAGAATCTATATGAAAAGACTTTAAGGCCTATCTTGCAGCTATTTGTGACGCCTAGCACTTCTACTGATGGTAGAGTCAATCTTTGGAGACTCTAGTAATAAGTTGAAGAGAAAATGAGATGAAACCAAAGATGTGGCTTAAATACAGGGCCCCTGGGCTTTACAGTAGGGCCTGAAAACTTCTCTGGTTGCTCTTGCAATGAAGTAATAATTGTGCTGATAAAACTAGCAAAAGGAAGCCAATTTTTTTAGAAGCTCAAGGGAAGTAAAACAGAGGTAGGGCATACTTTTTGATTCTCACAGTAGTTTCTATACAGTACTGCTATTCAAGAATTACTCCATTGATTTATTCTGTAACTCTGTACAATTAACTTTAAAAATGTATCTTAGGTCATATCAACTTCAAATGGTTTAAATTAACCACAGTCATTAGGTAATCATCTTCTACATATGCTTCTGGTTAAACATACAAGTAACTTCTAACTACTGCTTCAAGAGCAGCTCTCCTTCAGTATCAGAAAATGAGAAGTGAAGTAGCAATAAATATGGTCTCAAGGAACTGTTTCTAATCAAGCTGTAGTATGTGTCTTAAGTACCTCACTTTGCAAGAAAAATATGCAGTTGATCTGCAAAATTTTCAGGAGGCTGTCACAATGTTCAGAAAAAAGGTTTTACAAAGTTTTATAACCAAATAAAGGTTATTTTCCCTAGTCAATTCTCACTTAAAAGGAACGGCATACAGCACTTATAAAGACATTCTATAAAAACCATATTCACTTATTTTCTGAAATGCTCTGATTTAGCATTAGATTGGTTGAACTGTCAGTGTAATTTTTGTTTGGTTTTTTTTATGTCTACAATGAAACATCAAAGCAAGCACAACAGAAATGTAGTATGAGTACCAGAAAAAACAGCAATAAATGGAACTGCATTTGCAATTAGCATTGGGCTTAATGAATTGGCTACTCTAAGTTACTGTACTCTTAAAGGACCACAGAAATTAAAAAAAAACAAACAAACCACAACCCACATGATGTTAGTATGGGGCTTTCAATTTTAAGAAAAGAAAGAGAAGACTGAAAATAGCACATAGGGGTTTGTAACACACTATGTGGATGTGTCCATGAATACAACACAGCCATGCTGTGGAATACTCAAGCAATCAGTTTTAAAAACACCTTAAAACCCAACATATGAATGTGTTCTAGTCTGGTTGCTCCTCATGCACTTATAGGAAATATTTAACAATAAAATGATGTCATAAAATTGGGTAGCTCTTTAGTCTACAAAGAGTCATATAGTTAATGACTGTATAATATTCTTACAAGTTTAACATCTCATGCCCTGGCTTCAATGCTAAACTTATTAAAGTAATCACAACTGTAAATTTTAAAAGTATACAGAAAAACCCAAAGATCAGTTCTAGAGTACGGATTTTATCCCAAGGCCACAATTTGATGAATGGTTCCATATTGCAAGTGCACTAAATATTGGTCCATTTGGTGCTGCAATACAAACTCTGATGCAGTCCGCAACTTTTAAAAACAAACTTCCAAATCCAGAAGCAAGCTAACAACCTTTCATTTTCAACATCTAATTAGATTCTGATCAACTCTTACAAAAATAAGGAAAAATCACATTTTCAAATTGGTAGTATGGGGCAGAAATTTTCCAAACCTCCACAGAAATAAGCCAAAGCACCAGAATTATGAGATCCTATTTTTAGTCTGTTTTATAAGGATTTCTTCAATTCTCTCAGCCTTTCTGGTACCTTTACAAGTAAGGATGCATGATGTCAAATTTAATGAGACACGAAAAAAAACAGAAGGCATTTTGGAAGTCACATCCTTAAAAAAAAAATCCCAACCCCCCAAACCTGCCTTCATTCATCAATTTTTTTTCCAAATCCAACCAAAGACAGAGGGGATCTTCAAATAAACGAAGAGGACAAGTGAGTACCTTCACAAAACCTTCAAAACATCAACTGCATAAATCTGCTGCTTTGGCTGATTTTTTGTGTTTCTATTCTTCCCACGAAAAATTAAAGCATTAATATTATTTCCATTACACATAAAAATAAAATAATTACTATTCTTACTGTGGGAAGCAATTGTCTACAATTTCCTCATCTTGTAGATAGTACCTTACTGTTTTTAAAGTTGCTTTCTGTAAGTACACATGGGAAATTGTGCTCATAACACAGTATAACTAAAGAAAATAATTTTTCATTCACCAATTATATACAAAACTGATGGGCCTAAAGCCTCAGGAGTAAACTTGCAATATTAACACACTGAGCACTTAAAGGATTGGCATTCCTTCTTCTGGAAGCTTGTTTTCAGAGGATGTATTGCATATTAGAAGTTCGATATTGGCTACATGTACCAAAGAACACAAACGATATCCCCACACATTTCATTTATCAATGCCCAACAGAATGAAACCCCCTTCCTTATAATGGCAATACTCAGTAGCTCATCACTTCTTAAAAACAGTTACAGAAAATCTGCTATTTTTTTCTCCCCTCCCCAGATTTAGTTTCCATTGCCATAAACAAGTATCATTCAGATGGAAAATAGTTCAGTGTAGTGACATCTGGTATCTCAGCTGAAATTTGGCAGCCCAAGAAGAGCACCAACAGCTCCAAAGTATCCCTGTTCAAAACAAACAAAAAAATATTTCAGGTTCAAGTAGGGTATTGAATTCTGCACTAATCACGTTTCAATGACAACAAAGCATTTGGTGGACCAGTGCTACAGAAAGAACACCATACACTTTCAATATACAATCTTTCATAATAATTTTTTAAAGCTTTGTGAAATAAACATTTTATCCTTATTTAATTTTAGGAGATTTCACCCCAAGCCTCCCCATACACCGCAGGACTTCTAAGACATGCATCAGTGGCTCCTAAAGCACGGAAATCAGGTTTGGTTTGTTTTTCCTACAGGAGCTGGTTGCCAAAGGATCTTCAATATCCATAGCAACACTATTCCTAAGGTACAAATCAGAATTTTCTTAAACTAACTGCACCTCACATTTTTTAAGAATTTTGTCCAAGCTTCAACACCATTTTTTGGCCTGTATACTTACATGCATACAAAAAACTACCTTCTCCTGTTGGATTACTTTTTCCCTCTGGGAAAACAAGATGTTCCCCTTCCCTATAACTGTGGAATATAGAGGTGTCTGGAACCTACACTTGACCAAATGCAAGAATTGAAAATTTATCCAAGAAAAATTTTAAGGGGGTAGAACTAACAAGGAACCATTCTGCTATTACTGCTGACACTAGCACCACCACAGACTACTGTCTGTCTCAGGATAAGCCATAAAGGAAAAAAGCTGTTAGAATCAAGTGAAAGGGAATAGATGTAATGCTGTAATATTTGCAGACCAACAAATTGAGGACAAAAATTGCCAGCCCACTGCCAGGAAGCTATAAGTCTCCCAGGTAATTAATACTAGTTGCCTATATTTTAACCAAAACAGGTCAACCCTCTCAGCATTACATACTGACCTAGACCGCAGAAGCTGCCCAAAAGCAGGTTAGTCCCAGAGCATAAAACTGCAACAACAAATTTAAGGTGTATCTGTGGCAGTAGGAAAGCAGTCCTTGTTAAAAGCAGTCTCAACTTTCAGGATGTTGCCCAAGCTCAGTTGAGAACAATGTAAGTATTTCAAAGGCCCATACTTTAGATCTCTCCATAATCTTTTGAAATACAATACTTACTACTGTTGCCACCCAAAAGCAAGGTAAGGCTGTTGAAGCTTAGTGCAGAGCTTAAGATTTTCTTGTCCCTCTCCAAAAATCTATAGCATGAACTGAGATACCCTGAAGTGACTGAAGTACTTCCCTGGCAGAGAGAAATGTCCCCAGACAACCAACACAGTATGAGAAACCTCCTCTGACTTCCAAGGTTTACGGAGTACTTGGTGTCTCAGGTTATCACACGTATGCGAGCTACTCAATATGTGCATTTTTGATTTACGGTAAAAGAATACATACAGATAAACAAGCCATGGCATACCTCATGTTCTAGGAACAAGGCCTTCAGCTGGCCTTTTGACCAGTAATCCAGTGCATACGCAAGAAGCTTCATTGATAAAGTATTCACACGTAAAAAATTGCCAACAAACACAACTCTGTTTATTTTCTAAGAAAAGAAAAACAGCAAAGGATTAAGTCTTTTCACTCTTTAACACCGCTTTGAAAAATAAAGCTATGAAAGAACGCTGTCTCAAGCAAGAAAAAAAAAACAAACGAAAAACCCACAAAACCCCGAACAACCCACAATTAAAACATGGTTCCAAAATTTAAAACACAGCATACTTGGGGAAAAGGAAAAAACATGCAACCCTCAAGAATTAAAGGACTTAATTTACAGAGAAGCAGCATTTTTGTTTAAATTAAGTGAGCATTTTAACTAAGCCAAAGAAACAGCCCCGCTAAAAGTGAAATTAAATGAAAAATACTTATACTCATTTTATACTCATATTTATTACTTATATTTGGTAGAGAAGACTCAATGCCTTCATAGCCCTGTACAATGCTGCTTGATCCATATGCAACAAGGCAGCACTGTAAAGAAGCCGAAGACAGTAAGACGTAACAGATGTTCCTTTCATCTTCAGACCTCAATATACCTCAGTGTAAGATTAGACTAAGACTCAAATTGTAGAAGCGAGCTGTGAATTTTAATCAAGTCAAATGTAAAAAAAAAGTGAAAATTGTTCAATTTCCCCCGTTCACTGAAATAAATCCAACATTAAGTGGAAGGAACATTAAATACTGGTTTAATGATATGAGAGCAAGAACCAAAGAAAATTTAATTGTGTTAGTGCTTAACATAGTGCTTAAATAAGCGCTTAATTATATTAGATGAATACTCTTCTCTAAGTTGCTACAAAAACTAGTATGACAATTCAACCTGCATTCAAAACGTGCAACTGTTTTTCACCATCTTGAGCAGTGAAGACAGGGAAGACAGAATAAACATACTACCCAAACAAATGTAATTCTGCTCTATAGCAGGAAGCCAAAATAATTAAATCCATTTTATCTTTATACATCAATTCAAGATATTAGTTTGTGGATCCCTATTAATCATTTCTTACGATTTGTAGTTCTGTGACATAATTGGAATTAGACCAAAAAAACCTTGGAATAAAGCTAATTTGTGCCATTTATGAGTTCTGATTTGTATTCTTTACCCCCACCCTTTGCATACATTTGCCTCACACTCAGACTACTAGTATGTACTGTCAACTTCACCCCCATTTCAACTCTTTTGTTATCAAGCTTTGCCATAAAGCAAAAAAGCCAAAATTAACTCAACACCCACAAAATTAACTCACTTCGCCAAGACAGGCATGAGAGAAAGACAGAGGAGGAAACTGAGGGAGAATTTGCAATATTAAAACCAGAAAAATATGTTAGTCTGGCTCCTCAGCAAAAGTTATTGCAGCTAACAACGTTGTTGATATTTCTGAGACTAAATCACCTCCATAGATTTTAAACAGAACTCTGAATCAAGTTACCCTTAGTCTTCTCTAGGAAAGCTGTTACTAAACCTCACTTTATCCAAAGTTTGTTGATAATGAATGAGAAAATCCCTGGTGCTCAAACACCGATATGTCCTATGCCTATATCTAGTATTCTTCCATAGGTTCTTGACTGTCCATGCTAATCATATTGAAACTGAATGTATACTGGTTCTTTTTAGCAGAGCGTTGAGAAACAGAAGATGGCAGGAAACAGACTCTGTATCAACCAGTAAGAAGGCAGGTGTCAAAACAATTTGAAGCCTCAAGAATTGTAAAAATTAAAAATAATGCTCAACTAGAAGCAAGGTTTTCTACAAGCTTTCATCAGAGAATAATTTCAGCTTGAAGAAATTGCTGGAGGCCATCAGGTCCTACGCACCACTCAAAGCAGGTCTTTCAGCAACTTCAAGTTGCTCAAGTCACGCGTTTTGAAACTCTCCAAAAGGTGACAGAGAGTCCACAGTCCCTCTCTGAGTCCGTATTTCCAGGCTTCACCACTCTCATTGTGAGCAACTTTTTTCCCTTATACCACAAGTTGTGTCCATTGCTTCCCATCCGTTTGCTGTGTATGGCTGTATCTGGCAGTGTCTTCCCTGTAACTCTCTCTAGCTAGACACAACCCTTTCAGGCTCCAGCTTCTTCAGGCTTAATCCAGATCCCTCAGTGTCTTCTCATACGTTAGGTGCTCCAGAGCAGGGCCCTGTCTTGGTAATCTGTCTGTTAGACTTGTTCTAGTTTGTTACTGCTGCTGTTTTGGTGATGATGGTGGTTGGGGAGGAAGGGAAAAATGTCATGCCCGAAGTATCACCGCCTCTGACCTGCTATGTCCTTGTTAATGCATCTCAGTACAAGGTCAGCCTTCATCACTGCACATGTACACTGCTGATTCATGTGCAGTTCAACTTCTCTGCCAGCACCCACCTCTCCTCTGCAATGCTTCTCCCTAGTCAGTCTGTACCCCACCCTTCTGCTTTTGCCGTGAGCATGCTGTTCTGGAAGATCAACAAGCTACTCTGGGCTCCTTATGCCATTAGGACAATCTCCCACAAGATCTTGCTTCCTAAATCCCCCCCCCAAACCAGAATCCTGTTCTACTCAAGTCCATCTAGAGTCTCCGTTCTGCTACTTGCTTTCTTCATTTTTCTCAGGACCTTAAACTCTACTATTTCAAGGCTGCCACTGAAATTCCTGACCTGTTCTTCACTCATGAAGAGCAGGCCCAGCACCATGCTTGCTTGGTCAGCCTGCCTAGTACTTGTGTCAGAAAATTGTCCACAGCAGACTGAGAAGTACGGATTGCTTGTGATCTGCCATGTTAACGCTTCCAATAGAGGATGGGATAGTCCCTCATGAGAACCAGGACTTACAGGTCCTCTTGTATCCCATGCTGCGTGTCTTTGTGTACAGAGACTTAAGTTGGGCCCACAGTCATCCTCTTTTCACAAGGGGACTTGAAGTCCTTTCGTCACAACATCCTGTACTCCCCTGCTCCCTTGCTTATCTGCAGGCTTTGGGCTCCATTCCCTAACAAAGCTAGTGTGAAGACCTCCTCTTCAGGTTACTGCCCCATTGGCAAAGATATCTCCTTGTCCCACTTCTCCAAAGACAGTCAAAATATTCTGAACCAATTCTTTAATACTACATGAATTTCTTCATTTCATTTGAGAACATACTAAAAGGTTTAAAATGATACATCATTTCAGCAGTCATTTAATCTGAAACCAAGTAATAGACCTATAGACAGATCATTTCCTTGTCAGATGTTTTTACCTCATTTACGGCACACATCCGGGCAATAGACCCAATATTATTGGTGATGGTGACCAATATGGCTCTTGCAAGATCTTCTTTACTAACAGACTCTCTCTTCTCTTTGTAGATCATATTCCCAAAACTGTAACAGGAAAAATTTCCATTAAGTACGGAGTGATTCATATGCATTCGAAGTAATTTCAGAAGTGATTTTTATGCTATAACAGAACTTAAGTCTCATGTTTGTTCTTATGGTGCTCCCTTTTTAAGTCAGTATTAAACACAGCAATTTGACAACTGATAGTACGATGTGTGTATTTACTCCTTCACAGCAAACAGTCCATCTTATTACAATAACGACCACCAACAAAATATTTTTGTTCAGATAGTTGACGTTCATGAAGACACATACACAGCGAAAAGTAGTCTTAGTCTTAGGCAAGACTACTCTGCACACCTAGTCACTGTAAGTTAAGTCAATGCCTAAGTCTGACTGGTCAATCCTCACTTCTCATGCTTGCAGAAAATAAACAGCTGACAGACTGCTATTTAGGTTGTATAAATAAAGAATTCTAGATTAGAAGGACATTTCCATTACAATACACAGTAGATATTTTCTTACAAATTATACAAAAAAGAAGAAATAAGACAAGAATCCATATCTACACATGGTATTTTACCGCTACAGACTCTGTACCATATCAAAGTCAGTTAGAAGAGACATAAGGCTGATTATTCTAAAACTCAAACATTCATTAAAGATCCTAAGGATCTGTAAATGAGAACAAAAAGTATCTATATACACAAACAGTTAAGATGTATTGACTAGAATTGTAAAGTTTGCACATATTAAAACCTCTCAGCATACGCTCTCTGAAAAGGCTTGGACTCAGCTGGCCTCCCTCAGCTTGGACTCCCTTCTCAGAGGAAGAAGAATTAAGTTACCATGAATTAAGACCTCTTACTACTGAATAAGAGCAAAGATTTAATGAAGTCTCTTACATACATATTAGTTTCACTCCCAAAGTTTATTCTTCTTACATTTCTTAAGGGTAGAGAAGCTATAGTATCACCAATAATCGTCCACAATGGAAATAAAACTTGCAGCTATGACAAAAATCCTCTGTAATTGTCAGAAAAACACATTCGTTCTCATGGTGCAAACTGTTTATGTTCAACACCTTTCATAAGTGAGAAAAGTAGTTAAAACATTATGCCAGGTGCCCGTACGGACAGCCATGTATCAATAAAAAGCAGAGTCTTTAAAAAAAAAAATAAATGAAGAGATACTACTGTAAGAGCAACAAAAATGTCTTCTTCCACTCACCTTCCCTGTAGACAGTGTCCCTACTAAAAGATTCTAGAAAGTCAAGAAGTAATCTGCTTTGGTTTTCCTCTGCACTTCGTTATTGCCACTCCTGTAATCACCTCACATTCCCTCTGACTCATGTAAAGCTGTATATGACATACCACATGAGGTTTCTTCAAATACCCAGCTCGGAGGCATCTGCAGTTGCATGTGGCCTTTAATCTTCAGGAAAACTGAGTAAATATACTTTTAGTATGAAAACATAACTTGACTACAATGGAAGTTTGCAAAAAATAGTTTCCTCTGCAATAATAGTTTAAGTCTTGTGTTTGAAGCCCCCCAAACTAGCAATACAACCATCAAAAAGATCTCTTGCTTACCTAGATGCTACAGCCCATCCTGGCAAGCCAAATCTTTCATAGTCTCCTCCATAAATATCTCGAACCAGCTTGTCAGCATGCGTGCTGTCTCCTTTGGATGCCATTTCCAGAGCTTCTTCAAAACTTTCACAGCCCGTCAACAAACTGCATAAACCAAGAAAGGTCCCTCCACCTAGACTAAGAAAGAAAACTAGTTGCTTTTAAATAGTATTTCCTCACACCAAAGATTCTTATGTCTGATGAAAAATTTGACCAGATAAAGCCCTTCAACTTAAGACATCAAGCTGTCTGCTTTCTCGCTCGAGGTTCACTACACAAACAGCTATCAAGTTAACATTTATACAAGTCATTTAGAAGAAGCTAACCATACAGTAAGAGCTAATAAATAGTTATACATTCTCAAAACGTAAGCTGGAAGACTTAATCAGAGACTAAAACTCCCTAAATACCCACATCATGCCACTGACTCTGGCATGACGACATCCTTGGTTGTTGTCTGTATAACATGTGGAGCAAGAGAAACACAAGTTCATTGGACATATTATCTGAAGTTAAGACAAAAACCTATAAAACACTCACTACGGAACACTTCTAGCACTCTGTGTTTGATAAAGGAGATACTGGCTAAATCTTCTCAGTAACAGAACTACGGCGATGGCCTTCAATGAACGCAGCTGCAAATTAAAGATAAAATACTTTTCCATGCTACAGAGTGAGGGAAGGGATAGGTGAGGGAAATCAGGGAGAGGAGCCACTTTGCAAACAGAAGGCGCATCGTTCCACAGAGTAACAACCTCAACTTAGGTTTTTAAGTTACCTTGTTCCAGTTACTCTTTTATAGTTGTCTTTGGAATGGACTGATAAAATACTGACTCCCGAACCAATGTTAACAACCAGCAACGGGTATGGATCATCCAGGTTAAAAGGCATCTTTTGGCATCTCTCAGGATCTGAGGCATTTTCAAAATAATAGCACTCTGCCTGGCCATTGAAGCTGACAGAGTCTATATACAATAAGCCTTTGACAAGGCAGTCAAGCTCATCCAGTTTGTGCAGCTGGAGGTTTCCAATCTGTGTTAAAAAAGAAAAAAGCCAGTGTCAACATGTTTTAACATTGCTTAAACATGCTACAAATTTATCAGTATATTTGTACTGCCTAACTTTAAGAAGCTATCTCAGGCGACTAATTCAGGAACTTCAATCCCACTATAAAGCTAACAAAGAACAGTAATTTACCTTTTTCTGAGGTAAACTCTGAGTATATCAATTAGAAGTTACTCTGACTGTAAATCTAGACCTCAGACTTGAATCAAGAATAGACAGGCAGTATGAACATCTGCTTTGGTAAGCACAAAGCAGGTATTTATAACTCAGCAAGATTTTTCATCAATCTAAATGAAAAAGAGGTCACCGAGAAGCCCCACTGTCACCTTGGTGAAACTCACACACCTGCACATCTTTTCAAGGTTTGTGGGTTTCCTCACCCATCTTTCAAGTCAAACAGTAATTTTTAAGATGTCAGCAGATAAAAACCTAAGATAAAACCTCAGTGGCATCATACTAAGTATCCCTGCAACTTTATTAACACTTCAAAGATCATGAGAAAACCACAGGTCAGAAACTCCATGGGACTTTAGGCTCATTACAGTTCTTCCTCAGTTTCGCACATGACATTTGCTGTTATCTCATAAAGCACAAAGACAATTTAACAGGTGTTGTGGATTACAGGAAGGCTGTAATTTCACACTATTCTTAATCCTATTTAACTCCGGGCTTCCACAACAAGAGTGATCACCCTCTCTCCCTTACCGCAGCACAGAGTTCCAACAGTTAGAGTGTTCAATTAGGCAGCTAATCCAAGAGGAAAAACACCCAGACAGTCTGTCTCAATCAAATGAGCTCACGCTTCGAAAGCAGCCTGCAGTCCGATTACGAAGTTGAGGATGAGGTTGGACTGCACACTGACATCAGTACCAGATCACAGCACTGCCAGTCCCCACCTCCTCCCCCAGGCCCCTTCAGCTTTTCTTGCCGTGGCACAACTGTAAAGCTTCATTGTTGAGCAGATCAGGGAACTGTTCCAACATAAAATATTTCTGTGGGGTTTTAGGTAATGAATTAGTTCTGCTGTAGAAATTGTGACCCTACTCCACAAAGAGCTGTACCAGCTCAACGCAAGACTGGCACAGGAATGGAAATACAAGCAGACTTTTGAAACAAAACATTTTGTGCTATTGAAAGCCTTCTTGTTTCGAGGAGCACAAGAGGTCTGCAGCCACTTTAAAGCTAGGACATGTGCACACTGGATACTGTGATGAGATTCTCAGTAACAACTATCTTCAGACAGAAACTGCATCTAAACAAATGATCAATTTCAATTGTCAAGGGAGGAGGCAAAAGACCTCAGGAAAACCCCAAACCACTCCGCAGCTGAAAAAAGACTGGTTTTGAGATACATGTTTTGTCACGGGTCTCTAAACAATGCACTGGACTAAATTAATGAGGATAATCCCACCCACAAACATTGAAAACCTATCATCAAAGACTGCTTAGGAAAGAAAATCCAAAATGACTCAAGCACCTCTGCAATTTAAGCACATTTCCAATCAGAGAAAACACAGATTAGAAAGTGGCTAACTTCCACAAGGGTGTCCTGCATTTCACTGCATTAATGTAAGTTTCTAATTGGCTGTTAGCATTAGACTTTCATGTTTATTATGATGATGTCAGAAAGCGCATTTCTAGATTACCATACTTAAGACTGAAAAACAAATTAATAATTAATAATCTTTGAGCATTCCATAGTTTTTCAAAACACTGCTTATTTTAACCCATCACCAGCAACGCTTTTAGCATCAGCTTCGGTACGAGGACAGATAGGCTACCTACTGTGCGAAAGTCTTCTTCAAACTTGTAAGCGCCACCACCAGTGGCACAGAGCACCGTATGTAGTGTGGAAAAGTTTTTATTTCTTCCCATTTGGATAAAAGTAGGCAAATCATGAGTTGGGAATCGAATAAAGTGCAAGTTTCCTCTTCGAGCAAAAATCGTTAAGTCTTTCAGCTCAAGGTGGACATCTCGAATGCCAGTGGATCCATAGGCTACATTGGAAGTCAGGTATTTGCGAATGCTCTTCAAGCTTTCAACTTCTTCCTGCTCCTCCTCTGCAGTGATATCAATAGGTTCAAAATATGCAAGTTTCACCAAAGTTCCCCCAATGTCCATGCCAAACCATGGGAAAGCTGTGAAGATACAAGAATTGATTGATTAGTTTTATTAAAAAGCAAAAGCAATACATGTAACAACTTAAGACTAAACCAACGCTACACCTTTCAACAAGGCAGATGTTAACAAAAATTCTCACAGGAACAAAGAATTAGTACTCATTTCCATTACGTGATCTTAAATATCCCTCTGGTTACAAGAATGGAAAAAATGAGCAACTGTATTTACACATTTAAATGCTGTCACATGTGCTCAGAAAGCCCAAGTAAAAACTCCCCAAAATACACTGTATCTTTCACACCAACTCATCAACAAAATTCAACTTTTTTTTTTTGAGAACACAGGATTACAGTAACCTTCACTCCTAAAAGAATAGTTTTGACAGTTTAGCACAAAGACTGCAATGCACACTCGTGAGAAAGCAGGTTACACATTATGGCTGACAAGAGCTGCAGGACAGGTATTCCTCCTCTAACAGTTACTTTTTGGTCACGTAACATGTTTTGTTTGAGAGGGAAGCATTAATTTATTTGCACGCATTTTAAGAATTGACACAATTAAGATGCCCAATTTATGGACCTGAAGAGAGCTGTTCATATACCCGTTGAAGTTACAAAGGGCTAACAAAAGGTACTACTAAGATGCATACGCAAGATAGAAAATTATTATTATTATTATTGAATCTGGGTTCCATTTTTCTTTTTTTGTACCTTGGGTAGGAAGGGGGAATTTCTGTACCACAAAACAACAATGCTAAACCCCGAGTATTTTGTCTTTGTCACTTTTGTGGGGTGACTGGAATTCCTAACAGGGATTCTGTGGTTTATGTCATCTGGGACCATGATTTGAACATGCCTGTATCAATAAATCTTCCTAACTGCATGTGGCAAGAGAGATACTCAGCAACTTTACAGCAAAGTCAACAGCTTCACCTGAGGCTTCCCCCATTGTCATCTTCCAGAAACAGTGTTTAAAACTTAATTTGTAAGTTTAAGAAAGATCCTGAACATCCAGCTGGGAAGCTTGTGTTCTTATTTCCCCGACTGACCCTATCACTTGCTGGGTTGTTTGCTTTGATTTTTTTTTGGTTTGTTTTTGGTTTTTTAAATATTCTGTAGAGTTTAAATTTATTTCTTCAGATACAATTCATATATTATAGAAGCATGAAACTCAGGAAAAAAACTGAAAAGATGTTAACATGTTCATCATGAGTAAGATGTTATTATGTTGGACTTACATCACCAGTGGGATCTATCCTTGAAAAGAATGGCCTACCAAAATATTTTAATGTATTTAGTCAAGGATGGCTGCGTGCCAGTTCATTTATAACATGAGTGCAAAAGTTAAGAAAAGAAGCTTAAAAGTTTCCTCAAGTTTCAGGAATGGATGTCTGAAGAATATTGTCAGATATTAGCAAGTAATATTGAGTCAATAACCTTACTCATCTTGAAAAACAAAATTTAAATACAAGGATAAATTCTGTGAGTAAAATCTAGCTCCAAGTGGGAATAAAGAAGTTCTATAAACCTGGTAACTGTTCTATGAAGCTGAGATCTAAGCATAAGACTGAGCATAAGGTCACATGTGAATTGCCTTTACAACTGCATACATGACTTCTTTGCACTGCAACTCTGGACAGAAGAAAATTTGTCATCTTACCGTTTGACCACAATTAACTGATGGTTTATTAAGCGATCCAAATAAGTTTCACCCTTTCGCTGTAAACAATGTCACAAGACCAAAACCAAAGAAGGGAAGTTGATTCACCCAGCAGACCAGAAAGTGTCTGTAGGAGTCAATCCAGCCCAGAACACAGCAAGCCAAGTTCCACCTAAAATTCTTGGGATTCTTCCTGCTCAGTGGGCCTACTAAATAACCAGGATCTAGTCTTCCACAACAAGAGGGAGGGGGAAACAGCTGAATAGTCCAAGCAATGAGCTTAAGGAAGATTTGGTGCAAGTCATGCCTGTTTGTCAGAAGATCCACTGCATCCCACATTAAATGATCCAAAGGGCTTTTGCAAATATAGCATTAGTCAGAACTCTATAAAAATCTTAAGCTTTATGAGCCTTGTACACCAAGTAAAAAACAAGAACAGTTGAACTGTAAGGAAGTTAATTCCGTAATTCAAATGAGAACATATTTATGCTGAAAAATGGGATCATGCCATACAATGTCCATTTTCTGGGTTAACTGAATGATTGTAATAGGAATTTAAGGATTTTGAGGCTGAAGAAATAGGTCATTTTTCACCTCTGCGACAAACCCCAAGAAGTTGCATATTTTTCTATTGAACATTTGTCAAGAGTTGGTTGGTAAGTACATTGCTCAAGTTTCATTTGCAAGGTGGAGGAGTTCTGGCAAGCAACTGGGCCCACGTACGGTTAACTTACTCCTTAAACCAGCAGCCCAGAAGAAGATATTACATAAGGATTCTTGTGTATGTAAGCCACTCTTGATTGATTTACATACAGGTCTAGCCAGAAAAATTAAAGCCATTTATTCTTCCAAACACAGAAGGGGATATACACACACATACATATGTATATATGGCAAGAGCACAGTCAGCTGAACTGTAGCTGTGATTTTGAGACTGCAAGGATACAAGATTTATCCATGCTTGAGCTACCTTTAAAGATTAGAAATACACAGATTCTACAGAGTTAGAATGTAATTGTATGTGGACACAACATGGAAGCTTTGTGAACTCTCCTGTCGCTGTAGGCTTCAAATCAGTTTGCTTTGGGTGGATCTTGGCTCCATCCTATCTGGATGCAGGGGGAATGGAGAAAACAGGAACCCATGTGAAAACACCAGTTCCTCTTTGAATTACTGAGAAAAAGTGATTTCATTTGCAGGGTTAAAATAAGGCCACAGAGAGATTCATGATGGAGGACTACTCAGAAAACACACTATGCATGCTTGAGTTTCCTACAAGACTTCCCCTCCAGAGGGCAGCCAGGCTAATTGTGGCAACGGCTGGAGATGACATGTCTACTTTAAGTCATGCCATAAAAGGGACCTGTGTGTTACTTTACAGCTCATATATGAGCAGTCTGCTTAAGGTGATGTTGTTACTTTTTGAGGCATGTTCGAAGCACAAGAGTTTTCACTACTGCATATGGTATCTGCAGCATATATACCAGCATCTGTAGTTGGTATAGTCTCCCAAATCCACGAAAAACTTAATTCTGAGGCAGTCTTGCATTTGAAAGCTGTCTTGGAACAAGACAAAAATAGCATGGTGTGTACCCTGGGATGGGAATATAGAAAGGATTTTACAAAAAGAATTTTTACACTCATATGTGTGGGTCATGCTTCTTTGTGTGAGAGATCTAGGAGCAGGACGACAGCAGCACAATCTTTTGAAAAAAATATTCTCAGATATCAGCTTGATCCTTACGGCACTCACAGTTAAAGAAAGGTGCCTGGATGAGACCAATGCCAATTGCACAACCTTCGATCCAAGTTTATAGCTCTGCAGATACCACGTTTGAGGACTTGCGCAACCGTAACCATCATTCCATAGCTTCGACTGGGCTTTTTCTGCAGCTCTATGGGGATCTGGTCATTAGAAGATTTTCCTCAGCTCTTGCTCTTTATAACTGTCCTTATTCCTAGGAAGACTCTACAAAAAGTGATACACAGTTCATAAGTATTCCTTGCTGAAAAATTAACTGCTATTCACAGAAACAAATCCAGTGCCCTGTCTTTTCAAAGTTCAGCTCCTCTCTGCAGAGGTCAGCTGCAAATCAAAAAAAGAAAAGCAAGAATGGAGCTTTTTACTGAAAAAGCCCAATTGCCTTGGACAGGTGACATAAAAGTGCTTCAAAAACAGGCATTCTGCTTTTAGGAAGTCAAGCCAGGCTCTATTTAAAAATATGTAAAATACGTATTCTTATTATCTGAGAAGAGACAAATATGCAAAGTAGAACACAAACTGGGAAGTCAAAACCCATATGGTTTAATGTGATACTTCACACCAAATTGAACCGTCTCCACTAGGACATCAAGAGGAGTATCACAATACTCCTTACTTCCAAATACATATATACAAATACAACCTCCTTAATTCCAAATCCAGATTTTCTTTCACTCCCCAGCTCTGCTAGGAGCCACTGTGGTCCCTACGTAGACACAGCAACCAGGAACCTTTGCCATAAAGCAACAGATTGTTCCATACATGCTGTGAAGATAGCTTTGAAAGGCAAGCTGCTCAGAGTGAAAAAAATAATGATGTTTAAGAGGATTCCCTAGAACCGCTTCCTGCAACATAGAAAAGCACTTCCTGCATGGGAAGAGTGCAGTCACAAGGTGCTGTGGTCAAGCAATAATGCAGCAGTTCTGCCTAGTAAGAAAAGCCATGCTGATGGCTGTTGGTTGTTTTTTAAATTATTATTTAGTGCTACACAGGGAGGCCTCATTCCCTTGTGTTTTCACTTCTCAAGCTCCTGGTGTACATAGTTTCTGGCAGCAATCTTAAGGTTACTTATATCTTATCATGTAAGGTCTTTATATGCCAAATGGAAATAATTACAGTAAAAAGTCATTCTCATGCCAACACAAGCACAAAGGTTGAAGTGTTTTCCTTTTCTTTGGGTTCTGCTTCAGCTGAGCAGAGGACCTTCGAAGTTCTCCACCCAGACCACATACTAGTACTTTGACTTTGTACACATATTTCGGATCCAGAGCTGCAAAAGTACACATGCAAAGGCTTAACTACTTCTCCTTTATTCAGTCAAGCATAAGATTCTTCAGTTCAACACTCTATTTGTATTTAGCTTTTAAAAACTAAGAAACAGATTACTGGTAAGCTCTTTCCTATGAATGTAATGATACATTTGAAACACAAACACCTTTAAAATACTTCCTTCTCACTGTGAGATAAAATAACAGTCTGGGTCAACCCTGCATTAAATTAACAAGAATTAACCTTCAAGGAATAGCAGCTACCTCCTAATTCAAGCAGGGAGCTTTGCACCATTAAAAAAAATAATTAAAAAACATCACAGCTGTCAGTGACAGAAGAGAACAGGCTACCAGATTTGGTGTCATCTTTGTAAGAAAGCTTACATATTATTAAGACACAAGACCATTGCACTTCAAGTACAAATGCAGCTTGGGGAACAATTGCCAAAGTGTGCTGCAGTTCATGATTCTATATTGGCTTAAAATACATGAAAGGAAAATGATCATGAAGTCACGTGAAAACTTAAGTTTACTTCTGCCGGCACTGCAACAGTTCTTTATGAAAGCATGCAGTACTATCAGTTCTGATGCACAAACCTTATCTTCTAATTCATCTCAGTACGTAGCCTCTGATAATAAAACTAACCTTGACTCCATTCTTATCTGATTACTGACAAGAAAAACATATTAACTATATAAAAGTTCTACTGACCTATTACACAGTTAGTGCTTATAAACACAGAAACTTAAACTACACCTATCTTGCAGTTTCTTCAAATGCATTTTCCTCTATGTACATGCATATATCCTTACGCTTATTTCCCTAAAACATCTGCATACAGCAGAGTAAAAGTTAATGGTGAACTCTAACACCTAAATCAGTTAGTAGACTAAAGTAGCTAACATACATCCAATGGGACAAGTTAAAAGGAAACATATAAAAAGTTGCTGAACTGCTAAATCAAGTGGGATTAACCTGGTGGCTAGGCAGCAAAGTGCCTTTGCTGTACCCATGTTACATGGATGTGTGCCTATGAGAGCAAAACTGCACATCAGATGTCCTCAGATCTTGAGATACTGGAGAGTCCCTCTGCTTAACAAGCTTTGTAAAAGGTTTTTCGTTCAAATATCCCAAGTCAGCTCAAAATAGATTTGGGTTGGACAGAATTAACACACAAATTAAATGTATCTGACATGCACTGCCACATCCTCCTGTCTCCCTCATGGGAAAACTTCCCCATCAAACTCTGTAAACTCACCACGCTTTCCCACTCAGCCACCTCTAATCACAGTACAGAAAGGCCACGTTTACAGTGGGACGACAGGTGGTAATCTGCAATTACTGTAACTGCTCTTCATTAGGTTTATCACATCTGCAAGTGGATACCATGTAAAGCTAATACAAGACAAAACATCACTGCTTTCATCTTCTCCCTCCTTGCCCATTCTGTTAATTTTGTTGACATTTCAGCAGCAATCTCTTTGGGGATAAGTGTTTTTATTATAGTGAGATACAGCAGGCAGAGGCATAATCTAACACAGATGCAAACGCAGTTAGACTCTGGGGTGCCTCACCTTCCCCACCAACATGAAGAGCTTCCTCTGAATGAGCGGCTCCTCTCTTTCCTTTAGGCAGACCTCACACAGCAGCGGTTCCGCAAGACTCTTTGCTCTCACATTATCATCTCCACCCCCCAAATAACCTTTGGAAGTTTCTCTTACAATTGCCAGCCATTCTTCTGCACAGGCATTTCCTCAGAAGAGCTATCACGCAGCTGCTAGTCGGAAGGGTCCTCTGGAGGTCATCTAGTGCAACCTCTCAGTCACACTAGCATGAAAGTTGTCAACACGCGATGAGGTCAAGTACAGCTTTGTCCAGCCAAGACTTGAAGACCTCGGAAGTTTTTCAAGAATCCTCCAAGGACGGAGACTCCACAACCTCCCCAGCTTCCACTGCTACACTAAGTACTTTGTACAAGGTTTTCCTAATTTGCATTTCCATTATCCTCCTTTAAAATGCCTACCACCTCCCATCACCCGCAAAACAAATCTAAATGGCCCTTTACTAGCCTCTTTCAAGACCGTCAATCTCAGAAGCCGTGTTCCATAAATTCAGCTGCATTTCTCACAGTTTTTACAACAACAAAGTAGCAACAGCACTAGGCAGGTGATGATGTGAAAGGGAGGACCACACAAAGCATGTCTAGGCAGCACATTCGTATCAGAAATTCTGAACTTGTTAGGTGTCTCCATTTTACCCTCACCTCTCTTATGAGAGACATGGCATTTAGTGCAACTGTGCTTTCCTTCATGATGCTAAGCATCACAGATAAAAGTACAAGTAGGCTAAAGCAATCTCCTCAATTCCACTATGGAGGCTCTTACAACTAACCATTTTTCCCCTGCATCAAATTTGGCTCCAGGGTAGATGATTAAATACTTTTCCTAAGAAATGTATACCCACTCAGCAATTGTACTGAAACATGCCTACAACTGTCTTAGCCAAATAATCTGTAACTAAACAATCTAAAAGTGGTATTATGAGCCCAACTCAGCCTTCAAGTCAATTTGAGCACATAAGCCAAATCGACAGCAGTATTTGGGCACCAAATCCCTGAACATCAATGGACTTTTCCATCTTCAGTGCTTTTGTGAGTTTGCTCCTCTCCAAACATTCAGCCGCTCCCCCATTTCAGTCAGTGTGACTAACCAGGAGCAGAGATGTGCAGAATGAGTCTAAAGTTCGTTGCCTATGAAATTAAGTGCAATTATCTTTAAAAAAGCTACCGGCTTCAAAATACATTAAAGAGCCAAGAGGAAATAAACAATGTAGTGTGACACTGTATTCTTCCCCTCCACTGCTTAGGTTCAATTGTTCACATTCACCAAAGTGAACCAACCAACACCAAAGTTCATGTTCAAGAGTGCAACTACAAATTTAGCACATTTAAGCATTTAAAACTTCTTGATAACATTTGTCTTCATTATTTAAACATGAGGTTTAAGTCTACCACTACAGAAAACAAGTCTCTGAGGCACAGCAGAGACACTCCTGAAACGAGCAGTTTCTGCAGCAGCAGCCATACTCTCACCATTCCAAATTACCAACCACTATAATGTCTTACAGCCACTTACTGCTTGAGAGTCTTGATATCATCCCTTAAATATTATTCCAGGGAAAAAATGTTGTCTGAACTGTACTATTCAAAACATGACAACAGTAAATTCAGCAAATTCCACACACTTGGCGCTAATATGAGGTGATGGCTAATTGCATGCTATAAGATGCATATTGAGGGTTGGTTTTCTTAACACACCAAAAAGTATTTTCACAGCCAAATGCAATTCTGTGTTTAGAGCTATTTCTAGACCTACACTAGTACTTCCTGTATTAAATACATTTGTTGAGTTTCTTCTTGTTGGGCTGCTCAAAGAATACATTTAAAATACACACTTCCAATACAGTGCCTTAGTTGTATGCTCTTCATTAGTCAGGCATGTCATATGACTAACAGTAGGCCTAGCTCTTCAGGACTAGCCATCTTTTCCATATAGTAACTCACCCTGAAAAAAAGTCTTTAAGCATGATGACAAAGAAAAAACCGTGGAGTAATACCCACACCCCTTTCAGCTAGGGTACACCTGTGTAAGTTTGACAGGTGTGTTGACTTGCAGGGCTGTTATACTGGGAAAACACTGCTTGTACATCCACTAACTTTACTCAACCCATTTCTCTCTTCCCACAGAAAAGTAAGTGCAGTTTTAGACATTTGTTTGTATTCACCTGGGCCTGAAGCATGTTTGTGCCCTTCAAAACAAATATGGAACTAGAAAACAATAAATAGTAAGAAATATTATTACAGCTGTGCTTATTAAAGGGGAGCATTCTACATATTTTAATGAAAGACTTGTACCCCAATATTAACAAATATTCCCTCTAAAAAAAGTCAAAAGTTGATTAGCCCTTAAAAAATAGAACTGTAGCAACTGCAGCTGCCTGCGCAGGTGTTTAGTACACTGGTTAAGGGCCATCTTCATTAAAAACAGTACCCATCCCCAAAAACCTGACTGTATAATTTTCTATTCAAAGAGAAGCCTTTCCAACGCAAACACTGGTCTGTAAGATCACCCGAATCCTCGCTTCACAGGGTCGCAAGGACCAAGCAGAGCCTCCTCCCCAGGCAGCTGCCAAACCCGTCCCTCGGAGCCTCCTGCCGAGACAGACCCCGCTGCCGCCCCCCCCGCCCCGCGGCCTTACACGGCTTCTTGGCATCCTTGATCTTCATGGTGCGGCCGCCGCGGTTGCCCGGTTCTCCAGCCGGCCGGGGCGGGCGGGGTGCGGCGCTGGGGCTGGCTCTCCTAACCCTCGCCTGATGGGGCGGGCGGCGGCTCCTCGGGGCCGGCCCTCGGTCTCCTGATCCGCGGCCGGTGGGCGGCGGGCGCCCGCCTCCCGGGGAGCGGCGCTGGCAGCGCCCACCGCTACGCCCGCGGCCCGGGGAGGCGCTGGTCCAGTGGCGGCATCGGCTTTCGGGCTGGGGCGGGGAGGGACGGGGCAGGAGGCGGCGCGGCGGCGGCCCTCACGCCCGGCCCGGCGCGGCGGCTGCGTCCCGCTGCCCGAGGCCGCGCATCAGCCCCGGGGGCCGCCGCGGAAGGCAGCCCTTCCCGCCGCCTCGGGGCACGGCAGCGGCCGGGGAGAACGTCCCAGGGCGGAGAAGGGGCGGCCCCGGCCCCCTGCGGAGGCCCCGTCCGGGACAGAGGTGGCGGCCCGGCGCGCAGCCCCTCCGGCACAAGATGGCGGCCGCGCCACACAATGGGGCCCGCGCGCTGCCTCCGCCGCTGCGGCAGCGCTGCCCCCCGCCCCGTCACGCGGCGGCGCGCGGCGCGCCGGGAGGCGCAGCCCGGCCCCGGCCTACAGCTCCCGGCGTGCCCCGCGCCGCCCGCCCCTCACCCCACCGCCCCCAGCCAATCGGGAGGCGCCAGCGCCGGGCGGGGCCGCGGGGGGCGGGGCCTCGGCTGAGGGGCGGTGGCGGTGCCTCAGCCCTCAGGCAGCCATGGCTGCCCGCCGGTCCCGCGCCGCCGGGCAGGCCGTGGCCCAGCCGCCTTGGTCGTATGGAAGCGGGACGCCCCCGCCCCCCAAAGCGGGGACAGGGCAGGAGGGGCCTGCGCTGCCGTGCGGCTCCCGCGGAACCGGGATGTCAGACTGAGCTGCCGCCGCCCCAGTGTTCTTCCTCTGCACGGCTCCTGAGGTGGAAGTACCACATGAATGCTCTTTGGCAGTAAAGATGGGAGATGAGGTTTGTTTTTCAATTCCTCTGACTGTGAATGAAAGCGCTCACACAATTACACACCAAAAGCAGTTTAGGAAATTGTTCATTTTATTTGCCTGTGCCTGGACTCCGGTAACTACATGGGTAACTTCAGTCCTCAGGAAGTTTTTCCTCACGCAGTACAAGGACGGGCTGACATTTAATTCCCTGTTAGGAGGGTTTTGGAGAGTCCCCTTACTGTGGGCAGCTGGAGGAAAGCCCGCTGGTGGTGGCAGGACATTGAAAGGTCTCTGACCTGCTGCTCGTAACTCGAGTTTTCCAGTAAGAGCTCCTCGTGGAGCAGACAGCCTTTTTTTACCGCCCCTTCTTTGTGATAAAGTGCCATGTAATTCTAGATGAATTACGGTGATCGAGGATAAATCTAAAAGCTATGGTCCAGAAGGAGGATTTGGGCATCAGCTCTGTTTTGGAAGCTGAAGTTTCCTGTTGTGTCTGGAGGTTTGCTTTGACAAAAGTCTCTGTTGAAGACACCCTTCACAAACCGAGGAAAGACTAAATCCCCAGCTTCCTGGGCAAGTGGTTTACTCACTAATCTATTGTGTAGAAACAGGAACCACCATCTCTTCATTCCCCCACCACCCCAAACACATACCAAAAATCCTCTTACCCCGTACCAAGTGCCCTTTGCTGAGTCCTGGTCACTGCCTTCCTGCAGGAAAGGATTTTGGATGTTGGATCCCATAAGAGAACAGTGTTTGCTTACAGCCCAACTACAAGGAAAGATTTCAGATGTGGGCGGGTGCTCTGTCCCTGCTCAGCAGGTCCAGCAGAGCTTTGCTCCCCATGCTGGCCAGCTTTGTGCACGATGAGGGAGCACAGATGTCTAATTTTGGGGTTCTGCATCTGCTTTGAGCGCTGGTATTTTGTTGGGTCTTATTCTAAAACCTGTCATTAAAGGATTTCTTCTTCATTTTCATCCAGCATCTTACATTAAAAAAGCCGGAAGTCTCATGTGGGTGCTGTCGCCCACTTACCACATTTCCTTTCTGAAATGTCTGTATTTGGAAAACATACTCTGAAGCCTTCTTAATATTTTCTTCTTGTCCATTAAAGGAGTTAAGAGTATATTAACAAGGCTGCAGATCTTCTCTCTTCCTGTAAGCTGCATGCAATTGTGGAAATTCCCTTGTGTTATTCTTAAAGAGAGGAAATTTCAGTGTGGCTTTGCGGTTTTTCACTGCAATGTAGTTTACTATTGAAATGTTAAACACAAGCATTTACATACATATTAGGGAATACAAGAATTTCACTGCTACCTGGAAGTTAACTTGTGCCCGTTCATAAGTATATACTGTGATTGTAAGATAGAGTCTTTAATTTCCTGCCCGTCCCCAGACTATGCAGTGTGGAATGTTTTGTGTAAAATGAGCTATCCGGTGTCATGCAGGCATCTCTGGTGCGGTTGGGGAAAACAGATCTGCAGGGAGATTTTTCAGTACCTTAAACCTGAGGCCTCTTTCCCAGCGCCTGCACTCTGACTGTGTTTCTTACACAACTTCTAACACTAGAGGAAATAAAATATCATTTCTGGGAAGTCCCAGTAATAAACATATACATGCAACCCAGAAAAACAAGAAAAACCTTGTGTACAGCCTGACAGCTGTCCAATTCCTGCCCTTTGAAACAGGCAGAAAACTTCCTGACCCAGCCTTTTATGGAGGAAATTATAATTCTCCCTTTCCAGCAATGCAGATTCAGTGGCTGCTTTCCTAGCCCCTGACTTCAGTCAGGGACAAAAATAGATATTTTATGCATGGGTATCTTAGGAGCAAGTTCTGAATTTGAATACACTGGATGCCCACTTTAAGCTATTTGTCTAGCAAGACTTCTTAATTAATTTCCCCATGTAAAAATGGGAATAAATAAAGGGCTCTGTGATAATTAATGAACTGAGGGCGGTTCAATGAAAAACAAGATTTGCACATCTGAAAGTTTGATTCTGCTTCACAAGAAGGTGAAATGCTTTAGCTGGACATCATCAGCTAAGACAGAACATATAAAAAACCAAGCCACACTCCTAGCTGTCTTTAGTCTGTCTCAGAGTAGAGGTTTAGCTCAAACTAGAAGTTTAACACAGGCTTTTGAGAGGCTCAGAACATTCCTTAATTTGCAGATCAAGTTGATTTATAGGTTATGAGCACTTTTAGATTGCAGCTATTTGTATGTCAGCCACCATACCGCTTTGAATAGCCCATAAGGAGGAATAAATAAATCTGAAGGTGAATGTATGATTGGCAATATAAGTGTGCATATATGTATATATACACCAATTCCAAGCGATAGTTGTTAATGACTGTCCTAAAGTACTCTACAGTGTCCATGTGGGATGAAATGACGTGAGAGGACTCTATAGGAATGATATGCTGCAATGCAAGGAGTTCTGATTTTTTTTTTCAAACTGTGTTACTTACAAAGATGTTTTGGGGGTGGGTCCTGGTTTCGGCTGGGATAGAGTTCGTTTTCTCTCCAGTGGCTGCCATGTTTCAGATTTGGTATGACAGGAACGTTGGTAACACATATTATTCTAGTTGTTGCCAGGTAATGTTTATATTAGTCAAGGACTTTTTCAGCTTCCCATCGAAGCTGAGAGGGAGCACAGGCAGGACAAGCTGGCCAAGGGAATATTCCATACCATAGATGTCATGCTCAGTATATAAATGGGGGTTGGACCAGGGGGCAGGATCACTGCTTGGGGCAGGCTGGGCAACCAATTGACGGGCTGGTGAGAGCCACTTGCATTGTATTACTTCATTTTGTGTATTCTTTTACCATTGCTATTGTTATTTTCCATTACTGTTCTATTAAACTGTCTTTGTCTCAACCCGTGAGGGATTTTTTTCCCTTTCTCCTCCTTTTCTCCCTCTTCTCCCCACCCTTCTTGGAGGGGAAAGGGGAGAAGTGAGCAAGGGGCTGCGTGGTCCTAGTTGCCAGCTGGGGTTAAAGCATGACAGGGTGAGACAAAAATTGTTTTATTGCTATGTTAGAATCTCATTTATTTATTGGTATAACCAACTTGATCTATCTGGATCTTAGTGCATTAAACCATGTTTTGGTATTTACCTCTACATAGTAAAAAAAATATTAAATTATATTTAAAAAATACCCTGCCACCCCAACAATTCAATGAGTGCTTTACCCAGAAGAAACTAGGTCAGTTTAGAAAATGCTGGCATATAATTAAGGAAGTTTAAGCTCCTCTGTAGCAACTGCCTGTTGTATGTGCTCTTATCACATGCTAGGTGAAAGCACGATAGTATCTCGCATGCTGCAAAGTCCCCACGTAAATTACTTTACTTTGTGGTATTTGGTTCCTGTAACCTTGCTCTGCATGCAAAGTGTCTAAAGCAGGGCACAGTCATTTGTCTGTCAATAACAGCCCTTCTCAGTGGAGGACCGTGGCTTCAGTTTCTTGTCACTTCACAAAATTTCACTTTCCTCAAGTGAAAAATTTCATGTTTATTGTCTGCCTTGTGCTGGTCCTTCGGCCATATTTTTAAATTCTGGACGAAACAGTTTCCAAGGCTGAGGGTAAGGAATAGCCCTGCCTTGGACCAAAGCCTCTTGCCATTTTGCCAGGGTGGTGAAATCCTGTACCTAATTTCTGGCTTTTTCTGTCTTTGCAGAAATTCATCCGCTGCGCTAGTGCAGGATCTGGGTCTCAGCGCCATAGACAAGGTGGTGGGGCAGGATAAAGGTGCCAGTGTGGGAGCACGGGATGGCAGCACACAGCCAGAAGCCTGGAGTGGCGCAGGGTCCAGAGTCCCCTGACCTGGGCAGGTGAGACATGGCATGGCCTGGTTAAATGCTGCGGGTGGAAGATTAGCTGGCAGACTGGACCACTGAAAATGTAATGGACTGATTCCCCGAGAGTTTTGAGCTATCCTCTGAGCACAAAAGCCATTGATCCTGTGGGACTCGTTTAACCCTCTTCACTCCCCTCCACACTTCTCTGAGTTAGGATGTGTACTCTTCCTCCCCAGGTAAGACACAGTAGTTGTGACAGATTATTTTTACGGAAAAGGAGTGATCCTTGTGCCATAGGGACAAGAATCAGAGACAGTAGGAGAAGGCAGTGTCATCCCCAGACTATCTTGAGCATCCCAAAAGGCCTGGGAAAGAAGAAGGGCAAGAGATCATGTAGGAACAAGGTACAAGTGTTGCAGCAACTTCTGTTCCTCCTGCTTGTGAGACTATGGGGTTGCCCCTGAGTGTCATGGTGTAAGTTTAAGCTTCCTCAGACTAGCAAGTACTGCTTGTACCCCATGTGTGCTCTGTGACATGCCCAGGGAGTTTCTTGCTGCCTGCCCAGCTCTCTGAGGGCTGAAGGTGCTCGGAGGAACAGCCACAGGGGTGTGCACCTACCAGCTCGGCTGGGTGATAAACTCTTCAGCGACTGTGAGCAAACGGCAGCAGAATTAGGGTATTGCAGAATCAGGTACTATTCCTTAAGGTGCCAGCACTGAAGTAACGGTGGCAACATCAACAGCAGCCTCGTGACGCTGCCATCATGACACTGTCCTGAGGCTGCAGCAGAACATAGGCACCAGCTGTGCCGTGTGCCAGCACATGGAGCCATCATCCTGCTGCAGAGGGATGGTGCCGAAGATGTGTTGGACACCCTCAGGTGTCACACGTGGGGCTTGGCAGGGTCACCCTCCTGCTGGTGGTTCCTGCAGAGTGCTGGGGCAAACTGCAGGTTCCTGGCCGCAGTGACCACGTGCCAAACTGCAGCTCATGGGGACAGCAGGGGCTCCTTTCCTCACAGGAACAATGTGAATAATGCTAGGAAGTTGATGGCACAGGATCAATAAAACCTGAGAAATTATTACTTAAAACTCCCCAGAAAATCCATATATCACACATGCACATGCTCCTACGAGGAGTGGCTGAGGCCTTTGGGTTTGTCTGTTTGAAGGGGAGGTGGCTGAGGGACAGCCTCATTGCTCTCTACAGCTTTGTGGAGAGGGAGGTGCTGAGCTCTTCTCCCGCGTATCCCGTGATAGGATGCGTGGGAATGGCTCAAAGCTGCGCCAGGGGAGGTTTAGACTGGACGTTAGGAAGCGTTTCTTTACCGAGAGGGTGTCAGACACTGAAAGAGGCTTCCCCGAGAGGCGGTCGGTGCCCCAAGCCTGTTTAAGAGGCGTTTGGACAATGCCCTTACAACGTGCTTTAGCGTTTGGTCATCCCAGAATTGCTCTGGCCGTTGGACTGGCTGATCCTTCCAGGTCCCTTCCAACGGAAATTATTCTATTCCGCCCATCGCACCCCGCCGAGCGGCCGGGCCGTGCCGCGCCCTGCGGCGCCACCTGCTGGCGGGCCCCGCGCAGCGCCGCGCCGGAGCCGGGGCGGGGGAGCCTGTCCTGGGAAACATGCTGGCCCGGCTCACCCGTGGGACTCGCCACCCGGTGATCCAGTCGGACATCTGGCTGGGCCTTAGGCCAAAGGAATTACTCAGGAGCGCCCTGGGCTTGGCATAACGAAGGCAATTGTGGCTGCCTAGCCCACTGAGCCGCGAGGCTGTCTCGGGTAAGCTGAAGCAGGAATTGGGAGGTAACTCGTAAAAGAGGTCACAGAGACCAGAAGCGACTGGACCTCCAGACAGCAACGCAAAACCCACAGCCAAACACCCTGCAAACAACACCACCATCTAACTAGTCACTGCCCACTAGAAAAAACAAAGGTAAAGGAACGCGGGCTAGACAGGTGCTTGGCATTGTTTACCTCAGACCAATGGCTAAAAAGCAATACCTGAAGCGCTGCAAGCTGAAGCACAAACAACAACAGCGTTTTATCCTTAGGCTGTGGCTGCTTGAGCGCCAGCCGAGGAACCCGTGCACTGCAAAGCCACGAGCAATACAAATAACTGTTGTGCAAACCAGTGACTTCAGCCCGTACCTAGGCATTCTTGAACAGCTCCTGCTAGCTTTTTAGTGGGCTCAGCTGGGTTTGCTTTAGGTGAAAATGCTACCATCTGCTACAATTATGTAATTAACCTTCATAGTTCAGGCTTAATGATGCTCATTAGCGTTAAGTGTTTTTATTGGCTGAGTGCTGTCAGTAGTTTTGTATGGAATGGCAAAGGCAACTCCAAGGGCCGTAGTTTGGAGCATGATTAGCAATATGTGAGCATTACACAGGGGCATGGGTGAGCGAAGGCGGAGAACTAGGTGGGAGCTTTGTTTTATTCTATGCTAAGGCCAGAATGCGATGAACAGAAGAGGTCTGTTACATCTGGGTCACTGGTAAGAATCAGCTACAGAGGTGCAGCAGCAAATTTGGAATATACCTGTGTCAGGGCATCACAAGATCCCTGTCAGCCGCTGTTGGCTGCGTGACTTCTATTTCCTCCATCACACCTCCTCTGATGCCAATTCCCAATATTTTTTTGTTTATTTTGTCATTAGTTAATGAGTGTATTTTTGCTACAGGCCTTTCTCAAATAGTTAAAAAGCAGCAAATAAAGTATTTAATTGAAGAAAATGCCCAGGCTCAAAAACTATGTGGCTAAATTCATCTGTGCATGTAAGACTCCTAAAAGATTAGGTTGTGAAGCCATCAACATATGTAACCACTGTTAATACTGCATTTGAGTTAACTACAGCCATTCTCTGACTAGATTTGTCCAAGAAGAATGTGTGTAGCCCTCCCATCGTTTTCCGTGAGCTACCTCACACACTCTGAAAGGTCAGACTCACCGCAAACACACAGAAATGACCTGCATCACAACGCAAGGTATGTTACAATCTTCCATAACCCAACAATTTATTTAAACTTACATCACAATGAAAAATCTATTAATAAAATACATCAGTTCACACCAGTCTGCATTGCCATTTTTTTAAGGGTAAGCATCTTTCTTCACTTTATATTAAAACTTTATAGAGGTAAAAACTACTGCATTGTACCCGCAGTTCTTGAAATCTAGTGTAACATTAGGCAGGTTACAGAGGAACTTTCAGAGCTAATTACACCTCAGTTAACCTCACATTTTTGGCACATCTGAATGCTTTTTATTGTCATCTTAACATAAAATAATTCTATAGCAAGTCAGAGAATCATTGACATAAAGCATCACTATCCAATGGCAAGTGCTGCCTAAAAGCATACAAAAATTGCATCATTTGGTTACAAAATAGATCTTTTTTTTTTTTTTTTTAATCCCAACGCTTGACATTGAAGTGCCATGGCAGAAAAGGGCCGGGAGCAGGGCCAGCCTTGCTGCGTTGTTGCTGGTCACTTTGCTTAAATCAGTCCCAGCGTGATGCGTTAACGAGATGTTGATGGCTTGTGCCTTGCCAGCCAAGGTCATTCCTTGTAAAGCACCCTCCAGCAGCTGCGAGGCCACGAGTAAATGTCACCATCTTTCTCATACGTGTTGCTGCTCAAGGGACAAACTGGACACAGTTTTGGGTGCTGTTCAAGAGGGGCCGCGTTTCTGCAGGCCGTGGCAGTTCAGTGCCTACAAATTGTGTAGCAGAGCACACGGAGGGCTTGTAAGCCACTGCTCAGTCTCGATTTCTTCTGCCCAACGCCATAGCAGCTGCTTGCTTTAGAAATTAAAGTGGTTTAAGCAGGAATGAAACATTAATGGTAGTGGTGTGCCAGGCACATATATGCACAAGTGTCTGCAGTTACTTGCACGAATTTTTAAAACCTGTAGATTGTGAGTTTGGGTGATCTTTGTTGTACACCACAAACGCCAGCTGCTATGAGCTTCTGGCTTTATATTCAAAACAAAAAGCAGCCCAAAGTACTTGCAACCGGGGTTAGTTTTTCCCTGGCTCTTGAGCTGTACTGTTTCAATCAGAGTTTGGCACATTAACTAGTGATTGTTTTATGTGTCGCTGATTGCCAGCTCCACATACTGGTATTTATTTTGTGAGATGGCTATTATATTGGTTATGTCCCTTCTGCTCAAGTTGCTCTGGTGGTAACAAAGAAATATGAATGAACTGCTGCAGTTCAGGAGAGATTGGCGTAGCAGAAGAACACTAAGCACGTTAGAGCTTTCTGGTTGCACAATGGCTAGATGGTCACTTTTCTGTAATGGGAAATAAACATTTATACTTGTCATGGCAGGGTTGCATTCTGTGCATCCTTCCAAAGCCCCGGTCAAACAAAAGCCCTGTTTACTTGATTCAACTCTCCTACTCATCCTTTGCTGAAAGCCCTGATCTGAAATCTTTTTGCTGAGACCAGTGAGCGTCCCAAAAAGGAGCTTATGGCTGCTAGGAGTCATCTCTGACTATACCTCTCCGAGAAAGAAAAATCAAAGAAAGGACCATAATACTTGCCATATTAGGGAAAGAAAGACATTACACTGGTAATGGAACAGTCATTGGATGGGGATGTTTGAAACTTACAGTAAGAGAAACTTCAAGGTATCCATGGTACTCTTTGCATGTACTTACTGACCCTGAAAGGTAGCCCTGCCAAAAAACCTCCAAAAATCAAACTCACTCCCAGAATCAATTTTTTCCTCACATTCATGGTAAGAATTTATCCCTGCGTTGATTTCCATTTCTATTCAGCATTTGCAACGAACACAGCTGAAGTTAATGGCAGTCCTTGGGGAGACATAAGCGCAGGATATGAAGCAGCGCGGATGGAAAAGCTTTGGCTGAATTGGTCAATCTGCAGCAAATGCGAGAACAGGACGGGCTGGAGCCGTGACGTCTCTCCTTGTGCAGAGAAGAGAGTGCTGCTAAGGTGGACAAATGTCGGCTGAACACCTTCACATGGATATAGTGCAACTTCTGCTCATTTAAAAAGCTGTAGAAAAATGAGCCAACTGCTCAGTACCAGAACGTGGATGAACAGCAGCTACAGCCCAGCTTACGTCCACAGCTGAAGTGACAGCGGGAGTAAAAGCCACTACATTGCAGGTACGTTCTGGCACCTGCAATATTTTCATGCTCTTTACAACCTTTGCAAGTTAAAGTGTCCAGGCGTGACAAACTATGTAGCAGTGCATTCCTCATATTTCATATACAAAAAAGGTCTCAAGGCTGGGAGCAAGAAGGCACAAACGTGGGAAATAACATAGCTGAGGAGTTTACACAAAAGTACTATGTCATTTATTAGGCATTACTTAGCACTTATTTCACATTTTGCCCCCAAACTTCCCAAAGCAACATAAATTTCCCCACTTCCTTTCCCTTCGTCCCCTTCTTTTGGATAAAGCTGCCTGTGCTCTATACGTACAGTTGCTGAAGAATATAATGTGAACACAGATAAACACAACATACACAGCAAAAAATGTATTATAGTATTACAATAGTCAAATAATGCAGTTAGCCTCAAGCTGCGGCAGTGCCTACGTGCTATAGGGAACCAGTTCAAGAACAGCAAGCGGAGCCACTGTACAGAACAAAACGGCGACGGCAGTGTTAGGCAGAGCAAGGGGCCAAGGGGGAGGCTTTCTCAGGTGCCCGAGCAGGCGGGATGGCTGTCGGTCGTGGGGATCCGCTCTCTCAGGAGACCCGCCCAGAGCCTCGGAGGCTTCTTCAGCCCGAATCAGTTCCGTGGCAGGTCCTTGGAACACCTTTACATTTGTTCATTGTGCACACACATAAAGTCACCCCCCACATTTCTCCTGTTAGGCTATGTTTTCTTTATATATATTTTTTTTAACTTTTAACTTTTTAATTTTTTTTTCTTACAACTGTTAAAAAAGTTTCATGGTAAAAATAACTCACTATATGATACATATACCCAAAGTGGTGTGATACTTTATATAATAAAAGATGAAAATAGTCACTTTCCATAATAAAAATAAGTTCTATTTTTTGTTTATTTTACAATATACTTAATAATTTTTTTCTTCTTCTTCACTCTGCAAGTAAATAGGTCCCGTTTTGATAGCGCTTCTGAGTCGATTAAAGTGGCAAGAGACTGGAGAATGGCTTATAAGCATTTTGAGCAGCCGCATTCCACATGTCTCTCCAGTTCTTCCGTGAAGGTGGAGCCATCCACGCACTGGAAGAAGTATTTCCGCCTTTTGCTCCGGAGAGGAACGCAGCACTGCCCATTGCCGCAGCTGCCGCGGCATTCCAGGCGGGGTACTTTGGAGGCAGTGGCACACGACGTGTAGCCCTGCTGCTTACGGACTACTTCTCGTATTATCTCTCCTTGGCAGAGATTCTCTGGTAAGACAACAGAGATGTAAAGAAAAAAAAAAAAAAAGTGGTAACTATTTTGCCAGATACTCCCCAAACAGCCCTGTACATGTAATGATATTCAAAGCAAACAGATGGCATGAGCAGGACCTTAATCTTTTACTGCTTTGTACCTGCCATCAAAACAGAGCTTGTGTTTCACAAATGTGTAATATCCGGCACAAGGCAGAGGCCGAGCAGGCCTGCTGGCTTTGATCAGCAGTTCTGGAAGTGCTTTAATGAATGCTGAGTGTTGAATCCTGCAACGCTCCTGCAAAATATGAGTTAGTTTTACTGTGTCTGCTTCTCAGGATCAAAGGTCAGCGTGCTCTGCACGACATGAGCAATCTGGGATACCTGAAAATGCCTGTGCAGTTCTGTAGCCACTTTACAGCAGCCTGTGTATGTGTACAATTTGGAAAGTCTGGGGTTCATTCACAGGAAAGGCACAACCTAAATAAAAATAATACAAGCCAGCTCCTTCCTTCTGTGCAGGAACAAAAAAAGGCAGAAGGGATGAAGATAGAACTCACTGAGTTTCCAGTGAGTCTTTCCAGGTCAGGGCAGGAGAGTTGGGCCCCAGCCCTAGCAGCAAAGTCCAGCGTGACCCGTGGGATTCCCCAGGAAACTCGCCCAGCTGCATCAGAGGGAGCAAGCTGGAAATCTTTACGGCCACTTCAGATGAGAGGTGCCTCCTGCCTTACAGTTCCTGCCCAAGTCATCTACAAAAGCCCTTGCCCCGTGCAGGGCAAGACCTGCTTTCCCAGCACTGCAATTAACTGATCGCTGTTTGCTGAGGGTAAACCTCACAACAACCTCTCCTTTAAACATCCCACCAGAATCCTGGGAGCAGCAAACCTTGAGGATGCAGGAGACACAGAATAAAACCCTTCGCTACAGATGTCCCGCTTTCCATATATTTGGAGAGTAGCTAGCTAGCTGCTGCATGGTTCTTTTCTCCTCCCTCTACTGGTCTGCAGAGGCTGACTTAGCTTTATCTTCCACTATTTACCATTTACCCCCAAATATGAGTCATATGGAAGAGAGGTAAAAACAAGGGTGCAAACCAGAAATGCAGCAGAGCAGCGTCCTGGGCCCTGCAGCCAAGCGTACCTCTGTCACAATGTTCTCCACTATAGTTAGGATCGCATTCGCAGTAGGGTTCACCATGCTCGGAAATTTTACACTGCCCGTGGTTGCATTTCAAAATCCTGCAGGGATTTGAGGAATTGTTCTTCTTGTCACAGTACATGCCTGTGTAGCCCTCCATGCACTTACAGGTGTAAGCAACATTGGCCACCATGCACTTACCATGCAGACACCTGGAGAAAGAGAAGCATTTAGAGCTGGCCTGTGTTAGACATGAAAGTTCCTTTTCCCAGGGATGTTTGGTTTTGCCATTTCTGCCCATTTAATTCCAGGCTACTAATCCAAAAACAGCAGTTCAGTGTCAAAACACTCTGAAGAAACTGTGAGTTTTCAGTGAATACTGGATAATGTTCAGAGAATACATTTAGAATTTGTGATCTTAAGTGATCTCTTTGAAAAACATTAGGCTGCTCTGTGAGCACAGACCAATGCTTGGCATCCACACAAGGCAGCTCACATTTACAGCATCGGCATGTAAAACTAAATGCCAACAATCAAGCTGCATGCCCAGGCTTCCTTAGCAGAATTACTCTACAAATACCAGGTGATGAAAAACAGCGTGATAAATGAAGGTGCTTGTGGAAAAGCTATGCACAGACTTATCCCCCGGCAGCTGTAGTTGAAGGGTTCCCTGGCTCCTGTGGTTTGCAGTGAGCTTTGGGATTTCTGAGGGATACCGCAGGGAGGGGTGTTGATCCTTAGCAGGTTCTCTGACACCATCCCCACTTCTGGGACAGGGACAGACTTGGAATGGTCTGAGGGCAGGGAAGAAAGCAACACTGTCCAGCCAAGGACAAACTGCTCAGGGCTTATAAACCTTTGCTATATCAGGTCCTATCTGACATAAACCCATGTCTTTCTCTTATTTTTATTTATTTTCTTTCTGGAACCTTAAAGTTTATGTTGAATCCTTGTACATTTAATTTTTAAGCTTTGAACTAAGAAGTGCAAATAACTAAATAACTTTGAACTAAAAAGCTTTTCATTCAGGTCAAGACATGCAAAATACTGGAATAAAGGGAGTCACAGTTTATATAAACCAGTATTTTCTGCCCCGCTAACCAAAGATGTGCTTGAATAGTAACTCTTGTTATCATCAACTACCTTGTTTTTTACGGTTGCATTTTTTCACTCAGATTAATCTGTGAGTGTTGGAGCAGACACCTGCCAGCAGGGCACTGTACTCCCCTGGACCCAAAGGGCTTGGCGTTAAGCAGACAATTCCAAAGGGCTGAAGTGATTTAATGAAAGATGGGACAGTATGCGAGCATTAAAAATACGCACAGCTACTTTCCTTAGCAAGGAGGCTACGTTCATGATTGCATCACCCTCCTTAGATTATGACAGAAACAATCCCTCATCACGTAAACATCTGGAGCTCCCTTATTTTTCTCTGTCCAACCATAACAGTTTCATGTTGACGTTGGAAATTCAAGGAAACGTTCGGGCCTTTGAGTGTTTCTTCACTTGGGTCTACATAGCTTTGGTCTGTAAACTGTCAGGTGCTTCTCAACACCTTCCAGGGTTCAGTACGTTGCAGAATTAGACCCAGAAGCAAGTTTAAAATGGTGCCTCTGCCAAATAAAATTTCTGCCCTTAAGAGAGTGATTTTTCACTCTGCCAATTTACCTGTCAAAAGTGTGTGCTTGTGGAAAGCCCCTTCCACAGATAGCGCAACCAAAGTAGCTTCTAAAACAAAAGTACTTCCATCTGCTTATGAAACAGCACTGAACTATGCAGACTGCTGGTCTGCTTCCTTGTGTACTTGCCATAAGTAAGCTATTCATCCAAGGTTTCTGATGGAGATGTGGTTATTGAGCCTTTGAACTGTGAATGCTTTACACTCATGCTCCCTTCGCATGCAACGCCATGCTATCCTTTAAACTCGCACTTTAAAGGGGTGTTTCGGAGTGCAGTATTTAAGTCAGCTATTTGGGAAATTTAAAACTGTTCACGCTGGAGTGCGTTAACGGTCTTCGGGAGGTTAGTCTGAATAGTGGGTGCAGTGCTGCTGTGAGCATACCCCTAAAATGTGTACCTCCCACTCAACAGGTAGCTCTGCTCTGGGTAAGCGCAGGCACTCACCACCTTGGAGGTAACCCATTAACAGGAGTTTGCATATTTCAACATGCAGAGTCACAGCCGAAAGTACAACCCACAGTGTTAACACCTTAGCTCCTCCAGGACAAATCGCTCACATGGAGAGTGAGCAACATCAGAACAAGAAGTGGAAATTGAGCGCTGCCACGGATGCTGACTCACAACTGTCAATAATTCCATGTGGGAACCCAGCACCTCCAAAAATAGTCAGATGCGGTTTTACAAGATGAAACGTGAAATATGCATTAGCTGTAAAGCTTCCACCCTCCCAACTGTGTTTGCTCGAGCTTACTTGTGGTTAAGACACGGGTCTCCAATTTCCTGGTCACACAGGGGGCCCGTCCAGCCCGGGTGACATTCACAAATCACACTTGTTTTCTCTAGGGACCGGCAAATACCGTGCTTGCAGATGTTACAGGATTTGCAGCCAGGAAGGACTCCTAGTGATTGCTGTGGTAAATCCTTGAAATCCTGCAGCTCGTTATTGATGCGGACATCGTGAATACATCCATGAAAACCATTTGGTGTCTTATCTGCACCCTGGCGCAGTGAAGATAATCCAGTAGAGGTCGGGATCCCTTCAGATAAAAACAAAAAGGGAAGGTTTACTCACAGTTACAATGATAATACATAAATTATAATTGCTAACGTTTCTTTTGTCAGGGCTCCATATAATCTTTAAAGAATTAATTTGCATAGGACCTTTGTAAGGTAGCACAGTCTCATTGTCCTCATTCTGGAAACGGAAAGAAACAAAAATAAAATCACTTGTCCAAGCTTACATAAGAAGTATGTGACAAAAAAAAAAAGGCCAGTTTTTTTGGCCAATGGCCATGTGGTTTTGTCCTTAGATAATGGTCCTTCTGTCTATAGTTTAATAGCAATTATCCTTCTGAAAGGCTTAAGAATATCTTTACTTGCCGGCAGGTAGCCACCACCTCTGGGATACAGCCAGGTAGGTAGGCATTACTAGATCACAGCGTTAAGACGGGGAGTGGTAAGAGTGCACCCCATCGAAACTAGTGCAGGGAGCGGCACTTCAGGAGACCACGTCGAGTCTTTGTGGTGAGTACCCTCCGTCTTGTTCAAGCGCTTGGAAGAGTTCACACGCTCGGATGGCCATCAGATTCTGTTGGATGTTGTGTTACACCCTCCCCACTGACATCCGCTCAGGCTGTGTTGCTGCATTAGCATAGGCAAGTGCTTCCATTTTCAACTGCGTAAGGCCTCTAAATTTGCTATCATTAAGTAACTCCACTGTTAAAGATGGCCTTAAAACAAAACCAGCACCTTTGTTTAACCATGCGTTAGGAGGAAAGTTGCTAGACCAGGTGATGTATGCAGTTGGAGAGACGGACAAATTTCTGGGCACGTGAAGGCTCAGGTCTGTCTTAAAGCTTAGTGTAGATTAGGAACAATTGCTCTGGGGTAATTTAATCAATTACTCTAACTAAACAGCCTGAAGTGGAAGGGCAGCTGGCATCCATGGGAATGCTACATACAGAGAGGTGGCAGATGCAGCACAGTGAGGGTTTAGAAAGAAGCAAGAAGAATTTTGATGGGCAATAAAAAAAATCTCCACTGAGCCCATGGCGTCTGGTATCCAACAGTCCTTCATTTCAGGTCTCAGATTTGTCCTGGGAATGCATTTTTGTAGGTACCTTTTGAGAATTGGTATTGATCCACAATGGTCATCCATTAACAAAACTTTTCCATGTGGTTACTTCCCAAGTTCCCTGTGTATAAATTGCTGTGGGGCTGGTATCTTTTACGCTGTGCTAGAGGGAGAAATTGTGACGGCCTCACCAGCAGATTGTCTTTGATGCATAATGCTCTTTAATAGCCTGTGACATTCTTAGTAGGAGCCAATTATAAAAGTTCAGCTCTGTATAAAGCAAGATAAGCCGGTTTTCTGATTTACAAGGGCAATATTCAGGGTTCTTTTAGAAAAGTGTTATTAAAGGGAATTATTTATAAAATGCTTGACCAGCAACAAGTAAAATTGGTAAGAGGTTCTACTATTGGCTTCAATGATCTGGTTAGAAAAAGCCCAAAGACTTTTGGCATTTATTATTGTTCTGCTGACTTTCATATTTAGAAAGGCTGACTAAAAAGAACTCCGTGTCACCGAAAGGGAGAGATTTCAACATTCAGTCAAGAATAGAGCTGGGGGAGTTCTGGCAAAACCAAATCAATCAGGCAGAGCACAGCCTTCGTTCTGTCTCTCATACCCAGACACCTAATCAGTGGGATACTCATTTTTCTGGGCATCTGCTCCCCACCCCACTTGGCGCCTCTTTCCCCCAAAATCCAGTACTGAATGGGAAAAAACTTCTTAAATGAAGTTTGGTCAGCTCTTACATCTTTCTAATACTGAAGCTCTGGCTTCAGTTTCCAATGAGAAAACTATTAGCCAAGAAGTTCTTAGTCAGCTTGTGTGCTAATATGGTTTGGATGTTTAATCTTCTTTTCCCCTCCCAATTTTTAGACCTCTATAAAATTTCCAGCAGAGATATAGCTCATTTATGGTATATTTAAACCTACTGACTATTGATTTGCCTTTTTTGCAGCAACTGTTTGTGATAGTTCCATTGTGTTCTTCAACCATGACACCTTGGTGCCAGCCAGTTCTGAAAGCTTTAGAAATGACAAAGTGTTTGCCATGACTGCGTAACATAGAAACCACCTGTGCTGTGCTGAGGTTAACTTCCCTGGTCTGGCGTGCGAGCTTGTGCTGGCTGTGCGCTGGGGTGCTAGTGGACTATGGAGTACGAAGCAGAGCAGCAGAGGTGTGGTTTCCAGGTCTCTGTCCAGGGAAGCAACCTCTGGCAGAGGGAAAAGGCAGATGCTGGTTTACTGCCACCTGGAGAGTCCTCTCCATAGGATGGAAGATGATTTGCTTCTGAGAAGACTTGTTAAAATCTCAAAGTCCAGAGCAACTCACTATACCTCCAATGTAGAGAGGGGTGTTGAAGCTGACAGAAGACTGTTTCTGGAGTTTTCCTAGACTCTTGGGAGTCCCCTTGTCCACCACCAGGTTCAGAGTTTGATTCAGCATCACAAGTTCCACGCTATGAAACTGCCCATCATTCACTGTTTCCACACTAAAAGAAAAAAAGAGAATTAGAAGATGACGTTAACAATGAACCGCCTCTGTGACGTGCTATCTCCTGGAATTACACCTTGCAAGGCACAGCTCCCATTCCAAGCTCCTTTACGGTCACCGTGTTCCCGATATTTCTTCTAGCGTGAGCCTCCAAGGTACAAATTTAACCATTGCTGATGCCTGTGCAGGCAGTGCCTACACATATATAACACTTGAGAGGATGGCTAATCAGGACAGTAGCTACTGTAGTTGTGTTTCCCAGGGCAGAAAATCCTCCATTCTGTGCTCTCAGCCCAAGCTTGGTGCTCAGTTTGCAAGCCGCATCACTGAAATGATTTCTTTTCGTATGGATAGTTTAAACTCAAATTATTTCACAGGGGCAGGGAGGGACTGCAGTTTGGGGCAAGAGACAGCAGGGGCCTCTGAAACCAGCGTTTCCTCACAGCAGAAGTATCCTGTAACTACATGCTGAGGCATGAGGACAGGCTGAGTTACTTAAAGCCAGAGAAAGAATTCAGTAGTTTTTGGCTTATAAATGACTGGGGTGCTTTGTTCAATGCATACAGTCCTACCTGAATGCAAGGAAAACTGACAAATTACTACTCCTCTTTGAGAAACATTTATGTGTAGATTGAGTCTTGAGAATAAGCCAGCCTGAATTTTGGGGGGGACAGGGAGCAGGTAGCCACCTGAGCAGGCAAGATATTAAAGGCACCATGTATTTATTGCTCAGGTGTTTTGAACAGTGATTTCTCAAATGCACGAAGCCTCCAGCGAGTCAGGCATCTCGCCAGCTCTTTGCTAGTCTGCACCACGTACAATCTTCACCTTCATCTCCAGTTCAGTCTCCCAGAAATTAAAAGATGCAGTGGTACAATTCAATTTGCATCACGCTATCATTTTTCATTTTCAGGGCAGATTCGGCTCTCTAGCCTTTATGCTGCATGTTGAAATTCTCTAGAACAAGTCGATAGTTTCATGCACTCCTAAAAGCAGGAGGGGCAAGGGTGGGATTACCTGCTCTTGAGCAAAGAGGGTTTCAAATTAGGCTGGTAGTTATAGACGTGATGGGACTTTTCCACTGCTGTAGATATAATTAAGTGGTACGGCCTCTGCTCCATACGCATGCAAACACCAGTGCATAATGAGAATCTGATAGCAGTAAGCGATTACAGCTGAAATTAAACTGTGGGCTATGTGAACTGCCCACATGCACAGTGCTGCCAACACATTTTAAGCTTGGCCTGCGAGCACCCTTTTCCAAATTCCTCCCGGCAGGCTCCTTAGCTGGGCGGTGGTTCTGTTACATACGGATAAAGACAGAAAACACCAACTGTGGGATTTAGGCATCCTGAGATACTGCTTAGCCAACAATCTAGATTTGGGATTGCTGCACAAGTGGTAAATACCGTATTAAAATGTAAAAGGTTAGTTTTAAGAATGAGTTTCTGCTCATTCAAATGGCCCATGAGCTCAGCATCCTCTCTCAGGAAGTTAAAGTCGTAAGTCAGATTCCTTTCAGGTGTTTTGTAAAGCTGCAGTGTAGATGTCTCTGTCTGAGCTATTTACCCAGCTTTTCTTCACTATCAGTGGAGAGGAACGGGCACGCTTACAGAGTGACTCATCTCTCAGGATGAATCACTTTTAGATGTATCTGCCTCTCAACCTAGATGACATGCTGCCCATCTTAGCGCCCAGTCCTGCATAACTGATGTGGAAGGGCGTTGTAGCATGGAAACAGGACCTCGACTTCAGAAACAAATTACACGACTTGGAAATTACCAGAATTCAGTTGCTCGTGGAAGAAGTTTCATTTTTATAGTGTTTTACAGTAGACCTGACATGACCGATCACACATGAGCAGTGTCAGGCAGCAAGTCAGCACTCCAGGCATTTCTGAGGATGTGCTTGTTTAAGAAGAGCGTGCTTAAGAACTGAGCTAACGTGCCTCTACTGTGCTGCTGTCCCCGCAGGTTTTTGGGATGAAGCATGAACACATATGCCTTTAACAGTTTACATAAGATTACCCAAGTTAGAAGATGACAGCAGTACCTGAGCACCTTCACTGCGTGGCTTTACGTGAACATGAGGTGAGTGAGTTCTGCCACAGAACAGCTCCCAGGAAAGCTCTGCTGGCTCAACCTCGGCCTTGACCTGCAGGAAAGCAGCTGGGCTGCAGTTGCTGCCCATCCTCCGGATGGCCAGAGAGCCTGGGGAAGCCAGGTCTCAAGAACCTGGAGCTGCTGGTATCGTTTGAAGTGGTTTTAAGAAAAAAAATAAAGGCTTGACATTGTACAAAAACCCAGATCCAGTTGATCCAGCAGACAGCCTGGCTCAAAATACAGTTATATCAGGGCCACTGCAAGGGCAGTGAGTTGTGTGGGCTGGGATAAGAGGCTGAGGACTTCTGCTAGACGCATTGCCAAAGGTGATGGAGTGCGTGCACCTCAGAAAAGCAAGCCTGTCATCACTGTACCCGAGTCCCCTGTATTGGGGCCCACACGTCTAGCAGACTGCTTTATGGATTGACAACTCAAATAAGTTTGAAAACAGCTGGTCCAAACTTTCTGTTTAGATATTCTTGAATTCTGCTAAGTATCTGCCACGTTACAAGAAACAGCTGTGTTACGGCAATGCGCCGACTGGGTGATCCCTATGTACTGCCTGATATCTCAGTGTTGTGTCGCAATGCTTAATTCATATGGGTAAAGTACTGAGACTTCCAGCTGAAAGGTGCGAGATAAATGGAAATGCATATTTGTAATTGTTAGCTTATGCAGAAGTGCCAGTGAAAGGAGAAGTATAGCCAAACCCCTTCGGCTCCGACAGCTGAGCAGCGCGGAGGTGGGATGGATGCCTGTACGACAGGGAACCCTTCCCTGGTGGGATCAATATCTGAAACTAACGCACAAAACTACATCGTTATCTGAGGAAGGCCAAGCTAGACCATTTGTCGGAGGACAACATTATCACGTCTGGCAGGGCTGGCTCTTCCCCGGGCCAGGATTTCACAGGCATTAATCACCTACTCCTCCACAGCGTGTGCTTTTTCCAGATTATGCCTTGACTAACAGGCAAACAAAGGTCTGTGTGTCCTGGCGATGGAAGCAGCCACCCCACGTGGTGGTGATGCCTTTCGGCATACCCAGGGCTGGTATTTTTACTGGAAAAGGAGTAAGAGGTCTCTGTCTGTAGGTACACATGGATGAATATTAACCAGTTCTGACTCTTTCAACTTTTAAACTCTGAATTTAAATAACCTGTGCCTGGAAACAAAGTACCTTACAGCCACCACCCAACCCTGCAGTTTCGTAAAGCAGATAAAATCAAAACAGGCAAAGCACTCATTTGCTTTTTGAGAAGACGCAAACATATGATAGAAAAGCTGAATGTGGACAGCCAGGATGGCAGGAAAGTCCCCAGCCAGGAGATACTTGTGTTAAAGCACTTACTGCTGTTGCTGACAGAAAGACATTAAGATGCCTTTGGATTTTGAGAGAGATGGAGACAACATTGGGGGAGAAACCAGTGGTGAGAGAAATGCTGCATGAACTCTCCTCAGAGCCTCTTATGTACTGGGCCTTTAGGAGACTCAGCAATCGTCTGAGACAGTTGGAGACAGTGGCTTGGCTGGAGATGAAGGGAGGAAAGCCACAGACGCTGAACAGCGCATCACCACGCAGCTCGCAGCACAAACTTGCTGCGCTCGGCTCTTTTTCAAGGGGCCTCTTCCTGACCCAGCTCTCTGCAAGGGTTTTATTAAAATTTTAATTGAATTCTTATTGGGGATCAGGTGGTCTTACAGAGCTCTTCCTTCTGAAACAGCCCGCGGTGCGTAAATACCTGCCCGGGAGTCGGGGACGGGTGGTGTTCTCTCAGGGCTGCCGGTTCGATCCCCGCCGGTCGGCCGCCGGCAGAGGCGGGACCCCGAGGGACACGGCGGAGCGGGGCTCCCCGCGGAGCGGAGCCGGCGGGACCCGGCGGAGCCCCGCGGCAGAGGCGGCGGCGGCGGCCGGGCAGCAGAGGGCGGTGGAGCACCGCGGAGGGGCCGGTGCCCGGCGCCGGGGGGGTCCCGCAGCTCCGCTCCGCGGGACAGCGAGCAGAGGGGCTTCCAGGGGCCGACGGGCCGGGTTCGTCCTGGCTCGCTGCTCACAGTTTATGCACTGGAACAGACCTCGCCGCGGCACACACCTGGCTGGACGTGACCCGCCTCCTTCCCTTTTGCAAAGGTTTTCATGCTTTACGGTTAAATCAAAATAATATGTCTGAGCGAAGCAAGGGACTGGGGAAAGGAACTGCAGGAAGAAGCCACAGGGCCGCTAGGCTTGAGCCAAGTGCTTTTCTCGGGGGCACTAACAAACCAAGTCCCGGCTTTCGAGATTTTTCCAAGCTATTAAAAAAGACAGTCATGAATTTTTAGCCAACTTCCGACCGCAGCGTTCTGGGTCACCACCATTGGATATTATATAGTTTACAATATATTCTTGTTGAAAAATGGGAGGAACTATGTTTGAAATGTAAACATTTGAAGTGTAAGCAAAGATTTTAATGAATTTAATAATTAAACTTGCTAAAGAGTAACCAGTAAAAGGAACCAAAGGACCGGTCTCATATAAAACTAAAATATTCTTCAGGACCCAGGAATTTCTTCTCGTACTGCAATAAGCAGCCTGGTGAGGGCCCATCTCGTCAGACACTCCACAGACCGCACCTGCAGCCTCTACAGGACCTTCACGGGAGCCTTGTTACAAACCTGATGCTGAGAAACCATTTCAGTTCCCTTCTGGTGCCTGAAAGTACCTGTCCTGAGGGAAAGGAGGTAAGGCACAGTCAAATGCTGAGGGCTGGCAGGAGGATTTCTCTGGATCAGTAGTGCAGCGAGCAGACCCCAGTCGGACCCCCCCGGGTGCTGAGGGGGTCTGGCTGCCGTCCCACGGTGCCCTGCCTCCCCAGCAAAGGGGACACACTCGCTGCTCCCCAAACAGCAGCATCCCTCACCTTTCTGTTCTCAATAACACTCGTCTTCTCACAGCACAGGTTACATGTCTTGCACAATCCATTACATTGCGTTCATCAAGGTTATCCTGACCTTTCATTACTCTCACTGAGAGCTGGCCATGGCATCTGATCAGGTTTGGCCAAAGAAAACCCCCCAAACCAGCCCAGGAAAATACTGGGCATATGGGAAGAGCGCAGCTTCCAAAGCTCATGAGAAGGCCCTGGGTCCAGCACCTTTTGTTCCCTCTGTGCCCAGGTGGGAAGCTGGGAGCCGCCCTCACAGGGAAGGGAGGCCACTAGAGAGAGCTCTAGAAAAGAGTCATGAAAATTTCATATCACAGGGAGCTGGGCTCATTTGTCAGAGCGATTCCAGCAAGACGGACCCATTGCACAGGGTGCTGCACACAGGCCACGGACACCACCTCTGCTCGGGGCTTAGACTCCAGAACATAAAGAAATGAAGGGAAAGAGATGTGTATTACATATAAACCCCCAGGGAATATATAAAAGAACTGATTTCCACTCTCAATTTTGATCTATTTCTCTTCTCTCTCCTATATTTTCTTTCCCCTCTACTCCAGCCCCAAGCACACACACATTATAAACACTGACTCCCCCTGCTCTAATACCCATGAAAGATTTAGAGCTGAGCCACTGTAAATATGCCAGTGATCAGAATTGCATTAAAGGATTAAAGCATTCAATTTGAACTTGTAAAATTTGGGCTTTGGGATTATTTTTTTTCACTGACGTGTACCATACCTTCAGTGTAGACAGCAAGGAACAGCAGGGCAGAGAAGTCAAAAACAAAAATAGCTTTAAGTATCACTGCAAACCATGTCACTGAGGAAATGTATAACCATCAATTATGCAAATGAGGACATCGATTCATTAGCTACAGTCTCCAGATTTCCTGACCTCTGTCTTAATGGGGACATGCCTCATTTGAAGTGCAGAAAAAAGCAAACACAAGGATAGTAAGTGACTGGGGAGTGAAGGCCATGGGGAACGCTGAACTAAGATAATCTTTGACAACATTGGAAGTAGAAGGGACTAACCAGAAATACATGTCCAAAAGAGCTTAAGGACAGCACGTGGGAAGAGCAGGCACCAGAGGAGAGGTACCAAACCCAAAAAACACAAGGTGAGAGCTGCAGGGAACCGCATTGAGGTATTGGCAGTTTGGGAGCTGTGAAACTCCTACTGTGCCAGGCTGACTTCAGGTATCAGCGGTGATGGTTTTTCACCTTGTCAAGCTACAGTTACCTCCTGCCCTTAGTTCCAGTTATAATCAGTCCTTCGCCTAAAATAGATTTAAACTTCTCCATGGCAACAAAGGCAAAATCATAATTGGAGTAGTGTTTGTGCTACCTCTACAATAACACATCTCTTCAAGCACTTCATCTTCAGAAGCCAAATAAAAACCACATGTTAAGAAAAGAGTATGAAAAATGCTAATGAAACACAAGGCTAGGGAAATAAGAGGTGAAAGAGATATATTAAAGCATTCAAGTTCACTTTCAGCTTAAAATATAATCTCTTCTGTTATGTTCAATTCTGTTTTACATGACTTGAGCATTAAGTCTCCTAGGCAGAAAGCACTCAACATTAAGATTTTTTTTCCTCGATACCTCCATTTTCATTTGCTTGGTTTTATACCTTTTCTCCTACTCACAACTCTGTAGACCACCCAAATAAACCATCTTTCTCTTGGTGTTTACAGCCCTTAAACACTGGCAGCTGATTACCGTATCTCCCTTAATGATCGTTTGGCCAGGCTATGCATATCTAATTTCCAGTCATAATTCAGTTCCTGCAGCCCCCCTGCCAACAGTGAAAGTTATTGTATTACAGACCTTCTAAGGGAAAAGCGAGGACCTTTTTTATACCCTTGCAAGATGCAATTAACACAAAACTGACCCCTTTCCCTAGATTATTCATAAAAGGGTCGGATTCATGGCCAGGGTAAGCACTCCGTGTTTGCAGGGAATTCTCACAGCGTCCCTGAGACGGGGAGATGAAGCCTGCACTGGTCTCCTACAGTATCACCATGTCTCTGCAGAGCTGACTGCTTCATTCTGCTAACTGAGAATTTGTTAAACGCAAGCGTAATGACAGTAAAAATAGCTTGAATGAACTCTTCAAGTCCGAGGCCTCTCCTGACTTACAGATCACAGTGTTGCTGCCTTCCCATCTTACTCCAGCAGGACCAGTTTGCACATCGTGGCACACAGTGCATTGCGGTGCAATGAGCTATTGCATCTCCGTGTCTTTACTGTAGCACGCATCATATAAAATAACAAACGCAGTAAGTACAGAGTGTAAAAACAATCACATATAGATTCTGCAATGCTATTGGGATTCATTAAATCGGTTATCCTTAAAAAAAATGACACTGCAAACCGCACAGGGGAAGGCAGGCCCTGGCACAGCAGCAGGGCCGGTGACAGCACTGCGTGCCACATCCTCCCCAGCGAAGAGGCAGCACTGGATACGTACAGCTGTGGGACACACACCAGGACACGCAGCGGCACAGCCTCCCTGCCCCGCCAGGACATGGAACAAACCAGGGCACTTGGCTGGATGTCTTAGTGCTGGTAGCAAACACAGTTGAGCTCTGCCATTCAACTGGATCTCAAATCTCAGGTTCTGATGAGGAAATCCATCAAGTGCCTTCACAGAGGCCTTTCCTCGGGGGCAATACTTTGCACCGTCTATCCCCTTTTCAGCTCTGGAAAATGTGAAAGTATCTGCCATTTAGCAGCAGGGACCGGGACCGCTACAGAATACAATTAGAAGTGCTTCCAATTAGAACGACAGACAGAACGATGGGTTTTGGCTGAAATTGGAGGCTAAGCCCCAAGAAAAAAAAAAAAAAGCCATGTCTATTTAGAAACCTGATAGATGGTCAGGAAATGAAATTGTTCCCGCCTCATCTGTGGCAACATACCTACAGTTGTATGCCTCTACTTTCACAACAACAAAGAAAATCCATCGCTCTTTGATAAGCAGAATAGCCGCTGCCGTATCCACCTTTTCCAGCAGCACTGGGGCACACTGGCAAACGCCAAACTGCGGGTCACATTTCTATACTGGGAAGAAGCAGTGAAATAATTGCGCACAGAACCACGCCGCACCTCCATGATCACCCTCAGTGCCAGTTCTGCATGCGCTACTTCTAACAGAAGAATATCGATTGAATCCAGAGCCTGGCACTTGGTATAAAGGGGATATAAATCTATCACACATGGTACACATCTAAACTTTCTGTTAGTCATCATGTTTACAAGAAATTTACAGGCAGAAAAAAATAAACATGTTATATTAGCTCGCTACATTCTGTTGCAAGGCAAAAACCTCACAATTCAAGACATGAGGCAGCCATTAGTGCATAGGAAGTTTACAAAGTCATTTTGACTATGATTAGGTTTATTCCGTCATTGTCTGTTATGAGAATACTTCAACCTTCCTCTGATGTAATCAGTATTAACCTGCTTTGGCAATATAATACTGGACTAACGACCTGTGCTATAGCAAGAAAATACCTTTTAAAATACCTTTCTCCTAGTTACTCACTGGAAACGGAGTTCAGCACAAGCGCGCGTTTCCAGCACGCAGGGACCAAACTGACTGCTCAGAAGGTGGGCTCTCATCGGCACTAACTGATGGGGGCTCAGGAGCTGCCAGGACCATTGTCAGGGTTTCACCGATGCTTTCACTAGCAGAAACAGCAGGGCCACGTTAAGGACCGACTAATGACTAAATCAGGTTATCTGCTGCGGTGGAAGGAAGAGTTCTTATTTCACAATTACTTTTGGTTTGGCTGGGCAGTTTTAAGGCTTGAACCGAACTGGCTAAAACTCAACCCAGCTACTGTCTTGAACAAACAGGGGGAAACCTTCATTTATAATGTTGGTTTCTGCATTTTCAGCAGCAATTTTCTTTTGATGGTAGAGCTATATTGTTTTTAGTCATAGTCAAATCACTGTAGAGAACAACTTTTGGCTTTACCATTCACTTTTACATAAAGCCAAGACTACTCTGAACGTGAAAACCAGCAAGTACTTGCAAGGCGCTGAGCTACTTCTAGAGCTCAGCAAGGTTCCAAGAGCAAACATCTTCCTTCTTGATGCTCTGAAAATACTTTTGAATGGTCAGCGCCCTCCACTGCAAAGTAAAATGTCATAACTGTGAAGGATTTGCTTTCCACCTTTAGGCGTAATCCTCGGAAGCGTCCAATACAATCAGGAGATAGAGAGGAGCTGCGTGGAGCCAGTGTGCTGTGAAGTCAGACTCCACTAGAGGCTGAACTCAGGGTATTTTAACACATTGATTCATTCTGGGTATGTTCCCCTTCCACCACTTTTGTTTTGTTATGAACTATCCCTATCTCATCACCTCTCATTTCTTCTTGGGATTAATACTGGCATCCTGCTGACTTCATTACATTTTTATTATTATTCTCTGCTGAAAGAAATCAGCCTCATAATGTTATTGTGCTAGAGTTACATGTACACGCGTGTGCTGCAGTCTCCTCTGTTTTGCATGGCTCTTTTTAAAAGGCTGCTGTTCAGCGAAGCAACCAGTGGGGACAGACACAGCGTATCTGCTCCCGCTTCCCTCCTGTCTCTTTCAGCTGAGACAGCTGCCAGGAGATACAGGTGGAGCTGCGGAGAGGACAGGTATGCAGTGACTAAAGTACCAAACAAGGTACAGACCAGCTTACGGGCGTCTGTTTTAGAAAACAATATCAAATTAATTTGTTTAACAAAATACACAGACTACTGACAATTTCCTTATACGTTGTCCATGCATGAAAGCCAGCACAGTCTGCTTAAGAAGTGATTTGGGAGGAACAGGACTGTCTCCTGCCACCTGCTTGAAGTTGATTTGGGTCTGCAGCAGTATTCAGATTTTTTTAAAAAACAGTGATAAAGGTGACAGTGATGATGTAGATGGCCAAATTCCTAATCAAAAGCATACAGATAGTATCTCTGCTTTGACTTCAAGTGGTCATAATACAAGTTAATTCAAAGAATTAGTTAAAATGGCATGAAACCCTCTGTGGCAGAGGAGCAGCTACTGAGTTTACTGAGAGGGGACATCTGAGGGCAACCTAGACTGGTAGCCCCAGATTTTGGGCCCTGAAGAAGGTGACCTGGGACGCAGAGAATGTAACTTCTATTTCTGTCACCACCACGGGGCACGTGGCTTTAGATGACCTATCCCTAACTTCCCGTACCTGGTACACAGACATGCCAACGCTTGTGAAAGGTTTTGCTGCCTTCTGCGAAAACATCTCACTCGGTAACACCCTACGCGTACGTGTAAGGTTAGAAATAAAGCTGTGGGTCTGCAGCACAGCGTTTCTGGGTACTCAGCTATTGCACTGAAGAGAATGAGCTAGGGGGAGGCAAGGAGAGATGAGAAACTGTCATTCTTGCAAAAGATACTGAAGAGATTTACAAAGAAAAAAAAATTAATTCAGCTTAACAAGATTTTGCCTGCTAAATCCTCAGGCAGCCTGAAGGACAAAACTTTACCCTTCTTAAGCTTCATCTCAGCAGAAGAAAGTTTCTGAATTTCATGAAAACAAATATTTGATTCTGAACCTAATGATAAAAGTTAGATGACATTTTAAGGTCTTGGCCTTACATTGTCAGTGTTCTACTACACAAAAACGCAAGAAAAACCAGGCAAATGCAATGTTTGTAGTTTGACAAGAACTCACAGAACTGTCCTTTTTGTCCCATTCAAATACGCCAAAGCCCTTTATGAAGGCAAAAAATTATTCATCTGTCCTTTTCCTTGTCTCATGTAAGATGTATAAGTACATTCGAATTTTACAACTTTTACTGTGCAGGTCAGAGATTAATACCAGTTTCTTTCATCATATTTGATGCAAAATCCCTAAGGAATACCTGAAAAAATGAGAGTGTGTGATAGAGAGAATGAAATGAATTCCAAATATACAGAATTGTTAAGAGCTCAGTGATATCTCATAGAAAACCCTGAAAAACAGTCTATTTAGAGACCATCCAGAAGTATCGAACAGGAATCCCACCAGGGACAGGCACAGCAGAAGCTGCACACTATGAAGGTATTAGGGAGAGGAGGACCAGTCATGCAGTGAGCTCTGCAAAGAGACTTCTGGTAAAAACTGGGTTTGACAAGCTCTAATAATGATCCTAAGAATATTTAATGCTTTCACTCCTCCAGCAATTCCTCCCTAGAAGGCAGTGAATTAATGGTGAAGCCTCCCAGGCTTTTTTGCAGATAAGCAATTGCAGCTAAAGAGAGGCAATTACACAAAAATCCCATCTCCTGTATCTTTGGGAGGTGTGGAAGTTCTTCCGTCACCAAAGCAACTGCTCAACTTCAGCACCAGCAGCACGGAGGAGTCTAAGAAATCAGAGTAGAGCACCAAAAGTACTACCAAGTTTGGTTCTTTGGAGTGGCATGGCCAGGGACCTGTGCACAGAATCATCAAATAGTTTGGGTTAGAAGGGACCTTTAAAGGCCATCTAGTCCAACCCCCCTGCAATGAGCATCTAGAACTAGATCAGGTTGCTCAGAGCCCCGTCCAACCTGACCTTGAATGTTTCCAGGCATGGGGCATCTACCCCTCTCTGGGCAACCTGGGCCAGTGTCTCGTCACCCTCATTGCAAAAAATTCTTCCTTATATCTAGCCTAAATCTTCCCTCTTTCAGTTCAAAACCATTAACCCCTTGTCCTATCGCTACAGGCCCTGTTGTTGGACAACGAGTGCAGGCGGCCACACGGGCTGCTCCCCGGGCTCCAGCCACATGGGCAGAGGCCGAGGGATGTGGAATGGCACGGGGAGTTTGGAGATGCTGCCGGGGTCAGAGCCTTGTGTGGCTCCACTGCCTGGAGGGAGAAGGCACCTCACCCTCCAGAGACCCACAGCACATTTACGAAACACTTTGTATTTTTTGTGCATTTCTGTACCTTTTGTGGACAGAGAACCAGATTAAATTTGCCATCCCACAGTCATCCCACATGAGGCAGACACAGTAAGAATTTAAGCTCTCTTATTTCAGGCCTTTTGCTTTAACCACAAGAACATCCATCTACGCTATGTAAGAATTAGCCAGACCATAAGACCTGCATGATACAATCTATAAAAAATATATTTAATGACGTATCATTTTTGAAAACAGATTATGCAAGGATACTTTTAAAAAAATCGTAATGCAATTTGGGTGTAGGCTCTGCAGAAAGACAAACACAATTAATTTTTATGTTTTCCTAACTGCCTCCTTTTTCACCGCTGTCAGGAAGCCTGCATGAAAACATACAATTTTACACCAATGATGTCTGCATCTTGCTTTTCACCAGGTATGACAGTCTGTATGCAACATGGCAATCTGGGAACTCTGGAGGGAATTACATCGGTAGTTTGTGTCAAATTTCTATTTTCCATTTCTATTAGGAAGGATTAATTCAGCACCCAAATCAATATGACTGTGTAGTAGCATACAACCTATCAGAAAAACAATATTACAAGTAAGATCTCATCTCTGGTTCAAGGAACAGACGTATGAAAAAATACTGACACTAAGAAGCTATCCCTATAGAATACAGTTAAACAGATATCAGTATCAATGACTGAACGCTGAAAGTGCAGAATTCCACGTTCTTTGTTAATTCAAACTTTAACAATTGGAACATGGTGGTAAATAAAAGCAGCATGCTCCTCATCAGTTGATATCTTCAAATTAAGGTAGAGTATCTATGTAAAAGATTTACTTTATTTCAAGACCTCACTGTTGGCTCAGTACTAAGTACTGCCATGGCATGGAAGAGTAACTCTTACCAGTGCAGGAACCAGGAGGTCAATAAAGTACTCAGAAACAGATTTCTGTTCTCATTTGTGCATCTGTAGAACAATTAAATAGAATAAAAGAAACAACGAATAGGAATCCTCCTTCAAAAATGGATCTTCTATAAGATGTTTACTAGGACGTCCAGGAAACCACTATCCTGCAGCTTACAAGCGAGGAGCTCCAATAACAGACCAGTCAGCTTTTCTTTTAAAAGGGTGAGTTTGATCATTGCGTATTCATGCATTAACTTGTATTTCTTTCTAACTTGATGATAAATGACAATGTAGTTTAGTCAGTCTTTTCCATTGGACGTTTGCTGACCTTTTTCCAACTAGAATAAAAGAAAAGTCCAATGTCAACTTTAACCTTTCTATCCAAACATACCACAGGAATGAATACACATAAAGCAAATCCGAACGTACAGCAAGTTAATCTTGGGCTTTTCCGGACTAACTTTGCACTGCAGTTCTACTTCAGTCTGCTCGAGGGAGTACTAAGACAGAAGAACAGGTCCACTGCGATAGCCAGGGACAACCTGCCTTCACAGAGCAGATAAAACGAATTGCTCTTTCCCGGCACGCCTGCGACCCGCTGTTACGCCGCATCCCTGCCCTCAGTCTCCGAGGACAGTTTTGCAAAGCGAAGCCACCGCAGAAGACACCACACCAGTCGGGTCAGACCACGCACCCCACAGGTCTGGTACCAGCCCTCGCCCTGGCTGTATAGCAAGGGGCTGGGGGAGAGTTTTGCACTGCTGGACATTGCGTGCGTCCCCCTTCCAGCACCCTTCTGCTCAATGCTACTGAAAACCACCACCGAGCATGCCTTACTCACTGCTGGCTTCCAGACCTGTCTGACAGCAGGTTTTATCTTAGCCCTACAGAGTATTACCTGTATCAGCCAAGTACTTCGCTAATTTTACTGTTTTTAAGTACTACTAATAAATCTTATCAAGGAGACTCTGCTGGAGAATTACAGATAATGTGGCTTGCCGATGACTTCCCCCATCCCGTCATGGGAGTACCTGAAACAGCCAGCCAAACATCTCCGCTGCAACACAGGACCAGGTCAATTACAGATTTCCTGCAGCTGTAGCTGGCACAGTTCCCACCAGGCAGCATTTTAAGGCCTCCTCCTCTTTTGGCAGACTCTTCTGAGGAAAAACAAGAGCCAAAGCACTGCTCATCTCTTCCGAGAAGTGGACCCCTTTGGAGGATAGCAGTGCCTGAAATTGCCCGTGGAAATTAATCTAACAGTCTTTTCAACAGAGCTTCTCAAAGGCAAACAGTCCACTTTTGCTGAGATTGAGATTTAAATGAGGCATCTAAACAAGACAGCAAGGAGTAGGCAACAGAGAAGGCAAACTCTTTTACCAATGGTGCGGCTACGATTTGAATGTTACAGGTTCTCCTGGGAACCTTATTTTTAATGAAAAATGAAAAATTGTAGAAGTTGCAGAAAAGAGTTTCCCAAATTCTTAAGATTTAGGTAAAATGCGTAACGCTGAATCAGCTAATTTTCATCAAAATGCAAATTAGGAAACAATGCAATTAACAGTACAGATAAACTCATGGGAGCCAGTACCAGGTATAAAAGGACTTTAATGTCCCCGGAGAAAGCCTCTAAAACATCCAAGAAGGTATTAGTGACACAACTTAGAGATTATGGCCAATGCCTGAATAACGGAAATGACCGACCATGGTCCAAGCTACTACAGGAAACGCGGGATTTTCTATTATTTGGTGTTTTCCTGTCAAAACTCAGTGCCAAGCTAGAAGCCACCTCTCAGCCAAACAGAGCTTACGCCTTAGCTAAAGTCAAACAGGATATAGAGCGAGGTCAAACCAGATCCGCTCGCGCCTTCTACCCTTAAATCCTATGATTGTAAGGAGAGAAGCCGGTTTCCTCCCCCTTCCTCAGCCCTTAAGGAAAACAAGTCTTTTAATCTATTTAGAGGCCCTTTTTGACATTCTTTAGCTGCAGTTTTTCTCAATCAACCTAATCTTTTCCCATCAAGCTCCATGCTAATCCCATTTTGCTCCATTCCTTAAACTAATAAAAGATTAGAGTGACATTTCAGAAAGGGCATCGTATTAAGCAGCTTCTTTCCCATCTCAACAGATCGCACAGTGCAAAATGTAGCGAACAGGGCATTAATCTTATGGTAATGAGGTGTCAGTCTGAATGGAGACCTCCTCCTTGATCAATAGGAAGGGCGCAGGAATAATGAGGACGCTGCCGCTTGCCATCTCTGGCAACTTTGCCAGAAGGCAGCAGATCTATAAATTGTTGTTGTGATGGTGGCAACAGCTCTTGTCACCGCACCGCTCTGCCCTTGACAACGGAGAGCAAGCATCCACACCGATCCGTCACCCCCTGTGCTGCCCACACATAATGCGCTTTTCCCTATGTTCTAATTAGCAGCATAAAACTGTTTAACAACTTCGGCTTTGCTCTAACATGAAATCAATTAGGATTAGCAGCCACACAGAGACAAATATTTCACACCTATCCAGCTGGTGAAAATCATTAACGAACTACTTTCTTCATTCCTAGAACAAGCCATTGCTCTTTCTGGTGACACCCCTGCATTGGTATTGTCCAATTTGCTTTCATACAGAGAGAATTTTCTCATTTTCTTAAACAAGTTGCCATTCCCCTTCAAGAAAGCTCTGCACAGCCACCGTGCTCCTGGAAGACTCAAGTTTTATCAAGCGCTGAGAAAACTTTCCAGAAGAAGTGCAAGGCCCGTCCTCGCTCGTGATACTCGGTGGCATCCCTTTGTTTGCTCTAATGGGATGCTCTTCCCTAAAGAGCGAGGTGGGCTGGGAAATCCAGCTCTTGTGCATCTGCAATGCCACGAAACTGCTCTGAACCCAAAAGGGCTCCCTGTGGTCACAGCTGCATGTTTACACAGAACAAACTGCAGCAACAGGGCTAAAAAAATCATCAGAAGGGAGTCAAGCCGGCAAGAAGGCTGCTAAAGGAACAATGGAAGACACCAGAAGCACATCTCTCTTTCCTAGGGAAATGCCTCTGTGCATGGGTTTCATTTTTACATGTGCTTTTCTTTCTTGTGACTAATGAATAAAACTTGGGGGTTGGATATCCCCAAAAGTCATGTGTCTGAAGGTCGAATTGCCCTACAATTTACCTCTGTAATTTGTGCTTATTCATGGTTTGTGTAGTTAACAACTGATATAGGTAAAAACATTCACCCTGCAGAGGAATTCAGCCCTTCTCCCCTATTTGACACAGTCTAATCCTGCAGTTGCACAGTCCCTGTTATGTCTTGGTACAGTAAATTAATGCTAAATATCAACATCAAAGAAACTGGTTATTTGGAACTAATTCAAGGACAACATTCACCATAAACTAAATCTTTAGAGTAGATGAGAAAACGCGACATTTTTCTGCAATCACAGTAGAACACAGTATCATTGGTATTGCCAATAAATGCCAATTTTTAACCATGCAGCCTCTAGCTAAGTCTTTATTCTGATTTTCTTATCTAATTACATACATAAAAGAGATACAGTGAAGTAAAACACAAGGTTCTTCTCCCATGCACATTTCTTAGAAAAATCCTACCTCTCCATCTTTTTTTAGAAATCAGTTGTTTTGGTAAAGCTTAGCCATTTACCTGTATACTGTGGTAGGTGGAGAATTCAGCGTGTCGTAGATGAGCCTCACGTGTCCTTGGTACAACTCCAGAGCCAAAGGGTCATTGTCTCCTTTGTATAATAAGATGCCATTGTCCTTGTCCGTTGCTACCTGTGAAACATTAATAACGAGGCAAGCTTGCTTGAGAATGGTTAAAAAAGAAATAAACCTAAATCAAAAATCATACCAAAATCATACACGCAATTCAAATATGATTTAATAAACCATATAGATGAGCAACAACGAGAGGAAGAGCTATGAGACCCAAAAAAGTCTCGGTGACATCGAGTGGGCTCATACACAAACAGGTCGGCCTTCCACTAAGGGATGGCTCCCTTGTTTCAAATGAGAACTAGTTTTCAGGAGGTGAAAGCTGCAATTTATTTGACCCCCCTGTCAATAGACGGTTGCTGTATTTTTGGTGACACATGAATTTATTTCTCAGCTATTACCCCAGCTTGAAGTGGAGGTTTACAATATCAACTCTGGCATTAGGAGGAGGAGTGTGTCACAATTACAAGCAAACAAATTTCTGCAGGCGCTGATCTGTTCACAGACTCCCTACGAACACAAAGAAGGAAAAATGGGCCTGTCCCCACATCCAGCGTAACCACGCATTATTCACTCAATCTGAGTTATTAGCAACTCATGCACAGTTGAAAAGGGACATTCAGAGAGTCAGGAAGGACAGAGCAGCCCGCGTCCCTCTAGTTGTGATCGACATCAGGGAAAAAAAAAAAATGAACACTGAATCAAAAAACAAGGACTCCACTTTCCCAGTCTCCAGCTCCCAAACATTCCTATACTACAAAAGAAAAAAAAAAACCAAGCAAACAGAACAGAAGGACAAAATGGGATTTTTGGATAGAACCTGCCTGTTATTTTCACAGTACGTATTTATTGAGATTTCTTGCTTATTTTTTTATAATGGCTGTTAAATGCCAAAACTAAACAGTAAATTTATAAATCGGTTTGCATTTTATATATATTTAAATACTACCCTTTTGCCCTTAATTTTTATTTTCTCTTGAGCACTTTTTAATAAGATTTCCTTTATCTGTTCTTAATAATCGATGCTGTACTCTAATTTGAATTCATTAGTGATTAATTACTGGATGCAAGAATATTATTCAGCCTGGGAAACAAGTGAGAACATCATCTGCATGTGCTTTCTGTAATAATCAGTTTTACTCTTCAAGCTATGGCTGACGTAATGGGTTTTGTACATTTAAGACGACAATGTCCAGATTTTCAGCTTTGAAGTCGACCTATAGTTTTTGGACCCTTTGAGGAGCCATGTTTTAGAATGCCCATATTTTAGAATCTCTTCTGTGTTATTAAATAAATAAGACAGTTGAAGAAAAACCTAGAGTTTCAAATACACACCAATCAGCTTAATTTTCATATGAACTGTATACTCAAGCTATTAAAGAAAAGATAAACATTAATTACGGAATTTTTTCATTAGAATAAACTGTGCGAGAACCACCCTTTTGAAATCTATCCTAAATGTGGAAATTCCGTCCTTTTTCCCATGTCTTGACATTGGTATTTTAATTACAACCAAACTCCACCAAGTAAGTCTAGAATATGATTTCCAACTGTGGAATACAATCTCTTCAAATTGAGAAAATAAATGCAATAAAATAAACATACAGGGATGATTTTTCTTCTCACATCTTTTGAAATGTTATGCTTCATTGGCAGGGTGAATCTAGCATAGAAATAGTCCAGATTAACAATCAGTGGCCTAAGAAAGAGATGTGTTACGTCTTTTATGTGCTCCACACATCTGTTTATTAGAAAGCATACAAAGCCAGAAATTATTCCCTCATTTACTCTGGGATATCAGGGAAAAAAAAGATCAGTTTAATGCCTGCTAGATTGTGAATGCAAGTAACATCCAAATCACTTAAATATCATATTGGACTAAGTATCCAAAATACTTTTGATCCACAACCACAAAGATGACAGTAGTGGCGTGGCACCTTTGGTATCTATTTTCTATTGCCTCCTGAACCTTAGACCTCAAACCAAATTTAGGTGTAACAACAGGACTGTAACAAAATCCCAGGCCTTTTATCTAATGAATGTGCACAGTAAAAGAGTAAGCAAAATGTTGTCTGGAAAGGCCATTTAGAGCAGCCTCTTTTAATAAGTCTCCTGATATTAAGCACTAATTCCTACAGGATGGAACACAACACTGTAAATCAGTAAGAAGACAGGGAGGTTTGCCAAATCATCTCTAGGTACTTTGCCAGTCTAGTGATAAGAGAGTGGTGAGATTCTAGAGGCAGGGTACGTGTCCACAAAGGTACAGTGGTGTCTTAGTTGCTCCTTAATGTTTCAATAATTTTAGAGCAGACAGCTGGCTCACAAATTGTCTCTGACTTTGTCAGCATCTTGGCCAAAAGACCCCGTTCCTTCAGAATAAAAAAACCAATATATACGTCTATATGTATTATTGTTTAGAAGAGCACTGGGCTGACAACTGCTGTTCTGCGTGACATACCTGGAGGGAGATGTTTGCCTGAGGGCGAATTTTGGCTGATGGCAGCTCCACATAGGAATCCTTCCCAACAAAGTTGACTGTGATGAGTTTCTCGCACTTCTGCCCAGCAAAGCCAGCCAGGCAGCGGCAGACGGGCTCATGGTGCGCAACGATGCACTGGGCCCCGTTCTGGCACTCGTAGTTATCACACGGGCTCGTCTGGAGCAGAACCATTGGCGGAGGAGTTTCACAGAAAAGTCCACTGTAGAAGGTAACGGAAAGAAGAAGCGGCTTCAATTATCATCATTTTTTTTAAGGAAGGAAACACTTTCAGATGCTGATGTTGTACTACTGCTGTGGTATAGCAGCTCTGGGATTCGGCTGCCATGTGCCCGGTTTGCTGCGTGAAAGCTACACGGCACAGCGCTGCACTGGAATTCCCCTGCTCGCTCTGAACAAGCCAGTTCAAATACTGAAAGCAATTTGTACCGCACTTCGCACTGGTTATTTACCTCTGCAAGGTACAGCAGGCTGTCTAAAACAGCTTTCATCCCACGCTGTGCCATGCAGACGCTCCCAGCAAAAACTGGGCGCCATTTAAGCCCAAACCTGAGATTTCCTCGCCTGTTCTCCCTGCCATTCAGAAACATGCACCACTGCTCAGCCAAAGCCCCATCCTAGGCTTTAGGACTTGAGTCTACCTCTGCTGTTGGTAAGCAAGGGGAAAATCCTCTATTTTTAGGGTTTTTTACAGCCTCCTCACTCGCTTTACTGTACATGAGAGAGTGTATCATCAACAGACGGGCAACTGCTGAAACAGCTCAGAAGCAACGCACTATTTGATGGGCAGCTTCCCTCAATTGGTTGCTTCTAACAGCATCAGGATCATCAACTTTATTTTAGCCGAGTTTGTGGTTGGCAATGTCACAGGTCAGAAAACTGTGAAGCTCTCCCAGAGTCAGAGGTAGCTGAAAACCAAATGCCAGATCCGAGCACTTGCAAACTCGAATCACGTTCAGATCTGGAGGAAAGTGCTGTGGTTTGGTCTTCACTATGAGAGAGACTGAGCAAAACCCACAGGTAGGAACCTCTGACTGCCGAGGCTTGGGCCACATCTCCCGGGAGCGGCGATGGCTCAGTCCCCAGGCTGCCCTCCTGGGTTCAGCATGGCTCCGTGCTTCACAGGTTATTTGCTGGAATGACTAAGCTACACTGAAATATCGACACCAGCGTAGGAGGAGGAGGGAAAAGGCAGGAAGTGCAAAAAGCTGCAGTCATCTTTCACGGTGATGTCATGTGTCAGACTAAACTGCAAAAAGTAAATGAAAAATCTCTGCCCAGTACACCCACTGGGCCTGTGCAATCAGTGGGTGCTGCCAAGGGACCAGGCTGGGCTCTCTGGCTGCAGACAGTGCCCCAAATTTCACATTACGACGACTGCCCAAACCCAACAGACACTTTCTGTAGCGATGAGAGAACATAAACTCTTTGCACCGAGTTCTGTGACTGCTTGAAAATGTGTAGACAGTAAAATGATGAAAAATTGGTAGCTGGTGAGTAGGGAGCGTGCGTCAGGCTGTGCTGCAGGGAACGCCATGGGGAAAGCTGCAGCGAGGGCTCCTGCATCACCTCCCTGCATCACACAGCATCTGTCAGCACGGGGGCAGAGGGCCTTCCAGGAGAGGATTGGGGCAGACCCATTGATGCAGTGAATAACCCATCAGCCCAGCTCCAGAACAGTGAAATCCCGCTTGTCTGACTAGGGATTTTCTGCCATTCAGGGAGCACTTTGTGGAGTAATAGTACTTGTATAAAAACAAAGCAGAAAAATGCCCAAACCCTCACTCCTCTCCAGCAAAGCAGGTGCAACTTGGAAGCTCAGTGAATTTCTAGGCAACCTTCCTAGATACAATTAGAATAAAAACCCAAGCCATTACCCTGCAGTAAATAGTACAGATACAAGACATGCAAGAACAGCAAATGAAACAGCCACAACATACTCAAGACCAATCTTGCTTAGCCACAGAGACCAGAACGCGCTGCCTCTGTCACAGAAGGAAATGGAGATGACTGCTTTGCTTTTCACATTTTCTCATGTGAAACTCTGCACAGAGTACCACGGCTCTATCTTTAGCGCTGTGTGGAATGAGAGCCCAAACCTCTCCCTGCCCTCGTCTCCCAACACACACCGCTCTCTGCTCTGCCTCTGGGAAACACGAAAGAGAGAGAAATACACACCAAAACATGGATGGGCTAAATCCTGAACTGCATCAAAAGCAATGGAGCTGCTCTGCTTTTCTATGACATCTGAGAGAAGAAGAGACACAGGGTTTTACATTGCTAGTTTTACAAAAGGCAAACTTGAAGAACGCTTTGAAATACACAAACATTTGGTATTTGCACCTGGGAGAAGCTCTCCTTTCCCCACAGCCGTTATACAGCATGGAACACCCTAACCAGCTTCCTAACTTTGCCCAAAACTCTGTGTTGGCCTCGTACATGGTGATGTGGACATAGCAAACAAAAATCTGTTTCACAGGAACAAGCATGAGGAGGGTGAAAAGCACTGCTGGGATTCCCAAGGCCCAAAGCACAGTGCTGTGCTGGGCTCTCGCCACTGCCCCGGGAGCACGCCCTGCAGGGACCGTCCTGCTCCAGCCCCGGTGTCACTCGGGGTTGGCTCTGCTCCCGTATACAAACACACAGGTGCTTCCTTCTCAGCCAGAACCACCTCTTGGTACCTTGCAGGATAAATTGCATTTCGACACTTTTCTCATTGCATTGCCCTAAGCTTCCTTCATCCGCCACGAGGACGGAGTGATGTTTCACAGCCAGCCTCCCCGTGCCCAGCCTCCCCATGCCCATCCCACCATTATCTCGCTGCTCTAAGGGCAGGGAGCTGTGGTTAACTGGGGCCCCTTACCTCCCCTCGCTGCCCAGGTGACACTGGGTGCTGGAAGTGGGCACAGACATAGGCTGCTAATATAGCAGCAAAGGGTTCGGCGGGGGGGGAGCAAACCACTCCCCATCAGCCTGTGGTAAATATCCTCTACCAGAAGAGCATAATCTTGCATAGCGACAAGCCAATCTGTTCATTTAGACGAATGCATCTCAAAAGTGTAATCTGGCAGGCAATACTGCTGGCAATCAATAAACCCCATTTACTTTGCTCCAAGGAGTATTTGGAGGAGACATACGGGGTCAGTAGAGTGGGCAGCAGTGAGAACAGGAGCACGGCAGGCAGTGTGGGGGAGTAACTGCGTATGGGAAATGGCTGTCTTTGCTCAGTCTGATATGTTTCTCAAAGTAAATTTGTTCTTGGGAACATTTCTTTGTGAGCACACCTAAACTATGAATTAATTATAGAGTAAGAGACTCTCCCTTCCCGAGCAAGACCCTCTGCTGCAGCTTCTTGGCAGAGCCCCGCAGGCCACCCCATTCCCGCAGGGTGAGCGCAGCACCTCGGGGGCATAGCACCGCTCAGCCAGGGATGGTTCAGATTCCCTTTTCCAAGAAAACAAGGGAATATTAAAAAAATAGCATCAGCCTCGTGGAAAGAGAGATACACAGAAAGCAATTCTCGCCAATTTAAGGTAGTTACTGCAGCCGCTGCCTATCAGCAGAGCAGTCAGACCCAGATGATGAGCTGGGGACACGTCAGTGCCACGTCCCCATTGCTAGCCGGGCACTGAAGTGGACTGTCCGACTGGAGCACTCTCCTCTTCAAAGCCTGGTTTCATTAAGCGTGTGATCTCTCTCTCCAGTGCAGGGCTCTGCGGCTGGCTGGCAAACATGTCAGGAGAGCCAGCGATGGGATCAAACTGGGGTCAACCCCAGAGATGGCTTTCACCCCAGGCCTGATGTCAGGTGTAATCTGTTTCCCAGAGGTGACTGGCAGAAAGCAGCACTGCTAACCCAGCCCATTAGCTTTGTTCTACCTAATGCCAATCATTTTGTTTTGTCTGTGAGCAACAATTAGAAAGCAGAAGGAAAGTCAGTGTATATAATTCTAATTTCATGGAAGTTAAAAATAATAATAATAAAAAATCCAGGCAACCCGCAGCAGCCTCCACTAACAGGAAGCAAATGTTGCAAGAAGCCACTGTGTCTGTGCTCGGTGCTGCTCTGAAAGATCGCCTGAGCTCCTGGTACGGCTCCTGCACAACTCTTCGTGCTGTGAAACCCCTTCAGTGGGTGGCTTTACAAGTGCAGCCGTCCTGCTACCAGCATCTAGAAATCACATTAGCAACAGTGTCTGTCAAGGCCTTTTCTTTTTTATTTTAAAGTATTTTTAAAAATATATTTTTAGAAATAATTAATACTATTTATTTCCCCAGCAGCGGAATGTGGAGCACAGCCTGACTTGCATAGCTTGGCTGAGTCCACTCTGCCTGGTACGATCTCATTTATTTAAATAATCACTGCTGAGTTTCTTGCAGCAAACTCCCGCAGCGGGGAGCTCTGAAGCATCGACACAATGGAGGAGCAGTGCTTTCTCTCCAGCTCAGCAGTCTTTAACGCGTGCTTCACCACCAGAGCAACGTTTATCAGGACACCACCACTGTGAGGCTGATTGCTAGAGGGAAGGGTTGAGAAGTTAGGTTTTATTCAATGGGGTTTCACAAAGCCTCAAAAATGTTTTCATCTACAGGGGGTAAACGAACGGTACTTTGGGAGGAAAACACTGAAAACTTTGCAGGAAGAAAGCGTATTGTGCAATTGCAAAAGGTTGCTGAGTGATAAGGAAAGGTGCTGCGTGGAGCACAACCACACATGAACAGTGAATGGGAAAACAGGTGTGTGCACGTTGGTACCACTGCTTTTGGGGGCTGTCACCAGAGGTGCGGCACTGTGCATATGAGGCCTTACGTGGTTAAGAATTACTGGAGTGCCATTTGTTCAACCGTGTGAGGATGTAAGTTTTAACATCCTTATTAATGCGTGACTCCAAGTGGCTTTGACGTACAGCATAGCGACAACCATAAAATTGTTATAGGCCTGTGCATTTGTTACAACAGCATAAGCTCCAGATAACTGGGACGTCACTCTGCAAACTCACTGCTGGGAAATTATTCTTGATACTTAGCCAAAAAGCTTTATTAATCATCATCTTAGGTCTTCTAGTTACCTTTGTCAGACCACCCCTTGTGTTCTCTCCTTTTCATCAACACTTGCAGCCTTCAAATACTTGCAAAGTTATCTCCTTGCCACACAGCCTAGCGCCCGAGGCACGCTTCGTGAGCAGTTGGGTCTATAACCCTGAACATCAGAAGGCTGAACTCTGTCAATCACTACCTTTGCAACTGCAATCTTAAGAGGGAAAAAATAATAATATCAGAACCCCCTTCAGAGCAGCAGGCCTTTAAACTACAAAAGGCTGAAGTCATGGAAAGACTAATGAGCAGATCATGTTCTGTTAGCAGAATTTTAATCCTGAAATCAAATGAGATCGGGGACTGTTCTGCATGGACAACACACGGGGCTTCAGCTTGCTCTCTGCGTTGGCAGAGGGAGCCTGTTAGTGCCCCCTGAGATGTTCGTCCCCTAAAAGACAGACAAACATCCTTGCTCCCTTGCATCTTGTACAGAGAATTTAGGGAGGTGGCACGGACGAGTGCAAAAAAAAAGAAAGCAAGCAGGAGGCCTCAAGTTAATCCTGGCTCTGCTGTTAACAGGCAGCAGGATTACTTTGCGTGCCCAAGTCTACCTTGGGCTATGAAGTGCTGTCTAAGCTAATAATTGAGCTTTGGAGGTTTGTGTAGAAAAATGTTTCCTCTTCTTGGAGGACTTTTAGTGGAATTAAAATGCCCTCATCTGAGCAAGGGAGCAGGCTGGGATGTTCCAGGTTCTGCTCTTGAAGTCCCTGGTGTGAGATCAGCCAACCCGGGGCACTGCCCAAATTGCCAGTAGAGCTGCTTGGTACACAGGAATGGACCCAGGCCAGGCTCCCGCCAACCCCTGCTGTTCCACTCAACTGTGTCACCACTCAGAACATCTCTGCCAAACACTGGGACCCTGCCTTCCTGGAAAAATCCCTCACATTCTTCACTACCTAGTACTGACATGCCTTAAAAATCAGGGGACCTGCAGTAGAAGTGTCCCAGTCACTACCACCTGACAACAGGCTCGAGTTACCCTCGACTCCAGATAAGGCTTTGCAATCCCATTTCTCAACTCGAACAATTAGATAACATTGAGCATTTACAATTCCACTGTGGGACAGCCACTCGTTATCCTTGTCAGTCACCAATTTGCAAGATCCCTAGGGCCATCAAAGGGACTGAAGCAGAGGATGAAACATGGAGAAAAGGGTATGAATTTGAAATTCAGAGGATATCGGATATCTTGTAAATAACAAGTCTGATTCTGTGAAACCACGGGCTGACATCATGTTATATATCAATGCCTATTCAGGGAAACCTGTCTGCTTTGCAATAAAAATGTGTGTTGAGAGGGGAAAAAAAACCCCAAAACCAGCAAGGATGAAAGCAAGAAGAATGAGAACAGTTGCAGATACAAAGTAGAGAAAATGATTTATAAGTGTTTATGCAATTCCTGCTTTGTCAAGACTGATCTTTTCAGGTACTCCTTCTTTGTCTCGTGTGTATTTCAAACACGAAAAGGTTTAGCTGGAAGGAAGCCAGTATCCAGCCTCAGGCAATGATTAGTGAATCCATTTGGAGCAGCACACTTATCTTTGACAGACAGTGAGATTTCCAGGAGTCAGATATATTGGCAGCTGTCAGAATCAGAGACTGGAAATTTACAGCCCAAATTGTACTGAGCCCATCCACCAACTGGCACAGAGACACTGGCACAAAATCTTCAGACTCGTGTTTTCTTGCAGCCAGGTCTGAGGGTTCATATATGTGATTTTATTATCCTTTGCTCACTGTCGCTCACGCAGAGTTTATCTACACGTAATTTCTGTGAGTGCATTACCTAGCGTTTTACCAGGAAAGGCTGGGGCAGGCAGGCAAACTAACACAGCACTGCGCAAAAGGCAAATTGCTGTTTTCAAAGCCAGAATTGTCAATCCCCTGTATTCAGTTAACTCGTTAAGACCTACTTTAACCTACAAGATTTGAAGCACTGAGCCATCCATTCACATAGGAATGACAGATCAATACCATATCTAGAGGCTGCTCAGCTCTGAGGATGAAAGCAATTAAAGAAAGCGCCCCAACACTATGGACAGAAGACAGTCCGGAGGAGGAGCTGACTCTCACGTACCTGAAGCCCTGAGGACAGACGCAGGTGTAGCCATTGACTGCATCTATGCAGACAGCTCCATGGCGACACTTATGGCCCACACAGTCATCGTCATCTATTTCGCAGTGTTTTCCACTGTAACCTGGCAAGCATTCACATCTGAAATACAAGAAGATGGCTGTTAATAGCTTGTTTCAACATTCACAACAATAGCACGCACAGGCAGCCTAGCACCAATCTGATTAGAGATGGAAAGGTGTTAGCAATTATTCTTGGAAACATCAAGCACAATTCCGGGCATCAGAAATGCGCAAGTCCCTCCTGTCTGTCTGCAGCTGAGGTTCTGCAATCTGCTTAAATTCAAGCCAAGCAAAGAAATACCATAGTGCCGCTTTTCCTCAGCCAAGTCTGTGGAGGAGGGTGATCATATAGTGGTCTCCCGATTATGCTAAAGGTGATGACACCTTCCCTAACCTTACAGACTCAAAGGGCAATATTCTGGAAGGGCAGTTGCTCTGATGTCTCAGACTGTGACTTTGCTGATGTCTGAGGTTGGCCCTGTGCAGCTATGCAGAGCACAGTGAGGTTCCACCTTCCAAATGGAAGCAATCTGCAAGCAAGCCATAAAACTCAGCAAATTTAAAGAAAATGACCATCAGTTTTGAGACCACCACCTGTTAGTCATTTATTTGCAAGGCAGAGAAATGTTGCTGCAACTATGGAGAGTTGCTTTTGAAGCCTGTCCTTTCCCATGGTGACAGTCAGGCGAAGCACGTACCTGCTGCTATGGGGTAACGCCATTCATAGGAGCAATGCAACAGGATGCACCCAAACCCGCAGACATTGCCTTTTGATTTATTTTATTTTATACAGTCCTCAAGTTTGTTGTATGAAGGCTGCATCAGCATTTCTATTATAAGCCTTGCAGCAGGAGTTTACAACCTGACAATAGAAAATGCTTCCCAAAGTCTCTGACTTGGAACAGATCTTTTGGGATTGCTGAACAGCCTCTTTCTGAATCTATAGCATAGACAATGTTTAGTCATGAACACACTTTAGTCCATAAAACACATTTTACTCCTCCCAGCTGGATGTTACTGCACATCTGGAAAACAAAAGACATATCACTTAAACAAAAACAAGGGAAGAGCTACAGTTAACTTCATCAATAAAAAAAAAAGAGGTCTGTGTTCTTGCTAGAGCCCCTTGTTTGGACCCAGTGTGCTTGCCACCGAGAGCTGGAAGAGGAGGGACATCATAACATTGAGGGAGGCAGCATCAGAAGAGAAACTACTGCTCCACCAACCTATTCTGCTGGCCTCCTCCTCCCTGACAGCAGGCCTGGGGGGGTAAGTGCAGGAGGAGGCTCCATGTGAAAAACCTCTTCAGAGGAACTGGGCACGTAGGAACTGATGAGGAAAGACATTTCCCCTTTCCAGGCAGCAGTCACTGTGCTGAGTTTGGTTCCAAGCGACAGCGTGTTTTGGCCCCTGGCCGCTCCCCAGCTCATCAGGGCAAGGCAGCGAGCGGGAGGGGAAACTTCCCAGGTGCAAGAGCAGGCCCTGTGTTTGCTAATGCCACAGCATCAGGGCTTCAGCAACCACCTAGCTCAGGCACGGAGAAGAATATGACCTTCAGTCTCCATTTCAAAACATAGTTTGTGACTGCTTAAAAAAGAAGGAAGAAGGGCAAAGCCTACGAACCTGCAGGCTGTACGATGGATAACATTATGTAGATGTATATACTGCCTTTCTCTCCCCTCCCTACAGGAGAGGCCCCCATCACGACCCTCCGCAGCCAGAGGATGGTTGATGTTCCATCTCTGCATGCCTGCGTTGCTTTTTTACACCTTGGTGGCTCAGGGAATACTGTGATTAACACAACGGAGATGACAGAGCAAAAGGCAAAAGGAATTCCTTCCCCAAACCATAAGAAGCGGGCAACATTTTTTGGCAACGTTTTAGCCACACCTGCAAGCAAATAACGTCAATCAAAAAACTTTGTGGGGGGAACTGGCAACATTTAATCCTGTTGCTTTTTATTGATCCCTGCAGTCCTAATATAAAGTGATGTAATAATGAACGATGTGCAGTTCCTTATTCAGGGCTGCCATGCATCAATTTTATGATGTGTATTGGCTATCTCAGTAATGACAGAACCACCACTTTTCTCTGCAGGGCTGCATTAAATCAGCATTTTAAGCTGTCAGGTAATAAGTCCAAGCTTTAGAATAATAAAGTATATTTATATCATACTCCAACATCAATACGGTGAATGGAAAAACATGCTCCTTTCCTGAAGTTGTTTTTTTAGAAGTCATTTCATTGTGTTAAATGTTTTTTTTTGTTGTTGATTTTTGTTTTATTTTGTTTTCTGGCATACAGAAAGCTACTCTTCTTCTATAGTAACAGCACAATAAAGATGCGGAGGCTGGAAATGAGAAAAGCCACCTGCGATTTTAGCTTAGAAAGCAAAGAACTCTGTGCAGCCAAGCACACACTGAAATAGCCCAGTTAGCTTCCAAGCTTGGCTTTCCCTTTAGAAACACGGAATTCCTTTTGGTTCAGTCATCTCTTAGTGTGTCACATCTAGGCTGAAGCTACCAAAAATGCACGCCTGGAGCACAGCAGGTTTGAAACTCAGCCGCAGGAGCGCCTCACCCAGCCTGCTCCTTGAAACCCAAGGTCTCCCCCACCAGGGAATGACGGCAGGTTAGCTCCATCCCTAGCCCACATAGTACCAGCAAGTGACTGACTATCAGCAAAAATGTGATGCAGTAAAGAAGGAGACAAAGAAACTTCCCTATTCAAATCCTGGTCAGACAGTAATTGACATGATTAGACCAGTTATCTCATTTCCCAGTGACCATCTGACACTAGTACAGTTGAAATCTTGTTTTCTGCTATGGCCTTGTAGTGATGGCAACATTCCCAGTATCAGAGAGAGCCTAAAAACATGTCTAGTGGTATTTAAAATGTTGGCCTATCCAAGGGGATTTGCATCTGCATGCACTCAAGTGTCTATTGTATAAAAGCCGTGAATCATGGCTTCTATTGCAGGGCCAGAATGGAATTTCCCTCCCCATATCAATAAATAACTTGCCTTCCTATTTTTTTTCCTGTCTTTGTCATCTTTTCCTCCCTCTGCAGAGCTTCAGACTGACTAGAGCTGAAGGCAGGACAGGCAGACAGATGACTGGTGTCCTTGCTGCTATGATATTCCTCACTGGTGTGTCCTACTCACGTGCCCAGGGCACAAACCTGACAAGTGGATGGTCAGCACAGGAACAAGCCTGAACCCTGCCATTAATATTCCCCGCCTCTGTGAGCAGAGCAGAGGGCTGGTGCTTGAGCCTGACTCATTCCACACGTGGCATTATATTGCACCACTACGTGCTAAATGTATGGCACATCACAGCTCAGGAGATCAAACTGCTCAAGGGGTCAGCAACAGCACAGGACTGGAGCTCGTTGTTTTCCATGAGACCCAGCAGCAACCACACAGCACTGCAAAAGCTGCTGTGGGCTCTCAGGCAACTTCTGAATGCTTTGGTGCAACTAAAGTACAAAAGAAAAAGCAATACTTGGACAAATCTACATTCAAGGCTAGGCAGGCTCCTTCACCTCTCAAGTCTGGACTGCTAGAAAGCAAAATGGGACAGAAGAAGTAAAAAAAATTCTGGATTTTTGTGTAGCATTCTATGAATTGTGCAAAGAAGAATGCAACAAATAGTAGTTGTTCAGTAGTTATTTAGGCTCCCCTCAAGGGTTAATGGCCCCGCTGTGAAGAACACTTTCCTAGCAAGCAAGCAAGAAAAAGTGTCTTATTTATTACTCAAATTATTTGGGTGGCAGGTAGGAAAATGCTTCCAGCAGGGGCAAAACCATTCAGGACCACAGCTGTCTCCATCCCTTCATCCATCTAGCAACATAAGGTAAGTTGAGTTACAAGCCTTTGCCTCATAACATGATGTAGCTACTGGATTAGCTGAATGACGGATTAACTAGGAATGAAAGCTGGAAAGAACATCAGGGACTATTTATATACCGGTACACACCTCCTTAATCAGTCCCTGTGCATCATTTCAGGAACTGTCCTAATCATTCAATAGTTTAATCTTCCTCAAGAGTTGGAAACCCAAAAGAAAGGCTTGAGTTGTACAGACTGACTGTCTAGCACAGATTCAGCTGCCCTCGATCGAGCCAGCATCTCTAAAATTTTGCTTCGCTTCCTTTTGACTATCCTGAAATGTTCTGTGTATTAGTTTACACTATTCTGACATGCTGGTTGCTTCACAGGACACAATCTGACCCCAAACTGCAAGTTACCAGGAAGACCAAAGAGTGCTACCACCTCTCCCCTGTGACATGCTGGTTGAGGGCGTCCCTGTGGGCACCATCCCTCTCCAAAACCCCAGCCCTCCCTCCCAGGAGGGAATCGCTGAGCCCCCAGGATTGCATTGTCTGTGAAAACAGCCTTAGGGGAAAGTGCAGAATGCAGTTCTTGCTGCACTGAACTCTCTTGAATTCGTCTTCCTTTCTTACTTTTTTGATTCAAAGATCTTTTCTTGACAAGCTTTCCACAGAGCTTGACTTTTCAATTGACTCTCTCCATTTGCTAAATTGCTCTGAAATTCCCTCCTCAGACAAGTGATGAACACCGCTACTATGCACCTCTGAAAACACCCCAACCTCCAAATCTCCAGATGTCTTACTGCCATTTAAAACATGCGGCTTTCCTTTGCCCCTGTGAAACAGTCGGTGTCATTCCCAATACGCAAACGCAAACACAAGAGACTTCTCAAAATCTAACGAGCTGAGCGAGGCTCACCTCTAGAGCCAACGGAAGAAGGCGGCTCCTGAGTGAGAGCCATCCAGTTCAGCTGTTTTCTGCTGCTGCCCAGGTGGCAGTGGGGAGAGAAGCCCCACTGTGTCAAAGCTGACCTTCTCCAGTGCACCCTAAGACCACCAGCCATCCCAGAAGACAACAGCTGAAGTGGGAATACAGCAGAAAACTCCCGACCTGCCGCTTTATGCTCTGGCCACAAGTTTATCTTTCCCTTCTCAGTAGTTAGCGTGGGGACTGGCTTCTAACCACTGAGCCAGGCCGGGCTGAGGAGGGCTGAGTTACTTTTGTTAAGGCTTCTGTTACGCTGCTTGAATTGATGGATGCCCTAAGGAACACATAAGGAAACTGGCCTTTGTTTCTGATGCAGGATAAGATACTTCGCATTAACTGTTCCAGAAGTACTCCTTTTGCCATGCTCTATTCCAGAATAATTTTCCTGCTCTGGGGGTACATCCGTTACTTTCAAGTAAACCACAGAATGTTAGAAAAGTATGTATGGTTGCATTAAAATTAAAATGTGACATGGTCCCAAGTATATAGTATGGCATTCACATTAATTTGGGTGATTTTTACCAGTTGCCAGTTCAACCCTAGTCAGGCCAATGGATGGATCTGCCGAGTGTGTGGAGACCAACATACACACAGGCTTACCTGGTTCCTTTGTCAAGGGGAAGACATTTGGACTCATGCTGGCACGGATTTAGATCAGGAACACAGTGGTTAATCACCTCATCACACAGTTCACCTGAGGCAAAAGAAAAGCAATAAAGCTGTAACACGACTTGGGCAACCCTGAAGCAGCTCCAACCATGATGTGCAGGGATGGCAAATCTCCCTAAACGGAAACAGCTCGGTAGTTTGGCAGGAAGCGACAATACTGCTTGTGAGGGCACGTGCGACTTCATTAAATTTGGTGCGTTTGATCTATAGCAACAGTACCGTTTCTACCACATGAATCTGAAAAGCTGGTATAAAAAGTACTGACATATAAATTCCACTTGGAGACAGACTAAGGATCAAATGGGCAGCTCCTGACCCAGAACCTCTTATATCAAAGCAAGAAAGTGACACAAAAGCGAAGTTACTCATTAGACCATAACATTTTCACACTGAAACATATTTTAGCCATAGTTAATACTCTGCCAAAGAAGCTGATTGGACATCATTCTGGAAAAGAACAACAACCACAAAACCTCCCCCCCCAAACCTCTGTGACTCTCAATAATAGGAACCAGCTTCAGGCCTGCACGCAATTATAAAACATTCACTATTTATAAGAGAAGTACTAGCTCTATTGTGCTCACAGGAGATGATTTTTTTTCAGAAAAAAATCCTTCACATGTAAGCTCAGCTCAGCTGTTTCTAGGTATGGTGTGTTACATGCCGTGCACCTCCCTGGATTTGTATAAATTTTAATAATTAATAGTTCTAGAATGTTTAAACCCAGATAGTTTATTTAAATACCACCCTTCTCTGAGTTCTACATTATAAGGTCACACTTCAGTACCCCAGGATTTGAGATCCAGCCAAAGACCACAGAAATCTTTGCCTTCCCAAGGAACCAACAGAAACCTACCTCACACCTCCCAAAGCCTTGCAGGAAAAGTAAAGGTCAGGTACTCTCAACATGGAAACCCCCAAAAGCTACAGTCCCAAAGTCTCCTATGCAGCCACATCAGAAGACCGCATCTGCAGGGTTTCCAGGTCATGCATATTTTGTGTGCCTATACACGACACATACCATCACATGAGCAACAGGCCATGTGGATAGTGTGGGAGAAAGGATAACGTGGGACGCGCTGGTGGGCTGGCAATGTTTAAGCAGGATTTTGATGAAGCCGCAGCTCCACCTGTCTTGGGAGAAACTCTGTTTTCAAAAATCCTTACATTTCTAACCATAGCGGCTACAAAGAAACACTTGAAAACACAAGACAAGGCAACCACAAAGACCAGAATTTGGATGGAAAATGCCAATCAGCACCGTTGGTCTTTTATCAGTCTTGTGATCTGGCAGGGATGACTGAGCACACAATTTTCAGGGTGACTCTGGTGGTGACAGGTATGGTTTAAGTTGTTAACAGTTCCAGTTCACCCCTTCTGGTTATTTCTCCCACCCCTCCAGCCTCCCTACAGTACAACCTACATAGCTCTGTATTTGACTCTTCATATTAGAATGGAAGTATAATATGTATTTGCAAAAATTACCCTTTTGCTTGTTTGTTTCAAATGTGGAACACCTAATACATCTGCTTCTGAGAGTTGCCAAGCATAAATGAGAAAGCATAGCCAGAATACGAGCCCTGGAGGCATGAGGGAGGGTACTACCAGCATAAACCCCGCGTTCCTGTGCCATACGTACCCTCATGACTTTTAGTGGGCTGGGATTGGCAATACCAGAGAAGCCTGGCACGGCAATCTGCAGCGGAGGGTTTATTGTTCATAGTACCAGTTATACGTATGCTACTACGTATACATATATACTACTACTATGCAACCAGTCCCCTCTGGAGCCAAGGAATCCTAGGAAGCCACCACTATTAAATGCTACCAAGTCTTTTTACAGCCCTGGAGAAATCTTGGGCAAATGTAGTGAATGTATCCAGCTCAGGAAGGGGGACAGGCCAATAAAACTGAACGTTGCAAATCCATGGGAACCAAGGAACCAGATCGTTCACTGGACTTGAGGTTTGCCATTGTACTTTGTTCCTCCTCAAAAGCAACTAGAGACATTCAAGTCTTACAAACACGAACACACTGTCATTGGGGATAGCTATTAACACATTTTTGAGGTGGCAGAACTGGAGATAAGTCTGCTTACTAAGCAATCCTCAAATCCACAGCCCACCAACCCTCCCAAGTACTAACTAGCAAAGCGACTCCCTCAGCCTTTGGGTGGACATGAACACGAGCAGGTCAGAACTTGCTATGATGCCTGGACAACTGCCAGTTCGTCCTCTTGGTATTCCTCACGTCCCTTGTGTGTTACAAATCTTATGTGAAAATAAACACACAAAAAAAAAGTAACTGGCTGGTGAGATTAAAAGAACTCAATGACCTAAAGCTGGAAATATTTTTGGAAGACCATTTAATAACTGAAAACAGTGTGGATAGATCCCTTGAACTATCTTTTCACTAAAAATGGTCAATACATACTTCTGAATTTTTTTTTTGTTTTGTTTTGAAGAAAAAGGAAACAGACTTTTAAAAAAACCAGAACAGTTTCATAAACTCTCAAAGGAATTCATAATTCTTCTTAAAGTATTCTTCTCAACAGTCTTGACAAGTGCTTAGAGATCCAGTAAAAATCTCCCCAAATGTCAAATATTATGACTCACTGTGTCATTCTGAAGGCACCACTATCAAAATGTAGGAGAATTCTAGGCTGGGTACCAAACATAGCATCCAAAAAGATTTATCATTTTTCATGCAAAACTTGGAACATTTAAGGATCCTTCCTGTTATTTTTCCCATCCATCACTCATTAGGGAGCTCACTCGGGAATGCCTTGCAACTAGAGCAGCCTCATCTCAGGAAGAAAATTCTTCTTGATACATTATTTCAGGCTCCACCAATGTTCACTAGATGTTGCAGAAAGCATGCCAGGGAAATAAAACACTTTCTGAAAAGCAAAACCCAAGGCACCAGCTACACAAAGACTTTCTCATATTTTATTCACTCAGAAAATATCTGGGCCAAAAAAATCTGCCCTCAGACCTGAGAGTGCAATATTCATTGGCCGCTTTAATGTCAGTATCAGAAGAAAAATCTGATCCTCTTTTTTTTGGAGTGACACAGGGCTGCTTCTCTGTGCAGCAATTAAAGGTCCAGTCCAAATTTCTCACTGGATAGCTATGTGAACCTGAAAACAAACTGGACATTAATCTTAGGCCAACTGCTAGCAGCACTGATTTCTCTTTGTGGAAGATATTTGATCATGCTAAAACAACAGTGTAATGCTTTCCCAAATGTAGAAAACAATCCGGCCTCCCCATTTTCCTCTCTCCTGTGCATTCTCAAATCAGAACTCCAATGGGTACACAAGGGTTTCTCAAGTGCTTATATAAAAGACAGGAAAACAACAGCTGTATTTCTTTTCTAATCAGTTAAGCAAAATTCCTTCATCCCAAATAATGGTTTTTGTTTCATCAAGGCACATTTACTCTCTTTCCTTGAAGTCAAAGAGAACAGATCACCACGCAATGCACCCCAGTGAAGAACAAATTAAGACTATGTCAGATTTACAAGAGAAAAACCACTTATGCCATCAGATTTTACTTTTCATACTAGCCAGAGGTGTTAGGTCAATAATGTTCTGTGGTCTGTAGAACTGAGGTACGATACGGAGAGGGTACCTTTATAAAGATAGGCACATCCCCAGCTGTGTGGGCACTGCATTTCACACTTCTTACGGCCAGTGGTGACGTGCTGGTAGTTAGTGCTTGTTTAGGAGAAGCAAGCGTTAGACAGATGAAGGAAGCAGTCTGATCTGCCATGAAAAATGCAACTTTCAGGTTAGAAGAAAGTTGTACCGACAGGTGGAACACTAACAGGTGATCTCCCATTGCTGCTGTCTCATGCATTAGAAAAGGAAGAAAAAGAAAAAAAAAAAAAAAAGAGAGGGAAAAAAAATCCCAAACCAGTACAAAAGGTAATTTTGCCCCTTTGAAACTACTTCCCTTGGCCCCTTCACCAGCATTACTTGTTGCTTTTCAAAAAAACCAGAGCAAAACATATTTTTTTTTGTCTCCTACAACACTTTCCTGCTCTTAATTTTTCAGCAAAATCATGAATTTCATGGGGCTTTCCACATTCACTTTTCACAGGGCTCGCTGCTTATGAAGAGCTGCCAAGAAACATGCTTAGGCTTTTCTGTAGCCTTCCACACGTCTCAGAACGAAGCCAAAACAACAATAGAGCAATAAAGATGACTTTTACACACAGTTTAATAATCATCTTTCTTTTTTCCGCTCTGTGCTGTCATGAGAGCTATTTATTCCATGCCACATTAGACTTTTAAAACCAGGATCCAAGTTACGCTATTTCTCCTTAATCAGTAAAAGAGAGACTGGATGCAGTAACAGTATTTTACTTACTGATTTGTAAGTAAAACTGCAGTTCTGAAAAGACAATCTAGACTACCAATTTGCAACCAATGAGTTTGATAATTTTTCTTCTGTTTCATGTGTCAGCTGGGTGGTACTTTGTTCTCTCATTCAGAGTACTCATGAAATAATTGGTAAAGCAACATAGAAAATATTCTCATCCTTAATGTGAGAGAAGCTTTTGTAAGGCCTGGAAGACTAAAAGCAAAAACACTGTCAGGAATTTCACAATATTACTTGAGAAAAGGAAAGTGCTTACAGTGAAGAAAGGATGAAGAAAGTCTGGCCTTTATCCACAGCGCAAATTTTTACAGGCTGCACAGGGAGAAGTTTTTGAGAGGTTAAAACGTATGTTGCAATTTTCCAAGCTTTGCCAGGTAAGTCAGAATGGAACTCTTCTCTTTACTGCTAATAAAGAACACTGTACTGTTTTTCTCATAAGCGATTACTCATTTTATATCTAATAACTTGTATCGGAAGAAATGTTTCTTGTATTGTGTTTTCCCCTTCTCTCTTTTCAGTTATTAAGATGAAGTCAGTGCCAACTGGAAATTTCAGGAGAACACAGAACCTAAAAATTGTTGGGTGGAACAGACATAGGATGTTCCTCCAAAATACTAGTAGAGATGTTGTCAAGAAAATAATTCAGTTCGGAATGGCTCATCTTAGAAAATAAAAAAAATGAACTTTTTACTTCCAAACTGTTTAAAATTGCAATGAAGAGAAGATAAACTCTGTCAAAACCCTTCAGTAGCAAATGCACTCGGCTGCCATGCTGGATACCAAAACATAAAGGAAATTACCTGGAACGCACCGTAGCAGAATTCTCTGGATTATCAATGAAGTTGGCTATTACTTGATGAACACTGCCCACAATACTAAGTAGCCAAAGAACTAAAAGTTTCTTTATGCTTTTTACTTTGTGTTAATGCTTTAAAAACTCCTTTCTGAGTTTTCATGTATCACATTTTGGCCTATTAATGGGAACTTGAAGTTAGGCTCCACACTGAGATTCCCAAAGTAGTTTGTTTTTTCAGAATTAAGGGGCAATTATCTCTAATCTTAAGGTTAAACAAAAGGATAACTGATTAAACAACAAGATCTGGGTAGAGAAATAATGATCCTTTCACTATTTCTGAACAAGGAATAAGTTCCAGTTCTATGCACTGCCAAAGTCTGAAAAATTATATTCACATCACAAATGCCACAACTGCACATACTGTAAATCATTAACTAAACCAGACAATTTCCAGTGCTCTTACCAAGGTGGTAACCTGCACATAGCCTTATCCCTCACAACCACCGTGTCTGGAATAGATCCTAATTTTGTTGGACCCTCCATGTTTTCAAGATGTATTACTTCACGTGGATGTTTTCCAATTATAAGATTTGTCTGGAATCTATTAGGGATTAATTCAGGTATTCACACAATCTAGTGCATCCAGTCACATCTGAGGTGCCATAAATTTTCTGAGATGTCATTCCAGGGCTGGCAGATAGGACACCAGACACACTGCAGACTCATGCCCTTCTGAATGGAGGCTGGGGAATGAGGGTTGCGGTCCATTCATTATGCTTTGTCTCTGCTGCTCCTTCCTCCTCATGCTCCTCCCCATCTCCAGCATGGGCTCCCTCCGATGGGATACAGTCCTTCATGAACTTCTCCAATGTGGATCCTTCCCAACAGGCTGCAGTTCTTCAAAAACTGCTCCAGCATGGGTCCCTTTCATGGGATACAGTTCTTCAGGAACAGATTGAAGGGACACAGTTCCTGCCAGAAAACCTGCTCCTACACGGGCTCCTCTCCATGGGCTGCAACTCCTGTGCTCCTTGCATGGGCTCTCCATGGGCTGCAGCTTCTTTCAGGGCATATCCACCTTCTCCAGCATGGGATCCTCCACAGGCTGCAGTGTGGATATCTGCTCTGACGTGGTCCTTCATGGGCCGCAAGGGGACAACCTGCTTCACTGTGGTCTTCTCCATGAGCTGCGGGCAAATTTCTGCTCCAGCACCTGGAGTACCTCTTCCCCCTTCTTCACTACCCTTGGCGTTTGCATAGTTGCTTCTCTCACATGTTTTCATCAGTGTTGCTGATGGGCTCAGATTTGGACAGTGGCAGGTCTGAGAGGGGAGCAGCTCCTGATCTCACTGAAGCCACCCCTACAGTCCCCTCTCTTTCCCTGCTACCAAAATCTTGCCAGGTAAACCCAATACAGTCTTTGAACCAATAAAGGCTTCTGAAGAACACTTTATATGCAGAAAGATTTACTTATTTCTTACCGGCAGTTCTAATGCGGCCATCGCTGTGGTGTCGAAGTGCTGAATACACTGACTGTCCATAGTGGACTCTGCTCCTCCCACCTTTATTACCTGCCAGTTATGCAGCACCTGCCCGTAAGCAGGTAAGTAATGGGCTCGTGCTTAACTTCTAATCCTCTAATGTGTTTCTTCACAGAGTGGATTTAATGAATTGGAGTAATATTCTCTCCACCCATCCTTTAAGACAGTAGTAGCTGAGATTCCATTTTCTTAAGAGATATACTGTGGTCCTGATGAACAAAAAGAAATTCTCCAGTATATCTGGTTCCCTAAACATGACACATGACATTTTACAAATGGGAATATGACCAGAGGAAATCCTGGAGCTGAGAGCTCCAGCATGACAAGACACCCATACTGAGACTAAAGACGGGCTGCAAAACTGCAAGTTACTGTGCTATTTCCTCCTTCAGCCCCAGTACAATGAGATAAGAGAGTCCAATCTGATAGCAATGACATGTGGTTCTCTCTTAATAAAACAGGGCTGGGAATGGGCTTAGGCTCTTGAACAAAGCTTAAAAATTCCAGCTCTTCCAGCACTTCTCATTCATATTTATACAAGTGGGAAATGTGGGTGCCTTTTTATTTTTTCCACAGAAAGCAAACACACTTCACGTTTGCCAAGTAACTAAAACTGAGAAACTTCCATGTAAGGCAGAACTCCTTCAAATAAAAGGAAGAAAACACACCGAGCTTTGACCACAACTTTCTCTGTTTGTCCCTAGGAAATTGTGGCTAAAGTTCCAGAATTTTAAGATAGTTAAGTTCTTATTTAAACCTTCAGTGTTTATTGGGCAGTCCATATCCTTGTGTAACCACAAGGCTGAACCACGCTACCTAAAACCTTCCTGTTCCTGTTCAAACACGTAGTTAAAAACTTGCAAGAGGGAAATAACAACATACTGCTCAATGATCTGCTTCAGCTTCATTCAGCTGTCACTGGTTGCCCATCTCAGGGATTGTTGCAAATCAGCCTCACGATGGGTAGCGATGGAAGAGGGGCTGGAGAGGGCCAGCAAAGAGTGTCAGCCACAAGTCACCACACTACTTCTTTCTTCCAGAGCTGTTTGGCTTGACTCAGTGCTTGGCTCTGGCCATGAAACATTACCACAATCAGATACGCCAGAAAAAGGGACCATAATCACTAACAGTGAATAGTGTTCTGTCTAAAAGTAGCATAACTGCAAAAATCCCAGATACCATCTACCACAGGACACCACAAGGTCCCCTAAGGTAAAATAGATCTTAGCCTTCTCTTCCAAACACATAAAACCAGAAATAGTTTCTAGCTTTTTTGAGAGATATATTTTTTTTTTGTTGTGATACAAACTGCTTGCAGCTTTTTCCCAGGGAAACAAACTATTTTAAAACACTTGCTCCCCCCTCTCCCCACCATGGGATGCCATGTATTTTAGAAAAGACCTATTTTCAGTAATTTTTTTTTTTTGTTTAGGTTTCAGAACAAAGAGTTGTGGCTATTTGCTGAGGGTTTTTAGGTTCCTTAGCAAAACTTGAAATATTTCCTGATTTTTTTTGTGTGTGCAAGTGTTACATATTTCTGCTACTGGCTAAAATCAAATCGATGGGAAGAAGAAAAAGTCACAGCAAACGAACAAAACTAAATAAACTAGTAGATAAATCATAAAACTATTCAAAGTACATAGTACATGTTTGGTACAGCCTGTTTCACCCTTTATGTATGTTTGGACACCTCTTCAAGGAAGAGCACAGGCGATAGCGACACCGAGGAGAGGATCTCTTTTTGGAGGTACGAAAATCTATATTTGGATCTAGAACTTTAAGCAAAACAGAGATGGCTCTCAAGAAGGTCTAGTCTATGGCAGTAGGGAAGAGAAAGAAGGGATGGAAAAGAAGAACTGTATGAATTTTGTCCTACATTTCTAAACCACAAAGCTAGGGGGACAGCAGAAGGTTTATATCAATAGCTGGAGATAGGCCACGTTAAAGACAAAACAACAAAAATTAGAAAAATACAAAGAGGAAAAGAACCAGGGTGAATGATCCAATTCATGGAATCCTAGAATGTGTTGGGTTGGAAGGGACCTCTAAAGGCAATCTAGTCCAACCCCCTGCAGTCAGCAGGGACATCTTCAACTAGATCAGGTTGCTCAGAGCCTCATAGCTTCCTCTTTCGATGATCCTAGAGACGTTTCTTTTCAAAGAGGAGGAAAGCCTACAAAACTGTAAGGAGGGGCTGTAACCCATCGAGGGGTCCCACCAGGTTGCAAACCAGCCCGCAGACTGCTCAGGCTGTAGAGCTGGCTGGACTCTGGGTACACGATTATCCTGGAGGAAATACGTGTTTATAATTTAGCTTCAGGATTAACTAACCAGTTGGGGAGGGGAAAGATAAGACATAAGCTGGCAATAAAAGCCATCAAGGCTCTGCTACACAGCATGAGTAATTGGTTTGGTTTGGTTACAGGCAACAAACATTGTAAATATTCATTTTAGGAATGGTAAGGAAACCTGGTGGTGCAGGTAAGGGCTTGAATCTTTTTTATAGCAATCAGCTATCTGCCCACCCTCCCTCTCAGTTTTGTCGTCTTTAACTTATTTTTACCTGTTTCATTGAACCCATTTGTATTTGCACATTGTTTTAAAGTTATTAGATGGAAAGGAACTAGGAAGGAGGTTATTGTGTGAGTGTGGGTGTTTTTTTTTAACATAAGTGAAATGGGGCTGGAGTGTGGGAATTCCTTCCCTCAGCAGTCACTTAACAAATTGGCCATTTTTCATCTACTTTGAGTGGAGGAAAAGACTGTGAAAGAATTTTAAAGGAAAACACTGCAAAAAGTTATTAATTGAAGATCTTTGGACTTCATTATTCCAAGCAATGAAAGCACAATTTATGCATCATTATTTGGGATATTGTTTCCTAAAAAGGCTACAACAAGTAAAATGAGACAGATAAAAGATAAAGTAGAAAAATACTAAGGTATGGAAAAAACCAAACCCTGGATACTACAACTCTGTTAATAGTCAACATTTCCAACACATGCATTTTTAATTTGCATTTCATTTAGCAACATAAGATTTACTATCGTGATTTAACTATTAGTCAACTAAACCAAGGGAGATCGTAAATACTTCTTACAGAACACCACACATACATGCTCTTGGATCTTCTTCCTCCCTGTATTCAGACTATTCTTTGTATTACAACACACATTTATTTCACACATGCAGCGTTTACTGTAATATCATTGCAGTCTTACCAATATTGTGGTATCCAGGGCCACAAGAGTGATGAGGGATTCAGCCTACCTACTTTGCAGTGCTACCGGAGCCTGCCTGCCTCTACAGTCAAGAAAAGAAGGAATCTGCAATAGCTGAGCTGGGCATCTATAACCAACAGCCTGAATGTTACTCAAAACATCACAAATTATCAGTACATAAACATCTAGTCTGATCTCCAGCACAAGACAGACCACTCTGGAATTAACTTGTGTTTTAACTACAGCATCTGCTGAGAAATCGACTTTGTATCTAGGACCAACAACTCTTGTCTAATTGCATCGATAAAAATATATGGGCTGGATTTGTTCAGCCACAAAGGCCAGCCAGTGAACCTTATAAAGAAATTTCTACTCTCCATACAAGTGTATGCAAAAAAAAAAAAGGGGGGGGGGGCAAAAAAAGGCTTGCTCTGTCTGCCTGCTTTTTGTGAGCCAAATAAATTTTTTCTTGAGATCGTCAAGATGTATTCACAATCCCCCAAGGTTTTTCATGTTTCACTCTAAGCCTCTTTCTCATCTCTCCTTGAATTCTGAACAACAGAACTAAGTATAACACTTGGGCACAACACAGAGAGATACTACATACATTTTCTGTCCTACTAGATACACCCTGCCTATGGGTATCGTTGGCCTTTTAGGCAAAGCATCACATTGAGAGCTCACTGTCCCCCAGACTATTTTACAGAAAAACTGCTTCCCTGGAAAGTACCCACCATCAGCCACTCTTTGTTCATATATTTATAGATAAAATCCACACACTTGGCAACTCTGAAGCACACACAGTTTGCTAAGACAACGTTTAGCACAGTCAGCACCCGAGAGGGCGGCAGGTAGCTCAGTGCACAATTCTGAGCATGAGAATAAGTATTGCTGACTCTCCAGTGACCCATTTGCTCTCCGAAATGTTAGCATTCACTATTCTTAGCATATTCAACACAACGTTAAAGTCATCTGCACTTACTTTTTCTAAACAGATACTGCCATAGTAGCTTCAGGTATTGCTTTGTTATAAAGAGGTTTATTTAAAGAGAATATACAAAGAGCTGCCCTGGATGTCACAGGAGACCAGTCAAACTCTTTGGTCAATAGATTCCTCTCTTTTCAGGTCAAGCACACAAAACCTTTCAAAGTGCTTCTTCATGACTTGCTTTATGTGCTTCCATGGCATTTCCTCAGCTGCTGTTCATTCAATCAAGCAACTTCAGATATGTCCAACTTCTTGTGTTTGGATTCAAGTCTTAGAGGACCCTCAAAACCATGGCTCAGATTTGCTTGGCTTGCATGTAACTTTTGTTTGGCTGATGGCTTCCATTCTTCCAGCCATTTTATGCTGTTCCCTGCCTTTCTGCTCTGAGAGGGCCAGGGGTACCTCTGAGGGATAGTTCAGCCCAGCCAGCTGCACTGCAGGGGGTCCTTCCAGGTGACTGATGAGGTTTGACGAGATATTCCCCTCCAAAATGGAGGTTAAGAAGGTTAAAGCAATTCTTTTATCACAGTTCACTAAATTCTTCCTATTTTTAAGCAACGTGAACTACTGTAACCCTTCAGATTTCTAATTTAAGCAACACCTCTGTTTTTGCAGTCTTTTTCACTTATGATTCATATGATATTTTCCAGAAGTATTTCCTGCTTTTCAAAAACTTAGTTTGTTTCAACTGTAGTCAAAGCTATTGCCTGCATTGTGCAAATGCTTATTGTGTGGCACATACAATTGTGTGCATCCTACATTGCAACACTGGGGGGGGTCTAGTATTTGACAAAATCCTGCTAATAAGGATAAGCACAGCACAGACAATATTCAGGTTTAAAAAAGAAAAGCTGGATATTGATTAAAATTATTTCAAAACTGAGTCTGAAGTATTGTATCATATGAGTTCTCTGGTCCCTATCCAGTCTGCCATTTGAGAAGAAATCCCAATCTACTTCTTTTCTATCTTTTTTCTCTGCAAAAAACAAGATAATCTGCAATATGCCTGTGAAAAGGAAGGCGCATTTGCATATATATATGCTGGATTCAGTTCCTTACTTAGATATGTCTTTTCTTGGCTGGGAAAATATATTTCCTCTTGTAAATGTAAAGACTCCGCCTCCTTGTATAGAGTTTTGTTAGAAACCACCCAAGCACAGCTCACATAAATAGTGCACAAGTTAAGCACAACGGGCTCAACATCCTCTAAGCAAAAGTCTTATTCTGCTAGGCTGAAGTTTTTCAGTTTTTGACAGAAAGATCATTTTAGAACTCCAATAAATGTACATTCAAGTCATAAGGCTTTTCTCAGCTAAAGATTTACATGGGCCTCCTTTGTGTCAGCCACAAAAGTATTTTAAGAGTTTAGAAATTCTAGAAGCTTTCCTCCTGCCTTACTCAGCCACTCAGGCTTGATCGTCATTAAATCCCCTGACATGTAATATATTTCAGTGTACAAGAAGCCCTTCATTACTTCTCCATGCTTAGAAGGTAATAAACCCATTTCAAAGGATGGAAGCAGGAACTATTGCAGGTGTTTCCTTACCACTCCGTGCTGAGCCAGGAAGGTCGTGTTAACGCAGTTTGAATGAGTCGACGGTATGCTCCAGTAACAACTTGAGAAAAAGCATTTTTAGATTCCAGTAAGGAGGGCTTCTGCTCTTGCAGAAGGTTTAGGAAGGAATTTATCTAAAATGCAGGATGGGCGCTGGAGATACTAATTCCATATCTAACTCAGTTACCAACTTCTGTCACCGTGGACTTAGCAGGTGACTGCGCATCTGCCGAGCTGGGCTACCTGCCATGGGTTCACTCTGAAGACCGCAAGTGAGCCTACAGTTTCCTACATATCCTTTGCTTCTCCACTTGTGAAATGGAGATAATGAACTTCAACGGCACACTGTCAGGCTCATTTTATTTAATAAATGTGGACCTCTGAGATCTCAGGTTAAAGCCATACCCCAAAAGCTATTTTCCTACCATAATTTGAACAGGAACTATTTTTATTTTCCAAGATTCAGAACAGATGTATACCAGACTCAGCTCAGTACTGGGAATATTTCTGAAATACATTTACAGAATGTGCGTGCAGAAGTACAAATTTCTCTGACACCTTAAACTTTGCTGGTTTTTTAATGTATTTTACAATGAAGCATCAGTATTTTGACTCAGAAAAGTGGCCATGTTTGTGAGCACGTGTATTGCAGTATTGGTAGAAATAACATCTTTCCAGTAAGACATCCAGGTTGATTTAAAATGGGACTAGATTCTTGGTTACTTATACACGCATGGACAAAGTAAACGTGCATTTGGACCCTTCCCTTCAGGCACTGAAAGACTCCTCATGGATTGATGTTCTTTGGTTGTGGCTCTTTCTTACCTGTGTAATTAGGAGGGCAGAGACAGACATAGTTGTTGATCCCGTCCACACATGTAGAGTTATTCTCGCAGTCATTATCTTCACAGTCATCTGGGTTTATTTCACACCTCTCCCCCTCATACCCAAGGACGCAAGAACAGCTTTGGAGAAAGAAAAAAAAACGAACAAAAGTTAGCATGGATCTGAAGTGGCAGGAGTTTGAGGTATAAAACTAAAATGAAAACACACAAAAGCGAGCTGCTGGAGCCAAAGTCACTGCTGCGGTGAAGTACAGAGCACTTTAACCCTATGTGTTTGGTGAGGGATGCAGTCTGATGGTTCAAGGGGTCATGTAATTATTTACATGAGACATAAAAGCACCAGCAGGAGACAGCCTCTGTCATGCTTCCCTTTGCTTTCTTTGTTGATAACCCTAGCCCTGAACTGAAGTAAGCAACTCCAGGGCAGGAGAGTAAACACTCGTCACAATATTCAAATCCTTGGCTTCTCTGTTAATGATTTTGTGAGTATGCGGATACTTGCCTACTGAGGACTGCACAATGATAGGGCGACTTGGCAGCTTGTAGATAGCTCACTCTCTTTAAAGAACAACGGTTTGAATTGAGTTTACAGACATGAACATTTTCTTCTCATTACCACTTTGTCACTTGTCCAAACAAGAAATGTTTGGAAATGACTGCTTTTACAAGTGCAGTAAGGTTCCAGTACTTCTACGGCTCCTCCAACATCTATTTGTAGAAGAGCTGATGATGTCTAGATAATTCAACTAAAACACAAACAAACAATGGCAGAGCTAGGAACGGTTCTGTGCAGATGTGGACACTATTGAAGAATAATTGCACTAAGTATTTTTTTTCTCACAAGACTGTCACGTATAGTCCCTAGAGGGAGCGTAAGAAACTAAGTGGCTGAAGAATGACTTTAATTTTTTTTCAATCTCAATTTTGTCTCTGGATCTAGAAGTTACGGTTGCTAAGAGAAACTTTATATTTTAAACTAGCCGTAAGTGATGAAGACGTAGACGCCACAGTTTCCTAAAAGAGAGTCTAAAAACATGTGTTAAGTGCTTCAGTCATTTCAGTGCCTTCTAAGAAGCCAGCAATGGTATTTGAAGTGTCAGTATTGCTGTTCACTAGTCAGAGAAAGCCTGCGTGGAAGGGAAGTTGTGTTGTTTTGAGTTCCAGTCCAAGCTACACATTCACTCAGCTCTTCGTTTCCTTTCCCATGCAAGTTCTGGTGGCAGAAAAGGAACGGAACAAATGTAAAGCACTACTGATTGATGAGGATGAAAACCAGAAAGCACCAGAGCAGTCACACTAATTGGCATCCACTGCTTCCTGAAACCAGGAGAATTTCCAATGCAGAGGTGGCTGCAGGGGACTTTTTTTCAGCTCAGATGGACAAAGTGGACATGGGGTGGTCTTCCTGCTGTATGTAGGTCTCATGGGGTTGAGACAGAGAACGCCCTGGAGAAACAGAGGATCTTCGGAGCCCGTGAAGAAAACTGCAGCACTTTTGGGCTGGTTGCTCTCAGCACGACATTTACTTCTCTAGCTCCTGTGTGCTGCAGACGGAGCAGAGTGCAGGGACTCCCAAGGGAGGGATTGTGCAGAGCTCTGTATCCACCTCCAGTAGGTCCTAGGTTGGACCCTAAGGATAAGGTTAGATTCTTAATGACGCGGGCAACCTCAGAAACTAAGGAAATAGCAAAGCGGAAGAAAAAAGGGTAGGGAATGTGTCTGGAGCCACCAGATGGGTACAGAATAGGCATATAGATCACACGCTAACCATGATCTTCATTCAGTTCTGCAGGGACCATTCACAGGTCATGAGAGTTAGAAAACCTTCACCATGAATAACCAAAACCAAACTGCTCAAATAAATCCAATTTAGGACACAATAAATCAATAAGAAATACTTTCTTTTCCTGTCTCAAGCTCATTATTGTTAATAAAATATGTCCTCTTGCTGACCCTGCAATGATCCAGAGGCTCACAGGAGGCAGATAGGAAAGAAGAGCTGGCACACAATCTTTTGTGGCAATGCAAGTGTCAGGGAGGGGGTTAAAGACATCTAATTACATACAGTGGCACATTCATCATGCCTCCCTTTTTGATTACAAAACCCCATTTTCAGGGGTTTATAACTCAGCCATAAAAATATGTTCCAGGCTGCAACTTGGCATCCAAGGTCTCAGTTTGGGAGCACAAATTTTTCTCTCCATTTACAGAAAAGCAACAAGAGTGGCTTTGTGCTGGTTATTTTTATGTGAAAATAACACCATTTTCCTTCCACAAAAGGATCAGGACAGCTTGGATGTATGCAATTAAAAATGACATTATTAAATACTATCACAGTAATGGTTCAAGTCAGTAGAGTTACCCTTAGTAACAATACATATGGGATTGTTAACATACAATTGCTCAGTATTAGGACACATTCCATACTGAAGGAAACGTCAGCATAATTGATGACATTTGGCTACTGGTCCCTATGTATTATAGGGAGTCTTTACATTATTGCTTACGTATGATTCTTTATTTTGATTTGCATTCAAATGTGCCAAATATGAGGACTGAAATTAAATGATAAAACATACAATTTGGGACCCGGATTGAACCATTTGTTGAAAGAGTTGCAGTTTGGGACCGTTTGTATGTATTTTCCCAGAAGAAGCTTAGAAGAAAAATTAAGTTTGCAGAGTGACTGGAAGGTCATCAAGCTTGGGTTCCAGCTGACCGAGAGAGAAAATTAATTCCAGAGGCAACGATGAAAACTTTGTACTGATTAAATAGTCAAGCAGTGCGAGACAGTATTTCATTTGGACCTCGGAAACAATAGAGCCAGCAGGAAAGAATTATTTTCTAAGATGCTGTGATTGCATAAAGGTCCAAATTCCCTATTCCTCCAGTTTAGGGATTTTCTGTTAGTTTTGAGCTTTCCTAAAAACAAAGATCTAGCTACAACCCCAAACCATTTTTATCCTCATGAAGGTGCAAGGGAACACAGAACTTAATGACAACATTTTTGGGAAAACCTTCGGAGCTGAAGTATACTGACAATTTTATAAGTTTATTATATACATTTTTTTCCCCCCAAAATTCTAATGAAACAGCTTAGCATCTGTTTATTAACATAGGCATACGTTAGTGTACCACGTTTCAAAAAATCAGCTTTTACATAGAGATAGTAATTCTTTCAGGAATATTACAGTTTCTTGGTAAAGGAGCTTTTTACATCTACATCCCAATGGAGTAGCCTGTAAGTCTGGAAGTGCAACGTTTTTCCTTGAACTAGGCAGAATTAACACTAGGGAGTTAATGAGTTCCAGGATTTTACATTTATGAGGGAACTTAAAGCTTGTGGAAAATGCTAAAGAAAACACTCTGGAAGATGGAGGGGGTTTTGTATGGAGAAAAGTTAAAATAATCCAGAGAATTTGTTTCCCAAGATGGTAGGTTATCAGAGATCAGCTGGTTGCCTGCGGCTAACTGAAGCAGAGCTGACAGCTCTGCCTCCCTTTGTCGAAGTCTCCCTTACAGGCATGCTAAACGACCAGGACATGTCTGATTGACCATCTTATTTTATCAGTCTCAACAAGCACCTTTTTTGGTAACCTTTTCTCAAAGACGACATAGATTAGATTAGAATGAGCAATTCAAAAGGAGGAAGAATTTAATATTTCTAATCCCCTGAGCCACACAATGCCACTTAACTATTCTTTAATACAGAAGTCGTCCCTACCTGAAAAAAGAGCATGTGAAAACTACTCAGAATTGAAAAACTGCACGAATAAAAGATGCCAAGAAGGACTGAAGAACTCCAGCTGAACCTTTGCCCTTCGGCTGCCCCACCAGGACTTGCTATTACAACAGATCTGAGCGGCTCAGTCCCCCGCTGCTGCGAGCCCTTGTGGGTACCAGGCACAGCGGGCGAGTCAGGCTGGAATCTCAGTCATAACTATGAATTTCCTGCCTTTGCCTGGGGAACATCACCACCTTAGCATTATTTAAAAGGTAATTTTCTTGTCTAAGGCTACAGAAACTTGAGAGTTAAACTGCTTGGCATTTCATAGGGAGAGAGCTTTGGCTTAAGTTTCCTTTTTACAAGAGTAAAGATTTGACAAGTTTGGCAGCAGAGCTTGTGTATGAATATATTTCCCTAGGGAAGAGAATATACAGAAGATATAATTTCTTTTACAGGCCACACAACAGAAAAATCCAAGGAGGCCTCTCATGAAAATGTTTTTGACATCCACTTCCTCACAGCATATAATCTAAGGCAACATTTTCCCATCTTGATGAACACAATTTATATGCACGTAACTCTGACTGCTGCCATCCACTGGAGAGGAGATTTCCCACCAAGAGAACCCAAGCCAACCAAATTCAATCTCAAAATGTTTCTTTATCTTCCCCTTCACTGACGGTTCCATCCCCACCCCACATTTCTCTCAAGACATGCTAAAGCCCCACACTCCCCTTCTCCAGAGCAGCTGGGGCCAGGGACTGACTGAATTAAAAACACGGAGAGAAAACAGAGCAATGCATAAGCTGAACATTCAATTTTATGAAGCAAGATTTTGACGAGATAGGGTTTTATGTGGCTTTTATTAGACCAACTGAAACTATATAAATAACTATAAAAGCAGAAATCTTCCCTAAAAAGCCTCATATGTTGTTAAGCAACAAAACCACCCCTGCAGTTTTGTAAAGGATCTCAAAAACTACGTTCATTTGGAACCGAAACAAAGCCTGTGAAATTGTAAAATTCTTCACCAGAAAAATTCAGAAGTAGCTTTTATTTCTGGTCATTCAAAACTTTTTATCTTCTGCCATAGAACAAAACTAAAATGCTAAAGAAAAACCTGATGCAAAATAGAAGCTGAAGCCTTCCATTCCGGTGTTATGGATATTACAAAATGTTTTACTAGCACATTTTTAATATCAGCTAGATTTTTGAAAAATAAGTGCTGAGTGACAGAAACCAGATATTTTAGTGTGGTACAATTTTGCTTTGTCACAAGCTGGGAAAAGCTAAACAGCATTACATGAGGGTGACCAGAAGGGAACCAGAACCGAAGACCACCTGACGGTGTCCCTTCATCCCCATCAACCTGCACTTTTCCACTGTAATATCATCAGTGTCCTTCTGCGTCCAGCATGTGCTGCATCTCTTTCTGTAAGGGGAGAATTCTCAAGGGTGGGCAGGCACAGAGACAGAAGCTTTGGGGCATTTCTCTCATTTTCTGCTTCCCCACTCATCCCGCCCAGAGGGCAAAATGGAAGCTCTTTGGGGCCTCATTCCCACAGGAGGGATCGGGGGAGTCAAAAAGAAGCCGCAATGCTTTGCTGGCAATATAAAAGGCATCCTACCATCTGTTGGGGAACAGAAGGGGGGTGCTAGTCTCCCACTGCACCTAAAGTCCTGTCACTCAGCCAAACTTTCACCTGGCCCTTTCTATTTTGAAAAAAAATTCCTATTTTCCGACATAAGATGACATGGGCTTGCTGACTTGGTGAACAAACAGTTAACCTCAGTTGGAACAGCCTTAATCACAGCTGAAACCGAACTGGAATCACACTGAAAAAATGTTCTCGCTTGACTCCCTGCTTACACCATTTATAAACCTTGCAATTCAGTGTCTCCCTCCAGCTGTCACTGACAGGAAGCTATATATAGGAGAAGACAGAGCAGCAGCCTCAGTAACGTATAAAAGCTTTTAGAAGCGAGGCTTTCATATACGCAATTGAAACAACAGCTTGGTGTACTTTTGTACATATTTTGTGCAAGAAATAACATAAATACTGAGGACCAAATCTATGGAAATTTCAGCAACTCTCTTCTAAAAAAAATTTTCTATCAACTTAAATGACAACTAGTGGCCAAAGCCTCAAATTGTATTTTCTTAGCTCTAAAGTAGTGCCTGTAGCAGCACAAAACACCCAGTTACCTCAAGAAAATTTCTGGACTTCTCTTGGAGTATCCTCACCTACGCTACGTCTTTCTTATATGGGAAAACTGAAATCCGTAATGTCCAGCTGGAAAGATTATTCGCTTGCAGGCACAATGCTCGACATGTGGCAATCTCTCCGTGTTTTTCAATTGTTTCTGTAAAGCCTGTCTGTCTACGAGATTCTTCAGTATGAAAACATTTTGCATCTGTTGTCAAGCAACAGATACTTCTTTTACAAATACAAAAAAAGGGTATATGAGAGTTTGAAATGACAAGGAAAATCAGCATACAGATAACACAATGCAGATCAGGGAGACCACTCAAAATAGCTCTTAAGAGTATATTCCATTATGAGAAAATAAGGAGGCCTCTTTCAGAAGAAACAATATGTCACCAATGAAACCAGATTAATTTTTTTGTATGGCAAATAGAAGTGTCACCTGCAGCAGCTTTTATAAGTAGCCATTATAGTTCATTAATGCAAAGTAGAAATACATTTAATTTTATCATCTCGTTTTAAATGAACTTTGTGTTACTACCTGAATCCATCTTTATTTGCCTCGGTGAGGTGGCAGGTCCCTCCATTCTGACATGGATTTTGAATGCAAGAATTAATGGGCGCACTGCAGTCTCGACCCTGTTTGGGAAAATTCAAAAGAAATAAGGTTAGTAAGACTCATGTCATCTGAATCAATGCCTCTTGTTCCCTCACCCTATATGTGCCACCACTTACAGGAGGTCTGTGGTCTTCAGACCCATCACATCACCCAATGTTCTTCATTGAAGGTCAGCTCTATTATAACTTAAAAGAGAATTTGGGCAGGGCTGTTCCGATCAATGGGACGGGTGGGTATCTTGGTATCATTTCAGTTCCAGGATTTCAGTTAACTCTTTCTTTTGACTGTTTTAAAGAAACAGCTGGTTTCACCATTACTCTAACACACTTTAATCTGTAATGCTAGTTACAATGAAAAGAACTAATCCAGACCAAAGGTAAGCAGAAGGCCACACACAGTCAGCACGAGACCTCATAGAGTCAGCACTCGTTCAACCGCATTCACCAAGTGCTCAGTTAAACACTGCAACAGTACACCATGCTCGTTACTACGCATTGTCAAAACCGAAGGGGGGAAAGTAATTTTTATTGCGGGAGCTGAGTTTGAATTTCGGTGTGTACAGAACACACCGAATCCTGTTTGAAATATATCATTCGATCAGTTCCCTTCTTAAAGATCGCCCTAAAATACACATCAGTTCCAACTGAACTTCGCTTGCTCGAACAACCTCCGCTGTTATCAAGTGAATTTTATTGGCTTTTCAAGGCGTAGACATATTTCTCTGATCATTATAGTCTGTTGATTAGAACAAGCTATTTGTAAAATTGGCAAATACATCAAAAAGTTTGGCCTTGCTTTTCAATAACGCACACAGTAGGGTGGAATAAAGACACCTGAAAGCCTCAATACTCAAGGGATCTGTGCAATCACAAGAAGTCCAAGAGATCTTTCTGCTCTTCCTACCGAAGATCCCGTTAGCAGTGGCCCTCTGCCAGCTCATCTACCGGAAAGCTGATACATGACTGCAATCAAGATGAGAAAAGTATCTCAGGAGATACATTAATTTAGTCAAGGTTGCTGGGTTGTTGGGTTTTTTGCTTTGGTTTAAAAAACATTATTTACATTGTACTTTAGAGGAATTAAAAGAATTTAGAGGAAAACAATGGTATATCTACTTGTAAGTTTCTAAAGAAGGAGGGCAGATGCCAGCCCGTGACATCTGTTCATAACAGCTGTAACTTTCGTGTATTAGTATTGAACACTACCCTACCACTGCCAGCTTCCCTTGCTGACAACACTTGTCAGAAGTCATTCCTTTCTCCACCAAATTTGCAACAGCTTCCAGCCCTTTTCAGACTTTACATACCTGGTGTGAGCGGGGGACACTCAGATAGTTTCTGTGGTCTCATTTTTTTTTATGATGGCCATGTCAAAATGAAGCATCTTGATGCTCCAGCCATACACTACACGTGAGAGCGTCAACTGTTAGGTTTTTTGCTACCTAGCTTTGAGACTTTGTTCTTCTCACTTAAGACATACTATTACATTAGAATTAAGAACACACTTTGAGAAGCCTAACACTGTACTTCGCAGATACCTGACAATGATCTGCTCACCTCAGGATGACTACAGTGGGGCTAGAAAAGGCATAGAAAAGGACTACCAAAACGTGCAAGGAGACGGAGCAACTACTTTAGAAGAAGATGCTATAAAGATGAGGACTCTCTAGTCTGGAGAAAAGAAAACTGGTGGGGGTGATATGATTGAGGTTTACAAAATCATGGAGGTGGCGAATGCAGAGTTTATCACATACTAAATCTCTCAGCAGTAGAGTGACATCTACCGATGTTAGAAGATGAGCTTAATACAGATAAAAGAAAATACTTCTCCCAAAATATGAGCTTCTGGGATGTTTGTGTCACAGGAAGCCGTGAAGCTAGATAGTATAAAAGCCATTAGACAAATTCACATGCAATAGATCCAAACTAGATACGACATCCCTGGATGGATGATGGCGGGTGCTGAGAGTTGGAGAGAAGTGGTGGCCAGGCTTGTATCCCCTTTTCAAACTGCTGCGCCCATGAGAGACAGAATGCTGCAGGTAAATGCACTGCAGACCCATTACGGCAATTCTCCTGTTCTTATGTCAAAGTTGTTTGAAATGCTTATTTGACTCTCAACAAGGAAAACGTTCCCTATCTTTTTTCTCAAAAGAACCTAGCTGCTCCCTGAATCAAGACTACCTGGTTTTGTGCATTATAAGGGAACAGATGTCTCAGGAAAACCACACCAGGATGGGTTTCATCAGTTTGTCTATGGATGCATATCTGTTTGGGAAATCTTGCTCTTGAGCGAAGAACAAATAGGCTGGTCACATTTTTCTAACCCTTGTTCATCACTGCCCACCTCTCTTACACCCTGCATTGATCAAAAGTCAAAAGCTCTTGACTGGTGTGCTCACTTCCAGCAACGCGCCCAGCCTGGAGGTGACAAACCAGCAGGACAAGGACTGGGCTGATTCTGTGAAAGCTCAAGCTCCATTCATGTTTTAAGTACTGTATAAATAATAGTAGAAATCTTAATTTCTCTCTGGAGTGCTTATATTGAAATTAGTGCAGCCTCAATTGAGCCTAATCAAGGCATTAAAAAAACCCAAACCAGCTTATAAGTGTGACCTTTTCTACAGAGTTCATTTGCTCTGATCTGCCACTCATGCCGCTAGGCTCTCCCAGTCACACGTCATGCAGTTCAGTCCTCCAAATACTACTGAAATCTTCAATATTTTGTCAGGTAGGACACACTGTCATTGACTGTGAGAAGAGCAGAGACACACAGTAATTATCCTTTCGTCCAGCACCACAGAGGAGCTTTGTTACAGAAATGGGAGACAAAGCTGTATTTCTTAAGGCCAGCATTCTCCAGAGAGAGGAGAAGCAGCTTTGCATTTTAAAATTTGTGCGAACACAAGGAAACAGGGACATCCTTTTCCTCAGTTGAATCAGAAGAGAAACATTTCCAAAGGAGAGCAGAAAGGGCTGGCCACCCCCCTGCCTCGCTGCGAGCTCACTCCCCCCGCGCAGCCGCGCAGGCAGCGCGTGAAGACCTCGCCCAAGGCCTGGCAGACAGGGGTTCTGCTCCATCCGTGCTGCGTTTGCCAAACAGCCTGTCCTTCTCCGTTTGAAATCCTGAGCCCCCACATGTCTCAAGGAAGAATTGGGAACGCGTCGAGGGAAGCTCATGCAGGTTTTATTTTGGCACCATGTGGTCCGCAGCACTTCACGGATGCGAGCCACGCAGCATTTACACTAATCCGCCACCACCCTTCTGCAACATTGCCTGCGTTTGTCCATCTGTGTTGTGAATCCCGCGTGTTCACCACGTTATCCTAGTGAAGCATTGACTATTTTATAGATACTTCACTAACATCAGTTCCTTCTGTTTCATATGAACGCTTCATGCCTGTATCACTACAATATTAAACCCTTTGCAGTTAAGCACAGCAAGAAGCAAAGCAGAAACCACAGCATCTGTTTTTCTGAAGGTTTTCGTCATCGTTGAACACCGTGTAAAACAGTCCCATCACTTCTACCGTAATTACGCAGATTATTTTGAATGTTCTTGTAAAAATTTAATAAAGATAAATGTTAAAACGAGAGCAAGACATTCTCAGTCTCTCTCACTGGCACAGGAAATTTCTCATGACTTAGACTCAGCTCTCGTTTCTGTACTGAACATGGCTGAATTATGGGCTTCTTGGGCCTCAGGCACCATGGAAACCGATTAGTACGTGCTGCTGAATCAGACTTAATTACAACACTAAGTTGCTACGTGGCTTTAGGAAAATTAGAGTCTCTCTGACTCAGTTTACTCATTGTAATAAACGGGCAAACAGCACTTAATCCTTCTCTGAGGATTATCTTCTCTGAGTTGACTTTATCGATAGCACACAAAACAACTACAGACTACGAAAAACAAAGAATTCTGAAAGGAGAGAAGCTGCAGAAAATATTGGTACTAATAAATCTACAGCAAAGGCAGGCCATTTTATTTCTGTATAAGACTGTCACTACCCAGAAGAGCCTAAAGACATTCTAGAAACATCTTTCAAATGAATAATGCAATTCTCTAGTCTCGATTTACAGTAAGACTGTTCTTACTGGAAAAATGGAATTGCTGTCAAGCATCACTAAAATTAATTTATCTGTGAGTTGGGAAAAACTCTTTGAATTACATTCCCTGGAAATAACTACAAAGGAGAATATTATATATTTGCTTCAAGACTAAAGAGCCTTTTAATGAAGTCCAAATCAGAAAAAGAGGTGCAGACTTTGTTTCAAGGACAGGCAAGAAGAAATGACTGCCTCGGCAATTCTCAGAAAGAGGATGAAGGTCCCTCTGTGCGCAATATTTTCTTTCTAGAGCTTTTTCAAGCTGCAGTAAATTTTTGTCTAGTCTGATAGGAAAGCATCAGATCCAAAACACTTCTATATAATTTATCTCATTTTCTGTAGGAGAGGAAAGGATTAGGTGTTGAAACATAAAATTTCTGCAACTAATCAGAAGACATATATGTTCCGAGTCCAGCTGCCTTTTTAAGTCTGAAGTACCTCAGCTGGTCCAGATTTTATCTGGGCTGCTCCAGCTCAATATTTCAGTAAATGAGAACAGAAACGATCCACCATACTTAGAAAGTGTCAATTCTTCATTTCATACTCAACAGTAATTAACCGCACTGGGCATTAGTGTATATACAAGCTGTTCCTCAGTACGACTGTGCCAAATTCTAGTCTTTAAAAGTGTCCAATACTGGAAAACATTACATCATGATTAGTAGAACACCCAAGAACAAGTAGCAAAAACTAAGAAGGACCTCAGCAGGAAGAACAAAGGGTAATACGATGAAAAAGCACTCATTTGCTTTGTCATTCTTTCAAGCACTGCAATGATTTTTTTTTTTTAATTAATTTTCACAAATTAGTATTGTCTATGGAGACTGAAAGCTTCCTTCAAGACTGCATGGCAGAGATTTGACCTCCGTTCATTTTAATGTGATCTTTCACCCGTTTCTAACAGCAGCGGGCAGAGATAAGAGGTGGCAGCAGGAGCTCGCCACAGGCACAAGGTAGAAACCTCCCAGTGTAGGAAACTATCCCTGCTGACCGCAGCAGAAACACGATCCAGCCAGCGATGAAGACACCTGCAGACAGGCAGAAGTCTATCCAACTTCAAGGGTTTGTGAATAGGGAGACCTCCTTCCAGCTAATTACAGCCTTGTTCAATGACTCCGAGGTTTTAAAGCACGCAGGGAAAAAGTGCAATACAAAAGAAATACCGAAGTTTATTCGCATTGTTAACAATAGACAATGTGTTCATAATAAATTTTATTTAGATGGTATATGCAGAGAACAGATGGCAGCATTCATGTGTTTAGTAAAAATACTAGACGAAGACAAATATAGTTGATAGAGGCTTTAAATTAAGAACTAGGAAATTTTCATAAACAACTTAATTATCAAGATCTAAACATAGCTAAAGCTTTTAGGGAAGTCAGACAATATTACCAGCTACAAAGATACTGTATTGCAACCCTAGTCCTTTTACAATCCTAAGAGTGGAAGTAAAGCAGCCACACGCAACTCTCAGTCTCTCAAACATTAATGCACTTGTTTTATGGGTGTCCTGGTCAGAAGTCAGTAAGTGATCACTATATTAAGGGAAAAGGCTAAGAAAATCTTCCACTTCACGATAGGCTTGAAGGAAAATTCAGAGAAAGATAAACTGAGAAGTACACCGTGTTCTATGTGTGTGTATTCAGGAATGTTATTCAAACTTACCAGTATTTGCCAGCTTTAAAATGTTAATCTCCTAATGTTGTGAAATTAAGAAGGAAAATGGACACTTACGGCCACTATGTAAAGCTTTGCTCTGCTTCCACAGAGCTTGGGAAGTAGTTTATTAAACGCAGTTTTCTGAACAATTCTGATGTAAGCTGATTGCTTGACTGTTAAAACTACATCTGCATGTGCCAGAGGGACTCATATATTCAGACCTGCAAACATCTAATAGTAGAGTGAAGGGCTAAATGTGGTGTGCAAACAAGTCGTGAATCCTGATGCTTCATATAAAAGAATGAAGAGAGGGGGGAAAAACCATCCAGAAATAATAGAAGACACAGACACTCAGCACAGAAAGAGAATTCAGTTTAAACTCTTGAAGGGACTTTTTACTGGAGTTTTGCTTCTTTCATGCGTACTAAGGTGAGAACTATGATCAAAGGTTTTCCTGAAGTTATGCCATACAGCTATCCAATAAGGTATAAAGTGATGCTACAGTCTTCTACCTTGTGGCATCTTTACCAGTGTCTTCTTTCACCATTTGAAGTCTTTATTCCCCTGTCATAAGTAGTCACAATTGGAGAGTAAATTGAAATATTCCCAGGGCAGGAAGGGAAAGAAACGTCGCACAAAATGTTATCACATAAGCCTCAAATCCACTAGAAAATTAAGCTAGGTATTCAGCAGTTTCCCTGTAATAAAAACATTTAGAAGCCATAAATACAAAGGAGAAACAGGAAGAATTTTGCATAATTGACCAAAGAAACACAACGCCATGAATTCAGCTACACTGTCAATACACCCAGTTAGAAGTTGGGCAGGAAAAGTTCTCTGAAGTTCTATTCACGGTTGTGTATTTCAGAGTCTTTCATTGCTAGGAAACCCAATATTTGCTATAATGAGATTGTGAAAAGGAAAAGTTTTAGATGTACTGCGAATCTTAAAGCAAGTCATGAAAGTTAGCATGCCATCTTATGCTAATTGCAGCATGGACACCTCAGTGATCACTGCAAAAACCTCCACTCGGCTTTGTGAAGGGAATACTTAGTTATGAAACGATTAGAGATGTTGCAAATTGAGTGAAGAACAAAACTAACTTTAAAATATAAAATTAATCTAAATCCTTTTGCAGTAAGGGCTAAACAAAATAGCATTGGGAATTAGTCTACTGTTATTTTAGCATTGGAACCATTTGAAACTGACTTCCTAATTGATTACACCGATATTAAGATGTATTTAAGACAGCTTACACACTGATCTCTATATACGGTAGTCTGCAGTTCTTCAGCAGATCCAGGTGATACTGTTTCCTTGTTTATGCTCTTTCTGGCCATGGACATAACGGCTAAGCCTCAGTCTGGAAAAGATGGAGCTGACGCTCGCTGGCAAGGTCAAACAACTACAAGAGCTGGCAGGGTGTATGTTAGATCCATCTGCTTAGGCATATATACAAATTATTTGGCAAGGCACGGGTAATATCACAGCAATTTTGGATCAGATTGCTTTTAGATTGCCAGGTGAAAGTGGAAAGATTTTTATCATCTATTGTTCACAAAAAGGCTGCGACTCCTCCTTCTGAATGCAGACCGTGCTACAGACATCCACGCCTTGGATGCCTCTGGGTTAAGGTGCTCAAATGGCGATGAACTATTTCTCTTTAGTCGTCTAAAGTCATTACGCCAATGGGGTAATAAAAATGTACCTTCTGAGGATTGCTATTACAAGCCAATTAATTCAACATGAAAAAGTAACTCATTTCATCCATTTCTAGTTAGAAAAAAGTTTTAAGGTACCTTTGAATTTACCTAGACAACTCTGATTTCTTTTTTTTATTTCAGTTTATACAGCTGTACTTACATTGACACAACAATACGAGAAAAAGTTGCCCGCTGCTCACAAGCATCATGAGAAATACTATTTGCTAGATGGCACAGAAGCTAGATTATGAAGATACACTGATACTAGTTTTGTTGCTGCCATTTGGCTGATTTCACTCCTTCTGAAAACTCCCACAGTGTTAGTGTCTGAAGGAAAAATACAGGTAATTGTTATTTATACCCCACCCTCTTCAGCACTGTACAGTTATCGTCTGTGCCAGTCTAGCTTCATCTGGCACCTGATTAAACAATAATTGGGCATGGCAGCAGCACTTCTTAGTGACTTCCTTGTCCTTGTTAATAAATCACAATTGTCAATTTATAGCAAATTAGGCGAACTCTGCTCTCGTAAGCCTCATTTTATTTAAATCAGAAAGATTTATGATCCTCCAGGGTATAATACACCTTCCATTACCTCTGTAGCTAGTAATCAAGAATATGCCTGTCAAAGTCAAAGTGCAAGGATTCATCATATTATTTTTTAAAAACTCTGGTTCTTCTCATATGAGTATGAAATTTAATTCTCAGTCGACATGGGAGGTTTATTTTGCAATTACATTCATTACCATGTAAATCCTGGTTGTCCTTCTAAACCGCTCCTTACATAAGCACTTTGGGTTTCAATGGTCTTTTGGGCTTTTAATCAACGACGGAAGATATGTCATTAATCTCTCAGAGAGCTGACTCACATAGCACATATCTGAACTGAGTCCAGGGGTGCCAAACTGGACGGGGCAGGTGCTGTGGAGCTTCCAAGGTTACTTGATCAACCGGCTGCTGCAGATCACTGTGTGAATGCTTTGCGAGGCAGAGAAGAGAAGTAGGGACACTGAAAAAAGTTGATCTTGCCCAAGGTTACCTCTGTACATAAAATTCAATACAAAATACTTGATGTAAAAAAGACATTGAATGTTTTATATGTAGTCTCTAATTCAACCAATATTAATGAATGAGAACAATGTTTTCAGTACCCTCAAAGCTCTTAAGAGCCTGTTATTTTAAAACACATGTTGCAGCAACATAACTTCCCCTCTCAGGCTATCAAAAGCCAGTGGCTCTTTTTTTAATGTGAACACTGTAGAGAAAGTTATAAAGACTGGACATTTGTATAGAAAACATAATTCCTATTAATAAGAAATAAGAGAAAATATAATTGTGTTTTGAACTTATTGCTCAAGGCGATTAACCGATGCCTAACACTTAAGCTAGTGAATGCAGGCTGCATGAGAGAGGAGGGACAGATTACATGCAGGAACCCAACGAAACCTGATATGAGGCAGGGTTTATGTGATTAAAAAAAATCTCTCCAAAGAACTCACTAGATTTCTGAAATAAATAGAGCTAAAGATGCTGGAAGAGTCACAGTACGTTTGAAGAAACTTTTGCCAGTGTTTTCCTGTGTCGTTAAGGACACGGCATTTTAGTGTGGAACAGGTCTGTACTGATAAAAGGTCTCAAGCTGAAATACATGTTGTATCAGCAAGAATGCCAGTATAATCTGTTTTGCTTGTGGAAGCTGTGTAAAGCTTCCCCTACAAGGCTTGCCAGTTCCGAGATACCAGCAATCCCTTCTGGCATAAACCGAGACTGTAATTTGACAGTGGGTTGAACTGTGACAGGTAACCCAGGCAGGCAGCAATGTTTTCAGAAGCAAACATGCAAATGAATATTTCAGACTACTACAGAAATCAAGCACACCCACTATGATAATGAGCAAAAGCACAACATTTATTTCAGAGGTGCTCAGAAGCAGGAGGAGGGGACCCCCGGGGAGCCACGGAGACAGGCGGCTGCCCTGCACCAGCTCAGTGTTGGAGCGCAGAGGGCTTTGCTACAGCTTTACCTGCAGCGTACATGCACTTACTCCTACACAGTTCTCCACTAATTCTCAAGCTAGTCTGGCTTTATATAATTTCTATTAACAAGAGAGAGTTTCCTCTCAAACAATACAGAAAGTTTTCTTTTCAGCTTAGCCTGCTTACTGCAACTTCACCCATTCCATCATTCCCACAGGAAAGGGGAAAATAAGGCAATTAACCTCCTAGGACAATCTCTGTTCATGTTCTTGGACAACAAAAGAATCCCAAAAGCCATATTGTCAAGTACAGTCAATGCCAAGAAAGCCTCAAGGATAATAGATGACAGACAATCACAAGAAAATCCAACAATACGGATATTCAGCTGTGACCAACTACTTCAACTGGTTCAATTATGCGGAAATGGTGGGATGCAGAAAATTAAGAGCTGGTTAAAGAGAACTTGATTAAGCACAGTTATAGCAACCAGCAATCACCTGAAAGACAGACAAACCACAGAGGAAGAAAAATTATTATTTAGTGTAATAGAACCAGGCAAACATAAGAACAAGAGCCTGAAATTCAGTCTAAATGCCAATAAAAACTTCTCCTTTATCCTGGGAAAAGAAAGATTGGAAGCCTGGTCTCTTAAGGCATTTCAAACTAGACCAGAAAAACAGTAGCAGAAACAAAGCAGGCGGGGAATAATCCACATTGACAAAAGAATGAATATGATGGTGCCCACCTGTGGGTATGGCTTACTATTCACCTGAACTTCTCCTGATGCAGCACTGAACAAACACAGCAAATGCCCGAAGCTGCTCAACATCTGCTTTCTTGCTGGCTTAACAAAAATGGAAATACTTCTTCAGAGTTGGCTTTATTGTTAAGAGCCCTCATTAGGGCACGCCACAATACATTACGATGGTTTTTACAGGGCTTGCGGTGGGTGTATGCATGCCTCACCACCTTCAGCCAGCAACTCTGGCGGTAATCCCTCCTTAAGCCTTTCATTTTTATGCTCTTCTAGATGTAAATCTCCATTTTCTTTCGACCTACTATACCAGAAAGGGTAAAAAGAAAGAAACACAAGTCTAACTGATGCATAGTAAGATTTACTGAATAAGAACACACAGGAAAAATACTGTGATTTCTGCAGCTTTTCTGCCCTAGGAGCATTATATGAAACTATAACCACCTACTGCTGACACCGATGTTTGCCCTCAAAATCCATACACAAATACAGGTCTATTCATTTTACGTGGCCACCCATCACCTCTCATCCCTAAAGGCTTTCTGCTTTATTTTACTAAGAGTGGAAAACGCTTCTTCAACATTTATTAATAAGTATTTTAAGTAAGGTTAAAACAAACAAAGAAAAAATAAAATGCCCCAGATCACATAAAAACACGCTCCAGGAGAATTTATCAGAATGAAAGTTTAAGGCGGAATCACCTCACACAAACAATATTTTGCTGCACTGATTTCTTCATATGAAAACTTGGCATTGAGCTTACATTCCACTGTCTGTCCCCCCCGACCCTGACACTGGGAGAGGAACGAGGCCAAGACAGAGTAACACATGAAGGCAGAAGCGTTTGCTCTCCTGTCTCACGTGGACGAGGGCAGGCTGCTTTAAGAGCTTCTTCCAATTTCTGCTCCTTCTGCAATTCCAACTGGGGGATTTATTTGTGCACTGACTGATGTATATGGGGACTTATATGCATATGTTAATAGATCCAAAGAAACAAAAGCACAGAGTTACATTTCCAAACAGTATTAGCCTAGCAAACCAGGCATGGACTCTCACACAGCTGGCATGCATCAGCAGCCAAACCCTGCACTCATATAATACATTCATATAACCCCACCCAAATCAGCATAACTAAGTGAGAAACTGGCCCACTGGAATAAACATGCACTGTCTCGGCCTTGAGCGGCAAGAGCCGGCCAGGATATCTGCACACGAGCAAACACTACCATATCTATGTTTTAACATCAGTTCTACGTTGAATACTCCTAAACCAGTCATTATTCCAGGACCCTGACAGATCACTCACGTAACGCTACGGAAATACATTTACACCACAAAGTGCAAATACAGCAAACTTCACTTGCCCGTGCTCCAAGCAAACGCAAGGCCATGTGCACCCCCCTGAGCGAACGTCGGAGTCAGCACAGCACTGAGTCCATGCGACTGGTACGGGGTCTGCACCGATAGAACCTCCTCATTAGCCCTGTGCTGAGCAGCCACAGCTTCTGCTCAGCTACACCTACCCGCTCAAGTGCTGGCACATTAGTTATAGCTGTGTACGACATGTGATAGACACGAATCCTGCATATCCCAGAGACACTTCGTTCTGAGATTCTTAATTTCTAACCCTGTTTTCAGGGACGAAAACCTGGCACAGGGGGCGGGGAGCAGAAAGAGCCAAATTCCTAGCAGAACTTTGGAGCCAGCCTCCTCACTAAATATCGTTCTGGCTTCACTATAATGCCTCCCACCACAAGAGTCTGGCTGCAAAGAATACTGTCTCTCCAAACCCCAAGAGCTTTACCCAGGATTTTTCCAATTGTATCTGTCATTCTGGATGACTGGTGAAATTGCTTGAACCCTCAAGATACTGCAGTGCTGCTAGAAAAGTCAGGACACTGGCTGAACTCAACAGGGAGGTGAACAGAATTGGATAAAATTTACAGAGCAACTCTACCGCAGCAGCACCAGCATCTGTTGCCTGAAGTGTGGGACATGTGCTATACTAATTTTACCTGTCTTCACTTTCTATTTCAGACAGCTTTCGGTTACAGCAGAACCCAGAGTTGACAAACATCCCTCATCCCAACGGCTCAGGCTCCCATTTATCAGAGCAATCAAAGAGGCTGTGGTGATGCCCAGGCAGGTACCGCATTTCATATTCCAGGTTGACAATGTTCTTCCATTTCGGATCAAACAAAGATGTGTTTTAAACTCTATTTCCCCAGTTCTACAAATAACTGTATTTGGAAGAAAGAAAATTATTCTCCTTCAGCTGTTGTTACCTCAGTTTTAAGAAAAAAAAAAAAAAGTATGAAAGATGCGAAAATCAGCCAAAATCTCCAAAAGGGCGTTTGCAGAACAACAGCAAAATACACGAAGTGCTGGTTTCACTAACCTTAGTTTTTACTGCAGCTACTCAAGTAAATCCTTTCTCAATGGCTTATTGATTGCAAGTTTGATTATTCTCTGGAATTCTAACATGCGTAGACTTGATTTTACAGTATCAATGGGAATACATAAAAGCCACACACTCTGCAGGATAAATGAATTAGTACGGTACCGTTATCTGTTTACCAGCCACCAGCTGCACTCACACACACTTGCACTGCAGGTGGCCAGCAGCATTTAAAGCAGAAGAAAGCTCCATTTCTCTACTTGTAATCATACTTCACAATCTAAACCACACACATTATTTAAATAATCCTTCAAAGAATTCTATGGAGAAGAGAAAAAAAAATGCTGGATAATTACACCTATGTCTGCGTTGAATATGAAAACACAAGTTTCAGACCGTTAATAGACATTTCCTGCCAGCACTGCCGGCACCCTGGCGCTCAAGCTTGTGCAGCCTCCCAGTCGCCGTAGGTGGCACTCTCACACCATCTCCCACTGTCTTTGGGGCTTCGTCCCCAAAAGAACAACCGAAAAACCACTGTTTCAACCATGGCTTATCTATAGCAAACACATTCATCACCCATTTTGAGGAAAGAGCAGCAGCAAAGATAGGTATCAGCACACAGCCTTTCCCATTCCTAAGTGAGCAATCTGTATTTCTGTCATCACACACACCTGCCCGGGCCACTGGCCTCTCAGCTCAGGCGGTCCATGAGTTATCTCACTTTTAAGTTTACTCAAACCCATCACAGGCAGCCTTACACATTGCTAAAAGCCCCAAAAGGTATGCATTCAACAGCAAAACCAGTTTTGTGATCATGGAATAGAAGAGACTGAGCCATCATCAACGGGATAACAAAAAATAAAACTATAGGCTTTTGCAACCACAGTTAACTGGTAGCTTTCTGCTAGTTGGCCTACTGTTTTTTTTCTGAAGGCTAGCAGGAGCATAGAAACCCCAGAAAGCGGTCTGTAACTGTCTGTCCCCGTCCAGGGAACATTATAAAGCCGTTAGCTCATTCGAATGAGCTTACATTTGAAAAAAGGGTGGGTTTTTTCACTTCATTGATGCACTCTTCCACACAGGATTTTTTCAAAAAACTACATCAAACAAGGAAAAACAAATGCTGAGAGGGCAGATTTAGGGCAATTTATCAAGGTCTGGGAAATAGCTTCCAGATGGATAGAGCTGTTTGGTGCTGGCTGGTGAGAAGGAAGCAAGGTATTGTTATTGAATTAGCATGAATCTCTGGTGGAGAACTGCGTGGTAGATAGAGTGCTCCTTTCATATGGTTTGCATTTGGACCTGTCAAATTTCATTTTTATTCAAAAACCTGTGGTAAAGACACGCAGTTCTTTTTTTTGCTTATTAAATTTCCACCAATTCTCCCTGTACTGTTATCCTGTCAGTATTCTTAAACTCTGCTCTAAGTGCCATGCCTGGGTCTGTTTGCTCTTTGCCATGCTTGGATGGGAGCTTGGTGCTCACAAGCACACAAGTGGGTTTAGGTTTTACATTCACACACTGAATGTCACCTGAGAAAGCGTGTGAGAGAGGAGAAAAGCTGGATGCTCTATGAGATGTTTAAATGAGTCACTTCAAGAGTTTATCAAAACCTTTCTATGTAAAACTATGCATATCCAGCTCTAATGTACACTAGGAAGTGATTGCTAATATAACTAGAGGATTATTCTCGATTATTCCTGTTAATAAATCCTCCCTTTGTAAACATGGCTTCTAGCAGTATAAACACATCTAGACTAGTGCATTTGCTAATACAGAAATACTATTAAAAATAAAGAAAAAGAAAAAACTAAGGGAAGAAAAAAGATGCTCATAACAAACACATTTCTACTTTGAACTACCTGGATATCTGTTCCACAACATGTACCTTATAGAGTAAGATGTACACGAAGATTTATGTATTTTCCTGCTAGTTTTGAAAGCTTTTACTTCTCAAGTTATCCTAGCAGTCACCTAGTCTCATCTGAAGAATTCAACCTAGTTTATGTTAAACATCAAATTAAAATGACTGTTCTATGAACCCGAGGAGATAAACAGCTGCAGTTTCCTTTATTTCAAAGGCAAGTCTATCGTTACCAAGTAGTTAGTTTCAGTTGAATGAATTTTTGACAATGTGGTCTTTTAAGATCTTAGAAAAGTTGCTGGTAGATATGCCAATGGGTAGAAGGATTTTTAATGAGAGGAAATTTCCAATGTTTTTTTTCGATTATTTAGGAGAATTGTTATTATTCGTGAGTACCAAGTAGATATTTCACCACTAGGTGAAATAGGAGAAATAAGTTTTACATCTTCCCTTTTCCAATGTTTCAGGGATCTACCACAATTACTCTCTTACCATCTGGGACGTATCCTAGACAAACAGAGAACGGAAATGGTGATATCATCAGAACCAACTAATTCCTAAATCCTACCTGGAATGTAAGACATAGATACTTGTGCTTACTTCCCACGTGTGTGTCTGGTTTTGCCCTTCTTTTTTTTTCCCCTATAGTTCTTATTACTCTGGGTTTTATAAGCATCTGCTTCAACTGACCAAGACTCTCTAAGAAATATCCAACGAGGCAAATAAAATCACAGTCTACAGGATGCAACCTACTTCTTTGTCCATAATATCCAATTCCCCCCCAGGCTGTGAACAGATCATATGCCTCATTTATTACTTATACTTAATCCTTCAGCTACTGACTACTGAGCTAGGTTTCCAGTTATATCAACTCTGAAACAAAGTCTAGGTAGCCTTAAGCTCTCATGATGCAGTGTTAACAACGGGAGTTATACATCACTGTGGAAGAAATGGCATTCAACGACATGATTTTCCAATTTTCAAATGTGTTATCAAGAGAGTGACACTGCACGCTCACAATGCTCGGCATCTACAGGATTTCACCTTTGCATACCACTCTATGGACATTAGTGCTCAGAAGTCAGAGAAAGCTGAGCTAGCGGTTGTGGCTACTCAGTTATCACCTTTCTGCTAATCAGTCTGAGACGGATGTAAGCGAGAAAGTATCAACATTCAGTCATCACGGACTAAACTGGCCCTTAAATCTCATCTGAACTGCCTCCCCTTTGGCCTGGCAGCCTATGAAATGGTCATCTGTTGCTGGCAAGAGAAAAGAAATGAAAAGGAAGATACAATCAACTCAACATTTCATAGGGAAGTCTACATCACAGAAGCAGACAACGCCCAAGGTTGGAAGCAAACTCTGGAGATCGTCTAGTCCAACCACCCCACTCAAAGTAGGGTCAACTAGAGCAAGTTGCTCCGGCTGATCTGTACAGTCACGGCACAGAGAGAAAGAAACACCTTTCCTACTGCACAGGATAAAATTTGTAGCAGGGCACAGTTAAAAGGTCACACACAATCTCCTCCAGTAAGGGATCTTTTGAGCTCAGTTGCCTGTAGAATTGGACTTCTCGTGGTACAACAATTAAGAAAACAGAAGGGATGGGGAACACTTTATTGCTTTTCATGAAGTTCATTAGTAGTCATACCTTGAAGCCAAAAGGGCAAGTGCATTGATAAAACTCCACTGGATCATTGTTGCACGTCCCATTGTTCTTACATGGATTGGAGAGGCAGGGGTTACACTTGGACACGACACTGATATCTACCGGCTCTGAAAAGGCAAAACACAGTGCATTAATAGAGAACTGGATTACAAAATTAATACTTTCGGTACTCACACGTACATTTTTTCCTAATGCAGTATTCACTCTGCGTTGGCACAAACGTACATGCTGTGGGTGCAACTTCACGCAACAGCATGGGATTCCCAGGGATTAGGGAGATTGTAAGTACTTAAATCAAGTGCTAGGCAAGTCTCAATGATGCTTATATTGTCCTGGACATGCAAACATCATGCTGAAAAAATATGTTGGGGATCTCCAGAGAGCGGGCTTATATATATATGGCTTTCAGCAATTTTTCCTTCACTCAGTGCTGGAAATTCTGCAATAGCAACCCCTAGGGAACTATAACATGACATTTCTATGGCTGGTAACAAGAATGAAAGTGCAGATGCAACAGCAGAAATGAAAAACATACATAAGAAAGATTTAGTTAGACGCTTATGGGAAAATTTAGGTGCAAAGTGTTCTACCATCCTTAATTTTAAGAGTTCAAAACTTATTTTCTTCCTCTTCTGCCCAGAAGAATGATTACCAACACAGCAATCTCAGCAAAACTCAACACAGACAAATATGCAAAGATGTAAATGTCTGCAGGTGAATATACCTGGCCATATTTAAACCATTTAACAAACCACACTTTTTAACATAACTCTTCCAGAGAAGTAGTGATGTTTGTGGGTCAGCAGGAAAGTTAACACAGACCAAAACAATAATGAGAACATGTACGGCACCAAGTCAATCATTATTTTATTGTTGAGATTTTACAGAAAGCTAATTTAGACAGTTATATTTACAGTTAAAGAAATGGTGATTTTGAAGTGGCTAAATATCGACTATTTGAGTTAACGGCTTTTACATGTAAAAAATAAAATGTAACACTTTAAAAGGTCTTAAATTATATCAGGCAGTAAAGATCCTAAAATAATTTTATTTCGTTTTTAAGGAAATACATTTTAAAATAACTTAAAATTGGGGCTGTGTAATCAGAAGCGGGCACAGAAGTTCTGCGCATGATAGGAGTAAATTGTGAAACATCCTGAAAGTGAAGAAAGCAAGCTTATATTTGACGTTAGAGAGAAGGTGGAGCTGTAGAAGGTTACCAAAATTAGGGATGAAAAAATCTCTTCCAGTAAAGGATTTGCTTTGGACCATCCTGTATGAGATATTAACCTTCATTATTAACTTTGAACACTTGCACAGCACCAACAGGGGGTAAAAGCATGACAGAAATGTGTACCAAGGAGTCCCAGCTGAAAAGCACCTGCAATGTGAAGGCTGTATCCTGACCCTATACTGATGGTGGTGTTACAGGGCCACTGACTGCAGAGTACAACAGGCAATAATGAAGAAAAAAATACATATGAAGTAACAAATCCAAACAATGAAAAATAAAAGACTATTGTCATCCTCTTCTATCTTTGCATTTGTGTCTAGCGAAATGCCATACATGTTTTTAACTTGGAGTTAGGACAGCAAGAGGAAATAACATCTGAATTTCTGGCACTGACGGGGTGGAATGCGATATACTTGAGCTACTTTTGTCTTGAAGGTAGAATATATGAAGAATATATGAAGGTAGCTCCTTGGAGAGCTCATGAGACAGGCAGCAGTGCTGCTTTTCTAGATTTAGAGGTCACTAAGCCAGAATTTGTTCTATTATTTATTTATTTCATAAAACACATGCGTATATTTTCCATTTATTCCTATGGCATAGATCAAAGCTAATCAATGTAGGAGCTAGTAAGAACAGTGTTAGTTCGTAGCAGTTAAGTAGTTCATTAGTTTGCCCTTGTGGATTTGATTTATAAATCTATATAGCAAAGTGCCCTCAGCCCAGCACATTCCTTTCCTCTACTGCATAACTAGGAGGGCAATTTAATAAAAAGCAGAGCTGAGTTTGCATGACTTGCACATTACATACTTTTATTTTCTTGGCTCAGCTGAGACATAACCTTCTGCTCAGTCACAGGCTAAAACCATAATTTTAACAGCAATGAGTTAAACTTACTTTTTTTAATGTAAAAGTTACTGGAGGTCACAGAGGACACCTATGCACTACCTTTATCCAAGCATCTCAAGGTCCCAAGCTCAGCGTGGGCTGACTTCTGCAGCAAAGACCCAGGCTTTTAGGGGGGCAGGGGGCTCAGCCCACCCTGAGCTCTGTGCCAGCAGAACTCGGGCTAGGACTGAATCGACACCGGCAGGAGTACAGTGGTATCCTTGGACATTCCGTGTCCTGTTGCTTTACCATAAAAGAGCATCGTTGATTTCCACATAGAGTAGCATGAGGCTTTGGATCTTAAACGTGCAGGTAGGAAATAGGTTCAGTCAGACTACCAAATCATAAGTTGTTTTTCAAAATTTATGCATTGTGATGAGAAAAGGTGAATTTTGCTAGGGCCTGGCGCTTCTTGGAATATACTGCCACTCATCCAGACCATCACTAGTTTCTGCTTGTCCAAAGACCACCTCCAAATCAAAACTTTTTTCTCCTTTTCTATTCAGATAAAGCCAACCACGGTGACAGTTGGGATAACAGAAAGCCCACCAGCTTTCTAGTGGGCCAAACTAATATTTACATTAAAAATATACAGCTGTTTTTAAGGGTCCAGACCACAGGTTTACTTATCTCTTGGCCTAAGAGTTGCTTGCTTAGTTTTGAGAGAAAGTGAGTATAACTATTGATATGTCACAGTTTCAGAACAAAGCAGTCACCTAGCTTCTCTTTCTGGATACATTTTCAGACCCTGTTTAATATGCAAATATGATAATTTTCTTTGTTTCACTTCATGTGAGCAAGTACATTATTTGGTATTTTTAGTATTTAGGGTATATTTGTACTTCACATCTGGGAAACTATTATACAGTCTGCAGTTCTGTAATTATAGTCAGAGTTCTGATAGTTTTGAGACTGACATTTCAAAGTAATTAAATTATAAGGTTACAGTTATTAAAAATATATCTGAAAGGAAATAAAATTCAGCTTGGTCTTGGGAACTTGTGTTCTAAACCCACCTCAACACCATGATTTGTTTGTTCAGCAGTTTAATCCCAGCCTCTATAAAATCGTGCTCCCAAGCAGTACTGTAAACGTGCATGGCACTCCGAGACATAAAAACAGGCTTTATGCCCTCATTTCCATTTCTAAGAGAGACTGCTGATCCATCTTTTCCACTATAAATAATAGCTCCATCTTCACATACTTGCCAGTAACCTAAGTGAACCTCCAAACCTTTTTTTTACAGTAAGAACATACAGGTATATGCTAATCTACATTCAGTAATAAGCTACTTACTTTAGCCACAAAAGAGTGTGCTCCTTATCATTTGTCGAACTGCTCTCTTATGCAGCACATTCCTATCGTTGACTCCCCCTAACCATTAATAGCTGCACCTCAACCCTCTCCTGAATGAATGTACACTCCAGTCACGTTTCTCTATGAAACGTTTTCCATAATCTACAGTTTCTGATACAGAGCTGATGAGGACAGTTTGCAGATCTTCAAATGAAAATGTACTTTCAGTAAATATTTGCTTTTGAGAAGAATTCTCAGTTTCTCAGTTTTCAAGTAAATGGACATAATAACTAGAGTGCTCTATATTTTTAAAATAACCTTAATTTTACCAAAGTTTTCTGGGGTACGTAGAAGGCCAAAACCAATTTACTTGCTCAAATAAGTTCTAACATATATGCTAACTTGCCATTATATAATCTGGTGCGAGCAACAGGAATCCGAACTCTTCTGAGGTTTGCTGCTTTTCCTTCCAGCGGCGCAGTTAACTGCACTTTATGGGAGAACACTCCAAAATGCAACTTGAATGTAATGTGATGGTTCAGAAAATAAAGCCAAACCCAACTCCCCCCCCAACTCACTTTAAAACCAAACACCTTCCAAGAGGATAAAAATAAAGCACTGTCTATGAGGGAAAAGCAACAGGACAGAAGAGGGAGCCTCCCAGTTTGCTCCTACCTTTGCACTGGAAGTGGTGAGTCGGCGTTGTGAGCAGCAGCCTGTCCACCATGGCGTCAGGCCCGCTGCAGCGGGCTATGCCTGGCTCTTTGTACCCTGCCTTCACCCACTCGGAAAGCCAGCGGAGGTTGCAATCACAGTGCAAAGGGTTGGTACCTAGAGCCCTAGTGGTGTAAAACAATTAACAGCAGTTAGTTTGGCTTGCAGACAAAGACAGCATCCCTGATCTCACTGAGGCACATTTTATTCTACACTTTTATGGGAATGCTTTACTGCAAAATGTGGGAAAGATCTTCTGAGTATTCAGGAAGTCTTTTAGATTTATCTTCTCCAGTATTCCCACTCTCTTCCTTTCTTCCCATGATAAGTTAGGGAGGTTGTATAAATACCTAACAGCAAATCGCTTTTTCAAAAAATAAATCACTTTTTCAAACAATTGTGCTTGAGCAGCGTCGCCAGACATATTGCTTTCATCAAATTTATCACGTTCGTTTCTTTTAAGTCTTTGGCCCTCGCGAGCACATTCTAACAGTGACTTGTGTAAGTTAGTTTGGATCTGATGACTCACGTTAATGTCTCCTCACTAGCTGAAACATACACGCAGAGGACACCCCCGTTTTAAAACTTGCAACCTGGTGTCTGCTAAGTTTGTTTCTGGCTTTGAAAACGCATTTGCTGTTTAACCCATCACTTGAGTTAGGTCATCTGGCTGAAGCAGATGCACTCACACAGTGTAATTACAATTCGCAGAACTTTTTCATTATTCATGGCGATCTATCCAAAAGAAAACTTTTAACCTTAAATTTAGGTGCTGCCTTGACTCCTTTATATTATTCTTTCTCTCAAAGAAAGTGTCTTTTCAGGCGATCAATTACAAGCAAAGTCCAGACTTCAGAAAAGTCAGTTTAAAAACAATTAATTTTTGAAAGTGTGAAAAAATGCATGTTGAAAGTCCGATTTATTTTGCTGAAAGTAACTGTAAGACTTTAGCTGTACAACACCTGAATTGCCACTGGAAGAAAATTAACTAACTAAAGATTAGCATAGGGAAGAGATACTAAAGAAACCAGTAATTCAAATTGGGTTTTAGACTATACTATTTTGCATACGTTATAAACTGGTTTTAAGATGGTATTTTAAACTCGGGCTTCTTTCAAAGAAAAACATATCAGACAGGATATTAAGATAGAAACCTCAGTAAATTTGTTGATACATTTCTATTGGAGTGACTAATGAACCCACTGTGCCCTAGACAGATTCATAATGAGAGTTCATAGGTTCAAACCCTGTCTAGGGCTCATTCATCAAAATTAAATGTGTACTGCAGCACAGTATTAAAAAATATCCATCCATTCCTTCTGTAAATCCATTGCTTACAATGGAAAAAACCTCCTGGGTTGACTTTTTGACCCTGTAACTGTGATCAACTGGCTCACCTGTCCAAGGTCAAGCAAAATGCAGCAGTGAAAGCTGCACCCAGAAATTAACTTTAGCACTGAGCAACTGCCATATATACAATGGGAGTGGGAGGACAACGGAAAGCTAGTTACTGTGTTAATTAATCCTTATAAACTACATTAGAAATAAAGCTGCTTCATAGATACTAGGAAAGATTCCCATTAACATTGTTGTACAACTGTAGAAATTATCACATGTATCTTTCAGTTCTTTTGTTTGTGGTTTTGGGTTTGTTTTTTTTTTTCCCTTCATTTCTAGGAACTATAGTGAATTCATTCATGAGTTCTAGCATACTCTCTCTATTTCTTTGCCCATTATAGCAAAACATTGCCAGAAGGTAAAAATATCTTGTGCTGTAATTGAAATACCACCAGCAGCATTTTCAAAATGTTGTGCAGATATTTCTCTTAGGCACTTTTTTTTTTCTTTTTTTGAGGCAACTTACAATAAAGTCAATGAAAACAACTCCAGACATGATAATGTGGAGGAATAGAGGAGGGGCCAGCTTATTTTTATAGGTAACTAACATAAATTTGAGTAAAGATGAGATGATTCCCCCGGATTAGGAATCCGAGCTGTTTATTGAAAGTATGTCTGACACAGCATCCATTAGCAAGGGCTCCTTTGCGGAGTCCCAGGAGGGCCGAGGGGTCAGTTTATGCCCAGATGGTATTTGGGAAACTGAATCAGTTACAGAGTTGTGTGCGTCAGTGAATGGTGAGGACAGCAAATGTGGGAATTGACGTAACTGAGAAAATTTTTTGGGTTCTTTTTCAGTATTAATATATGTGATCCTTCAGTAGCGCCGTAACATTTTTATCATTGCTCTGAACTAAATAAATCAGTAGAGTCATGGCTTAAATAGACCACTATATGATTCAAGCAAATAAAGTAATAAATAGTAAACAAAACCAGTGTGTGTACACCATACACAAATCGTCCTCTGTCTTTAGTGAGGGGTATCAGGCACACAGTTTGTTATAATAGTTACATTACAACAATATGATGTTTACGATGTAAAGGAAATTTGGTGAACATTTTCTTGTAGACTTTCAACAGCTACGGAAAAAGTGATTGAAGTATCTAGATCTCAGGTTTTTTCTTCCAATTACAAGCCAACTTAAAGCTATTACAAAAGACTGACTAAAATCAATAGTTTTGTCTATGCTACACAAATACATCTTTGCAATTCTAAAGGTCAATTTGATACCCTCCCTCTTGCTCCTTCCAAACTGTGCTGATGCAGAAGGTCCAGGCTGATCATCCTGCTCAACACCTCGGTAGTAGCTTTCTCCAGCCGCGATACCCACCCTACTCTTAGCCACGCAGCTTGGAAATTTAACATAAGATTTTGTTCTCCGTGCATTATGAGTTTGATGAGTAGGGACCCCTTGTATCATTTTCAAAATTATCCCACGTGCGTGCTTTCTCCTTGCAGATCTATATATCAGAAGAGCTCAAAATGAATTTATTTTCAATTATGCATGACTTTGTTTGAATAAGCACAGCTTTTTCTGGCACATGAAGAGCTAAAAGTTTCAGAATCCTCTTGAAGAAATTGCAGAGCACAATTGCACTGTAAAATTCAATTGTTCAACTGTGCAAATTACACCCCAGACAGGTCTTATTTATTTTATGGATCCTATTTATTACTGTTCATTTGAGCTTTGTGTATTTTACATTTCTGGCAGCACATATATCTAAACAGATAGACTGCAGTGATTGTATTGGGCCAAAGGGGTTTTTATCACTCCCTAAGGTGAATGGTTTACCCAGGAAAATTGTATCTGCACTTCATTTAAAGTAAACCCTGAGGAAAATCCAAACAAATGGGGCATGATATGTTTATCTCTTGAGTTCTAAAAATACCCACAGAAGCCAGATTCCCAGTACAGAAGGTGTCACTGCGCTTCCAAAAGGAGACACAGGGCTTCAGCCCAGTCAGACTTTCATTCCCAAACAACATATAAAATGACTTGACTATACTGGGAACATGATGAAGAAACACATTTTGTGCAAAACAAATATTTTCTCTGACTCAGATACCAAGGTGTAAGCTCAAAACAGAGAGGGTTGTTTCTCAGTTGAAGCTGAAATTGCCTAAGTAGCTCACATACGATTTCTGTCCCTACCAATCTGAGATGCCTTTATTTTTTGTCTAGAGAGAAACTGAGACAGAAAACTGCTACACAGAAATAAAGCATCCGAGGATGTATTTGCTGTCTAGAAAATATGTAAATATGAACTAAACCTTGTGTTCAGGCAAGTGTTCTGGAGGGCATGTTTAAGGTTGCAAAGAAAGAAACGGAGCTACAAAACCTACGTTAAATGCACGTGTCTGTCTGTACGCCTTGGCATGTGTATACATCAACATCAACTCACATGTAAGAGGGAAGCACCAGAGCAGAAAATAGCCGTATCAACTTGTGAAACTACTCACTTCACAAAATGACCAAGGCATACCCAACCTTCTGATGACTTGAAGACAGTAATCAAGAAACATGCTACACAAAATTACTTTTCCTTTACACGCATTGCCTAATAATGTGCAGTATCACACATTATCTCAGAGAAAAAACATTTTCTGTTCACTCTTTTGGCACCAACTGCTACACTTCAGGCTTAATTTGTAACAATTGCAGCTATTTGTCTTTACAGTTCTTTCATCAACTGAACTGCATTTAAAAATATCCTAGACCTCCACCAATACAATCGTAATTTCCTGAAACATCTGAAACATCTAATAATTTTTGCAAATTATGGAACAAAGTATAAATGCTGTGAAATGACCAATTTCGATCTGATTAAATATATATGTCTGAAGCAGTGATTCATCAACAAGTTCATATACTGACAACATTTCAGTATGCAAAACATATGACACTTATTAAGCAAAGAATTCACATTTGCTTAATATTTGCTCTTTGTGGGAGGTTTCCTGTCTCACTCTCAGACCATAACAGACTCTGCATTTCACACAGCCAACGCTGAAAGAAAGCCTTAAACACAAAGTCCACAGAAGAGGAAACTGTCACATTTGCTCATTTGGTTTTCCTTAAGAAAATATTTTGAGAACTAATAACAACAGGTTCTAGTATTTTTTTTAATTTGAACAGATCCGCTACGAATATCCAGAGCAGAATATGGAAAATGAGCAGGAAAACCTGAAAAGCTATACAATCTCGAATTTGTAAGAATATCTGCTGTTTTATAAATCTGAAACCATCAATCAGACAGATGAACGCAGACAGAAGTACTTACAGATGGGACAGGGATACCAGGTCATTGAAAGAACCTTCGGGAACACTGGAAATATCGTTTCCATGGAGTGTCCTAGAAGAGGGGAGAAGCAAGAAGGTATCAAACCACAGAATTTGATCTGCTCCCCACAAGTGAAGGAATCGATGCTTAAGAAGGATATTTAATTTTGTTTCTCTGAGAGTTTCTATAGCTTCACAACTCATGAGCTTCCATGCATTATTACTTCTACTTCTAGATGTTGACATTTAAAATAATGATACAATCAGAATTGTTGGTGACTAATGTTTTAAATTAAAAAGGTGACATACTATTTATGCTATTAAAAGAGTATTGATGACAAGCAGACTCTCACATACAGACGTGTATGCTTTTATAGAATCCCATTAGCTTGAAACACAGAAAAAAACAGAACAAGGAAAATAAGAACTGTGAAAGTTAAATTAAATATTGACTTCAGCGAGATCCTAGGAGAGAGGCAAGGGTCTGTGAGGGCAAATATAGCTGCACTTTCACATTCTAGTTTCCCATTCTTACAGTAGGAAATACCTCTTTGTGTGTTGTTTTTAAAATGCACTTGATAAATACATTTATGCTACCAGGGAAAGTACTTGAAATTAGTTGTTTTATTGCATTAGTCACCCTGCAAAAAGAAACTAACATTTTTTTAGCAGGGTTTTAAGGATTCTTGCGAAAGGGTTCTCCAGTGTTTCCAGGGCAATTTAAGCAGCCACTTTATCTCTTTTCTAAGAAATTAATTTATGTGTGTGTCACATAGACAAGCATAAACGGAAAGATTTTTCTTGCAGCTTGTAGAGCCCAATACATATATTCAAAGTGTCAGACACCAGAGTAAAAATCATTAGTTGTGATTACTTTTGGTTTTCATTGCAATTGCAACTGAAGGCCATGCTACAAAGTAAGGCACCAGCACTCAAGGTTGTGACAGCCAAACCGAGAGGAAGAGCACTTCTTGCAGCACTGAGGGGACGATCAGAGAGCAAAACAGGCAGCAACAGATGAGTGTGTGGGAGGGCACAGGACACTGGGGTGACTATTACGTAAAAACTATCCAGAAAATGCAGCAGAGAAGATATACAACCATGCCAGATTTGATTTTATAAATAAATAAAATCAGCTATTCAGCTGCTGCTTCCTCCGTATCACTAGATAATTATCTGGCACAAAATAACATAGAGAAAAATATTGATAGCTTATTCTAACTTTTCTAGTTTGCATGTCGCTGAATACCAGCTTACTGCTTCACACAGCAACAGACAGAAAGAACTCATGAGGAACCAACAGGAGGAGATTCTGCCGAATCTCACTAGCTGTTTTTTAAACAAAAGTTGGTAGAAAACTTGCAAAGGAAAAGGACATCAATATTTTAAAATTATATTTTCTTTTGCACTTCTCCCCTGAGCTGGTTCTGTTATAGCAAAACTAGTGTATTGTTTATGTCCTCTTTCCCAGCTCCAGGAATTGCTGTCAGTGCTCCAGACGTGGCAGAGGAGGGTGGAAAGCAGAAACTTGCTGTGTGTCAGTTTTGTAGCTGCTCTTTCCCTTGAGTCATTTATTTTCTAATTTACCTGGTGATTTGTGGAACACAGCAATCACATCTTATTTTTTATTTTTGTGACCGTACAGATGCTTGAAACAGTGCACACTGAGTTTGTTTAAAACAAAACAAACATCTGGCCCATGGAAATACACAATAGCCCCAGATGACAATAAAATCATACCTTTTTGCATCCTTTCTTCCATTTCTCTGCCCTAACGCCACTATAAGCTTCACCACGGTCTACATGATGCCTTATAACTCTTCTGAATTCTACCTTTACATTTTGCCTTACACCAGCACACACAGAGTAAGGGAAGCCCAACTTCCCAGGAGAAGATACACCTTGTCCTGTGTCCCGTGAGCCTGGGCCGTGCCACAGGGCTGTGAACTCCATGATCATAAGCAATGTTACCACGATCACTTTTCACAGCTGCTCATCGCAGCTGCAGTTTCTATCTTTTTATTGTAGTGCAGTTTTTCTGCAGAACAGGAAACCACAAACGCTACAGCAGAATTACCCTGCGGGCATCCCTCTCCAGTTCTTCACACCAGTATATCAAAAACTCCCCCTTCCAACATCCCCATTCTAAAATTTTCATTTAAGCATCCCTAGGCTTTGGCTACTACTAATAATTCTTGGATGTCCAAGCACTTACGCTGACCAGGAACAGGAAGGATATGAGCTCCCACACAGTAACTCCAGATAAAGCACACTCATTCTATACAGACTGACCAGCTGACTGAGACGTACCCCACAGCTATTAAATAAGGAGTATTTTTGTTGGTAAGAGGATGCAAGATCAGGTCTGGTCAACAACTTGTCATCAAAGCGTTCCCTCCTTCAATGAAATTAGCATATTTAAATAAGCAGGCACTCATAATGAGCTTATATTATGATCTTTTAAACTACTTAAAGATGTGCAAGACAATTCTCTGAACAGACGGGAGAACTTATATTTATCTTCATGTCACGTCAGTTGTGTTTATTCTGTGAAGAGGTGCATTTTATTTCCTAGATGTCTTGGAAAATTTTTCCAAGAGAAGCTGAAGCATGACAAAGCCATCTATCTGTAAGGAGGTAAAACGATCAAAAATATAAAACCATTTGGAATGAACGGCTTGACTACATATCTCAAACATTGAGGTATATTTCATGGATGCAAATGCCTGCATTTTAATGAAAAAATCATGTCGGCAACATCATCACCCATGCAGCTAAACTGAAATAATAAATGCTAAAAAACTTAAACCCCACAATAATAAATTGAGAATTCAACAGTGCAATAAAATCTTTTTCCTCTTGGATCAACAACAGGAACATATTTTTATACCAAAAATCATAATAAGCAAATGGTCAAATAAAATCTTAAACATTTGGACAGTTAAAGCGCACACATTGGTGTCTGTGTTCTCCCTCAAAAGCACAACTTGTAGATATCCTCTTGTCTAAATACTGGTAAGAAGCAGGGGTATGAATTTAACATGATGGGGATCTCCTCTCAGAGCAACAAAACACTTGAATTCTTGAAATACAAACTTTCTTCTACATGTAATCCACTGACTTACTGCTTTGTCTTCAGGTAAGAAAATGAACTAAACGTATCCTTTTGGTATCCTTTTTTTATTTACTACCTGCTCCCAAGTCCTGCCTCCTAGTCCATTGTCTTGTAACGTTAATTACTATAGGCACAAAGGGGATGCTATTTCACTAAACAGTCATCTACCTTGGAAAGACAGAAGTGTGGCCAAAAGCTTGGCTGAGCTTACAAAGCCACATCCCACCAAGGGCAAACACCTACACTGAACCCCACAGGATGGCAAACCCCGCAGGAACCGGCACAACTCAGGTGTCAGAGGAAGTGGGGAGCCACAGTGTCACTGCTCAATGCTCATCAGGGAGCCGCCGTGTCACTGCTCAGTGCCCATAGCACCAGCGCCTTTTACAGATTTACATGGTAAGTACAAGGATTCATTCTGCAATGCAAAAAAACCTGCCCAAACAAACAAAGCCAAATAATATTTCTGTCAGGTCAATTCAGTGCAGCATCCAGCAATGCGAGTATATTGCCAAAAGTGGTTCCAATTGAGCCTGAAGAGCATTTGTGGTAGCCTTATCATCACCCATATTACTATGTTTGTGTGAGCTTCGAAGTGCAGTAAATATCCATTAGTTTCCAGTAAAACTAGAATATCTCATGTTAGTAGAATATTCTGTAGTTCATTTTAGCATTTTTTTCATAAATATAACATGGAAAGTTTTTAGTGATCCAAGAAAGTATTTTTATTTCTGGACTTTGACTCTTAATTAAATAAGGACAAAATGTCAGAAGTTGTAACATTGTCACACAATAAAAATAATCTTTAAAATAATCAGTTCACATCTCAGCTTTTTAAATCTGTTTACATTTTGCTTCTAAAAAAAGCTAAATTTGGACAAAAAATACCCCAAAACTAAACCAAAAAACAAAATCACAATTTTTCTCTGCAATAGCTTTGGTGTAAAACCCTACTGATATCGTTTGCTTATTTAAAAAATTCTTAAGACTCTGTGTTGAAATTGCTCCCCAGCACCCTTTGGTTGCCATTATGGAGAGGCCGTGTGAAGACTGAAGATTAAAGGCCTGATTGTGTCAACACTGATAGATATTCAGGCTTAAACAGAAACATGTTGACTCTGCAGTTTTCTCAATTGCGTTTGTGCTGAAAAGTGCGAGAGGACAGAACCAGATATCTGTCAAAGATCAACTTCATCATACATCTATGATTATTCTGGTTTTCAAATACACATTTACTTTATTTACTACAGAGAGACAGAAAGTAAGGAAAACATATAGAATTTGGAAGACACAGAAGCCTGTATGAGAAGGGTCTGCTATCTTCAAAGGCAGGCACAACCAATGGTAATGAGATGTCTATATTCTTTTTGTTAAAAAAAAAAAAAAATGTGGAAATTGTTTTGCTGATGTTTTCTCTTTTAAATTCCCCTGAGAATATGGATAATAAATAGCTGACAATAACAGATTTCACACTGTCACTCGGAAGCCATTTTCTCTCTGGAGAATTGATTTTTAATAACAACATAGATGACATGTGGCAAAAGTTGTAGCTGATACCAGAGTTTTGTGGGCCATAATAAATCAAATCAATCTGGAGGCTTCCAAATGCATGGAGCAGAGGCAGAGATTTCCATTTAGGCTTCATTTCACTCGTGCTGCTCTGTGCAAGACAGGGAGGGCCTCTCTTGAAGGAGGAGGAAGATGTTTTTTCAATTTGATTAGTACATCATTTAAAAAAGCCAACATGTAGCAATTGTTACTAAAATATTGCCCTTTGTTTTCTGTCCATACGTGGCCTGCAACAACCAAAGTGAAAAGACAAATTGCAGCTCTTGGAAAGAGTGAGGCATGGTCTATCTACACTGCAATTCAGGGTAAAGAGCCCCAAACTAGCTTTAATCAAGCTAGCTTGCATAACAGAAACAGGCCACAAGACAGCTCCATATGGAATAATTTATTTGGCCATGAAACAGAATATATTCCTCTGTGGCTGAATTTCAGGACTCATGTAACAGCTCAATGTGACCATCCTAGTGCACTAGAAATGAAGAGTCCCAAGCCAAACTTAAAACAACCAATCCAAATCACGTATCTTTCTTGTTTTTAATAATGAAAACTGGGAATGTAAAGCTGTCTTGTAAGTTAGGAGGTTGAAACCTAGATATCTATTTTACCACTCGGCCAAAGAGCATTGCCTTATTGCTTCCACAGTTGCAGTACTGCCGATGTTGACACCTTAATTCCACACTTACGCAGTCAGTGCACTGCAACCATTGCTCTTTAAATTCACAGAAACTTCTGCATGTGAATGACATCTAACTTTTTTAAAAAAATAGAGAAAACACTGATGTGAAGTTTCAAAGCACTCGGGACATATTCTTCAACTCCTCTGCCCTGAGCTTTCAGTGTCCAGAGCTCTTTCTCCTTCAGCACGCTGAATAATCTCATCACAGATAAGCTATTTATTTGCTTTCTGTTTACTGTTCAAGTAATGATGACCCAACTTGTGTTGCTGGGCCATGGGGAGGAAGGTGGCTTCTCTACCTTGTCCTGACAGCTGCACACGGTGACACGTGTCCACACAAACAATGAGCAAACCCAGCTCAGGGTTTGTTTCTGATGGGGCAGGTGGGGAGCAAGAGACAGTAAATATGAGACTGAAGCAGCAGTCAGTCTAGCAGATGCCTAAGAAAACCTGGGGGGGCTGCTTGCTGCAAGGAACAGGCCCACAGCCCACACTCCGAGACGAGGTAAAGACAACGACTTTCAGAAGAGATTGTAAGCAAATTGTTCAATCCAGAAAGCTGCTAAAAGCAGCTACTCTGGAAAGACAGAGCGTACAAAAGGATCTCCAAAGAAAGAAACCACACGTGGACATCTCTGAGCGTGCCACCAGTCAACATGAGGTGAAATCTTATTCGCAACTTAAAGACATTTGAGACAGGCACCTCAGCATTACTGGCGTGACTCACTCATTGTTTCAGTGCGGGGACTTCCAACTTGCTTCCCTTCAGATTACTTTCTTTTATGTAAAAACTTGCCTGCAGAAACCTGAATCGATAGAAAATATTCCAAAACCGCACAAGTTTTCAGTAGAGGCACTGCTGCTGAAGCATCCAATAGAAACTCACACTTGAAAATATCATCAACTTTTTCCAGACAAAGAGAAAAGTTGTTTCCCGTGGGGCACCCAAACATTGTTCAAGTAGAAGAGACAGACTCTAGGCAGCCTCTTGGAGGCCTGTTTTCACGATAGTCTTGTCCCTGAACTATCAGAGTAAAGTCATTCACCCTGCAAATATGTAATTGCTTCTTTTCAAAGTTTAGCATTCACCGGCTCTAGTCATTACCTGACATATTGCACCCAAGTACAAGTACATTGAAGCTAATTGTGTGAAAATATTTATGACTACTGGATCAAGTGAAAGCCATCTGCTCGTTAAAAACCTCCCTGCCATCAACCGCATTCTAATAAGCTGCAACTCAGCTGCATGCAGGAAGTGGTACTTACAGCACTCGGAGAGACCTGAGCCCATTGAACGCGTGGACTGGAATGCATCGAAGTCTGTTGTAACTCAAGATGCTGGGAGAATGAGAGAACAGAGTGACAACATTGGAGTTACAACATTGGATCGTCTTTGATTATTTCACTCCTAATTCAACCACAAAGAAGCACGGAATGCCACATGCTTAAGTAACGAGACAGGTACTAATTGTTCAACACCTAGGATGGTGTCTGAAAAGCAATTAAAACCGCTATAAAAACTTTGGACTACTTACAGTGTTGATAACTGAGTCATGTTGCTGAAGGTGTAATTGGCCAACACGCTTATGCTGTTGTTGCTCAAATCACTGAAGAAACACAGAGAAAATATCATTTCTATGTATGAATTGAGAAATAAGTCTTTTTAAAGATTACATAATATCTGCATCTAGAAAAAAAAAAGCAAAGCACATCAGACTCCCCTAAAAAGTTTCAGGCTCAGAAATACTAAGGCATATTTCCAGCATATAACATTAAAAAAAAAAAAAAATATCAGTGAATATAGGCAAAATTTTTGAAGAAGGATAAATTAATAGATGATAGAACTGCGGGTGAATATTTACTGTACCAACTTGCTTTGCAATTTATTACAGGCATACCATTTCCATATGCTCTTCACACTGTCAGCTACTACAACAAAATTCCATTTTTTCATTTAAAAAAAGACTTTTAGGCTCAAACAGAACATTTTGTTTTGTTGCTCTCCCTTGAAAAAAATATTAGAGATGTTTCCAAATAAAACACTGTTTTAAAACAGAGGATTCCAGTTTTCCCTCCGTGTTGTTTTTGTCTGAGGTTGTTCTGCCCATTTACTTGAGTATCCACAGCTGATTCAAACAGCATTTGGAATTTTTTGATAAATAGTTCAGCCAAGAAATTTCACTCCTGTGTATTTCAGGGAGCAATTTACTGAAAAAAAGTCCAGTCGTGTGTCTGTCCGTATGACTGTTCATAGCAGAAACAGCTATGCAAATGTTCATTGCCTTAGCATTATAAATACTGCTTCACCTAGAAGAAATTAATGCCATCTCCTCTGTTAACGACCTTTACAGCTTCGCAGAGATAAATCTGCCACGTGAAACTGTAGCAGCCTGTGTGAGAGTTCAGTCCCCTCGCAGAGGCTGGAAACTCCTGCAGAGGAAGGGTCTCTGGTGCTCCCAGTCACCTCGCTCTTTCTCCACTACTTTATTAACACTTATCGGCAGCTGTGGCCACTGTGAAATTCTTTTCAAATTCAAATTACAGAAGGTTTTTGAGTTTTGTGGGTCTTTTTCCCCCCAAATACTAATTATTTATGTTCCACCTACAACACAGTGCAGAAAGAGTCATGTAATTTTCTTGACATTGAAACCACGTGTTTCTTACATCAATGTCAGGTGTTTGAAGGCAGAGAGCCCCTTCGGCACAGCAGTCAGATGGTTTCCTTCCAGGTATCTGAAAAAAAGTCAGATTTGACAATTACACAAACACGTTAACAAGAACTCCTGTCACTCAATCTGCACCATGAATGAGGTCCAATGCACCAATGTCAGTCACTAAGGAAACTATCTTCGATTCATTGCTTTGAAACTATGTTTCTCCTTTAGGAGTGAATTATCTGACATGCAAAGCATTACAGTAGCTTACTTATTTATTTAAGACTTGAAATTGAATAAAGAATCTCTGGTCTACAGCAAACAGAAATGGCCATTTGGTTCTTCTATGACAGCAGCTGAAGAAGGGGAGAAAAACTGTGTGCCTTGTGCCCTAAAGTTAAAGTTACCTTTACCAAGTTTCTGTAAGAACACCGAGTGCTGACTGACCCTGTGAGGACAGTTTTTGTCTTGTGCATGTAAGTTCCTTGTACAGTCAGAACTGGAAGAGGAGCCGCGCTTCCAGGTCCCTGCACTGCACTTACTCCAGTGTAAACACAAAGATCCATCAGTTTGATGCCACCTCCATTACAGCGATTCCTACTATGGCGTATGCACCCTCCTCACCCTTCCTTTTCGAAGTATGCTGGTATAGGAGGAAAACTTGGTTCAAATTGAAGACCAAAGACCAAGTTCTCTTTGAATACTGGCTCCTCCTAACAAGCACTAAGCGTATTTAAGAAAACAGCTTGTGTTTTCAGGGGGGAAGTTGTTTGAGACACCACTGAATGTGTCTCTATTGAGACACATGCACAGTAGGACTAAAGACTTTTGGGATAGTCCTACATCCTCATTTTCCTGGAATACACTGCTTGCATTTTGCAGTTCTTCTCCACTGAAGAAACACGAACGTTCAGTAACCAAGCGAAAAACCCTGAAAATATATAATACTTACCAAAAGTTTGCCCAGCAGAGCGCATGGGTACTCAAGACCCCACAGCTGACCTGTGGTAGTAGCAATAGGATGTGGGGCTTTTCCTGTTTATTACAAAACAATAGAGGCAGAGCTGGAGTTCTTTTGCTCGACCTTGACTTTTGGGTGAAACCGCATCCCTGGGAGATACCAAGGTAATAAGGCTCCAGAAAAGTGGCCACTGCAGTGCCATGACAATGGCAAGATGATCCTCCAGACGTCTGCTAGGAGCCATATCCAACCTTCTCAGAAAGCACTGTGTAGCAGAAACGCACTTCTCCCTCCACAGGCGAGGATAAAAGATGAAATTACATTTCCCTTCCTTACAAGATACTTTGAGGGATTTTTGCTAAGGTAGACATGAGACAATGCAATTGATGTGGTATGTTTTGAAGGGTAATCAAGCGTAGTAAGGAAATGCAGCCCACAGACACCAGAACACTTAATGTGCTGCCTCTACTGCTGAAAATATAATCCGATAATCATGTTAAGAATTTTTATCCCACACATACAATTTCCTTTTTCTTTGGCAACAGACCTCACTATTCTGCATTTACTACAGCAAACAACAACAATAGATTATTGCTGTGCCGTACGTTCCCTCTCTACATTAACTGTAACAACGCAGAGATAGTTGTGTAAACTAAATCCAAGAAAATTTTCCCACAAACTTTATTTTTACATCATTTAAAAATAAAATCTATAAACACTAACAGAATTTTTACATAATACATTTTGTAACTGTCACATTTTGTTCCCCCCCCCCCCCCCCCCTTCTGTTTCAGCATAATGCCCTCTTACCATTTTCTGCTGCTTCAGCTCTCTCTTCAACTAAACTACTCCAACTAAACTCTCCCAGTCTGATGGTTATCCGCTCTGCCTGCGCACAGGGTCCCATCCAGGCAGAGCTGCCTTAGAGCATGCGGTGGAGCTGACCTACCTCCTGCTAGGATTAGGCTGGACAAGCGGGACTACAGGCTTTTGAATTTTTAATCAAAAGCAACTTCCTTTCCTAATGAAAGAAACCCCTACTGAACAAATCAATCGCTCCACTCACAAGGGTCACAAGCATGGAGTGACAGTGCTGCCCAGCACACAGTCAGCCCTTCCAAAGCAGCAAGGGCTGCTCTGCTGAGGCAGATTTTCATAAACCAGAGTATGGGTGAGTTATGCCACATTTACACCTCCCATGGATATTCATATTCAGCAAGTGTAAATTCACTTGCTGTATATAGACTAAATTTGGTATAAATTATTTTGAAAATGGAGTTCCTTGGAGAATTCACACCATAAATTGTTACGTGGAAGATCCTCGGAATCCAACCACATATGTTACTATTTCAACAGGGCAAATCACGCCTCATTCGCCCAGTCATGGTCTGCTATGGACGCGGCAAGCCGCTGGGAGTCTGCGCCTTCTCTTGCATCCCAGAAAGTTGCAAATCTTAAACCCATGCATGAGGGTGGGTTAAGGTTCCAGTCTGCATTCCAAAGGCAAAATCCAAAGGATTTCCAAAGGAAATCAAAAGCAGGTCGTGTATAACATATTTAGAAGCTTTATATGATCTTCCTTTAGGAAAGGAGACTTGGCTCTTGCAATGGGTTGAAATCTTCAGAAATATATTTTGAGGATATTCTCTTGTTGATCCCAATACGAAACAGCCTGCAACTTGAACAAACTGGTGATGGCTGGCCAAGGGTTTCCCCTCCTGCTTTGTTTTCTGGTGCAATCAAAAGTCACAGGTGCACATTTTAACCCAGCGCTTCATTATTCAGCCTAACATAGACATGCAGACCCTTGGAGTTAAACTCCTACAGAAGATCTGCTTTGAATAGCGTTGGATTTGCACTGCAAGCAATTTGATGGTTATATAAATGTGCTAGCAGAAAGCTGCAATACCAGTGGTATAATTTCTAAACAAACACAATTTTACCCTGAAAAACTAACGATAATATACTTTTCATGCATGTGTAAGAACAATTGACCACTGTTAAACCTATCACCACACTACACAAAGAATGGCAGTATTTTCTAAGAAAAATCTGAAAGCACATTTAAGCGTGATGAATTTGATATTAACCAGAGCTTTTAGCGCATAAGAACACACCAAGAATCAGGAGGATCCGAGATGCAACCTGTGAAGAAACCGGTTGCTGGAGATGAGCTGCTGCCCACCACGGGCCAGGCCTCCGTCAGAACAGGGGGTGATGCCGGGGTGGCAGTTCTGCACCTTGCTGGGCTGAAGATGGTGTATGGGGGCTGCGAGAGGGCTAGAAGCTGGACACAGCGAATAACAGAATTACTCCTGAGGGTGAAGGGGCAGAGCCCAGTTACAAAACTGTGCATACTTATGTATATGTATATATAAATAAAAGCCACGGATGAAGCTACAGACCCCCTGCCCAAACAAAACAAACCCAGCCATAACAGAGTAATGTGGAGAGAAGATGGTATTTTTAATTCTTTTCAGTCCTCAGGCAAAGGAAGATGATGCACATGGCATCTGGTATGCAAAGAAATTCTGTCATGAATGAAAAAAATGAACGTCTAATTTTAATGCTCAGAGTCAAGATATTAATATACAGACAGTCAGAGTCAAGAGTGGGTGTCAGCTGCCTTAATATAGACACACTGACTAGTACCCGAAACAACCTCATTCGCTTCCTAAAGTCTCCAGACTTTATAGTTTAAATATCAGATTGGAAATTGTTTTTTACCCGTGCGAACACTGCTGACAATCCTGAAGTCTCAACAATGACTTGTAACCAACAGGCAAAATTGAAAAAAAACCCAAACATATGTGTTCATGTTCTCATAAAATGCCACCAACTACCTAGTACCAACTCCCAGCCCACCAAAGGCTTCTTCTAAAACACGACCGAGTGCTGGGGACAGGTAAGTGCTAGGCCAGGAGAGCTGGCACTGCGGGCCATGGCCATGCCTCTCTCCATGCCTGCACCGACCACACCGGCTCTTGGAGCCCAGCGCCTGCAGCAGCCCTGGGGCTCATCCAGCACCTTCCACACACACTAGCGTCGCCTATAAAAAATGTAAAACTATGCATAAAAGATGACAGCTGTTCTTTTTCCAACTTGTCTATTTTTATACTGAAACCACTTGGATTGGAGGTGATATAACCAGCACAAGGTGCCAAAGCATCATGTAACAATTTGAATCGCTTGGAACCTTTTTTTGTAGCGAGATGTCTATTCAGCCATAAAGTCATGCTCACAGCAGCAATCTGTGCTAAGAGAAGAAACTGGAGAGAGAAATCAGTTCTCAGGCAGTAATTGAAAAGGCACAAAGCTTTTCCTTTAATTTCTTTAAATATTTCATATAGAATGTTACATTACAAAAAAAGATGATACTTGAAAATTTTATGCAGCTCTAAAATTAAGTTATAGTCTAAACTTTTTAATGCACATACTCAACATCCTAAAATTTTGAGGCAAGTTTCATTTCCTAAAATCAGTGGTCTGGAAGAGAATTGGACTGTGAATAATGAAACATCCGCAAAGCATGAATTTTAAGAGCTTCAATTACAGTTTCTTGAGAAGAAACAAAATTCCAGTACGGATCTAGGTACAAATCTGGATCTTGAACCTTCTTAAGTTTGGGCAGTTTTGGACCCTGGATGTTGCTGCATTTGTGTGTCAGACCACAACCTACTGGTTTGGCACCCAGAAACATGACTGTGTTTGAGAGAAAAGTGAAGGCCCTAAAGTCAAAGTTACTTCTCTTCGTGCTGAAGTCACCTTTCCGATATGTACTCAAGCTTCATCAATCACTGAAACATTATTTGACAATACTGATACTATTTATTTCTTCTAAACTATCAGATTTGAAATGCAGATTTAAGTTCCCTGTTTCAGCTGTAACTAAAATATCCTTGTACAGAACTGCCTGCTCTCTCAATGGGAGAGTTTTCCTCTGCAGTGAATTAAGCAGGCTGTAAACCCTTTTATGACACAGGACCACGTAAGCTTAAGCTTTGATCTAAATTGTTTCTCTCCTTTATTATCAAAGGAAAACTCACTGTGTTAAGTCTGTGCTAAGGGTCAGTGTATAAAATAGTGCAGATTGCCAGACAAGCAAAAGCATTTGCGTTCTCAAGCAGATGATTTTCATCCCATGTCTCACTTCAGAGTTATCCCTTTGATCGACAGCAATATAGGCAAACTGAAAAATGGCACTAAATTGTTACAATATTCTACATTTATCATAACTAACTTCTTAGAGCATATTTATTGCAGCAATTTGCATGGCCCAGGTACGAGCCAGTATTTTTAGTCATAAGCCAAGAGAAATCACAAGTGCCTTGGGAGATAGAAAGGAGGGTTGAGATTGGTGGTAAATACCTCCAAGTAGATGTGGCAGCAATCGTACGGGAAGCAATTGTCAAAATCATCTTGGCAACTGGAGCTTCAGTTGAATAAAGGTGCCATGCTAAGGCCAAGGCAGCAAACTAGAGGTGGGGAATAAAAAGCTAAAAGACAGTTCAATGGGATCACTCGGCTATTAAGCAGGTCAACCACTTGTGAAAACCCTTGTGCCAAGTACTGAACGAGCTTGCAGGCTAAATGAACCTCACCGCCAGAACAAAAAACACAAACAGGGCAGAGAAGGTTTGTGAGGAGAGAAAGAGAAATGGCAAACGTTACGCAAATATTAATACATATTAATATAAATGGAAAGAAAAATAATCACTAACAATGATGCATGGATGCAGGTCTTCCTAACAATCCCATCAGAGCTATCATATAGCTCAGTGTCATGACAACATTTGGAGTCTAGAGATGACATGATTAGTACATATTTATTCTAAAACACACCATGCTCATTATGTTACAGCTTATGCACACGCCGTCCACATAATTGCCTCCAATATTTTTCCCCAGTGCAAAATATTATTTGCTGTAGGTCCATAAAAGCAGCTGGATGCTGTCAGATAAGACTTTATTAGAAATAGACTATACTTTTGTGAAAAAAAGAAAAAGCTAGTGTTCACACACTGAGGTAATACGTAAAAGGGAAAAGAGCATGGGAAATTTAGTTCAAGCAGATTTGGGGGGGAAAAAAAAAAAGCAAAAAAGGAAAGCCTAAAACACTAAGCAGCAGCGAGGCTAAGTTCCAAACCAGCTCATTGCATGAACATTTTACTTCTGAACATCTGGACTAGAAAACGGAGTATGTTAAAAAAAAACCAAGGCTACTCTTCAGAGCAAGCAAGCAGTGGGAAAAATGTCGGCAGTACGTAAATATACAGCAAAGGAATTTGCAAGAAACAACATAGTATTTCCCTATTCCCAGGAAGCTGAAAGAAGGCTTGCCCATGATGATGGGGTTTGTGAAGGAATCGCTGGGAAACAGAAATTTCTTGCATCATCATCCCTCTAAAAAGCCAGGAAATTTAGTGATCTTTTCAACTCTATTCTAGATGGAAGCCTTCCCTGCCAAGGTAATCCCTGCTCCCAAGGGTGGTACAAACCAAACACAGGGATGCCTCCTGTCATTCCAAGCTCTAAATATCAAGGAGATAATGGTTTTCACATGTTTTGTCTATACACACATCCAAAACAGAAACTCAGGAAGAAAGCTGGAAGGAGCGAGCCTATGTCTCCAGTCCACCATGCAATAAAACACTGCTGGTGATCTTTTTTGCTGAGCTTAGGTACAGTGAAATTTGACCCAGCAAAGGGTAACGTTTTCCCTATGTGCCTGTGCAAGAGGTATGTTCATTTTTGCACACTGCTATTTAATACCTGTTACAATGAAAGAATTCCTGTTTTAAGACTATTTTAAGACCTCTAAAAGAATTTAAGAGAACTTCTGAGAAGGCTATATTCAGCCGTAACAGACTGGTTTACCTCAATACATGGCAGTTCTTAAACCATGTTGTATAAAAACGCACTGCAGTTTAATAAAAAGCACTGCAGCTAATGTGCCCTGTAAATGAATACATCAATAATGGAAGTTTATAAATGTCAGACTGGTGCATTCATAAAAATTCCACTCAAATGCTCCCCTGCATCGTATCACCACTCAGGCCTCCCACAGGAGGGAGCTGTGGGCTGCCAGGACAAGGAGCTCTTTACGCCCTTGTCCTCTCCATGGTACGAGCTCTGTCCTTAGTGACCGTGGGTTTGTGCGAGTGCCTGGTGGGAGCATGGAGCCCCCAGCACACTGCCCAGAGGCCTCTGACATGAGAGCATGGAGCACGAAAGGCAGGGCGGGTTGGGGTAACACAGGGGAAGGGTTTCTAACCTATCTGTACCAGCAAGAAGGGTGAAGGCATCCCTGCCCTGGAGTCTCCTGTGGCTCTCTCTAGCCATGCAAAAGCCGTGACACCTTCTGCAGCAGGTAACTTACGTGCTTTCTGTTTTCAGGTGCTAAACAGCTATCCACTGCTACCACAGAAACAAAACAGCTTTAAGAAGATACTTCGGCCTTAGGACGCTTCTCAAGGGACCTAGGACTGCCCTAGGGAAATGGGAGTTTTTTGGTGTGAGTGTAAATAGATTGAACAGGATAAAGCTCTTTCACCCGTGCCCAGAAAGCTACTGGGCACTGCCAAGCTCTGGCAAGTTTTAGCTGTCCTCAAAATGAGTAAGGAGGTGGGGTTCCATAGGAGATGCTGTTGACCATAGCAGCAATGACAATTCTCAAACACAGAACAATAAAAATACTTAAGTTCACACTAGCAACTTGGGACCTAGATGATATAGTCCCTTCCAGATTGTAGGCAACTTTTTTATCTCTATCTGGAAGCTGAAGAAAGGCAAGTAAGATTGGTTATTTTAAAAAATTTATTTCATTCTTGTCACAGTTTCCACAAACACATGAAATTTTTAGCTTCAGTACCTGCAGCTCATCTTTTGGTACAGATACAAATAAGGAGCTCAGTTTATGTTGGTTGAGAGGAGAGTGAGATCAGGATTGAATTTTGAGACAGCTGGGACAGATTCAAGGTTGTATTTGCAGAACATGAAATATTCAGAGCCAGCCAGTCCGTGGCTGACTCTGTTCTGCTGACACATTTCTGGATTGAAAGCAGAAAGCTGAACTAGAGGCTTGCACAGCCAAGAGGCTCCTACTGAAGAAGACAGTCACGTAAACTCCTGTGAACTCAAACTGCTCAGTTCCAGGCTAATGCCCCATTTGCCAAGAAATAGCTTAAGAAATATAGCACTTTTCAAGAATGTGAGATTAATTTCACTCTTTTTGTGAAAGTTATGTCGTCAGTGTATCAGATAGTATCAGTAAAACTCAATATGCAAAATTTAAACACAAAAATTCCTCAGTGTGGCAGTGGAAATCAAAGAAACATCTGTGGTATCTTATTGTTGGCAAGTCATAGTTGAGCGCAATGAAACCTGAACAAGAACAGAGCAGAAACCACCTTGCAGACTTTTTATCACTGATGGCAACATAGAAGGCAATACAGGCCAGGATTTGGCTTTTAATTCAAACCACTATTAACCGTGCCCTGGCTCACAGTGTTCCAAAGATGTATTCATCAGCGCAAAATTTCCATGTTAATTTGATTTCACAGAATCACAGAAACTTCAGAGTTGGAAGGGACCTCTAGAGATCATCTAGTCCAACTCCCCTGCTAGAGCAGGATTGCCTAGAGCACATTACTCAGGGCTGCATCCAGGCAGGTCTTGAAAGTCTCCAGAGAAGGGGACTCCACGCCCTCCCTGGGCAGCCTGTTCCAGTGCTCTGTCACCCTCACTGTAAAGAAGTTTTTCTGATTTACCACATACACTTTCAGTACACTCCTCCTTCAGCAATGAGGTCTTGTATTTGTGTATACCCCATTCCCCTACTGTGAGGGGAGTAAAAAGATGTGTATCTCATTCATCAAGCTGCCTGGTTACTAAATAGTAAAAAATACTAGATACTAATAAAAAACCCAGAATCAGATTTTAATTCATTACAAAATTCACTGAATGTACCAACTAACTCAACCAATTACTTTGGCATAGAAATGTTGATGAGACTGTAACAGGTTTCAGTAGTGACTCACCTGGGATAGATTTGAGTAAGGACCTAAAGGGGAAATGCTCCGTCTTTCTATTGCCAACTGTTTAAGCCAAGCAGTTCTACCAATATATTTTCTTTCCATGGAAAGAAGCAAAATCCAGTATAAAGGCATAGCGAGGGGTAGATGAAAAGACATCCAGAAAGATGGTTCTCCACTAGGATGAATTTACTTTACAATTTCATCTAATTATCCGTTATTTTAGCCATTTCATGAGGTTTGGAGAAAAGAATTCATTGTTTGTTTCCACCAGTGGCTTTCTTTTTCTTTTTTTTTGATGTCCTCAGAGGATAATTAGCTCACAGCTGCTTAAGTCAGGAACATATTTTCATCATCCTTTCAAACTGCCTGTTGTGAGCACAGGCTTCTCAGAAGCACTACAGGATTATTTGATGCTAATACATGTATTTGTTCCCTGCACAAAGTATTAATGGGTACAAGGAGAGATAAAGTCTGTTCCCATTACAGAGCAATGTATTCAGTCAAGGGACAAATAAGTATAAAAATAACAGTCAAAACATATGGAAAGCACCAAAGCACAAAACACCAGTCACTAAAGTCAAAGGCAAAACCCCCAAGGACCTACAAAGCCTCACTATGATGTAATTTCATGAACTTCTCACAAAAGAAACGAGGTAAAAGGTAACTTACAGCTCAGTCACGTCTTTGGGAATTCCTTTGGGCAATATCCGCAGTCCTTTGTTGCTGCAACGTACCACCAAGTCCACACAGGTACACTGGGAAGGACAAGGAGGTGCAAGCAAGCAGCTGCTTTCATCGTTACCTGCAGAGGGAGAGGGAGGGAGCATTAGGAAGTCAGCTTTACAGCCCAAAGCCATGCCCTTTGAAGACAGCTGCGTACAAGGACCAAGGAGGAACATCCCTGAATCCACAGTAACCATAATATTTTAAAGTAGAACCAACGCTTTGGATCAACCTCCCTTCATACAGGCTCTTCAGGCAACATGAACAACAGTTCAAAAACTGAATAGCAGTATTTTTAAATAAATATTTTTTTCTAAGGGTTATATTGTTCTCCGTAATTTTGCAAATTACAGTAAAATTAGTTACGTGAATCCCAAATCCTCCCTCCACCCCCAATGTACTAGCTGAAATGGAGGACTTGACCAGAACGTTGCCCTTAAATTCATCTAGACAGACAATATTCACTATCTACAGTGCTTTAGGAAGATTATTTTTTTTTTAATTCAGCTTTTAGATGTTAGTTTTTTACTTTTTAAAGTCAGCCTGGCACTTCATTTATCATCTGAATTGTAAAACCTCATTGTTTTTGACAAGGATAACCAGGCAAACAACAAACTGAGCAGCATTCTTCCAACTGCTGGTGATCCATCTATGCACACATAAAGATATCTAACTTTCTCCAAAAATGGTTTCAAAGGTCCATAAACAGCAGATTAAATCTTGTAATTTAAGAACAATCGGGTTTCTGCAGAAGCAGCCAACTCTTTGAAGTTAAGAACATTAAAGCATGGATTTTCCCCAAAAGCAACAGGCTTTGCAAAACATAAGGCAAATGCACGCTGCAGTATCACGACGTATATGAAAGGAAACACTTAGTGGCACATTCTCTAGATGACAGTGAGAGGAACGACACAACTGCTGGTGAGTGCAGGCAGCCTGAGTTGACCAGGATGGAGATGCAGCGCTGCAATCCAAGAGCATACAGCCAGCTGTCATTATGTGCCGCTTCTCTTTCTTTTTAAACTGACGCAAGGACTAATTGAGACAGATCTGCTTCTTTTTTCTCTCTGCTGGATGTACCCAAGAGCATTGAGATTAAAGAATAAGACTGGAAGTCCTGATAGAAGATAACAAGATTAACCATAAATGTATGGGTAGGGAATCATTTGTATTCAGAGGGATGGAGAAGCACAACCTACAGAAGAACACGGGATAATTTTTTCTTTTTTTCCCCAGCTGAGCTTAATGACTGGAAACAAAATTGAAAGTCTCATAAACCTGCAGAAAGAGCACGTTTCTTCAGCATATTCAATTTTCCCCTATGTTCTGTGTTTTACACCCTGCCACCATCTACCTTCCATGCGCCATGGCTGTCTGACGGAGTGTATGACAGAGAAAGCTCCCAAGCGTGGAATGTCATTTTGAGGACCAGGTTTTATTTTTTTTCTCCCAAACTAAATGCAAATTATTCTTTAATGACCAAACTTGTGTCCCTTGAGCTCTGAGGCCAAGCACCTGGGCCTGTTGCCAGACTGCTTGACTAGGACAGGAATTAATTTCTACTCTAAGTAGGAAACTTCTATCACTCTTACGGTCTCTTTAGAGGTATGACTAACTGCAGCTCCAGCATAGCTGGTCTTAACAGGCCATGGCAGCCTACAAGCCAAATTAGCGGGGCACTCCTCAGTCAGCTTTTCTCCGTATTATTTTCTCTAAAATCTGATTGATCAGAAGACAAAGAACTACGTGGAGAATGAAAGAAATGTCAGGATCTTTTTTTTTTTTTTAAACCTACATGGACCCAGCAAAGCGTTAAACATTATTGAGTAATTTCAAATAACAGCTAAGTTTTTTTATTTCCCTGTATTCATACCTGTTATTAGTGAAGCTGAACAGTATCCAAAACTAAAAGACTTCCCAAGCAAGCATGACTCCCACTGGCTTCAGAGTGTTAACTAAGTGTATGAATAAGAAAGGGGGAGGAAGGGCCAGGATTTATACTAGGATTATACAAAGCAGAGCATTTGTCTATAATAGATTCATTCTTATATTTAGGTTCACCTATAATAGATAGTAGAAATTCAGAGACTGGAAACCAAGAATAAACTCCTCGTAGGAAGCAATGATCTTCAGCTCTAGGTGGCTGTCTTCCTCATCACTAAACTGAAATGTTTACCATGCAGTATTGCTTGACAGGGAGGGAAGTCCTCACAGAGGCGCCAACATTATCAGAAATGCCAAATCAAATTGGATTTTCTTACCATCGCAGGTGAAGTCCTGGACATCTACATCTTGGATTGGAATATCCTTTAAGAAAAAGGGTTTCAAGCAGCGTGGATTTCCACTGACGATTCTCTTCTTCCTCAACCATTTTCCCAGCCAGGCCAAATGGCAGTTACAATTGAAGGAGTTAGCCAGCAAATTACTGAAATGGAACAAGACATAACATGGACATACAGAAATATTGAAATAACTACAGAGAGATGATGGGTTCCAAGTTCAAGCTCTTTCCTGCCACCTGTTTTTGTGAGATCCTCCTCTGTTCTACAGATTAGGGAAGTTCTATGCAGGTTTTATACTAGAACTAGGGTTGTAATTAAAATATAAATATTTGCATATATAAATATACACACATATGTTTATAAACCAAAGTACTTACTGCTGCAACAATTATTTAGACATACTTACATCACTACCCGGGCTGTATTTATAGTGGAATTCAACCCAAGCTATAGCTCACACCCAGGTCTAAACTCACCTCACACACTGCACGCATGTATGCATGATCGTCAATGTCATCACTTTGGGAAAGGCCATGGTGAAGTTCAGCACTGATAGCCCTTAGCACAGACGTACGTGTGCCACCCTCTGTGTGTACGGCCAAGCTGGCTTAACCCTCTGTTCCTTGTCCCAGTATGCTCATGCTTTCCACTCGCCTGTGTTAGAGCCCACGCAAACCAGTGCCAGGTGGGAGCCACTGGGTTTCCTACTGAAACACTAAGGATAGCACTCTCTATGTACATTTATACATACATAAAGCAGCACTGCCAGCTTGAGGCACTTCTCGTGAAGCTTTTTAAGGTCAGCATACCTGTAGTGAAAAGCATCTGCTCTACTGCCTTGTGAATTTTGTGAGGTCTGCATCAAATCTTGCTACAGCTCCCGAAATATCTTTCAAATGCAGCTGCAGCCTAGCTGCAGTACTGCGGTGTGCAGTACCCAAACCAACCGTTTGACAGCCTCTGTGAGGGATGGATTCTTAACGTAGCTTGGGTTGTCAATGTTTAAAAGAGGAAAGCCCTATCCATTCCACTCTCAAGCCATGAAAACATAGACATATATGGCAACTTCTCAGTGGAGCACCAGTGTAACATAAATAGTCAGTATAGAAAAGATATTATTCATCTGTATTTCTTACTAAGTTGTGATCCTTTGAATGAAAGGAGTGTAAGATGACCGTTCCTTGAAGCAAGCATCTTTCTAAGCTAACTAGAATTAATGCTGAGAATCTCAGGAAAAAACCTTTTTTCTGGAGTCCTGTACTGAAACGCCTTCTGGAGTCCTTTCCTGAAACACCTATCCGTAATTCGTATGTAAGCTTTTCTCTGACTAAACTTCAGATGAAGGAGAGGCTGATATCCCTGGTGAAAAAAGACAGCCGACTGTCTTATGTACAAAGACAGGGAGAATCAATAGCCCCAGGCTGAGGTTGCCTCATCAAAGAAAAATGAGCTGTCAGAGCCCTATGTATGGAAAACGAAGTATCTAAACTAACACCGATGGAATTCTCACATCATGTGTGAGAATCTGAGTTATCATTTTGGTAGTACAGGAAAAAAAAGGATAATGAAATTTCTCTAAAGCATAGTACATCTTTAAGACAAAAAATTTTATGATCTTTAAGAAACAGGCAGTTCAAATGCAGGTGTAGCAGCTGAAGACGTTGTAAGTCTTCACTTGCAACATACTTTTACAAACCTAAACATGTAGCCAAAATCACATTAGGTTTTCAGCCAAGCAATTCCTTCAGAAAACAACAGTGCTGAAGACAAAAACATATGGCACAGTTCAGGTGTGGTAACAAGAAAACAAACCCAAACCAATTCCTAAATTATATAGGTTCTAGGCCAACCTCGCATACCCACAATGATTTACAGCTGCTCTCTGCATTGTAAAAAAGCCCACTTCAATCACTGCGCTAGCCTGGAGCTCTGGGCGTGTAGGTCTAGCACAGACTATTGTACATTGTGTAGAGGGAGAAATGGGGGGGGACAAAACTATGTTCAATAATAAAAATACTCAACCTACTTCATGCTGACTAGGGTTCAAAGGCAAGGCTACCTTGCTGTACAAAGGTGAAAAACCAAACAGGTTACATAGGAGCTTTCAGACAGAATGTGCAGAAAAGCACTGAAAGCATTACTCTAATTCTAGTTACTTTCCTTCTGATTTGTTTTCCATTTTCTTTAATCCATAATGGGACCACATGCAGGATGCCTTGTATATTTTCCATACTGACATACTTTGGCATGAACAGAGTGTTTAAACCAAATGTTTAAACCTCCAACGCTAAGTGAACCAATACTTCAAAGGCCATTTGTTCCACCGATGGAAGAGAGTGAGATCATATTCACAGAACAACTTCCGTGACACAAATCCTTAGAATTAAATAATCCACAATTGGAAACAAACAGCAGGTGTATATAATCAGGTTTCTGGAAAACCAGCAGCTCAGAATGTAAAGAACATCTTCCACATCTAGAGACCATCTTACCGGGACATATGAAAAAATTTCAGAAACATTCAAACGTTCAATCTACAAAATGCTCCCATCAAAATAGTAATTATCCCTTTCTACAGAGGAGAGGTTGCTTTGACTTAATGTGTTACTGCTCAATAGCTGAGCAGCACTAACTACCTGCAAACCCTCATTTTCTTCTTGGCAAACGCAGGTTTACATAAGACCTAAAATTTATTAAATCCTTAGATTAGAATTTGGATGATGCTTTTCTTAGCAACTAAGAAAGAAATTAGTTGTTACACATAAAATTAATGAACAAACAGATCTACTGTTTTGAAATTCAAATATTTCTGGGTAAAAAAGGATAAATTTATCTTGTCACACATTACACGTGTCCTCCTGCCACTTTAGCAACACCTAAATTTTGTCCTTTGTCCAACTGCGGAGCAGTGATTTTTTGCTTTAATGTAGTATGAAGTTCACACACATCCCCACATACTTGGTCTTTCCACGGCAAGACTGTGATGCAACTTTTGGAAAAAAAAGTAAGATCAAGGCTCTCTATAAAATGTCACGTGGGACAAGAGATTCCCTGCTTCACTTAAAAAGCAATTGGAAGTCTGGAAAGGCTGATTATTTGCAAAAGCTTTATTTTGGAATCTGGCTAGTCAAGTGGAGTTCTCAAATCACAAGCAGTAATGTTGGGCAGACAAATTCTTATAAAAATTCATAATTAGTAATCAGAGTTCCTACGCATAAGATAGAGATTTAACCACTCAGAAACAAAGCAATCAAGCTTTTAGCAAAGATGTTGTACTAACATTAAATTCAAAAGTGTTTACTCAAGGACATAGACATATTTTTAAAATCAAGGGGGAACAGAAGTCTCGAGGAATGAAATATGCATGTTCTACTGCAAGTGTCTTTTAAAAATTGCAAAGAAGCCACAGAATATGAACTATTTAAATGGATTCTAGTGACCTGTTAGAAAAACATGCTGAAGTGCATCTGGATATTGTTGAAATTAGGTTGAAAATATATCCTGGAATTCAGGTCAAGTTTATACTAGAATAGTTGCATGTCATTCTGATGAACCAGTTATCATTCTGGCATTAGTTCCATGCAGCTATTGTAATAATAATTCACGGAAAATCAGTTCTGCTTGAAAATACGCCCACTTGACTGTGTAAGGACTGAAAGAACTCTCTGTATGCAGAAGTGCAAGCACACCTCAAATTAGGATGCTACAGTACCTACTTTGACTAGTTACAAATAAAAAATTGCTATTTTTTTACCAATAACTTACAAAATAGATGTTCTTCCTCTATTGAAAACCATTAGTCAGGGCTTTAGTTTCAGAGCTGTCCGTGTTTTGATAATATCAATGAGGCTGACTCACAAAGAGTAATAACAAAAGGAGCAATATTTTTTTAGTGCTGTAAATACGCCAAGATAAAAATGGAAATGTTAAACTTCGTATGAATTTCTGGCTCACATTAATAGATGCAAAAATAGGTCATTACAATACATGATTAACTCACAAAGCGTGGGTTGAACAGGAAAAGCAGTCATACTATCTATCTTCAGTAGTGTCGTCATCTAATTAATCCACCTGCAGTGGAGTACCGCTAGGAAGTGAACACATCTGAATTTTGCATTTATACGTGAAATATCACCATGGCCTTAAACCAATGCCTAAAGAAGTGAAAAGCACACCTTCTCCTGTCTATATATCAAGCACAGAGTGAAAATGTGTGAAAACCCAAACTTTTTCATCAAGACACAGCTAGGAACATGCCACAACCAACACAATTGTAAGTCAGTGCCGAAGCAACGCGTTCTAATTAGCAGCAGCTTCACTTGCTGCTGCTGCTAGAAATTGTAATAATCTTTATCCACCGCTGAAAAAAGAAGAAAATGGGCTATCTTCTAACAAAACATGACAAAGACCCCCCTATGCAAACAAGGTGGGGACTTTATAGCCTGATTCAGAGTCACGGTTACTAAGGGATCCACGGAAGGAAGCGCGGAGACAACTGCGCGAGAAGCTGGCAGGCGTCGCTTGCAGCACAGTGAGAACAAGCTTTCAGCAAGTACCACTTGCTTTGACCAGTGACTTGAAAACAGTCAATAAAAATAATCTAGTTGTGTTTCTCTCTTTGTCCATCAAATTCAAGGAGGCTTTTGGGACTACAGAAAGTAAATGGAAGGAAAGCCTGGGTTCTTTATGCTGCATGGAGCTAATGCCAAAATGGTAACTGCTTTGCTGGCAAAAACTTGTAACAACAAAATGAAAGCGTGAGCAACAAAACGGCTCAGATTCAACGCTTCTTTCTTCCCCCAGACATGATGGAGAATGCTTTCCAAACCTGAAATGCAATAGCACCAATAGTTTATTTTGACTGGACAATTAGGATGTGTTTTCAGGGCAGTGTGAAGGGAATTAAGCAGACAAAGACCATTAACAGCAACATCAGGGCCCTCATTCACCGCTGGAAACAAAGAGCAGACTTTCTTTCCATATTTATCAGTCTGTACTTTATTAAAATGGACACGCTCCAAAAAGCACATAAATATATTTAAGAAGCAAGGGAAATACTTCAAAGAAGGACTGAGAAATATAAAAGAATTAGCAGAAAAACTTAGGTTGGGATTTTCAAATTCACGTTCAGTAGGACTTGAGTGTTTCATCCTCTTAGGCCCTTATGAAAAATCTAAGAATTAGCTAGTAGATTTCTTCTGATACTTAACTAATTTAACTGAAATCCAAGAAGGCTGTTCTTACAAAATAAGACCCTACTGAAACTAAAGCAGCTTCAGGGAGCTAAAGTGCATGATAAACTGTGCACTTCTGAATCTGCAGAGATTGTTTCACATGAACTTCTACTGTGCGTTGCACTAGGCTATGACACGGCAAAACATAGTCACCCTGCCCAAGGCTGGCAACCTCTAAGTTTTTTCAGCTGCTCCAGCTGAAGCAATTCAAATGTTTTTCTAAATCACACCTTGAATTCTCCAAACCTGTGATTTCAGTAGGATGGGCTCTTCTTTCCCTAAATGATGTTTTCTATAAATGAACAATGAGTAGTTCGATTCTGAAACTCAAAAGTTGTCTTCTTAAAAGGAAAGCATGAAATAAAAGCAACATGACACGTTTGTACCATAAAAAGATAACTTACATTGTAGACAAAGAGACCAATGTGTTGAAGGCTCCAGGGGTGATAGTGCTGATATGATTGTCATACAGAGAAAGAAGCCTCACTGAGCTCAGTCCAGCAAAGGTGTCATTGTTTATACAGCTGATAGAGTTGCTCCTCAGCATCCTGCAAAGATTAAACCAGGGAATTAGGAACTACTGGGGTATAATTTCAGGACAGGAGGTCCTTTATTTAGGGCATCAACAAATGCTTTGGCAACCACTGTGCTCTATTTTTATTGATTGCTGAAGTACAATACAGCTATAAGAAGACTAGATTCATGTAAACATTGTCTCATGAATTTAAAATGCATTTATTCCACACAACATTAGAGGCTGATGGGAGCTCCGCATTTGAAAGTAGTATGCAACTGAAATTATGACTAGTTGCAAACTTGAAATAAAAACTAAAGTCATCATTTAATAAATATCTGAGAGTAAGTAAAGATCCATTTCAAAGATCAATTGAGAAAGACTGCCAGAAACGTGTGACAATAGCAATACTAGCTGCATTACTTCCACTCCTATCATGGATGTTTTCTGTAATCCACACCGCAAAAGTATGGAAGGAAACAGCATCCTGAGCAGATAGCTTCGGAAAGATTTCCAGACCCAACACAAGCTCTGAAATGTCATTATAATCATTAATTGACAAGACGGAAAGCAGTGAGCATCCTATAAAACAGTCTTTGCTCAGTGCTTGTACCAGATGAATCAGTGCTGTGTTTTGGAAGATACATCTCTCTGAGTTGTTATGGTAACAATGAACTCGACGATAAAGCCCAATTAATCTGAAAAGACTCCTGTATCTTGTTTCACTCCATAGCAAAAAAGGCTCACATGTATTTGTTATACTGCATGCCAATCAACATCTGGGTCTGTAAACATCACTACACAGTTGTGATATTCCTACTTAGGTGAAAAATTATTCAGTAATTAAAGCATCCTACTGGAAATCCACAAAATATATGCAGCTCATGCTGCTGTTCCAGTGAATTCATCCTCCAAATTAAGGAGGGTTAATTGCTTGATATCAAATTCATGCAGTGAACAATAAGAATTCGGACTCCCTTAGAAGTCTGGATTTAAATCTGATTGGTACCTGCCAGTGGGGCATTTAGATGCTTCATCAACAGATACGTGAAAAACACCAAAGAGACAATAGATATGGCTGGGAAGAAATTTACAATGTAATCACAAACACTCAGTGTTTAAGACCTGAACATTTTGCATTACTGTTCTCTACCTATGGTTACTGTCACAGGTACTACGGGCTCAATAGTTTTGGTACTGCAACTGGGATGAAACTGTGTCAGAAAAGAGTCACAGGGCCCAGGGACACACACTTTACATGTGGAGCACTCAGCTGCTGGAAAGACAGGTTAAGACCACAAGCTCTAAAATGAACGGGGTAGTAAATAAGAGAAGTAAGGCCCTTAGTGGCTCAGCAGCAGTAGGAAACATTTTCTCAATTCCACATGTAAAGTACCAGGCAGTAGTACTGCAAGATGCAATGACCAAATTTGATTGCCAATATATCTTGCACAGCGATTTATTACATCTCTTTTAAAAACTGGACTATGAACCTGTCCAATGTGGCCTCTTTGTAAAAGATCCCAATAACAATGCTCAAAGAAAGTCAATTAATGGATAGAAATAGATGTCCATCAAGCCAAAACCTTTGGTTTCGTATCATGGTTCACCATGCACTGTGTGCCCTTCCTGAAGGAAAATTATACTTACAGATCCTCATATCATGCTGTGTATATTTAGACTGCTTTATCAGCTAGGGGGAAATGTAGGTCAGGTCAGCAGGATAGCTTGAATGTTAAGCATCTTTTTATTAAAAAATGCTGAATTTTGTTTAGGAGCACTGCCACAGGCTGGTTTACAGTATAAAAGTTAATTTAGTATCTACGGACAGTATTTTCAAATCCCTTAGTAAAGTGCACACAAAGAACAGATGCTGTAACCACAGAAAAAAAAATGTTAAAGGAACAGCAAAAGAAAAGTTCCTTCTTCACCATTACACGCCAAAGTCTTGAAAGTGAAACCTGGATTTCTTTTTACATTTGAGTAATGACTGAAATAACTGTGCAATGATACTTTGCAGCATAAGAAGTATTTGCTGCTAATGAATAAATTGCAGATTTTAAATTGCATTTTGATTCCTAGAGTCTATTTACTGACAGCATCCAGCTTGTCAAGTGCTTTCTTTCTACAGCAGGGAAGACTATGCAAGAGAGGTATTTTTCAGGTACAGATCACAGGTGTCATCTGGCATGAGGCTTTGCTGTCACCAGAAGCCTAGCCCCTGACTGCTTCTCAGGATGATGGATAGGGTGGATTAAACACCATCTTGAAACCTTGTCTGTGATCCTCCTTCCAATATAACTTTTAAAATGAAAATAAATTAGTGTTAGGTCATAATATGTGAGTTTATGCATAAGTGTTGGTTTTCAGAAATAAATTACAAAGGTTGTCTGAGCACAAAAGTAATACCAAACTGATTTCTTATGCATTTGAGGTCATGTCTCCTTTACACTCTCCCAACCACAATCACGTTAATAGTATACCCATACATAATTTCTATGGTACCTGGTGTGGGCTAGAAAGAACATGCTGTGGCTAGTCCAAAGCCATGCCTGTGGGCTACTACATCTGGTGCAGAGTGAGTGGCCAGCTACCTTCTGTCAGCAGGACCTCTAACAGCTTGGTTATGCTTGCCCTTAAGTTGCTTAGCTATACCTGTTTTGGTAGCAGCAACAGCTTAAGTCTTTCTTCTCTCCCTACCTATTGATTTCCTATACTTTGTAGGATATTAAAAATCTTTTATGCTCCCAGACTACTCAGAAGTTTGGTTTAAGCAGACCAACAATTCCAATTTGGGTGGAGGCGGAGTGGGAGGATGGGCTAATAGACAGCAAACATGTTCCTGCATGCCTTGTTTCCATAGGAAATAACAAAAGTATTAAAAAAGCCCAAATTTGACCCACGACAGGTTCACCATCACGTTACTCCTGAAATTCTTGAAAATCTGTTTTTTTCACAGAAACAGCCGGTAAATCTCAAAACTACCCAGGACTAGAAGTACGTAGAAGATTTCATGACAGTGATAGAAGACCCTGCCTTAGAGCTTGTTGTCTAGTAACAGAGATTTTAGCAGGCATTGCTTAACTTGAGCACTCCCACTCAACTTATAGAGGAACAGAGAAAGCCAGGTCTTTACACTTACAATGTCTTCAGCCCTGTGAGGCCCCTAAACATTCGTCCGTGCACTGATTCCAGTTGATTCTCTGTCAGAATCAGTTCCTGCACTCCTGAAGCTCCATCAAACGTGCCTTCTCGGATCTCCTTGATCTTATTGTTGCTTAGATTTCTGGAAGGACACAACCAGTCACAATTAGAAAATTATTAGTGCTTTATTCCAAACATATGTCATCAGACTGGAAGGAGGAGGAGAGGAAGAATATGTGCCTTTTAGTGGTTATCTGGAGAAGACATTAATTCAGCAAGGAGAGCGTACAGAAGTTCAGAAGTACACCTACTGTACTTACAAATAGCACCCCCTCACTCATCAAAACCACAATTATATCAGATATATTAAAAGTACTTAAATTACTGGAAATACCAGCTCTTACACTTCATGTCGTTCTTGCTTATAAGGGTCTCAGGGATACAATAACTGGGGGTTTCTAACATCTGATTTATGTCCATGAAGTTATGGACATGCTTGGGACTGAGTGGTCATCTGGCAAGAATCAGTTAATGTTACTACCATTGAAATAGGTACGACACACTGAAATACAGACCACTGTTATTTAGTGTACCAGGACCTTTCCTCTTTTTAAACTCAACACTGGAGTAACGTATAAAACTGTACGACTGCATGTATCTGATACAAATTTTAATATGTGCACTCATGAACGCCCAGGCACTTAAAATTAAGACCACCACTCAAAACGAAAGGAGTATCACTTAACGCTCATTCACAGCTACTGCAATATACAGCATTATTTCCTAAATATCTACTGTCTATACAGTCTCAAGATGTTTGCTTATAGATCAACATGGGAAAACTTCAGTCTACCAAGTCAAATGAAGTTATGATGAAATGCAAAATTAATCTTTTGAACATTTCATATTTGTGAAAAACCTCTGAATAGAAGACTGGAAACAGAAAATAGAAATAGAATAACTCTGAATGATAAAATGCCGTTAGAGATGCACAAAAATAAATGACATTTAATTTAAAACATTTATATAAAAGGCCTTAAGCACATTAAAACCTTGGGTCTCAGTCCTTCAAGCATCTCCTATGATGCCCTGTATAGATTATGATGAATAATCCCATTTGTTCATGTTTATGACAGGAAACACTATTCTTTGTTTTACTGCCTACAGCAAAAAAGAGAAAGTAAAAGATATGCTCTTGCTCCCAAGAAGATGCCAAATTCCAACACTATTACTCATACTGAATAGCACTTTATTCCAGAAATGATCCCAGTACACAAGCAGCGTGAGTAATAGTTTCAAAATCCAATTCCAGGTGATATAAAACAAATGACAAGGTATCAGATTAACACCTGGGCTACTCTGCTCAGAAGAACAGGCAATCTTGTTGGGATAAAAGTTGACAGAAGACATGACAACAGGACAGCTTGGCCTCAGATAGAAATAATGTGGGTCTTGCTCTTTGTAGAAGTCATCACTTAATAAAAAAAAAAGGTTGAATCTTGGAGATGTGTTTCATGTGGGAAACTTGAGTACACTGGTTTATGTCTGCTGAACAACTGTCAGATAGCGGGCCCTACAGCATGTGGCCCATCACCTCTTGTGCATTCTGTGATCAGGAAGAATAGGAGTATGCCAGCAATCAGCCAAAAATAACATAAAACCATACAGAAATACTTACATACAGATTTTGCTTTCCAGAAGTGTAGTACTTTGTGCTAATGCTCACATGAAGAGTTTATGTTCAGTGTCAAAGCAAGTCAAGGAAGGATATTCTGACATATGCATTTAATTCTGAGGCTCAGCTATTTCTCTGGTGGAAATGTTTATAGCTCAGCATCTCTTTTGAATGCTGGCATAAATAAATGCTCCCAACGATCCCTTTCCTGGTAAAGATCATGCCATGATGCACATTTGCAGAAAAATAAACGAATAAATAAGTAAATGTTTGTGGTGGGAAGGGAGAATGAATTACTATAATACATAAAACTTCGACTTTCAATTCACAGATTGCAATCTGACCTATACTTGAAGTTACAAAGTTTTATCAGTTTTTACCATCAAAAATGTAGTTAGTCGCATATATTAAAACATGGATGCAATTTTAAGAGAAGATTAGATACTCAAGGCAAAAAAGAGCAAATATTGGAGAAAAAGGCTGGCCATAATTTGCAAAGGAATTGGCACCTTTATGCAATCCAAACCATCTGAATTGTAATTGCTGCCAAAGAACTTCTGTAAATAGGGAACTTGAGTTAATGCCTGATCATTTCAACAACACAAAAATTATCCAAAAATATGCTAGCAGTTTCAGAAGAAGCCAATTATATATATCTTTCCCATGCAAAAGGTTTGAAAAACCAAGATCAAATGCTATGGTGAAATCAAAGTTGCAAGGCAGAGAAAAGACAAGCCTGACAATAATAAATAGGTGAAGACGACACTGCCCTGCAATCCCACTTGGAGTACTGTCAAAGCAGATGTTCTGCCAATCTGTATTTCTTTATTTATTTTCCTGAATTAAAGCTTTCCATATTAGAATGTAACAAAAAAATGGTAGATGGCAGCACCCATTTACTAAAAAAATAATAAATATGTATCCTCCTTAAACTCTGACCTAGAATAATATACTTGAGAAATGACATACTTCTCAGTCTAGAATTACCAAGCAAAAAAAAAAAAAAAAAAAATCAGCTGATACAAATCTTGAAAAATGAAAGCAGTGAAACTTTTGCCTGCTCTGCAACTCAAACAGCTCTACTTCATCCTTCCCAGCACTAAAAGAACCATTCACATATGATCATAGCACCTGACAAGGAATTATTTTTTTAATCAGGAAAAAAACTTCCATCAGGCTTTACAGCAAACTCCCATTACAGGAAAACCCCATCATCTTGCAATGCTAAACTTCTCTAAGGAATTCTTCTTGAAATACTGGAAGACAGTGTCTTGAGTATTTCCCAAGATACCTATGCCCTTTGGCAGGACCCAAATGGGAACCTACAGTCAACCTGGTCACTCAAGAAAGGTTATTGTTTCCAGAAGGACTCCCTGATTTACCCTGGAGATAATGTTTAATCTTATTTCTGGACTTTTATTTTGGGCAAGAGATCAAAAGAAATTTTCAGAAAGCTTGGGTTTACTTTATGTGGGGCTATGAATAAGAAATTAACAGATTAAGAAGCTATCACGGTGACATTGTTGACACGGCTCACTTTTCAGTCCGATTTTACTTTTTGGCTAAAGTTTATAATAATATTATTTCTGTCGATTAAAACTTCAACACAAAACAAGCTGGATTCTATTCGGACTTAACAGACACATTTATCCTGCTGTACCTTGCTGGGGCAATTTCAACATTGCAGCACGCTGTTCGTGGCTGCGTTACCGACACACCTTCCCACCAGAGCAACCACCAGAGCACAGTCCAACAGCAAAGGCTCTGCTGGGTCTCACCTTCAACCTTCCAGTGTTATCGTACCAACAGCCTCCTCTGAGTGGGGGTTTCCCGAGAATATTTCTGCCGGTTGGTGACGTGTTTGGAATTTTTAAGTATACGTTAGGAGAAAAACCCCAATGCTGTTGCATTCTTCCGGAGGATGCTGAGAACGTTTTACAGCTTTTACCAACAGTCTGGCTGGCTTTTATAGAGCGAGTTGTTCTCAGAAGCAGGATGGCACTGAAAGTCTTAAGTACTACAAGCAGACAGTGAAGTACACCCAGTAACACTCCTATATCCACTCAGCAGAGCAGACTGATGGCCTCACTGGAAAAAAAGGGAGGCACGTGATGAGCCCAAATGCCATGTACCACAACACTCTCTGCACTGTCATTTCCAGAAAACAAAGTGCTTTTCTGTGTGACAAGTGATAGATGACCGCGTCCTCAATTGCCATAGGGGAAAGAACAGCAGGTAACAGCTCTTTCTAAGGACAAAAACTACTTTTACATCCTCAAGAAACCTGAGATTCTGTTTTTGAAACTGACTTTTAGTCTGCAGACTTTATCATGATTCAATTTTATTTTGCATGTAAAATGTCTTAAATCCTGGGCTGACATTCCATACAACTCAATATAGGAGAAATATTTACAGTCAAATTAAGCCTCCAAAGGCAATTAGGTACTAGAGGTGGGCTTGGCAGTACTAGCTATTGCCAAGACAGCCTGACACTTCCTATTATAAGACTGTATTTTATATTCAATTTGTAACTTTGTCAAGATTTAACAGAATGAACTGTTAGATTTCCCTTTAAGGTTTTTAGTTAAATATTTTTTATTGTTCTTGTTCTCCGAGAAAGGAGGTCAGTCCTTTTTCTCCCCAGCAGTGCATGAAGTGTGGCGGTTCACCTTTTTATTTTGAATGTGAGCTCATTGCCAATTTTTTCACTACAGAAACAGCTGCCGGGACCTCAGTGGGAATGTCCAGTTCCCCACTGATTTCCCATAGGCACCAAGGAGTAGGCAGGCTCCGGAGCTGCCATCGAGGAGCTGCGTCCTTTCCCTATGGGTCAGCATCCCATTTCAGCAAGCAAGTCTATCTCCATGCTCCCACTCAGTTAGGTACCATGGGGGTTTTGGAGCTTGAACCTGCCTGCCATGGCCAGAAGATCCCTCCAGGCTCCCACTGCCGAGGGATTCCCCAAGCACTGGAGGGTTTTTTCACTGATTAACAACTTGAGGTAGAGTCCCAGGGAGTTGTGGGGTCCTCAGTGTTTGCTTCATGATGAATTTGGCAGCTGCTGCAAGCAAAGAACTGTTTCCTTCCACAAAAGTCAAAACCTTACCTCTGTGAATGGCAGTGTTGGCCCTCACCCCTACCTGATGTGAGATCTTCCCATGTTGGTTGAGAAGATCTCCCCCTGGTAACATACTCTGTGAAAGGCAGAAGCTTCCAGCTCCCAGGGCTGGAGGGCAGCAGGGTCCTGGAGCCTTTCTCGCTCTCAGCGATAGGATACCACCAAAAACCATGTCATGGAGCTGCTCCCACTCTTATGGAGCTCAGAAAGCACCCTTGTATTTCTCCTGCATTTTAAGCTGATTGAATCTGCTTTTTTCTAACCACCCTGCAAAATACTAGCAACCGGTTCTTGGAGCCCGGAAGTCACTGTAAGGTGACTTTAGCTTCCAAAGAAAAGTCATCCCTTTACATTTGCAAGATCAGATGAGGTAATATGGTAAGAACACAATGAAAGTAACACAGAGTTCAGGGCATTTTGCGAAACCCACTGGAGAACACAGTGAATTACTTCTGGACTGGGTTAGATCTGTCTACAGGAATCTACATCAACCTTTTTATTCTACTGTAAAAAGCATTAAACATAAAGATGGATTAAAATTTAGGTTATGAAAATAGCATTATGTATATGGGGTTTTGCAGCTAATTACTGAATTTGATTTTTTTTTTTTTTAAAAGGCATATGCAGACATGTTCACCTTTTAAAAACCAGCAGGGTAATGTTAGCAATTTAATTCCTAAATAAAATGTGGCATAACTTTGCATTATGGATCTGTGACCTTTAAATTTCTGTATCAAGAATTCACTTTTGTTTTGCACTAAAACGTATTCAATCCTGGGCTGACGCATCATACAATAAGATTCAGCTTAGGAGGAATATTTACAGACAAATTACTCTCCAAAAGTTAATTATATGTTAGAGGTGGGGTTGGCAGTACCATCTATTGCAAAGGTGATCTGACACTTCCCATTTATTTTTTTAATGTTTACTTTATAACATGGGCATGATTTAAAATAATGAACTGTCAGATGTCCTTTTCATGTTTAGAGGTAGATTCTTTTTTTTTTTTTTTTTTAAAAATAAAAGAAGTTCACCTATTCCAGGAAATAAAGCTAACCAAAATACCATTTTTCTCGTATCTCAAAAGTCTGACAATGCTGCCCAAAGCACTCAAATTCTGATTTCAGGTTTGCTAATTGGTAACTACCATGTAAGGTGCTTTATTCAAAGGATACATCTTTCCCTGGGAAAAATCTGGTAGGATTTGGCTGAATTCTTAAACAAAGAGATTTAAAATGCCTGCGACAATCCAAGGAGACTGGCAAGACATATTTTTTTGGAAAAATCTGTATTTTAGCAGCTAATTTTCCAGAGATTTTTTCACTTCATATTCTACTTCAGATGACATCTTCCAAGGTTTCTCAAGACGGTGCAGGACGCTGAGCTACAGACTGTACAAAGTTTGGGACTGGGCACATTTCTCTATCCAAATATCTACTCTGCCAATCCCAGGCAGTGTTAAGAAGTAACGTCCTTGGCTGGGTAGAGAGAGGGCCCCAGAGAGATCTGCGAAGGCTCTAAAAACCAGCTCAAGACAATGCAGTGGAGTAACTGTGCGTGAGGGCTGGGAGTGGAGCCTGAGTGAGAAGAGTAGGAGTTTTGTCAGTGACTAGAGAGAGGTAGAGAGAAAAGGGACAAGACACTGGCCTTACGCTGAGGCAAAACACGGTGAGAACAGAAACCACGCTGAATCAGGGGATGAGGAACCCAGCAAGGGATTGGGACAAGAGTCCAACTGAAAATTATTATGTGAATATGTAATTAAAGACTATTCTCACATATACACACTGGAGCAACCCTGATATGTCAATGCCACACCTGTGAGTACTTCCCTTTGGAATCTTACTAGAAAACGCAGGAGACACTGATATGCCACAACACACATACAGACATGGACAACTGATGGAGCCTGAGCGCCAAAAGAACAAATGTGAGCGTACACCCAGAATGCAAGTAAAACCTGAATCCTTCTTAAGGTCCAATTTACAGACCACCTCAGAGCATTTATGTTATAAACCAAAGCTACGCTTAAGCATAATGTAAGATGAGGAGGCACCAAGATGAAACACCCATCAAGAGGAACAAAGAGCTAATTCCTTTCTCTCTGGAATTATGCTGGAGCTTTACTAGCCACAGTGGAACTTTCTTTGCAAATTTCCTTGACGTGGATCTGTCACTAGCCTTAAACTGAAGTAAAGGACAATCCAAGGGCAATCATTCAAATACCCATTAATATATTCAGCTTCCAGATATTCAGATTCATTTCAGGAGGAAGAGAATTACAAAGATTAAATAAAGAGAAAAAGAAAAAAAAAGCTGATCTAGGCTGATGGTCTGCCACTGCAAAGCTCTAAATTGTTTTCCGAAGCCTAGGAAGCAATGCCATTTCCAGACAGATTCCTCCACATGCTGTTTTCCTTTAACACTTGAACAGACAAGGAATATGAGACAGAATCGATATTGCCAATCAAATAACGGTAAAATTTCTAGTCCCTTCTACACACTGAAAAAATGGGATTTTGATCAGTATTCTTCCTCATTAATTTAATAGCAGCAGTAGGCAGTCAGACTTAATGAAGAGTACATACACCACATTCCTGCCACACACAGAGACCTGCTGCATTAAGACCATTAGCAGTGGCAATCCCTGGTATTTCCCTACATTTCCCTTCTTGCATGATGGAGAGAGGTCTATTATTAGCAGAAGGATACTTCATAAAGGCCAAATAACAACATAGAAGGAAAGGGGTGTTTGTTTGCTTGTTTGTTTTTTCCTGTTAACCCTTCCCCTTCACAAAATGGAACTAGGAGAATTAGAAAAAAGAAGTCTAATCTGTCTTTTTAAGGATCAAGCTACTGAGTAAGGTTGAAATGTTGCTCCGCTTATATGAAAACCCACCCTTTTCAGAAAATCCCTTTATTCAAATTGAGATAGTTCTTGACAACATCAGGTAGAACAAAAGAAATTAGCTTAACTACAGACTACCTAAAGAGCCTCTGCTTGGAAGCTGCTAATAAAAATCCACATGAGAGAGACTTTTTATGAGGTGTAGGGCACAACTTCTTTTTGCCATCCATTTGAACTGCACCTGTACACCTCAGTTCTCATCGCCTACTAAGAACAGAGCAGAAAGATTTTTTGTTTCACAGGAAACACTCTTAAAAAAACTCTCGTTACTGTTTCGTGCTGCATTTATGCATAACAGTACAGCTCTGTCGAGGCATCCCTCCCACCTGAGTGACTGATGGGAACAGGAAGGACAGCACTGTGAGTTGCCTACAGTTAGTTTTAAATAAAATGAAAGAAATTATTCCAGCTATCACAATCCTCCAGTATTCAAAACACAAATCCTGAAGGTTTGGTGAGGACATTTACTATCTACTTACATAGACAACAGGGCACTCCAATGTCAACAACTTTTCTAATTGCACTATAGCTGCAACTTATGGATCATTCATAAAATAGGACGCTAATGTACATGATTAGTTCCCCAAGTCTGATGGCCTGTACTTGCACAAATACAACCCCCACTCCCATGCATCTGAAACTCTTGCAGAAATAAAGCTGTCATAAGAATCCAACTACAGTTGTCTCCAAATCCCCTGAGATCTTACATGGGTTCAAATGGCTAGGAAGCTCCCGATGGCAGAAACCACGCGAAATGAATGCAGAATGCAAAGCCTGGTTGGTTGGTTGGGTTTCCCTAAATTACCTTGACTCTAGCAATAAAATCTTACTAAAAGCAAACAGTTAGATGAGACATTAGCAATGGGGACATAGGGTTAAAACTTTAAATAACTTCATAAAGATCCATTTAGAAGATTATCAGGAGGTAATCTAACAAAACATTCTCTTTCCAAAACACAGCTTTTATTAAATATATACATTGTGCAGTGCCAGGACTCAGGCTGTTAACAGAATTATACAGATATATTTAAATGACTGATCTCTAGCTAATTACTTCTCCTCTGTAAAACAATAATGATCAAAAGAAGCTGCCATCATCTATATCTTACAATATTATTTTTCCTTGACTATTTCGAACAAACACACCAGTTGGAGTCGCACAATGCATTCAAAAGACAAAGCTAAAATGCTGAACTTTGCAGACATCTCTGGTAATAAGCATACATCTGAATAAATTCCAGGACAGAATTCCCTTCAGTCTCCATGAGTCAAAGACTTTAAGAAATATAGCCTAAAGAACACTGAAATGTCAGCCTAGGGATCTTCATCTGCCCCTGTGGTTTAACTGGGCCTGTCCATCTAACAGGCAACTCATTCAGTTTCCTTAAATTCACATTAAAAAAGTGATTTCTGCTACCACAGTACTACACTATAAAAAAAAAGCATCCCTTCCTCCTTCCTTATAATCCAAGGCAGCACGTATTCTAACAAGCAAGTGACTCAAACTTACATTTTTCTGAGGTTAGGCAATTTCTTGAAGAGTCCGAGGGCTTCCAAAACAGAAATATCATTGTCATTCAAACGCCTGATAGAAACAAAAAAGAGACATTTAATACTTCACAGTCACTCTGTGACATACAGGGCTGCCACACAGAGAACTATGACCTTTGTTAAGCAAGACACTATCTGCCATATGTTGCCCAGACTCCTAGAGTGAAAAGAGTTTAGCTTTGAAGGAAAGGGAACATAGAAATGTATCTACAGTAAAAGCTCAGGATGCCTTTAAGAGTGCAATGCCAAAGGACAATGTCAGAATACCGCCTTCTTCCAATGCACAGGATAAGGGATTATTAACCTTAACGCCCTGTTTTCGTGACTAAATTTCTCTCCCACACCCTCCTACAGCAGACATGCAATTGGAGGTGGGGTTTGTGTAAACAGAAGGATCTGATTTCAGCTCCTTTCCCATCGAAGTCTACTGGTCTTCAAAATTAATGCAGAGGCCACTGTCTTGGCAGGCTTGGGATGCAAAATTCTTTGTCTGATTACATGTAACGCCATTTTTCTGTGTAGAGACTTTGCTGTGTTTCTGGATGTCTGTCTCCAATTTTTCTATCTTAACTTCAGATCAACAATTTTTATGGGGGTTTAAATCAATTGCCTTAAGTACAATAAATAGAATACTAACATAGAAAGAGAATTGTGTTTGAATGGGCTACTAATATAACAAAAGGTTCTTCGGTTATTAAGTAATAAACAGGTTTTCTCATAGTCTCTTTAGCAGTATATTATAATTCTGAATTCTGAAGAATCTCTAAAAGCAAATAAATTTCATAAAATCACTTATAGCTTAACAATACATTTTAGTAAGAGCCGTTTCACCCGAGTAGCAGGCACTGCTGAGATGGAACGGGTTCCTGAGCACAGATTTAACTCAGAAGGGTTAATCCATTTCTTAAATAAAAATGACCGGATGCAAAGACGAAGGACTCGGAGGTAGAATGGAAAGGAACCATACTGCCTGGGCCACATAACAGGTCAACACTTCAAGACGACACACACGGGGCAGCTGATGCACAGGGCCATGGCTCCTTTCTCATCCCCACAGTTGGTATGAATGCTAAGGAAGTAAGAGAATTGTGGTGCTTCTTTGAAATAAAATTAACTTCCCCTTTTTCACACAGGGATTAAAGTAGAAGGTGCCTTGGTCTGAGTCATGTTACAGCCTTTAAAAACTAGGAAAACCAACATGCCCCGCTGAGCACATCCTGGAGAGCCAGCACTTACAGATCAGTAGTATATTCAGGAAGGTGACTGGGTAACCGGGTGAGTTTTTGGTTAGAGCAGTCTACAATTGTTCCCTCGCAGCGACACTTCTCAGGACAGACAAGGTCCATGAAACACTTCCCAGTGAATTTACTTCTGTAATCCTCTGACCCTGCAATAAAAGGAGAATATATTCCAGAACACAGTTCCTGATAACTGCAGCAACTGGAGATTTTGTGGAATCTATTCTCAACACCGCCTCCTGTCAGCTCCCGGCTCCTGCACACGATTTTAATACTTGCCAAAGATTTTTGTTCCGCAATTTATCAAATTACTCCCCAGACTAGCCACTGGTTTTTCACCCCTTCCCTTGACAGATTAAGCCCTTGTCTAACCAGCCTACCTGTTAAGGTATTTTTTGAAGCACATCTAATTAGCTGTTGGAGTCTGCTTCAAATAAGCTGCAGCAAAGTCACTTCTTCCCATTTGGAATTTAGTCTCACAACAAGGAAAAGGGACCTCATGAAAGCAGGAGCTATCTTAGTGCATTCAAATGACAAAGGATTTTTAAAGATGTCATTAAAAAGCCCAAAATTTTTAGACGTCAGCTATCGGGAGTTATTTTTGAGAGCAATCTTTTATGAGAGAACCTTGTCAGTTTTCCAACAATGAGATACCTTTATTAACTATGTTAAACAAACAGCAAAGGAAAGTAATAGCAGTTTAAATCATTTTCATTTTAATTAAGGAACGGGTAGACCATACTTAGTGAGAGGCACTCCCTAATGTACCATTATACCATGATTGCCAGACCTCTTTGACTAGGTTTTTGACCCGTTCTAATGAAATGCTTTTGCAATTAGGCTCAGTGAACTAATCTGTCCTTTTCAGATTTGTTTTTTCTCTTTTAATAACAGCAGGTTGGAAACTTGATCTCTGTGTTTCAAGGAACCAGGAGTATTAATAAATGTGTATGTAAGCAAAGTGCTGCCAAGACCCCACCATGCAATACCTGCCCACTCACTTCATATTTCATAATGGAAGCCGCAGAATTGTCTCAGGAACCTTGTGTAATGCCCAGCAAACATAACCACCAAGAAGGATTTTTTAACTTTTCCAGAGTTTTAAAAGTCAATTGCAAGGCTTTCTCAGGAATGACCTGAGCAAGTGAAAACATCAATAAAAACTTCAACCTGAGCTGAAATTTGCTTTTAGAGACTTGATGACATTCATCACCTGCTTCCCCCTCTCAGACTGATAAATACACCACTGCTCTTTTTATGACCACGTACAATTTTCTGTAAGAAAAAAGAAGTCACCTAAACCCACCATGATTTTAATTTATGTTACACATTACCTGCACAGGATGATGCAGTGAAAGCAAGCAATTCTGCGGGCAATCTAACATTTTGATTCCACAGACACGCTTCAGTTTACTTTTGTAATTCCGAGCTAGATTATGAGAAACATCACATACAGCTTTGTACGCTACCACTTCTGTGGTGCTAAATACTTCACAGGTTATCATGCTTATTGTAAATTATACATCTAAAGTGAGACCTAGCTACTGTTTTTTAGTTTGACAGCACAGCACTTAAAATATTAGGGCCACTGGGCATTTTAAAGTATTATAAAAATACTTTCTCCACATTACCATCATTTAACTCATCCTTTCAAAAAAACCCATCTGCTTTCCAGTCCTACAAATTCCAGGCTTGGTAGTCAGGCTAAAATGTCAAGTGATGAGCATACTATGGCTTGATTACAACAACATACAGCTATTCTTTCTTAGATTTATAAGACGGTACATTTGGTTGTTTATGATTCTTTGGAAATAATGCCAAAGATGAACAGTTATCAGAGTTTATTAAAACTGCTACAATACAGTACGCCCTGAAAAACCCACCAAATTTTTTCAGTGATCAGAATGTGTCTTGGAAATCCCCAAATTAACCCTTGAAGAAGCACTTCGAATTTTCATTGTAAAAGCTTTCTTTGTAAGAATAATCACAAATGTTATGAAGTTACACAGTGTAAAAATTTATTAAGTATAGTTTTCAGTCTACTGATGGATACAAGATTCATCTTCTATGGGAAAAAAGAAGCATGTGAAAGTAAGTGGAAAGCTTTATGAA